>NC_143040.1:35321749-36551749 GCF_057628025.1 Oncorhynchus mykiss
GTTTCTCAGTCCTCTCCTGCACTGCTCCGAATCGCTCCTCTGTCCCCTGCTAAAGTGTCCCTTTGTAGCCCTGTATACCACTCACAGGAGACTCGTTTTGTCCTGTTTGGCGAGAGATATCAGAGACCAGGAAGTAGCCTACGCAGGACGTGTCAGTCAGCATTACAGGAGGGACTGGGCTGGAGAGCGGGATAGGCGCCACGGCAGTTTTCTGCCTGATGATCACTTACGCCTCGAACACGCCTACAGCGGCATTGCACAAAATGGTCAGCAGCAGCATCTGGATAAGTGTGCAACGAAAGTTCAACGTTCACCTTCTGCTACCATTTCTGTCAAGCCGTCTACGCATACAATTAGATGCATACGTTTGATCAATCCAACATCGGCATCATACAGAACGCACTGCAACTGCCTCTGCAACACAATGCTGCAAGGCAAACGCAGCGTTCCGTTGGAAATGAATGTTGGCTACTTCTGGTGTACCAAGGTGCAAGACCCTGTAGGTGTGATCGAGGCATTACAGTAGGCTACCAGCTAATGGCTAACAGATGGGCTCCTGAGTGGTGCAGTGGTCTAAGACACTGCATCTCAGTGCAAATCACTGCAGTACCTGGTTCGAATCCAGGCTTCATCACATCCGGATGTGATTGGGAGTCCCATAGGGCGGCGCACAATTGGCCGGGGTAGGCCGTCATTGTAAACAAGAATTTGTTCTTAGTTGACTTGCCTAGTTAAATAAAAGGTTTAATAATCAGCGAGGTAGTCGTGAAGCTACTTTTAAAGGTCCCATGTCGTTTGCACTGTGAAGCTGACCTCACCCAATTTCGCAAATTTGAACTGCATTGAGATAATAAGAACATAATGATATAGGCCGTTCCAGACTATTCGTGGATGTTTCTCTGTAATTATTTTTGCATTACCCATGCCAGAATTAATCAAATACAGTTCGCACGAGGGGTTTCGGCACCTCTAAGGAAATCTGACAAACAATGCAACTTTAAAGTTAGAAACCGCAATATGAAGTTGGCAGATATTGCGCGTTTGAGTGATAAGTCGAAAGGAAGTCGGGGAGGTGCATCTGCAACGCCAACAGCAAGGCTCAGTGCAACATGACAGCGATGTCATTGTTAGTTTGTAAAAGTGTTTCTTTATAATGTTAAAATAAATGTCTCCAAACGCAGTATCTCACATTCACAAATAAATATTATACACAGTAGATGAAGGGCAGGAGACAGGATAACGAAGGATTTTGAATCCTTGAGACAATTGAGACATCGATTGTGTATGTGTGCCATTCAGAGAGTGAATGGGCAAGACAAAATATTTAAGTTCCTTTGAACAGGGTATGGTAGTAGGTGCCAGGCATTCTT
Organism: Oncorhynchus mykiss; assembly: GCF_057628025.1. Taxonomy (NCBI): domain Eukaryota; kingdom Metazoa; phylum Chordata; class Actinopteri; order Salmoniformes; family Salmonidae; genus Oncorhynchus; species Oncorhynchus mykiss. The sequence continues at coordinate 35,323,120 of NC_143040.1, forward strand.
GTGTCAAGAACTGCAACGCTGCAGAGTTTTTCACACTCAACCGATTCCCGCGTGTTTCAAGAATGATCCACCACCCAAAGGACATCCAGCCAACTTGACACAACTGTGGGAAGCATTGGAGTCAACATGGGCCAGCATCCCTGAGGAACGCTTTTGACTCCTTGTAGATTCCATGCTCTAACGAATTTAGGCTGTTCTGAGGGCAAAAGAGGGGTGCAACTCAATATTAGGAAGGTGTTTTTAATGTTTTGTACACTCAGTGTATGTGTGCACATTGTACAATCAATTGGTGTGAGAGAGAGAGATTCAAATATATTAATTTGCACATATCCACTGTATATGAATTGCAGGACTTTGGTCAAGTTCTCCTGGGTCTGACAAAAACACCCTAACAATAGAGCCTCCCACGATGCAGGCGATGGTTGGTGAAGAGCAACTGCAGAAACCTTCAGTAAAAACGTAATGACCTTTGATCACATGATGCAACACACTTTGAAAGGCGCTAACCTACAACGGTCACCGACTTGGCAATAGTGATTTGCTCGAACGCGCCCATTGAGATGACACAGTTACACACAGTAGCTGTGCAAGTACAACCGGTTCGCTTCACGCTGTTACAGCGTGGCAGCCACGGGACCAAAACTGAGGAGAAGTTGGGCCTTGCACTTCAACTCTCTTAGTTACAGAAATTGACCCACTATTCTGTTTACTTTCTGCATCTATTTATCGCTGAGTCTAACTTCAATATGATTATTTAACATTGATTTTTTTTTAAACATTTCCTGTGGATGATAAGGTGAGAGTCGAGGTAATTGGGTATCTTTTTAAAGGAAACATTCCCAACAGTTATGGGACTTCTGCCAGAATATCAAACTATACATGGGCTGTCCCACGAAATGAGTGCCTTTTGCATCCAGTATTGCATGTAAAAGCCTGTTATATCAAAGGAAGTGCCCTTTAATATAGACCACATGGGGAATTTTATGAATCTGATTTTTAATATGAATAAATAAATAATCACCCTCTGTGATTAACCCATTTAACCCCAACATTTCTCCATGTTTTCACCATCATTGTAAAGCCCTAGTTATTTAGTTTATTTGACAAAGTCATTCCTGAAGATGATTATTTATTTCATGTGATTAGGGATTTGTTTATGTCTGTCCCTGATTTTACGTGAACTGAACTCTCGTTTTAATATGGAGAAATTATTCCTTTTTAAATATATTTTTTTTTCAAAAGAAACATTGAACAACTAATAGTGAAATCAGTGTATAAGCAGGTGAGCTGGTTCTACTCTTTTTGGTCATTTGCTGTGTATTGTGGGGGAAAACGGAGCGGGTTGAGCATACCAGTCCAACCCTGTTACTCATATCTCGTCTTGCGTAACTCCAAAATCACATTGTGGTCACACCAATATTTTTTTTACCCCAAGGCAAGTCATTTGATTGGCTTGACGTGTTGTGAGGAGTCACTGGTTTCCACCCCTTTGTAGCTACTTTTGTGCCATAGACTTCACCAGGCTTTCCCGATTACATGCTGACTAGACCGGGCGAGTGCATGATGATTTTGTCCATCCACACCACACGTGATCAGGACAGTACCAGTCAAACGTTTGGACACCTACTCATTGAAGGATTTTTCTTTATTTTTTATTATTTTCTATATTGTAGAATTGAAGACATCAAAACTATGAAATAATACATGTAGTGTAGTATGTAGTAACCAAAAAAGTGTTCAACAAATCAAAATATATTTTAGATTTTAGATTCTTCAAAGTAGTCACCCTTTGCCTTGATGACAGCTTTGCACATGCTTGGCATTATCTCAACCAGCTTCACCTAGAATGCTTTTCCAACAGTCTTGAACGAGTTCCCACATATGCTGAGCACTTGTTGGCTGCTTTTCCTTCACTCTGCGGTCCAACTCATCCCAAACCATCTCAATTGGGTTAAGGTCGGGTGATTGTGGAGGCCAGGTCATCTGATGCAGCACTCCATCAACTCTCCTTGTTCAAATAGCCTTTACACAGCCTGGAGGTGTGTTTGGTCATTGTCCTGTTGAAAAACAAATGATAGTCCCACTAAGCGCAAACTAGATGGGATGGCGTATCGCTGCAGAATGCTGTGGTAGCCATTCTGATTAGGTGTTACTTGAGTTCTAAATATGCAAAGCACCCCCATACCATCACACCTCCTCCATGCTTCACGGTGGAAACTAAACATGTGGAGATCATCTGTTCACCTACTCTGCGTCTCACAAAGACACAGTGGTTGGAACCAAAAATCTCAAATTTAGACTAATTTCCACCGGTCTAATTTCCAAATCAAATCTAATTTATTTGTACATCAGCTAATATCCCAAAGTGCTGTACAGAAACCCAGCCTAAAACCCCAATGCAGTGTAGAAGCACTGCTGTACAGAAACCCAGCCTAAAACCCCAATGCAGTGTAGAAGCACTGCTGTACAGAAACCCAGCCCAAAACACCAATGCAGTGTAGAAGCACTGCTCATGTTTCTTGGCCCAAGTAAGTTTCTTCTTATTCGTGTATTTTAGTAGTTGTTTCTTTTCAGCAATATGACCATGAAGGCCTGATTCATGCAGTCTTCTCTGAACAGTTGATGTTGAAATGTGTCTGTTACTTGAACTCTGTGAAGCATTTATTTGGGCTGCATTTTCTGAGGCAGGTAACTCTAATGAACTTATCCTCTGCAGCAGAGGTTAGTCTGGGTCTTCCTTTCCTGTGACGGTCCTCATGAGAGCCAGTTTCATCGTAGCGCTTGATGGTTTTTGCGGCTGCACTTAAAGAATTTGTATTTATTTTATTTAACCTTTTATTTAACTAGGCAAGTCAGTTAAGAACAAATTCTTATTTACAATGACGGCCTACCAAAAGGCAAAAGGCCTCCTGCGTGGACGGGGGCTGGGATTAAAAATAAATGAATAAATAAAATATAAATATAGGACAAAACACACATCACAACAAGAGACACAACACTACATAAAGACAGACCTCAGACAAGAACATAGCAAGGCAGCAAAACATGACAACACAGCATGGTAGCAACACATGACAACAACATGGTAGCAACGCAGCATGGTAGCAGCACAAAACATGGTACAAACATTATTGGGCACAGACAACAGCACAAAGGGCATGAAGGTAGAGACAACAATACATCACGCAAAGCAGCCACAACTGTCAGTAAGAGTGTCCATGATTGAATCTTTGAATGAAGAGATTGAGATAAAACTGTCCAGTTTGAGTGTTTGTTGCAGCTCGTTCCAGTCGCTAGCTGCAGTGAACTGAAAAGAGGAGCGACCCAGGGATGTGTGTGCTTTGGGGACCTTTAACAGAATGTGACTGGCAGAACGGGTGTTGTATGTGGAGGATGAAGGCTGCAGTAGATATGTAGGCCTAAGAGGGTTTTTATAAATAAGCATCAACCAGTGGGTCTTGCGATGGGTAAACAGAGATTACCAGTTTACAGAGGAGTATAGAGTGCAGTGATGTGTCCTATAAGGAGCATTGGTGGCAAATCTGGTGGCCGAATGGTAAAGAACATCTAGCTGCTCGAGAGCACCCTTACCTGCCAATCTATAAATTACATCTCCGTAATCTAGCATGGGTAGGATGGTCATCTGAATCAGGGTTAGTTTGGCAGCTAGGGTTACGATAGAGGAAACCAAGTCTAGATGTGACTTTTGCCTGCAGCCTTGATATGTGCTGAGAGAAGGACAGTGTACCATCTAGCCATACTCCCAAGTACTTGTATGAGGTGACTACCTCAAGCTCTAAAGCCTCAGAGGCAGTAATCACACCTGTGGGGAGAGGGGCATTCTTCTTACCAAACCACATGACCTTTGTTTTGGAGGTGTTCAGAATAAGGTTAAGGGTAGAGAAAGCTTGTTGGACACTAAGAAAGCTTTGTTGTAGAGCATTTAACTCTAAATGGGGGGGGGGGGGGGGGGCAGCTGAGTATAAGACTATCATCTGCATATAAATGGATACAAGAGCTTCCTACTGCCTGAGCTATGTTGTTGATGTAAATTGAAAAAGAACGCAAGGCCTAGGATTGAGCCTTGGGGTACTCCCTTGGTGACAGGCAGTGGCTGAGACAGCAGATTGTCTGACTTTATACACTGCACCATTTGAGAGAGGTAGTTAGCAAACCAGGCCAAAGACCCCTCAGAGACACCAATACAAGAATGGAATGGTCTACTGTATTTTTGGTTACAACATGATTCCATATGTGTTATTTCATAGTTTTAATGTCTTCACTATTATTCTACAATTTAGAAAATAGTACAAATAAATAAAAACCCTTGAATGAGTAGGTGTGTCCAAACTTTTGACTGGTACTGTATATTCATTGTTTTACCACTTGAGATGGGAAGACATGTGTTTTTATGAAGTTGAACATGTGCTCTTTATGACAGAATGTTAAAATTAAGTGAAATCAAACTCTTTTTTTTTTTTTTTTTACCAAGTTACACTTCTCAAAATGCACCGAATTGGTGGAACAACCCACATACTGACTTATTAGGAAGGCTTTCATGTGCCTTCATCTGACACGATGCGGAGGCTCCTTCTCCCAGGGTCCTCAGTGTCCTCGCTGCCGCCGTAATGGCGTGCAGGAGAGGCTGCTGCTGCGGTGTGGTGAACGAGGATAACGCGCGGTTTCTGACGCTGGCGGTGCTGATCGTGCTGTATCTGCTGTGCGGCGCTGCGGTGTTCTCTGCGTTGGAGCAGCCGAAGGAGCTACAGGCAAACGAGCAGTGGGCGCAGCGCTTCGAGAGATTCACCCAGAAGCACAGCCTTAACCGGACCGACTTGGAGACATTTCTCCGGTTCTATGAGGAGGCGAACATCGCCGGTATCCGTGTGGATACACTGAGACCGCGCTGGGATTTTACCGGCGCCTTTTACTTTGTTGGGACCGTGGTGTCGACCATAGGTAAACTCAGAAACAAAGCCAGAAGGTTCAGTAAAAAATGTATTGTATAAAAAAATAATATATAAAAGTGTATTGCAAAGAAATTCACTTTTAATCAAAATGCACCATTTGAATAATTTAGAATAGGTGCCATGCACCAAATTACAAGAAAAGCATGTTTTTATGTTGCATACCTTTCAAAAATGGTTGATTATATAATTCAGGAAATTAATTGCACTTCAAAAAGATAGGACACTGTGACACCTTGACAAACTGATTAACCGAATAACCCACATATCTTCAGCCCTATCAATAAGAGAGAGAAATTAATACTGAATTTATGCCGGAAAAAATATATAGGCAGGTCTGCGATTTAATAGATATAGCAGGATACAATCAAGGTAGATAAACATGCAGATATTTTGGTACTGGAAATACTCTCCTTTAGTCTACTGTAGATGACCATGCAGATAAAGGAGACAGAAACCAATTACATATTGGAGACATTAAATATACTTTTCTCCATGTGACAAAGAGCTTTGACGTTGTCCCTTCTCAGGAAGATGAAGTTGACCCAGTCTCAGAAATCATTGTTCCGTTAATTGGCAGCTCCTATTTCTCCCAATCATTGCTAGCTTTAAGGCTAGAAGGAAAATGAACATCAAATTACTGATGACATGAGTGATGACATCAGTTTTGCCAAAAATGATATGGCTATTAATCATTCAGGCTATTTATTTTCATTGCAGATATTTATTTTCTGTGAACACCTATTATAAAAATGTCTAATTTGGCACACAGAAACGAGAGGCCATGAGTAACTTGGTTAAATAGAATGGTACGGACAAGCCACTAGTGGGCACCTTTGAGCACTGCCCAAGCAACGCATTAGATAGTTTTTATTTAATTTTTTAAAGGTACTTATTGGCCTATAGCAGTCTCACTTAAACCCTCATATCTGTTGCCCCGTTTGACATAGACTTGAAACTTTGTATGTAAGTAGGTATCTTTCCTCATGCTGAACAAAGTTACCTCAAGGACCCATAAGGTCCTTCAGGATAGATTTTCCTCCATCATGGAAATTGTGGAAAACCTTTGAAAAACATCAAAATGGGGAAAAAAAGTCATATGCAACTCCAAATGTGGTCTTTGATCACATCACTCATAAAGAATTTGAGAAAATTAGATTGATGCATTCAAAGATGGCCACACTATACCAGTAGATGCATATTAGCACACACACTATTATGCAAAAATATGCAAAAACAAGCCCTTAGTTTGAGAAAAGCTCAGGGATTGGCCAAAAAGATGGCTACATTTTTGATAAATCAGGAAATCCAATTGTACGTGTCCTTTGGAAATCCACTCCACAATGGCCAATCAACTTGACACTTTTAAGGGTCATCAAAGACATAACCATGATTGAACCATGTTGAGTTTGACATTGATATCTTAAAAATAAGGAAACTATTAACAATTCACTTTTTTGACTATGTAACACTAATGCTTAAAATATAACATAAAAATATTCTCATGGACTAAATGTCATATGCAATCAAAATGTGGTCTTTGGACTCATCATAATAATCCTTGAAGATGTTGAGAAACAATTTTTTAACCTTTTTTTTAACTAGGCAAGTCAGTTAAGAACAAATTCTTATTTACAAACCCTAACCCGGACGACGCTGGGGCAATTGTGAACCGCCATATGGGACTCCCAATCATGGCCGGTTGTGATAGAGCCTGGAATCGAACCGGGGTCTGTAGTGACGCCTCTAGCACTGAGATGCAGTGCCTTAAACTGCTGCGCCTCTCGGGAGCCCATCTACTATACCAGTAGATGCATATTAGCACATACTAAATATATGCTAAAATATGCTAAAAATACTTTTCAAATCCTTTCATGAACCATAGCACCAAATGACAGCGATTTCCCGGCCTTCTTCACTCACGGTTTTTGAGCTCCGCCCAAGCAAGGCATTTGATTTGGTTTGGTCAAAAAGAGTGGCACAGATTGGGGGAACCGTTATAAGCAGTCTCAATTAAACCCTCATACCCATGATGCATCTCTTAACTTAGTTTGAAAACAGCTAAGGGATTGGTTAAGAGATGACTGAGTTATTGATAAATCAGGAAATCCGATATGTGATTTTACATTTAAATCCTTTGTAACTCCACTCCACAATGGCCTATCATCTTTAGTTTACAGGGTCAACAGATATTACCTTGATGAACCATGTTAATGTACAGTGTATCTTAAAAAATAAGGGAACTATTAACAATTCACTTTTTTTACAATGTAACACTAATGCTTATGTAACCGATGTGAAATGGCTAGCTAGTTAGCGGTGGTGCGCGCTAATAGAGTTTCAATCGGTGACGTCACTCGCTCTGAGAACTTGAAGTGGTTGTTCCCCTTGTTTGAGCCCAGGTAGGGGCGAGAAGAGGGACGGAAGCTATACAGTTACACTTAAAAAAGAATACTAATAATAATCTTAAAAAATCTTCTCATGGATTAAAAGCCAGATCAAATCAAACTTTATTTGTCACATGCACCGAATACAACGAAAAGTGTAGATATTACCGTGAAATGCTTACTTACATACAAGCCAACAGTGCAGTTCAAGAAATGGAGCTAAGAAAATATGTACAAAAGAAAAGAAAATGTAAAAAAAATTAATGAATCGAAAAGTAACAAAGGGTCTGGAATACTTATGTAAATGTGATATTTCAGCATTATTTTTATTACATTTGCAAAAAATATCTAAAAACCCATTTTTGCTTTGTCATTATGGGGTATTGTGTGTAGATTGATGAAGGTTAAAACCGAGTTAATACATTGTAGAATAAGGCTGTAACCTAACAAAATGTGGAAAAAGTCAAGGGGTCTGAATACTTTCCCGAATGCCCTATATGCTTACATGTGCTAAAAAGGCTTTAATGAACTTATTCTCATGAACTATAAATCAGATTGACTGCAGATTTAGTATGTAGACTCAATAAATTAGCCTCTAACAAATTTGAGAATGAGTATTTGCTGCATTCAAAGTCGACCAAGCTACACCACTAGATGGCACCATATCACACCAGGGCTATAAGAACTGAATCGATGAACATGGGGCCATAAAATTTGGTATGTAAACCTTATGCATATGTCCTTAGAAGCTGTGTGAATATAAAGTCACTGCAATAATAAAGCTGATTTACCCCCTAATTTAATAAAAATAAAAATACGATATTTCGCATTGTTCATCTGCATAATATAAATCTAACATTCATTTGCATGAGACAAAGTCCTCTTGATCAACAGTTATTGCTCTAGTATCTATAGTGCCAACAAATGGTCTGGTGCAGACAACTATTGATCAAGTGGACGTTGTCTCATGCAAATGAGTGTCAGATTTATATTATGCAGACAAACAATGTGAAATGTCGTGATTTATTTTTATTTATTTTTAATTAGGGGGTAGATCAGCTTTATTATTTCAGATAGATTGTGGCTTCGGTCAATGTAATTATCTGCATCATTTCCAATGCTACATATCCCTCTCCTTTTTGTAAATATACATTCTTTTAAATAGATACATATATTTTAAATATTTTCTTTCTGAAATATTGTGATTAATATATCTGTATAATCACCTATTGTTGCCCTATTATTTGATCTCATTGTAGTAAAAAGTGGATATTTTATTCAGGAAAATGTGAAACAGGAAGTCCTGCCGCTTGCACAGTCAGCGTATTACAGCTGTGAGAGTGGAATTTAAGTATTTCGGAATGCTAATGTAGAGTTTACCAACTGAGAATTGAATAACTTGTACATTTTCACCTTGTTGCCTCTGGACAAATTGGCTTAAGAAACTCTGGAGAATCCTATTTGTCAGAACGAGTCAAAGAGTCAAAAACAAAAACAAAACGGTTAAGAGAACAATTCTGAAACCACAAATCATATTCAAACCATATGTATATTAATTGGTGCATGGACTTGCTCACATTGCTCAGACCAACCTATAGCACTAGACTAAACTTCGCTCGTGTCGTCCTATTCGCTCGTGTCGTTTATTGAGAGATAACCATGGTAATACTTTCACTGATTACACATAAAGGAAGGAAGTTCCTACATGATGGAGTTCTTGCTCTATCTAATTGAGCTTGTATCCTTTCTGTCATCCTGTGAACCCTGTTTCTTTGCTACTCGCACCTACATATTCTTGTTTTTGTTCTTGTTCTTGTTTCCAGTATGCTGTCAACCGTCACAAATCAGATACAGTTGAGCACTTTGCCTCCCTCCTCGGCGTCCATATATCCTTTCTGAGAGTGTGTAACACAAATGAAGTATATCACCTACGGGCAGCGGACGACACAGCCAGAGGTTAGAAGTTGAGTACACGATGCTCATATAGAACATGATGATGCTCAACGGCTGTTTGCGCAGTATGGGGTGACCCCCCAGGCTAGCCCCACTATGCAGACAGACACCTCATGCATTCTTAATGATATGTTTCAAGGGAAACCAGTCTTTTCTGAACACTTGAGTTTTAGTGAGAATGACAACAAGTGTCTTCTCTCTATCCTCATGGTCAAGGCTGAAAGAAACATCATACTGTGGTGCGGTGGTCTTGTCATACTCTATCTTAGTAATTAGATAAGTCAATAACAGTCAATTTTCTAGCGCCGCAAAAAAAACACTTATTTGGTTTCGGAGACCTGGCAAAACAATGTAAAACCCAAAATAATAAAGATGTTTTATGCAGTGAAATGTGTTGTTTTACAGGGTCAGCCATAGTGGTACGGCGGCCTGGAGCAAATTAGGGTTAAGTGCCTTGCTCAAGGGCACCTTGACAGATTTCTCACTTTGTCGGCTTGTGTATTCGAACCAGCGACCTTTTGGATACTGGCCCAACTCTCGAACCGATAGGCTACCTTTCGCCTTCAATTGTATCTCAACTGTATATCAATTACATGTTTTTTTTGGAGTGGAGGGAGAATATTATTACTGGTTTGAAAATGTATTTGTCAGGGACCACAGGCTATTTGAAACGGTGTTGAGTAAAGGTAGTAAAACTAAATGCATGCTCTTCAACCGATCGCTGCGCTCACCCGCCCGCCCAACTAGCATCACTACTCTGGACGGTTCTGACTTAGAATATGTGGACCACTGCAAATACCTAGGTGTCTGGCTAGACTGTAAACTCTCCTTCCAGACTCATATTAAGCATCTCCAATCCAAAATTAAATCTAGAATCTGCTTCCTATTTCGCAACAAAGCCTCCCTCACTCACGCTGCCAAACATACCCTCGTAACATTGACTGTCCTACCGATCCTTGACTTCGGCGATGTCATTTACAAAATAGCCTCCAACACTCTACTCAGCAAACTGGATGCAGTCTATCACAGTGCCATCGTTTTTGTTACCAAAGCCCCTTATACTACACACCACTGCGACCTGTATGCTCTAGTCGGCTGGCCCTCGCTACATATTCGTCGCCAGACCCACTGGCTCCAGGTCATCTATAAGTCTTTGCTAGGTAAAACTGCCTTATCTCAGCTCACTGGTTACCATAACAACACCCACCCGTAGCACACGCTCCAGCAGGTATATCTCACTGGTCAACCCCAAAGCCAACACCTCCTTTGGCCGCCTTTCCTTCCAGTTCTCTGCTGCCAATGACTGGAACGAATTGCAAAAATCGCTGAAGTTGGATACTTATATCTCCCTCACTAACTTTAAGCATCAGCTATCTGAGCAGCTTACCAATCACTGCAGCTGTACACAGCTCATCTGTAAATAGTCCATCCAACTACCCACCTCATCCCATATTGTTTTTATAAACCTTTTTGTTGTTCTTTTGCACACCAGTATTTCTACTTGCACATCATCATCTGCACATCTATCACTCCAGTATTCATTTGCTAAATTGTAATTACTTCGCTACTATGACCTATTTATTGCCTTACCCCCTTTTGCACATATTACCTCCATTTACCTCCATTTGCACATATTGCACATATTGTATACAGACTTTCTACTGTGTTATTGACTGTACTTTTGTTTATCCCATGTGTAACTCTGTGTTGTTGTTTATTGTCGCACCGCTTTGCTTTATCTTGGCCAGGTTTCAGTTGTAAATGAGAACTTATTCTCAACTGGCCTACCTGGTTAAATAAAGGTGATTTAATATTTTTTTTTTTAAAGGTTATAATATAGGGTATAGGCAATAGGATATACCTCCGTCAATGTCAATGAGAGAATGATATGTTGGACACACTAACAGAAGCCAATAAAGGCTGTGCTTTATTGCTAGCATCTCATTTCCCTCTCCTCCAGTAGTCTCAAGCCTGTTCTTCAGCCCTGACTCTCTTTATTTTTTTAAATAATGAGTTTTTAGGGATGGATCTTTCATCTCTGAGGAGCACATCTGTGAGAATGGTAATTAAACCCCCCCAGTTGCTAAATTAGCATTGAACTCAATGGGATGGAGGAGTATAGCGATGGATGAGAGAGCGATATGCCAAGAAAAGGTATTATGAGACATCGGGGGCACTTTAGGAACAGGGAGGGAGGGAGGGTAAGGTAATTATGATGAATGGAACTTCACCATTTAAATTTCTCTCCTGAACATCTACCCTCTCTCTCTCTCTCCATATCCCCTTCCCTTCAAACCTCTCTCTTCTAAACCTCTCTCTTCTCCTCCACCCCTCCCCCTGTCTCTGGTCAGGATTTGGCATGACCACCCCGACCACGGTCAGTGGCAAAGTCTTCCTCATCTTCTATGGCCTGATCGGCTGCGCCTCCACCATCCTATTCTTCAACCTCTTCCTGGAGCGCATCATCACCGTGCTCGCCTTCGTGCTCAAGTCATGCCACGATCTGAAGCGCCGGCGCCAGGGCGTCATGCCCCACGATGGCCCCAGGGGGGCGCCACCGCCAGGACCCAGAGATAGAGGCAGGGACAGTCTGGCTGGATGGAAGCCTTCTGTGTACTACGTGATGCTGATTCTTTGTGTAGCTGCTGTGGTGATATCCTGCTGTGCCTCGGCCATGTATTCAGCGGTGGAGGGGTGGGGCTATCTGGACTCGCTGTACTTCTGTTTTGTGGCGTTCAGCACCATCGGGTTCGGGGACATGGTAAGCAGTCAGAGAGTTACGTACGAAGGGAACCAGACAGCCTACAGACTGGGGAACTTCCTGTTTATATTGATGGGTGTCTGCTGTATCTACTCGCTGTTCAACGTCATATCCATTGTCATCAAGCAGGTGAGGATTTTTTGTTTCATTTATGTTTGTTTTATGAGCAGTTGTGGTTGCACGCATGCACAGACACACACATTGTGGGAGATGGCGTGCATTCACTCTCTGTCTTTACTCTGTCCTTTCCTATTGGCTATCCCTCTCTTGCTCTTCCTCCTCTTTTTCTCTCTCACACACACACACACCAGCCAGCCTCTTTCTCTAGGTATGTGGGAGTTTTACCAGAGCACTATCATTAGCAATGTTACAGAATTTCAAAGTTTCATAAAAACAATACAATACAATATTTTCCCAAAACTCAAGCAGACACTCAACTGGCTGCTGAGAAAGCTGGACATCTTCTCCTACCGAGGTTGCTGCCACTGCTGCCCCGCCGGGATCGCGAAGAGATTGCCCCCGCGCCGGAATGCCGTGATGCCCAGCGGCACTGGACATGGACACTCTCCGGCGCAGCGGACTGTCTCTATAGAAACGGACGCGTTGAACGAGAGTGAGACGGACGGAGGACGGCGGATGTCAGGGGAGATGATCTCCATTAGGGACTTCCTGGCAGCCAATAAGGTGAGAGGGTCACCGGGTAAAAATAACATTAAAAGTTCCCTCTGTTACTTTCATCTCTGGTCAAAAGTGTTGCCCCTGCACTTTATAATTTGAGGGCATGGGTCATGTTTTGACTGTATTTACAGTATCTAGTACCCGGAGTGGCCAATAGGGCTAGGGCCCAATTTAAATCAATGTTTCAGCCTGCACCTGATCTATGTTTCTTAGTGCTGTCATGCAATATGGAATGTGTGATATATTGTCTGTATTGTTGGAAATATATTTATGTGTATTGGAGATGCAAACCCTGCACAAATGTAACTGTTACAAAGGGACAGTCAAGTTTGGTAACACTTAAAGGTACACTCAGTGAGATGAAGTTGCATGCACGAAGTAAACACAATGACCTTTAAATGGCAACCGGGCTACAACACAGATCTCCTGTGCTACGGATTGAACCGAGCCCTAAGAAGCGCTGAAGCGCGAGGCTAAACTTCTTTTGCCACTTTGTAAGCAGTATAAAGCACACATCTGCACGTGCTCTGTGTGACAATGTGTGAGAGCAAAGTCTTGCCTGCAGGCATGCTTTAAATCTTGTTTTGAACATGTAGGAGCCTTTATAATGTCTTATCTTTTGTCTAGTTATGACAGTATCATGTGAACCTCTCCTCGCCTCTCCAGGTGAACCTGGACCTGATGCAGAAGCAGCTGTCGGAGGCAGCAACCAATGGGATCCCTCGGCCTTCCGTCTCCAACCAAAACAGACAGAATGGTTTCTCTGGGGGAGTAGGGGCACTGGGCATCATGAACAACAGGCTGGCTGAGACCAGTGTGGATAGATGACTGAATATTACAGTCATTATGTAGGCTTACTGCACACCATACAGAGAATGATCAAAACAGATACTACATCTCTCAAAACCATGTGATTCGAGAGACAAAGTGGACAGCAGTCACTGAAGGAGGGATTCCCAAGAACTGGTTTGGGTCGGGTCCAAAAGTTTTACATAGGTCACAGTTGGAAAAGGTTTTGGAATGGAACCATTTTCTGTAGCCCATTGAACGTGGTCCATAGAGACACTGTACACTGTAGGGAAAACAACTACAATGAGAATATCAGAAAACATCCTATGGAGCCTCAAAGAGCAGACCTCATCAGAGCTTTTACATAGCGTTAGAATGACTAATCGTTTGTCAGCAATGTGTGGCACTCTTCGTTATGCATGGCAGCCATTTTGTCCCAGAATGTTCAGTGACCGTGACACATCAGCCATTGTGGTGGAGATGTTAGGGGTTATGACGCCAAACGGTCTTGTCCACGATCATGTATGCCTTTCCCTTATTGACACGTGTACAGTATTTGTTATTGACAGCTATGGTGTTGTTTTGTAGGAGACAGATCATGCTTTTATGCTTGAATAGGTGATCAGAAATTGAAATCAATTGTCAAATTCATAAAGATCTTGATTGAGGAACTCCCCTTCACTCTGCCTTAAAAAAAATCATCAAGATATCACACTATATTGTAAATACTGTTCCAAAAATGTTATAAACTACAAGGAAAACACTGTACTGATACATTTGATTGATTCTAAAAGTGCTAGCTGTCATTTATCTGTAACAGAGTAGTACTTCTTCCTCTCTTTGGTTTTTAAGAAAAAGAAAAATTGAAAGAAGATTGAAATCTATTACTTGAAATTGCACATACTAATTTCAAACTTACCCTGCACCCCTTTTAATAGAGTTAAAAAGGAGACATTTGCAATGTTTCAGGAAAAACTGAAATCAATTAAAGTATGCAGGAATGAATACAATTTACTTATCAATTCTGTTCATATCTCAGCGCTTCACTTCTCGTCTTTTGAAGGTAGAACTTAATGTACATGTGGCTCTGAATTGCTAATCGGACAGCTGTTGTTTGTAGCTGGATACCTGATGTATGTGTGGGTGGTCTGGAACATGGAGTCACCACACACCTGAATAATGGATGATGCAGGACATCAAAAGACCTTTTCTTTTTTTATTTTCCTCTCTCCCATTGATCTTCTTCGAATTTCTGTCGGGGAAGTTTGACACTTTAAATCAGGGGACTCCCGAGTCACGACAACGCAGGGTTGAGTGCAGGGTTTGGAGCCTTGTTTTACATAAAAAGCAACCTCAGAAGGCGTTTATAATATCGTCTTCCCATCTCTCTCTCTGTTACAGTCCCTGTGCGCTACTTGAATCGATGCAAGAAATCCCTAACAGTGTGTTGAAAACAATGTGAACAGAGCAATGTGTTAGGATTTTATGAGAATGAAAGGGATTGTATAAACAATGTGGAGATAGACATTTGAATTGACTGGCTCTTTGCGTGTTTCAACGTCAATTTTAGGTTAGGATCATATTGCACAACATGTCAGCAGTGTAGGACTCTTTTCTAGAGGGGCTTTCATCCTTCTGGCAATGCATTATCATCTGCCACTGCTATAATTAAAGGTTTCTATTATTATATATTATGTCACAGGACATTGTTTCTTACGATTGGTCAGTTGGCACTTCACTGGAGGCAGAGAAAAACATTGAACAGGCTTATGTTGCCCCTGTCAAACAATTCACTCTACTAATACACAAAGATTAATGCTTTAAAATGTATCATACCCAAATTAACACCAGGGATAAACTGTTTCTTTCAAGCCCTCAAACTTCTCAAAGATGTTTGTGTGGAAAAAGTGTATTTTCTCAACAGGATAGACCCGAGTGAAAGCGGCTGGTACATACAGTACCAGCCAAAAGTTTTAGAACACCTACTCATTCAAGGGTTTTTCTTTATTTTGACTATATTCTACATTGTAGAATAATAGTGAAGACATCAAAACTACGCAATAACACATATGGAATCATGTAGTTACCAAAAAAGTGTTATATTTTATATTTGAGGTTCTTCAAAGTAGCCACCTTTTGCCTTGATGACAGCTTTGTACCCTCTTGGCATTCTCTCAACCAGCTTCACCTGGAATGCATTTCAATTAACAGGTGTGCCTTGTTAAAAGTTAATTTGTGGAATTTCTTTCCTTCTTAATGTGTTTGAGCCAATCAGTTGTGTACAAAGTAGGGGTGGCACACATTAGATAGCCCTATTTGGTAAAAGACCCAACTCCATATTATGGAAGGAACAGCTCAAATAAGCAAAGAGAAATGACAGTCCATCATTATTTTAAGACATGAAAGTCAGACATTCCAGACAACTTTGAAAGTTTCTTCAAGTGCAGTCACAAAAACCATCAAGCGCTATGATGAAACTGGCTCTCATGAGGACAGCCACAGGAAAGGAAGACCCAAAGTTACCTCTGCTGCAAAGGATACGTTCATTAGAGTTACCAGCCTCAGAAATTGCAGCCCAAATAAATGCTTCACGGAGTTCAAGTAACAGACACATCTCAACATTAACTGTTCAGAGAAGACTGCGTGAATCAGGCCTTCATGGTCGAATTGCTGCAAAGAAACCACTACTAAAGGACACCAATAATAAGAAGAGACTTGTTTGGGCCAATAAATACAAGCAATGGACATTAGACCAGTGGAAATCTGTTCTTTGGTCTGTTGAGTCCAAATTTGAGATTTTTGGTTCCAACTGCCGTATCTTTGTGAGATGCAGAGTAGGTAAACGGATGATCTCTGCATGTGTATTTCCCACCGTGAAGCATGGAAGTGGTGGTGTGACGGTGCTTTGCTAGTGAAACTGTCAGTGATTTATTTAGAATTCAAAGCACACTTAACCAGCATGGCTACCACAGCATTCTGCAGTGATACGCCATCCCATCTAGTTTGCACATAGTGGGACAATCGTTCGTTTTTCAACAGGACAATGACCCAACACACCTCCAGGCTGTGTAAGGGCTATTTGACCAAGAAGGAGAGTGATGGAGGGCTGCATCAGATGACCTTGGCCTCCACAATCACTCGACCTCAACCCAGTTGGACCGCAGAGTAAAGGAAAAGCAGCCAACAAGTGCTCAGCATGTGGGAACTCCTTCAAGACTGTTGGAAAAGCATTACAGGTGAAGTTGGTTGAGAGAATGCCAACAGTGTGTAAAGCTGTCATCAAGGCAACGGGGTGGCTACTTTGAAGAATCTATTTTGATTTGTTTAACACTTTTTTTAGTTACTACATGATTCCATGTGTGTTATTTCATAGTTGTGATGTCTTCACTATTATTCTACAATGTAGAAAATAGTACAAATAAAAACCCTTGGATGAGTGGATGTGTCCAAACATTTGACTGGTACTGTAATACAACATACACATTCAGGTGTGAAAGACAATGCTTTATGTTGCCATGGCAACCACCCAGAGTAGACAAGAGAGAGCAATTATGGTACTGGTATCTTTGTGCAGGCACTAACTCTGCCATGTTTCGTTGAACAAAGCCTATGGGGAAAATTTGTTTTTGGATAAAAGCAAAAAAAAAATAAGGTCTGTGGTAAACACAGGCTTAGGAGATCTTATACATTTTGTTCTATGAGGTAATCTTCATCAGCTAACCTCATTTCTTGTGAATTTTGAAGGATTTGTCATTAAACAAGGCACACAAAGGCTTTATAATTCATCAAGGTCATGTTAACTGATATTATCTCATAGAACAAAATGTGTAAGATCTCATAAGCCTGTTAACCTTGGCCAAGATTCAATCTGGTCAAGCTTTAACTGCGACCACAGACACCCGCACGGCTGATGTTTTGGCGGTGTCGGAAACAGAAATGCATTGGAGCCATCAAATCGGTGAGCAGCTGTTCTTGCAATCCTTGTCAGGAAGCCACACCTGCCCCACTAGCATTACAAGTTCAGAACAGGAAAGTGTAGGTGATATCGAAATAATTGCCATCAAAAATCATTAAACAAAATGAGGATTTCTCTCATCCTAATTGAGGTGAAGATTACATCTCACATTCTGTTAATGCGACTCCGTGCAGCCAATGGCAATGTCCGCTTTAGGTATAATGGCAGGGGCCATTTATTTTTGACCTTTATTTAACTAGGCAAGTCAGTTGAGAACAAATTCTTATTTTCAATGACGGCCTAGGAACAGTGAGTTAACTGCCTGTTCAGGGGCAGAACGACAGATTTGTACCTTGTCAGCTCGGGGATTTGAACTTGCAATCTTTCGGTTACTAGTCCAATGCTCGAACCACTAGGCTACCCTGCCGCCCCACTTGTGGATTTGACAGCGCTAAAGCAGTTCCACCTCAGACACCCATCAAAACAACCGCTATGCGGATGTTGGCTAAAGCGGATCTGATTGAACAGAGCCCTTTTTTTCTGCATTTATTCCAAAATCCAATTCTTTCCCAATTCACTTCGCCCATAGGAATAACTGAACGAACTGGAGGTAAATAATTTCTGTTTTTTAGAACTACAAGCTGGTGAGGTCTATACAAACCAATGACTATAGGGGCAATCTCAGTTTAGATATCTTGGACAGTTTGATTTCAATACCTTTTATTATCGTTAAAAGAGCCATGATTCAGTGAGTGCCATGCTGTGCCCATTGTGAACACACTGCATGTTAGGTAGCAATGTAGAATCCACACTGTTAGCACTGTAATCATTACATAGAATCATTGACACAAAAAAACATGATTTAAAGTTAAACCTCAAATGAAAAAAACCCAATAGAAGACTTGTGCAGCTCAAATTATACTGAACAAAAATATAAACACAACATGTAAAGTTTTGGTCCCATGTTTCATGAGCTGAAATAAAAGATCCCAGGAATGTTCCATATGTACAAAAAGCTTATTTCTCTCAAATATGGTGCACACATTTGTTTACATCCCTGTTAGTGAGCATTTCTCATTTGCCAAGATATTCCATCCACCTGACAGGTGTGGCATATCAAGAAGCTAATTAAACAGCATGATCATTACACAGGTGCACCTTGTGCTGGGGACAATAAAAGGCCACTCTAAAATGTGCCGTTTTGTCACACATGCAGACTGCAGGAATGTCCACCAGAGCTGTTGTCAGAGAATTTAAAGTTAATTTCTCTACCATAAACCGCCTCCAACTTAGTTTTAGAGAATTTTACAGTATATCCAACCGGCCTCACAGTCCACGTGTAACCACGCCAGCCCAGCACCTCCACATCCGGCTTCTTCACATGCGGGATCGTCTGAGACCAGCCACCCAGACAGCTGATGAAACTGAGGAGTATTTCTGTCTGTATAAAGCCCTTTTGTGGGGGAAACCTCATTCTTATTGGCTGGGCCTGGCTCCCCAGTGGGTGGGCCTATTTCCTCCCAGGCCCACCCACGGCTGCGCCCCTGCCCAGTTTTGTGAAATCCATGGATTAGGGCCTAAAGAATTGATTCAATTGACTGATTTCCTTATATGAACTGTAACTCAGTAAAATCACTGAAATTGTTTGTTTACATTTTTGTTCAGTATAAAATAGGGAGAAAAGGCAGCGAGAGTCTGATAGATCGGTACTTTACTTGGCTGTCCAGCTAATCACTTCCTGTCTTACAAACTTAAGACTTACATAATATAGTTCAAATGGGATGTTATCCTTCAAAGACTATTCCTTTGTAAAATATGAAAGGCTACTGAAAGATTTTTCAGACACTGAATACAATGCTTTGATGATCAAAATCTCTGGATAGTTGCATAAATTAAAATCAATAAGAGCCGCTCTGGCTCACCAGTCATCTGCAGCCACACCACTTAATGGTTATAGAGCCACTGGAGGCATCTGGGCCCATATTCACTGAGTATCCCAGAGTAGGAGTGCTGATCTAGCCTGGGTGTCAGTTTGTTTCTGCTCTCTTGCCTACTCCTAACCGAATTATCATGCAGAACATGTTTGGCTTGACAATGGAGTAGGCAAAAGCACAAACAGATCTGGGACCAGGCTAGTGCTAATCTAGGATCAGGTCCCCTCTATCCATATCATCTTATTCATTATGATCTAAAAGGAAAAACTGATCCTATGTCTGCACTCCTACTCTGAACCTCTGTGAATATGGGCCCGGGAGTGGAAGAAACAGAAAGATACTTTTCCCTTTTAGGATTTGAGGCAACTAAACCACAATTAAAGAACAAGACCTCCCCAACATTTATAATAGATCAAAGACAAAATAAACTATTCCATTGAAACACCCATATATTGGAGAGGGAGCACATGGCAGAAGTATGTTGTCTAGTATAACAAGCATTAAAGGGAGTCAGACAGACCGGTCGTTTTAAAACTCAGTCAGATCTGTGTCGCCACAGTATCTTAAAAATCCTCTGCACATGTATCTTTAATGTTACTATACTAATAAGACAGAAAAATTAACGGATTGAGACAAAATAAAAGAAGCAGGTTTTGATACAGTAATATAGACTGGCAGCAAAAGGAAGAAGACTTCAATCCTGAGATTAGTCTCATGTCCAGTGGTAAACTATCGTGGCAAGAAGGACCACACTTTTCCAACTGCTCTCCATTTGACCTCATATTACTTTCCCAAACAAAATCTTAGCTTTAACAAATATTTACTGTGGAGTTAGACGATCTGTAATGAAATAAATACAGTTTCAACAAACATTGGCCTGGGTTGAGTTTACAACAAGCATACTTGGCAGAGTGAGAGTCAGTTGCAGAGGAGTGCATAGGCCATAAGTGTTTGTGCTGGTTCAAGAAGAACCACTACTGCTAGAAGCTGCTCCTAAACACAGATCTAGGATCAGCTTTACACTAACCCAACCCTGCCTACCCCCAGTCAAACCTCAAAGGCTAGAAACTGTCTTCAGATCAGTGCTTAGGACTGAACGTCTGATCTCCTATGAGGGAGGGGAGGTTTCCCATTAGCTCATCGGGTGGTTAGTGTTACCCATGGCAGCTCCAGGTAAAAGTTAGCCCTGGCTTAACCACAGATCTAGGATCCGGCAACCCCAAACTTAACCATTAGGACCAGCAGTTACATACAATTTCCACCAAGGCCCTCCAGCGTGGCGGCAGAACAGGATGTCCTTATTTTGGCGTCCTTCGTTTGGAAGAGTTGCAGGACGTCTTTATTTGGACGTCCAGTGTTGGCCCAGAGGTCCTTATTTGGATGCTCTGTTTTGAAAGAGCTGCAGGTCGAGGCGCACCCACACCTCTCCAGTGGGGACCTCGTGGAGGAGCAGACGGCGCGTCGCTGGACCCTTGTTCTCCAACTCCTTCTTTATGGTCGCCACGGGAACCTCCGTGCGACCCAGGAAGTCTGGGGAAACGGCAGAGAGGAGAGACTAGTTAGCAGTCCGACACATTATACATAGAGGCTGCGTTCCAGGCCCACTACATTGCAGACGCTGCGATACATAAACCGTACTACACCAACTGCACAGTCGGGCAATGCGATTGCTCTATCATTTGACGTGGTGAGCTGATATGTTCAACAACTGTTTGAGACCTGGCACGCGTCTGAATTTAGTCTGCCTGGCCAGCGTGGCCAGAATGTCTGGATTTGTGTGTGCGTGCTGACCGTCAGGGGAGAACTGGTCCCTCTCGAAGATGGTGATGCAAAGGACGTCCTGGTACAAATCTCTGATGTTGAACTGACAGTTGAAGTTCCACTTGGGGTTGACCGTGTCACTGAGGGTCCTAGAGGTGTAGATCTGAGCCCCCATGGTTACCTCGCAATAAGGGTTACTCTTACCTGGGAGAGGAAGAGGAGGAGCGGGATGACAAGGAGAGAGGAAGAGGAGGGAAAGGTTTTAATACATACCAGTGCTCAAGACACGAATACAGTCTGTACATGTGCCATGTTTACGTTTATAAACTGGGTGGTTCGAGCCCTGAATGCTGATTGGCTGACAGCCGTGGTATATCAGACCGTATACCATGGGTATGACAAAACATTTATTTTTACTGCTTTAACTACACTGGTAACCAGTTTATAATAGCAATAAGGCACCTATCGGGGGTTTGTGGTATATGGCCCCCCCCCCGGGCTTTACTGCTTAAGTGAACCTTCCTCGTTGTAATAAGTGGTACTAGTTCATGTCTGCTGTGTAGGTACACTACAGTGGCAAGAAAAAGTACAGTGCCTTGCGAAAGTATTCGGCCCCCTTGAACTTTGCGACCTTTTGCCACATTTCAGGCTTCAAACATAAAGATATAAAACTGTATTTTTTTTGTGAAGAATCAACAACAAGTGGGACACAATCATGAAGTGGAACGACATTTATTGGATATTTCAAACTTTTTTAACAAATCAAAAACTGAAAAATTGGGCGTGCAAAATTATTTTGCTGCGATTACAGCTGTAAGTCGCTTGGGGTATGTCTCTATCAGTTTTGCACATCGAGAGACTGACATTTTTTCCCATTCCTCCTTGCAAAACAGCTCGAGCTCAGTGAGGTTGGATGGAGAGCATTTGTGAACAGCAGTTTTCAGTTCTTTCCACAGATTCTCGATTGGATTCAGGTCTGGACTTTGACTTGGCCATTCTAACACCTGGATATGTTTATTTTTGAACCATTCCATTGTAGATTTTGCTTTATGTTTTGGATCATTGTCTTGTTGGAAGACAAATCTCCGTCCCAGTCTCAGGTCTTTTGCAGACTCCATCAGGTTTTCTTCCAGAATGGTCCTGTATTTGGCTCCATCCATCTTCCCATCAATTTTAACCATCTTCCCTGTCCCTGCTGAAGAAAAGCAGGCCCAAACCATGATGCTGCCACCACCATGTTTGACAGTGGGGATGGTGTGTTCAGGGTGATGAGCTGTGTTGCTTTTACGCCAAACATAACGTTTTGCATTGTTGCCAAAAAGTTCAATTTTGGTTTCATCTGACCAGAGCACCTTCTTCCACATGTTTGGTGTGTCTCCCAGGTGGCTTGTGGCAAACTTTAAACAACACTTTTTATGAATATCTTTAAGAAATGGCTTTCTTCTTGCCACTCTTCCATAAAGGCCAGATTTGTGCAATATACGACTGATTGTTGTCCTATGGACAGAGTCTCCCACCTCAGCTGTAGATCTCTGCAGTTCATCCAGAGTGATCATGGGCCTCTTGGCTGCATCTCTGATCAGTCTTCTCCTTGTATGAGCTGAAAGTTTAGAGGGACGGCCAGGTCTTGGTAGATTTGCAGTGGTCTGATACTCCTTCCATTTCAATATTATCGCTTACACAGTGCTCCTTGGGATGTTTAAAGCTTGGGAAATCTTTTTGTATCCAAATCCGGCTTTAAACTTCTTCACAACAGTATCTCGGACCTGCCTAGTGTGTTCCTTGTTCTTCATGATGCTCTCTGCGCTTTTAACGGACCTCTGAGACTATCACAGTGCAGGTGCATTTATACGGAGACTTGATTACACACAGGTGGATTGTATTTATCATCATTAGTCATTTAGGTCAACATTGGATTATGCAGAGATCCTCACTGAACTTCTGGAGAGAGTTTGCTGCACTGAAAGTAAAGGGGCTGAATAATTTTGCACGCCCAATTTTTGTCTCGATGTTCATCAGTCCACGGTAAGACAAATTGTCTATAAATGGAGACATTTCAGCACTGTTGCTACTCTCCCTAGGAGTGGCCGTCCTGCAAAGATGACTGCAAGAGCACAGCGCAGAATGCTCAATGAGGTTAAGAATCCTAGAGTGTCAGCTAAAGACTTACAGAAATCTCTGGAACATACTAACATCTCTGTTCACGAGTGTGCGATATGTAAAACACTAGAAGAAGATCCGACCAAATTTGGTGACCAATTTATGTAGAAATCCAGGTATTTCCATAGGGTTCACATCCTTTTTCTTGCCACTGTATGTATGAATGCTTATAAAACTCACCGTTGGATTTGCAGGACTTGAGTTCAGTGGCCTCCAGGATGGTGACTAACAGCCGGCCGATTCCACTGGCCTTCAGGGAACGAGCTGCGCACACACACGAGAATAGTCACACCACTACAAGGACTCCTGCTTTAACTATTGGAGTGCGTGTGTGTGTGAAAGAGAGAAAAACAGAAAACTGACCTTGGTATGCTTTCTCTCTCTTTTTCTTATCGGTCTCTAAGAAGTCCTCTGAGGCAGCTTTAATCTTCTGCACCCAGGCCGTCCTGCAGAACGAAAAGTACACACACACACACACACACGACATGAGCAAGGGTAATGGAATGCGAGTGGAGTCCCTGCATATTAGTGTGTGTGCACCTGCATTTGTGCCTGTGCGTACCTCTCGTTGATGTTCTCGGTTTTGAGGCTGTAGACTCGGTCGATGTGGGAGATGTGGAAGAAGGGCTCTTCACTGGAGGGGTCTGGCAACTTCACCAGAACCTCGTTGAGGAACACCGGCTACAGAAGGAAACATAAGACACTTCCATAAGGCTGTCATAACCGTGCCATAATACATGTCATAACCATTGAGAAACTGGATACGGGGATGTTCTCAATTTGAATGGGCTCCGATGAGTGACGCTTTTCAAAATAGGAAGTGCCCTTTCTTTTCCTTGTCAAAATGAGCCATTTGGAATAAATGCCAGCGTGTGCGAGCACGTCCGTGCCGTTTGTTTCTCACCGGTTTATACATCTTGAGCTGTGTGTTGTTCTTGGTGCTGAAGAGCTTGTCCGGTCCTGAGGAGCTGAACTGTTTGGCAGCGTGGGTGAGCAGCAGGAAGTCGTTAAAGAGGAAAGCCCACAGCTCCTTATTGCTCTTAATCTTATACACCTTCCCACTGTGGAGCAGCTTACGGGGCCCCAGGCAGTTAGTCAGAGAGTTAAACACCAAGTTCTGCGAGGGAGAGAGAGGGAGGGTTACAGATGTGTTTGAGATACTGTGTGTGTGTGTGTATATACGGTGCGCACATCTGTCTACCTCTGTGACTCCCTCACACTGTACATGTGACTGTATCCACTCCAGCCTGTCAGAATTCTCCTTCTCCCTGACTCCCTCGTTGACCTGAGAACAGAGCTCCTCAGCCCGCTCCAGAGCCTCTCTCAAAGGCCTGCGGTCTGCATGGTCCTCCTGGGTACTCTCCAGGATCTGAGACAACCAATAGACAGGGGTGAAATACTCACACACACACACCAATCTTTTTACATCAGCAGTTGTCACAAAGTGGTTTCCAAAGAGCAAACAACACAGATGGAAAATACACACGGGTTAAAAGTACACACACGCACACACACACACACACACACAGGTACTATACACGCAGACAAAGACGCACGCGCATACTTACGTTTTTGATGTGTAGAGGGTAGCGTGTGATCCTCTGCATGGGCTTCAGCAGGAAGCTGGATAAGGGCATGCCTTTACAGCGGTAGTCTGTGGCGATTTTCTGATGGAGAAAAAACAATATTTAATATGAACACACAACCTTCCATGTATAATCAGCTCTCTCCGGTTGGTATGCATCAGAAATGTTCACGTTCTCCTCCTCCACTCACCGCACGTTCTCCTGTTGTATTCTACCTCCCAACCCTTCTTCTTCCAACTTAAATGTGTTGTCTTTTCATTAATTTCCTCTCTCTCTCTCTCTGTACTCTTGTCTTCCTTCACTCACTGTATGTTCTTTCATGCTCCCTCCCTCCCAGTCTCCCCCTCTCACCTTGAGGAAGTCTTTAAAGTCCTGTTGGTTGTCAGTCCTACTCTGTAGCAGAGCAGCTCCGTTGAGTTGACAGGAGCAGAACCGGATGTAAGGCTGGAGGTGAGCCAGCTCGGACGCCAAGATGTCTCCGATCACCTGGACAGGCATGTTCTCACCCCCCGTCTTCTTACGCACCCGCAGAGCCCTACGAGCACACACACACACACACACACACATTTAAAACACAAACACCACATGTTCTTACCATCTGGCCCGAGACACTCATACTGGTGAACACACACACCTAAACCCACTCCACGTCAATACCTACTTTAGCAGTTTGGTGTTGCAGGCGATGAGCTCCTTCCAGTTGACAAAGATCATGGCCATCTCTGCCTCTGTCAGACGGCCCGACTCAGACATGGGCTTATGGAACACCTGAACACACGGAGTAGAGTACATAAGTGTGCTTGCTGTGTGTGTGCGCGCGCACCGATTCTAGCGTCTGTGTTGGTGTGTTACCTCCATGACTATCTGGAGGTCCTCCACATATCTCTCCTCTGTCTGGAGGAGCTCGTGGATGTAGCCCTGTCTCTTCCTCTCCTGGGGACTCATAGAGTCTAGACTGTTCAGGTCAGCACACCCTGAGAGCGAGAGAGAGCAAAAGAGCGAGAGCAAGTGAGAGGAGGGAATCATACAGATGCAGGATCTTAATTTGATCACTTTTTTGTTGCTGCAAATTTTCCTGTAGCTGCAGGATTATTTTGCTGAGACATTAATGGTCAAATTAGGATCCTACGTCTGTATATACTCAGAACAGTAACGCACAGTCACATTTGTATACACTCTGAAAACACACACACACACACACACACACACACACACACACACACACACTCCCCTAAACCCATCAATCGATAGTCTGTCTCAGAACCAACCACACACATTCACCCAAAGCAAGGGCACTCTTACCTTGTGCAGAGTGCCCATTCTGACAGCCGTGGAGTCCCATACAGGTGGTCTCCTTCTCTTTCCCAGTATCCCTCCCCTCTTCTGTCTTATCCCAGAGCCTTAGAAACTGCAGCTTGTCTTCCCTGTGTAAACTCATGCTCTCTCTGCTGTCTCTCTCTGCCCAGGTAGACTATGAGATGCTCTCGCTTTAGCCAACCCTCTAACTGGTGTTCTCCTCTCTCCCTCACCTTGTCCTCTCTATCCCTCCTGCCCTCTCATCCACAGACACTAACCCCATAGCAAGACAAGCAGCTAAATCTGTTGTACCAAAATAGGAGAAGGACTGTGTGTACTTCCAGATGACCAAGATAACGGTCACCCTGCCTTGGGAAGACACCGGGTAAATAAAAAGGTAATCAGAGATCAGAATATCTAGATACTGTGTTCCAGTTCTGAAACTGTGGGTGTTAATTTCAGATAGCAATGGTGTTGTGTTGACTGTAAACGCACACTGATCTCTTCCACAGACAAACGGTCATACCGTTAGTGCTGTCCTAACATTCACACCCAGGGACGACGACACACATTTCAAAAGCAGCCTTTAATTTCACCATGGATTCAGATTAGCCCAAACCGGGCGGCAGATGGCGCACTTATTCCTTTGTCATTGGTGTCCAACTGGACTCTACGCAGCCGGCTCCACACTACCGGTTGGGCAAGACTCAGATAGAAGCAAAGACAGAGGTACATTTTCAAAAATCGTCTCACTGTGTTATGTGGAACAAGCCCCTTAGCAGAAGAGAGTAGGTGGAGCTGTAGTAGGATGCAGAGAAAGAGCAATCCAACCCCTGGACAGTGCTTGGTTGTCCAACAACATCCATTAGTTTGCATAGATTAGTTTCCTTTTCAGTGTTACAGCAGCTAGCTACTTCACTCTAGCTTGATCATGCACTAAAACGGAAATAGGCACAGCAGAGAAACAGCATCAGTAATCAGAATAATATAGTCAACGCCAGAGGAGTTAAGGTGCGATTCTAACTAGTTGTTTGTTCTGCTCTTGAACACTGCAAAGCTCAAAGAGTTGATTCAAAGAGCTATGAATCATCACAATCAGGTACGGCTTTCGAAAAACACACACAGTGGCCCGAGCAAATTAATTGTTAGAATTCAGTCAATGATGAATCGTTCCAGTTGAATCAGAGGGGCCTCCTTTTTGATTGTCACAAATCCTCTAACAAATACAGTGTGGCCAATGCAAACGACTCTTCATTATTGAATCAGTAAGGAATCAGTGGGTTCTTTGCGAGCTGAACTTCCTTAAATGATAAATAAAATAAAAATGTGGCTAATAAAATTATCTGTCGCTCCTTCTAAGAGAAAATGGGAGGAAAGGAGGGGGCAGGTGAAGGGGGACAGCCACAGAAAGAGACCCACTAGATCAACATTAGAGTCATTCATTACACTTCAGGGTCACCAAACACCAAAACATTGTCCTAATATAGAAAACCGTTTAGGAATGTGCATGTTTGTTTCCACTTGCATACGTTTTTCTTTAGATTCAGCCAGGGGTCCTACATCAGGTCAGAAAAGTCATTGGATGCATTAAGGACAGCAGGGATACAGACAGACGGGTCAAATCTCAGCTCTTGGTTCAGTCCCAGGTTAAAAAAAGCCAGTTGGTGGGAGTTGACTTGAAAAAGCAGGAAGGAAAGGGACAGATGCTCCAGGTAGCTTCCCCGAACCACAGATCTAGGATCAGGTTACCTAACGTTAATGCTAACTCTGATCATTAGGGCAGCGTTGCCCAAACTCAGTCCTGGGGACCCCAAGGAGTGGTCATTAGGGGTTTTGCCCTAGCACTGATTCAAATGATCTCATCAAACTTTGATTGTTTGAGTCAGCTGTGTAGTACTAGGACAAAAACGTGCACCCCTTGGGTCACCGGGACAGAGTTTGGGCAACGCTGCACTAAGGGATGACAACCTATCAGACCCTGTATCAGTGGTAGAGTAGGTAGAAGATAAACCCTAACCACTGGCACAGATGTTATTTCATTCCCCTCGTGGTTAAAGTGACAGAGCAAGATTATGGCAATTACAGCATTTTTCTACTTACCCAATGACAGATTAAGTCATGGATGATTGCACCTTCAAACTGCATGCAGACTTAAAAATGGTTTCCACGAGTTCATCTGACTCTGGGTAAGTAAGAAAACGGCTTAATTTCCAGTATTTTGCACTATCCCTTTAACAAGTTAGGATTATGGGTTGGCTAGTCTGACCCTAGATTTGTGTTCAAGGATAACGTCAACCTACTCCAAACAGACACAGGCAGAAGGTCAGAGGTTAGAGGTCAGAGAGGTGTGACCAGACAGGGGTCAGAGGTTAGTAAAGGGGCGGGGCCTCCAACAGTCGAGAGCGTGATAGTGGGTCTCAGACGGAGAGGAGGAGGAGGAGACACTACAACCCTACAGAGAGAAAGAGATGAAGAGGGGAGAGAAGAGGAAGGGAGGGAAAGAGGGAGAGAAGTGAAAGGAAAACATGAGTGAGAAGAATGGATGGATTGATGAACAGGTGACAATTAGAAGAAATGGTAGAAAGGAATCAACAGGGAAAGATGTCGCCCAAGAGTATAAATAACACCGTTGCTAAACTCTTACCCAGGGTTTCCCAAAGTTGGTGCACGTTTTGGTTTTTGCCCTGGCGATACACAGCTGATTCAAATAACCAACTCATTATCAAGCTTTGATTATTTGAATCAGTTGTGTAGTTGGGGGGGGTAAACTTTAGACTAGTCTGACTCACCATGCTAACTGGCTCTACTAACATCTTACATACCATCTTACCTGTCATGTGTACTGGTAGGCATTTATCTGCCCACCCTGTCATGTGAACACTTAAATTGAGAAACTTTGGAAAAGCACATCAAAAAAGTGATGTACTCACATTGCTGGCTGGGGTCGGTGTCGGCAGTGGTCATCTTGACGTAATTGGTTGGGAACAGACCGGTGACCCCGTTGACCTCCCCTTTCCACCAATCGGGGTCGTTCTTGTCGAACACACTGATCAGTTGACCCTTGGAGAAGCTCATTTCGTCCTCGTTGGCTGCCTTGTAGTCGTACATGGCAATGACCTGACACACTGGAGGAGAGGGAGAGAGAGGAGAGCAAGGTGTGAGAGGGCATAGAAGTTCCAAATAAAGGATAGCCGGTCTTCTTCACCCATTACCTACTAAAGACGTGTGTTTCCTGAGATAGGTGTGTGTTTTACCTGGTAGAGGTGCTGGCGTGGACTTGCCGCTGTTGGATCCCAGCATTTTGACGTGCGAGGCAGGAAACCAACCCTTCTGACGCTTCTTTCCCCGCGCCTTAGAGATGAATCAATCAACAATTTAAAGCAAATTGTATCGATCAAAATCATATGGCCTGATTTCATTCTAGTCTAAACCAGTCAGTCAGCCAACCTGCAGTTCTCCGAGCCACCAGCCGGTGGGGTTCTTGCTGAGGATGAGGATAAGCTGTCCTGGCGCCAGGCTGAGCTGCTCTGTCCCCGTGGCCGTGTATGTTGTGCTCACCTGGGCTATCTCTGCACACGCACAAGTAGGGAGTTCCATCAGATTTAGAGGAACATTGAGAGGGGAAAAAGGAGCAGCCAGGCTGTACTTTCCCAGCATGGGAATAATGTAGTGCGATGTCCTTACCTGGTTTCTTCCCATGCTGACCTGACTTTCCAGAGTTGCTGGATGTCTGAAAGAACAAGTTACCGTACTTAGGTCTTAAGTGCAAGCCGGGTACAAGTTGCAGTACACTGTGCGTGTGTTTGCATGCGTCTTACGTCTGTCTCTTTGGGTTTGACGTAGTTAGAAGGGAACACCCCGGTGCGGTCTCCGATGCCTCCACTCCACCACTCTCCCTCTCTCTGGGTCACCAGGATGACATCACCCTCCCTAAATGTCAGGTCGCCAGGCTCTGGGCTCTCATAGGTGTACAGCGCCACGTACTCTGATTGTACGACACAAAACATAACCTCAGAGACATTCTGATTGGATGACACAAAACTTGAGCTCTCAGAGACACAAACGTCAAACTACCTTCCTGTTGAGCAGCATCTGTGGCTTCAGAGCCATCCGGAGGGGAATTTATCGAGCTGGAACAAGACAAATATACATTATTAAAACGATTATAACATAAGTAAACACATGCACACGACTGAATTCTACACAAAAACACACACACACGACTGAATTCCTTCACTGATAACAAAAGGGCCTGTTTGCCAAAACTGTGTGTGTAAGGGGGAAAAAAAACTAAGAAAAACTGTGTGTGGCGTGTATTTACTTGGTGGTGTCTTCATTCTCTCCCAGGAGTGTGACATATGTTTTGGGGAACCAGCCTTGCGCCCCGTTGAGCTCCCCCAGCCACCAGCTGTCCTGCTGCTCCAGCACCCAGATCACATCGTCCTTACTGAAGTTCAGATGGCTCTCTGTCTTAGCTGTCCACGAACACAGAGCCTGGGCCTGCAGGCTACCCGCCACCTACAGAAGGAAAGAACAAGGGGTGGAGGGAGTTAAAGACAGCGAAGGAAGAGGGTGGACAGAGGGATGGAAGAGATTGAGGGGGAGAGAGAGCCGAAGGACAGGGGTCAAAGTCAAATTGGGAGATTGTAGTTCAGGGCTCTCTCAACCCTGCTCCTGGAGAGCTACCCTCCTGCAGGTTTTCAATCCAACCCCAGTCGTAACTAACCCGATTCAGCTCATCAACCAGCTAATTATTAGAATTAGGTGCGCTAGACTAGGGTTTGAGCGAAAAACCTACAGGACCCTAGCTCTCCTTTTTCACTCCTCGTGAATTTAAAAGTTCTAGACTGGTTCTAGACTGGTGTACGCAGGCTGGAGGGAGTTTCTGTCATATTCCTTACACCAGTCCCTTCCTTTTAACCAGTGCAGTCTGAATATGTGTGTATATCAGAGTAGACATAAGGAATAATCGGTCTAGTCTGGTAGCAACACAGCGTTAGGTCAGAGCAGTGTTTCCCCAACTCTGGTCCTCAAGTACCCGCCTCATATATTTACACACACATACATGGAGCTCTGTATGTCTTTTAGCCCGGGACAAACACACCTCCTTGATGATTAGTTGACAAGTTGAATCAGGTACGTTTGTCTGGGGCTATAATAAAAACGTGTACTGTTGGGAGTACTCGAGTTCGTAAACACGGAGTTAGAGGACTCATCACGGATATAACCGTTTTTTTTGCAGGGATATTGCCAGTGAGGGCTTCACCATTTTAAAGTAGTCAACTGGGTGGGGATTCCTATTGGTTGGGAGCGATCAGCCAATGATCAGAGCATTGTCTTTAAATTTGGTTGCCTTGCTTGTCTGCAAGGCAACCAAATTTGAAGACAATGCTCTGATCATTGGCTGATCGCTCCCAACCAATAGGAATCTCTTTACACTATATCCCTGCCCTTTAGTGGCCACAACAAATGAATGACACACAAGATATGGTTCAGGACCATTTCAAAACGGAGATGGCCTCAATGGCTCTGCCTGTGGAACAGATACAAAAATGAGTCCTCTAGCTAACTACGTAGCAACGTGATCTGTGTGGGGTATTACAGTGTAAATATCACCCAACACTTCCTGCTCCTCCACTCCAACGTCCTGGTTATATTGTGTACAGGCGACGGTGAGGGCGGCTATGGCAGCACAGTACCGTGGAATACCTGGAGCAATAACAACCCCTTGCCCCTTATCCCTTCAGTGTTAAAAGATTTAAGACAGACGCAGACGCTTTACATTTTAGTTTGAACCCTAAGCTGGCACACCTCATTCAATTAGTCAACTAATCATAAAGCCTTTGACTAATTGAAACAGGTGTGCCAGTGTGCTGTGCTCCTGAGAAGGTGGAGCCATCCATCACCAATCACGATATTGGCCACCAACTCATCCCTTGCTTCCAATTGGCTCGTTCCACCCCTCTCCTATACCTGTATCTGATCCAAGGGGGCGTGGTGAGGGGCGTGTGTAGGAGTGAAGGCGGAGTTCTGTCCCGTTGGCATGGTAGCGTCTCCCCCGGGTTTCCTAGAAGACATCAAGGGTCAAATGTCATGAACTTTTGAATCAGTAGTACAGTATTTACATGAATCACCATATAAAATGTCTCATCAGGGTTGAGGAAAGGTAACACGGTCCTAGGCAAAGGACCTATGGGTAGTAATTGTGCGTGTGTGTGTGGTAGCCATCCTACCCTGTGTGTTTGGGAGTGGAGAGTTGTGGTCTGGGGGCCTGTTTAGCAACAGTAGCATAAACAGCAGTAGTAGCAACAGCAGTGGTAGTGGCAGCTGGAGTTGCATTAATAACAGCAGGTGTCTCTGGTTTGGCCTGTCTCTCCACGTAGCTCTCTGGGAACCAGCCCATCTTCCCCTGCCGACAGCCATACAGCCAACCCTGCTCCCGCTCCGTACTCTCATCCACCTAGACACACATGAATGGGCACACAAAGGTCAAACAACAAAGAAGCACAAACCTGTACTCAGAAATTACGACAGAGTGTAGAATTACATTTAGAATTAGTCATCTCTATGGTTCTAACCTCGATGAGCTCATCGGCCTCGAAGCTGAGTTCGTCCTGGTTGCGAGCTGTGAAAGGGTAGAGCGCCCGGAAGGAAGTGAGCGCCGCAGACTTCCTGTGCTCCATGGCCTGGGGCTGCAGACCACCTGGAACAGCCATTCACATTACAGCACCTCAGTTTACATTTGAAAATATATTAATGTTTCATTACACCTATATTGCGAGCTACATTTGAAAAGACCAATCATGTGCCTTTTTGTTTTCGATATCGTAATATAGGTTTAATAAAGGTAATGAATGAATGAAAAGAATGCAGGGGAATGAAACAGTTGAATGTCTAGTTGTTCCTCCTTACCTTTCCTCTCCTCTAGTCCTCTGAGAAGGGCTGACAGTTTGTCATGGATGTTTGTCTTCCCTGCACTCGGCCGCAACGCCTCCTCCTGTCTTTTCCTCTTCTCCTCCTCCAGCTTCCTCATCGCTTCTTCCTTCAGCTTCCTCTCCTCCTCCTCCTCCTGCCGCCGCCTCCTCTCTTCCTCCTTCCTCTCCTCCTCCACTCTTTTCCTGTCTTCCTCGCGCCGCTTCCTGTCCACCTCTTCCTGCCTTCTCCTCTCCTCCTCCACTCTCTTCCTCTCCTCTGCGTCTCGGATTGCTGCGTCCGCAGCCCGCTGCCGCCTCTTCTCCTCTTCCTCCTTCTCTCTCTCCATCTCCTCCTCTAACCTCTTCCTCTCTTCCTCTCTCCTGCGCCAATCCTCCTCTTCTTGCTTCCTCCTCTCCTCCTGCCGCCTCCTCTCTTCCTCTCTCCTCTCCTCCTCCTCTCTCTTCCTCTCCGCCTCCTGTTTCCTTCTCTCCTCCTCCCTCATATTCCTCTCCTCTTCCTCCAGTCTTCTCCTCTCCTCCTGCATCCTCCTCTCCTGCTCTCTCCTCTCCTCTGCTCTGCGTTCCCGTTCTGCCTGTTCTTTAGCAGCTAAGAGGCGGGCCTGCACCTCCTTCTCCTCCTCCTCTCTCAGTTTGGCCTCCCTCTCTTCCTGCAACCTCATCTGTCTCTCCTCCTCCTCTCTCTGCAGCTTCTTCTGCCACTGACGCTCCTTCTCCATCTTAATGCGCCTGGGTAGACAGGGGAGGGAGGGAGAAAGAGGTCAACGTCAAAACAAATCATGCTTGAGCGTGTATACAGTGCATTTGGAAAGACTTTTTCCACATTTTGTTACATTACAGCCTTATTCAAAAATGTATCAAATTGTTTACTTTCCCTCATCGATCTACAAACAATACCCCATAATGACAAAGCAAAAGATTGCAAATGTATTTCAAATTAAATTGAAATATCACATTTACATAAGTATTCAGACCCTTTACTCAGTACAGCCTCGAGTCTTCTTGGGTATGACGCTACAAGCTTGGCACATCTGTATTTTCGGGAGTTTCTCCCATTCTTCCTGACAGAGCTTAAGAGGATCTGCAGAGTTGGATGGGGAGCATCACTGCACAGCTGTTTTCAGGTCTCTCCAGAGATGTTCAAATCAAGTTCAAGTCCAGGCTCTGGCTGGGCCACTCAAGGACATTCAGAGACTTGTCCTAAAGCCTCTCCTGCATTGTCTTGGCTGTGTGCTTAGGGTCTCTGTCCTGTTGGAAGCTGAACCTTCGCCTCAGTTTGAGGTCCTGAGCGCTCTGGAGCAGGTTTACATCAAGGATCTCTCTGTACTTTGCTCCGTTCACCTGTCCCTCGATCCTGACTAGTCTCACAGTCCCAGCCGCTGAAAAACATGATGCCAGGTTTCCGAAAAAAACGTGACGCTTGGTATTCAGCCAAAGAGTTCAATCTTGGTTTCATCAGACCAGAGAATCTTGTTTCTCATGGTCTGAGAGTCTTTAGGTGCCTTTTGACAAACTCCAATTTGGCTGTCATGTGCCTTTTACTGAGGAGTGGCTTCCGTCTGGCGTAAAAAGGCATAAATGGTGGAGTGCTGCAGAGATGGGCTAAACATCCAGAAGGAAAACCATTTCCACAGAGGAACTCTGGAGCGCTCTCAGAGTGACCATCGGGCCGTTGGCCACCTCCCAGACCAAGGCCCTTCTCCCACGATTGTTCAGTTTTGCCGGGCGTCCAGCTCTAGGAAGAGTCTTGGTGGTTCCAAACTTCTTCCATTTAAGAACGATGGAGGCCACTGTTTTTGGTGGCCTTCAATGCAGCAGACATTTTTTGGTACCCTTCCCCAGATCTGTGCCTCGACACAATCCTGTCTCTGAGCTCTACGGACAATCCCTTCAAACTCATGGCTTGGTTTTGGCTCTGACATGCACTGTCAACTGTGGGACATTATATAGACAGGTGTGTGCCTTTCCAAATCATCAAGTTGTAGAAACATCTCATGAATGATCAATGGAAACAGATTGAGTCTCAAAGCAAAGGGTCTGCATACTTTTTATCTGCAAAAGTGTCTAAAAACCTGTTTTCGCTTTGTCATTATGAGGAATTGTCTGTAGATTGATGAGGAAAATGTTTTATTGAATACATTTTAGAATAAGGCTATAACGTAACAAAATGTGGAAAAAGTGAAGGGGTCTGAATACACTGTGTGTGTGTGTGTTCGTGTATATGTGTGCGTAGAGGAGAGACCAAGTCACCTTTGGGCCTCCTCCTCCTCCCTCCTCTTCCTCTCCTCCTCCTGCGCCCTCTGTCTCTCCAGTTCTCTCCGTTTGTCCTCTTTGATGCTCCGTAGTTTATCCAGAGCCGACTGCTGCTTCCGCTGGCTCTCTCTCAGATCCTGATATTACCATATGCACAACATCAATAAGAGGGCACATTTCACATACTAAACGGGGTGGGACGTATTCAGAATAACAAAGGCACAATGACCTGTGACGAGGGAGAGGTAAACGACATAGGATTTGACATGAAGCACAAACTACAAACCCACAAGGTGGCACAGCAAGCACAGGGGTGAGAGGGGTTGGAGAACTCAGGGAATAGTGGTTTAGAGTCTAGACACAAATACAGAGAGAGAGAGAGAAGAAAAGAGAGAGAGAGAGAGCACCTTAAGGAGGTAGAAGAGGTTACTAAGGCAGTTGACCAGAGAGAGGAGACCATGAAGCAGGCAGTCATCAGCATCCCCATACTGCAGCAAGACAGGCCAGGAGAGAGGGAGGAGGGAATGTGTAGGGGGCAGAGAGAGAGTTGAGAAGGAGATAGAGGGAAGGGGGACAGGAAAGGATGGAGGGAGGGAGGGAAAGAGAGGAAGAAAAGGAGGAGAAAAAGGCCAGTGTTGTAGTGGTAGTTTAGACACAGAGAGAAGCAGCAAAGCAGACTGGTTATCAATCATATTAGCCACACAAATAGTGAATTATTCCAGCCCTGTCTCAAATCAAATCACGTTAATATCATATATCCACTTCAGGTCGAAAGTTATACTTATTGTATATATTGTAATTACTTCGCCACCATGGCCTATTTATGGCCTTACCTCTCTTATCCTACCTCATTTGCACATGCTGTTTATAGATTTTTCTACTGTATTATTGACTGTATGTTTGTTTATTCCATGTGTAACTCTGTGTTGTTGTATGTGTCAAACTGCTTTGCATTATCTTGGCCAGGTCGCAGTTGTAAATGAGAACGTGTTCTCAACTTGCCTACCTGGCTAAATAAAGCTGAAATAAATACTTCAACATATTACCATAACATTTGAGCGAGTGAGTGTTAATATTCACCGTGACGTGGGTGTTGGACATCCAGCTGACCTAAAATGTTAAATGTCCGTACCTGTATGTCGTTCTGGTACTGGTCCATGTCGGCCAGTTTAGCAGCCGTCTCGTTCTCCAGAGCATCCAGCTGCTGCTTCAGTTTCCGACACACTCCGTCCTTCTCACTGGCGCTGCGCTTCAGCGTGGACATGGTGGAGACTGGAGAAGAAGAGTTGAGAATGACAGGAGGAAAATGTTCAGTAGAATTCACCATGGTTTTCCAACATAGGTTCCTATTCAGTCATGTGA
Source organism: Oncorhynchus mykiss (assembly GCF_057628025.1). Taxonomy (NCBI): domain Eukaryota; kingdom Metazoa; phylum Chordata; class Actinopteri; order Salmoniformes; family Salmonidae; genus Oncorhynchus; species Oncorhynchus mykiss. The sequence continues at coordinate 35,359,894 of NC_143040.1, forward strand.
GATTGTTTATGTTTGACTGAACGGGAAAATGTGTCTAGTCTAGCCATATAACCTAGTCCTACTGTATAAACAATCCATAAACACTAGTCTAGCACTCCACCACAGCCTAAATTAGCCCCAGTCTCAGCCTAACCTAACCCCAGCCCATACCTGGCAGGTTGTTGAGGGCCATGTTCCTCAGTTTGTCACTGAGCCTCTGCTGTTCTGGAGTCAGCTGGGACAGCTTCCTCTGGTACTCCTTAAGCACAGGAACAAACGCATCATCAGGAGGGGGGGGGTGGGGAAGACAACGACACACCAGAAACACGAGGGAAGAAATGAGGCAAACAGTAACTGAGAATACAGTTAATACTGAGACAGACACCTCTAGTTGTCTCTGCAGGGAGTTGATGTCCAGTCTGCTTGTGTCTCGTCTCTGGTTGGTCAGCTCCAGCTCGCTCCGCTGCATCGTCCTCCTGCGCTGAGCATCATTCAGCCGCTCAGAGATCTGCCTGTGTTTGTTACCCTACGAGAGAGATGTGGTCAGATACCATTGGGATTCTGGTAGATTAGGAACTATGACACCAATGGAGAAACAGAGTGATTTGAGTATGCCAATGAAGCTCATTTGAATTTAAGTGAGTGAAAATGGGAGAGAGAGTGAAAGAGAGTGAGTGTAGCCGTGCGTGTGCGCACGTTGTAGCCTAGGGCTGTGGAGGTCATGAAATTATCAGGTGTCGATTGTCAAGGAAATAACTGCCGGTCTCACGGTAATTGACCGTTAATTAACAAAACACATTTAGCATCTCCTGGCTTCCACACATAGAATACAAGCCACTGATGCAGACCTTTGGAACATCTCCATGTAATATAGCCTACACCATCAGAATAAATGCATGATTTTATTTTAGACAGGACTAAAGAAACATGATATGAAGAAAATGTCATCTATTTCAGAAGAACAGAATAGCATACTCTGAGATGTCCTTATGTTAGGTCCTGATCCGGCTATGCCATATGGGCTGCACTAGTTCATTTAGCAGACAAGATTAGCCTACAATTCCGTGGTATTATTTTATATTATTTCATAGTATGAAGAATACAATTGAAAGGATGGTTTCTCCAAATGATTTCTGAGGGAGTGCGCACATGGGGCTTTTCTGTGTTGAGCAGTTAACAAAAGACACAGGTCCTCTTATATGCTTAATTAAGAGTCATTTATGCAACTTTAGTTACAAAAGTTGGGCGATATGTTTAGATTTTTTTATAAATTCTAAGGCTGCATAATGGGACTCTAATGATGATTTGAAAAAATGTGCATGAAAAGCATGAGCTCTGCTTTGCTTCTTACACAAGCTTCATCAGTCTCTCATTCACAATTTCACAAGCACTTGATAATGCCTTGAATTTCCAGGCGGCATCCCCCTAGTATGGCCGTAATGCACCCTTAAAAAAATCCATGCCTTTTGAGGCCAATATTGGGCTGAATATAATAATGAAATTCTTCGGATTACAGGCTGCGTGTTCTGAAGCACCTCTCACTCACATGGCTCTCTCAGATATCTAAATACTTATTGGCCAATGCCGGTCACGTGATCCGGGTTCTTCTCACAGGCATCCATCTCAGCTCCAAAGTAGGCTACAAGTGAAGACCGACACGTCGGGGACGCAGTTATGCACGTCCTTCTTACTGAATTCCGAGGTACATATTGAAGATGCTAGAAGAACTATCCACATTTACTTTTCATCAGCCAACAAGATGAGTAGCCCTAACAAACAGCAAAAGCACTAGCCTATGTCAATCTACTATCCCCTATAGTACAAAAGTCGACCTATTCTATTGATCAAACTTGTCCTTCTGTGCGAGAAATAAATATTCCAAACATAGTCTGGGACAGTTGTGGGATGCGATAGATCCCAAATTAATACAACTACTCACCCCGAAAAAACCTTTCGAAAGCAATGAGCCTGACGCAACAGATCAGAACGTTTAGCTTAAAATGTTACTAAACTACTAGGCTGTTTCGTCACATTATAAGCGCAGCCATGCGCACACGGCAGTAGGCTAAAAGCACGAATGTTCCAAAACGCAATCAATTAGCGGGAAAACACCATTCTCAAAAGTGACCGCAAATGCGATTTCGCATGAAATGCTTTATAATAAAGGTGTATTTTTATGGTGAAAGTGATCTTTCCTAAACTTGAAACTCACGTGCAGCCTACGAGCCAGTTAGGCTCTACACCGGTTGTAAAGCAGATTAATGTGCTTCATTTCAAGAAGTTATTTGGCCACTTTAGTTGTGATACAAACCTTATCGAAACATATAGGCCTATGGGCTAAGCTACAAGAGGTGTGAGGCTATGACTTGAAAGAGTTGCACAAAAAAAGGCATGCTCTGTTTCTTGCATTACTGCACACAAGCTGGGCATCATTCACAAGTGATAGGTTAATATTGTCACCCATCAGACTGTTCTTGATTTAATCTTGTCTTCAGATATTTGAAATAATATAAACGTGTGAAATTAGTTTCGATTTAGAATGGACCATTATCTGTCTCGGAACAGGGGGGAAAAATACATGTCATCTAACCATTTAAATAGTGAATGGAGGACACTTTTCCTGTGGTTCATTTTATTACAAGCCAAGTAGGTTATACTTCTGTTGAAAATATAAGCAATGTGCTTAATATTAGGAGAGTTGAGAAATAAATACAGTAGGCCTAGCCTATAGAATTCTGATGGCATCCTCTTTTTAAGAGGCCATCAAAACTCTGTTTTCTCACGCAAATGCATAACCTAATGAAATGTTGAGTAACATGAGAACATAGGCTCTCATGTTTGATTGGATGTTCAGTTTCATTTGCATTGACGTCAGCGTTATTAGAGGGACAATAGGTTGCTGAGTACCAGGCAGTTACCACGTTTGGTAAGTTACTAATGACCATCAGCAGCATCAGAGCTTGGAGAAGCCTAGTTACCGTGACTGCGGTCATGACTCGTGACTGCCGGTGTGGCAGTAATACGGTCACCTTAACAGCCCTAGTGTAGCCTCACCACAGCCTCCAGCTCCATCTCCAGGTTCCTCTTCCTAGTTTTTAGTCTGCCGATGTCCTCCTGCTCCTGACTCTTCTGGCTCAGCAGCTCTCCTCTCCTCCTCCTCTCCCACTCCTCTTTCCTCTGGCGCTCCAACTCACGCTGCGCCGCCTGGGGAACACACACGCAGTCAAACACACACACGTGGACACACACACATACAGAGCCCTGGCCCATTATAGAACATGCCTCTTCACCTCTTTTCTCTCAATCTCCTTCAGCCTCTCCTCCTCTTTCTGTATCTCCAGTTCCCTCTGTCGCTCAAGCCTCCTCTCCTCCTCCTTCCTTCTCCTCTCCTCCTGCTCTCTGGCCTCCCGCTCTCTCCTCTCTCGCTCCTCTCTCTCCTTTTGCTGGCGTCTCTCCTCCTCTCTCCTCTGTGTGTCCTGCAGAGCCTGTCGTCTTTTCTCCAGCTCCGCGTTCCCTCGCTCCAGGTTGGCCTTGAATTTATCCTCAAACGATACTGAAGGAGGGAGGGATGGGTGGGGAGAGAGTGGATAGGGAGACGAGTGTCATAAGTCAATAGTCATTAGATGTGTACAGATGCATAATGTATGTGTTGTAGTCATACAGGAGAAGAGTGAGTGGGCGTGTGTGTGTGTGTGTACATACAGTTGCTTTTGGGTTTCTGTGGTGGCTCAGCCTCCAGTTCTTCAGTGATGCCAGCATAGAGAGATAAACTGGTCCCATTCACAGCACCCCTTCCAGAAAGAGAGAGGGGAAGAGTTAGGTAGGGGTTTGTTTGTGTGTGTGTGTATCTCTGTGATGGTGGTATTAGTTCTATGGGTAGTGTGAGAGGTAAGGGTTAGGTAGGGGTGTGTGTGTGTGTGTGTGTATGTGTGTGTTTACCTCTGTGATGGTGGTATTAGTTCTATGGGTAGTGTGAGAGGTAAGGGTTGGGCGGTCTTGGCCATGTCCACTAGATGCATGGCCAGAATAAACTCCTCTCCTCTTAGCTTCCCATCCTTATCCACATCGGCCAGGGTCCTGACAGAGAGAGAGATACGAGAGATTAGCGCACGCACACACATTATTAGGTTCCTCCTTTGAAGCACGTTACTGCAAAGGTCAAACGTTCTTATACAGGTACAACTGTAAGTTGATGATGGAGGTGTACTCACCAGATGGTGGCCAGCTGTGTCTGAGTGAGCAGAGTGGTTGCCATGGCATTCCTCACCTGCTGACCTGAAAAAACAAACACACACACACAGAATAAAGCAATCTCAGTCGATTACGTCAAGTATTATAACTTGCAGCCTTTGTGGACAACCTCCAAATTATAAGAATGATTTAAAAGGATTCAGAAACAGTTGCCAAATGATCCTACACTGGTTTCCGACAGTGAGTCTTAAGATACAATGGCAGTTTCCCCAGAACAGGTCTGTCAAGAGGTAGCTGAGAGGAAAGGAGAAGGTGTAGAACAATCACACACACACACACACACACACACACACGAACAGCCAGTAGAGCAGCAGTCTTCCACAACAAGGCAACAAGGGCATAAGTTAGGAATGTTAAAGGCAAAGTCGTCAACCCAGTGGACACAAATTCCGACAACCACACCCCGCATTCCACAAATGCTTCGGTTCAAGTATGACACACACAGGTATGCCAGGCTTTCCACCCATCACGAGGTGCATCTTAATCGACTCGCGTGTCTTCCCTTCCTAACTACCACGTGAACATTACCCCCATCTCTCATATAGCTGCATTATCCACAGTACATGCATTTTGAAAACTGACAAGGATAACACAGTAAAGTCAATTACTTAATTCCATTGAGGTTCCTTAGGTAAACTACATTACCCATAGCCACCCTCCTGTCGGACGGCTGCCTATCTGTTTGCCTATATTTCCCAGCAGCACCCACCTGTGAGGTATCCCGTCATGTGTTTGTCGAGGCTGTTGAACTGCTGTCTGTATTTCAGGCGCGAGGCCTGAGGCACGGCCCAGTCAGAGGGCACCGTCTTAGGAGAACTACCTGCCAGGGAGGTGGTGGATGAAGAGTTGGAGCTGGTGTGGAGAGAGAGAGACGCAGTTGGATAGAGAGAGTGAGAAAGATGGATGGCGAGAGAGAGCATATTATAGAGTTAGCCCATGTAGAAACAGTCCATTGGCATCTAAATTGGTAGAGATGTAGGTCAGATCCTATAAAGTGTGTGTGTTACCTGCTTGAGCCTAGGTCCAGCAGTGACGTAGCTTTGTTCATCCCAGGAGAGAAACCCAGAGGAGAGGAGGTGTAGGACACAGAGAGAGGCAGGCCTTGACACACACACGCATTATAAAAGTCCTTAGCAATTTCAATTGAGATTTACCATTTGGTTACATTGCAAATACACCATGATATCCACTCAGTTATTGAGAATGGTGACACAGCAGTTTCTACTCTCTATTCACTTCCATACAGATTGAGAGAGAGAGGGTGGAGGTTGAAGGAAAGAGAGAGAAAGATAGAGAAAGAGAGAGCCTGTCCTCCTCTTACCTGTCCCCATGTGTCCTGGTGGAAGTTGCTGTAGGATACCCATAGTGCCATTGGGGAGAGCAGGGCTGCCCAGGGACGGCAGCAGGGGCATTGTTGACGTGGCAACCAGAGGGACCATGCCTGTTGCCATTGGGACCATAGGAGTAAGGCCAGTCACAGGGGTCATGGGTGAGAGGTTAGGGATCATGGTTGAGAGGTTAGGGGTCATGGTTGAGAGGTTAGGGGTCATGGTTGCGAAGTTGGATGTCATGGGGATGGGGGTGAGCATGGCGATGGCTCCAGGCATCATCGACAGGTTTGGCATGGAGCCCATTCCTGGAGAGACAGAGGAAACACACATTATTAGAACGATAAGATAAAACATCGAAATAAAAATAGAATAGAAGTGTTAACATACCATAGCGTGAGGACATGGCGCCTGTTGAGGAAGGGGCGGGCACTGGCGGCTGCTTCATGATGATTGGTAGAGATGAGGGCAGGGGTGTGCCCTGAAGTTTGAGCTTAATGAGCTTCATAGCGATGGAGAACTCCAACCTGTCCATCTTCCCATCCTTATTCATGTCAGCCAGGGCCCTGGGGGTAGAGAGAGGGTCATAACTTCCTTGGGACAATCAAGTGTGGGTGACTGGAGAGCAGCTGCCTACAAGATTTCTCCCAGCACAGAGAAGGAAGCTCACCATATCTCTGCCAGCACTGAGGAGGGAAGACCCGACTGCAGGAAGAACTTCCTGGCCTGCTCCCCTGGAGTGCAAACAAGAGAAAGAGTGAGAGAGCGAGTGAGCGACATTACAGTAGGGAGAGATTAAAATATTGGTGTGCATGCAAGCATCGTCTTGGTACCTGAGACAAAGCCTGTCGCGGGAGAGAGGGTGTCAAACTGTTTATCATGTTTGTCCCTCTCCTCTGGAGAGATAGCCCACACATTGCGGCCGCCTGGAAAAAGAGAGGAGAGATAAATAATTTTCAGATACCAATCTCAGCCCTCTGTGGGAAAAGGCCTACGAATCTATAGGTACAAGGCAAACAGAGGTGTATGGTAGCAACACACACACAAAGGTTGAGCAACAACTCCCAACACAGGAAACAGCTGAGGTTTCACAAGACAACCTCAAGCTAAAAGACACGCAATCAACACACACCAGGCAAAGCCTCTTAATATGACCAAAGAGCGACTGTATCAATAGACAGAACAAGGATGGAATTTAGACATTCAATTGTCCCCCACGATGAAATCAGGGAGGGGACTGTGGATCTGTCTCCGTCCGTTAGGCACACGCGATATATCTGACAGCTCTTGCCCAATTTTGGACGAAACTTGGGTGAATGATGTGTCTTGCAATAGAGATCCTTCATTTACAAAATTACACTTATTGGCCCAAGGGGGGCGCTGCATCATTCGTGGGGTACTATATTTACTGTTGCCTTTTTTAAATTCATGGTTTGTGAAACCCAGCAGTCATACAAGACAGAACCACTCAGTCCCCTTTAGCTTTCGCTTGTTTCTTCTTTTAAAAAGATGGAGGACAAACATTGTTACAGTCCCCCACAATGAAAACAGAGGGGGACTATGAATCGGTCTCCTTCCGTTCTGTTCGTACGTTACATCTTAAACACTACAAGCCTGAGTTTGATGAAAGTTGGGTGAGGGCTGAGTCTTGCCATAGAGATGCGGCATTTGTAAAATACACACTGATAGGCATAAGGGGGAGCCGTAGTAATCAACAGAAATTCCAAACATTAAAACAAGCACATCTCGTTTCCCGTTTGAGTTATCACTTCTTTATTGTCCACATCAATACTACTAACATCACTTCTAGTGTCTGTGTTTAAAACCACTGATTATACGGTAATAAATAAATAAAGATAAACCAGTTCACTCTTATCTCGGTCTACATTGGCAGGCTCTGGGACTGTCCCTGACACAATCAATTCCAGCCCTGCACCATTTAACACAGTAGGCTCACTGTAATTGGGCCATGGTCTTACAGTACAGTTCAGGCCAATTTTGTTTCAGTCTATTGATTTTGACCAAGTAGGTAGAATATGTTTGTGCAGCGTTTCCCCTATATGCATTTAGCAGCGGCGCACTGCTGCTGCCATATCGTGGCTGCCACCTCAAAATGTAAATGTATAACTCTGCCATCGCTGCTGGAAACAAAATGTGAAGGGAAACACTGCTGTGATGCGACTGACTTAAAACTAGATCCGTCATCTCAGTGCCGTTTTTCCCTGTTTCAATCAGAGCACAGAACAGAACAAAATGTGAATAAAATGTTCAGTTGAAATGAATTTAAGTTACACTGAACAGGATTGAACAGGGCATCGAGTCAGACAGGATCTATGAACAGGGGCTTAGACAGGTTACATTTTTATTTTATTTAACTAGACAAGTCAGTTAAGAACAAATTCTTATTTACAATGACGGCCTACACCAGCCAAACCCGGACGACGCTGGGCCAATTATGCACCGGTTGTGATACAGCCTGGATTCGGGTATCTGTAGTGATGCCTCTAGCACTGAGATGCAGTGTCTTAGACCGCTGCGCCACTCGGGCGTAGTGTTTGATAGGATCTATGAACAGGGGTGTAGAGTTAGATACAACACTGCTACAGCATCAGGTACAGCAGATATAGGAGCTGGACAGAGACAGACAAGAGTCGTGCTGCAGTGAGCGATACACTTCACACTGCTGCTGCACCGGAGGACAAGAAAAGAGGCTCAGCAGAAAAAGACAGGAAAAAAACCCAGCTAAATGTGCCCTTGAGAGAGCAGGAGAACGTCACAGCACACACACACACACACAGAGTAATAAAGACGTGGTCTTACCATTCATGGCTGCAGGTGGCAGAGGGGGCGGGGGGGGGGGGGGGGGGGGTCTCCCGATCTTCTACTCAGCCGGCTAGCTCGCAGTCATCTGCAAAACACACACATTAGTGTCTGCACACACACAAAACAAGCGAAACTTCCGCTCATTAATAATGGAGGGAGGGCAGAGCGCTGCTCACACCAACTCAGAGAGAGAGAGAGAGAGAGAGTGTAGCAGCTGCCCCGTTTCTCATTGGTCAGCAGGTTTCAACAGGGTTTCTCCTGTTCCTCAGTCAGGGAGTCAAACACAGAGACACCAGGGCCACGTCCCAACTCTACTGCAACACATAGACACCAGGGCCACGTCCCAACTCTGCTACATAGCTTCCTCTCGTTGTTCCCTAAACTTCCATCAATTCCCTTTTTATCCTGCTTGCAAGTGGACACACACATCCCACCAAGGCTACATCACAAGCATGACACCCGTAAAAGAGAAAAACTGCAGCCAACACATAAATACAACATAAACAACAAAATAGCCATAATAGTGATTACACTGGTCAGAAGGAGATCATGGTAGACTGTATACATACTGATCAACCATGATGTGTGTGTTCCATTTCTATTTCTTAGAAGAAACCCTTATTGTCCCCCTGAATGAAAACACCCGTCACTTGCATGCATGTCTGCCTGTCTGTCTGTCCCCACAGGTAAAGGGCAGGTAGAGAGGTGTATGAAGGAAGGTGTGTACAAACAACACAAGCACCTTCACAACCCGCTGACAGTGGTCAATACTGCAACACCGAGGAGAGCTCACAAGGAAAAGTAGCAGAAAAGTATGGAGAAAGGGAAGGGCATGTCAATGAGGCCATACAAGGAAAAGGGAGAATTCCAATGACTATACCCTTCCTGTTCCTTTCCAGTCACACACGGATAGCAGCATTTCCTGTCCAGCCAGTCAGCTGACAGGAAGTCCCTGGCAGCTCTGAGGTTCTTCCTGTGGCAGCCCTCTGTGGCGGTTACATGACTCAGCCATAAAACAGTCAAATAAAAAAATGTACTCTACAGAAGCCCTTCAGGATGCTGGCGGTCCAGGCCTTAGAGTTGACCTGTCCAGTCCCCATATCAACCCTTAGCCCCTAACCCTAGAACCTTCTACAGTGCCTTCAGAAAGTATTCACACCCACTGACTTCTTACAAAAATATTTGTGTTACAGCCTGAATTTAAAATGGATTAAATTGAGATTGCCACTGGCCTACATACAATATCTCATAATGTCAAAGTGGAATTATGTTTTTGGAAAGGTTAAAGTTATTTTTAAATTGGAAGCTAAAATGTCTTGAGTCAATAAGTACTCAACCTCTTTGTTATGTCAAGCCTAAATAAGTTCAGGAATAAAAAATATTAAAGTTGCATGGACTGCATGGCAATAGTGTTTAACACGATTTTTGAATGACTTCCTCATCTCTGTATCCCACACATACAATTATCTGTAAGGTCCCTCTGTCAAGCATTGAATTTCAAACACAGATGTGAAGGGGTTGGATGGGTATACTGGTGGCACACAAGTGTGGTATTAGTGTAGGGCAAAGAGACAGAGGGAGGGATGGAGGAAGACGATAGGAGGGAGGGGGGGGGTAGTACAGGAGAATGTGGCCAAGCAAGATGGCCTCACAATGGGGAGCGTGCTAACCATCTGCTCCATCTATTCCCTTCTTCCTGTGGGTATTTATCCCTCTTCTGTCCCCCTAGTCCCTCCTCATATCACTTTCCCTCTGAACCCATGTGTCCCTCTCCTTCGCCCTCCCAAATAACTTAGGATTTAAGGTGGAAGCGGTTAGGGGTTGTTTCTGCCTATGTCTGTATCAGTGAGAGAGGTGTCCGTGCACAGAAATACAGGATGCAAATTGGTTTCAGTGAACAAACACCCAGGGATCCCTGTGGAGCCTGCTGACACATACAGCAGTCTGCTCTGTCTGTACAAACACACACAAGCCCCCTGCCTTGCTGTTATTTGCATGTGTTTTGCATCGTGTGGTAAAATCAGGAGTGGGTCAAGCTGAAAAAAGGTGAACACTGAGCAGCACAACAGTAGAGACTGGAGTCTCGACAGATCAGACAGCACCATGTTAAAAATAAAGAAAGCATCAGATCAGATGATTCTACACTGACTACATCCTCGTTGAGAATGAAAGATAAAATACAGGTACAGTGTGTGAACAGTGTGGGAACTCTGGGCCAGTAGAGATGGCATCATCACCACACGAGTTAACCCTGTCATTATTCTCCCCTCTCTGTCAGAAACAAGTGTTTATTTTTTTACCTGACACCCAATCAGGGCTGAGATCCAGAGAGTTAACAGGAAGGAGAGAGAGTAGGAACAATGCAGAGTCACTGCATATACCTATCACTGGTCGATTTCCCATCTGAGCATTAAGAGTCTCTCCCTGAAACAGAGCTCACACAGACAGAAACCTCCACTAGGGATGGGCATTTGACTGATGAGTACACACATTATTTTATTTTGAGTAGTCTAGAAAATAAATAAATAACTGAACAAGGCCCACGCTGGAAAATAATTTCAGCATTTATCAACATTGAGTGTACAATACATTAACACCTTCCTAATATTGAGTTGCAACCCTCTCCCCCCTCTCTTCCCCTTGATCTACACTGATTGAAGCGGATTTAACAAGTGACACCAATAAGGGATGATTTAATAACTTTTTTCAAGGTGACAAACCAAAATCAGTCTTTCGATATACAGACATTTTATTTAGTTTATTCTGCCTGTCCTTGGACACGACATGTTTGGTGAGTACGTATATATGCTTTTCTGATGAAAATATCACACAAATGTTTTTGTTTATTTTCAGTGTGGAACCCGTCTATATTTAGAGGGGGGTAATAGCCTAGGCCAGTGGTTCCCAAATTTTTTATAGTTCCGTAGTACCCCTTCAAATATTCAACCTCCAGCTGCGTACCCCCAAATGTTGTTTTTCGTCATCATTGTAAGCCTGCCACACACACACTATACGATGCAGTTATTCTTATGTTTAATAAATGTGAGTAGTCCAGCTCTTATAGGACCGGAGCCCAAATAATGTAATAATCAATAACTTTGCTCTTTATTTAACCATCTTACATATAAAACATTAATTGTTCATCAAAAAATGGGAATAACTCACATAGGTTAATGAGAAGGGTGTGCTTGAAAGGATGCACATAACTCTGCAATGTTGGTTTGTATTGGAGAGTCTCAGTCTTAAATCATTTTCCACACACAGTTTGTGCCTGTATTTAGTTTTCATGCTAGTGAGGGCCGAGAATCCACTCTCACGTTGGTACGTGGTTGCAAAGGGCATCAGTGTCTTAACAGCGCGATATGCCAATGCAGGATACACTGAGCGCAGCCAAATCCAGAAATCTGGCAGTGGCTTCTGATTAAATTCAATTTCATAGAACCGCTTGTTACAATTTCGATGAGGCTCTCTTGTTCAGATATCGGTAAGTGGACTGGAGGCAGGGCATGAAAGGGATAACGAATCCAATTGTTTGTGACATCTGTTTCGGGAAAGTAATTGCGCACCAAACTCACTCAGGTGCTTCGCTATATCACATTTGACATTGTCCGTAAGCTTGAGTTTATTTGCACACAAAAAATAAATCATACAACGATGGAAAGACCTGTGTTGTTGTCCTTGATAATGCAGAGAGAGAAGAGCTCCAACTTCTTAATCATAGCCTCAATTTTGTCCCCCACATTGAATATAGTTGCGGAGAGTCCCTGTGATCCTAGATTCAGATCATTCAGGTGAGAAAAAACATCACCCAGATAGGCCAGTCGTGTGAGAAACTCATCATGCAAGTGAAACAAGTGAAAATTATGGTCAGTAAAGAAAACTTTAACTTTGTCTCTCAATTTTAAAAAAATGTGTCAATACTTTGCCCCTTGATAACCAGCACACTTCTTTCTGTATGTTGTAAAAGCGTTACATGGTCGCTGCCCATATCATTGCATAGTGCAGAAAACACACGAGAGTTCAGGGGTCTTGCTTTAACAATGTTAACCATTTTCACTGTAGTGTCCAAAACATCTTTCAAGCTGTCAGGCACTCCCTTCGCAACAAGAGCCTCTGTGGATGCTGCAGTATACCCAAGTGGAATCGCGATACCACTCCACTATGTCTCCGTCATGGCTTTTGCGCCATCAGTACAGATAACAACACATCTTGCCCACCAAAGTCCATTTGATGTCACAAAGCTGTCCAGTACTTAAAAAATATCCTTTCCTGTTGTCCTGGTTTCCAGCAGAGGATGTCTTCCTTAATTGACCCCCCATAAACGTCACTTACATATACCAGGAGCTGTGCCAGGCCCTCCACGTCTGACTCATCCAGCTGTAACACATAGAATTCACTGGCTTGTATATGAAGCAGTAATTGTTTCAAAACATCTCCTGCCATTATTTTTCAAACTGGCATGTTTTGTTTCTAAATGTCTGCGCAAAGTTGTGAGAGAGTACTTTTCCACATATAACAGGAAGGCACTACTCCCACTATAAGATAACTCCAAATCAATGTAGTTCTCATCATATTTGCGCCTCTTCGATGGTCCAACGTTCCTGTCTGTTGTTCGGTGCTTTCCCAGGTAAGGGGGCAGTAGCTCTTCGGCTGCATCAGATTCACAACTGTCAGTGTCCATGCTAGCTGGGCTATCAACAAATGTAGAGTTACTGATGCTAGCATTGGATGTGCTCGTGGAAACAGAACAACTTGTCGTCGGCAGGTGTAGTACTTCTTGTAGGAGCAGTACTACCAGTAGAGCTGGTATGTGTTTATGGACGCAGGGTTTAATTTTTTTTAAGCTATTTTCGAGCAAATGAAATGAGCAGCAGCTACGTTTGGCCACATACGGACCGTTAGTGGAATTGCTGTGAGAGAATAACAGTTAATGTGATTGGATGTTAATTATTTGACTAGGCTACTAGGCTGTATTTGACATTGTGTTGTTATTTCGCTGAACACTAGATGGTTTGATTTTAGCAGTGAAATGAGGCTACTCAGGCAAGAAAAAAAAAGAAAAAAAAAACTCACCCAAATGTATTGCCCCACTGGAAAATATAAATGGACTGCTTGAAAATCTGTATTATTTGGCATACACCCCTGGGTGGGAATACCTGGCTTAGGCTAACCAACTTTAGATGGCACTAGCAGCTCAAAGTAGCTTAAGTGAAAAATAGACAGGACGAAAATATTCTAAAATGGCTGCTCGTTTTTTTGGAACATATATTTTCCTACTTCAATCAAACAGTCCATTTTGAATTTGTGATAAAACTGTCATCATTTGGCAAGGAATGTAGCTTGTGTATCCCATCAGTTATATACATTTTTAGGCATTTACTTCTGTAGGCCTAACGGGAGGATGTGTGCGCACTCGTGTGTGGAGGGAACGGTCAAAATGCAATTGAGTGAATGAGACACAGAAAGGAAAGGGAATTTAGGGAGAAGAGTGTGATTCTTGGCTTGGTTTGTTTTTTTGTTGTGCCCGGGAAATGCACTTGTACAAATGGAACACTAGAGTCAAAGCAAAATAACATTGTCTTCAAGACAAAATTTAACTTGCTCGTTCCGGCAGCCACAAAGCACATTCCACCAACAAGAAAACGAGCTTTGGCATCAGTTCGAGTACTCATGCCCATCCCCAACAGACACACACACAAGCTATCCTGTCACAGCTCAGGAATTCAGACTGACAGTTCTGAGAGGGAGATGGAGAGAAAGGATGCAGGCTGAGAGAAGGAAAGAACAGAGTTGATGTAAGGTAAATATAGAGAGACAGGTCTAGCAGTGACGTGGCCTAAAGCTGATCTCACCATGGTGATATAATGAGTTTAAATGACAAAAGGGGCTTTGGAAAGAATCACTGCAACATGGCCTGTACTTGAAATTAATGGTTCACCACTTCAACCACTGCGCTCTTTCACCTAACAGACACCATGGTGATGGAAGTTAATTATATCACTAGCTCTAATGAACACAGATGGACAAATCCACTTTCAACTCTCCAAGCCCTGCAGTGTCCATATTGCGACATCTCCGACTGGCTTAGATTAATGTTTACTTTTTTCTTTCGAAGCACGTCTCGCCCTAGCTCTACCTACATTGCTTCATCCTGGAGCCTTTGGGTGGGTTCCATCAACATGCTCCAATTCTACACAGGCCAGCTCAGATTCTCGTTATAGCGTGAAACATGTTGAACACCTCTCCAGACATTATAAAGATTTCATTATCTGTGTGGATCCACATAGAATTGATCTAATTGGACCCGCGCCCCCGCCTCCCCAGCGAGCCACAGAGAGAGGATGGAGATCAAGTCCTCTGCTCAGAGAGAGAAGATCTAGAAAAGATTAGCTCAATTGAACTCTTCTAAACTGAATTGACTGTCTGGATTAAGGCTAATCAGGATTAGCGGATGTGGAACTACTAACAAAAAAATATTCCTGATCACAGCTGGAAATCTGATTGCTAGTAGGGACAGGCCTGAGTTATAGAGTACTCGAAAGGACATCAAAGCTCGATCTGTAACAAGAGACACCATTTTTCTTTTAAATACTATAAAACTATTTGGTGGAATGTGCATTGTTGCTGCATGAACGGGAAAGTTACATTTTTGGCAGAACAGTTGTTTCTGTGAACTGCTGTGCTGTGTGTTAAATGGCAGATGGATTTGTTTGCTATATCTGTACACAAAGGTAGGTTAGAGGCCATGACACCGAGGGCCACTTCCATCACCAATGATGACCGAAACAGTGCTTTTCACCAGGAAACCAACCAATACACCACCAATGTGTAGGCTAGCCCATTTCCTTAACCAAAGTAGAACTCTGGTCTAGCTGTATAACATTCACCCACCTTGTGAGTTATTTGCTGGCCCGTGACTGTTTGGCGACACTTTTCCCGCGACAAAAGGTAAATACGTAATCGGTAGGCGGTTCTGACTGAAAACTTGTTGTTTGCGTCGCCAAGCAGTGTCCAAGAAATAATGATATTCAGTTGTTAGAGGCTCCATGCGGTGTCTCGCTTAGCGTGCACACCTGTCAGGGTTTCACTCCGGTTTGTCTAGCTTATCAGCCTTGCAATCCTGGTATCATGCTGCCGCACAGGAAGTAGAACGAAGCGCGTGCGCGCAACATTGACATCCATGTTTGGTTTGGATTTGGAGGAGGGTGGTAGCATCTAACAAGTGGATTTAATTGTTTCCTGGATGTAAAAAACACATTCCTTCTACGAACTACGGATATACTCAGGCTTGGGAAAAGCATTACCAAACAGGCACAAGTACAGCAAATATCTTGCACGCCTCTCCAATGGTATACCCTAAGACAGAATGTTACTGTTAAAATAACAGTACTTTCTGTTATTAACTGTATACATGATGGCGAGCACTGTGGGGTTATGTGTAGGCATAGTACCCATCAGGTTTGATGCATGCCATGGCAGCCATTTTGTGCCGGAGCACACATCCCACATCAATTGTGACAGTGGAGAGAGAGATGACAATAGGGCGACCACCACTGTCCCCCGGGCCCGGGATGCAATCGGCACTTTACACAAGGATCCTTGGACCACAGCCAACCAGCCCGTGCCCTGACACAGCTCTGTTTATCCCTGTCCCTCACTAGTTCTGTTGTTGATCCCTGTTCGATGGCCCTAAAGCTATGGAAAGTAGTTTGGCTGCAGTCTGTTTGAGTGTTAAATAATCAACCTTCATCATCTGTATCCTGACATCAGGTGAGTCCGGACCATTCAGCACTACCCAAATGAATACAGGCAGGACAGTACAGGCTAACAATTCTAATACCACGTCCACTATTAATGAAAGCTTTAACAGGAGCCCGCCTCGGGCATGGGATTTTAGGTAAGTGTAGAATCACAACACCAAGCTTTGCTGCCAGAAAACAAAAATGATTCCGTTTGGAATGACCTGGTATAATAATGATTGACGTGGAGTCCCTGAGTTCAAGTGGAGGATAGTTTAATTCATGAATAGGAGTAGCAATAGAATCTGACCCACTTCGCAGAGTGCTACATTGTACATTAAGTACTATTGCAATCTCATTTACTTGTCTAAAGCAAGAGAGACACGTTTGTAACCTGTTCAACAAGTTCTGTTTGAGAAATCTGAGGGAGCAAGCGTAGCTAGTAGCTACGTTAACTAACATTACTTTAGGTTAGGTCGTTTTCCTTCTACTAACTTCAAACAAGTTCGTGTGACGGTACACTTCTAATGGTTGATATACGTTACATATTTCAGTGTATCAAAATCGCTAAGCGTAATAACGTGGTTAGTTAAGTAGTTAACTACATTCAATCAATATTGTATTGTACGCCTAGCAGTAGCTCAATGTTCAAGCAATAACATGGACTCGCTAGGAAAGCAGATTGGCAGTTTCGGGTGACTAACGCGTTACGTCGCTTACCTCTCACAATCATCCGGCAAAAAACAACAACTACTTTCTCCACTTTTCTGTCTGCAATGAAAGTCTCCCTGGCGTTATGCAGTCGTCGCGTATTGGCAAAATGAGGTAATTCCGAGAAGAATGTCTAGTTTAGTCAACTGGACCTGTTGCTGACAGCTGGGTCACACGAACAACATGGCTGACAGGCGGGTGTGGGTGGACGGTGCGCGAGAACGGCTCTGTTTGACCTGGACTGGGAGGTGGAGAGACAGCGTCGGGGGCGCGCGCATGGATTTGCCCTAAACGCTGATCTAAGGTCAGTTTCAGCGGTCAGCTATTGTGCGGTTAAGACTGGTACTGCGAGAGGGTAAACTGATCCAGAATGTTTATGCCTACGGGCATACCGACCTCCCAAGCCAGCCACACACACACACACACACAAGGCTCACTCCTCGAAGTTGCTGTTATTTGATCCATTTTGAATTTCAGTGCATGGGTAACAGAGGATCAGAGCCCCATATGTGGACAGAACATTTCCAATGACGGATTTAGAGCACCACAGTGGAGCTGTCACAATACCCGTCAAACCTAGCGGTCAAACAGGGAAATGGTTCCAATCCTTTTCCCATCATTCATTTTTCCCATAAGGGATTTTAGAAACACTTAAAATAAGGGCTGTGTTTCGTGTAGGCTTACCCTGGCGTGACGTTTTGATAACCATGTAAATTTCTCTTGGACAAGGTGACTTTTATCAATATATTCGCCTGTATTTACCCCCCAGAAATTAAATGCTAATTAAATGCTAATGTGGCTATCATAAAGAACTGCACATGCCATGATGATCTGAAAGATACTGCTGAATCGAGGCAAAGGTAAGAATCGCTGGATTAACTATCTAATGTTACTCCTATTCGAAAATGCTAATAAGCATCAACGTAGACATTGCAAAACTGCAAATCCCTGTAAGCTCCTCCATGTCATCTCTAACTGACACCTTTGCTAACAGGTAGTGTCAATTTAAAACTTCCCCATGATAGTTCACAGAATTGTACATTTAAAGAAATGTAGCCAATTTATTAATTACTACATTTAGCTAACATTAGATAGTTAATCCAGAGGTTCTTACCTTTGCTTCGATTCAGCAGTCTCTTTCAGATCATCATGGCATGTGCAGTTCTTTAATCTAATTAGAATTTCATTTCTGGGGGGTAAATACAGGGGAATATATTGATAAAAGTCACCTTGACCAAGCGAGATTTACACAGTTATCAAAATGCCAGGGTAAGCCTACACGAAACACAGCCCTTATGTTAAGTGTTTCTAAAATCCCCTATGGGAAAAATGAATGGTGGGAAAACTATTGGAACCATTTCCCTGTTGGATCACTAGACATATGGGTATTATGACTCATACTGTGGTACTCTATTCCTCTTGTCAGATCAGCTAAAAAGAAGGAATAGGAAACAATTTTAAGAAAACATATTTAATATCAGTGTTTTTCCAGACTCCCATTGTGTTTTTTCATTAAGCTATCATGTCAAATATTGGTAAAATTGGGATTGTGAATGCACCCCAAGCACGACCGAGTCCTCGACACTGACAAACTACAAGACCCGGAATGCATTGCGAGAGGATTGCGATATATGTACATCCGAAATGTATTTACGACTTACCGTATTGTGATTTATTTACATGGCAATACAGAAAATATGTTCAACAAAAAAACCACGAAGACATTTTAGGCAAAAGAAAGGAGAATCGAGCGATGAAGCTGAACAGAAGAACGGAGAGGGTGATGACGTAGGGTAAAACACAAGTTACCGCTGATAGCATAAAGCCCTTCAAGTCGTCGCAGAACAAGTCGGACTCGAGTGGTGCTGAAGACGTAGTGGAAGATCACAGAATTGATCGATCGCGGTTACTAGATCGCCTCACAGCAAAGAGAACAAGGATGGACGAAATCAAATTAACGTGCTCAGCTTCTCTGACGACAAAGGTAGGCTTTTACTTTTTATTTTTATGTAAGCACCATAGACTGTCACACAAAGACTAAAAAGGATAAGTACAGGCAGGCCCAAGACATTTCTAATGTCACTAACTTAAGAAGCCCACTGTACTGTTATGTGGCTTCCCTCATTGTGCCTTACTTTGTATTTATCTGAAAACACAGGACAGATCGCAGCAATATGTAAAACATCTTCCAGGATTTTGCTTTCACCTGCCCAGTTCCATAGTGCAGGTAGAAGAAAGGACATTAACAAGGAGTGGTGAATCAAATGCATTTCCTTGCCTCCTCAAAACACATTGGAAGAGAAGATAAGAGGGACCTCAGAACTAATCCAAAAATTAATTTTGAGAAGACTAGGGAGGATATGAGGAATCAAGAATACATTTTGAGATTAACTCCTCTCCTTAGCTACATAGTGCACCCGGAAAGTATTCAGACCATTTGACTTTTTCCACGTTTTGTTACGTTACAGCCTTATTCTAAAATTGATTAAATTGTCCCTCCCCTCTCAATCTACACACAATACACCATAAAGACAAAGCAAAAAAAGGTTTAAACATTTTTGCAAGTCATTTTTATGTATTTTTAAATATCACAGTTACATACATATTCAGACCCTTTACTCAGTACTTTGTTGAAGCACCTTTGGCAGCAATTACAGCCCTGAGTCTTATTGAGTATGACGCTACACGCTCAGTACACCTGTATTTGGGTAGTTTCTCCCATTGTTTTCTGCAAATTTCCTCAAACTTCATCAGGTTGGATGGGAAGCGTCGATGCACAGCTATTTTCAAATCTCTCCAGAGATGTTGGATCAGGTTCACTCACGGGCCTCTCTGTACTTTGCTCTGTTCATCTTTCCCTTGAACCTGACTAGTCTCCCAGTCCCTGCCGCTGAAAAACAGCCCCACAGTATGATGCTGCCACCACCATGCTTCACCGTAGGGATGGTGCCACGTTTCCTCCAGATGTGATGCTTGGCATTCAGGCCAAAGAGTTCAATCTTGGTTTCAAGCGGGCTGTCATGTGCATTTTACTGAGAAGTGGTTTCTGTCTGGAAACTCTACCATAAAGGCCTGATTGTTGGAATGCTGCAGAGATGGTTGTTCTTCAATCTCCACAGAGGAACTCTGGAGCTCTGTCAGTTCCCATCGGGTTCTTGGTCACCTACCTGACCAAGGCCCTTCTCCCCTGATTGCTCAGTTTGGCTGGGCGGCCAGCTCTAGAAAGGGCCTTGGTGGTTCCAAACTTCTTCCATTTAAGAATGGCCACTGTGTTCTTGGGAACCTTATATGCTGCAGAAATGTTTTGGTACCCTTCCCCAGATCTGTGTCTTGACACAATCCTGTCTTGGAGGTCTATGGACAATTCCTTTGACCTCATGGGTTGGTTTTTGATGTGACACGCACTGTCCACTGTGGGACCTTATATAGACCAGTGTGTACCTTTTTTTTAAAAATAATTTCCAATCAATTGAATTTATCACAGGTGGACTCCAAGTTGTAGAAACATCTCAAGGATGATCAATGGAAACAGGATGCACCTGAGCTCAATTTCGAGTGGTCATAGCAAAGAGTCTAAATTCTTACGTAAATACGGTTTTTCAGTTTTTTTTATCTTTTATAAATGTGCAAAAAATGTTAAACCTGTTTTCGCTTTGTCATTATGGGGTATTGTGTGTAGATTGGTGAGGGGAAACAATTATTTAATCCATTTTAGAATAAGGCTGTAACGTAACAACATTTGTGAAATTGTAAGGGGTCTGAATACTTTCCAAATGCACTGTACATAGCCAGGAAGGTCTTACATGTGTCAAGATTGGAAAACAAACCCACATTGTATCTCTATATGCGGATGCTATTTTGCTATTGATTTCTAATCCAGAAACCTCTATTCCCATTCTTACTGACTTAATTAAGAGATTTGGCTATTTCTCTGGCCACATAGTACATTTGAATCAATCAGAAGCTATGCCTCTACGGAGCTTGAGTGACAACAACAATTTGAATGACTTCCTGTTCAATTGGACAAAACATGATTTTGTTTATCCTGGGTTAAACATTTCAAATAAACTTCACAACCTGTCTCACGGCAACTTTGCACCTGTACTTCGGGCAGTTAAGGAAGACCTAGGTAGGTAGAGGGACATGCCATTGTAATGGTTGGGTAGAATGAATTTGATTTTAAATGAACATTTTCCCCAGAATGTATCCATCCCAGGCGGTCCCATTTATATATAACAAAAAATACTTTTAATTAACTCAATAAATACCTTTTCAGTCTTTATATGGTACAGAAAATTGACCAAGGTTGACAATTAGTAAACTGAAGCTACCATATAATTTAGGAGGCCTGGCACTACCTAATTTGCTATTTTATAACTTTGCATGTCATGCTTGCATAATTGCAGAATGGCTCAGAGATTAACATTGCTCTAATTGGGTCAGTAATGACCCCTGCTTCACATCTCCATACTCATTATTCAGTGTTATAACTGGTGAAGAAAAATGTCCCCGGGAGGGGGGCTGCCGTCTTATCGGCTCTTAACCAACCATGCTATTTTGTTTGCTTTTTCGCGTTGTTTGTAACTTGTTTTGTACATAATGTTGCTGCTACTGTCTCTTCTGAATGAAAATAGCTTCTGGATATCAGAACTGGGATTACTCACCTCAAATTGGACGAAGAGTTTTTCATCAATGAGTCGGACGGGAGACCAGGCCCAAATCCCCATGATTTGCTAGAAAAGGAAGCAGAAGTTTTGCGGAAAGAGATCAGGGTGCCTTGTGAGGATCAGGCGACGAGTGGCTAATCTGCCCTTGCCTTCCATCCTGCTAGCTAATGTTCAATCACTGGAAAATAAATGGGACCAACTGAAAGCACGTATATCCTACAAACAGGACATTAATAACTGTAATATCTTATGTTTCACCGAGTCGTGGCTGAACGACGACATTAAGAACATAAACTGGCACGCAATGCAATGCAAAAAGTCTAGTTAGCCATTTGATTACCTGTTCAGGAGTCTTATGGCTTGGGGGTAAAAACTGTTGGGAAGCCTTTTTGTCCTAGACTTGGCACTCCGGTACCGCTTGCCATGCAATTGCCGTACCAGGCAGTGATGCAACCAGTCACAGGATGCTCTTGATGTTGCAGCTGTAGAACCTTTTGAGGATCTCAGGGCCCATGCCAAATCTTTAGTTTCCTGAGGGGGAATAGGCTTTGTTGTGCCCTCTTCACCACTGTCTTGGTGTGTTTGGACCATTCTAGTTTGTGGTTGATGTGGACACCAATGAACTTGAAGCTCTCAACCTGCTCCCTACAGCCCCGTCAATGAGAATGGGGGCGTGCTTGGTCCTACTTTTCCTGTAGTCCACAATCTGAAGAAATCTAGTCTTGGTTACGTTGAGGGAGAGGTTGTTGTCCTGGCACCACACGGCCAGGTCTCTGACCACCTCCCTATAGGCTGTCTCGTTGTTGTCGCTGATCAGGCCTACCACTGTTGTGTCATCTGCAAAAAAAAATTATTTATCCGTTATTTTACCAAATGAGAACACATTCTCATTTGCAGCAACGACCTGGGGAATGGTTACAGAGGAGAGGGATGAATGATCCAATTGTAAACTGGGGATTATTAGGTGACCGTGATGGTTTGAGGGCCAGATTGGGAATTTAGCCAGGACACCGGGGGTTAAAACCCCTACTCTTACGATAAGTGCTGTAGGCTCTTTAATGACCCCAGAGAGTCAGGACACCTGTTTAACGTCCCATCCGAAAGACGGGACCCTACACAGGGCAGTGTCCCCAATCACTGCCCTGGGGCATTGGGATATTTTTTTAGACCAGAGGTAAGAGTGCCTCCTACTGGCCCTCCAACACCACTTCCAGCAGCATCTGGTCTTCCATCCAGGAACTGACCAGGACCAACCCTGCTTAGCTTCAGAAGCAAGCCAGCAGTGGTATGCAGGGTGGCATGCTGCTGTCAAATGATGGTGTTGGCGTCATGCCTGGCCATGCAGTCATGGATGAACAGGGAGTACAGGAGGGGACTGAGCACACACCCCTGGGGAGCTCCAGTGTTGAGGATCAGTGTGGCAGCTGTGTTGCTACCTACCCTCACCCCCTGGGGGTGGCCCGTCAGGAAGTGCAGGATCCAGTTGCAGAGGGATGTGTTTAGTCCCAGGATCCTGAGCTTAGTGATTAGCTTTGAGGGTACTATGGTGTTGAACGCTGAGCTGTAGTCAATGAATAGCATTCTCACATAAGTGTTCCTTTTGTCCAGGTGGGAAATGGCAGTGTGGAGTGCAATAGAGATTGTATCATCTGTGGATCTGTTTGGGCAGTATGCAAATTGGAGTGGGTCTAGGGTATCTGGGATAATGGTGTTGATGTGAGCCATTACCAATCTTTCATAGCTCTTCATGGCTACGGACGTGAGTGCTACAGGTCTGTATTCATTTAGGCAGGTTTCCTTTGTGTTCTTGGGCACAGGGACTATGGTGGTCTCCTTGAAACATGTTGGTATTACAGACTCAATCAGGGACATTTTGAAAATGTCAGTGAAGACACTTGCCAGTTGGTCAGCACGTCTGGAGCACACGTCCTGGTAATCTGTCTGGCCCCGCAGCCTTGTGTATGTTGACCTGTTTAACGGTCTTACTCACGTCGGCTACGGAGAACGTGATCACACAGTCGTCCGGAACAGCTGATGCTCTCGTGCATGCCTCAGTGTTGCTTGCCTCGACGCGAGCATAGAAGTGATTTAGCTCGTCTGGTAGGCTCGTGTCAATGGGCAGCTCGCGGCTGTGCTTCCCTTTGTAGTCTGTAAATGTTTGCAAGCCCTGCCACATAAGACGAGCGTCGGAGCCGGTGTAGTATGATTCAATCTTAGCCCTGTATTGACGCTTTGTCTGTTTGTTTGATCGTCAGAGGGCATAGCAGGATTTATTGTAATCTCAGGTCCAGGTCCACCCCTGGTCAACACAGATAAGCAGTGTTCTGAATTATATGCCTTGTTGTTGTGTGTAGTGGTGATCCCGGACGCGAGGAGGATCCAGGCAGCCAGGAAGCAGCGTCAGAAGGCCAGAGCCCAGAAGGACTACATCTCCCTGGGCAGAGACTGGGAGAGCCCCCCCCGGACCCCAGACCACTAGGACCTGGAGGAACACAGTGATGAAGAAGATGATGATGATAAGCCAGATGACCATGAACGAAGGATCAAGTTTGCCCCACGGTCCAAAACCATCAGGGAGAGGATAGCAGAGAAGATGGGTAACAGAGGAGGATTGAACAGGAGGAGAGAATGCTCTATTGATTTGTTGTCTTGGATGACCGTTTAAGCTTTTTAAAAATGTTGCACTAAACATTAGGCTAATGCATGGATAATAAACAGACAATCTATAATCAAACCCCAGGATGTTATATGCGTCGGTTATAGAAAGTGGCGTGAGAGTTGTAGCTGAACTAATACTGAGAATATCAAACATTAGGAATAGAGGTCGACCGATTAATCGGAATGGCCGATTAATTAGGGGCGATTTCAACTTTTCATAACAATCGGAAATCGGTATTTTTGTCCGTCGCTTTTTTTTTAATACCTTTTATTTAACTAGGCAAGTCAATTAAGAACACATTCTTATTTTCAATGACGGCCTAGGAACGGTGGGTTAACTGCCTTGTTCAGGGGCAGAACGACAGATTTTCACATTGTCAGCTCGGGGGATCCAATCTTGCAACCTTACAGTTAACTAGTCCAACGCAATAATGACCTGCCTCTCTCTCGTTGCACTCCACAAGGAGACTGCCTGTTACGCAAATGCCAAGGTAAGTTGCTAGCTAGCATTAAACGTATCTTATAAAAAACAATCAATCATAATCACTAGTTAACTACACATGGTTGATGATATTACTAGATATTATCTAGCGTGTACTGCGTTGCATATAATCTGACTGAGCATACAAGTATCTGAGCGGTGGTAGGCAGAAGCAGGCGCGTAAACATTCATTCAAACAGCACTTTCGTGCGTTTTGCCAGCAGCTCTTCGTTGTGCGTTGTGCATTGCTCTGTTTATGACTTCAAGCCTATCAACTCCCAAGATGAGGCTGGTGTAACCTCTAATTAGGAACACCTTCCTAATATTCATCAGGGCATGGACTCTAAAAGATGTCAAGCATTCCACTGGGATGCTGGCCCATGTTGACTCCAATGCTTCCCACAGTTGTGTCAAGTTGGCTGGATGTCCTTTGGGTGGTGGACCATTCTTGATTCACACTGGAAACTGTTGAGTGTGAAAGACCCAGCAGCATTGCAGTTCTTGATGCAAACCGGTGTGGCTGGCACCTACTACCCCAAACCCCGTTCAAAGGCAGTTAAATATTCTTTCTTGCCCATTCACCCTCTGAATGGCACACATACACAATCCACGTCTCAATTGTGTCAAACCTTAAAATCCTTCTTTAACCCGTCTCCTCCCCTTCATCTGCACTGATTTTGAAGTGGGTTTAACAAATGGAATCCATAAGGGATCCTAGCTTTCACCTGGTCAGTCTGTCATGGAAAGAGCAGGTGTTCATAATGTTTTGTATACTCCGTGTTTATCACACCTCCTTTGACTGGGTGCTGAAACCAGTTGTCGTTATGCACTTTGTTTTTTAGTCCTTGTTGTGGTGGTACAGGAGGAAGTGAATGTCTTTCTCTCTGTAATTCTGTATATGGCTCTGTCGCTCACTCCGTGCTTGTTAATACTGGAGGGAGTGATGGTGATGACAGTGGCTCTGAAGACCAGGAGGGAGAGGAGAATAACCTGTGGGAGGAGCAACAGATTGGGAAGCGAGTCAAGCGACACCCTGGGGAAACGGGTAAGATATTCACCCCTCTACTTTCTAAGTCGCACAGAAAACACACTTACTTTCTCACTCCGTCACTTCACCGTCTGTCCTTCGGTCCGTCCGTGAGGAAATCTTCATTCCGCACGACCCTAAGAAGTGAGTGACTCCACCAGTTATCTCAACACTTAGAGGATCTGTGATTTATTTAAGTAGTTACTGGAATTCATGTGTCATACCAAGCTTGTCATGCCGTAGCTTACAGTACTTTACCATGACGCCCTGGTGTTCTGGCAGGTTTTTAGATGACAAATCTTCTCCACAGTGGCGGTTCAGAGACCAGCCGTTCTGGACAGCCGCGAAGGTACGTAAAACAACACTCAGTTTAAAGGTCTTGTTCCACGATGCGTTTTCTAAGAGAGGGTTTATAGTGCACTGTGGTGACTGACCATGTGGCTAGTTAGCCCGTAACAACATCTACCAGTAAAGCCCAGTCAAGAGATGGAGGGCTTTCGTCACAGCTCCTTGCGTGTTGCCTTGTGCAGCTAATTCCCCTGCCTTTACTGCGTGGTCTCTCTTGCCATTTCTGTGACATCCGATGCTTTAGTGGTGTTTCCATCTTGCGTGTCAGCTCTTAGGTAACGTGGGCCGGTGGGGTGCTACCTGAACACGCTCTAAAGGAGCTTGATGTTGGACAAACTCCTGAACTGCTACCTGAATGATGACGCTACTCAACGAGACCCCATCTCAGGACTCTGTCCATAAATGCAAAAAGGTGTGTAGGTGAATTGCGTGTCTAATGTTGATGTGTTGTCTACGGAGGGTTCAAGGTGTTTCCTAGGGGAGTAATTGCTCTGCCGTCTTCGAGACGGCTCAAGTTTAGTGGTGTCATTTTCAGTTTTTTCTCAAATTGAACTGAGAATGTATTGCTCTCTCTCGTCTCTCTCCATCTCTTTCGCTGAGCAGGTCGCGGCGTGGTTTAAAGACGTGAGCTCCTGTCCCTCTCAGCTGAAGTCCTTCAGTGACCATCTCCTCCAGACAGCCCATTCAGTATACAAACAACAGCCTGACCACCCCAACACACGGTAACATTGCCTACCTACCTCAAATATATACTTTTATGATATAGGCAGAATCATGTGATATGGTCAGGGTAGTGTTTTGATAATGTATGTAAGGTGGTTTCTATTTCCTGTAGGCCCGTGGTGAGCGACGTGCTAACTTTTCTGGGAAGCATCAAGGCCTGGGACAAGGTATTGACGATATCAGACAAAAACCATTACAAAGACCTGGTGTCCTAGTGTGTCCTACTGTGTCAACCATACTTCATGTAATATTTGTTGTAATTTTGTACATTACACAACTGTATTTGTACTTATTTTTATATGTATATAAATAAATGTAGATGTTTGGTCCAGTTCCCCTCCAAACTGTTTTTGTTTCTGTCTTACCTCTTTCAGAAAAGGTCTGTGCTTGTAACTTCATCCCCAGTGCTGAGTATGCATCCATCCTTCAAAAAATGTTGTTGAATAAGTCTTAGTGTGTACATGAGGAGAAAACAACTTATTTTACAGTATGTAGTGGTAGTGGAGTTCTTTTATTGATGTGTGCACATTGTACGGGTGGCCGGCAGATGGCGCTATTTTTCCTTTTAGGTCATTTGTCTGCGTCCAACTGGAATCTATGCAGCTGGATACACTCGTATCCCCCCCAGCGCCCGGCTCGTACATAAACCATCCTACATTCGGGGTGCAAGGGCATCCATTTCCTCAATTTCAATCAAATTTCAATTAAATGTATTTCTAAAGCCCTTCTTACATCAGCTGATGTCACAAAGTGCTGTACAGAAACCCAGCCTAAAACCCCAAACAGCAAGCAATGCAGGTGTAGAATCACGTTGGCTAGGAAAAACTCCCTAGAGAGGAAGGAAGAAACCTAGTGAGGAACCAGGCTATGAGGGGTGGCCAGTCCTCTTCTGGCTGGGCCGGGTGTAGATTATAACAGAACATGGCCAAGATGTTCAAAGATGACAAGCGGGGTCAAATAATAATAATCTCAGTGGTTGTCGAGGGTGCAATAGGTCAGCACCTCCGGAGTAAATGTCAATTGGCTTTACATAGCCGATCATTCAGAGTATCTCTACCGCTCCTGCTGTCTCTAGAGTGTTGAAAACAGCAGGTCTGGGACAAGATGGCACGTCCGGTGAACAGGTCAGGGTTTCATAGTCGCAGGCAGAACAGTTGAAACTGGAGTAGCAACACGGCCAGGTGGACTGGGGCCAGCAAGGAGTCATCATGCCAGGCAGTCATGAGGCATGGTCCTAGGGCTCAGGTCCTCCGAGAGAGAGGGGGAAAAAAGAGAATTAGAGAGAGCATACTTAAATTCACACAGGACACCGGATAAGACAGGAGAAATACTCCAGATATAACAGACTGACGCTAGCCCCCCGAC
The DNA here is from genome assembly GCF_057628025.1 of Oncorhynchus mykiss. Lineage (NCBI taxonomy): Eukaryota > Metazoa > Chordata > Actinopteri > Salmoniformes > Salmonidae > Oncorhynchus > Oncorhynchus mykiss. The sequence continues at coordinate 35,387,994 of NC_143040.1, forward strand.
ACAAGCTATTGCAGCATAAATACTGGAGGCTGAGAGAGGAGGGGTCGGGAGACACTGGCCCGGTCCGATGATACTGGCAGGCTAAAACCCCACCGATTTACCTCTTAATAAAACATAATTTTCCATCACCATGCTAGAGTGGCATCACTCCTTGATGTTGCATACTGCTTTCAGACTGCTGCAACCTGATTGGCTGAATATCAGGAAGTACCATTAGCCATACATTTTTCTAAACTAATCCAATATTTTAGTTGGACTTGCACCTGTTACTGAGATGGCTGTTCCAGTTTATTATTTAGGTAGTCTCAATAATCAATTCTTACCTGGGCAGTCATTCTCGTCTGAAAACAATTTAAAAGTTCAAGACATCCCCACTCTGGCTGGATTCCAATAGGAATTACACATCACTTTGCAAGCCAGCATAACGTGGCTTGCAGGCTTGATGTTCAGTAGTTTCAGAACAATGTGTTTGAGAGTTATACCCTAAGAAAGGCTTTATGATATACAGGTAACTGCCAAAATAAAGGCAACACCAACATAAAGTGTCTTAATAATAGGGCCGGGACAATACCAGTATCGCGATATTCATTCGTTTCGTGGCAAAGAAACAAAACATGAGACGTGAACTTCTTTACGAAAACAGCCCGTATGTTGGAAACAAACATGTTGTCTTCCAGTCATGTTTATTTTCCAAGCTATATCACAATATTTTACATAGAACAGGTTTTTAGAAGGACAAGAATCTCCCATACGTGTTCAGTTGGGTTGAGATCTGGTGACTGAGACCCAAACACGTAACCTTTTAAACCGCATAAGTTCCTTTTGAGATGCCTCTTTCAAAGTCCCAGATCTCTTCTAACCATGGTAGCCAAAATAACGGGCAACTGGGCATTTATGTTACATTCAGGAACCACACCTGCGTGGAAGCACCTGCTTTCAATATACTTTGTATTCCTCATTTAATTAAGTGTTTCCTTTATTTTGGCTGTTATCTGCATGTATTATTGTCATAAAGAGTACATTTTTTAAACATAACATTCACTTAGACCAGTGTTTTCCACAAGTACATAGAGCAGCCAGCCAACCAGCTAGGCATCCCCCAGGGTTCTCTTTTGGTGGTACATTCTAATGCCTAAATTCCATCTAAAATACACAGTGAAATTATTGAATTTATATTCAGTGTATTGTTAGTTGTTTTGGATATTGCCTAGACCTAAATGATCAGGACTATTTTCTAAGTAAGAGAACATTCAACCTTTTTAACATTTAGCATGTCTTCTCTTGAGATTAAAGTCGTATTTACAGTTTTACTGCAAGATATGAATTACCACAATGTTTGTTCTTCAAGTTATGCATTTTATCACTGCATTGCAGTGCTTGAGGTGTCACTACAGACCCGGATTTGATCCCAGGCGGTGTCCCAACCGGGTTAGGGGAGGGTTTGGCTGCGGGGCTTTACTTTACATCGTGCCTGCAGGCTGGCTTTGGGTCGTCAGTTGGATGATGTTTCCCCCGACACATTGGTGGGGCTTACGGGTTAAGCGGGCGAGTGTTAAGAAGCGTGGTTTGGCGGATCATGTTTCGGGGGTTGCATGCCTCTCCCGAGCCCGTTGGGGAGTTGCAGCGATGAGACAAGATCGCAATTAGATATCATGAAAAGGGGGGTAAACTATAAAAAAAATTAAACACAAAAAAAACTGCCAAATAAAATTAAAACACAAAAAATAAATGTTTCGCTCTCAATATCACACTTTTATTAATAGAAAAACAACACAATGGGGTGTTCTAAGTGCACCACAATGCTTAAACCACATCAGGAAACCACTTTTGAGGTCTGTAAATAAAAAGAAAAGAGAATACATTTTTATTTTGGGGTACCCTTTCATTTAAGTGTGCACTTATCAAGAGGCTATTGTTAAGTGGTGTTTTTGTAGTGAACATGTGATGGTAGAGTTTGCAGAACAAATGCCCACTGGATTGAAGAAAATAGCCATTCTGCCAGGTAAGCATAGGCTACTTTCTTGTTAACAACTAATCGCGAACGTTTTTGGGAAAGCCTTTCAATATACACTATATACAAAAGTATGCGGACACCCCTTCAAATCAGTGGATTTGGCTATTTCAGCTACACCCGTTGCTGACAGGTGTATAAAATCGAGCACACAGCCATCCAATCTCCATAGGCAAACATTGGCAGTTGAATGGCCTTACTGAAGAGCTCAGTGACTTTCAACGTGGCATCGTCATAGGAGGCCACCTTTCCAACAAGTCAGTTAGTCAAATTTCTACCATGCTAGAGCTGCCCCGGTCAACGGTAAGTACTATTATTGTGAAGTGGAAACATCTAGGCGCAACAAAGGCTCAGCCGCAAAGTGGTAGGCCACACAAGCTCACAGAACATCACTGCTGAGTCCTGAAGCGTGTAGCGTGTAAAAATAATTTGTCCTTGGCTGCAGCACTCACTACGAGTTGTAAACGCGTTCTCTGGAGTGATGAATCATGCTTCACCATCTAGCAGTCCAACGGATTAATCTGCGTTTGGCGGATGCCAGGAGAACGCTAACTACCCCAATGCATAGTGCCAACTGTAAAATTTGGTGGAGGATGAATAATGGTCTGAGGCTGTTTTTCATGGTTCGGGCCCCTTAGTTCTAGTGAAGGGAAATCTTAACGCTACCTCATACAATGACATTCTAGACGATTCTGAGCTTCCAACTTTGTTTGGGGAAGGCCCTTTCCTGTTTCACCATGACAATGACCCCCATGCACAAAGCGAGGTCCATACAGAAATTGTTTGTAGAGATCATATAACATTCTTGTTGAATACCCAGTTCTGTTTTTGAGTTTGCATTAAATATTGTACATTCCAAACAAACATTATTTGGACATATCTGAATGTCTAACTTCTGTTTGATCTTACAGAACCCTGTACAGCTTACAGTATAAAGAAAGAGAAGCTTAGGCCTAACCCCAGAGGGATAGCGATATGCCGGAGGCATGCATTTATTTTTGTGAGATGGCTACTGCATCTGCTATAACAAATATAGACGTACAGAAGGGGGGTAATTAGTTAATTTTCGATCCAAATATTTTGTATGAAGATAGCATTATATTGTTAGATTAAAGAAGTAACTCTGGTAGACCGGAAACCGTCTTCCTCACCTCAAGTGAGGTCAGCAGGTAACCTAGTGTTGAACTAGTAAGCGAAAGGTTGCAGTACGAATCCCCTAGCTGACAAGGTGAAAATCTGTCATTCTGCCCCTGAACAAAGCAGTTCCTACTTCTACTACTAATCAATTTAGTAGTATATAGTGGTGCAATTGGCCTCATAGTTGTGAGACACGGGCGATTTCCTTAAACAACTATCTGAACTTGAAATTGGGGATGACTATTTAGCTATCTCTCTCTCATCACCCTAGATGACAAAGGACTGGAGGCTTGAAAGTTATTGTTGGAACAGTGAGGGGACACAATGTCCTCTACAGGTTTTTTGTTGGATCTGAGTATAGTCCTGTTTAATAACTAGTTTTTGTTTGAAGACTGTTACTATGTACAAAAACAGGTAGCGACAATGGGCTCCATTTTCTCTCCTAACAATTCATGTCTATTTGTGGGTTATCTTGAAGACAAGTTCATTTGGCACAATAACCCTTCTCCCATCATATATGTATGCGTAAAATATATGTTGATTATGTGTTTCTCATTTGGAAGGGTCCCTTCAATGTGTTTGATTTTCTCGCCGACCTTAATGATATGGTTCAATCTATCAAGTTTACATCAGAGATTGGCAATGGCGATATGTCTTTCCTTGATACACTGGTGCACCTTCACTCAGGGTCTACGTTGTCCACTACTTTGTACACAAAGCCTACGGACAAGAAAAGTATCCTATACGCAGCTAGTGCGCATCCCACATTTCTGAAAAAGGGATCACCGTACGCACAATCTCTGAGACTGAAACGCATGTGTACTGGTAAAACAGACTTTGAAAACGAGGCTATGAAAATGTATAGACTGTTTGAGGCCCGCTCATACACAAAATAATGGCTTGATGATGCTCCCAGTAAAGTACGTACCATTGATGAGACCTCTACCAGAAGGGATAAAAGTAATCAAATAAAACATTGTATCTGTACCACTACATATTGTCCTTTGAGCGATGACATCAAGGGAGCTGTTAAGAAACACTGGAATGTGCTTATGGTTGATCCTGCTTGCCCAAAAAAATCTATCTGACCCCCCTCCTTTCACGCTGCAGGGCAGGAATATCAGGGACTTCATTGCTCGGGCTGACATTCATGTCCCCCCTATAAGAAATGACGGAAGACTAGATGAGGTGACTTCTACCCCGTCTCTTCCATATCCTTCCGTGTTAAACAGCAGATAAAACGTTCACGAAGGGGTGTCCATCTTCAATGAAGTCTTCTCCAGATACAATGCAGGTGGATGTTCTATTTAAAAATTCTACACCCATCAGGCTTGAATGAATAATTGTTATTGAAGAGTTTTCTGTAACTGGTATATTGCCTCTGTGTTCTATACCCCCATCTAGTGGTGTCTCTAGCTTCCTACTCTTTAAATCCTGTGTTATTTCTTATGAGGAAATGTTCACATGGTACAGTATATGTATAGGCAGTAATTTATGATGTTTCGCTGTCCGCTTTTGTATATTTTGTACATAATGTAGATCATGCATTCGATTGTACTAGGTACTGTCATTTACAAAATAGCCCCCAACACTCTAATCAACAAATTGGATGCAGTCTATCACAGTGCCATCCATTTTGTCACCAAAGCCCCATATACTAACCACCACTGCGACCTGTACGTTCTCGCTGGCTGGCCCTCGCTTCATACTCTTCGCCAAACCCACTGGCTTCAGGTCATCTACAAGCCTTTGCTAGGTAAAGCCCCGCCTTATCTCAGCTCACTGGTCACCATAGCAGCACCCACCCGTAGCACGCGCTCCAGCAGGTATATCTCTCTAGTCACCCCCAAAGCCAATTCCTCCTTTGGCCACCTTTCCTTGCAGTTCTCTGCTGCTGATGACTGGAATGAATTGCAAAAATCACTGAAGCTGGAGACTCTTACCTCCCTCACTAGCTTTAAGCACCAGCTGTCAGAGCAGCTCACATATCACTGCACCTGTACATAGCCCATCTGTAAATAGCCCATCCAACTACCTCATCCCCATACTGTATTTATTTATTTATCTTGCTTCTTTGCACCCCTGTATCTCTACTTGCACATTCATCTTCTGCACATCAATCACTCTAGTGTCTAATCAGTATATTGTAATTACTTCGCCACCATGGCCTATTTATTGCCTTACCTCCCTTTTCTTACCCCATTTGCACACACTGTATATAGATTTTCTTCAACTGTATTATTGACTGTACATTTTGTTTATTCCATGTGTAACTCTGTGTTGTTGTATGTGTCAAACTGCTTTGCTTTATTCTTGGCCAGGTCTCAGATGTAAATGAGAACTTGTTCTCAACTTGCCTACCTGGCTAAATAAAGGTGAAATAAAATAAATAAATACAATTTATAGATTTTCTGATGTATTTTCTTGCCCGATCATGTGACATATGCAATTATCATTGCAATAGAAACCAGGTGTGGGTGCTGATCATTTACACTGATGATGGCCTGAGGCTGAAACATTTGTTTTTACCTTTAATTTATGAACTTTATATATTCTATTATATATTCTTGATATATTCTCTGGGCACCATGATTGTTGCAATAAACATCTTTATTTTGAAATCAAGCCTCAGTTTTGGATCCCATATTTTTCACCACCCCTCCCCCCAGTAAATTTCAGTACGCAAGTATAAACAGCACTCAGCTGTCATACTGCTCAGAAAGCAGACGCGTTCTGTCTCCTAGAGGTGAACGTGCTTTGGTGCGAAAAGTGCAAATCAATCCCAGAACAACAGCAAAGGACCTTGTGAAGATGCTGGAGGCAACAGGTACAAAAGTATCTATATCAACAGTAAAACTAGTCCTATATCGACATGGCTGCTCAGCAAGGAAGAAGCCACTGCTCCAAAACCACCATAAAAAAGCCAGACTACGGTTTGCAACTGCACATGGGGACAATATCGTACTTATTGGAGGAATGTCCCCTCGTCTGATGAAACAAAAATAAAACTGTTTGGCCATAATAACCATAGTTATGTTTGTTTGAAAAAGGGGGAGGCTTGCAAGCTGAAGAACACCATCCCAACCGTGAAGTATAGGGGTGCCAGCATCATGTTGTGGGGGTGCTTTGCTGCAGAAGGGACTGGTGCACTTCACAAAATAGATGGCATCATGAGGGAGGAAAATATGTGGACATATTGTAAGGGTTTTCCTCCTCCTCTTCGTCTGAGGAGGAGAAGCGAGAAGGATCAGAAGACCAATGTGCAGAGTGGTAAGTGTCCATGGTTGTTTATTTAAAAAACATAAACTGAACACTATGAATACAAAAACAATAAACGTGAAACGAACGAAAACCGAAACAGTACCGTGTGGTGAAAAGCACAGACACGGAAACAAACACCCACCCACAAACAGTGAAACCCAGGCTACCTAAGTATGATTCTCAATCAGAGACAACTAACGACACCTGCCTCTGATTGAGAACCATACTAGGCCGAAACATAGAAATCCCAAAATCATAGAAAAACAAACATAGACTGCCCACCCCAACTCACGCCTGACCATACTAAATAACGACAAAACAAAGGAAATAAAGGTCAGAACGTGACACATATTTAGGCAACATCTTGCAATGTTGCTTCAATATGTGTTGATCTTCCAAATGGACAATGACCGCAAGCATACTTCCAAAGTTGTGGCAAAATGGCTTAAGGACAACAAAGTCAAGGTATTGGGGTGGCCATCACAAAGCCCCGACCTCAATCATATGGAAAATTTGTTGGCTGAACTGAAAAGGCATGTGCGAGCAAGGAGGCCTTACAAACCTGACTCAGTTACACCAGCTCTGTCAGGAGGAATGGGCCAAAATTCACCCAATTTATTGTGGGAAGCTTGTGGAAGGTACCTGAAATGTTTGACCCACGTTAAATGAATTAAAGGCAATGCTACCAAATAATAATTGAGTGTATGTAAACTTCTGACCCACTGGGAATGTGATGAAAGAAATGAAAGCTGAAATAAATAATTATCTTTACTATTTTTCTGACATTTCACATTCTTAAAATAAAATGGTGATCCTAACTGACCTAAGACAGGGAATTTTTACTAGGATTAAATGTCAGGAATTGTGAAAAACCGAGTTTAAATGTAATTGGCTAAGGTGTATGTAAACTTCCGACTTCAACTGTATATGTGTATTAATGTAGTTAAAAGTTTAGTATTTGGTCCCATATTCAAAGCATGCAATGATTACATCAGGCTTGTGACTCTACACACTTGTTGGATGCATTTGAAGTTTGTTTTGGTTGTGTTTCAGATGATTTTGTACTCAATAGAAATTAATGGTAAATAATGTATATGTCATTTTAGATGAACCTTTATTGTAAATTAGAATATAATATGTTTCTAAACACTTCTACATTAATGTGGATGCTACCATGATTGCGGATAATCCTGAATGAATCGTGAATATCGATGAGTGACGTTACAGATGCACAAATATCATAACCCCAAGCCACGCTAACCTCCCCTGTTATTGGTAATGGTAAAAGGTTAACATGTCTTGGGGGTATGATCTTTGTTCCTCTGTATATTTTTCAGTCATCAGTATTCACGATTCATTCGGGATTATCCGCAACCATGGTAGCATCCACATGAATGTAGAAGTGTTCAGAAACATCTACCTTATTTACCATTATTTTCTGTTGGACACAAAATAATCTGAAACACAATCGAAACAAACAGCAAATGCATCCAACAAGCTTGTAGAGTCACAAGCTTGATGTAGTCATTGTGTGCTAGGAATATGGGACCAAATACTAAATATTTGACTACTTTAAAGGAGAATTAAGTGCACTTACCCCAACCAGCGATTCACTTCCTCGTACCTGTTGTGCAGTACCGGGGCTCAGAATATTTTTTTAACAAATGCTCCAAAAACATTTAAAGACCTGCATCACTGTACTGAGAGCTTTTCAGTTTCTAAAAGGACATATTTGAGTGTTTGTGGAGCATTCGTTCATGATCCCCCGTACTGCACAGCGAGGATGAGGATGTGAATCGCTGGTTGGGGTTTCTCAAAAACAAGTGAAATTGCAAAAAAAAGTATCTGGACCCTTCTCAGCTCTAAAACACTCAGGATGTGTGTGTGTGTGTGTGTGTGTGTGTGTGTGTGTGTGTGTGTGTGTGTGTGCGTGTGTGTGTGCGTGCGCGCCATGTGTTTCTGCAGTCGCATACAGTGAGGTCCATTTGGATAAATGTTTTGTTGTTTTGGCTCTGCACTTGATATTATTACAATGACGATGAGGTTAAAGCGCAGACTGTCAGATTTCATTTGATGGTATTTTCATCCATATTGGGTGAACCGTTTAGAAATTACAGCACCTTTTGTACAGAGTCGCCCCATTTTAGGGAACCAAAAGTATTTGGACAAATGAACTTAGAATGTGTATTAAAGGATCATTTTTTACAACCAAATCTCTATTTTTGATGTTAATGGCATGTTGAAGCTGTGAATATGAATTTACTCATGAAGGAAATCTATATCTGAGTGCACTGTCAGTTCAGCTGAACTCTGATGTAGCCTGAATGAAACGTGTCTGGCACTGAGGTTAAACCCACATTAAAGCCAACATTACACACACACACCCACACAAACACATAGCTTTTATCATCCCTAACCTGGCCCTGAGGTCAAACCCTCAGTAAAGCCTATATGACAGTGTAACATTAGAGAGGAGCCAGTGGATGACAGGCTGTGTGATACAGTGTGTTTGTTAACCAATCTCTGTCTGTTCACTGGCCAACACACACACACACACACACACACACACAAGGCAGAGAGACTAACTAAGAGAGACTAAGAGAGACTAACAGGAACACACGGCAGTACACAAACATACACACTCTGCTGCTGCTCTCTCGTCACATGTGGTTAGGACCCGAAGTGCTCTTAAAGATGTGTTATGTTTGTTGCTCAGTTCTGGTTGAAACCTCAAAAAAAATGGAGCACGGGCAGTTTGAGAGAATCTCTCCACACGTCCATGTTGTTTCACACACAAACACATACACAGAGACAAACAGGCATAGACACGCACACGCACACTCGCACGCACACATGGTTGGAGAACAACATGGAGAACAACATCACGTCTATAGAGAGCAAGCATTGTCAACACTACTCACAGAAACAACGATCTTTGTAACCTGAAGGCAGATGATTTCTTAGGGGTTAGTGGAGGAAATTCTTTCAGCACAGAGAGACAGTGGCTGAAAGGTTGTATAATGATCCTCCAATGAGATAGAGGCACAGAGGGTTGTGGGTAAGTGAGGGGCAGCAGTGCGCACTAACGACTCTGAAGTGTCCTGTGCGCCGCTACGTCTGCATAGTGACAACTCTCAAGTGCACTCCATGACCCACTTATCAGAGAAGAATTGACTTTTGAGAGCACTCCATCTCCATTGTGCAGTATACTGTATCTATATAAATCTAACGTGACTAATTAAAGTGAAGCTTCTCACTGGAACTCTAAGGCAGGGGTTTTCTCCACCCCTGCACTAACACATCTGTCAATTCCCTAAGGAGCAGAGCTACCCTTGCCTGTATCTTGAGCTCAGTGGGCTCACACTTTTAGCTCAGCGGGCTCACACAGTCTTGAGTCGTGCAACCAACTGCCATTGCGACATGTTAATGCCATTTTTTTGTATTAACACTGCTAAGAGTGTTTTAATACAGTATACTGTATGTGCTGGAGAAAAAGGGAGGTGTATTTTTCCTGACGCACGCGTGTGTGTGTGTGTGTGTGTGTGTGTGTGTGTGTGTGTGTGTGTGTGTGTACGATTGTCTGTGTGGGTGTGTGCATGTATCTTCCCTGACATGACCTCTATCTGAATGCCAGTCTTGGTTGGTTTGTGTTTTTGGCTCAGAGACAGTCCCTTCATTATTTTTTGAGATGTTTGTGTGTATGTTACATAAGTCGTGCTCATGCACAGTGCTAATCGAATCATTCCCATGACCGAGTCAGCTGGAGCAGAGGCCCAATCTGCCTCTTCCTCTCCTCTCCTCTCGACCCAGATTTCTCTCTCCGGCTTTCTCTCTCTCTTTCTGTGAGTCCCTCTCCTAATCTAGTCATTAATATGTTATTAACATGTAATATGTGCCATTTAAAATGAGCATTTCTGGATCTCACCGGTAGACACGGGCCATCTACATTTCCTAGTTGTAAGCAAACAATATCCAGAATTGTGTTCCTAGCTCCAACAGTGAAGTAGTATCTAACAATTCACAACATTACACACACATCTCAAAGTAAAAGAATGGAATTAAGAAATATATAAATATGTATAATATATACAGTATATATATATATATATATTGACACACACACACACACACACAGGGAAAGGGAGAGGACAATCATAGAGGCACACAATAGCTGTTCTCACACAGAGGACTGAATGGCTGCCCTGTTGGCCGGTCAATAGGTAGGTGAAAGGGAGTTGTGTGTAGGTTGTATGGTGGTTGTGTTGTTCTCTAAAAGGTTGTGTGAGAGTTGTGAGCGATGGTGCGTTATTGGTCAAAGTTGTGTATATTGTTGATCCCTAGGGGCAAAAGTTGCATTGGTATGTTGTGCATTACTAAGGTCTGGTAGAATAAATGATTCAGTCAACAGAGCGAAAGACAGATGTCATGTTTCCTTATCATCTAACACTGATTGCATTTGATTGGCTCTTTCAGATTCTTCAATCATTGTTGCAGCTCTCAGACAGACACACACACACACACACACACACACACACACACACACACACACACACACACACACACACACACACACACACACACACACACACACACACACACACACACAGGTATCTCATACTGAGAGTTTTTCACAACATATTAAAAAGGTTCACAAGGGTTGGAGGTCAAAGTAGGTCTGCTCCCAGGTGTGTGTGGTCAGGGCAGTGGGGATGGGTGTTCGGCCCACTGGATCAGGTGACAACAACAGATAACTCAGGGTTTCAAGCAGACATGGGCAAGACATCTGGAATAACTGTTTTGTCTACTAGATTAGTGTGTGTTTGTGTGTGTATGTGTGTGTGTGTGTGTGTTATAGCATCTGACGTCCCCAGGGAATGTTCTCTGGAAAATTCAGCAGGCAAATTCCCAGTCAAAGCTGAATGAAATTCCCATGTCATACTCACTCCTCCGTCCCTCTCGCTCTCTCTCTCCCCCCTCTCCCCTGGCTTCTCTCTCTCTCTCTGTTTCTCTCCGTCTTTCTTTGTGCCCCAGTGTTGCTCTCTCTCTGTTCAGTATAGTCATCAGGTTGAGGGGTAGGAGGGGGAATGCATGGCAGAGACTGAGGGTCTTACTGAGTGTGGGAGATGAGAGTGTGAGGGGTTTTTAGGAAGAAGAGTGTGAGGGGATTACAGGAAGACGAGTGTGGGGCAAGAGAGTGTGTGTATATGTGAGTGAGGGTAGTGTGTTTGTGTGTGTGTGAGTGAGTGTCCGTGGGGGTGAGCTGCTCGCGTGTCACATTCCAGCTTCCAGGGATCGACCCCTGTCTACCGGGAGACGGACCTGGAAAAATGTGAAAAATCATTATTGGAAAACTGTGATTGTAAAACCTCTGTAAACCTGTATCTCTCTGTGACTTTGATATGTTGCTGGTCTCGCTCGGAAAATACTAATCTGTTGAAGGAGGGATTCTCTCTACTCTCCACTTCCTCTGTTTCTGCTGCTGGGTCTCTGGGCTTTGGATATTGGTTTCACTGGTGCCGCACTTACCACGGCTCAAAAACAGGACGGGAGGAGAAAAAAGAAGAGGGCAGATGAAGAAAGGAGAACATGAAATGTAAAAAATGTTTCAATGGAATGGATTAATAATCTGGATCATGGATGTGTAAGTATGAACAGTAGCCTATTTGTTGACGTTAATGTTCCCTTAACGTTTCTGGTGGATAAGTGGGACATATAGTATGTGTCTTTGTGTGTGTATGAAGTTGTGTGTGTGTGTGTGTGTGTGTTGGATAATGTGTGGCATTTAGAGAAGCATAATAATCTAGTGTGTCACATTGTGACTCCACTGCTGGTCTGTGGGTTTGGCTACAGGATGCGCATGATTGTATATGTGTAGGGAACACACACACACACACACACACACACACACACCACACACACACACACACACACACACACACACAGACACACACACACACACAGGCACCAGCAGAGAGTTGTTGAGTTGATTTATGAATGGGGGGCTCCTACAGTGTGGTTGTGAGGGGAGGGGGGGTGCAGACTCTTTCTCTTTCTTGCTCTCCCTCTCGCTCTCCAACTGTCTCGCCTTCTCGTTCACTCAAAAGATGTGATCTACATTTGCTTTGAAAAAACTGGTGGCCTGTAGTATTGCTGTGTTTGGACTGTAGCATGCTCTAACTACAATATCCTCTCTCTGTTTCTATAGGTCTTTGTCTGTCTGTCTGTCTGTCTGTCTCTTTTTCTCTGTATTCCCATTCACTCTTTAAGCAGGTTAATGAGATGGTTGTATGTTAAAAGCAGACAGTCCAGTGTCACTCTGCAATCGTCTCAGAGTAAACACACACATGCACATGCACGCTTTTTTGGCTAAATTTGGTCTGAAAGCTGGAGGCATGGCTTCTCTGGAATATTAATGGTCAGAGCTGTGTGTGTGTGTGTGGGGGGGGGGGGGGGGGGGGGCTTATTTTTGTCAGAATTCTGCACACACTGATCGGAGTCATGCCAAAGTGGGTTAGGAGTTGAGCATTATAGGAGAGAAATAGGAGCCCAGTTTAAAACAGCACAGGGACTCTGCACTACAATGGACTATTGTGCTGTAAGACTGTCTGTCTGTCTCTGTCTGTACATGTCTGTGTCAATTACCAAGCAATAGGTTTTCGTCTGCACCTGCAGTCTCACAGAAACAGGGTAGAAGAAGAAGAAAAAAGGAGAGAAGAAGGAGACATACGAATGGAAAGGAGGAAGAGGGGAGAAGGAGAGAGGAAAGGAGAGGCTAAAAAAGAAGGAGAGTTCATGAACTGTGTTTAGTCGAGTCATTCTAACTGTATTAGACTGTAATCCGTTGAGTTGAGTGTTCTAATGAGGTCTAACGAGCTGTGACCAGTTTTAACGAGCTGTGTGTGAGCCAAGTCTGACTCTTATAAAACTCACCTATCATTATCAGCTCAGTCTGTTTGATAAGGGCATCCGACAAACCACGCCTGGATAATAGATTTAATTTCACCTTTAGCTGACCTGGTCTGTTCCCCTCTTACTCTCTTTGTTTCTCTCTCCCTGTCCATCACAAAGCAGCCTTCAAGGATTGTTTCACTGACAGTCAACTAAACTCAGTCTGCGTTCCAGAGGTGGGACCAACCAAGTCATTGTTTTACAAGTCACAAGTAAGTCTCAAGTCTTGGCTCGAGTCCCAAGTAAAGTCCCAAGTCAGGGCAGGCAAGTCCGAGTCAAGTCTCAAGTCCTAAACTTTTAGTTTTGAGTCCTAAACAAGTCATAATGTGCTCTTCACCAAATGTAGTAACATTTCATAATTTTAACAAGAGTAATTTCACATTTATGCAAATCATGAATGCTTTTAAAAATATCTCTATATTTATTACTTTCCAAATAAATGTTATATTTCCATGGAGATACATGGGTAGCCATGACAAAGACCCCCCCCCCCCCCCCCCCCAATAGTGATCGACTATCCAGGATCGCTATGGGGTACAATCGGCGATGTAGGCTTGTACACAATCGTCCAACACACACACACGCATACGTTACAGTAGGCCATCGTATGTCAATGGTTTTAGGAACAGCAGTAACATCCGGCAGGATTTAGGCTACCAACTGCCTAGCCAGTTGTAGCTCAATCTTGGGTGCAATGATCACGTTCCCGCACTGACTGACTGTGTGAAGGCTCATTGATTTAACATTACGTTAGCCTACATGCTACACTAGTAAAGTTATAAATGATATAGCTGTCGGCTATATTAGCCACGACTTAACGTTCTTTGTGCAGCTTCAAATGTCGAACAGAGTTGGAAATTGTTGCGCCTCCGTCTGTCATTTTCTTCCCGCATGTTTTGCAAGTTGCAATCCTTGGGTATCATCTTTCCAAGGGCTCCATCTGAATTCACCCCCCGACGTTCCTCTGCACTGCCACGCACAACTTCTCAGCTGGCACAATTTGATTGGCTGCTGTCCGATTCAAACTGTAATCAGTTAAATGAAGAGTTGATGCACTGCACACTTTTTTTAATAGCATCATTTTTACTATTTGGGCTTGGGGAGTCAAGTCGCGAGTCATTGGTGTTAAAGTCAAAGTCGAGTTGCAAGTCATCATATTTGTGACTCGAGTCTGACTCGAGTCCAAGTCATGTGACTCGAGTCCACACCTCTGCTAAGTTCACACACAACCAGCTCTGAAACTGTGTAGTCTACAGTTCCCTGTTCCTCATTTTCAGTACTGTCCAAATCATCTCCACGGAAGATAGATGAATATGTACCTGTCACAAATTTACACAGGGCTTTCTCCCTTATTTAAGTTATTTCTTTCCTTCTTTCTGTTGAGTGTGTGTGCTTGTGCCTGCCTGGACGATTGCTTGAGTAAATGTGAGAAAAGGAGAGAAGACATACCGATGCAACTTTATTTTCTGTCTGGAATATGAGTCCTATGTGTGTAGGAGGGAAGAGAATGAGAGGGGGAGCGGAGGAAAAAGAGACCAGGAGAAAGTGGGTAGAAGGGGAAATGGAAGAGAGGGGTGTTTTCTTCAGGGTTGCCGGTCTGCTATTCTGATCAGACAATGACTCATGGACCCTATATTCCCACACCTTCACTCTCTCCCTCTTCTCTCTCTCCTTCGCTCTTTTTCTTTCTCTCCTATCTCCCTCTCCTTGGAAAACCGTAACCCAAGGAACAAGGCTTTATAAAAAATATTAATGTTTTTTTTAGGGGGTGTATCAGCTTTAATATTGTGGATAGATTGTGGCTTCCATCAAAGTAATTGTCTGCATCATTTCCAATCCCCTATATATTTTTGGGGTAAATATATCGAAATACATACATACACATACCCATATACATATACAGTGGAAGTCGGAAGTTTACATACACCTTAGCCAAATACATTTAAACTCAGTTTTTCACAATTCCTGACATTTAATCCTAGTAAAAATTCCCTGTTTTAGGTCAGTTAGGATCACCACTTTATTTTAAGAATGTGAAATGTCAGAATAATAGTAGAGAGAATGGTTTATTTCAGCTTTCATTTCTTTCATCACTTTTCCAGTTGGTCAGAAGTTTACATACATTCAATTAGTATTTGGTAGCATTGCCTTTAAATTGTTTAACTTGGGTCAAACATTTCGGGAAGGCTTCCACAAGCTTCCCACAATAAATTGGGTGAATTTTGGCCCATTCCTCCTGACAGAGCTGGTGTAACTGAGTCAGGTTTGTAGGCCTCCTTGCTCGCACACGCCTTTTCAGTTTTGCCCACAAATTTTCTATAGGATTGAGGTCGGGGCTTTGTGATGGCCACTCCAATACCTTGACTTTGTTGTCCTTAAGCCATTTTGCCACAACTTTGGAAGAAAGCTTAGGGTCTTGGTTCATTTGGAAGAGACAAGCTTTATCTTCCTGACTGATGTCTTGAGATGTTGCTTCAATATATCCACATAATCTTCCACCCTCATGATGCCATCTATTATGTGAAGTGCACCAGCCCCTCCTGCAGCAAAGCACCCCCATGCTTCACGGTTGGGATGGTGTTCTTCGGCTTGCAAGCCACCCCCTTTTTCCTCCAAACATAACTATGGTCATTATGGCCAAACAGTTCTATTTTTGTTTCATCAGACCAGAGGACATTTCTCCAAAAAGTACGATCTTTGTCCCCATGTGCAGTTGCAAACCGTAGTCTGGCTTTTTTATGGTGGTTTTGGAGCAGTGGCTTCTTCCTTGCTGAGCAGCCTTTCAGGTTATGTCAATATAGGACTCGTTTCACTGTGGAAATAGATACCTGTTTCCTCCAGCATCTTCAAAAGGTCCTTTGCTGTTGTTCTGGGATTGATTTGCAATTTTCGCACCAATTACGTTCACCTCTAGGAGACAGAACGCGTCTCCTTCCTGAACGGTATGACGGCTGCGGGGTTCCATGCTGTTTATGCTTGCATACTGTTGTTTGTACAGATGAATGTGGTACCTTCAGGGGTTTGGAAATTGCTCCCAAGGATGAACCATACTTGTGGAGGTCTACAATTTTCTTTCTGAGGTCTTGACTGATTTCTTTTGATTTTCCCATGATGTCAAGCAAAGAGGCACTGAGTTTGAAAGTAGGCAACAACTCCAATTGACTCAAATTATGTCAATTAGCCAATTAGCCTAACAGAAGCTTCTAAAGCCATGACATCATTTTCTGGAATTTTCCAAGCTGTTTAAAGGCACAGTCAACTTAGTGTATGTAAACTTCTGACCCACTGGATTTGTGATACAGTGGGATAAGTAATAAGTAAAATAAAAAAAATATTTAAAAAAATGACTTGTGTCATGCACAAAGTAGATGTCCTAACCGACTTGTCAAAACTATAGTTTGTTAACAATACATTTGTGGGGTGGTTGAAAAATGATATTTAATGACTCCAACCTAAGTGTATGTAAACTTCCGACTTCAACTGTACCTTTATTATTACCCACAACCCCTACCACCCTTCCCCCAATTGGAGTAAACTAATAAACAATAACACTTGGGCTTCTACCTTCAGTTTATACATATCATAAGTTACACACTTTACAGACACAATCCATTTTACAATAGTTATATATTTTGTTTGTTTTTAGTCCTTCCTCTATTTCTGATGTCCATCCAGTTTGATTTCTATTTGTAACTGTGCTATTTCACAACATTTCTGAACCTATATACATTTTACAGACCCCTTGTGTTTTACGTCGGTTATCTTGTTGTTAATAGTCCCACCCTTCAGCTCCATTCAACCACTCCCATCTATTGCTTAACACCATCCATTTTGGATTTCTATTTGCCATATATTTTTCAACTGTGCTGTGAAGCTTCCCAAAAGTCCTTTCTTTTCTTCTAGCTTCTACAGATTGTAAATTAAAGAGAAACATTTTGCTAAAATAATTATTATATTATTGATCGATTAACTTTGACTTTTCAAATCACCCAGTATTGCTATCTGCAGCATTAGTTCTAGGTAAATGTTGCAATTCTCAGCCATTCCTGGACCTGTGACCACAAAAGAGCTACATATGGACAATACCAAAATAAATGATCTAATGACTCTGCCTCCTCACAGCAAAATCTGCAGAGCTGGGATAGTTGTATATATATAACATTCTATTGGTTGCAAGATTTTTGTATAATATTTTAAACAGAAAAATGTGAAGTTTTGAATCCGGCGTCCTTTTGCGTGTCAATTCATTAACCACGTGCCATGGAATCGGTACATCGAAAATCTCTTCCCAACAATTTTGCAATTTATATGGCACAGCTGTCCATTTTTTGGTCGTTAAATTACATTGGTATATATTTTAATTATCACAACGAGGCTTGCCAAACCATGAAAAGCAGCGCTGCCTTTCTAAATTTACAGTGTTTACAATTTCTTTCCCTTCACTAAATACTGCCTTTGTGTCCTCTCCTTCTGATTGGGTGGAAGGCCACTGTGTTTGGATAACATCTAAGTGGTATGTCTGGGGTAAATTAGAGCATTTTGTATTGCTTTATTGACTACATAACCGCAATGGCATGTTTACAAGGGGGAAAAGTGGAAACCAATGATTGTCTCGGGCTCTGTCATTTTCTCTAAGACTCGTCAGACAGACCCACCATCATCCAGAGTCATCAGTGTTTGAGACGGGGTTCGTCGCTTGCTCAATGTTTTTGGACACTTTTATCTAACATGTGGCTAACGAGGAGATACCAGGATAGGGACATTTCTCAGACTTTCTGGTAAATCATGCAATAATTATGAGATCAATTAAAATGATCTTACTTTGTCACTCACTACTCTCCTTCCCTCCCTCTCTCCCTCCCCCCATATTTGAAGCCTACAGTGACAGAGAAGACTGCTGTGCTGTTCTCAGCTGAGGAAAGGAGAGAATTCAGTTCAGACTTTATGGAAGGGGGTAGCCAGAAGACCTGATGATGCCCTAAGGGTTCAAATTTTGTTTCCATAAAACCATATAGGATTAAAGACCAGAGTCAGCCGAGTCTGACTTATAGACAGAAGATACTAGCCTAGACCAGAGAGGCCAAAGACACAGTTAGTGGCATCATCATGAATGCCCCGCCCACAGGAAGTCCCAGCCCAAATATGGAGGTGAAGGTGGTCTCCCAGGAGATGGCGTTGTTTAGCAACGCCCTGGCGGCCTACACCTTCATAGCAGGTAAATATTGACTGATACAACAGTTGCACAGCACAGGAGGGTGCTGAGTGGGGGAAGGCTCAAAACAATGGCTGGAATTGAGTGAATGGAATGGTATCAAACACATGGAAACCACATGTTTGAAGTGTTCGATACCGTTCCATTGATTCCGTTCCAGCCATTACTATGAGCACATCCTCCCCAGTTAAGGTGCCTCCAGCCGCCTGGATTGTACAGGTGTAATTGATATTGTTTGGAATATATTTTTGTTACAAATGATGATTGAAAAACATATACTTTTTTTACCTTTATTTAACTAGACAAGTCAGTTAAGAACAAATTCTTATTTACAATGATGGTCTATCCCGGCCAAACCCTAACCTGGACAACTGTGAGCCGCCCTATGGGACTCCCTATCACGGCCGGTTGTGATACAGCTTGGAATCTAACCAGGTTCTGTAGTGATGCCTCTAGCACTGAGATGCAGTGCCTTAGACCGCCGCGCCACTCGGGAGCTCGACAGGTGTCTGTCAGTCTTACTTGCATATATAAAGAAGATTACTCTTATTAATCTCGGCAGGTAGCCTAGTGGTTAGAGCGTTGGACTAGTAACCGAAAGGTTGCTGGATTGAATCCCCGAGCTGACAAGGTAATAATCTGTTGTTCTGCCCCTGAACAAGGCAGTTAACCCACTGTTCCCTGGTAGGCCTTCATTGTAAATAAGGATTTGTTCTGAACTGACTTGCCTTGTTAAATAAAGGTAACATTTAAAAAATATATTTTCTGCTCTCATGCTCTTTGTTTGTCTCTCTTTCTCTCTCCCTCTCCCTCTCTCTCTTGTCTCAGACCAGCCGGAGCGAGCAGCTCTTGTGTTTGTTAGTGGTGTGTGTGTGGGTCTCCTTCTCACCCTCTGTGCCCTGGTGGTGCAAATACACTGTCGCACCGACTGTCACTACAGTAACCGACGGCGACATCACCATCAGCATAGAAACAGGACTCACCACCATCACCATGGGGACCATCACTGTCACCACCACCACCAACCTGGCAACCCTAACACAGGCAACCCTGGCGTAACCACAGAGACGAGTGAAGACAGCGACTCAGAGGACTGGGACGACAGGAACTCTGACCTTACGGCTCGACGACGAAGGCGATTTGAGAGAACGCTGCTGCAAACCAGCGTTTTCACCTCCGCAGAAGGTAACACACACTGTGGAAACATTTTAAGTGCTTTTTTTGTTTTTAAGTCTACAGTTTATTATTCAAATGTTCTGGAAGCAGTTGAAATAAAGATGGTTGTGTTTTGTTTTGTTCTGTAGAGTTGGAGCGAGCTCAGAGGGTTGAGGAGCGAGAGAGGATCATGCGAGAGATCTGGATGAATGGACAGCCTGATGTCAACACTGTCACACGCAGCCTCAACAGATACTACTAACAGGAATGGAGAAAGAAAGGAAGAGAGAGAGACAAAGAGAGTGATGGATACACATAAGGATGGAAGAAGAGAAAAAGAAAGGATAGGGAAATGATGCAATTTTAGACAATGTCGCATTGGGTGCGTGAAGCCTACAAATCAAATATTATTGGACACATAGACATATTTAGCAGATGTTATTGCGGGTGTAGCGAAATTCTTGTGTTCAGTAGTTGTGGATAGAGACAAATGGGAATGGATGAGGGAGAGGACAATGACCTCCATCCAGTCCCTCTGACACTGGGCACAGAACCATGAGGTTTAGGGTGTGTCTGGCGCAGTGATGTAGTGGTAAAGAAATAGGTGGGTACACGCTTGATTGCCTTCGCAGTGAGTGAAGTAACGTTCCTTATACTTTCAATGCATTTTCCACAAAAATTGTGCAAACATAAAAAAGGTGTGTGAGCAGCTTTTACGTGCATTTACCCTCCACTACACCACTGGTCTGACATGACACCAGGCTTACGCCAATCTAAGGCTCTTGGAAGCTGTGATGGGGAGGGAGAAAGTGCACACTTCACACTAGAGGAAAGAAGTAGGTCATGAGAATGCAGCAGCCTAATCGTTGCCCAGGGTGGTTCCTCTGGAGTCAGCCCCCGCCCGAGACCTGAGGTGGATGTTGTCATCAACCTGTGTGTAAACTGTGACCTTCCTGACGCCATCACCGTTGACAGCGGCCCACGTTTAGCCAGGAAATCTCTGTTTTCCTGGCTAAACGTTCTGTTTTTTGTCCTTCGTTCCAGACAGGTGCTGACTTACACAGCACAGTTCACTACAAGGACAAGGACCGCAGAGAAGACCTGTGAACTGGAATGACATGTTTTTGCCTTCACTCAATCTTAATGTGTATTTAATTGATTCACTGTTGTACTTTGTGGATTCATTCCTTTTTATAAAATAGCAACACTTTCTTAGTTTGTCTCAGGGACGCTTTGAAAGGTTGTCGTTGGGGAAATGTTTGCATTTTGAAGATGATGCAACAATCCTTCCTTAGGGAGACGGTGACTATAAAACTGCGTCAGTTTGGTTTGTCAGCAGGAGTGTGCATTCGTTAGGTAATTAGCACGGCCGTGTGCCTTAAACGTAGTCACGGCAGACAGAGGCACTGCTCCAATTCAGTCAGCTCCTGAACAGTGCCCTTCAGACAACAAGTGCAATACAGTCCCCGTACAGCCCTAAAAGAAGCCACCACCATATTGCTAACACCTATCTTTTCCCTTCAGATGTGAAACACTGAAGAGGTAGCTAGAGTCTCTACAATACGTGTTGCTTTTGGAGTGAAGCTGGGTGGTGGAACACTATGATGTTTTTAATCGGGTAAATGGCGCAACACAACAGTGTCATTATCTCTGCAGTGTTTCTGGGTGTTTCCCCTAGCTTGTCGTCTATATTTGAAAAGCTGTCTGTGACGTGAAAAGTCTGTCTGAGAGAGAGGTTCTGTATGCATCCTTCCTTCCGCTCTTCCTTGAGGGAATCGCAGGTCTGAGAGAGGTGTCTAGGTGAAAACAGTCTCGTTCTCACTTATCCAGTCCATACAGATCAGTGATTTCCTCAAGGAAGGGAGAAAAGACAGGAAATAAATATTGCATTGAAGGATACTTTCATTTAGTACTCAAACAGGGACAGTGAATGACTGAGACTAACACACAGACCTTTTATTGAATAATAAAACCCTTTGGAAACAAATGGTCTGCCTGTTTCGGTCTGTCCTGTGGGATTATACTACCATCTGATGTTAACTGTAATGTACTACACCGCTTGTTCAATCCCTCCAAAACGAGATGGAATGGATGAAGGGGCTTCCTTTCCAAATATTTGGTCAAATTCTTAGTTATTTGGTAACAAATGCAATCACGAGACAAATATTGTATTAAATATCTAATACAGGACACTAAATACTGTATTAACTATTTATTATGAAAGTCATGCTTTTTACCAATGTTATTCATTAGTTGAAATGAAAAAAAATCTGAGACTTTGCCTTTTTAAAGGGGCAATCGGTAGTTGAAACAACAACCACACCCTCCCCTTTCAGGAAAAAGCTGAGGGATGGGACTGGATAAGTGTAACCACTCTCAAATTCATAGACAGAGCTATGAATACAAGGACTGACAATCCATGATATGAACATGATAATTGTAACCATGTTTGGAGGCTATATAATGAAAGAAAAAAAGCGAATATTTTGGATTCTGATGCGGGAAAGACAGCTGTACTAAGCTCATGAGATATTTACAAGGTATATTCTTCAAGAATCAATGGGTACATATCATTAATTTATACGTCCAAAAACAGATGTAGCAACTGCAGATTGACTTTTTAATGGACCATGACGGGCCATGACGTCAGAAGCCATCTTCAAAGGACTACGGATCCGAGCAGAGAACCGGGTTCTACCTTGTACCGGATTATGCTGCATGGGACTCATCACAATAACAACACAACAGTTAAAGATTCTACATATCCGTGATGAGACAATACACCACTTCCCGGGACAGGGGAGGCTCCTGCGTGGCCTGCTGCCAAGTTTGCGTTTTCGCGTTTACTGCATTTCTCATTGTGGCTGAGCGGACTGCGCGTAAGTTTATAGCACTGCCGTTACCGAGAACGACCGAAACACACCTCTCCGGTGATGGAGATAGGCCTGTTATATCTCTCACCACACCTAGGCTACACGTCAAATCATATCAGTACAGGGTTATACCACGAAAGGCTGCATGCATAAAGGTTTAATTAATTCATATTTCCTAAAGTATAAAAATGTTAATCTGCATTTCCAGATACATTCGAATCTTTATAGGTGCGTGCATCACTGGTGTTGTTTTTCTATATTTACCCAGATGGTTATGAAACCATGCAGCAGCACAGCCGCGAACACATTGCAGCTGTAGCTTTAGTTATGCTAATAGAAAAGTGGCGCATTTTTGTCATATTCGAGCGCCTTTTTCTGGGTGCCATGAATGGATAGCGGATTGGAGGGACCCGACTCTACCCTCTCTCCTATACCGCCCATCTGGTCCGGCAGATGGTTCATATTGCCGAGACAGGAGAGGGAGAAAGAGGGAGGGTAGGGGAAGAGAAAGAAAATGCAGATCTGAAGGGAGCGAGCACTGCATCGTTCGTTCAGTGGTTCTCCCAGACATGAGGAGCGTGCATTTTGTAGCCAATTAGAGATACGGAAACAGCGCAGAATCTCCCAGACCCTACCCTGGCCTCAGCCTATAGTCGTGATGGAGGTCGCACACACACATACTATGCTGAAACTGCACTTGTTCAAATGCTTAGCACGTTTGTGGTCTCGAGTCAGAACAAATGTTAATTAGGATATTAATTACACATTAGTTCGATGTTAATTACATATTGATGACATTTTGCCTGTTCACATTTGTACATAAACACCGTCAGCAAGTAGATTACAAACAAAAGTGTACATTTGTGTAGATGTACTTACCTGTGCGTGTGTCTCCACAGTGATCTACTGTTTCGTGTACTACCTGTGGGTGGGGCATAACTATTGCTATGGCCACTGGGCGGGGCTTACAGCCTTGTTTCTCCTCCCTGGATGGGGCCCCCAGTTGCTAAGTTGGCTGTGGTACCAGGCAGATGGACGTATATGCAGCAAAGATCTCAAATGGACTCACATCCTGCACCTGGGCATCTTTAGAAGGTAATGTACTACATAGCAAATGGAGCTGTGTTGATTTTTCAGTGTAACATTTCAAGTGTTAAATTCACGCTGCAAGTGTGAAATTAACACTCAGTGGCATAAAAGAGCCCCCAGTGTTGGTGTTAATAAACAGAGTTATTGTTTTACAATGTGGAAAGTAAAACAGTCCCATACACATAATTATATTTCCCAGCATGCTCTACTGTAGGTAGAATCTTTAGGATTGTTTTAATATCTGTATTTGCATGTACATTGATTCATCTTATACACTAAGATGAATAACATACATTTTTCAAAACAAATCCAACCAGTTAGTTAGATTTACTGCACCCGTTACTGATTTAAATGGTTTACGTCTTTAGGTCATCTTTTTTATCAATTTTTCTAACCCTGACAGCCATTCTGAATGCAGTTTGCTTGTGAATAAAAACTGTTGGATATCCTAACTCTGGATTTCAATAGGAATTACACATCACTTTACAA
Organism: Oncorhynchus mykiss; assembly: GCF_057628025.1. NCBI lineage: Eukaryota > Metazoa > Chordata > Actinopteri > Salmoniformes > Salmonidae > Oncorhynchus > Oncorhynchus mykiss. Next base: position 35,412,169 of record NC_143040.1, read on the forward strand.
GCCAGCATAATGTGACTTGCAGGCCTGATGTGGCCTGTAATCCTGGAGTTTCCTAACACTACTGTGTTAAGGCGTCCGCATCCTTCCCCTCTGAAACAGTTTGAAACAGTTTGTGCATATATTATGATAGTTTGTGACGTTTTTGTTAGTTTTGGCCTTCGGCAAGGGTTTGTGAAGACAAAAAAATTCTCGAGGCAACGCCGAAGATCAGAAGCCGAAGTCTACGCCGATTCGACGGTGATTGGTCAACAGTAGGGATGCTTCAATAAAGTGTTTGTTGTCATTCAACGATAGACGACTCGCTTTCATGAATTTTTTTAACTTGAGAAATACTGCACCAAACATCCTAGTTAGATGTACAATTACACAACTAAGCTTTCCTCTGCAAAAATAAGAAACTGAAGATCTTGTACAACGCTGTGTACTACTCCCTTCACAGAACAGTACAAACTGGCGCTAACCAGAGTAGAAATAGGAGTGGGAGGCCCCGGTGCACAACTGAGAAAGGGGACAAGTACATTAGAGTGTCTAGTTTGAGAAACAGATGCCTCAAGTCCTCAACTGGCAGCTTCATTAAATAGTACCCACAAAACACCAGTCTCAACTGGTGGCGACTCCGGGATGTTGGCCTTCTAGGCACGGTTCCTCTGTCCAGTGTCTGTGTTCTTTTGCCCATCTTAATCTTTTCTTTTTATTAGCCAGTCTGAGGCCAGCATCCCGGAGTCACCTCTTCACTGTTGTCGTTAGGACTGGTGTTTTGCAGGTACTATTTAATGAAGCTGCCAGTTGAGGACTAGTGAGGCGTCTGTTTCTCAAACTAGACACTCTAATGTACATGTCCCCTTGCTCAGTTGTGCACCGGGGCCTCCCACTCCTCTTTCTATTCTGGTTAGAGCCAGTTTGCTCTGTTCTGTGAAGGGAGTAGTACACAGCATTGTACAAGATCTTCAGTTTCTTGGCAATTTCTCGCATGGAATAGTCATCATTTCTCAGAACAACAATAGACTGACGAGTTTCAGAAGAAAGTGCTTTGTTTCTGGCCATTTTGAGCCTGTAATCGAACCCACAAATGCTGATGCTCCAGATACTCAATTAGTCTAAAGAAGGCCAGTTTTATTGCTTCTTTAATCAGTACGATAGTTTTCAGCTGTGCTAACATAATTGCAAAACGGTTTTCTAATGATCAATTAGCCTTTTAAAATGATAAACTTGGATTAGCTAACACAACGTGCCATTGGAACACAGGAGTGATGGTTGCTGATAATGGGCCTCTGTACGCCTATGTAGATATTCCATTAAAAATCATCAGTTTCCAGCTAAAATAGTCATTTACAACATTAACAATGTTTACACTGTATTTCTGATCAATTTGATGTTATTTTAATGGACCAAAAAATTTGCTTTTCTTTCAAAAACAAGGACATTTCTAAGTGACCCCAAACTTCTGAAAGGTATTGTACTGTCGTGGCCAAACGTTTTGAGAATGACACAAATATTAATTTTCACAAAGTCTGCTGCCTCAGTTTGTATGATGGCAATTTGCATATACTCCAGAATGTTATGAAGAGTGATCAGATGAATTGCAATTAATTGCAAAGTCCCTCTTTGCCATGCAAATGAACTGAATCCCCCAAAAACATTTCCACTGCATTTCAGCCCTGCCACAAAAGGACAGGCTGACATCATGTCAGTGATTTCCTCGTTAACACAGGTGTGAGTGTTGACGAGGACAAGGCTGGAGATCACTCTGTCATGCTGATTGAGTTCCAATAACAGACTGGAAGCTTAAAAAAGAGGGTGGTGCTTGGAATCATTGTTCTTCCTATGTCAACCATGGTTACCTGCAAGGAAACACGTGCCGTCATCATTGCTTTGCACAAAAAGGGCTTCACAGGCAAGAATATTGCTGCCAGTAAGATTGCACCTAAATCAACCATTTATCGGATCATCAAGAACTTCAAGGAGAGCGGTTCAATTGTTGTGAAGAAGGCTTCAGGGTGCCCAAGAAAGTCCAGCAAGCGCCAGGACCGTCTCCTAAAGTTGATTCAGCTGCGGGATCGGGGCACCACCAGTACAGAGCTTGCTCAGGAATGGCAGCAGGGGCCTCCCGGGTGACACAGTGGTTAAGGGTGCTGTACTGCAGCGCTAGCTGCGCCCCCAGAGACTCTGGGTTCGCGCCCAGGCTCTGTCGTAACCGGCCGCGACCGGGAGGTCCGTGGGGCGACACACAATTGGCCTAGCTTCGTCCGGGTTAGGGAGGGTTTGGCCGGTAGGGAAATCCTTGTCTCATCGCGCACCAGCGACTCCTGTGGCGGGCCGGGCGCAGTGCGCGCTAACCAAGGTTGCACGGTGTTTCCTCCGACACATTGGTGCGGCTGGCTTCCGGGTTGGATGGCGCTGTGTTAAGAAGCAGTGCGGCTTGGTCGGGTTGTGTATCGGAGGACGCATGACTTTCAACCTTCGTCTCTCCCGAGTCCGTACGGGAGTTGTAGCGATGAGACAATATAGTAGCTACTAAAAAACAATTGGATACCACGAAATTGGGGAGAAAAAAGGGGTAAAAATTCAACAACCAAAAAATAAAGAAAAAAGTGATTGATTTTGATTTGGAAATCTGTTCTAAAGTATTCCTACAAATAATAGAGAGATATATGTGATTGTATTAAAATGTAAGCAAGGTTTGTAATGATTATGTTTTAGTCAAATATTATGTCTGTTTGGGCTTTTTGCGGTCTACAAATTATTTTAATTATATTTCGGCCCCCTGATCATCCACTCAAGAAAAAATTGGGCCACGGCTGAATCTAGTCCCTACCATACAGTGTTAAAACAACACCCAAAATGACTTACTGTAACAGTGTTTTTGTTTAACACTAATATATATATATATATATATATATATGCAGTTTACATTTTCTACACTACAGAGTGTTACATTAACACTATAATCAGAGCACTTTTTACACTCAGAGATAGTGTTAAAATGAACTATTTAAGTGTTGATTTAACACTGCAAATTTTGCTGTGTGCTACTGTAGTACCTCTTTAGGTTTAGGGGTCAGAGGTGAGAGGTCAGTGATGAAACAAAAACACTGAGCTGAACTCTGTGTTGAAGTGTCTCACTCCCTCTTACTCTGTTGTGTGTGTGTTCCAGGTTATGGGAGACTATGACATCCACTGGAGAGGATCGGTGTAGTGAGATAATGCAGCAGGCTGATGTTTCAGCTCTCCGCCTGTTGGAGGCACTGGTGGTAACTCTGCCACAGACTGTCTTGCAGACATATGTCCTCATCTGTACCGATGTAGGACTCTCTTCACCAGGTACTACTTGTCTGTGTGTGTGTGTGTGTGTCTGTGTGTGTGTTTGATACAATCACCCTACAGAGTATTCATATTATCTATCCCTCTACCTCTCTCCCCAACCTCTTTCTCTCTCTCTCGCGCTCTCTCTTCAGTGTCAGTGTGTTTTGCGGTGTGCCTGCTGTCCCTGGCCTGGGCCTTAGTGTTGTATGCCAGAGCCTGTTCCCTCATCAGACCTGGACATCTCCCCATGACCCCTGCTGCTATTGCCTGTAGACTGCTCTGGAGGGTAGGAGGGCTGGCTGGGCTGGGTGTGTGTTTGTGTGTGTGGAAGTGTGGAAGTGTGTGTGTGATAGTAACAGACTTATTGTCTTGTGTTTAGGTCAGTATGTTGGGAGCACGTCTCGCCACCCTCACTCTCTTCACACGCCTGTTCCGCCAGTGGGTACTTGGTGTTATTGGTGAGTGTGTGTATATATGTGTGCATGTGTCTCTTTTAGTGTGCGTTTGTAGATAGATGTGTGTGTGTGTGTGTGTGTGTGTGTGTGTGTGTGTGTGTGTGTGTGTGTGTGTGTGTGTGTGAACATTCAGTGATGTTTGTCCTGTTCCTGTGTGTCTCAGGTCTTCACTGGTTGGGTGCTACGTTCTGGTTGGTGTCGCAGCAGAGTGACATCATTAAAACGCCATTGCACTGGCGCCTGTTCAACCTGGTTCTGGGAGCTGTTCACATCTTCCTCTTCCTCAACGTCAAAGACGGAGCCTCCAGATGCCGCATGGCCGGCTTCTACTTGGTGTGTGTGTGTGTGTGTGTGTGTGTGTGTGTGTGTGTGTGTGTGTGTGTGTATGTGTGTGTGTGTGTAACTCTCTCTACTCTCTCCTGCAGGCCATGTTTATCGAGAACGCTCTTCTTCTGCTGGCAGGTTCCGACTTCTTCAGTGTTGCATCATGGGATAGCATGGGTATCCCAGCCGCCGTGTTCTGTAGTTTCCTCATTGGTGAGACACGCACACACACACACACACACACGCACGGGCGCGCGCACACACGCACACACACTCATACTCACACACTCATATGTCGGTCTTTGTTATTACAGGAGTGATAGCTTTAGTCCTGTACTACCGGTTCCTCCACCCTAAGTCCTTTGAGATCTTCCAGAGCATACGTCACCATGGAATGGGCGGAGCTTGTGCAGTCCGGGGCTCTTCTCTCTCATTGGAAGAGAAGAGCCATCGCCACAGTCAACTTGTGGGTGGCGGGAATCTGCTGGAGCTCCCTAGCCAATGGCAGGGCTGGAAGCACCACCACTGGTTGCTGATTCGCCTAGCCATGAAGACAGGTGATGTGGCTAGAATAAGCCATGCCTATGGTGAAGGGGGATTGGTCAGGCTGCTGGGACTAGAGGAAGAGACTCTGCCAAGGTCCCCAGACATTCCGCAACGTTCTCTCAACGTTCCACAAGATTCCCCCATCGTTCCACAATCTTCTCCCATAGTTCCCCAGGTTGACGAGGTCAGACAGGTGGAGGAGGTGAGATGAGCACCCAATTCCATTTTTCCCCCTTCTCCTTGAAGTGTATCCTTGGCAGGTTATTGTTTTGGTCAAGTTTCTGTGTCATGTTTAGATGTTCAAAACGCCGATATTTTCCAAATAAACCCGCACTCTGGTATCTGCTTTTGAATGGGTGCAGATTTATTTGTTATTCTCTACTACTGTTGGATGTTCTCTGATAAGTTATCTATTTCCTGGATGTGAAAACAGGACAAATATAAGCACCAACCAAATTATTATTATTATAGAATATCATTCACCATAGCTGTCCTTCTTCTTCCTAGGTTATAAAGGCAGCCCCAGCCAGAGACATCATCAGTGAGGTGAGACAGGCAGTGAGACAGGGGGAGGTGAGACATGTGCTGCCCTCACCCTCTCCCATCCAGGAAGTCAACCCGCCGCTGGTGGAGGTCCTAGTTGAGGAGGTCAGAGGTCACCTCTCTGATCCCTCCAACCCGCAAGACGACTCCAGCCCCCCTCATTCCAGTCCCCCTCCCTCTGAAGAACGAGATGAGGAAGACTTCCAGAGCGCAACCTACTGCTCCCCCACACCCTCTTCACCCAAGTACCCAGACTACCGCCACATCGACAGCAACGTGGTCACCTCGAACACCGAAGGGTCATCTTCTGCGGGGTCACTGGATGCCAGACGTGATTCGTCACCAGAGAGATCACCGTCCCTGCTGTTGGGCATGGGAAGCCCCCAGCGGAACTTTAACCCCACGGAGTCTGGCACCGCCTTGTACTTCAGCACTGACGCAGTCTCCCCATCCAGTGGCAGTTACCTGGGCTGGGGCTCTGAGCTGTCGCCCATCTCCACCTACCGGAGACCCTACCGCATCAGGGAGCCCCTCTTTACCTCCACCCCCAGACAGGAGCCTCGTGCTGTTCCAGAGGAACCAGGTCCTAGCCCCTCTACCACCGCCACCACCACCACGCACGCTAGAAAACAACTGGTCCAGTTTGTAGACCATAGAGAAAAATTGATCTAAAGGAGGACAATGGGTGGAGTGAGATGATCAGACCTGGTCAAATACATGTAAAATACTCTCAAATACTTATTAAGGTGTATTTGATTTAGCTTGACCGGGGTGGAGCTGGGTGGGTGAGGTTTACACTTTCGGGACTATTTAATTGGTTCCATTGTACCACTGTTCCATTCCATTCCAAGCTAAATCAAGTGTGCCTAAAGTATTTAAAAGTATTTAACATTATTGTATTTGACCCAGGTCTAGAGATGATAAAGAACACAAAATATAGAGAATATGTTACAAGATATATGACGTTAGCCTGAGTGTCAGGCTGGTTCTGTATTCAACAGTGCTATTACAAAATTGTTGTCATGCCAGACAACTGGTCTATTACTAGCCAAGGGCTTGTTGACTAAATTAGAACCAGCTCGGCACCCAGGTTAGCCAGACGTGTTTCACACTAAATAACAATAGCTTGTCTTGAGTATCCATTTTAATTAGCCGGTGTGAGGTTGTGAATCCACATGTATCTATCACACACAAACACACTAACAAGAGAAACTGCATTGGAAGTAGTCTTTAGTGAAGGAACAGAGGGATGTCCTTTTGCTCTTAGGCCCTGATTCAATCAATCACAGATTAAGAAAACTGCACTGTGAGTATGCTCAGAATGTCCATGCAGTATTATTTTAATAACAGATGCGGTTTCATGTTGACATTGAATGATAATGTCCGTGAGAGTAATGGCGTGTGTGGTGTGTCAGATTTAACATGGTTAACGCCTCTGCTAGAGGATATACCATAGAAATAGAATCTAAAACTAGAATCTAAAACTAGATTATATTTCTATGACATAGAAATTGTGAGTGAACCCTCAGTGTGGTTTACTTTATGCTATGGATTGAATTAGTGCCATCATAAAGCGTTATGATTCATCTGTAGGCTATGATAGCTTAAGTTGGGGTTTATTACGGTTTGACAGAGAAGAGAGTTCATATGTTTGTCTTTGCTTCTTTCTTTCTTGTATATAACTGCAATAATTTGAGGCAGTTTGCACTTTTACGAGGTATTATGATATGATTGGGATAATTGAAGGGGTGCTAATAGTTAGTCAACGGAGACGCTCTGATCACATGTTAGGTTTTACTCTACTATTATAGGCTACTGTATATACATTCATTATTATAGTATTCAAATGTGATATTTAATCTAAAGGTAACCTAACAATAATAGGTCATGTACGTAAATACTTTCATTATGTGAAATTTTAACCGATATTCTTACTCTTATTTACTATTTGTTTACAGCTAGTCCCGACATGTCAAGCAGACCTTTAAGTCTGATAGGTACTAGTATTTAAATATATACAAAATTATTCAAATGCGTTCAGTGTTCAATTCATTTCGGTCAGTATAGGTGCTATTTCTAAATCTCGAATTTACCTCAAATGGCGAAGATATAAGATCTTTGTGAACCATTGTCGGGAGAAATCATTTCTATTTCTGTGAGACAGGAGAAAGATCCAACTAATCGTATCTATTCACGTGGCATCAAAGCAGACTGTATCTATCAGTGTGGAAGTGCCTGAAACAAGCTGCTAGTAGTATTGATGAGCTTCCGGATCCTCTACAGCCTGGTCCTATTCCTATCCCTATCCTTACCTTAGTCCCTAAGGGGGCCCTTTGTTCCTAGAAGGGGCTAGGGAGAGAAATAGAGCTAGGCCAATCTAGAGGTTATAGGTCATGTGCTGCTATGGATGTTTGGAGGTCAGTGTTATCAGAATGTTGTCTTTTTTACATTGTTTTTTACTGTCGTTTATTTTTTGTTTCATTGTGTTTATAGTGAATTCAGAACTAACTTTGTCCCCAGGCTCAAGAGAGAGAGAGACAGCTCGGGACGAGATTAGTTCAGAACTATTGTTTTATCTCTGTTGATATAAAGGGAATGTGTGAGCTACCTAGAGCTGAGGAAAATGGTACTACTGCATGCTCGTCCTTATTTTTACACAGCCTGTCAAAGACAGTGTACTGTATCTAATGATAGATGTGAAAAGAGAAATCACTTACACACACGTTGCATTAGCCAGCTTTTAGAATGTATGTCTATGCAAAGTTAATATACTAGCTAATATAGCCTACTAATATCAGTATGGACTTTTAAATGTATCTTGGTGCACAAACACGCTTTAGAATGCTATCTCAATGCCTGGCTTGATAAGGAAATAATCAGCGCTTGCCTTGTAGAAACGACAGCATCAGCTGCAATGGCTGTCAGTCTCATTGCCTTATCTGTATATGCTCGTCACAATGAATGGAAGGGTGCACTTCAATTTCCAGCTTCCTGCATTGTATACATCTTCTTTTTTTTTTTTTGCCCACATTTACTGTATGAAATGTGTACAGTAGTGTTGTCCAGTAGTGTGATTCACTGTGTTTTGACTCGGTAAAGTTTTGTATCTGTACTTGACAATGTATTAATAAGATCTTGTTGTTGTTGTTGTTATTATTGTTACACCAGGTGAACGTGATGCATCTGATTGCCTCATCTAATGTCAATATTCAAATAATATAATGGCTATTCATAATTGTATAAAGTACACCTGAATAAACACTAGCGTTACCACAATGGAAGGATGCTGTCGCTGTTGTTTATCTAGTCATGCAGACGACCAGGGTTCAAGGCCAATCTGTCACACCTTCTTTATTCTGTTTCTTCATGATTATCTAATAAGTTGTTTGTCAGCTGAGTTAAACGAACAGAGGAACAGAAAGAAGACTGATCATTCATTAGTTACACAATAGCTTTGCTGTGGTTGATGTCTTTTGCCCTCTGATGCTTTATTTTATATGATGACTTGGCTTGTTTTGCAGTCACAAGTTGTTCTTGAAACACAGTATTTTGTGTAGAAAGTGTTAGTAAATGCAAATCCTATAGGCCTACGTTTCTGCTTTACCTGCATCGAGGGGCCTGTTCAGGATGAGTGTATTTATTTGTATTTTACCTTTATTTAACTAGGCAAGTCAGTTAAGAACAAATTCGTATTCTTATAAAATGACAGCCTACCAAAAAGCAAAAGGCCTCTTGCGGGGACCGGGGCTGAGAAAAATAAATAAATGTAATTAAAATATAGGGCAAAACACACATCACGACAAGAGAGACAACACAACATGACATAAAGAGACCTAAAACAACAACATAGTAATGGTAGCAACAACAAGGCAACAGCCAACATGTTAGCACCCCAAAACATGGTCCAAACATTATTGGGCTAGAACTGTCTGACATTGTGCACATTTCATCTCGCCTGAATATATCCCCTACTCATCATAGTTGTTATAAATAAATAGGCCTATAGTGGTTAAATCACGGGCCTATTGTATCAACTTACTCGTTACCAAATCTAAAGTGCATCTGCAAGAATCACGAGGGATACGCCAGAGGCTCGTGACAAGTCACGTGATTCGCCGGAATTGAACTTCAGACTCGGGAAGGCGAAAGCAGTTTAAGAAAGGTGCACGTGTAGTGTAATTGTTATTCGGTACACCGGACAAGCAGACAACAGGTAACGTATCTGAATTCACAACTTGGGGAATGTTAATGTAGCTACAGGAACTGGCAACATCGTTAGCTAGTTTACGTTAACTACTATAGGCAACAATAGCTACACTAACGTTAATTCGCAAGCTAGCAAGATTGTCCTCTTGGATAAGACAACAATGGATAGATAACGTTAGCTAGTTATTTATTTCCTGATGTACATTTTGTTGTGACACACAGATCGATATTAATGTTACTTAGAATGACTTAACGTTATGCGGTTTGAAACGCGGCGGTGTTGTTTTGGGCGGTGTCTCTGTCAGCCAGTTACGTTACTTTCAGAGTGCCAGTTCTGAAATGGGTTGATGGCAACCTGATGCTATTCTCGTCTCACAACTTGTTTTCGCTATACGCGTGTGCGCGCTATGAGTTGTGCGATGACAATCTGCAATGACTAGAACTCTCAATACCTTTTCTCAAAGACATTTTCTGAAAGGGTTCGGATAAATTCCCTACCCTATGTAAGCAACATGTCTGGACTGGTATGTAACGGAAATCCTGGTTTCAATGTAAACAAGTCTGATAGCCCCGGATAAGAAATTGATAGCCAGACACTCCTTAGTAATTGGATCTCAAAGTGACTCTTGTGGTGTCCGAAGTCAAGTGATCTGAAGTGCCTGGGCCACCCCCCATTTCATATGCAGTGTTCTTCACTCCTGTCCTGGTCACCCTGTGTACAGGCATTTTGTCCAAGTCTACTAGCCAAATACTTAATTCAACCAACGAACTTCATGTCTTGATGGTTATTTGATTGAGTAGCTAGCTCAATCGTGTGTGTTGGTGTTTAGCCAGAGCGAAATCCTGTCCGTACAGGTTCTATCTAGACCGTTATATGCGGGTGCTTGCAGACCGACCAACCAACGTTTGTCAGTTAATTTCCCATGTGATGAGGCTAGTGATTCATGTCAAAGCAGAACAATAAGAGTCACTGCTGAGAAATACTCTTTCCATTTCCTCTGTGGGTTTATGAGTGTGTGGGTACAATTTGTGGTGCGCTCCAACAGGAATCTGTAACAAAACTTCGTAGATAACAAGGTTGGTAACAAACAACGAATACAAAGTTGTATAGCGGCAGAATAAAATGGCTATTTAATCACGTTTTCACTCATTTTTTTCGGGAATAAACAAGTTATGTCCTCACTCTGGTAGCCTATGGACAAACATTAAGAATAAGCTACGTGGTGAGTAGATGCCTATTCGGCAGCTAGTTAGCTAGGTGAATTGATCCATGTTACTTTGTATGCCTTTGTTGGCATTCTTGTACATTACGAAGTTTTTGGAACAGATTCCTTTTGGAACGTTCCACCCTTTTTGAATGCCTGTTCTGACAGAAGTTCAGGTATTTTCCCCTTACTAAACGTTGCACTGTTTATCTCCTTTTGAGACTAGTTTAGACGTGGTTGGAGTTACCCTAACCTTGACCTACTGATGGAAGACATGGTGCTGCTTTATCAATTGCCAATGGGATAGCTTGTTGCACCAGTCTCAGACAGGATGGGAAAAAAATGTATTCTAGGCATGTAGCAATACCCTTAACTTTAATCAAGTCAAAAAATGAAATCTGAAAATCTTGGTGAGTCATATGTTCCTCTACCATATGACCAGTGGTCCTGTGCTTTAGAGAAGTTATTGCTACTGGCCCTGCCTATTAGGGAAGTAGTACTTGGCTGCCTGCCTGGCTGAATAGTGTCAATGCTGAGTTCAGAGGAGTCCTAGGCAGTCATGTTTTCGAGGGGAATTTCATGTTGAACTACTTGCCCCTTTCTAGATGATTTTGCTGCTGACTTATGCCTGCCATGTGACTTCTATATATCTATATCTGAACCATGCACACACCACACCCTCTGCCCTGGTATTGATCTGTGGGTTTGATCCAAGTCCCCCCCCCCCCTCCCTCCAGTTAAACGGAAGACTTCTTCTTTCTGTCCTCTTGATCTGATTGTGCTGAGTGGTCTGTTCTGTGGCCTTGCTCTTAAGAGCTGCTTTAGTTCAGCTCATGTGTTTGTGTCCCTGCATGACTGCAGACGCCAGTCTGCAGGTGGTAGGTCTGCATGTGGTATTAGCTTTGTTATTAACTAGCCTTCACCTTTACAAGGATCACATGGAGTGGAGATGTAACGGATGTGAAACGGCTAGCTTAGTTAGCGGTGGTGCGCGCTAAATAGCGTTTCAATCGGTGACGTCACTTGCTCTGAGACCTTGAAGTAGTTCCCCTTGCTCTGCAAGGGCCGCGGCTTTTCTGGAGCGATGGGTAACGATGCTTCGTGGGTGACTGTTGATGTGTGCAGAGGGTCCCTGGTTCGCGCCGGGTTATGGGTGAGGGGACGGTCTAAAGTTATACTGCTAAAGAGATGATTCTCTTTCAACAGTTGGTGGAAGAATTCCCATCGTCAGTCGACATCTCGGTAAATGTGCCACATTCCACATTTAGTTAAGTCTAATTTCCACCTGTGGGTGTCTAGATACGGGGTTGACTTCGTCTGGGCACGCAAATGTCCAAAACTACATTGCCTTACTCTTCTTTAGTTTGCACTCCAGTTCCCATGATGCCTTCATGTCCTTACAGGAAGTGATGTGGTGTGTGCTGTTGCTGGTGTCTGGGCTGTCAATCAGCTGGGCCCGGCCCCGTCTACCTCCGCTCTCCCATGAGATGGTAAACTACATCAACGAGGCCAACACTACATGGAAGGCTGGCCACAACTTTCATAATGTGGACTACAGCTACGTCAAGAAGCTGTGTGGCACCCTGCTCAAAGGACCCAAACTCTCCACCATGTGAGTGTCAGCTGTGTGTGGGTTGTATTGAGGGAATGTACTAGCTAGTGTGTTGGTGCTGAATCGAGAGACTGCAAGAAGGAAGTGAAAAGTTGCTAAACGTCAGGTTGATTCCACCAACACTACACAGTAACAGTACACATGTTCAGTCTTGGTCCTCTCCTGTTATTCTCTCCCTTCTTTCTCCATGGCTCTCTCTGGAGGGTTAGTGTGTAAGGTTGGTTGTAGCATGTAAGGTTAATGACTGCCTTGTTCTCTCCTCTGTAGGGTGCAGTATACAGGGGACATGGAGCTGCCTAAAAACTTTGACCCCAGACTGCAGTGGCCCAACTGCCCCACTCTGAAGGAGGTCAGGGACCAGGGCTCCTGTGGCAGCTGCTGGGTAAGAACACACACACGGATATTCCTGTGACTGATCTGTGAAGTTGAGTGCGTGTTTGACATGCTTGTTCCTCTGAAGGCGTTTGGTGCTGCGGAGGCCATCTCAGACCGCGTGTGTATCCACAGCAACGCCAAAGTCAGCGTGGAGATCTCCTCTGAAGACCTGCTCAGCTGTTGTGAAAGTTGTGGCATGGGGTATGTGCATATAAATGTTTCTCGTTCACCTGCGCTGTGCCCTGGGTTTGCGCAAGGAATCGGCGGTTGGTGGGATTTGTGCGCTTGCATTGTTAACGGTCTGTGTTCTTAGATGTAATGGTGGTTACCCCTCTGCTGCGTGGGACTTCTGGACTAAAGAGGGGCTGGTCTCTGGAGGACTCTATGACTCTCACATTGGTGAGTAGTGAGCACACTCTCACTGTTTCCCCACAGTCGTCCCTACTCCATCCTCTCTGAGCATCATGTGAAACGCACTTATTCTCTGTCTGGTCTCCTCTCAGGTTGCAGGCCCTACTCCATCCCTCCCTGTGAGCACCATGTCAACGGCACACGACCCCCCTGTAAAGGAGAGGAGGGTGACACACCACAATGTACCAACCAGTGTGAGCCGGGATACACACCTGGCTACAAGCAGGACAAGCACTTCGGTAAGACGCATGCATTATGTATTACTTTGAAAATGAGTGATTTAATCTGTACTGTTAGTGTATTCAAGCAAGGCTCTGGCCCATGGAGATGCACATGCCCTATCTCCTGTCTCCTCTAGGTAAGCGTTCGTACAGTGTGCCCTCTGACGAGAAGGAGATCATGAAGGAGCTCTACAAGAATGGGCCTGTAGAGGGTGCTTTCACTGTCTATGAAGATTTCCTGCTCTACAAGTCTGGTGAGGTCACGCACTTATTTTCCACTCTTTTGCTTTCATTTACCCACTCTTCATTCTATCAAACATTTTTCCTATTTCTCACATCCTAACACTTATCTCTCTATAGGTGTGTACCGGCATGTCTCTGGTAGTGCAGTAGGAGGCCATGCCATTAAGGTCCTAGGCTGGGGAGAGGAGGGGGGAACTCCTTACTGGCTGGCTGCTAACTCCTGGAACACTGACTGGGGAGATAATGGTGAGACACTGGTCAAATAAGACCTCACCTGTTGAGAAATAGCTTTTTCTGGTGTCTAATGTGTGTATTTTCTCTCCTGTGTCTCAGGTTTCTTCAAGATCGTGCGAGGTGAGGACCACTGTGGCATCGAGTCGGAGATGGTGGCTGGCATCCCTTTGTAACCATGACAATGTTAACAGGATGTGATGAGGCGGCTGCAGATGCGCCGGTTTCCTGTCCACTAGACGGAGACCCGGCAACTCTGTAGTTCCAAAATAAATAATTTAAGAGAAGGAAACTCCACCCTATCAGAGGGAAAGATGGAGCTACTACCATATTGCTCATACCTGTCCTATTCTGATTTGCTTCAGATCTGAGTAGTGTGTAAGAGGAGTGGCTAGGGTTCTATTTGGACCATGGCTTAGTCTATTTTTAGTTCAATGTTTCACTTTTTTTGAACTACAGGACAGAACACTACTAATGTCTGTGGTACAGTGTTACCTATGGCTCATGTTACATGTATGACCAGTTGTCTCGGGGTGGCTCTGGGCCAATGTCACACCGGGTGTCTCTAGTGGCTTCCTCTTGTCTGACAACACAGAATGGGTGAAGGCAATGTGGAGGATCCCTGTGACGTATATGCTTTCACCTGTCCAGTTTTGTCAGTGCAGGGAGAATAATCACTATAGACTATTGAGACCGTCCCCAGTGAGTGATGTTGCCAGTGATGGCAAGGTCACTAGCTATGCTAAAATACTTCTGTCCCAGTATGCATTTATTTAATTATGCTTTAAGTGTTAAAGCCCTTTTTTTAGAAAATATTTTTCATTCAACGTGATCAGTTGTGCACATTTTGTTAACTTGGATCATCATTGAGAAATGGATGAGTTTTTGTTGTACTGATGGGTTGTGATTTGAATGATTTTTCTAATGGTTCTCTCCTTACTCTGATCAAAAGTGTTCTGAGATGCTTGTTTGAGTTACATGATGAAATAAAAGTTGACTTGGCCTCAACTGTCATGTCCTTCAGTGGATCCTCCCCCCCCAGAACATGTTTTTCTAAACGTCCACCTAACGTTCTATACATGCATGCCTCGGCATTCTGTTTTACTTTGACCCATCTGGTGACTGAATTGTCATTAGTAGGTATGGACCCATATGCACTTGTGGGTTTTAATAGTGTAAGCAACATGGTGAGACTTCCACATACTGGTAGCTTAGATGGCAAGGTGGTGAATATTACCATATTGCTTACAGCTGTCAAATCCTCTTGGCTCTCCAAGTGCTTAGGGGCCCAATTGGGTTTTGGCATAGCAATCCCTGAGTGGAAATGTTGTAACAGGGAAAAGTGAGTGGACATTCCTTTTTTTAAACAAGGTGCAATCAGTGACCACTGAGAGAAACTACAAAGGTGGCAGTCAAGTTGGCTTTATTTTTGTCATAAATATACAAACCTTCCAATTCAGGAAATTTACAGCAAACCAAATATTTATCCCATGTTCCTAAATCATTGATTACACAACTCCGCAAAGTGTTTACTCCCCTCATGGATTTTAAAGGATCAAGTGCACACTTCTAGAAGTGAGACTAAATTGGGCTCTAGTTTACTGTGAGCAGGCAGCAAAATAAATGTGATCTGAAAATCACCAGATGGCACTTCAGTTTTTTTGATCTGGAAAAGGGAGAATCTAGTCAACAGCTGCTGTGACAGAGCCCAATTCCATGAGTTAAAGGGCTTTTCCCACTGAATTTCTTCAACCAAACCACTCCTTTTGCATCCATGAGGGGGAGTGAATTTTTTAAAAATATTGCACTGGAGGGGAATACTTTCTCCAAGTATCATTTAAAGGCGTTGCGTTTGACAAGTTCATACATGCAGTCCATTAACTTTTCTTCAGGTTGTCCATTCCAATATATATGGCTTCATTTTCATAGCAACTATTTACCCCAAAATCAATAAACTGAACTATTTAGCAGTGTAAGGTATCTCTTGGCAAAATACATTTAATACAATTATATTCTCACTTGATCTTGTTCAGAAGTGCAATGTGAAATAACAGCAGCTTAAACAATATGGCTGACATCTGTTTATAATTCAGTACCAAAGAAATCCCTCAATGTGAAAAACAAGCCCCTCCCCCAAGGTAGATGAGGGGCTGTGATTTGCTAACTCTGCTGCCAGTCAAAGGGCTCCTGCTATTGTCTGGACGGAAGTGTTGGAGTGCTGTTTGGGTATTGTGTGTGTTTACATTTCAGGCTGCCCCTGATGTACAGGAGCAGGCCTATTTTGCTCATGATCAGCAGCAGGGGCCTCTGGGATATGCAGTCCTTTCTCCTCTGCCTGTATAGGATGTTCATTGGTCTTAACTTCCTGTCCCACAACTCCTGGCTTTGACTCTTCTTCCTTGGGCTGTTCCTCTACATTCCTCTCTTTCTGTGCTGCTTTTTCTAGTTTTGGTTCCTCAACAACTTTGACTTCCACTTGGACCTTTACCTGTTCCTGGGCCACACTCCCTCCCTGTTCAGGTGCACCCGGGGAGTAGGAGTCTGGTTGTTGTAGTTTGGGGGGAGAGAGTAGCTCAGGGGGTGCTATTAGACCATCCATGTTTAGATCCTGAGTCTGCAGGAGAAAGTCTACCATGTCCACCACCTGGGACGCACACACACGACAAAAAACATTGGCTTAGTGTACATATTCACTAACTGAAACACTGTACAGTCAACTTCAGCGTTAGTGGAGATTCACTTACAGCTAAAGTGAGTCCAACAGTAACATCTTCATACTGACAACAGTACAAGCTACATTATCTATTTGAATCCTGATACACAACCCTTATATTATGTCCTGCTAGCTAGTAGGCCAAACTGACTAAGATCAAGACAAAGTATGTCCTAACCATAACAATGAAGATATTTTCTACAGATGTTCCACACACACACACACACACATACCGGCTCAGCTGACTGTTCTCCAGGCCTATTGTGGGAGTTGTATTCAGAGAGCAGCCTCATCATCTCCAGGCCATCCATGTCACCGCTCCGGTCATAGTCATGGAGACTAAACAGGAAAAACACCTCTGACCAGCAGGAAATAGGAAGATGTTTTATTCATTATTTATGTCAATGATTGTGTGTGTGATGTGTTTACCTTGTTCCCAGGTGCTATCTGGTCCTCCCTGTCCCTCCTTCAGGTTGGCCTTGATGTAGCTCTGCAGCAGCCTAACACACACACACACACACAGGTTAGAGGCCAGCAGTTACGGTTCACAGAGGTTAGGGCTCGGGATAGAAGGTTCAACCTCAGGCCCACCTGACTGGGTAGCACATTACTGCACTGTACAGAAAGTGTAATCTAGTCTCAACATGTCTCAAGGTTTTACAAACAAGTTCTCTGTTCCCTCCCTGGTGTGTTCTGTGTACAGTAGGGTTAAATATCTTCCCTGTATTTTTTAAATGTTCAAACAATCCTGAGAATTAATCACTTTTCTCCCGTGTAAGCAGATATTTCCCCACCCAAACCGGAAGTGTCATGTTAAAACATTACGAACACCTTCCTAATATTGAGCTGCACCTTTTGTCGTTATCCAATACATGGCCTATGATATATAGGCTACCGCACATTATGTACGACAGAAAGACATAAAAGCCCATAGATGTAGGCCTGCCTATACTGTCTTGGGTAAATGAATGAAACAATTCCAGTAGGCTAAAATCTTTGTGTGGACTGTCGGCCGCATGCCCTGCACCAGCATTGCATGCTCTCCCCCCAGCTTCATGGATTTAACGAGGTGCGTAATTCCAGTCCATATAATACAGTACAACACCGTAACTAGTACAAAGTTACAATTATAGGCTGGCGAACTTCATTTTAAAATATTTTACATGTTTATAATTAGCAGACTGAAGCATATATACCTTTCATCATATTTCCCCTAATGTTGTGCGGCGTGCGTATTGGCCTACCTCCTCTTGCTCTCTCCATTGTCGCGTTATTCCTTCCTCGACTTTCAACAGTTAAAGGAAACACATTTTGCTGTCCTTATCTTCATCATTGTGATGACATGCTTGAATAATATAGGACTAGAATAAGATGCAGACGGCTTTGACTTCTCTTAAAGATCGAATGGTTATGGGCCTGAACAAATAACTGCTGTAACCTACTGCCATCCCGAGTTCTCTCCTCTTTCACTGGCCGTGAGTTCTACTGGCTGCAGTAGTTAACAGTCAGTAATTAATTAATTACATCTATGATCGTATGCTATCCATTTGTTGTTTGTATGCTGTTCTTTGTATGACATTTTAATATTTGATTATTAACCAATGATATTAGGCCACTCTTGGCCATGATTACAGACACCTGTGTCTTTTGACACTATATAAACAAGTCATCCCGCAGTGTTTGTGATTATACCCTGATGAAGACAGCTTGGCTGTCGAAACATTGGTATTACATTTTTGCATCTGAGCTCCTAGTGTGCGGCTGTCTTTTATTATCAAGTTTCTATTCCGCTAGCCAGCACCTTGTCTTAATAGGTGTGCGTTTCTTTTTCTTCTAGATCGTTCTGTTACCCAGTAAACAGCACCCTACCGACAAAAAAAGCTCTTAAACGATGCCGAATGATAATTATTTTCCTGACACTGGTCATAGACCCATACAAGATTACTTTGAATATAGCCAAAGGGAGCGTGATAAGATCATTATTTCGGAGTCCCTTTTTGACATGCCGGGAGGTAATTCTGACCTCTCGAAAGAACTGTTACATTTATCTAAGCGCCAGACGAGAACGCATCTACATATAGAGTCACTCTTAGTGATTTTGTGCGTCAAGGCATTATTCCACGGGGACTCAGGTGGCAAAAATAACCATCATTGGGACCACGCACAGATGATTACTGTGAGCGCTGGTGTGCCATCCTGAACAAATTGATTTAATGACATGAATTGTTGACCAGTTGAAGAAGGATTTTATTGAAATGGATAGCACGATTAAAGACAAACGCACAGCTCTACAAACAGTTGTTAATGATGATGGCATATTCAATGAACTGATGAAAACTAACCAAGCGCTCCAGGACAAGTTGTCTACAGAAATAAAGGAACTTAAAATCAAGAAATTCAACCAATACAAAAAAAGACAAGGCCGATGGTAAAGTCTACTTCTGGAGAAACCCTGACAAAAGAGGTCCTGCTCCCCCTCTCCATGACAGACGCAGGAGGGATGCCGCTTACTTCTATCCACCCCCGTCTGACCAACGCTCTACAACCAGCGCCTCATCGGCTTCCAGTGGTAGTTTTTTATTCAACGAGAGACTGGACGGACGGAAGGGCGGAGGAGGCCGCAGGCACGCGCATCGACTAGATGTCGCACCCGACGGGGTAAGAAGAAACGACTATCAGAGGCAGAGGAGACCGTTCACACGGTACCAGAACCCACGGGACTGAGTGTCTTTAATTTATCAAGCAAGATATTGAGCCCTGCCCATGTCTCTTTGCTTAATAAAGGGTTATCTTTTGTGCCTACAACCCAGTGCAACGATTTTGATGTTAAGGTAGACCTGTTTAAGTTTTTTAGAAACATCCGTTTAAGGGAATACTTTAGCTCCCCTAATTCTGACACATCTATTGAACCAGTAGGTTGCTCTCCTGCACATACTCCGACTCCTTTTAGAAGCAAGAGTTATTTTATACCTCCAGCCAATCGCAATCACTCTATCGAGACATATTGCAGACTTGTGGAAAATGATGTTGGACTTCTCCTTAAGAATAAACAGGGATCCAAATCTTTCCATAATTTACCCAAGAATGGAAAAACAAGCTTTGCTTGATTTACAATCTGATACGTCAGTCCTTATTCGTCGCGCTGATAAGGGTGGGTCGGTTGTACTCATGGATAGGACAGCTTATGTACATGAGTGTCATAGACAGCTGCTTGACAACACCTTTTACAAGAAACTCAGAAGTGACCCCACTTCCCAATTTCAGAATACTATCTTGACTGTCCTAGATGGGTATTTAAGTTCTGGTCAGATAACCAAAAAAGAACATGCTTTTTTGGCTATTCAACACCCTAAAATTGCCACTTTCTATACTTTGCCGAAATTACACAAGAATGTTACACAACCTCCAGGGCATTGATGCAATAACGGCCCCTCTATCTACTTTTGTTGACTTTTTTATTAGTCCACTCGCAGAACAGCTCCCCTCCTGTAAAGGACACCAGCAGTATGATCTCTATCATTGACTCTCTTGATCCTCTCCCTGAGAATACCTTGTTAGTTACTTTGATGTTGAGTCATTCTACACTAATATTCCACACGAGGGCGGTATTGAAGCTATGGAATATTTTCTTCTGCAGCGTAACCCTAATGAACTACCTTCCAGTGCATGCATTGTAACATTGGCTGAAATAGTACTCACGCATAACTATTTCATGTTTCTAAATTATTTCTTTATTCAGACGAAAGGTACTGCTATGGGATCCCCCATGGCTACAAACTATGCTAATTTGTATGTGGGTTACATGGAGAAACAGTCTATTTTCAATCCTCTCAAAAATGTTTTCTTGCCTCACATCATTATTTGGAAACGGTATATTGATGATATTTTTGTTCTATGGAGGGGTGATGCAAAACAGCTCCAGGCGTTCCATGCTTTTCTTAACTCCTGTTCTGAGCATCTGAGATTTACTATGCAATCTGATACACGTCAAATCAGTTTTCTTGATCTTCTGATCTTGTGTGAAGATAATGTTCTATACACTGATCTTTACAGGAAACCTACTGATCGTAACAGTTTGTTGAGGGCTGATAGTTGTCACCCACTTCCCTTGAAAAATAGTTTGCCCTACAGCCAATTCTGTCGAATCAAAAGAATTTGCAAAAAACAATCCGATTTCGACAGAAATATGGCTGAGACGCAAAGAAAGTTCAAGGAGAGGGGCTACAAGAATGATCAGATTAATATTGCCATTGAGAAAATTCAAAACAAAACGAGACATGACCTTTTTCATTCTTGCGTTTTAACTACCCGCTATTCAAAGTGCTCTGAACAAATTAAGGGATATGTTCAAACATTTGCACATCCTAAAATCCAATGATTAGTCTCTGTAATGTGTTTTCGGACCTTCCCTTGGTCGTATTCTCGCGGGGCAGAAATCTCAGAGACCAATTGGTAAACTCTGATTTACCACCCCAAGATATTCCTGAACAATGTCTATTTACTGGATGGAAATTACAAATGTAATGGCTGTGCTCAATGCAATGGCACCTTTAAATGTAGATCCTTCAAACACCCACAAACAGGGAAATCGATCCCAATAAAAGGTGTTATTACGTGCTCCACTAAGGCAGTTATTTATCTTATAACTTGTCCTTGTGGTAAAAATTATGTAGGCAAAACTAAGCGCAAATTAAAAGTACGTATCTCAGAGCATCGTAGCACCATTAGGTGTAAAAACTTTACTTATCCAGTTGCGGCCCACTTCTTGGAGGCAGGCCACTCGATTTTGTCTCTGCGTTATATTGGCATCGAACATGTCACCCTCCCTAGGAGAGGGGGTGACCTTGATAATTTATTGTTAAAACGAGAGGCTGCCTGGATCTTTAATTTAAAGACCCTTGCGCCCTTCGGTCTCAACGTAGACTTTGATCTTAAGCCATTCTTGTGATTATTGTGACTTGCCATTGTAATTGTTTGTAAACTTGTGTAGTCAAATTAATCTATGATCATATACTATCCATTTGTTTGTATGCTGTTCTTTGTATGACATTTTAATATTTGATTATTAACCAATGATATTAGGCCACTCTTGGCCATGATTACAGACACCTGTGTCCTTTGACACTATAAACAAGTCATCCCGCAGTGTTTGTGATTATACCCTGATGAAGACAGCTTGGCTGTCAAAACATTGGTATTACATTTTTGCATCTGAGCTCCTAGAGTGTGCGGCTCTCTTTTTATTTTCAAGTCTTTTATACAGTTAACAGGTTGAGATTAGGAGCACACTCTTAAAGGGAGTGCTCCTAATCTCAGCTTGTTACCTGTATAAAAGACACCTGTCCACAGAAGCAACCAATCAATCAGATTCCAAACACTCCACCATGGCCAAGACCAAAGAGCTCTCCAAGGATGTCAGGGACAAGATTGTAGACCTACACAAGGCTGGAATGGGCCACAAGACCATTGCCAATCAGCTTGGTGAGAAGATGACAACAGTTGGTGCGATTATTCACAAATGGAAGAAACACAAAATAACTGTCAATCTCCCTCGGCCTGGGGCTCCATGCAAGATCTCACCTCGTGGAGTTGCAATGATCATGAGAACTGTGAGGAATCAGCCCAGAACTACACGGGAGGATCATGTCAATGATCTCAAGGCAGCTGGGACCATAGTCACCAAGAAAACAATTGGTAACACACTACGCCATGAAGGACTGAAATCCTGCAGCACCCGCAAGGTCCCCCTGCTCAAGAAAGCACATCCGTCTGAAGTTTGCCAATGAACATCTGAATGATTCAGAGGACAACTGGGTGAAAGTGTTATGGTCAGATGAGACCAAAATGGAGCTATTTGGCATCAACTCAACTCGCCATGTTTGGAGGAGGAATGTTGCCTATGACCCCAAGAACACCATCCCCACCATCAAACATGGAGGTGGAAACATTATGCTTTGGGGGTGTTTTTCTGTTAAGGGGACAGGACAACTTCACCGTATCAAAGGGACCATGTACCGTTAAATCTTGGGTGAGAACCTCCTTCCCTCAGCCAGGGCATTGAAAATGGGTCGTGGATGGGTATTCCAGCATGACAATGACCCAAAACACACGGCCAAGGCAACAAAGGAGTGGCTCAAGAAGAAGCACATTAACTTCTTATGGCTGGGGGGCAGTATTGAGTAGCTTGGATGAATAGTTGCCTAAAAGTAAATGGCCTGCTCCTCAGTCTCAGTTGCTAATATATGCATATTATTATTAGTATTGGATAAAAAACACTCTAAAGTTCCTAAAACTGTTTGAATGAAGTCTGTGAGTATAACAAAATTCATATGGCAGGCAAAATCCTGAGGAGAAATCAAAACAGGAAGTGAGAAATCTGAGCTTTGTATGTATTCACCAGAGTCCCCAATTAAATCCCCTTGAGATATTAATGATGTTGCACTGCCTAGGGGTTCCACTAGATGTCAACCATCCATAGAAATTTGAATGAGACTTCTACGGTGTTGTGGGAGTGAATGAGTTAAGAATCTATCAGGTGTCTGGCAGTCAGCCATTTTCTGATCACGCTTATTCCTCATGGTACCCACTTGCATTCCATTGCTCATGAAGACATGAAGGAATACTCCGGATGGAACTTTATTGAAGCTATATGTTAAAAACATCCTAATGATTGATTCTGTACTTAGTTTTAAATGTTTCTTCGACCTGTAATATAATTTTTTGAAGTTTTTGTCTGATGTAACGCTGACCAGAATGGTATACATATCCAAACGCTCAAACGCGCTAATAAAAGAAGGTATTTGGACATAAATAACAGACATTATCGAACAAAACAAACATTTATTGTAGACCTGGGATTCCTGGAGTGCTTTCTGATGTAGATCATCAAAGGTAAGGGAATATTTATCATGTCATTTCTTGTTTATGTTGACGCCATCATTGCGGCTATTGTGACGTTTACTTCTGAGCGCCGTCTCAGATTATTGCATGGGTTTCTCTTTCCGTAATTTAAACAAAAATCTGACACAGCGGTTACATTAAGGAGAGGGATATCTATAATTCCATGTGTATAACTTGTATTATCATCTACATTTATGATGATTATTTCTGTTGAATGATGTGGCTATGCAAAATCACTGGATGTTTTTGGAACTAGTGAATGTAACGCGCCAATGTAAACTCATATTTTGATAAATATGAACTTTATAAAAAAAAAAAACATGTATTGTGTAACATGAAGTCCTATGAGGGTCATCTGATGAAGATGATCAAAGGTTAGTGATTAATTTTCTCTTTGTGGTTTTTGTGACTGCCTGGAAAATCTTTTGCTGGAAAAATGGCTGTGTTTTTCTGTGGCTACTTGGTGACCTAACATAATCGTTTGTGGTGCTTTTGCTGTAAAGCATATTTGAAATCGGACACTGGTGGGATTAACAACAAGATTAGCTTTAAAATGGTATGAGATACATGTATGTTTGAGGAATCTTTATTATGAGATTTGATGTTTTGAAATTGGCGCCCTGCACTTTCACTGGCTGTTGTCATATCGCTCCTGTTAACGGGGTTGCAGTCATAAGAAGTTTAAGGTCCTGGAGGGGCCTAGCCAGTCTCCAGACCTTAATCCCATAGAAAATCTGTGGAGGGAGCTGAAGGTTCGAGTTGCCAAACGGCAGCCTTGAAACCTTAATGACTTGGAGAAGATCTGTAAAGTGGAGTGGGACAAAATCCCTCCTGAGATGTGTGCAAACCGGGTGGCCAACTACAAGAAACGTCTGACCTCTGTGATTGCCAAGGGTTTTGCCACCAAGTACTAAGTCATGTTTTGCAGAGGGGTCAAATACTTATTTCCCTCATTAAAATGCAAATCAATTTATAACATTTTTGACATGCGTTTTTCTGGATTTTTTTGTTGTTATTCTGTCTCTCACTGTTCAAATAAACCTACCATTAAAATTATAGACTGATCATTTCTTTGTCAGTGGGCAAACATACAAAATCAGCAGGGGATCAAATACTTTTTCCCCCTCGCTGTATCCTGTGGCAAACGTTGTTCCACTTTTATCAAGGGACCCAATGTATGGAATGAAAACACCCCACACCATCATCACCAGCCTGCAATGTTGAGATGAGGCATGAAGGATGGATGTACTCGTGGTTTTCTCCATACCTTAGTCGTCCTATCAGTGTGAAACAGCAGGAACCAGGATTCAACAGACCAGGCAATGTTTCCAAATCTCCAGTGTCCAGTGTTTTCGTTCTTTAGCCCACTGCAACTACAGATTCTTGTTTTTTTGCTGAAAGAACTATAAGGTCGTCGGCTGCCATACCCAATTCGTGTCAAGGTACGACAAGTTGTGCATTCTTTTGTGGGTCTTTGGGCACCAATGTTGTACTGGACTGTCAGTTGACTAACTGTAGCCCGTTTGTTGCTCAGCACAATTTGTGACAGCCAGCTTTGTCCTCTTTCATCAATAACCCGTTTTCGACCACTGGTCTGACGTTGGCTGGATGTCCTTTGGGTGGTGGACCATTCTTGATACATATGGGAAACTATTGAGCATGAAAAACCCGGCAGAGTTTTTGACACACTCAAACTGGTGCGCATGGCATGTACTACTGTACACAATGTTCCCTCAAAATGTTTCGTTACTGAGCAAATTTCAGGTTTGCTGAGCGCAAGCTTGAATGTTGTGAAGATTCTGTGCAACTTCCAGTGCGCGTTTACTGTGAAAACTGAGGCTGTACCCACTAAGTTACAGTTGTAACAGTGGCCAACTAGGCTACTGTGGATATTTGATCATAATATAGGCCTACCAGAGTGCCCTACCATAAAAAACAATGGAGAAAATGCATCCCATGACATATGAACATGGAAATTGCTGTTCTATCATTCAGCCTACAGTAGCAGCCAATGTATGGTGTTCAATGTACAGTAGACCTACATTCCATGAGACTTAAAAAAACATGCAGGGCTTGACATTAACCTGTTTATCCACTTGTCCTTCAGACAAGGAGGTGACTGAAAATGGTGTTGTTTGATGCAAGAAACCACGTTACAAAATCAAATGCATTATTATTCCAATACCATTATTACAGAGAATCAGACGAATTATGCTGCTCGCTGCCTATTGGCTACTTAGCTTATTCAAGCCTGCCTCAAAATACAACACTGCCCCTTTATGACAAAAAAAAAAGCTCTTTACCTGACTTGCTTTTCAACGATGTCTTGAAATGTACACATTTTGTGCTCTTGTAGGCAGTCACGACCCTATTGCGGACTAGAAGTTATCTATAACCAGGCTAATATCTCACTAACTAGCAAAGGATATGAGCAAAATGTGCACAAATGGCTACATGGAGCTCTTGCTTTGATCTGCACAGTACAGTTCAAGTAAGAACCATATATGGCAATGGTCTATTTGCATATAGGCCTACTGCAGCTCTGATTTGTTATGCTGCACTGGTCTGGTCGAGCGAAATAGATTCCTACTCCGAAATCTCTTGCATAGTTGGTTTTGTTTCGGTATGTTGCAATGAAAGCGGCTAATATTGCGCTGATTTGATCACTATTGCCACAGTAAAGGGAAACGTTGACGAGTGTGGCTGAAATAGCCCAATCCACTCATTTGAAGGGGTGTCCACATACACTATTTATACAAAAGTATCAATCTTGAACATAATTATCTATTTTGGATGCAATTTGAATGGAATTAACAGCGAGAGAGAAAGACTGCGAGAGTGCTCGCGAGCGCACTGACATAAAGCAATGATATTCAAGCTATTTGCTGTTTTAAAACTCTGCAGCTGAAATTACATTTCAAAAAAGCTGACCCCTGAAAGCCAGATGGAGATGTGTAAATAAGACGTAGATTCAGTACTTATAGCCTGTTAATGTAGTACAGGCTATGCTGCAGCTCATTGGTGAGCCAAGAAAAAAAAGTAACCATGATGAGATGATATATGCATTGTGAACTGGGCTTCATACTGAGATGCCCTGTCTGTCCCCCACCCTGAGTGATGATGATTGATCATGCAGATAGCAGAGAGAAGTCCGTAGACAAGACAGATTTAGACATTGCATATCATTTTAAAGTTCCATTTCACATCATGCTGTTCATAGAAAGAATTGATTATAATTTACTGGTTTCTCGCAGTTATTCATCCCAGGAAAAGGGAGTGGGTTCGGACTGAAATACGCTATTCAACCCCTAGTGTACAGTTAGCATGCCCTTGTGCTCACCTGTCTTAAATCACACAGTAGGCCTAGTCAGTGGCGGTGTGTGAGCTGCATATAAATTGAGGCCTGGACAGATCACACACCTAGACAACCTTTGACCTTTTAGAGAACACAACTAAATGGGGTAATTGCGTAATAGCAGAAACTATTTCTGTAATTTGTTTGTTCATTTGTTTGTTCAACCAGATTGTTGTGAAAATAGGCAGTCATACTGGCAGCATAACACAAGTCAGGTTGACAAAGGCAAACATTATAACAGCATCATAAACCTGTGTTAGAACATAGTATACCTAATTTAACCATAGTTAGAACATACAGTATCTTATCTGTCTGGGAGACACATCATAACACCTACTCAAAGTCCAGAGCTGACGTTGTGAATTAACATAATACATGCCCCTGTCAGATTAAAGGGTTAAATTAGGGCTGGAGCAAAGCCCTGCACACACAGCAGCTCTCCTGGAGGAGGTTGGCCAGATTTGGCCTCATTAAACCCTTTATTTTGTAGAGTTGACCACCCCTGTAATAATTAAAGTAAAAGGTGCCACTCACCTGCGCTCCTCGTCTCCAGAGCCAAAGGGATTGGCCAGTGTGAGAGGGGGAGGGGCTCCTGCTGACTCTACTCTGTGGGTCAAATACACACACAGAGAAAGAGAGAGACTGTTGTGATAACAAAAACTTTGTTGGTTTTATTCATCTTTCCCTGCACTTAATCCTATTATCTTTGACCTCTACCTGAGGTACTATATAAACAGGCTCACTCGGAACTCTGATCCCTATTTCTCCTCTGTGGTTGTTACCACCCAGGGACAGGATGTGATGTAATTCCCTAAACATCATACTCCCTGTCTCTGTTATTCCTATATGACCTCCTCAGTTTATTATTATTTTTTAAATTTTTACTTCAGGTGGCATCACTCCTACACAACGCTAGTCCCTCAGTGCTGACTGATGGCTGAATGGTGTCAGGAGCACAACAAAAGAAAGGAAGGCAAAATATACCCAAGCCAACAGGAAACCTAAACCTGCTGGAAAATCCATCTAGGTTCATATTAAAAACCTTCGATGTGTGTGTGTGTGTCAGGGCCCACCTTTGGTCCCCGGGCACCTGTGGCGCAGAAACACACTGGTGCGCGAGTAGGAGCAGGGAAAGCACACCCGTCACCAACATGTCAGCGCCAGTCTCTAACGATGCACCTGCAAGTACGAAAATAACTGGGGCTGTCATTCCGCTCCGACATTAAACATTTTAGGTGTATTGTAACATTTAGGCCGTTCATTTTGTTATTCAAACATTTCGGAATGATGTTCTGGAAGATGTAACTAAGGCAATAACCGTAGGCTATGAGAAATCATTTATGCTTTCAGCCCATCAGTTCTGCATCCGTAGGAAGGCCAGACGAGCGTAGGCTATTTTACAGTTGCAGTGATTTGGCATTTGTGTCCAACGTTGAATTATTAAGCGGTATCATCATAACATACAGTAGGCCTGGTGCTTTAAAACATCTCCATTATTACTACAGAGATAGCTGTGATGCTAATGCTGCAACATTGTATCCATCTGACGCTACAAAAGTAACGTAGCAATCTCTCACTCAAAACGTCTGTCAAATAAGTTATGATGCATTGTTTTAAATAGTTGGAATCTTACATTGCAATGTTGCCTTATCTTACCTGATGGCCCTTTTGACGAGTAGACAGAGAAACGCATGCTAACGTCGTGTTGTAAATTGAGGTTGTGATTTCATAGCGGGAGATTCTACAGTTCAGCCCTCCCGGTAATATCTGCACTGCGCAGCGGCGAGAGCGAGTCACCGGTCGAATCATTACAATACATCCTTCTTTTCTTCCTTTAAGTGTTCACTGATCTGACGTAACAGCAGAGGTGGACGATATATGGGGGGAAGGATGTATTTTGAAAGTATTCGAACTGGCCCACGGGATCTGTTTTGGTCAATGACTGGGTCCACGTGGAACCCCGGGCGAGGAGAGGACGTGTCATGGTCAGTGCGGTCTCTCGCTTTCTCTCAATTTCAATTTAAGGGCTCTCTTTCCGCCCTATACTGGCGATGCCACGTAGCTGCAACTGACTAGGCACGACTCAGACGGGGAGGGAACGACGGTAGATTGTGTGTGCAGCTGCGCTGCTACTGTTCTGTAGTGTAATTTCCCCCTGCCTCTCTTTCTCGTATAGACCCATGAACTGCACTTTTCTACGTGAATTGTGAGCATGGGTGTCCCCCGCTACCGAGCAAATGGTGCACCGCAGGGCGCTCATCCTCGCCAGCCAGCAGCCGCTATAAAATAGCTCACTCACACATTCTCACTGGCAGACTACATTGGTCCAATACCTACTTTTCATCATTATAACTGACATGACAACATTCACCTTCATTTATAATGTTTCTTTTGACTACACAGCTACAAATTTCCCGTTAGAACAAATGGATTGTTTTGGAAAATGTAGTCCACTTGTCTCTCTCTCTGTTGGAAAAGCTTGGTGGAGTAGGGTGTGGCTGCTTGGTTATAGAGAGTTGGAGCAATGATTAGTCCAAAGGGCGACGTATACAGAGTATACAAAACATTAAGAACGCCTGCACTCTCCATTCCATAGAATGAACCAACTAAATCCAGGTGAAAGCTATGATCCCTTATTTATGTCACTTGTTAAATCCACTTCGATCAGTGTAGATTAAGGGAAGGAGACAGGTTAAAGAAGGATATTTAAGCATTGAGACACGGAGTGTGTGTGTGTGCCATTCAGAAAGTGAATGGGAAAGACAAAATATTTAAGTGCCTTTGAACGGGGTATGGTGGTAGGTGCCAGCCGAACCGGTTTGTGTCGCAAACGGCAACGCTGCTGGGTTTTTCATGCTCAACAGATCCATGTATATCAAGAATGGTCCACCACCCAAAGGACATCAAGCCAACTTGACAACCGTGGGAAGCATTGGAGTCAACATCCTTTTGGAACCCTTTTGACACCTTGTAGAATCCATTCCCCGACAAATGAATGCTGTTCTGAGGGCAAAAGGGGTGAGGGGACTCAATATTAGGAAGGTGTTCCTAATGTTTGATATACTCAGTGTAGGTTTGCGTGTGTGTTTAACCACATTATTGTAATGTTCCACTGTAATGATTTGTTTTCACCACTAGATGGGAATATTGTCTTACTAGCAGATTTCCTCCCAGTGCTGTTGTCTCTCACTTGATATGGAAATAAAAAGTTTGTCTGACACACACTTTCCCTATTTTGGACCTCTCTTTCCTTCTGTGAATTGTGGTGGGCCAAAGGACGGTAATGCAAACAGAGGAGAATGAGAGAGGGAGGCGGCGAGGGAGGTAGGAAATAAGAACATGTGGTAGAGGGAAGGAGAGAACAAACAGAGGGCCTCAGTCTCAAATCAGGGAGTGAGGCAGAAAGGGAAGGATGGTGAGAGGGATGGATGGAGAGCAGGAGAGCGATGAAAGGATTGGGTAACAGAAGACAATCTCAGCATGATCCCTGTGCTGGAGCGCCAGATTGGTTGTCGGGGAGAGGCTGACACGCACACACGTACTGAGGCAAGGGCACAGACACGCTCACGCTAGAGATGCGCGGGTCAGCTTTTTCTTCAGCACCCGCCGGCTATTTCCAATAACCCATCCGCAACCGCCCAACTATAGGCTACAGTGATAAAGTTCACAATTTAAGATTAGATAGCCTACATGCAGCTTCTCTTCTGTCATTACTGGTTGCCCTAGGCTAAATAAACCCTTGCTCACCAGAATAATGTCATATATAGATAGAATTAATACCCTCGCTCACTAGTGTAATGTCATAAATCGATCAAATGAATGCTTCAATTGAGTTGACATGGGTAAAGTTTGTTCTCTCTTTGCTTTTTCTATCTATGCCTCTCTTACGCACAGAAAAGACGCTTAGGGACAGGGAAAATATGTCAACCCCCAAAAAAGGCCAAAGATTTTCCATTAAAAATGCCCAAATTACATCAGTTTGTTCGGTTTTAAGGGACTGTATGTTATTTTTAATGCGGGACACCTGGAGAAAATCGTAGCTCTTTGAAATAAAAATGGATGGCTCTCCCTTCAGTCAAATCTCTCTCACAGCTGCTAACTGGGATGGTCAGTGTGGCCTGTATGATTGCCTTCAGTGATGGGAACTTTAGGCCTAAATGCTCAAGCGTACACACATTTGTTCTGACTGTCTGAACAGACTAACAGCCTCACCTGTTGTTCCTGTCAATCAGACACGCAGTGTCAACCAATGAACCAAAGCTGCATGAGGGAGGGCTGAGCCAACTCACTCACAGTCACACACTTAGCAGCCGAGGAGAGAAAGGACAGCTTTGAAAACAACAGCTGGAAAATGAGTCGGAAGCACAGTAGATTTGGATGCATTTTTAATAATGTAGACAATGTTAGAGCACAGTGTAGAATTTGCAAAAACAAAATCTCATATAAAGCCGGTTCTACGCACAACTTACACCGGCATATGCAAACTGTGCACCCAACTGTGAATCTAGCGGGCCTGCTAGTGATAGTGGTGGACCCAGCACCTCCAAGTGAAGATGTATCCACTCAGTCAAGTCTTCTATGGACCAGTTTATGTCAAAGTCTATGTCTGTAGAAAAACAAGGCCAAGTTGATATTGCATTGGCTAAAATGATTGCCACTGATTTCCAGCCATTTTCCATTGTGGAGGACAGAGATTCCAGAAATGATAGCAATAGTCTAAATCTAATTTACACAATTCAGGAAAACCCTTTCAAAATCACTTATTCCACAACTGTACGAGAGCACACAGGCTTCAGTGCGGGAGAGAGTCTAAAAAGCTACTGCAGTTTGCCTTATCACTGACTACTAGACATTACATGTCGGTTACATGTCACTTCATTGACGATTTTTCAATGTCTAGCTGTCTTCTGGACTGCTTTGAGTTCAGCGACAGACACACCCCAGAGAACATGGCAGAGAAGCTGTTGAGAGTGGCCAGAGAATGGCAAGAAGATGGAAAAGAGGTCTGTTGTGTTAGCGCCAATGCAGCTAACATAACCAAAGCCATGACATTTTTAAAATGGACCCATCATCCATGTCTTGCCCACACAATCAACCTGATTGTAAGAGATGCTCTGAAGGTGATGAAGCCCACTGTGGACAAAGTGAAATCAGCTGTGGAATACTTCCACAGGAGCACAGTAGGTGCTGAAAAACTAAAGTCTACACAACGCCAGATGGGGATGCCTGAGCTGAGGCCTAAACAAGACTGCACTACAAGGTGGAACTCAACATTTTATATGTTGAAGCAGTTTCTTGAGTCAAAGGAAGCCATCATCTCTACTCTGGCCATTGTCAATGCACCTGTTGATGCTCTGTTTCATGAGGAATGGGAGGTGGTGGAAGAGGTGTGCAGAGTCCTGGAACCCTTTGAGCAGGTCACTGTGGAGATCAGTGGAGAGATACAGTAAGCAGTTATTACATCATGATTTAATCCAGAAGTATATATGTATATGAGCAGTAGATGAAAATGTAGTATCAGTAGACAAAACGTGAACCTGAACTAATAGTTACTGTTCTCTCTTTTCAGCTATGTGACAGCCTAAAAAAATGATACTCTTGTGTAAGGGTCTGCAGCGAATCACAGCCAGCCGCCAGAGAGAAGCAAATTCAAATGTAACCACAGAACATGTGACAGACACCCTAAGTTCCACAGAATGGAATATAATCACGTGCTATCAGAAACCGCTGCACGACCCCAGTTTTAAGAAGTTAGCCTTCAGTGATGCCAGAGCGATTGATGAGGATCTTCAAAGAATAACCTCAGCAGCAGGGAGGGACAGCCCCAGCAGTCAGCTGGCTCAGGCACCAGGGCAACAGGAAGAAGAGGGTTCAGATGGAGCAGAAGCACCAGCAGTAGTGCCACAAACGTCTGCTGTTTGACGAGAGAGCAACTGGGGATGCAGCACGAAGGAATCCCTCAGTAGATGCCATAATGGAGGTCCAATCCTATTTCGAGGAGCTCCTCCTCCAAAGACCTGCAGATCCTCTGAGCTGGTGGAAGAACAAGGCCTCTGTCTACCCACGGCTTACTAAAGTCATGACAAGGAGACTTTGCATAGTGGGCACATCCATTCCCTCAGAGGGTCTTCTCGAAAACGGTACA
Source organism: Oncorhynchus mykiss (assembly GCF_057628025.1). Classification (NCBI taxonomy): domain Eukaryota; kingdom Metazoa; phylum Chordata; class Actinopteri; order Salmoniformes; family Salmonidae; genus Oncorhynchus; species Oncorhynchus mykiss. Next base: position 35,444,957 of record NC_143040.1, read on the forward strand.
GATAATTACTGAGAGAAGAAACCACATCAGCCCCTCAAGTGAGGCAGCTTGCGTTTCTGAATGCAAATCTCTCATAAAATAAAAATATGGTCAGCATTGCTGTGTGATGCTGGTTATAACATAGCAATAAAGGAGAGAGAGAAAAGAGGGACCAGTTTAATGTTTTAAGTGGGATGCTGCAGTTTTGCATTGTTATTTATTTTTCTTTGATATGGTGCAATATTCTATTATTATGTTGTAAAGATTTTATTCATTTTGAATTGTTACATTTATATGCACTTTGTTTATATACATTACAAAGTTATACTTTTGGGCCTCCCGGGTGGAGCAGTGGTCTCAGACACTGCATCGCAGTGCTAGCTGTGCCACCAGAGACTCTGGGTTCGAGCCCAGGCTCTGTCACAGCCGGCCGCGACTGGGAGGTCCATGGGGCGACGCACAATTGGCACGGTAGGGATATCCTTGTCTCATCGCACACTCGCGACTCCTGTGGCGGGCCGGGCGCAGTGCACGATGACCAGGTCGCCAGGTGCACGGTGTTTCCTCCGACACATTAGTGCGGCTGGCTTCCGGGTTGGATGCGTGCTGTGTTAAGAAGCAGTGCAGCTTACTGTTGTGTTTCGGAGGATGCATGGCTCTCTCTTGAGCCCGTACGGGAGTTGTAGTGATGAGACAGCGATGAGACAGTAACTACTAACAATTGGATACTACGAAATTGGGGAGAAAAAGGGGGTAAAAAAAAAAAGTTATACTTTAAATGTAAATGTAAATGTTCATAACAAATCAATGCATTGTGATTAAGGTAGAGTATGATTTCATGTAATAATTTTATTAGAATTGTTTTAACACCAAACTGTTTGATTTGAAAAAATACAATACATATATTTTTTTAAAGAGTCATGTGGGAGCCAAAAGTAGCAGGCTCTTTTTGATGTGCTGAGCCGACTCACTGAAAAGAGCCAGAATGCCCATCACTAGTCTGGATCTCCTATACTATTACAGAGATGGCACAATATCTGTATATCAGATTTGATGGCGTATCACTTCAGAATGATAGCCATGCTGGTTAAGTGTGCCTTGAATTCTAAATAAATCACTGACAGTGTCACCAGAAAAGCACCCCCACACCATCATACCTCCTCCTCCATGCTTCACGGTGGGAACCACACATGCAAAGATAATCTGTTCACCTACTCTGCATCTCACAAAGACACAGTGGTTGGAACACAAATCTAAAATTTGGACTCATCAGACCAAAGGACAGATTTGTTTGACACTATTTCATAGTTTTGATGTCTTCACTATTATTCTACAATGTAGAAAATAGTACTGGTACCGTACATCATTACAGTTGTTGGTTAGCTAGCTCGCGAATTTTAGCCATTTTTGCATTGACATGAAAAATAGCCAAATCAGCCAAAACACCTCAAAATGAGACATGGTATCAATAACATGATGAAACATGCCACTTATTCCCCACATGGCAGTGTCATTCTTGCTCACAATCTGGCCATCCAAAATCACAACAGGCTGACTTCTGCCCCACGGAAGCGCGCACATCGTTTTCTTGACGTCCTACGAAATAAGGGACAAAAAGGTGGCGTGCACGGTGCCACGGCGGTGTGGTTATGGTGTTGTGTGAATGAATATACAGTGTATAGTCATATTCTTATTCAATTGGAAAGGCAAACGACATTATGAGTTATGTGAGCTGGACAATTTCAGAATGCGATTGTTGGCACTGCTTAATAACCGGTAAACGGAGTGGTGTTTTCCAAAGTTGACATTGGCATTAATGCTGCATAGGCTGTGACGTGTCTAATATCAAGTTCATGCTTTTCCAGACAGTTCATCAGAGCTTGATGTATGCCATTTGCAGTTTCATCACCGTCTTAATAAAAGTCAAGTAGCTTGCACTGCACTTCATCAGACACAGAAATATCTCACGCACGCGTATCTATTTCCCTTGTTTGAGGCATCACTGGGGAAATACACGGTCTCACCTTCCGTAGGGGGCAGATCATCATTTTCCACAGGAGACGCCACGAAGAATGCACCGATATTACTAGCACTTTTAGCTAGCGGGGCCTTCTTGTGCGTTTCCGTGGATGCATGCCGAGTTAGGTCATTTTCCCCCTCTATGCTATTGAGAATTCCCGACGGCATAAAGGACAGAAAGCTTTCGTCAAGTCACTACTGACGGGCTTAACCCACGTCTTTTTTTTTGCTTCCCATTGTTTGTTGTAGCCGCAGTCTTTTCTTTTTTTGCAGGTTTATCCATATTTCCTTGATATGCCAAACCGACCGAAAAACAACAGAAATGACTTTGCAGGAATTGGAGCGTCTACGGGACAAGGGAGGTCCCGTACGGGACAAACCAATTTAGCCCCAATATAAGGGACATCCCGGCTAATACAGGACAGTTGGCAACCCATCTATGTAGCCTGATGCTAAATAATTGTATTGTAAACACACACAAAATATATTCACGTACTCCTGCAAATACAACAACCGTCTCTGTATTTGCTGAGCTGCATCTCTCTCAAGAAGAAATTCCGTATGTCCATCTTTTATAAATTGGAAACAACGCTAACTCTGATTTCCAGCATTGAAAAAACAACAGATAACCTTAGCTAGCTTATTGAGCTGACGTTACCAAAAGTAGCTAACGTCATGTTAGCTAGCTGCCTTTATTAGTCATTTTGTTCATATTTGGACAGTACTTGATTAGACAATAAGTGGTTAGTTGGTGATACTTTGTTTGGTGGAGAACAGAGTTCCAGCAGTTGGATTCAGTGTCCAGATAGCTAATCAATAACTACGCTACTGTCAAAACCCTGCTCATAACATTTGCTGGGTTGCTAATGTAGCAACACCGCTGCTAGCTAGACTGGGTAGTCCCTCACGTTCGTTAGCTTATCGTTCTGTCAGTGCTGCTTTTGAGTCAACGTGTTGAAACATAAGTTACTCATACCTGGCTGACTGTGCGGTCAAAAACTCTGAATAACATAATCATGGGCTAACAAAATGTGCTGTAGTAATAGCAAGCTAACCAAGTTTACCTCCGGTTCTCCTTATCGTCTTTGCCGTCGATGCACCTGCGCTCAATTTCGAGTCTCATAGCAAAGGGTCTGAATACTTATGTAAGTAAGGTATTTCTATTTTTTATTTGTAAGAAATTAGCAGAAATGTAAAAAAAAAAAAAATAATTAAACTTTTCTCTTGGTAATTATGGGGTATTCGTGTGTAGATTGATGAGGGGAAAAAACCATTTAATCCATTTTAGAATAAGGCTGTAACCTAACAAAATGTGGAAAAAGTCAAGGGGTCTGAATACTTTCCGAATGCACTGTATATTCTTGGTTTGATAGTCTGGACTTTGGTACTGAGAAGGATGAGCTGCTGTGTGAACTCTTATCATTAGCTCAACATTTATTTGGTAATAGAGGACTATTTTGTCTTTATTTTGTTATTTTTTTTTATTTAACCTTTATTTTAACAGGGCAGACATACTGGGACCTACAGTAGGTCTCTTTCACAAATGCGCCCTGAATATACTTGCCCCTTCTACTCCCTCTACTCCAGCTCCCTCTCTCCCCCAACCCCCTCCCCCTAACCCCCTCCGCCCCCCTCCCCCTCTCTTCCCTCTCCCTCCCTCCCCCTCTCTCCCTCCCTCTCCCTCTCCACCTCCCCCTCTCTCTCTACCCCTCCCTCCCTCTCCCCCCCCCCCCCCCTCTCTCTGGCACTGGACGTAGCCTGTCTACCTACCACCGGTCCTGGCAATCCATCACTACGCACACCTGGCAACCCTTTATTACGCACACCTGCACCTCATCATTAGGCAAGCCTGGACCTTCCCTGATTACTCCCCCTATATATAGCACTCTGTTGTCATTTCACGGCATGCGTTATTGTCTCTGTTTATGTTCTCATGTCCAGACGCTTCTCTTGTTTTTGTTTTACATGTTCATTTATACGAAACTCTCCAACTACACCTGCTTCCTAACGCCCTGCGTCTATATTACAATACAACATAAATATATTAATTATACCCAAACTATAAATATACCGTATACAGTGCATTCGGAAAGTATTCAGTACCCTTTACTTTTTCCACATTTTGTTACGTTACAGATTTATTCTAAAATGGATAAAAAACAAACATTTTCTCTCATCATTCTACACACAATACCCCATAATGACAAAGCAAAAACAGTTGTTTAAAAAAATATATTTAAAAAATATCACATTTACATAAGTATTCAGAACCTTTACTTGGTACTTTTTTGAAGCACAATTGACAGCGATTACAGCCTTGAGTCTTCTTGGGTATGACGCTACAAGCTTGGCACACCTGTATTTGGGGAGTATCTCCCATTCTTCTCTGCAGATCCTCTCAAGCTTTGTCAGGTTGGATGGGTAGCACTGCTGCACAGGTCTCCAGAGATGTTTGAAAGGATTCAAGTCCGGGCTCTGGCTGGGCCACTCAACAACATTCAGAAACTTGTCCCGAAGCCACTCCTGCATTGTCTTGGCTGTGTGCTTAGGGTCGTTGTCCTGTTGGAAGGTGACCCTTCGCCACAGTCAGGTCCTGAGCGCTCTGGAGCAGGTTTTCATCAAGGATCTCTCTGTACTTTGCTCTGTTCATCTTTCCCTCAATCCTGACTAGTGTCCCAGTCCCTGCCGCTGAAGAACATCCCCACAGCATGATGCTGCTACCAGGTTTCCTCCAGCTGTGACGCTTGGTATTCAGGCCAAAGAGTTCAGTGTTGGTTTCATCAGACCAGATAATCTTCTTTCTCTGAGAGTCCTTTAGGTGCCTTTTGGCAAACTCCAAGTGGGCTGTCATGCGCATTTTACTGAGGAGTGGCTTCCGCCTAGCCACTCTACCATAAAGGCCTGATTGGTGGAGTGCTTCAGAGATGGTTGTCCTTTTGGAAGGTTCTCCTATCTCCACAGAGGAACTCTGGAGTTCTGTCAGAGTGACCATCAGGTTTTTGGTCACCTCCCTAACCAAGGCCCTTCTCCCCCGATTGCTCAGTTTGGCTGGATGGCCAGCTCTAGGAAGAATCTTGGTGGTTCCAAACTTCTTCCATCTAGCTGGCCAGCTAATGCCAACTTCATAAAATTGCTTGGTGGCAAGTATTACAAAGAAACAACAAAACATGTACAGTATGTGGTATTTATACATCAAGAAGGAATCAATAGGCTACATAGCTTGATGAAATTAATTTACGAACTTACTACCTGCTAGTCCTGGCCATCACTGGCAGCTACAATCAAATCAAATGCTCTGTGTCACTCGTAACACTCTCTATCCTCCTCCACTCATGATACTGTCTGCATGAATATCTGCTCCGTGGTGCACCTTGGAAGGAACAACTTAGGGAGGATATTATTTATTGTTTTACCCCTTTTTCTCCCCAATTTTGTGGTATCCAGTTGGTAGGAGGAATGTGTCGGAGGAAACACCGTACACCTGGCGACAGTGTCAGCGTGCACTGCACACAGCCCACCACAGGAGTCGCTAGTGCGTGATGGAACGAGGTCATCCCTGCCAGCCAAACCCTCCCCTAACCCAGACGCCCCATGGGTCTCCCGGTCGCGGCCGTCTGCGGCACCCTTGACTCGAACCTAGAATCTCTAGTGGCACAGCTAGTGCCTTAGACCACTGCGCTACTCAGGAGGCCACAGCTGACAGATCTTTTTAATAAATAATTATGATATAATGTGGGCTTAAAAATGAAGTTTAGAAAATGTATTTAACATCTGAAAAATTGAAAAACAGGACAAATCTGAAAATTAAGCTAAGGCTACACACTAACGCCAGATAGTAAAAGACAAACCTCAATGTAGCCTACAGATATGAACTGCACAAGAATGATACATTTATGGATTTTGAATGCATTGGTTTTTCTTTATTCAAACCACCCACCCTTTACCCACACAATATTTCAGTGCCCTAAACCCGCCCACCCTGCGGATATAACCATGGGGACTGCAGGTTGTGTCAACCCACGCATTACTATGAGAGATTGTTCCTCTATGAGAGATGGGTCCTCTAGGACTCATCAGTTACTCTGTGGAGACGTAACCTCCTGACCCCATAATGGCTCCTTGGGGAGAGAACCATCTTTGTCTAATTTCCTGCTCCCAGGTTGCATTGGGGTCAAAATTGAGTGCTGTTAGCCTAATTTCTAGGGATAATCCTAATTGGGCAAAAGTCTGTTCTCTCCTCGTTCTTCAGTCCTCCTCTACTACGTGACCCGGAAACCGATAAGTGGTCGAGGAGAGTGCCAATTTTTTAGTAGGCGAACAAAGGAGTGTCCTCCTCCTACCTAAGAAGCACAAGTGTATCTCAGCTCCTTATCGCGGAAGTGTTTTGAAAGCTGGCATGTGTTTGTGTGTGCGTGATGGGAAAGTTTGTGGAACGGTTTCCTCACAGACTTGAACAATGGTGAAATTCTACTCATCATAAACACACACATCAGGTGTGACTAATTTCCTTTTTAACGCCCCAAGGCATTTCATTAACTAAATGTGTTACTTGTATTGTATTTAACCCCATTTTGTTTCTGTTTGAGGTGCGCAAGGGAGGTGACGCACACCAGAGGTATGGTTGTTCCAGGGGGCATGTTGTAATGGAGGCTTGTGAGTTTGAGGAACAAACTCTTGCCTCTTGGGCTGCACCACCTCCTGTGACTGGTTTTGGTTAGACTTTAATGTGCAAGGTTTATTGGTTGGGTTTGATGTGTGAATAGAAAACTAAAGATTACATATCACATTCTGAGACTGTGAACAACAGTTACGTAATTCATGCCTTCATTTATTAAATGTTTGGTGGTCCTTGATGTCTGTGAATGGCTGCATTTAGACAGGTAGCTCTGTTCTGATCTTTTTTCCCCACTATTTTTTTTTTTTTTTGACCAATCAGATCCACTCTGAAAAAGATCTGATGTGATTGGTGAAAATCAGAATTAGGCTGCTGATATAAACTCAGCCTACTTCACTCTGCCTGCTAAACCCAGATCCAAAATAACTTGTCACTTTTCCACTTTTTGACACACACACAGCTCACTGGATAGGCTGAGCTAAACCAACTCAGCCATTCAGTGGAATTCCATTCAGAGACATCACCACATAACTGAAGCTTAACTCTTCTCTCTCACCACTCTATAGCCCTCTCAATCTCCTATCTCTCTCACCGCTCTCTCTCCTCCATTATCCCTTTGCCTCTCTCCTCCATTATCCCTTTGCCTCTCTCCTCCATTATCCATTTGCCTCTCTGCTCTCTTTTCCTCACATGTGCTCATTGAGATTAATTTTCATCCATCTCTCTCTGAAGTTGAGCCAGCCCATCAGATTTTGTTCAATTAATAGGTGAGCCTATCAGGGCGTTCCTGATATTTAGTGACAGGTGTGTGATTGCATGAGAGTCAACAGGTGAAATCCACTTGCTTGATCAAGTCTATCTCAGCAGTATTCTGCTCAACTAGGAGGGATTTTGTACAGCCGTCCCTAATGTGTGTTGCACATTTCTAATTGGTTAAAGCTCAATGCAGTCCTTTACTTTACTGACTAATCTAATGGCTAAAGTGGCCCTTTTGTGGCTTTCTGGTGTGCGACCCTGGTGGGCATTTACAGTGATAAGCTGGCATATGTGGGCCGCCTCCCCATGTTAGGACCACTTGTTGGTCAGGAGTGGTGTAGGCATTGCAGAGTAAGCCACTTGGGCAGGCTCAGGTGAGACCCCTTGAATCTACATGGTAGGCCACCTCTTGGACTGGCTCACGTAGCATCTCATGGCCTACCATGTACCCAATCTGGGTCTCCAATGGGAGAAGCCAATGTCTTGACCATTAAACCAAGAGGGTCAATGCTGTTTTTTATTTTTATTATACATTTCTCTCAATCTCATAATATTGACTGTTATTTAACAAACGTTTAAAAATGTTAGTTAATCACATATACAAAATTCTGCTCAAATTGAGCTGTAATTTTATATATTTTTTATATAAAAAGCATTACAAGAATATTGACATCTTGATTTTTTTCAAAGTAATGGATAGCAAAATCTGGTAAATTGATAAAGCATATTTTTTTATCAATGTCAGTTTGTTTTGACATGGCATTGTAATTTTTAGCTGTATAGATAATGTATTTTTGATGTTTTCTGGGTGTTTTTTACACTTTCAGACCATACAATTAAAGTATCTGTTCACATTTTTTCCAACAGCAAACGTTTATACATTTTCAAATACATTAAAATTCCTTTTCGGCTTGTGTATTAAATGTAACAATAACAGAAGCAAAGCAATAGCTAGTTAGGACAAAATGGAAGGCTAACTACCGCCTATTAGTAAGCTAGTTAGCAAATAGCGTGCAACAATTAGATACAAATGTCATAAAAAGTATCATTCTTAAATATATACGCTTTCTTTGGAGGCTCATGAGGATAATGTGGCAGAAGGAAATAATACCAAAGGCATGGCGAAGGGCTGGTGGTGTGCTAATCCCGAAAGAGAAGGATGCGACAGACATCAGTCAATTCCGACCAATCTCCCTTCTCAACGTCGAAGGGAAGATCTTTTTCAGTATAATAGCACAGAGGCTCTCCACTTACCTGGAAAGGAACAAGTACATTGATACATCTGTACAGAAAGCAGGCATTCCTGGTTTATCTGGTTGCCTGGAACATACTAGTATGATTTGGCACCAGATCCAAACAGCTAAGAAGGACAAGAGAGACCTCTGTCATCTTCCTTGACCTGGCCAATGCATTTGGCTCAGTTCCCCATGAACTCCTCTGGGAATCCTTCAACATTTTCCACGTACCAGAACCCATCACTACACTGGTAAAGGCCTATTTCCAAGACCTGCAATTGTGTTTCACAACACCTGACTTAATGGCAGGCTGTACAATTTAACCTCTGGCCTTCACTATGGCCATGGAAGTCATTATCAGGGCATCGAGATGGGTGGTCGGCGGTGAGAGAACTAAGGAAGGGCTCCGTCTCCCACCTATCCGAGCATACATGGATGACATGACTACACTGACCACCACTGCAGCATGCACCAGGCAGCTATTTGCAAAACTGCAGGATAACATCAAGTGGGCCCGGATTAAAATCAAGCCAAGCAAATCTCGAAGCATCTCCATAGTCAAGGGACAGCTTAAAGATGTGAGGTTCTGCATTGGAGATGACCCGATACCAACGGTGTCTGAGCAACCCGTCAAGAGCCTGGGTAGATGGTACAACGAAAGCCTCCGGGATAAAGATCAAGTGCAGCAAGTAAGGCAGGACATCGCCGACGTCTTGAGAACATCAACAAGACCCTACTGCCTGGGAAGCTCAAGCTTTGGTGCCTACAGTTTGGACTTCTCCCCCGGGTGATGTGGCCACTCACCGTCTATGAGGTCCCAATAACAACAGTGGAGAAGATGGAGCGAACCATTACCTCATACGTGAAGAAATGGCTGGATGTCCCACGATGCCTGAGTAACATCGGCCTCTTTGGCAAAGGGGTCCTTGAACTACCTCTTACAAGTCTAACGGAGGAGTACAACTGCTCTAAAGTAAGACTTCAGATGACATTGAAGGACTCCAAAGACCAGAACATTAGCAAGGCTGCACCTCCCCTACAAACTGGACGGAAATGGACATCATACAAGGCTGTGCAGCAAGCAACATCAGCCCTGAGACACCAAGACATTGTGGGGAATATCCAGCATGGAAGAAGAGGCTTTGGCCTGGCAGCAAGCAAACCAACGTTCCATAAGGCAACAATATCTGAACGCAGGAAGCTGATGGTCGAGGAGGTGCGCAGACAGGAGGAGACTGCAAAAAGTGCAAAGGCTGTCTCTCTTGCTTAACAAGGGCAATGGACGCGGTGGGAAGGCCTGGAGAGGAGAAAGATCAACTGGAGTGAGCTTTGGCAAATGGAGGCAAGCAACATCAGCTTCATCATAAGAGCTGTTTATGATGTGCTTCCATCACCAAAAAACCTACATCAATGGTATGGCGAGGACCCGACCTGCCCTCTCTGCCCAGGTCCAGCGACTCTCAGGCATATAATGACAGGTTGCAAGAGCAGCCTCTCACAAGGCCGCTACACCTGGAGGCACAATCAGGTCCTCAAGAGCCTGGCTGCAGCACTTGAGACCAAGAGGAGTGCAACCAATTCATTACCTCCAAAAACAAGCAATCCCGTCAAAACAACAACATTCATCCGGGAGGGACAAAAAAGCTCCAAGCATCCTCCTACGAAACCAGAAACTGGACACCTAGCCATGGCCCGGGACTGGAAGATGCTTGTCGATATTGGCCAGCAACTCATTTTTCCACCTGAGATTGCTTCTACCAACCTTAGGCCAGACATGGTACTCTGGTCCCCTTCACGAAAGGCTGTGTACATCATAAAGCTCACAGTCCCGTGGGAAAACTCTGTTGAAGAGGCCTACGAGCATTAGAAACTGCGTTACACAGAGTTGGCAGCAGACGCAACTCAGCGTGGCTGGAATGCAAAAGTCTGGCCAGTTGAAGTGGGATGCAGAGGATTCGTGGCTTCTTCCACCATCAGGTTGCTGAAAGAACTTGGAATCCATGGACAGGCTCTGCGGCAGACCGTCAGAGCAGTTTCTCAAGCAGCTGAAAGAGGCAGCCAGTGGATCTGGATCAAACGGAAGGACCCTTGCTGGGCTATAACTTCCCCCACCCCCACCTGAGAACCCAATTCAGATCCCTCCAACTTGAGCAGGGCATATGAGGTATGCGGTCAGCTGTAGGGCTGGCTCAGGGAAGAGGACGCCCCTGCCTTGCATAGTCGCGTGGGAAATCTTAATTGGGCATAGGACACAAGCTAAGGCTTGATCACCCTTTAGCTGGCCACCTTTGATGAGGGTGTTTAGTGATTAAAGGCCGAAACACCCACTGATTCGAAGGCACACTACTGAGGATGTGTCCCAAAATTGACATCTTAACCCAGTCTAAGAAATAAACCTCCCATGCCACTCTGTCAACATCACGGCAAATCTCATGTGAGTGCATACCATCTATTGGCAAAATGGACCGTTTTTTACATCTCGTCCCGTGTTTTAGCTTGGCTACACTCATGTAAATGGAAATCTCAAAAGTTTTTCACTCAATAAAAACAATTAAAGTAACTGTCCTGTGAAAATCTAACATTTAGAAGTTAATACTCTGTTAACTCATACCCAAATAATGTTGTTGATGTGTGGACAAAGCATAAATTGGAGAAAAAACATAAAAACCCCCACCTCAAACTTGTATCAAAAACGGCTATTTCCTAATATAGTATGATGTCATGAGGAGGATGAGCTGGCCAATCAGAGGTCTAGAGGAGGATGAGGATTTTTTTTTTTTTTAAAGGATAAAATGTCACTTACATTGCAAGTAATTATAGGTCATTTTAATAGAACGTGAGTTGGCTTGATATAGGTTGAGTTCAATAACTACAGGCAGATGTAGTTGGGGCTCCCGAGTGGCGCATTGGTCTAAGGCACTGCATCTTAGTGCCAGAGGCATCACTACAGACCCTAGTTTAATTCCAGGCTGTATCGCAACCCACCGTGATTGGGAGTCCCAAAGGGCGGCGAACAATTGGCCCAGCGTCGTCCAGGTTAGGGTTTGGCCGGGGTAGGCCGTCATCGTAAAAAATAATTTGTTCTTAAATGACTTGCCTAGTTAAATAGAAAATTAAGATGTATGGTGAGATGCCAGAGGAAGCTTTGAATAGGTCAGTAGCCTACAGAATAATATGAGAAGAAAGCAGTTGTGTAATTTATCTAGATATTCTAAAGTAAGTGTTTTGATAACTTTCAAATGTAATAACAGGTCCGTGCAGAATAAACGACCCTTTACATAATACCATAGAAGCAGTTTTCAGCTAATATAACAATGTCCACCTTTCACCTTTCATTGTCATTCCCAGCCGATACATATACTGTGTCTATCGGCATTTTGTGTGGTGGTAATGGGGCCAACTTGGCAAACATGTCAGAGTGGTCATACCTTCCTGTGTGGTGTCCCGTATACAACAGGAGTTCCCTGATCCTGGTACAGAATACACAGGGTTTCTCCCTCCCAATATTGACTGATACCATTCAATTCAATAATCAATTCAATAATTGAAGTAAAAGTTGTGTCTAGTAAAATTGTCATGCCGAGTGGCAGGTCTCTCTCCATTTAGAGACATCAGTATCAAGCCCGTCTGTCAGTCTGGACTTCACACATCATCTTGCAAGTCTCCAATAGTGTTTCTGTGAACACATACACACATAGTCACGGTTCTATCACCAATGGCAGTAAGGATAGATAATATCTGACACACAAACAGGTACTATGTTGAAGTTTGAAATACTGGATATTTCTGCTGTCCTGTATTTTTAGTAATTACCTTCAGTCCTACATTGTGGATGTGTTAAGTGCCTATCTCTCGGTCAAGTCTCCAAGTGCTGGGTCCATAGATGCATCTGTGAACACATACAGTACACATTCACTGTTCTATTACCAGTGGCAGGTAGGATAGGTGTAGTCTCACGTTGCCATACCTCCAGAATCACATCGTTGTCACGCCTCCCTTGGGGGTCTGGAGGATTTTGTATTGCAAAAACGGTTTGAATGGTCCGCTGCCTCCCAGTGGCAAGATTTTGATTGGATGTTACATTCCAAGAACCGTCCCCCCACACCACAGGTTGTTGGTGGCACGTTAATTGGGGAGAACAGGCTCTTTCTAATGACTGGAGCGGAACAGGTGGAATATTAACAAATGCAACAAACACATGGTTTCCAGGTGTTTGATGCCATTCCATTTGCGCCGTTCCGGCCATTATTATGAGCCATTCTCTCCTCAGCAGCCTCCTGTGCCCCACACGCCCATTGAAGGGTGTGGTACATGTTATGTTAGTCACTGTTTTCCGACCAGGTAGGACACATTATGTAGAAAGTTGTTCCATATGCTAGCTAGTTTGCAACATTGCAGAAAATTGATGTTTCAGCATGATCGTGCACGGCCCCATGTCACAAGGATCTGTACACAATTCCTGAAAACTGAAAATGTCCCAGTTCTTCCATGGCTTGCATACTCACCTGACATGTCACAATTTGTGAATGTTTGGGATGGTTTGGATCGATGTGTACGACAGCCTGTTTCAGTTCCCGCTAATATCAAGCCACTTCGCACAGCCATTGAAGAGGAGTGGGACAGCATTCCACAGGCCACAATCGAAAGTCTGATCAACTCTATACAAAGGAGAGGTGTCGCGCTGCATGAGGCTAATGGTGGTCACACCATTAGTTTTCTAATCCACACCCTTACCTTTTTTTAAGGTATCCGTAACCAACAGATGCATATCTGTAACCAACAGATGCCATGAGAAATCCATAGATTAGGGCCTAATTAATTCATGTCAATTGACTTATTTCCTTACTTGAACTGTAACTCAGTAAAATAGAATTGCATTCGGAAAGGATTCAGACCCCTTGACGTTTTCCAAATTTGGTTACGTCACAGCCTTAGTCTAAAATTGATTAAATAAAAATGTTCCTCCTCAATCTACACACAATACCCCATATTGACAAAGCGAAAACTGTTTTTTAGAAATGTTTTTACATTTATTACAAAGAAAAAACAGAAATACCTTATTTACCTAAGTATTCAGACCCTTTGCTATGAGACTCGAAATTGAGCTCAGGTGCATCCATTTTTACACCTATACTATTTTACTATACATAACTTTAACCCATTATTCTATACATAACTTTAACCCATTGTATAAAAGGTATAAATCTTGATTGGCTTACACAAGCCTCAGATCAGTTTAAGAATATCTGTCTTGAGTAGGGCTGTGGCGGTCATTACATTTTGTCAGCCGGTGATTGTCATGCAAAAAACTGCCGGTCTCACGGTAATTGACCTTTAATTAACATATTTAGCATCACCTAGCTTCCACGCATAGCCTACAAGCGACTGATGCAGACCTTTGGAACATCTACATTTTAAAAGGTCTAATAAATCCATTTAATATAGCCTACACCAGAGGTTCCCAAACTTTTTCACTCCGGGCCCCCCTTCCAGCATTGGGGAACATCTGCCCCAACCCGCTGGAAGTGGTGTTGGGGGGCCAATAGGTAGCACTCTTTCCTCTGGTATAAAAAAGAGCCTTTAAAGAGCTTGGAAAATTCCAGAAAATTATGTCATGGCTTTCGAAGCTTCTGATAGGCTAATTGACATAATTAGAGTCAATTAGAGGTGTACCTGTGGATGTATTTCAAGGCCTACCTTCAAACTCAGTGCCTCTTTAATTGACATCATGGGAAAATCAAAAGAAATCAGCCAAGACCTTAGAACAAATATTGTAGACCTCCACAAGTCTGGTTCATCTTTGGGAGCAATTTCCAAATGCCTGAAGGTACCATGTTCATCTGTACAAACAATAGTACGCAGGTATAAACACCATGGGACCACGCAGCCGTCATACCACTCAGGAAGGAGACGTGTTCTGTCTCCTAGAGATGAACGTACTTTGGTGCAAAAAGTGCAAACAATCCCAGAACAACAGCAAAGGACCTTGTGAAGATGCTGGAGGACACAGGTACAAAGTATCTATCCACAGTAAAACGAGTCCTATATCGACATAACCTGAAAGGCTGCTCAGCAAGGAAGCAGCTACTGCTCCAAAACCGCCATAAAAAAGCCAGACTACGGTGTGCAACTGCACATGGGGACAAAGATCGTACTTTTTGGAGAAATGTCCTCTCGTCTGATGAGACACAAATAGAACTGTTTGGCTATAATGACCATTGTTATGTTTGGAGGAAAAAGGGGGAGGCTTGCAAGCCGAAGAACACCATCCCAACTGTGAAGCACGGGGGTGGCAGCATCATGTTGTGGGGGTGCTTTGCTGCAGGAGGGACTGGTGCACTTCACAAAATAGATGGCATCATGAGGTAGGAAAATTATGTGGATATATTGAAGCAACATCTCAAGATATCAGGTTAAAGCTTGGTCGCAAATGGGTCTTCCAAATGGACTAATGGACAAGTATACTTCCAACGTTGTGGCAAAATTGCTTTAGGACAACAAAGTCAAGGTATTGGAGTGGCCATCACAAAGCCCTGACCTCAATCCCATAGAAAGTTTGTGGGTAGAACTGAAAAAGCGTGTGCGAGCAAGGAGGCCTACAAACCTGACTCAGTTACACCAGCTCTGTCAGGAGGAATGGGCCAAAATTCACCCAACTTATTGTGGGACGCTTGTGGAAGGCTACCCGAAACATTTAACCCAAGTTAAACAATTTAAAGGCAATGCTATCAAATAGTAATTGAGTGGATATAAATTTCAACTTTATTTTTCATGTTCACGATTTCTTTATTTTGAATTCAATACATATGGAGTGAATTTGACCCCAAACCCCTGCCCTATTGCTTGCATTAGATACCAAATTTAAAAACTCTGACTCAGTAGAATTGTGAAGAGAAATGTAAAAACATTCTCTCCCCAGGCGTTCCTTTGTGATCTACATTATTCAGAGCTTTTTTCAACTAGCTGCAAACCAAATCCTGTTTTGACACTACATTTTCTCAGCTATTTTTACCTCTGGCTGATAAACCAAACTAGACCATGGTACTCTTCTGTACTCGCAGACCTCTTGATAAAAAATTGAGCCTTGGCCATCGTCAAACTGGCTAGTTAGCTGATTGGCGGCTATTTAGTCACTTGAGAAATAGGTGCACTGCCTTGGTTAAACAGGCTAAAACAAACTACTTCCTTAGCGCTATTACTGACGGTGATCACTCTAAATTCTGGAAAACCGTTTGTTCATTCACTGAAGCTGGTGTAATTTCCACATACAGCCTCTAGTTGCCTCCCAGCAAGAAACCAAAAATTGTCACTCAAACAGGAGGAGGAACTAACAAAATGTCACTAACTAAAATGAAGCAGGTGGGGTTTTGTAGGGGTTCTGAAAGACACTCATGAGGGTGGCCACTGAAAGTTGACTAGCAACCACTGGGCCCTAAAATACATAAGCATGTCCAAACTCTAAATATAAATGGAAAAACCAAAGCCTGTAACACCTTCCCCCTTAAGACAACAAATATATTCCTTTTAAATAAAAATAAAAAAAGCTACTTTACGCACAACCAACTCTGTGGGCTCTATACAGGCAGTCGAGTTCTTACACATAATCTTGAAAAACCATTTCTTTATGGACCTCGTTTTGTGCACGGGGGCATTGTCATGGTGAAACAGGAAAGGGCCTTCACCAATCTGTTGCCACAAAGTTGGAAGCACAGAATCGTCTAGAATGTCATTGAATTCGGTTGAGTTAAGATTTCCCTTCACTGGAACTAAGGGGCCTATCCCGAACCATGAAAAACAGCCCCAGATCATTATTCCTCCTGCATCAATCTTTAAAGTTGGCACTATGCATTGGGAAGGTAGCGTTCTCCTGGCATCTACCAAACCCAGATTTGTCTGTCGGACTGCCAGATGGTGAAGCGTGATTCATCACTCCAGGAACACGTTTCCACTGCTCCGGAGTCCAATGGTGGCAAGCTTTACACCACACCAGCCGGCTGCTCGGCCAAGGAAACCCATTTTGAGAAGCTCTCGATGAACAGTTCTTGTGCTGACTTTATTTCCAGAGGCAGTTTGTAACTCGGTAGTGATTATTGCAACCGAGGACATATTATTTTAATGCGCTTCAGCACTCGGCGGTCCCATTCTGTGAGCTTGTATGGCGGCTGAGCCACTTCACAATAACAGCATTTACAGTTGACCAGGGCAGCTTTAGCAGGGCAGAAATTTGACGAACTGACTTGTTGAAAAGGTGGCAATCTATGACAGTGCCACATTGAAAGTCACTGAGCTCTTCAGTATAGGCCATTCATCTGCCAATGTTTGTCTATGGAGATTGCATGGCTGTGTGCTGGATTTTATACACCTGTCAGCAATGGGTGTAGCTGAAATAGCTGAATCCACTCATTTGAAGGGGCGTCCACTTACTTATGTATGTAGGGAATCTAATTTCAAGTGTTTCTTTTACACCTGCTATGTTAGGTTAATCTATGGGTAAATAGGGTTGATGTGTTATGCTCAACCCGCTGAGTTTTTCACCACAAAACTCCAGAAAATTGCCAAAAACAGTAGAACCGGCTCATCTGCTTTTACACTATGATTTGACTATTAGATGTTCACTGTTTCTTTTGAAAGAAAAAAAGGAATAGTTTTACCATATTAAAACAAGAGTTCAGTTAACAGTGTTGACCTTAAAATGAGGGACAAACATAAATGAATCACTGATGAAATAAATAATCATCTTCAGAGATGATTTTGTCAAAGCAACAAAATAGCTAGGGCATACGATGATGGTGAAAAGTGTGAGAATTTGGGGGGGGGGGGTTAAACTCTCCCTAGAAGTCACAGAGGATTCACAGAGGGACATGTCAACATTTCTACTTAAAATATGTTATTTTTGTGGAACGACCCACATGCGTCTCTAACTATGTTGTGTTGCTTGTTCCCATCATCCAGCATGGACTGCTCTAACTGAAGTTACAGTCAGGCAACAAAACGGCTGTGTTTGTCCAAGACATAGCGTAAGTGCATTCACGTGCATGTCCCACAGAAACAGGACACGCGCGCACACACATACACACCGAGCACCCCACCGCCCCATTAGTTATGTAGCATGACCCTGTGAAAACTAGGTCTATTTATAGTCCAGGAGTAATAATAGTCATTGTTGGATTTATAGATTACTTATGGGTGATTTATGGATGGGATGGGAGCCTCCTGACCTGACAATGACAAGGACAGTTTTTGGGTCATCGTGGAAATGTCAGGGTTGTTTTCCAACTGACTCTGAGGTGGAACCCTACTGGGCACGTGCAGAAGTTTGACCCTGAAGTGGCATCATCCAAAGCCAAGAGAGTCTTTAGTCTTTAGTCCATCAGAACAGACAGCTAAGATCAAATCTATGGTGGATAATGATTTAGGGGGCTGTAAATGTTTTTGACCCCAAGTTGATCCACTCCTCCCAAAACCAATGTGCCAATGTGTTCAATGTGTAAACGAATGTTTTTCAACTGTAGTGCTTTGTGTTTTATATTTAAATGTGTAAAACTTTGTGCTGCCTATGGCCAGGTCTCTCTTGCAAAATATATTTTTTAAACTCAATGGGGTCGATTTGGAAATGTATGCCTTATTTACGTGTTTTGATTTAAACTGCCAAGAACCCTCCCACTTGTTGGCCAACAGATTTTCTCATGGAGTTTTCATTCAGTAGGATTTTCAGTACAATGATCTAAACTTTTCTCGACAGACTCACAAGAATATATTGAGAGAATGGGTTCTAAGTATTAGGGATCAATGAAGAAAGCCATCCAAATGTGCCTTTGTCTCTGTTTAGTAGATTAAAACATACTCTGTTATTATAGATTATTTAGGGTTATGAAAGTATGAAATCTACTATTTATGAAATCTACCTAATTCATGAAAAAGAAAACAAGTTTGGAAAGACTTTATGCACAACATTTTGGGGAATCAAAAATACAGAGGTTTGATTCATCCTGAAAATTGCCATATTCAGTAGTTTAATCCATGAAATATTAGAAGGGGAGAAAAGTGTACAATAGTAGTTGAACATTAGTCATATAAACCTACCTCAGTCTTCACTGATTATGAGACTGTGATGACAACGGTCCAGTCGTGAACAGTATGCCAAGCTCCAGGTTTAAACTGCCACGTTTTGTGTGTGTTGCATTCAAATAGGCGACATGTCCCCAAAAAATGTATTTTAACTTTTAATGAATTATTATCCCCTATTGCTAGCGACCCTCAGCAACAACCATGTAGCAGTGCGTTCGGAAAGTATTCAGACCCCTTGACTTTTTCCAAATTTTGTTACGTTACAGCCTTATTCTAAAATGGATGAAATTACTTTTTTCCTCATCAATCTACACACAATACCCCATAATGACAAAGAGAAAGCAGGTTTTTAGAAAGTTTATAGAAATACCTTACTTGGTTAAGTATTCAGACCCTTTACTAAGAGACTTGAAATTGAGCTCTATTGATCATCTTTGAGACGTTTCTACAACTTGATTGGAGTCCACCAGTGGTCAATTCAATTGATTGGACATGATTTGGAAAGGCACACACCTGCAAGTTGACAGTGCATTTCAGAGCAAACATCAAGCCATGAGGTCAGTGGCGGAACTAGAGTTTCATACGTGGGGTGGCCAAGGCTACTTCAGGGGATCCATAGACCATGACAGAAGATTAGTGTGTAACCTTAACCTGGCATCTAAGGAGCATGAATGAATCCTATGATTTCTGATTAGAGGTAGAAGTGATAATTCACTTAACCTGGAGTTATTCAATGTGGCAGATAGGGTGGTCCAAAGGGGTTACTTCACTAGAATTCTTTAACATACTATGAATAGTCAACGTCTCTACCTCGGATCTGCAGATTAATCTCTTTCTTTCTCTCTCTCACACACACACACACACACACATGACTGTACTCACATATTGGAGAGACTTGGGTCAATCTGTTTTCATGAATATATAATCTGGGTCTATAAGTGTTGAACATCCCAAATATTTTCAGAAAATAAAGCAGAGAAAGTTTTGGAATTGGCCTAATCAAGACCAAATTAAATCTGTGTGACATGATACCCTTTGGATTTATAATTTTAGAATGTCAGTGTACTAGCTAGTACACAGTGCAGATTTTAATCAGGACCGGAGGGACTGCCTAAATGCCAAATTATCCTAGGTAGATTTAAAACAGCATAATTCTGCGGTTCTGGTGAGAACTGGCAAAATATTTCACAAACTCATCCATGTTGAGGGAGAGTGCCCTCCTTGACTCAACACTGAGAATTCTGAGGTGACTTAACCTGTCATCAACCATTGTTGTCCTAAGGTGGGTTTTAATCCGTTTTTAAAGCTGAGAAGATTCTCTCGCAAGAAGCACTGCTGACTGGTGTAACAACAGAAATCTTACAGAGTTGAAATAGCTCATGGAGACCTCTTTATAAGGGTCTAGAAACACAACAAAGTCATGGAGAGTAGACGGTCTGTCCCTTCCACTTCTCTCCTATCAAGAAGCCACTTGGTTTGATGAACCTCATGTTTGAGGTCCTCTAAATCTGACTCAAAGGTCTGAGCAAAGGCAAACAGAGGCTCCTCATTCAAGAATGTTGTACTCTTTGGGTTGAGAGACTGGACCCCTTGCATTATCTCGCAATTCTTCTTTGAAAAGCGCCTCTGCAGCTCAGCTGTGAGACTGTCAAGCACCTGATAAAAGATAGCTCTTTGGAAGCTCTCACCATCACTTTGATCACTATTTTTCTGTCCCACAGTGCTCATCATCAATGAGACATGAAATCTTAAGCTTGTGTTAGGTTGTCTTTTACACACTGATGTACACTTATTTTGCAGTGCTCTGCAATCTCTTCAACCTCTTTCCATAGTTCTCCATAGTAACCCTCACTTATGTAGTCCTGTAATGTGTCTGTAAGGGCACCTACTAGATCCACAGCCCTTGCTAGGTCAAGAGAGCTTGATTAAAGCATGTCAGAAAGACATTTGGCGTCACCAAGCACTTTACAAAAGGTAACCAAAAACCTTATGAAATGTAAATCTATCTGAGAAAGAAGGCCCCTTGCCTCCACTGATCCATCACCACTATTTTCAAGTGTGATATCCTGTAGCGCTCTCAGAACTGCTGGAAGCCTGTCCCTCAGATTACGGCATGCCACGTATCTGCATGCCCACCTTACATCCGTAAGTCTCTGTAGTTCCCTGGGCTGCTGCTGTGGATATGGCTCTTTCTGAACTGCAAGCCCCTTGAGATGAACGTACGAATCAGATACAAAGTTATCAAGCTTCTGCAGGAGAGCAACAAAGTTAACTGCCTCAGGCACTGATTTTACAGCATCAACAAGAACCAAATTCTAACAATGTGCATTACAGTGCACATAAAATCTTGCACTGTTTTTAATCCGTGCAGACACACCAGAATGCTTTCCGCTCGTGACGGATGCACCGTCATAGCCTTGCCCCACAAGATTATTTCTGTAGTCCAGACCATGTTTTTCAAGGCAATCAACTATAATTTTTGTGAGACCTGCTGCATCTAAGCTTTCAGCTGACTGAAAGTGTAAAAAGCTTTCGTGGAGAGCCCCGTTGTAATAGTACCTCACAACTAAAGACATTTGATATTTTTTCTGCAAATCTTTGGTTTCATCTGATATTACACTAAACACTTCACTTTCTTTTTCAGCTAAGGCCTCAAGAACTTCTTTCTGGATTTGGTGGCCTGTGAACTTAGCATTGCCACATGCATTCATCCTTTTGACCGTTAATAGGAGCACATCTGCAATTGTTTTAATGTAAGTACAGTTTTCCTCCATTTTCTTTTTCCGGTCCTCATTCATGACATCTAACATTGATGAGTTTCTGTCAATAGCCCTTTTATGCTGATTCCAAGTATACAGTGCCTTGCGAAAGTATTCGGCCCCCTTGAACTTTGCGACCTTTTGCCACATTTCAGGCTTCAAACATAAAGATATAAAACTGTATTTTTTTGTGAAGAATCAACAACAAGTGGGACACAATCATGAAGTGGAACGACATTTATTGGATATTTCAAACTTTTTTAACAAATCAAAAACTGAAAAATTGGGCGTGCAAAATTATTCAGCCCCCTTAAGTTAATACTTTGTAGCGCCACCTTTTGCTGCGATTACAGCTGTAAGTCGCTTGGGGTATGTCTCTATCAGTTTTGCACATCGAGAGACTGACATTTTTTCCCATTCCTCCTTACAAAACAGCTCGAGCTCAGTGAGGTTGGATGGAGAGCATTTGTGAACAGCAGTTTTCAGTTCTTTCCACAGATTCTCGATTGGATTCAGGTCTGGACTTTGACTTGGCCATTCTAACACCTGGATATGTTTATTTTTGAACCATTCCATTGTAGATTTTGCTTTATGTTTTGCATTATTGTCTTGTTGGAAGACAAATCTCCGTCCCAGTCTCAGGTCTTTTGCAGACTCCATCAGGTTTTCTTCCAGAATGGTCCTGTATTTGGCTCCATCCATCTTCCCATCAATTTTAACCATCTTCCCTGTCCCTGCTGAAGAAAAGCAGGCCCAAACCATGATGCTGCCACCACCATGTTTGACAGTGGGGATGGTGTGTTCAGCTTTGTTGCTTTTACACCAAACATAACGTTTTGCATTGTTGCCAAAAAGTTCAATTTTGGTTTCATCTGACCAGAGCACCTTCTTCCACATGTTTGGTGTGTCTCCCAGGTGGCTTGTGGCAAACTTTAAACAACACTTTTTATGGATATCTTTAAGAAATGGCTTTCTTCTTGCCACTCTTCCATAAAGGCCAGATTTGTGCAATATACGACTGATTGTTGTCCTATGGACAGAGTCTCCCACCTCAGCTGTAGATCTCTGCAGTTCATCCAGAGTGATCATGGGCCTCTTGGCTGCATCTCTGATCAGTCTTCTCCTTGTATGAGCTGAAAGTTTAGAGGGACGGCCAGGTCTTGGTAGATTTGCAGTGGTCTGATACTCCTTCCATTTCAATATTATCGCTTGCACAGTGCTCCTTGGGATGTTTAAAGCTTGGGAAATATTTTTGTATCCAAATCCGGCTTTAAACTTCTTCACAACAGTATCTCGGACCTGCCTGGTGTGTTCCTTGTTCTTCATGATGCTCTCTGCGCTTTTAACAGACCTCTGAGACTATCACAGTGCAGGTGCATTTATACGGAGACTTGATTACACACAGGTGGATTGTATTTATCATCATTAGTCATTTAGGTCAACATTAGATCATTCAGAGATCCCCACTGAACTTCTGGAGAGAGTTTGCTGCACTGAAAGTAGAGAGGCTGAATAATTTTGCACGCCCAATTTTTCAGTTTTTGATTTGTTAAAAAAGTTTGAAATATCCAATAAATGTCGTTCCACTTCATGATTGTGTCCCACTTGTTGTTGATTCTTCACAAAAAAATACAGTTTTATATCTTTATGTTTGAAGCCTGAAATGTGGCAAAAGGTCGCAAAGTTCAAGGGGGCCGAATACTTTCGCATGGCACTGTACATAGCATTGATGCGATGCTCTGCCTTCGAATGGAGCTTAAACCCGGAATCTTTAAAACAGCGCCTTTTTCCAGTTACAAAGACCTGACTGTGATGCGAAGGCAGATTCAGGTGTATTGGGCAGAGAAAAATGCCTACAGGCGAAACAATAAGTCGAATCTTGACTTACAGACTTTTCAAGCTATGAATTGTCCTTATACAAGGAGCTGTTGGAAGCCCTTTTCCTAAGTACCATGCTGAGTTCTGGGAAATGTTTTCAAACACGGCTGTATCGGACCCTCTTCTCTGGATCTTGAAAAGTCTGAAATACACGTTAAATAGTGTGTCATATCTCTATGGAAATGTATAATTAAGGGATCCACAAGATTAGGTACTAACAGCTACTAACTAAAATGTGCAGTTTAAAGTATAGGCCTGGCCTCCCATTGGGTCCTGATATCTCTCCCTTTCTTTTCATGTTTAATTGACCCTATGCAAAAATAAGACTGTCTATGGTTACATCTAAGCATCCAATTACCCACATTTTAGTCAAATCTCAATCTTAATTACAAATCCCCATTATCATAACCTTACCTTAATAAAATCAACTACCGGCCTAAGTTACTAGTTAGATCATGGATAGCCCTACTCTGCAGTAAGTAACTTAGCTAGCTATAATTTCTTACACCTTTACGATAGCAAACAGGCTATCTGCAAATTGTGGTAATCTTTTGAGTAACGTTAACAGATTGATAATAACAATTGTTCGTTTTGAGTTCAAGTATCGAAAATCTAACTGAGTTAATGGACTTCAAATTGCTGAATGTTAACTTGCTGAACACTGACAGCTGTAGCCTACTGGTTACCCCACATTAGCTAAACATTTGTATACTGTAACTTACGACACTGCACTGTATATGCGGGTATTAATAGCACAGATGTAAACATAATGTTAGTCTAAATTGGGAACCGATCTCTCTTATCTGATGAACTGTCTGTTAATGGAGCCAAAGGTCTAACATTAACTTACACAGCGACTCAACTTTCATCAAAGTGGAAACCTAAACCCAATGCTAAACCTTAAACATGATACTTCAAACATGATGCTTTTGGCAATCGCTAAAAGAGCTTGTGGAGCTGTGGAAATATTCTCTCTTCTTCTTCTGTATGTTCTTCTTATTCTTATTCCTTTGTATCTCGCAACCAACTTTAATATTCTCTCCTTCCTCATCCTCGATTTAAAAAATGCGGGCCGAACGTCAAAATAAATGCTTCTTTCAACAAGAGGTGAAATGAGATGTCAATCAGCATCAAACTGCCAGTAGCGAATTACATTTTGGGGTGGCACCCGGGGGGGCCAACCAGATGTCAGGGGTGTCCAGTGCCACCCCGGACACCCCTCTGGCTCCGCCCCTGCATGAGGTCGAAGGAATTGTCCGTAGAGCTCCAAACAAGGATTGTGTTGAGGCACAGAAGACTCGAGGTTGTAATCACTGCCAAATGTGCTTCAACAAAGTACTGAGTAAAGGGACTGAAAACGTATGTAAATGTGATATTTCCATTTTTTTAAATTTGTAACACGTTTGCAAAAATTTTAAAAATTAAAAATGTCTTTGTCATCATGGGGCTGCTGCCAACATACTGACTCAACTCCAGCCAATTTAATAATGGGAATTGATGGAAATTGATGTAAAATATATCACTAGCAACTTTAAACAATGCTACTTAATATAATGTTTACATACCCTACATTACTCATCTCATATGTATATGTATATACTGTACTCTATATCATCTTCTGCATCTTTATGTAATACATGTATCACTAGCAACTTTAAACTATGCTACTTTGTTTACATACCCTACATTACTCATCTCACTGTACTCGAACACCATCTACTGCATCTTGCCTATGCCGTTCTGTACCATCACTCATTCATATATCTTTATGTACATATTCTTTATCCCTTTACACTTGTGTGTATAAGGTAGTAGTTTGGAATTGTTAGGTTAGATTACTCATTGGTTATTACTGCATTGTCGGAACTAGAAGCACAAGTATTTTGCTACACTCGCATTAACATCTGCTAACTATATGTATGTGACAAATACATTTGATTTGATTTGATTTGAAGACATTCTTCAATCTGAATATTGGCGTTTTTAAGAGAGTGTTGTGAAAACACTTTTTCTGGTTGTCGGTACATGTAAAAGGCAGCATCAAAACACACAAAATATATATTTTTCAGACTGTCTATCATACAATCAAATGGTTAAGAAATGCACATGGTTAATAGCCTAAATATTGACTTAGGATATTTTTTTTTGTGGAATTTTACCTTAATTTTTGCATTGCTATATTTAGGCAGATTAGAAACAGTGAAAATGGGACAGGTGGAAGCAGTAATTGGACTCCCAAGTTCTGGGGCAATAAGATGGTACATTACATTAGAATTTTACACACAACCACACAGCCACACTGTAAAAAAAAATATTGGGTGAATTGAATTTTACTAAAAAAAATCAACCAGCATTTCTGCAAGTTGTTTCAACGATTTGTTAATTTTATTTTGCCATTCATGGGAGAATAAATCCAACTTAAATATTTTTGGTTGTCCTCTTTTAAAATAAGAGGACAACCAAAGATAGAGAAAATAAAGTGAATGAACTAGAAGTCTGGTTTTTAATTGCCTTGCACTTCCTATCTTGTCATGTGGGGGATTGTGGGTAATTCAACATTTTGTTGACTTTATGATTATTTTACACAATGTTGTATGCATGTTTGAAGAAAGAAAAGTATTCTTTCAATATTAGTATTAATCAGCTTGTTGTGCCATGAGGTGTAGGTCTAATATCAAAGCCAACCACATTTCCTCAATGCTTGCTGTAAAACTGCCAGTTACTGTTGGTGGATTGCACGAAAATGCTCCAGAAGAAGTGATCTAATTATGCACTAAACAGTACTTGAAACACCCAAATAATGTTTTCAACCCCTTCTGGTAGTACTCCCAGTCCCTGGCCAGGTGTTGCACAACACTTCATTAAGTGGTGTTACAACACACTGTGTCAGGTTTAAAAACATCTCAGGATGACGTGTTTCAATACTCAAGGAAAGTTAAGGTTTTGACTCCTTTGCGTTGGTGGCAGCTCAGATGCCATTCGTTTTGGTGTTACAAAGCACTTCATTTTAACAGTGCAGTAGCACAATGCTGTTGGTGTCCAACAGCATTTCCTGAATTTGCTGGAAGCAATTTGACCCCACCATCAACCCAGAGAGCCCCATGCCTATCCCTTTCCTCCCCTCTCCTCTCCTCTCCTACCTGTCCCCCTCTCCTCCTTTCCCCCTGTTGTCCCCTCTCGTCCCTTCACACTGAGCACAGACGTCAATTCAACATCTATTTCACGTTGGTTAAAAGTAATTTCATGGAAATGACGTGGGAACAACGTTGATTCAACCAGTTTATGCCCAGTGGGTCTTCTCTGTTTAGTCTGTCCCAGGTCTCTTAATGCGAAAGTGAAACGGCCGGTAAAACCGAGAGAGAGAGAGAGAGAGAGGGCTCGGCTCTGGTGCCATGTGGAAACGTCCGCCTGCACGGATCTGCCCGTGAGCACCGACGGGGCAAAGAAAGGGAATTGGAGAAAACGGTAAAAGGAGATATAACGTTCAACTAATCACGGAGAGAACGTCTGGTGAGAAGCGGAGAGCAGAGGGCATCGGCTAGCGAAGAAGTAAGTGGCTCGCGTTCAGGTCTTTTAATGTTTACCAGACTGGTGTGTGTGTATGTGCGCGCGTGTAAGTTACGTGTACGTGCTTGTGTGAGAGGATAAAGACTGGGTGATGATCCAATCTCTTATAGAGAGAGGCCCGGCAACTGCCCGGTGTAGACCGTATAGGCTATTGAATGAAAGTGCTGAACGATTGTAGCCTATTATTGTTCAATCTGATGATGCAGATTCCCCTCCGGACGACAGAACTGGCAGCTGGTTCACTGTGGTGAGACAAAGTTAGACCAGAGTTTAGTGAAAAGTAGTCACTGCACAAACTTACTGTTCCGTAGATAATAATATTAGTGATTAAGTTTTGTTTGTAAAGTTCTGCAAATAAGGTTTTGCACTTTTTGAGTTTTGTTGGGTTCTGTTATTGGAGTTTTATGGTGGGATGTGAGTTCCCTTGTGCATTTAGACAATTGGTATACAATACCTAAAAAAAGTCTAAAATGATTAGTAGTTCTTTCTTTCTTTCTGAATTTCACTCAAGCAGCACCGCGTTATCCCGTGCGTATGCCTAAGGACAGGTGGAGCGCACTGTTTACGGGCATATCTTATCCCCAGCCCTCAATCTGTGCAAACATGTATTAACTCGCTTATTCTGCACATTTGGAATATAATTTAAACAATAATAAGCATTGGCTGTATGTGGTTGAGATTGGATCGCCTGGATATGTCCTAGGTCAATGGGTTCCCTCTAGGAGGGTCCGGGGATGCACCCGGTGAGATTTTGAAGGGAAAATACATCCAAAATATTCCGGATCATTTGGTCAATGTATCCCAACCACAACTGAAATACCAATAATGTGTGTATTACTTTAAACTGTTGGTCTAACTAACAGTTCAGAAAGTAATTGAGCTTGGCAATTTGTTTGTAGAACGCCTGAGAGAAATTCTGTTCTCGGGTGCGTTCAGTTCGATTGAACGCTTGCTACGTTGCGTAATGGCTTGTACTGAATTACACTTTTCCACAAAAAGTTATTCAACGTTCTTGAACAAACTTTGAGATAGCCTTGTCTCTGTTTGGTGTGTGTGACGGGCGTGGCTTGCAATGAGTGATGTATTTGAAGGGCAGGGGTGTATTTTGAACGCACTATCCAACCGCTCCCTGTTTTTAAACTGGTTGTTCAGAATAGCACTGTTTCTGTTTAACTGAACGTTGTGTTGCGTTTGTTTTGTACTGAACGCAGCCCTGGTGACTTTTCTACTCCAAAATGAATGAAAATAAAATGATGGTGACCATTCAAATATAATTTTTCCCTCCAGAAATTAGCCTAACAACATATTGGTCCATATTATCAGGCTGGTGTGTTATTTAGCAATAAGCATGATCACCTATAGCCCAAGCGATTCAGCGTAGTGGCTGCAAATAAATAGGCTGAATCATGCCCATCCCAAACTTTTTCAGTCATGGCCTCCTTTCATCATGGGGGGAACATCCAATTTATTATGTAAATCAAATATAAAGATGGTTCTGGAACTATTCTTAACGTGAATATTAGGTTGCATAAACATGATGAGTGCTCCCCCCCCCCCCCCCCCCCACAATGTTGGCCTTCACATTTGTTTTCTAAACATAAGTAAGGAGGATAGGTTGCTGCTGCTGGTCCGTCTGTGAGACAGGCTGGCTGCCACTGACTGGGGAGAGAAACAGGCTTGCTTGAGCCTACTGCCTGAGGTTCAGAGAAACAGCCCTTCTCTAGTTCTGTAGCCTACTAAAAAACAGTTGTTTCAAAGTTTATAATAGGTCCGTGCTATCCCCGGATCCTTGGGACGTCCCTACCCATTGAAGTTTAAATGTAATTATCAAGGTAAGGTTAGGGTTAGGTAAGGCAAGGGCTATGGTTATGGTTAATGGTTGGGTAACGGTAAGGGTTAAGGTTAGGATTTAGGGTAGGGACATCCCAAGTATCCCAGATTGCGTTTATAATACTACCTAAATTGTCTTTGAAAATTATGCCCAATATAACCGTTACCAATTATTACTAGTTTTTGCACTCATCACTTCACAATAGAAACCTTTTTCATTAGAAAAGTATCCTTTTCTATATCATTTTTATTTGTGCTAATGGATTTAGCATGTTAAATGTGACTGTACTTCTTTATTTGTTACAAGTTAGCTCCCAGGAGGAAGGGTTTGTTAAGAAGAGAGTGTAGAGAGAGAGAAATAGAGAAACTATTGCTCCATTCTTCTTTACAAGTCTTGCACAACTTTTTTTTACCCTTCACAAACCAAGGCGTCTGAGGACTGGGCCAAACCACGCACGCACGCATGCACACACACACACACACACACACACACACACACACACACACACACACACACACACACACACACACACACACACACACACACACACACACACACACACACACACACACACACACACACACACACACACTGTCCACTACAGCAGCCTACAGCATCCTTATTCTCAAAATAATCAACGTTCAGCTACTGCTTCTTTATGACTACTCTCACACATACACTCTCCTCTACCTGATTTGTTTTAAAACAGCCCTTTTCCTAATCCCATGTGGATACACACACACACACACACACACACACACACACACACACACACACACACACACACACACACACACACACACACACACACACACACACACACACACACAAACTCCCAGTAAATGGGTGAAAGCAGCAGAATAGTAGATGTGTGTGTGTGATTTACGTTGCCACAGCAGTTTAAGAGCCCTGCTGCTCGCCGACCATGTCTCACACAACATTATTTATTGATACATTTCTAACATTACCAACAAATGTGTTTTCATTCGGCTGAAGATCACGTGTCAGATCTACTGTACACAGCACCAAAGCATAACATAAGGAAAATGCACACACAAAAATCACTCACCAGCCACATGGCTCTGCCCAATTTGTGCTCTCCCTTAAGGCATGTGTATGATGATGTGATATCAATGAGACTTAAAGTATGAACTATCTGAGTTTTTAACAGGAAATTAAAGAACATACTTTTAAATGAAAGAACAGACTTTAAAAAATACACTATCAATGAACCAATCAACTAATAATCTCTGCTCCCTGACCTCCCACCACACCCCCAACCTCAAACAGTGGCAGCACCTAACCTACTGGATCCAAAATCCGCCACTCACAACAGCAAGCCCTGCCTTTCCTTCTCCGCCAAGTCAATCACGCTGAGCCCTAGAGAGGAGTGTCAGGCCATCGCCACGGTGATGAAGTGGAAGACGGTGTTGGCCATTTTCCTCCTGGTGGTTCTCTACCTGGTGGTGGGAGCTGCCGTGTTCAGGGCCCTGGAACAACCCCACGAGAGGTAGGGGAGACCGGGGTTGGTTGTCACACTTTTTACTCTCGTGTGTATTTCTCAGCACCAGTATATCTTGGAAGACTCTTTTCAACAGTAATACAAAGACCAACGTGTTAGGTTGAAATAGGAACCCTTTTTATCCTCACATCTTATTTCAACATAAGTCATTAAAACACATTCTGTCCACTTGTGACAACTAGCCCCATCGCGGGGTTGGTTGTCACACAGTATAGAGTTGGTTGTCACAATGTTTGTAGCTTACTCCTTTTGTAACAGAAAGTTAAGCAATATAGCCAACAGAGTCATAAAAATAGCCAAGCCTTTCTTTGGTCTAACAATATTGCTAACAAAATTCAGCATTTTATACCATGAGAACAACATATGACATTTTGAGTAGATTTGTGTACATGTGCAGGTGTGTGTGACTGAAAAATGTGTGTGTGAGGCAACAAACCCAGATTGCAAATATACCTCTTCCCAACAGATGTATACATGATGCATCGGGAAGATGCAGTTTAGACATCGTTAATTGGCAAGACGTCTCACAGATGTGGCCAGGCATCAACATTATATTCTGAAGTCTCTGCGAAGTCCTTCCAATGCGCAAACACTCTCCACACTACATACTCCCAACACATTTTGATAGGTCAGCCTAAGGTGTTCGTGTTTACTGGGAAGGGAGGTCTTTATATCAACAGCAGAAAAGAGCATGGGATTTATTGTATACTGGCAGTGGCAATGTCCCCAAACAATATGGTTATAATGGAGTTGATTTTTATTTATTTATTTCACCTTTATTTAACTAGGCAAGTCAGTTAAGAAAAATGCTTATTTACAATGACGGCCTACCCCGGCCAAACCCTAACCCGGACGACGCTGGGCAAGTTGTGTGCCGCCCTATGGGACTCTCAACCACGGCTGGTTGTTATAATCGAACCAGGGTCTGTAGTGACACCTCTAACACTGAGATGCAGTGCCTTAGACCGCTGCGCCACTCGGGAGCCCAATATAGTGACAACTATCCCCAACCCCCTCCTCCCCCAATGCTAATTAAGATGCTAGTTACCAAATGGATTGACCTACTGTAGCAACTCAGAAATAGGTTTGGAATCTAGCTCTCCCTTTCCTGATTCCAACAAACATAATTCTTCATTTATACTCACATAATTCAAACATTTCAAAAGTAAGTACCAAGAAAACACGTATTTTTACTTTCACCTATGAAAAACACTATATTTTGCCATGCTAACATTAATTGACCAGGTGGCTGAGTTCTTTAAAAGAATTCATACTTTTTCATCTTAAAATTATTAAGATGACACTCTAGATTGGGAGTAATAAGCACTGTGACAACTAACCTGTGAGATAACCAACCGTGGTCTCTCCTAGATCCCTCCCTTATCTCTTTCTCATCCTGTCTTTCTCCTCTCTCTCTTTCTCTTTCTCTCTCGCTCCAGTGCTCAGCGCCTGGCCATCCTGAATCAGAAACTAGAGTTCCTCTCCACACACACCTGTGTCAACCACAGCCATCTGGAGGAATTGGTCAAGGTACTATGTGTGTTTGCGCATGTGCACATGGACAGACTCCCTTATCTCTTCAAAGCAGAGCTTTCTCCTCCCTCGCTTTCACTGCTTTCTCTGTACACCTTCTGCACTTTTGTGCAGACTTGTGTGAGCATGTGTGTGTGTGTGTGTGTAGGATCATGTTTATAGCCAGAGTGACTCATTGAGAATGCTTCTCTGCTGTCGATGCTGGTGTTGCGCCAGAAAACATCCCTCATAATGATCTCAGCATGAGATATGAACTACCGGTGATTTCATGTAAATGCTAATATGGCAAAAAAAAATCGCTAGCTACCCAAAAAACTGTAACGATGTCTTTGAGAGACAGCAAGTGCTCATTGTGCAAATGTATTTATGTTTTAAATAAACATTGGAGATAAAATATAGTTTACATGTTGTCAACAATCTAACCCAACCCTGTCTGTTTTGCCCCATAGTTGCGCATGCATCAGTTTTATTGCTAAACGACCAACCAGTCTATAAAGCCAGTGAAACGTCAGAACACACACAGTAATGCGTTGGTTTTACTTTCTTATTCTGCTATTAAAAACCTGTATAGATTGGTCTATTAATTAAAGAAGTAATAATCAGAAAACAATAATGAAGTCAAATGTGTGTGTGTGTGTGTGTGTGTGTGTGTGTGTGTGTGTGTGTGTGTGTGTGTGTGTGTGTGTGTGTGTGTGTGTGTGTGTGTGTGTGTGTGTGTGTGTGTGTGTGTGTGTGTGTGTGTGTGTGTGTGTGTGTGTGTGTGTGTGTGTGTGTGTGTGTGTGTGTGTGTGTGTGTGTGTGTGTGTGTGTGTGGCCATGTCCGAAATCTGTCATGCCTACTACTAACAAAACAACATGCTGTGTACTAAACATACTGCATACTATTGAGATGTTACTGTTTAATACAAATGTGTGCAGTAAATATCATTATACAATGGGTGGGTCTAACCTCGAATGCTGATTGGTTATAAGTGCATTCCAGCTGGTGTCTATTCCACAAGTTTCCACTGGCTAAATCTGTGACGTTAAATCGCCTGTTTACTCTGTTCCATCTGACTGCGCAATCTACTGTCTCATCAGTCCAGGCAGGAAAGTTATAAACTTGATCTCCACTATAAATCGCATCTAGACATTATCTTGTATTTCTTTTTTAAACCTTGCTGTCTGTCTCGCCAACATTTGCAACATTGTTTCAATATTAAAATTCGATCTCCAACTGTCCCATAGTAACGTGTTGTAATGGGTGCGTGTTGGTGGCAGGGAAGTCAGGCGTATATATACACCTGTTCTGAAAGGCCCCATAGCCTGCAACACCACTAAGCAAGGGGTACCACCAAGGAAACGGCACCATGAAGACCAAGGAGCTCTCCAAGCAAGTCAGGGGCAAAGTTGTGTAGAAGTACAGCTCATGGTTGGGTTCTTAAAAAATATCAGAAACTTTGAACATCCCATGGAGCACCATTAAATCCATTATTGAAAAATGGAAAGAATATGGCATCACAATAAACCTTCCAAGAGAGGGCCGCCCAACAAAATTCATGGACCAGGCAAGGAGGGCATTAATCAGACAGGCAACAAAGAGACCAAAGATAACCCTGAAGGAGCTGCAAATCTCCACAGTGGAGATTGGAGTATCTGTCCATAGGACCACTTTAAGCCATACACTCCACAGAGCTGGGCTTTACAGAAGAGTGGCCAGAGAAAAGCCATTGCTTAAAATAAATAAGCAAGCACCTTTGGTGTTCGCCAAAAGGCATGTGGGAGACTCCCCAAATATATGGAAAAAGGTACTCTGGTCAAATGAGACTAAAATTTTGCTTTTGGCCATCAAGGAAAACGCTATGTCTGGCGCAAACCCAACACCTTCCATCACCTCAAGAACACCATCCCCACAGTGAAGCATGGTGGTGGCAGCATCATGCTGTGGGGATGTTTTTCAGGGACTTTGAAACGGTTTTTTTTATTTAGTTTTTATTTAGTTTTTTAATCAGTGCTTCACAAAACTCCAAAACCAAAATGACAAAATATAAAAAAGTGTGTACAAAACCTGTCGCGCACCGACACAAAATACACAAACATATAATCAAATGAGCAACGACAAGGACATGAGGGGAAACAGAGGGTTAAATACACAACATGTAATTGATGGGATTGGAACCAGGTGTGAAGGAAGACAATACAAAACCAATGGAAAATGAAAAATGGATCAGTGATGGCTCGAAGGTCTGTGACGTCGACCGCCGAACACCGCCGGAACAAGGAAAGGACGAAGTCGTGACACGTGTTGTGACTCCGTGACAGAGAGAGAGAGAGAGAGAGAGAGAGAGAGAGAGAGAGAGAGAGAGAGAGAGAGAGATATGAAGGCAGGCAGGCAGGCGGGCAGGCAGCATTTCTCAGCCAGTCGAAATCATGAATTTATGGATATATACAAAGAGATGTCAAGTGAAAAAGGGTCAAATTAAACAGAGTGCAGCTAGTTTGCGATCTATCCAGATTCATTTTAAAGTTATTGTGTTAGCTGTGTTGTTGGCTAGCTTCTCTGAACATCAGTGTCCTAACGAGTGAGCCTATTTTCTATGATAGGCGACATCGTGCCTCGTTAGCTCAGTGTTATGGATGTATCGAAATAACTGTCACTAGAAAACAGCTTAAACAAATGCAACTACTGTTGTTATTCTGTCTGCACTGTTTGACGTGACTGTAAAATCGCCGTAGTTGGCGAGCTAGCAAGCAAGGGATAAGAACGTTGCAAGCCAGTTTGGCAATGGAACATTTAGATCATACAACTGGTTCATGGCCATAGATTTGTATTTTTTAAATGTAAACTTAGTTTAACTAGGCAAGTCAGTTAAGAACAAATTCTTATTTACAATGATGGCCTAAAGGTAAAAGGCCTCCTGCAGGGACGGGGCCTGGGATTAAAATAAATAAATACAATATAAACATAGGACAAAACACACATCACAACAAGAGAGACAACACAAATCTACACAAAGAGACAACAACATAGCAAGGCAGCAACACAACATAACAACAACACAGTAGCAATATAACATGGTACAAACATTATTGGGCACATTCAACAGCACAAAGGTCAAGAAGGTAGAGACAACAATACATCACACAAAGCAGCCACAAATGTCAGTAAGAGTGTCCATGATTGAATCTTTGAAAGAAGAGACAGATAAAACTGTCCAGTTTGAGAGTTTGTTGCAGCTTGTTCCAGTTGCTAGCTGGAGCGAACTGAAAAGAGGAGCGACTCAGGGATGTGTGTGCTTTGGGGACCTTTAACAGGATTTGACTGGCAGAACAGATGTTGTAAGTGGAGGATGAGGGCTGCAGTAGATATCTCAGATAGGAGGGAGTGAGGTCTAAAAGGGTTTTATAAATAAGCATCAACCAGTGGGTCTTGCGACAGGTATACAGAGATGACCAGTTTACAGAGGATTATCGACTGCAGTGATGTCCTATAAGGAGCATTGGTGGCAAATTTGATGGCCGAATAGTAAAGAACGAATAGATGGCCAAATAGATACAGAAAAAAATACTAAACGACTGTCGCGTCTCACAACCGAGCCAATAGAACGAACGACCAGCCGTAGCAACCATAGATTTGTTTCGAGACAATATCTTGTGGAAGGATGAAATAGTATGAATTAATTAATCAAATAACATTTAGAAGGAAAATATGTCAATCATTATTTGAATATGTTGGTAACCCGTTGTGTAAAAGTGATAATGGCGTCCATACCGGTATTTGGAGGATATATTGGCACGGGTGTTGTTATATTGGCAAACCGTGCCAATATATCCTCCAAACACGGGCCTCTCGGGCATTATCACTTAAACATACTAGGCTCACCCATACTGAGAATGCATCATCTTATGCACAATGTCGTTGTTACCCACCACTCATTCATTTTGGTACAGTGTGCCCCTCAGCTTATTACCAACAGTTGTCAAACACACTTAGGTCTGATAAAATAATTCCCTTCCTCTCGCATGCAGCGAATTCTATTAGATTAAACCCGAAATGAGTATGACATCCGGGCATACTCAATTTTTGAAATTTCCCACTCTAAAAAACTTTACATTTTCACACCCAATCAACCTACTATTTAGAAGTACAGGTATTCGGACATGGCTTATGTTGTGTGTCTCATCCACAGCAAGTGGTGTCAGCGATCCGTTCAGGGGTGAACCCAGCAGGGACTCTGACCAATCACAGCAGTCTCTGGGACCTAAGCTCCTCCTTCTTCTTCGCGGGGACCGTCATCACTACTATCGGTAAGGGTGTATGTGTGTGTGTGTGTGTGTGTGCTGCGTTTGTGTGTGTGTCTTGTGTGTGTAGTATGATGTGTACGAAATCTAATTTAACCTCTCAGTACAGTCAACATTACAATGTTAAACCATTCAAGTGTTGCTTTAGCAGTATGCTTAGGGTCATTGTCCCGCTCGATGGTGAACCTCTGTCCCAGTCTCAAATCTCTGGAAGACTGAAACAGGTTTCCCTCAAGAATTTCCGTGTATTTAGCACCATCGATCATTCCTTCAATTCTGACCAGTTTCAAAGTCCCTGAAAAACATCCCCACAGCATGATGCTGCCACCACCATGCTTCACTGTGGGGATGGTGTTCTTGAGGTGATGAGAGGTGTTGGGTTTGCGCCAGACATAGCGTTTTCCTTGATGGCCAAAAGCTACATTTTAGTCTCATTTGACCAGAGTACCTTCTTCCATATATTTGGGGAGTCTCCCACATGCCTTTTGGCGAACACCAAAGGTGCTTGCTTATTTATTTTAAGCAATGGCTTTTCTCTGGCCACTCTTCTGTAAAGCCCAGCTATGTGGAGTGTATGGCTTAAAGTGGTCCTATGCACAGATACTCCAATCTCCACTGTGGAGATTTGCAGCTCCTTCAGGGTTATCTTTGGTCTCTTTGTTGCCTGTCTGATTAATGCCCTCCTTGCCTGGTCCATGAATTTTGTTGGGCGGCCCTCTCTTGGAAGGTTTATTGTGATGCCATATTCTTTCCATTTTTTAATAATGGATTTAATGGTGCTCCATGGGATGTTCAAAGTTTCTGATATTTTTTAAGAACCCAACCATGAGCTGTACTTCTACACAACTTTGCCCCTGACCTGCTTGGAGAGCTCCTTGGTCTTCATGGTGCCTTTCAGAACAGGTGTATATATACTGAGATCATGTGTCAGATCATTTGACACTTAGATTGTACACAGGTAGACTTTATTTAACAAATTATGTGACTTCTGGAGGTAAATGGTTGCACCAGATCTTATTTAGGGGCTACATAGCAAAGGGGGTGAATACATATGCACGCACCACTTTTCCGTTTTTAATTTTAATGATTTTTTTTAAGTAATTTTTTTAAATTTCACTTCAC
Organism: Oncorhynchus mykiss; assembly: GCF_057628025.1. Taxonomy (NCBI): domain Eukaryota; kingdom Metazoa; phylum Chordata; class Actinopteri; order Salmoniformes; family Salmonidae; genus Oncorhynchus; species Oncorhynchus mykiss. Next base: position 35,482,122 of record NC_143040.1, read on the forward strand.
CAAATTGGACTATTTTGTGTATGTCCATTATATGAAATCTAAATAAAATCCATTTAAATTACAGGTTGTAATGCAACAAAATAGGAAAAACGCCAAGGGGGATGAATACTTTTGCAAGGCACTGATTACTGGACATTAAAAATATTCATGCGAGTAGTCTGCTGACTGGCCAGCTCATCCTCTTCAGCAGGATGACATCATCCTCAATGAAGAATTAGCAAGCATTTCTGAAGCGGTCTGTTTGAGATACAAGTTTGAGGCTGGGTTTTTGAGATGTTTTTTCTCCAGTTTATGCTTTGGCCACAAGTATAGGATCAGTCAACAATATTATTTGGGTATGAGTTAACAGAATATTAACTTTTTAAAGTTACTTTTTCACTGGACAGTTACTTTAAAACTGCAGCCTTTTCTCTCAGCGTCATCGCAAAATCTGTATAATTGCAGGAAATTAGCTTTAAAATGGCAAAGTGTTCTTTTTTAAGAGGCCTTTTTCTTCTGTCCCTCCAGGTTTTGGGAACATCTCCCCCCATACGGAGGGAGGGCGTATATTCTGTATAATTTATGCCCTGCTGGGGATCCCTCTGTTTGGCTTCCTACTGGCTGGAGTAGGAGACCAATTGGGAACCATCTTTGGGAAGGCCACCGCCAGGGTCGAGAAGATGTTCGTGGTGAGTCCATGTAGAGGAGATGTGTGTGTGTGTGTGTGTGTGTGTGTGTGTGTGTGTGTGTGTGTGTGTGTGTGTGTGCATCCTTACATGTGTGAGGCCATTCTTAATTACTTCTTTATCCCAGAAGAGTAGAGGCCTGTCTGTCAGTCTATCCCAGATGAAGGTTGTGAATGTCATTCATTACAGTTAATAACACCCTAGTGTATTGCCAGGAATAATTGGAAGAGAGGTCTAGTGCATTGAGAATACAGTAGCTATTCAATTCCTATGGTCCAATCTGCCCCTCATACCGTTCATCATGGCCACCTCCTAATTATCCCTAGATTTCAGTTGACTAACCTGGCAACTCTTCCTCAAGTCGTTGCTGTATATAAGAAATGTGGTCTCAGTCAACTTACTAAGGTTATTATAGTAAAAAAAAAACTTAACTAAAACTAATCATTAAAAAAAACATTTTGTAAACTGAAACAAAGTAATTAACAAACCCGTTTGAAAAACTGAAACTATGAAATCATAATGATTTTTTTTGGGGGGGGGGAAATCTAATGGAGCTTTCAATTGAGTTTTCAAGCTTTTTTTCTAATGGGATTTTCGTGCTTCGGAATCTGGCAGGTCACATTGAGATTTACTTTATAATTTAAAAGTAGACTCAGCGAGATGATGTTGCCACAAGCATAGAGTCACATATAGTTTTGCGCATGTGCACGGGTGCCCTTCACACTACTTCACACTACTACAAGGTGGTAGCTACGGGACCAAAACAGTGGAGAAGTTTCAACGCTCCTGGTTGTCGCAGAAATTGACCCAATACTACTGTTTACTTCATGCATCTACATCATCTCGCTGAGTCTACCTTTAAACCTGACCCATCACGTTATGCATTAGTGCCTCACAATGGCAAGAATTGGCATTCACAAAAAACACCAAACTTATACAGTACAACACATAGTTGTCTCCTAGCCTGCCCCGCATAGGGTTCTTTCTGTCCCTAACACTATAACTAAAACTGAAATCAAATAATAGAACAAACTAAATAGAAATGTTTTTATGAAACTTCAAACGAAATAAAAACTAGTGGATCTGAAAACTAACTGAAACTAAACAGAATTTCAGATCAACACAAAACTATAATATCCTTGCAATTTTAGCTGGTGAAATTAGGGTTAAATACTGTTGATTAATAAATATCTCTCTATCCCTTTCTCCCGGCCTCCCGCTGTAGCAGTGGGATGTTAGTCAGACTAAGATCCGTGTCATCTCCACCGTTCTCTTCATCCTGTTCGGCTGTCTGCTCTTCGTGGCGCTGCCGGCGGCCATCTTTAAACACATTGAGGGCTGGAGTGCTCTGGAGTCCCTTTACTTTGTTGTTATCACCTTGACAACCATTGGTTTTGGGGACTTTGTCGCAGGTAAATTATCACGAAGATAGTCATTCAAGTCCTAACTTGAAATGTGTATGCTTAAGTACATGTACGCACGCACGCACGCGCACACACACACTTTTTTAGTAAACCTTTATTTATACAGATTTGTTTCATGAAGATATTAATCTCTTTTAGAGACCAGTTAAAGGCTGCAGCAGTCAGCACACATGAAGTGAGCTACAATGAGAAGGGAGAGACAGTATAGAAGGAATGATTTAACCGCAGCTATCAGTGAGAAAAGTGTCTTGTCTCTGTCACACTTTCCCCATTCACTCAGGGAAGTGGGGACGGAGACAGAACAGAGATATAATTTACTGCAGGGTCAGAACTAGAACAAGGACCTGGTTAGACGGAGAGATAAAGAGAGAAATTAAGGGGTTGTGTGTGTGTGTGTGTGTCCTCTCCAGGTGGTTCAGAGATTGAGTATCTGGACTACTACAAGCCTGTGGTGTGGTTCTGGATCCTGGTGGGGCTGGCGTACTTCGCTGCTGTTCTCAGCATGATAGGAGACTGGCTCAGAGTCATCTCTAAGAAGACCAAAGAGGAGGTATCTCTCTCTCTCTCTCTCTCTCTCTCTCTCTCTCTCTCTCTCTCTCTCTCTCTCTCTCTCTCTCTCTCTCTCTCTCTCTCTCTCTCTCTCTCTCTCTCTCTCTCTCTCTCTCTCTCTCTCTCTCTCTCTCTCTCTCTCTCTCTCTCTCTCTCTCTCTCTCTCTCTCACCTCTCACTCTCACTCTCACTCTCACTCTCACTCTCACTCACATACACATCAATCAAGTATATTTTAAAAAGCCCTTTTTAGATCTGCAGCTTTCAGAAGGTGCTTTAAAGTTGCCCAGCCTAAAACCCCAAAGAGCAAGCAATGCAGATGCAGAAGAACAGTGGCTGGGAAAAACTAACACACACACACAAACACAGAAAAGGATCTGAACCCGGGTCTCGGCCCCACGGGAGAAACCAACGTCTTGACCGTTAAACCAAGAGGAATTGTCCTATTCGGGAACGAGCTGACTCTGATTTTGAAGTCGCAGTCATGGCTACCTCATCCCTGTCCCTAATGAAATCAACTACCTACAGTATATCCTCTGATAGACATTACTGTGAGACTCTCCAGTGACACTCTCCAGCTCAACAGAGTGTACAGTAACACATTATACAGAAAGAGAGAGAGAAAGAAAGAGGAGAGAGAGAATCCTTACTGCCCCCTCAGAGTTATCACGCTGACATCCTGCTATTTTACGCAGCGTCATCACTCCACAAGTGACATCACGCTTCCGTCTATGATGGTCAGACGTGTGTGTTTGTGTGTGTGTGTGTACATGGCTGTGTGTTCGTGCATAGGGCTGTGGCGGTCACAAAATTTTGTCAGCCGGTGATTGTCAAGCAAATAACTGTTGGTCTCACGGTAATTGAGAGTTAATTAACATAAAAACATTTAGCATCTCCTGGCTTCCACACATAGAATACAAGTCACTGATATAGACCTTTGGAACATCAATATTTTAAAAAGTCTAATAAATCCATGTAATATAGCCTTCACCTTCACAATAAATCCATTATTAATTTTAGACAGGACTAAAGAAGCATGAAATGAAGAAAATGTCGTCTATTTCAGAAGAACATAATCGCATAGGTCCTGATCTGGCTATGCCAAATGCCTGTGGGCTACACTGCTAAATGAACTAGACAGAATTTAGAATTCCGTGGTGTTATTTATAGTATGAAGAATACAACTGAACAAAGCTGAATAAAATAGAAAGGATATTTTATCCAAATGATTTGAGGGAGTGCGCACATGTGGCTATTCTGTGTTGAGCGGTTAACAAAGAAATAGGTATTCCTATATGCTTAATTTAGAGTTACTAATGTAACTTTAGTTGTTCTACAAATGTTGTGCTATATGTTTTGATATTTAATACATTGTAAGGCTGCATGATGCGACTCTGATGATGATTTGAAAAAAGTAGCTTGAAAGGCATGAGCTCTGCTTTGTTTTTTTGCACAGGCTGCACACACTACATCAGTCACTCATTCACAATTTTACAAATACTTAATAATGTCTAGAATTTCATGGTGGCATCCCCTTTGTGTGGCCGTAATGCACCCTAAAAAAATCCATGCCTTTTGCGGCCAGTGGCTGTTGTGCCCTTCCCCCTGAGTGCTGCGCGCTCTGAATCATCTCTCACTCACAAATCAAATCAAACTTTATTTGTCACATGCGCCGAATACAGCAAGGGTAGGCCTTCCCATGAAATGCTTACTTACAAGCCCTTAACCAACAGTGCAGTTCAAGAAGAGTTTAATCATTTAGGCAGGTTACCTTCGCTTCCTTGGGCACAGGGACTATGGGGCCAGCTTGAAACACGTATGTTTGACAGACTCGGTCAGGGAGAGGTTGAAAATGTCAGTGAAGACACTTGCCAGTTGATCCACGCATGCTTTGAGTACACGTCCTGGTAATCCGTCTGGCCCAGCGGCTTTATGAATGTTGACTTGTTTAAAGGTCTTGCTCACATCGGCTACCGAGAGCTTTATGACATGGTCATCCAGATCAGCTCTCGTGCATGCTTCTGTGTTGCTTGCCTCGAAGCGAGCACAAAAGGCATTTAGCTCGTCTGGTAGACTCGCGTCACTGGGCAGCTCGTGTCTGGGTTTCCCTTTGTAGTCTGTAATAGTTTTCAATCCCTGCCACATTTGTCGAGCATCAGAGCCGGTGTAGTAGGATTCAATCTAATATTTTATTGAGGCTTTGCTTGTTTGATGGTTCGTCTGAGGGTGTAGCGGGATTTCTTATAAGCGTCCGGATTAGTGTCCCGCTCCTTGAAAGCGGCAGCTCTAGCCTTTAGCTCGATGCGGATGTTGCATGTAATCAATGGCTTCTGGTCGGATATGTATGTACGGTCACTGAGGGGACGACTTCGTCAATGCACTTATTGAAGAAACATATTCCAGTCTGTGCTAGCAAAACAGTCCTGTAACGTAGCATCCGCGTCATCTGACCACTTTCGTTTCGAGTGAGTCACTGGTACTTCCTGCTTTCGATTTTGCTTGTAAGCAGGAATCAGGAAGATAGAATTATGGTCATATTTGTCAAATGGAGGGTGGGGGAGAGCTTTGTATGCATCTCTGTGTGTGGAGTAAAGGTGGTCTAGAATTTTTCTTCCTCCGGTTGCAGATATGACATGCTGGTAAAAATTTGGTAAAACTGATTTAATTTTGCCTGCATTAAAGTCCCTGGCCACTAGGAGCGCCGATTCTGGAAGAGCTTTTTCTTGTTTGCTTATGGCCTCATAGAGTTGGTTGAGTGCTGTCTTAGTGCCAGCATCGGTCTGTGGTGATAAATAGAAGGCTACGAATAATATAGATGAGAACTCTCTTGGTAGATATTGTGGTGTACAGTTTATCATAAAGTACTCAACCTCAGGCGATTAATACCTTGAGACTTCTTTAATATTAGACATCGCTCACCAGCTGTTTTGACCAACAGACATACACCCCCACCCCTTGTCTTACCAGACGTAGATTCTTCTCTGTTCTGCCGGAGTATGGAAAATCCCGCCAGCTCTATATTATCTGTGTCGTCGTTCAGCTACGACTCGGTGAAACATAAGATACTACAGTTTTTAATGTCCCGTTGGTAGGATAATCGTAATCATAGGTCATCAATTTTATTTTCCAATGATTGCATGTTAGCCAGTAGAATTGACGGCAGTGGGAGTTTACTCATTCGCCTACGGATTCTCAGAATGCAGCCCGACCTGCGCTCCCTTTTCCTCTGTCTTTTCTTCACGCAAATGACAGGGATTTGGGCCTGTTCCCAGGAAAGCAGTATATCCCTCTCGTCGGACTCATTAAAGGAAAATCATCTTCCAGTTCGAGGTGAGTACTCGCTGTTCTGATGTCCGGAAGTTATTTTTGGTCATAAGAGACAGTAGCAGCAGTAGCAGTACAAAATAATTTACAAACGAAGTTACAAACAACGCAAAAAACTAACAAAATAGCACAATTGGTTAGTAGCATGTAAAACGTAAGCCATCCTCTTCGGCGCCATAGTACACATTATGCTCCATCACGTGATCGGGTCTTTCTCACAGGCTACAAGTGAAGACAGACACATAGGGGATGAAACTGGGTGCTCCCTTATCCAATTCCGTGGTGCATATTGAAGATATTGAAAGAACTATCCACATGAACAGCAAAATCATTAGCCTATGTCAATCTAATATCCCGCATAGTGCAAAGTCAACCTATTTTATTTTGTGCGAGAAATAAATATTCCAAACATAGTCTGGGACAGTTGTGGGATGCGATAGATCCCTAATTAATACAACCACTAGCATCAAAAACTGTTTTTAAGCAATGTGGCCGACACAACAGATCAGAACGTTTAGCATAAAATGTTGATAAACTGTGAGGCTATTTCTTCCACAGCAATGCACTCATGGTAGTAGGCTATAAGCCCAAATGTTCCATTAGCAGGAAAACACCATTTTTAAAAGTGACAGCAAATGCGATTGTGCATGTAATGCTTCTATTATAAAGGTTAATTTTTATGGTGATAATTATCTTCCCCAAACTTGAAACTCACATGCTGCTTATGTATGCCAGTTAGGGTCTACACCCCTTGTAAAGCGGATTAATGTGCTTAATTTTAAGAAGTTCTTTGGCCACTTTAGTTGTGATACAAACCCTATCAAAACATATAAGCCTATGGGCTAGCCTACATGAGGTGTGGGACTATGATTTGAAAAAGTTGCAAAAAAAGTTATTGTTTCTTATGATAGGCTAATATTGTTACCGATCAGACTATTCTTGATTTAATCTTGTCTTTACATATACTAAATAATATATGTCTGAAATTTGTTTTGATTTAAAATGGACCATTATCATGCACTAAAAAAATACATGTCATCTATGCACTTAAATAGCTAATGGAGGAAGCTTTTCCTGTGGTTTATTTTCTTATGTAAAATATAAGCAATGTGCTTAATATTAGGAAAGTTGAGAAAAATATATAGTAGGCCTAGTCTATAGAAAGCTGATGGGATCCTCTTTTTAGTAGAGGCCATCATTCTGTTTTTTTGTGCAATTGCATAGCCTATAGAAATGTTGCACAACATTAGCTCATGGGCTCTCATGAAGTGATGGATTTGATTTTCGATCACATTTGCATTGATGTCAGAGTGATTAGAGGGACAATAGAGTGCTGAGTACCAGGCAGTTAGCGCGTTTGGTAGGCTACTAATGACCAGCAGCAGCATCAGAGCTTGGAGAAGCCTAATTACCGTGACTAAATGGTCACGTGGAATTTGACTGCGTTCATGACTTGTGACCGCCGGTGTGACGGTAATACCGTCATCCCAACAGCCCTATTCGTGCATGTGTGTGTGTGTGTGTGCATGCATGGTACCAGTAATGACACACAACAGTAATGGAACAGATGATATTCCTCGGTCTATCACAATGGAACTCTATTTAATGTGTTTGTTCCAGAGTTTGGTAGCTACCACCCAAACCCACACATTTTGTCAGAGCTCTGACTTGTCAGAGCTCCGACCTTCTGCAGACTTCTCTCCCCTGGCTTACCTCTTTCCTTTGATAAGAATGTTTTCCAATTCAATACAGCGTTCCTAATCAAATCAACTACCTATATCCTCTGATGAACATTACTGTGAGACTTTCCAGTGACACTCTCCAACCCAACAGTGTACAGTAACACAGTATACAGAGAGTGAGAGTGACAGAGAGATAAAGAGAGAGAGAGAGAGTGTGTGTCTATGTATGTGTATGTGTGTGTAGAATAGAATAGAATAACTTGCATTTGTCAGCTCGAACCTTCTGCACTTACACAGCTCTCTTTTTCAAGTCTTGTTCGCCCAGAGCATCGTTATATCAATACTTTATCATCCCAATAACTCTCTGTTTGACAACCTCTAAACCACTAAAGATATCACACATGTTGATAATGCCATGGTGTGTGTGGCCAGGCTGCTGTAATTGAACACACATGTAATTGAGGTGACTTCCAGGATACGTCGAGAACAAGCAGTCTTTCACAGAATCTCTCCCTCCCCCTCGTCTCTCTCCCTCTCTTCTCCCCCGTCTTCCTCACCTGTCTCCCTCCTCTCCTCTCTCCATCCTCTTTCTTTCTGTCTCTAGGTAGGGGAGATCAGGGCTCATGCAGCAGAGTGGACGGCTAATGTCTCGGCAGAGTTCAAGGAGACCAGACGTCGCCTCAGTGTCGAGGTCTATGACAAGTTCCAGCGGGCTGCATCAATCAAACGCAAACTGTCGACCGATCTGGGCTTAAACTCCACCCCCGAGCTTACCCCACCCAAGAGGATACTGCCCGTCAACTTCACAGATGAACGGGAGAGGGAGCCGATGTTCCCGTATATGACCAAAAATGGAAGTATTTTTCAGAATGGACTAGGGGGAGAGCCTAGGAGAGGTGACGTGGCTATTATAGAATACCTCAAGTAGAGTTCACAAACGTTCACCTCTGACCCCTGACCCAGCTTCAGCACAAGCCACACCCACCTGGTTACAACAAGAAATGGCAGCCATCTTTCAGCACAGGGTGTATGACATCATTAATCAACAGCTGCCCCGATGACAGACCATATGACTATATGACTATGATTATGATGCGGTTTGATTATTAACTACAACAGAATCACAACATGAATTATGAACTAGGAACATATCTTTATGGATCTGAATGGAAGAGTTACATTCGGGGAGTACATGTAAGGTCAGGGCAAATCTGAATTGACATCCTAATCCTAGTGCACTACCTTTGGCCACAACCTCACTGGGTTCTGGTCAAAAGAATAGGGTGTCATTTCAGACATATGTATCCTATTTATTATGTTGCCAATGTATGAGGAATATTAATGAGGATGTCTATATGCCTTTAATCAGAGAATGTGTGGGTGTGCATATGTGTGAATGGGTTCTATGGGGTTCTAAGAGTGAACCTTTCCCCTGACTGTTAATCAGAACCGGACCTCTTAGCTTTCTTTCTACTGAAGGAATCACAGCAGTGTCTTAGTCCTTTTCTACCAACAGACTGTACATGCATGTGAATTAACAGTGTTTTCTCTTTCTCTTTTATCACTCTCTCTCTTGTCGTTTTAAACAGCGAGACATTTTGTCATTTAGAGTACGTGACTGTAGTCCTCTGGGCTGCTCTAGGGATGCTGGGAGTGTGGAGCAGCAAATGGAGGCTCCACTATGACTGTTTCAGGGCAGACATTTTAAGGCCAGACACCACAGACTGAAATGGCAGTTTTGCAGCTACCTATACATTTTTAGATTAGTTGGTATTTTGGTCAATTAATATTAGTATTTTCAAAAAGTAAACATACAAATGTCAAAATCTTTATGAAAATTGATATTTTCTTTAGTTTATCATACTACAGTCAAAAATGTCATGGATTTTAACCACTTTAAAATGGACATACATCCATCATTTCAAAGCTCACTACATTGAATTACACATCATTTAAAAGCCCATTTCATAAAGAATGTAACAAACTTTACCATATGTAGTAACTTACTTTGAAGAGATGGTGATTGGGTCCTAATAGGTGTTTTGCGTTTGGTAGTCTAAATTCAGTGTATTTTTCTTTAACGGCCATTTTCAGAAAGTCAGACTCTTTCCACACCCCAACTCATTTTCCTCATCTTCAGAAGCATCTACGTTCACCAAATTGTGTATGGTTTATCCATGGACATATTCTCAGATATCTATACAGGGGCATGGGTGGGCCTGGGAGGGCACATCCAAATATCTGCAGACCCACCCACCAACAAAATTGCTGTACAATGTTACGTACTTTAGCATTTTACACATAGAAAGATGTATAAAAAAAAACGTATTTATCCACAATCTGCTCAGAGTAAGTCTGTCCTGAAGTGGCTTAACCAAATGAAACCAAAATATTTAGGCTGACTTAATCCAGTGTCCCGAAAAATGGATTTGCGGCATAGGAAAATATGTGCATATTTAATGGTATTGCCTCATTTGCACATTTTAGTATAATGTATAAAAGAAAAGGTGCAATACAAAAAAAAGTGTTATAGTTGACATTGGTGCCAGTTTTTTGCGATGTCAAAATGGAGTCCTACTACATATGGAGGGTGGGGAGGACATATCGTCACAAATGTTGAATACATTTCTTCTAAACTATTTGGTCTTAATTTAGAGTAAGCTGGTTTTAGGGTAACGGTTAGGGTATGGGTGACGGGTTAGTTAGCCACAGATTTATGGCGCTATACAGTACTTCTGTCCTCTCTAGGATGGCCAGATAGTGACAGCCATGTAGAGAGGGTGAGGCTAACTGCAATTGGCTGGCAGAAATGTCTTCTTAGTCAGTGTCTCTGCTACCAGGGAAAACAGCCCTCGTCATCTTGCTTTTAGTTCAACACGTTTCCGAAATCGACAGTTCTGATCAACATCATGTTCCCATATTGAGAGCTATGCCAAATCCGAAGGAGATGAGGGTGTGGCGGTTGACTATCAGGCAGATTTTGCCCAATTATTGGCAAAAGAGCTGATCAGGTTGGTCAAAAGGCAATAGGCAGATTGGTTGGTTAAAAGACCAATTACTGGAAATAGATCAGAATTGCCAAATCAGATCTGTAAATCATGTTCTCCTTAAAGGAGATGGATGAAGTAGATCCACATGGCTTATCAGTCTGTTCAATTCTGATGGAAAAGCATCAGCTCTCAGCCACGACTGTCAGCATATCCATTCATGATTTATTTTTTATCACATGCATATCTATTTTTCATAGCAATACGATATCCTATCTTATAGCAGCCCTTTCTATGTTCAGTGTGACGTACAGTATTTTTGACTGAAACCATAGAGGGGTATTTGAGGAGGAGGGGGTTGAGCCAGCCAATGTACTCTAGATACTGAGAGCTAGCCATCGTGCAGTGACGTCACCCGCCCTGAGATCTAGTCAACTGTCGCTTGTGCATATGGTTTGGATGTGTTGTGAATTTTCTGCACATTGCAGACGGATGCACAGGCCAAATTACTTTGAATGTTACTTGAAGTCTTACAAAAACAATGAATGAGCTGGTGAGACACAGCACTTTAACAGGCTATAGAACCATCAACACTCTGCATTCTACACACGCACTCACACGGACTCACACGCACACACCTGAGGGTTCTCTCTCTCACACCCCGTGTACACCTGCCATTCAAAATGCACTTTTATTTAACTGCCTGTGTTTAAAGTTACAACATTTATTGTGTTCACGGCTAACTATTTCACCACGAAAGGCTTTTGTATCGTCGTAATGCGGAGATAAACTGCAACGCTTCTCTTTCTAGCGATGTTGCTGCACGTCTAGCACACAGTCCACAGGGCTGTGTTGTATTCATTAACAGCAGTGTCAAACCATGGCTAAATTCCGTTATCCACATTAGCGTCCCACCTAGAAGGCAAGCTCAATACACTGCTTCATTCTAAGTAGTAGGCTAGATGCTAAAGTGGATATTGAAATAGAGCCCATATGTGAAATCCCTGACATTTCAGGGTACTATTATTTCTGACTGACCATCACTAGTAGGTGGAGAGATATAGAGGAGTGGATAAGAGGATAGAGGACAGTAAAGTACTGTACTAACATGGTCTAAAAAGCCTGGGGAGCAGCACCACACAACGTGTGTGTCATTCAGGTCATGGCGATGTGTTACTTGATTGTGTCCACAGCAGTGCCACAGTAGTGTCCTTGACTTTTCTCTGTCTGTTCTACTGTCAGATCTGGGTCCAATATGCATTTGTTTTGTTTCAAATACTTCAGGTGCGCTTGATTTAGCTTGACTAGCATGCAGAGTTTGCACTTGGGACTATACCATTAGTTCCATTGTGCTGGACAAGCTACATCAAACACACCTCAAGTATTTGTAATATATTAAATGTGTGTAAATGGCCCAGGTCTGGCTATTATTACAATATCTTTAGATGTTGTCTAATCGCTGCAACGGGTTCGGGAGAGGCGAAGGTGGAGTCATGCGTCCTTCGAAACATGACGGGCACCCGGCCCGCCATAACGAGGCGCTAGAGCGCGATGAGCCAAGTAAAGCCACACCAGCCGAACCCTTCCATAACCCGAACGACGCTGGGCCAATTGTGTACAGCCCGGAATGAACACGGGTCTGTAGTGATGCCTCTAGTACTGCGATGCAGTGGCTTAGACCGCTGCGCAACTTGGGATGCCCAGTATCTTTAGCTTTGACTTTAATATGGGTTATTGATGACTGTTAGCATGTTTGATATTTTTAGCTGTGCTAAAAAAAAACTGACTGTTATTAATTCCATGCCTGGACTCTATTCTGCAAATACAACATCAGATATGTTCAGGCTTTTATGATTGTTAATCTTTTTGTTTTCTCTGTTTGTTTGGGACATTTCTATACTGGCTGTCTGCCAGAGATAAAGTTAATTCTGTAAAATGTCTGTAGAACAAGTCTATACACAATCTAACTGGTTTGTTTTTAAATATATATATCTAATGACTTGAAAACATACAGTATTCTCAATTATTTTTCTGTTTACCGTCTTATTCAAAAACACCCATCTGCCTCATGACTTATTCTATTGATATAACCTGTGGTGGTCCAACTGTACAGTGGTTGTGTTCAACAGAAAACATACAAACACAGAACTGATGCTTCATATAGATGAGTGTTTCATGGTTGCTTCAGTATCATTTCACAACGATATTTGTATGAAGCCTGCAGACTTGTCATTTTCCTTACAGTATCTACACAGACAGTGTGGGATATGCACTCGACTTTAGACCATTTTTGAGGAATGAAAAGTGGTGACAGGCTTTTGTTTCGGGGTGAGTTATCAATTTAATCCGATGATGAGAGAGTAGAGAGACACCCCAGACTCTGTCTCTGGTTGGAACAGACGGTCTGTCCTTGTTGACCAATCAGAACAGACCATTCGGAGCATGAAAGTGATGTTATGTAAGCAGGACTGGGTGGCCAAAGTCAACAGACAGACAGACGGTATGCAGATGCATTTTACTGTCCCAGACCTCAGATACAGCAATCCATGGATATTATTAATCCACCGGATACTACACACAGGCACGCACGGACGCACACACGGCACAAAGCATAGATATGCACAGCAGTGTGCAAGCATGGAGGATGTTACCATACCTAGCTAGCTCCCACAGTGGATAACTGCATAACGTACAATCACTCAGCTGCTAAATCTTTTTGCAGAAAAGTTATGACCTATACATGTGACAGTAACTAAATGGACTACTGTAGTCTAACCAACAACAGCATCTGCAATTACTAGAGAATTAGCCTACTGTACTGTAGGCCTAACTCTTTACTCAGTATACCAAAAATATAGTACAGTACTTTATTCTGTGGGATACAGTACCATTTGAAATACAGCAGTTCTTTCCCTGCCCACAAAATGTTTCCACAATGCACTATAAATTACAGTATGTTGCAGTAAAACATTTTACAGTATTTTACTGTTGATAATACCCCAAATTACTGTATAAATGACAGTTTTCCATTACAGCCTAACTTTTTACTCAACTACTGTATTGTAGGCCTAACTCTTTATTCAACCTACTGTATTGTAGGCCTAACTCTTTATTCATCCTACTGTATTGTAGGAATAACTCTTTCCTAAACCTACTGTACTGTGGCCTAACTCTTTACTTAGCTGATCCTGTAAGCTTAAACCATGTACTACTGCCATATCCACAATTTACAGTAGAACTGGGAGAAATATTATAAATGCCAGAATGTATGGGGACATCAGAGAATTGAAGGTAGATAGTGCTCTACGTTCTAACGTTCTCTGACTGGAGTTCCACTGTACATGTACTCGCACAATCCCTCATGATTAACCAACTGACAGACTCTCTGTGTTTCCTCATGGTCCTGGTAAATTAACTCTGCCAGGGATGTTTATGTCATCAACATGCATGTAGTGTATGTAGCTAATGCAGCAATATGACCAACAGTCTTCTCCATAGTCATGTTACTCTAGCTCCATTCAGGTTGGGTTGTGCTTCATATAAAGGCTGATCAAAAGAGTCCTGGTTAAAAAGGCCAAAGTCCGACCCCTAAAATCATCCCCAGTGGAATAGGTCAAACTCTTGTTATAGTGCATTTACAGTAACATGACTGTCACAAGTAACAACACACACTCAGACGACCCTCAGACACAGGATGTGTGTCAAAGGAGTTGACTAAACCACATACAGATGGGACCAGACCAGACTAGGAATACACTTTAAATTGGGCAAAACAAAGCTCTCTAACTCCTTGACTCAGCATAGTGCAGGGGTCCTCTGACCTGCTCTCCCACTACAGAAACATTCCCTGGTGTCCCTGGCTCTCCCCTCTCCTCCCTCGCTCCATCCCTCGTTCACCAGTCAGTCTCAACTTCCTGCTGTGGCTTGGCTCAGGCGTTGGCCCTGGCGACGGTTGCTTAGACAGCATTGCCGGAGAGAGAATAGAGCAGTTCATGCATACACCGACACACACACATCAGTCATAACGAATGAACACACACACGCACCCGTCTCAACGGCAGTCAAAACACACAACAACTCCCAACACACACACCCGTCTCAGTGCCAGTCAAAACATTGCTCGGCCGAGTTAGCACATCATATCTTGTCCCAGCGCTTCTCCCAGGCCCAGTTGTTAATGGCTCAGCTTTTACTGCTGACTTCCACAGACAGAATCAGCAACAGGAACAGCACAGCACGGCCCTCCGGGACTGCATCCGCTCGCTCTGGGAGAGAGAGAGAGGGCGTGGGGTGTGTGGGTATGTGTTTTGGAGTGTGTCGGCTCTTAGTGTGTGTGTTTCAAGTTGTTACATGCGCAAGTACAGTGAAATGCCTTTCTTGCAAGCTCTTTGATGCAGTACTAGTACTATAAAACAAGTAAAGTAGAACAAAAACACACAAGAAATAGAAAGAAGAACACGAGAAAGTAAGCTACTGTATATAGAGGGTCACTTCCAAGGTCAGTGCCAATACCATATTTGCAATGTGCAGGGATACTGGAGTGGTAGATGTAGATATGTGTTGGGGTAAGGTGACTGACGAGGCATCAGGATACAGTGCCTTGCGAAAGTATTCGGCCCCCTTGAACTTTGCAACCTTTTGCCACATTTCAGGCTTCAAACATAAAGATATAAAACTGTATTTTTTTGTGAAGAATCAACAACAAGTGGGACACAATCATGAAGTGGAACGACATTTATTGGATATTTCAAACTTTTTTAACAAATCAAAAACTGAAAAATTGGGCGTGCAAAATTATTCAGCCCCCTTAAGTTAATACTTTGTAGCGCCACCTTTTGCTGCGATTACAGCTGTAAGTCACTTGGGGTATGTCTCTATCAGTTTTGCACATCGAGAGACTGAAATTTTTTCCCATTCCTCCTTGCAAAACAGCTTGAGCTCAGTGAGGTTGGATGGAGAGCATTTGTGAACAGCAGTTTTCAGTTCTTTCCACAGATTCTCGATTGGATTCAGGTCTGGACTTTGACTTGGCCATTCTAACACCTGGATATGTTTATTTTTGAACCATTCCATTGTAGATTTTCCTTTATGTTTTGCATTATTGTCTTGTTGGAAGACAAATCTCCGTCCCAGTCTCAGGTCTTTTGCAGACTCCATCAGGTTTTCTTCCAGAATGGTCCTGTATTTGGCTCCATCCATCTTCCCATCAATTTTAACCATCTTCCCTGTCCCTGCTGAAGAAAAGCAGGCCCAAACCATGATGCTGCCACCACCATGTTTGACAGTGGGGATGGTGTGTTCAGCTGTGTTCCTTTTACACCAAACATAACGTTTTGCATTGTTGCCAAAAAGTTCAATTTTGGTTTCATCTGACCAGAGCACCTTCTTCCACATGTTTGGTGTGTCTCCCAGGTGGCTTGTGGCAAACTTTAAACAACACTTTTTATGGATATCTTTAAGAAATGGCTTTCTTCTTGCCACTCTTCCATAAAGGCCAGATTTGTGCAATATACGACTGATTGTTGTCCTATGGACAGAGTCTCCCACCTCAGCTGTAGATCTCTGCAGTTCATCCAGAGTGATCATGGGCCTCTTGGCTGCATCTCTGATCAGTCTTCTCCTTGTATGAGCTGAAAGTTTAGAGGGACGGCCAGGTCTTGGTAGATTTGCAGTGGTCTGATACTCCTTCCATTTCAATATTATCGCTTGCACAGTGCTCCTTGGGATGTTTAAAGCTTGGGAAATATTTTTGTATCCAAATCCGGCTTTAAACTTCTTCACAACAGTATCTCGGACCTGCCTGGTGTGTTCCTTGTTCTTCATGATGCTCTCTGCGCTTTTAACGGACCTCTGAGACTATCACAGTGCAGGTGCATTTATACGGAGACTTGATTACACACAGGTGGATTGTATTTATCATCATTAGTCATTTAGGTCAACATTGGATCATTCAGAGATCCTCACTGAACTTCTGGAGAGAGTTTGCTGCACTGAAAGTAAAGGGGCTGAATAATTTTGCACGCCCAATTTTTCAGTTTATGATTTGTTAAAAAAGTTTGAAATATCCAATAAATGTCGTTCCACTTCATGATTGTGTCCCACTTGTTGTTGATTCTTCACAAAAAAATACAGTTTTATATCTTTATGTTTGAAGCCTGAAATGTGTCAAAAGGTCGCAAAGTTCAAGGGGGCCGAATACTTTCGCAAGGCACTGGATATGATAGACAGAGTAGCAGTGAAGTATATGGTGATTGGATGTGTGAGTGTGTGTAGAGTCAGTATGAATGTTTGTGCATATTATGTGTGTGTGAGCAAATTAGGTGTGTGTGTAGAGTGTGCATAGAATGAGTGTGTGTATATAATCAAATCAAACTTTATTTGTCACATGCGCCGACTACAACAAGTGTAGACCTTACCGTGAAATGCTTACTTACAAGCCCTTAACCAACAGTGTAGACCTTACCGTGAAATGCTTACTTACAAGCCCTTAACCAACAGTGTAGACCTTACCGTGAAATGCTTACTTACAAGCCCTTAACCAACAGTGTAGACCTTACCGTGAAATGCTTACTTACAAGCCCTTAACCAACAGTGTAGACCTTACCGTGAAATGCTTACTTACAAGCCCTTAACCAACAGTGTAGACCTTACCGTGAAATGCTTACTTACAAGCCCTTAACCAACAGTGTAGACCTTACCGTGAAATGCTTACTTACAAGCCCTTAACCAACAGTGTAGACCTTACCGTGAAATGCTTACTTACAAGCCCTTAACAGTGCAGTTCAAGAAGAGTTAAGAAAATATTTACCAAATATACTAAAGTAAAAAATTCTAAAAGTAACACAATAACAAGGCTATATACAGGGGTACCAGTACCAAGTCAATGTGCAGGGGTACAGGTTAGTTGAGGTAATTTGCACATGTAGGTAGGGGTGAAGTGCAGATGCATAGATAATAAACAGCGAGTAGCAGCAGTGTAGAAAACACATTGGGGGAGGGGTCAATGTAAATAGTCCGGGGGCCATTTTATTAATTGTTTAGCAATCTTATGTATTGGGGGTAGAAGCTGTTAAGTAGTCTTTTGGTCCTAGACTTGGCGCTCCGGTACTGCTTGCTGTGAGGTAGCACAGAAAACAATCTATGACTTGAGTGACTGGAGTCTCTGACAATTTTATGGGCTATCCACAGACACCGCCTATTATATAGGTCCTGGATGGCAGGAAGCTTGGCCCCAGTGATGTACTGGGCCGTACTCACTACCCTCTGTAGCGCCTTGCGGTCAGATGCCGAGCAGTTGCCACACCAGGCGGTGATGCAACCGGTCAGGATGCTCTCGATGGTTTAGCTGTAGAACTTTTAGAGGATCTGGGGACCCATGCCAAATCTTTTCAGTCTCCTGAGGGGGAAAAGGATTTGTCGTGCCCTCTTCATGACAGTCTTGTGTGTTTGGACCATGATAGTTCGTTGGTGATGTAGACACCAAAGAACTTGAAGCTCTTGACCCGCTCCACTACAGCCCCGTCGATGTTAATGGGGGCCTGTTCAGCCCGCCTTTTCCTATAGTCCACGATCAGCTCCTTTGTCTTGCTCACTTTGAGGGAGAGGTTGTTGTCCTGGCACCACACTGTCAGTTCTCTGACCTCCTCCCTGTAGGCTGTCTCATCGTTGTCGGTGATCAGGCCTACCACTGTTGTGTCGTCAGCAAACTTAATGATGGTGTTGGAGTCATGTTTGGCCACACATTTGTGGGTGAACAGGGAGTACAGGAGAGGACTAAGTACACACCCCTGAGGGGCACCAGTGTTGAGGATCAGTGTGGCAGACATGTAGTTACCTACCCTTAACACCTGGGGGCGGCCCGTCTGGAAGTCCAGTTGCAGAGGGAGGTGTTTAGTCACAGGGTCCTAGGCTTAGCGATGAGCTTTGTGGGCACTATGGTGTTGAAAGCTTAGCTGTAGTCAATGAACAGCATTCTCACATAGGTGTTCCTTTTGTCCAGGTGGGAAAGGGCAGTGTGGAGTGTGATTGAGATTGCGTCATCTGTGGATCTGTTGGGGCGGTATGTGAATTTGAGTGGGTCTAGGGTATCAGGGAGGATGCTGTTGATGTGAGCCATGACCAGCCTTTCAAAGCACTTCATGGCTACCGTCGTGAGTGCTACGTGGCAGTAATCATTTAGGCAGGTTACCTTCCATTCCTTGGGCACAGGGACTATGGTGGTCTGCTTGAAACGTGTAGGTATTACAGACTCGGTCAGGGAGAGGTTAAAAATGTCAGTGAAGACACTTGCCAGTTGGTCCGTGCATGCCTTGAGTACAGGTCCTGGTAATCCGTCTGCCCCAACGGCATTGTGAATGTTGACCTGTTTAAAGGTCTTGCTCACATTGGCTACCGAGAGCGTTATCACACATTCATTCAGACCAGCTGGTGCTCTCGTGCATGCTTCAGTGTTGCTTGCCTCGAAGAGAGCATAAAAGGCATTTAGCTTGTCTGGTAGGCTCATGTCACTGGGTAACTAGCGTCTGCGTTTCCCTTTGTAGTCTGTAATAGTTTTCAAGCCCTGCCACATCTGACATGCGTCAGAGCCGGTGTAGTAGGATTCAATCTTAATCCTGTATTGATGCTTTGCTTGTTTGATGGGTCGTCCAAGGGCATAGCGGGATTTCTTATAAGCATCTGGAGCATCCCTCTCCTTGAAAGCGGCAACTCTAGCCTTTAGCTCGATGCGGATGTTGCCTGTAATCCATGGCTTCTCGTTGGGATATGTACGTACGGTCACTGAGGGGACAACGTCATCGATGCACTTATCAATGAAGCCGATGACTGAGGTGGTATACCCCTCAATGCCATTGGAAGAGTCCGTGGTAAATAGACTGCATTAAAGTCTGTGGTAAATAGACGACTACGAATAATATAGATGAGAACTTTGTATGTGTGTGTGTGTGTGTGTGTGTGTGTGTGTGTGTGTGTGTGTGTGTGTGTGTGTGTGTGTGTGTGTGTGTGTGTGTGTGTGTGTGCGTGTGAGTGTGTGTGTGTGTTGATGGTTTGCTTTCAGAGAGACAAATAATCATGTTTTTTTTTTCATAATGCTATATATCTGCCTCACTCTCAGAGAAATAAGTAGTGCTGCTCAAATAAATAAGTAGTGCTGCTCAGAGAAATAAATAGTGCTGCTCAGAGAAATAAATAGTGCTGCTCAGAGAAATAAGTAGTGCTGCTCAAATAAATAAGTAGTGCTGCTCAGAGAAATAAATAGTGCTGCTCAGAGAAATAAATAGTGCTGCTCAGAGAAATAAGTAGTGCTGCTCAAATAAATAAGTAGTGCTGCTCAGAGAAATAAATAGTGCTGCTCAGAGAAATAAGTTGTGCTGCTCAGAGAAATAAGTAGTGCTGCTCAGAGAAATAAGTAGTGTTGCTAGGTTTTACACAGTCAAATGTAACAAATAACTCACTTTTTTACAAAGAAAAAAATGGGTGAAAATCGATACAGCAATATCAGCTCTGTATGTAAAAGATTTACATTTGACATTTCCGTCATTTAGCAGATGCTATTATCCAGAGCAACTTACAGTGCATTTTATCTTAAGATAGCTATGTGAGACAACCACATATTAGGGTCAAATATACAGGACACAAAAATTCCATTCCAGCTAAACAATGGCTATAGTGTCTTAGCTTTTATTACTTATTTATATAATAAGAAAGATTCCGAATACAAGGAAATGAAACATTTACTAAAACGAGTTAGTACCAGAATAACATAGAACAACACTGCACGTGACCAAGGGCGCTCCGTTCTTAAAGGGGGCATCAGTAATTAACAGAACATGACATTCCTTCTTTTACACAACCAAATGTATTTTTACCACACCACAACCAACACATTTATCAGAAATGGTAGTTATTTGACCTTGAACAGTCTTAGTTTATTTTTTTTCTAAGTCCAGTCTGTCTGGTCTACGGCGCCTCGGATTGTCTGGAGGATCCTGAACGTCCTCAGTGTGAGCTTGTTCCATTATAGCTTCTGCTATAGCAGCACCTTCATCAACACGTTCCCTTCTTTCAGCCTGGGGTCTCTTTACTGCCCCTCCATCCTCTACAGTTCCCTGTGTGTCACTCTCAGGATCTCTGTGCCTGTTCTCTCTTGATTGTTGTGCTGTTTTCCGTGGAATGCATTTGGTTAATGTGACGCCACCACATTATGTCTGGGCTCACTTGAACCTGGTAAGTTCTGGGTCCCGTTTGTGTGTGTACGGGTCCCTCTTGTACATTTCCCTCCTCTTCTGTAGTCTTGCACCATAACTTCCTGTCCTGTTTGAGCCACCGCAGAGCATCTTGGCCTATTTGTTCATCACTTCATTAAGCCTGTTTGGCTTCATGATGTTCAGCTGTGTGCGGAGAGGCCTCCCGAACATCAGTGCGGCTGGGCTTTCATTTGTTGTGGCGGCAACTTGACCAGTTTTGTTTGCAAAGTCCCTTCTTCTCGTTTTGCTGCACGGAGTCCTTGCTTTTAGGGTTTGCACAAAGCATTCTGCCAGCCCTTTGGTGGCAGGTTGGTATGGAGCTGAGGTTGAGTGTTTGATTCCGTTTACTGACATAACTCACTTACAACATCTTGCGCGTTATCACTTACCAGCTGCAGTGGCAATCCAAAGCGTGCAAAAGTAGTTCTGAGACACTCTATCGTCTGAGCTGAGGTGGAGGAGTCAGTGCAAAACACCTCTGGCCATTTGGAATGGGCATCAACTATAACAAAGCAACTTGTGCTTTTCAAAGGGACCAGCGTAGTCCACATGAATTCTTTGCCATGGCTCTGTGGGCCATTCCCATGGGTGGACTGGGACAGGAGCAGGCATGTGAAGGGTTTCCAACCATCCGCTACAGTTCTTCACCATATTATCTATCTGTTGATCCAGACCTGGCCACCAGAAGTGTCTCCTTGCGAGCAGCTTCATTTTGACAATTCCACCATGACCTTCATGTAGTTGCTGCAAAACCTGATGTTGGCATTTCTGGCGTATCATGACTCTCATTCCCCAACATCAAACATCCTTGGAACGTTGTCATTTTGTTTCACCGCTGGAAATACGGAGTCATCTCCTTTCTGCCAGTAGCTGGCCATCCTGACATGGTGTAGGTGTACACTTTGGAAAGGTCACATCTTTCCTTGTCTCCCGCTTGATAGCTGTGCGTGTGACAGGTAGTGCCTCGAGCTGAGTGGTAAGGAAAATGTCCACTGCATCCACACTCCTTTGTCTTTCTCCATCTGCATTTGTGTGGCGGGATGACGGCTTAAACTCAATATCATACATATGACTGGCAAGGACAAGGTGTATCGCTGTATCCTGGCCGGTGTCGTTGCCGGAGTGTCTTTCTTTGGATTGAAAATGGAAAGCAAAGGCTGGTGATCCGTAACCAGTGTGAAACGCTTGCCATATAGGTTGGCATGGAATGTCTCGACGCCTCACACTAGTGCCAGTGCTTCTTTGTTGATTTGTGAGTAGTTCTTCCCTGCATCATTCAAGGTTCGTGACGCAAATGCAACTGGCGTCTCTGACCCATCTTTCAGTGTGTGTGAAAGGACGGCCCCTAAGCCATAAAGGGGACGCCTCACAAGCCAACTTCACTGGCAGTTCGGGGTCGTAATGCATTAGGACCTGTTCAGATGTGGTGAGCCGTTTTGCCTCTAGAAACGCATTTTCACACTGCTCTGTCCACTGCCATGTCCAATTCCTTTCCAGGAGCTGATTGAGAGGCTGGAGTCCTGCTGAAAAGTTTGGGAGGAATCTTCTGTAGTCATTGATCGGTCCCGTGAAAGATCTCACTTCTGTGTTATTTTGCATTGTGGTACCTGTACCACTGTATTGATTTTGTCCCGTGTTTTGTGCAATCCATTGCGGTCGATTTCATGTCCACAGAAGACAGTCTTGTCTTTGAAGAACTCACACTTCTGTAAGTTTGCCTGTGGTCCATACTCTTTCAGTCTTCTCAGGACCTCTTCCAGGTTAGCCAGATGCTCTTTGTCTGTGCGTCCTGTTATGATCATGTCATCCAGGAAACGCTGGGTTCCTGGAATTCCTTGCAAAATCTGGTAAATAATTCGTAGCCAAATGGCTGGGGCCGATGCAATGCCACAAACCAGGCGGTTATACCTGTATAAATGTTTGTGTGTGTTTATGATAGGTGAGAATTGTCTGTTAATTGAATGATTAGAATTTATTAGAATGTATGAAATCATAATCAATAAATGTGTTGTCAGAATTAGGGTAAAACAATATGTCTTTATGGTATTATAAACACAGACTGTCTGAGCTTGGTGCCGACCTGACTAGAGATTTGGGAGAGAACGGGGAGTACGTCTCAAGGACAAGGTCACTATCTCTGTCGGCTGGGTAATGAGACAGACAGTGTGTGCGTAGCAGGACGTGTGTGTGTGTATGTTTGTGTGTACGTGTGGGCGTATGTTTGTGTGTATGTGTGGGCGCGAGAAGTCAGTATAAAATGAATTGATTTGTATTCTTGACTTCAGAACCTTCCTGTGAATAAACATTTAACTGTGGTAGACTGGGCCTCTGTCTGTTTTCATTCGACCAGGATCTTACAAATTCTGGTTTGCAGACTGAGAGTGATATAATTAAATTGGGTGATGTACCTGGAGAACATAATTCTCCTATCAGGGTATTGTCAGGTACTGTTTGGAGCTCTCTTCAACCGGTAGCTGCAGGTAAGCCTGTTTCAGGTCAATTTTACTGAAGTGTTTCCCACCAGCTGGTGCAGCAAAGATGTCATCCAGTAGTGGCAGGAGGCATTGGTCCACATGCAACATTGACTTCACAGTTACCTTGAAGACCCAACACATTCTAACAGACCCGTATTTCTTTACAATAGGAACAATGGGTGTGGCCCATTCACTGCTGTCCACTTTCGTCAGGATCCCTGTATCATGTAAGTGATCCATTTCCGCTTCCCCCCTTGGTCTCAGGGAGTATGGAACAGATCTGGCTTTGCAGAATTTCGGGGTTGCGTCATCTCTTAGTACAAGGTTAGCTGTGAAGCCTTTTACTGTTCCCATCTGATCACTGAAAACTGTGTTGTATTTCTTCCACAAGTGTTCCAGTGTTTGGTCTGTGTCTTTCTCTTTGGACTGCAACGTGTGGAGCATTTTCAAGTCACACCAGTTGAGCTTTATTTTTGAAAGCCATTTCCTGCCAAATAATGGGGGGGGGGGGGGGGGGGGGGGGGCAGTTCCATGCAGCTGCAACTGCTGTGTTTGCTCCCAATAACTCACTCTGATCTGCAACGCCCCCATTGGGCTCAATCTCTTTCCTGAGTATGTCTTCAGCAACACATTTGTCTTCTTCAGCTTGATAGCCTTGAAGTGCTCATTGTAAACAGTCGTGGAAATTATAGCCACTGTGTCCAGCTCCATTTTGAGGGGTTTGCCTTCGATTTCTGGCGTCACCCATATTATGCTACTACTGGGAGAAGTCACTGTGTTTAACATGGGGATGCAGGTAGCCTAGTGGTTAGAGTGTTGGGCCAGTAACTGAAAGGTTGCTGGATTGAATCTCTGAGCTGTTTGTTTTTCTGCCCCTGAACAAGGCAGTTACCCACTGTTCCCCGGTAGGCTGTCATTGTAAATAAGAATTTGTTCTTAACTGACTTGCCTAGTTAAATAAAGGTAATAAAACTTGGTTTACCAAATTAATCACTCATCTGAATCCCTGCCGCTGTTCTCTGCTAGTGCATTCACTCTGCTAGTGCATTCACTGTGACTGAATTTTGCTCTGCATGCTCTTTGAATGTGCCCCTTTCTAATGCATTTGTGACAAATTTTGTCTTTGAAACGGCAGGCCTCTGCTCTGTGACCATCTCTGTCACGCCGGTTGTATTTTTCGGCCACACGGGGGCGCTGTCGGCTTCGTGAAAACATGTGCAGGGAAGTTTGTGATCGGTCAGTATTTATTTATTTCCATAGCTACAGGAATTTCAACAGCCTTTGCACAAGTGAGATCTGATTCTCTGATTCATGTTTCAGGCCACAAACAAATCTATCCCTTTTTATTTATTTTATTTAACCAGGCAAGTCAGTTAAGAACAAATTCTTATTTTCAATGACAGCCTAGGACCAGGGTTGTTCAGGGGCAGAACGACAGATTTTTACCTTGTCTCCTTTCGGTTACTAGTCCAACGCTCTAACCTCTAGGCTTCCTGCCGCCCCCTTAATGTGTCATTTAGGATCTCCAAACTGGCAATGCTCAGGACAGTTTCATCAACTCTGCTACATATGTACTAACACCCTCCCCTCATTCTGATCTCTCTTGTGGAAACAAAACATTCCGCGTCGAGGAGTGGTTTAGGTGATAGGTGATTTGGCAATATCTCCACAATCTCTGTGAATGTTTTATTGAGGGGCTTCAGAGTCAGTCAGATCTCTTAGCAAACTGTACGTTTTTGGGCCAATTAAATGCAACAACGCTGGTAATCTCTTGCTATCAGCAATGCCGTTTGCAATGAAGTGCTGTTCCAGTCGTTCAATGTAAGTTGCCCAGTTTTCTTGCGTGTCATCAAACACGCCGATTTTCCCGATGCTAGCCGTTCTCTTTACCTCCACGGGTCTTTGATCTGCCGCCTCGTTCTCGTCAGCTCTCCCCTCGTCGCCACTGCTTGCTAGCTGTTGTGCTACAGGGTCAAAATCTTCCTCTCTTCCTACGAGCTCCATCTGCATTCGTGATGCACACTGCAGGTAATCATCCTCGTCGCCATTGTAGTGTCTTAGCTTATTACTTAAAAATATAATAATAAAGGTACATGAAGGTACACATAAGCAAACATTTCTGATGAAAAAACCCAGATATAAAAATTTTTGGTGGATATGGCATTTTAGAAATAAACTCTTCATATATCTTATGAATCTATTACGGACAACTGATGTTTATATCAGAAGTCTAAGACAGTGCTACATAGCTCCCACTTTCTTGTACCCACATATCCGATACCCAGGACTGCACATTTTTGTTCCAGCCCAACACTAACAGACCTGATTCAACTACTTAAGTGTTTCATAAGTTTATCATCAGGTGTGTTAGGGCAGGGCACAGAGATGAAGAGTGATATTCAGAGCTGGCAAAGACATTGTGATCAATATCTATTGATATGGATCTGAACAGTGGCGGTTCTAGCTTGTATGGCTCCCTGGGCCAACCCCCCCTTCAGCGCCCCTCCCCAACAAAACAAAAAAGCACTATTCTGCACTAACTGTAATTTTTATTCAGACATTTGGAACAACACAAATAATCCTAACATTTAAAACTATATGAATCTATATACAAAAATAAGATAAATAAATATCAAAAAGTAATAACAAAGACAAATGGAAACAAAGTGTAGTATTTAAATACAAATAATAAAGAGAATCAAATTATTACACTATTACCCTATTGCTAACAAAAACAAACAAATAAAACTAAATTGCACAAATCCTATATCACACAAATACACAACTATAATAACACACTTATAAAGAAGAGAACCTGATGATTACACTATTGCACTTCAAACAAGAAACACAAACTAAATTGCACAACTAATTGCATTAATACTGTACAAAGTTAGAGGTGCACTATTTGATAGATTCCCCCACTGTCATGCGGAGCGGATCAGGTGAACCCAAGAGCAGACTCAGACAAGGAGACTGGGATGAGGTAACCAAGGTATTTATTGAAACACAGGGAGAAGATTGAGTGCAGGCCAGAGGAAGCTCAGGCGGGTTGCTGGAAACCAGGTGTGGAAGCTGAGGCTGGAGCGAGAGGTGTGGGGACAGGGTAAGCATCCAAGGGAGCGTAGAGTGGGGTATCCAGAGTAGCAGGACTGACGAGAAGTCGGACTGGAGACAGGGACCAGAGTTAGGGCGGGCAGAACTGTAGCGGAGGAAAACAGCATCAGGCAAGGAAAACAGGCACAACAGAACAACAGGAACAAACGGCTAGAAACATGGACTGACTGGGCAGAGATTACGATCTGCCAGTGTGGAAGTGGCAGGACTGAGTATTTGTAGAGGTCTTGATTATGGAACAGATTGCAGCTGGTGGGGATCTGCTCTGACTCCAGCACACCTGTCTCCGCCCACACAATCACACACACACACACACACACACAGAGAGGGAGAGGGAGCACTGGGGGAGTGGCAGCAGGTCAAGGAGACACCGGATGAGCACTAGAGGGCGTGGCAGGAGCAGATGTGACACCCGCTCCCCCTACCTCAGGTTTCCAGTGGGGAGACCTGTCAACCTCCCCCGGTCCCCTCCCCATCTCGTACTTCTGAGTTAGAGACCTTTCCAGGTAGGAGTGAGCCTAGCTCACAAACTAAAATCAGGGTGCCCACTCCGACAAGGTTAATTGACCCACAGTCCCACACGGTGACATGATATCATTGACGTGACTTGCAAAAGAGCGATAGAAAACCGATCGTGTAAATGTCACCATTCAGAATACATTTCTTTTTTCATTTTTTGAGCGGGCGCTCCATGCCGCCCCCTGGGCGGCAGCCCATGTCGCCTATGCCTAAATCCGCCACTGGATCTGAAGATGAAGTCCCATCCCCTACTGTGTGTAACTACTGTACATTTCACTGGACAAAATGTCTGTTTATAAATGGTGGTGACCTTTGAAACTGATTCTGAAAAGGGCATTTTGGGCTAAACTGTCTTCATCTTCTGTCTCTTTGTTCTCACACATGCATATAAAGCCTATGTGCACACACAATCTGGTCAACATATTTCCCAAGACACTGCATTTCACAGTTGAAAAGGAGAATTCAGGTGACTCCCGCAGAAGCACAGACATTAGACAGGAATCCTAATTATATTTGACATCCCAATCAGAGCAGGACCCAGTTAAAAATGGCAGACACATTTTGATGTGAAGGGGCTCTATGACAACAGCCTATCTAGGATTTTATACAGTGCATTCAGAAAGTATTCAGACACCTTCTATTTTTCCACATTTTGTTACATTACAGCCTTATTCTAAAAAATTTTTTTTTTTTAATTCTCTCATCAATCTACACACAATACCCCATAATGACAAAGGTTTTTAGAAATGTTTGGCAATTTGTTTAAAATTTTAAAACAGAAATACCTTATTTACATAAGTATTCAGACCCTTTGCTATGAGCCTCGAAATTGAGCTCAGGTGCGTCCTGTTTCCTTTGATCATCCTTGAGATGTTTCTAGAACTTGGGAGTCCACCTGTGGTAAATTCAATTGATTGAACATGATTTAGAAAGGCTCACACCTGTCTATATAAGGTCCCACAGTTGACAGTGCATGTAAAAGCAAAACATCTCTCAGCGCAGACGGAAGCCACTCCTCAGCAATATGACAGTTTGCCAAAAGGAACCTAAAGACTCTCAGACTGTGAGAAACAAGATTCTCTTGTCTGATGAAACCAGGATTGAACTCTTTGGCCTGAATGCCAAGTGTCACTGTGATGTGGTAAGGTTGGACCCAGGTGTAGAGAAGAGACCAGATGAGGAATCAGTGGTTAAGGTTAAACATAATACTTTACTGCGAAACGGTAGCCGTAGAATCATAGTACACTTGAAAAAACAGCAAACACTAAGTCTTGAAAACTCAATCAGGAAACGAACGCACACGGTAAACAATTCAAGCTTCTGCAAAGGACCACAGAAAACACACCTATTTTAACAGGGACACAACCATGAAATAGACACACCTGAGTCCAATAAAAGTCTCTAGGGCGGTCTCCTAGCCGCCCTCTGGTGCCAGGAACCATGGCAGTCACGTCTGGAGGAAACCTGGCACCATCCCTACGGTAAAGCATACTGCTGGCAGCATCATGCTGTGGGGATTTTTTTCAGCGACAGGGACTGGGAGACTAGTCAGGATCGAGAGAAAGATGAACGGAGAAAAGTACAGAGATCCTTGATGAAAACCTGCTCCAGAGTGCTCAGAACCTCAGAATGGGGTGAAGGTTCACCTTCCAACAGGACAATGACCTTAAGCATACAGCCAAGACAATGCAGGAGTGGCTTCGAGAGAAGTGTCTGAATGTTCTTGAATGGCCCAGCCAGAGCGGGGACATGGAACCCAATCTAACATCTCTGGAGAGACCTGAAAATAGCTGTGCAGCTACGCTCCCCATCCAACCTAAGCCTGCGAAGATTTGCAGAGTAGAATGGGAGAAACTCCCCAAATACAGGTGTTCCAAGCTTGTAGTGTCATACCCAAGAAAACTCGAGGTTGTAATCGCTACCAAAGGTGCTTCAACAAAGTACTGAGTAAATAGTCTGTATACTTATTTAAATGTAATATTTCAGTACGTTCTTTGAAATAAATTTGCAAACATTTAAAAAAAACTGTTTTGTCTTTGTCATTATTGGGTATTGTGTGTAGATTGATGAGGGGGGAAAACGATTTAATCAATTTAAGAATAAGGCTGTAACTTAACAAAATGTGGAAAAAGTGAAGGGGTCTAAATACTTTTGGAATGCACTGTATCTATGTCCAGAAGTAAGAATCTTCCATATATAATACCCAATCATACGCAACGCACACACCACAGATAATATCATATCAATAAAGATGCTCCTTCACATTCACAAAAATATCCCTTTTCTACAATTTGGCAACTCTATATATATTTCCACTTTCTATTATATTTAGCTACATTCAATTCTTTACATGGTATTATTCCTCCTGCAGTTGAGGAGGGGGGGTCCACCAGTCTAGGCTACAAAACAATCTAATTTCAACAAGTTTCCCTTCGAATGGAAGATGAAGCTTAAAACCTGAAAACTATGGGAGGTTAATGTTTTTATTTAAAAGGGTTTTATTAATATGCCTCTCTCCTCTCCTGAGGCTCGTTATAACGGTAGAGCCGCACTGTATTTTGTGAGGAGTGGTGCAGTCCCACACCTTTCCTCATTTTTGTTTTGCTTTATTGAATAGATAATAAAATGTTGGAATGGTGGGGGGTAGTGGGAGTCAAAGTAACAGATGTTTAAGGTGCAGTCTCTGTTGGGACCGTAATTAAACCATATAAGCTTTATTCCTCTCCTAGAGTCAGCTCTATCCCCAAGGGAACAGCTTCTTGCAAAGGTCCTTTAGGTCAAACTAATGGAAACTCTGCCTGAGAGAAACTACATACGGGACTGTGAAACTGTGAAGCTATAGTAGAGGAGAGTCAGCAACTTTTGGAGGACAACTCAATTAAATAAAAGGCTTATTTGTTCAAAGTAGAACCAATGGGTTTCGGCTTTTGGCCTTCAAGAGTTTTTAGAGAAGTAAAACAGAAAGAGGCTTTTTATACGTCTGACAATGTGTATGCAAATAAAAACATGACGTGATTGGTTAAATCGGTTGTAGAAAGACCAACCAATAGATTGTGAGTGCATGCTGTGAAGTCATAGCACACTGTATGCATTATAGGCCTATGTGTAGTGTACACAAAATACACGTTTTCCTGAGAGCTTATAGTTCCTTATGGAATATTATAAACACATTTCAGTCTTTGAATGTGTAATTATTTGCGAAAAGAGAAACACACAAACTGGGGTCACCTGTCGGAATGGTATAATGAGTGTTTATTCTGAGAGGGACCAGAGAGTCTTGCTGTAGGAGAGTGAGCAAAAAAGAGAGAAGCGATGTATATGTCAGAAGGAAGAAGCACTGGGATCAGAATAGTGAAACTCAGCCCGCGGCTATACACACACACGTTCCTCCTCCAATATACATTCAACAATCCCGACTTTCTCTCACTACAAATCTTTCTGCAGCTGGCTTCAAAAGGCAGTATTCCTCTCTGAGACACCCTGGAGCAGAGATATTGATTTCCTTAGCTGTGGGTGTGTGTGTGTGTGTGACAGAGCCGAGATGTGTGTGTGTGTCGACACACTAGTTAATGCCTGACTGAATACAGCTGGCAAGAATTCAATCAAAATGTACACCAATGTGAGACCATGGGTTAAAAGAGAGAATGGGAGGCCGACGCAAATGTGATCAGAACGTTTAGTAATGGGCTGGTTTCTCAGACACAGATTTAAGCTTATTCCTGGATTTAAAAGAACTTTAAATGGAATGGATTCTACATTAAGCAGGCTTTTTTTTTTTGTCCAGTGGAGTTAATTTGGGTCTGGGAAACCTTCCCTATAAGAGATTAAAACAAATATACAGAAGTCTCTCGTGCCATTAATGGGATAGAAAATATAGACAAGGTTCAGAGAAAAACAAACACCTCTCCTCGCCGCTGGGGGCTGGACTAACACACAGGCCTTTGCCACCAGGGTTGTTAGCCGACAGGGCCCTGGAGGGTCAATGGTCATGTTATGTACAGAGACACGCATAAACTCTCCCCCTCTTTCTAGATTTAAGGGGTATCACTCCAGCTTCTAAGGTACCTGGTACGATGAGCTAATTACAACAAAGTTCCTCTGCAACTACCACAGAGATGCTTTAGGATGTTTCACCACAAGTGAATATGCCCCCAATATGGAGATCTGTTATCTTCTGTTAAACTGAAGTTATGGAGAGGGTGTTCTTTCAGCGTTACTCCTGATTGTCTTGGGTGAAAATCTACTTGACCAGAAAGCAGATGTGTGTGAGTGTGACAATGATGTGAGTGTGTGTCAGTGAATGTGTGTGTAGTCCGGTCTCCAGCCGTAGGCAGGAATTTTCTAAGCTGAGAGGAGGAGAGAAATGGTCCACATTGCAGACATGGCGGCCCAGGACAGGATGACTGAATACAACCACTGAATACAGCCATCTCTCTCTCCATCATCTCTCAAACTTTCTTTTAGTGACACACTCAGAATAAACTTTCGTACCCTCCCACTCTCTCTTGGGTGACATGACATGGTCAGAAAGAAAGCTTTCACTCTCCCTCTGTCCGTCTCCTTCCCATTCTTATTTTCCCTCCCTTCTCTCCAGCTCCATCGTGGCACATTGTTTATCTTGGCTTCTACTACCCTCTGCTGGCTAATCAGACTCGTGTAATTTATCTGCAGTGTGTGGCTCACCTTCTGGACTCTGCTGCCCACCTATGTGTGGATGTGTTTAACTATTCTTGTCCACAAGAATAGTAAACAAACAAAAATTGACCAACTGGGGACATTTTGTTGGCACCCACAAGGTGAAATGCTATTTCAAAAGGGGTTTAGTGTTAGGAGGTAGGGTTAGTTTTAGGGTTAGGAGCCTGGGTTAGGTTTTGGGGATAAGGTTAGGATTAAGAATAGGGAAAGAGAACGGGTTAGGGGTTAAGGAAAATCGTATTTTGAATGAGACTGAATTGTGAGTCCCCACAAGGTTAGCTGTACAATATTGTGTGTGTGTGTGTGTGTGTGTGTGTGTGTGTGTGTCTCATGGCTGCTGGGTGCATGTGGCTAAATCTAAAGGTGTTCTGTCTTGTGTTTTGTGTGTGTGTAAAACTAACTGTGTGTTGGGGGGTTGCAGAGGGAGTGGTGGCACTGTGTCGTGCGGTGGCCTGACGTGGGCTAAAGCGCTGAGCTGTGGTTCTCCTCATGATGAAGGGACTGGCCTCCCCTAGAGGGATATCAGCAAACCCAGAGAGAGAGAGAGACAGAAAAAGAACATGAGGCTAATAGCAAGTAGTTGCTTAAGCTATTAGACCTAAAAAAGGAGAAAGCTGTTGTAACCCATTATCCATACACTATTTCCTCCTGTCTCACCTCTTTGCACCAGCTCAGGAAGTCCCTCTGGTCTAAACTCCTCCACTTCCTGTTCACTTCCTGGTTTTGGCATGGTTGCCGTGGCTTTGATCCTTTTAGCAGCATTCAGCAGGGCCTCCTGGGCTTTAAATGGAGTGCTGCTGTTGTCGCTAGCTGCTATTGCACCACAACCCCTCTTCCCCAACGGCCTCTGAACTGCAGGAGCCGTGTTCTCAGAGTCTGCCGTGGGAGCCAACAAATGACTGAAAGTTTCTTCACGTGCAGTTGCAAAAAGCATCAAATGCTATGATGAAACTGGCTCTCATGAGGACCGCCACAGGAAAGGGAGACCCAGAGTTACCTCTGCTGCAGAGGATAAGTTCATTAGAGTTAACTGCACCTCAGAAATTGCAGCCCAAATAAATGTTTCACCGAGTTCAAGTAACAGACATATCTCAACATCAACTGATGTTCAGAGGAGACTGCGTGAATCAGACCTTCCTGGTCGAATTGCTGCAAAGAATCCACTACTAAAGGACACCAATAATAAGAAGAGACTTGCTTGGGCTAAGAAACACAAGCAATCTGTCCTTTGGTATGATGAGTCCAAATTTGAGATTTTTGGTTCCAACCACTGTGTCTTTGTGAGACGCAGAATAGGTGAACGGATGATCTCTGCATGTGTGGTTCCCACCATGAAGCATGGAGGAGGAGGTGTGATGGTGTGGGGGTGCTTTGCTGATGACACTGTCAGTGATTTATTTAGAATTCAAGGCACACTTAAGCAGCATAGCTACTACAGCATTCTGTAGCAACACGCCATCCCATCTGGTTTGCGCTGAGTGGGACCATCATTTGTTTTTCAACAGGACAATGACCCAACACCCCTCCAGGCTGTGTAAGGGCTATTTTGCCAAGAAGGAGAGTGATGGAGTGCTGCATCAGATGACCTGACCTCCTCAGTCACCTGACCTCAACCCAATTGAGATGGTTGAGGGTGAGTTGGACGGAAGAGTGAAAGAAAAGCAGCCAAGAGCTCAGTATATGTGGGAACTTCTTCAAGACTGTTGGAAAAGCATTCCAGGTGAAGCTGGCTGAGAGAATGTCAAGAGTGTGCAAAGCTGTCAAGGCAAAGAGTGGCTACTTCGAAGAATCTAAAGCATAAAATGTATTTTGATTTGTTTTTCATTTTTTTGGTTACTACATTAATTCCATATGTGTTATTTCATAGTTTTGATGTCTTCACTATTATTCTACAATGTAGAAAATAGTACAAATAAATGAAAACCCTGGAATGAGTTGGTGTGTCTTTTGATTGGTATTGTGTATATATATTTTTTAGCTAAACAGGTAGCTCTGCACCACCTGCCCTGTATGACAGGTCGCCACAGCTCACAGTTAACACAACCTTACCACAGTTAACACAACCTTACCACAGTTAACACAACCTTACCACAGGTAACACAACCTTACCACAGTTAACACAACCTTACCACAGTTAACACAACCTTACCACAGTTAACACATCCTTACCACAGTTAACACAACCTTACCACAGTTAACACAACCGTACAACTGACCAGTATTTAGCAGGGAAATGTGTAGGCCTGCCTAATTTACAGATACATTAAGAGATGGATGGAGAGAGGGAAAGAGAGAGAGAGGAGAGAGAGAGAGAGAGAGAGAGAGGGAAAGAGAGAGAGAGAGGGAGAGAAAGAGAGAGAGAGAGAGAGAGAGAGAGAGAGAGAGAGAGAGAGAGAGACAGAGAGAGAGAGGGAAAGAGAGAGAGAGAGGGAGAGAAAGAGAGAGAGAGGGAGAGATAGATTGATGTTACCTTCTGGAACACTGGGTCATCTTTTTTTCCTAGCCACCAATAAGAGGCTCTAGTAGTCTATGAGAGCAGAGCACATACAGTAATAACTACTACAGCTCCCACTCTCTGGTTCCACACTCCAACTGACTCCCACACTGCACCACTCACTCTCCACTCATCATCCAGGACTCAGGAGCCTGAACATGGCGATGTTATTCATTTGTTACAGTGATGATACGGCTGCCCCTTGTGTAAGATTATGAGATCAGTGTGGCTTGCGAGGCTCGTGGCTGCTTCAGGAAAGATGATCTATATACAGTATTGACAAGATTGGACTGTCTGCTCTAACAATGGGGATACATGTTCGGAAAAGGCGGAAGGCATGCGAGAGGAGACGGGAACATTCTAGCCAATGAGAGGGCAGATACGCATGTGTGAACAACAGGCACAGCTACAATATAAACGTTTTTTCTCAAAGTTGCCAGGAGGCCACGTATAACAGTACATTCGTGACTACCTAAATATTACGAAACTTCTATTCGATCAAATAAGCCTTACTTAGCAAATTAGCAATTACATTTTATGTTGACCAAATTCGTCACTCTCATTGACCTCCATACAAAAAAATACCCACTTAGTCTGCTTCTCTGGCATTAGTGGAGCTGTGACCAATTGTGCAATAAAAAACCAAGTGGGAAGGCGGTAATTACCAGTTGTGAAGTCGTAAATACTGAACACGAGTTGGATACATTCACATGCTTTGAACTCCTTGAGAAACGCAGACTGGCCAATGGTCAACAAGCTGCATCCCCCATGAAGTATAGCTACACCTTGTAAACAAATTGTCGTGCTCAAAAACCATATTACAAGATTGCCTTTTATAAAAAATGTTTTGTTGGTCCATTTAACTGCCAAAAATGCTGTTATCAAGGTAATTTCATTTGGAGTTTCCCCCTAGTAATTACCACTTTGAGGGGCATTCAAGTGGATTTTTCCCAGTCATACAGTATGTTGTAAATACCACCTTCACACTTGGTTATGAAAGCAGCACAAAGACCCAGGATTCTGGTCTGGAAGTACAGACAAAAGGGGAAACCCAGACAAATACACTGAGTGTACTAAACATTATTAACATCTGCTCTTTCCATGATATGAAATCACCAGGTGAATCCAGGTGAAACCTATGATCCCTTATTGATGTCACTTGTTAAATCCACTTCAATCAGTGTAGATGAAGGGGAGGAGACAGGTTAAATAAATATTTTTAAGCCCCGAGACAATTGAGACATGTATTGTGCATGTAGTGCCATTTAGAGGGTGAATGGGCAAGACTAAATATTTAAGTTCCTTTGAGTGGGGTATGGTAGTAGGTGCCAGGCTCACTGGTTTGAGGGTGTCAACAACTGCAATGCTGCTGGGTTTTCCACACTCTGCAGTTTCTTGTGTGTATCAAGAATGGTCCGCCACTCAAAGGACTTCCAGGTAACTTAAAAAAAAAAAAAACTTTATTTAACTAGGCAAGTCAGTTAAGAACAAATTATGATATACAATGACAGCCAACCGGGGAACAGTGGGTTTTTTAAAGAGGGTGGAGCTGAAGCTGCATCACTGTCTCACCCCATGGCCCTGTGGCGAGAAATGTGTGTTTTTTGCCAATTTTAACTGCACACTTGTTTGTGTACATGGATTTTATGTATGTTTTTCCCCCAACACCACAATCCATCAATTTCTATAGCAGACCCTCATGCCAAATTGAGTCAAAAGCCTTTTTGAAATCAACAAAGCATGAGAAGACTTTGCCTTTATTTTGGGTTATTTGTTTGTCAGTTAGGGTGAATATGTGGTCTGTTGTATGGTAATTTGGTAAAAAGCCAATTTGACATTTACTCAGTACATTGTTTTCACTGAGGACATGTAGTCTGCTGTTAAGAATAATGCAAAGGATTTTCCCAAGGTTGCTGTTGACACATATCCCACAGTAGTTATTGGGGTCAAATTTGTCTCCACTTTTGTGGATTGGGGTGATCAATCCTTGGTTCCAAATATTGGGGAAGATGCCAGAACTAAGGATGAAGTTAAAGAGTTCAAGTATAGCCAATTGGAATTTGTGGTCTGTATATTTTATAATTTAATTTAGAATACCATCAACACCACAGGCCTTTTTTGGGTTGGAGTGTTTGTATTTTGTCCTGTAGTTCATTCATAGTAAATGGAAAATCCTGTGGGTCCTGGTAGCCTTTAATAGTTGAGTCTAAGATGTGTATTTGATCATGTATGTGTTTTGCTGTTTGGTCTTTGTTATAGGGCCAAAAAGATTGGAGAAGTGGTTTATCCATCTCCGTTTTGGATAGATAACTCTTCGTGTTGTTTGTTTAGTGTTTTCCAAGAAGTGGCTAGAGTCTATGGATTCTTCCATGACATTGAGCTGATTTCTGATGTGCTGTTCCTTCTTTTTCCGTAGTGTATTTCTGTATTGTTTCAGTGATTCACCATAGTGAAGGCGTAGACTCGGGTTTTCTGGGTCTCTATGTTTTTGGTTGGATAGGTTTCTCAACTTCTTAGGTTTTTGCATTCTTCATCAAACCATTTGTCATTGTTGTTCATTTTTTTAGGTTATCCGCTTGAAATGTTTAGATTTGATAGGGAAGCTGAGATGTCAAATATACTGTAGGTTTTCTACTGCCAAGTTTACACCTGTACTATGTGGTAAACCGTGGGGTGTTGGGTTGAGCGTGCAGAGATTAACAGAGACAGGGAGGTTTTAGTCCATAAACACAACTTTACTAGGACATTAAATAAACAGAACAAAGAAAAGCATGTAAGTTTGACTCGTTCCTTCTTCTCAGCTTTTGCTCTGTGTCGGTCTCGCCCCGTCTTCCTTCGCGGTGTGCCACAGTGCTCCTTATATTTGGCCTCCACGGCTGGTTGGCACTTTCCCCTAATTACCTCCACTTGGAGCTATCCGTGTCGGGGTGCCCAGCTCAAGTACTCCCAGCAGAGGGAGCCAACGTCGCATCACGTACCTCCCCTCTATTACCATCCCCCAGGGTAGACCTCCTGGGATACCACAACTATTACAATGAAACATTTGGTCCAGGAAGTTGTCTAAAATGGATTGAATTTTTTGTTGCATAATGTTTTTTTGGTAGGATTCCACACTACTTTCCTTCCATCTATAGCATTTCTTAATATTATTCAGTTCCTTTGGCTTTGATGCCTCATGATTGAGTATGCTCTGTTCAAGTAGACTAGGATTTTGCTGTGATCTGCTAGGGGTGTCAGTGGGCTGACTGTGATCACTCTGAGATACTCTTGGTTGAGGTCAGTGATAAAGAAGTCTAAAGTACTACTGCCAAGAAATTAGCTATAGGTATACCTACCATTGGAGTCCCCTTGAAGTGTATCTGTTTTTGTTGGTTATGTTGTTGTATTTGTGCCTAGGGGGGCATATGGGGGAGAGAATGCTGTCACCTCCAGGTAAGTGTTTACCCCCTGTTTGCTGGGGGTGTCAGATTATTGTCCAGTTCTGGCATTTAGGTCGCCACAGACTAGTACATGTCCCTGGGCCTGGAAATGATTGACTTCCCCCTCCAGGATGGAGAAGCTGTTTTCATTTAAAACAATTGAAATTCTAGTGTGAGGATATAGGTAGCACACAGGAGGACATTTGTCTCTGTTAACTGCCTTGTTCAGGGTTTTTACCTTGCCGGCTCAGGGATTCAATCCAGCAACCTTTCGGTTACTGGCCCAACGCTCTAACCACTAGGCTACCTGCCGCCCCAACTTGACACAACTGTGGGAAGCATTGGAGTCAACATGGGCCAGGATCCCTGTGGAACGCTTTCGACACCTTGTAGAGTCCATGCCCCAACTGAATAGAAGGAAGGTGTTCCTAATGCTTTGTACACTCAGTGGATGGTGATGAGAGGAAGTTCAGTGGTGAGAAGTTGGAAACGATGGAGCAAGATGAGACTTGGCTGACATTCTGCTCATTTTCTCATCGATGAAACACCTGTTTGTTTGCTCTGCCCGCTGTGCTTCGTTTGTTCACATTGGAAACAACAGTGATGACAAATCTTGGGTAGTTACCAATATCTTTGCTGGGAGAACGCTTTCCACTGCACCTACAGACCCACTTTGGTATTGTCTGACCTAGAAAAACAATTCCCATAGACGGCCCCATAGAGAAGTCAAATTAGAAAATTCCTAATAATACACTTTAGTCATCCTCTATGTGCACAAAACATCCATTGAACTATCAAAATAATTGTTGCAGCTGAAATGATTAACCTTTTATATGATTACAGACGTAGTCCTCTGAGTAAAACTGGATCAAGAAAGATGGCAGCAAGCACGAAACGGCGTATGTGAACGTTTTTTTTTTTTTAAATGCTCGGCCATCTTGGAAGCTGTCTCTAGTGCTTTTGTTGCTCAATGGCTGTGACATAGGAGTTCTCTCTCCCACACACATACAGTATTTGATCACTCTCTCTTACTTTATAGGCAACAGTGCATAGACAATACAACCAGTAGATAGATAGTGATAGCGCTGACTTATCCATATATTCCTATAGAAAACTCCTGATGGCACCAATGGTGCTAAGGATCATGGGGAAAGTGGCTGAAACTAGCATAGGATCATAGTCGATGTAGTTGTTTTCATCCTGCCTGACACGGAACCTAAACCTGCTGCGCCCGTGTTCCATTGTGCGCTATCTTGCATAAATGTATTTTGTCCCCCTACAACAAACGCGATCACGACATGCAGGTTAAAATAATTGAATAACATTGATTTCTAAATTTATTTTGCGACACGCACGCGACGTGTCCGGTCTGGTCAGCATGTGAGAGTCAACCTGGTTTTTAATGTCTATGGACCTGATGCTAGCCTACTGTTACTCCTTTGCAGCAGAAGGCTCATTTGAAAGCTCAGCATTACCATTGGAAAACAAAACGGACAGCAAATATTATCTACGATAATCAGAATTGCAACTGATTTACCAAAAAACGAAATAAGATTTTGAGTGATTAGTGATTTTGAGTGATTAGTACAGTTAAATACAGAACATGCCGGTATGGTGACTCTCTTTGTAAAAGCGAACTCAAATTGTCACAAAGTTAAGCGCACGAGTAGGCTATGTAGTCTAGATATCATATGACCATGATCCTTCCACCTGAAAATAAAAGTTAATGGGCTACCATCAAGACAACTGATCACAATTCAGTTTACCCCATGATGAAAACATACATCAATTATATATAAATTCTACAATTATTTTCTCTCGATTCTGTATTTTTATATGATTGTAGACTATCTTTATCATTTATGCAACCGCATCATTTTGTCATCATAAAAAATAACCTCAGACATACAATGTAATTTGGAATTCAAAAAGTATTCAATTATAATTGCATACTAAATGGATATTTCAAACATAGTATTAGAGCAATCCTCCATCTCCATCCTCTGTTCTCAGCTCTGTCATTCTCTGTTAGCCCCATAGAAACCGGTCAGCCCCTCAATCTCGATTTTACAGAATCATTCACTCAGCGCTGTCATCAGATTCTGGATAGCACACCACACCCACTTAGCTGCACGTGCAAAGATCGTGCATGAAGGTGCGAGCCTCCTCGTAGTGCTGGCTCGTGATTGGTCTGTGTCAGCACGTGATCCTGTGTGATGAAAAGTGTAGTAGTAAGAATGGATCACTATTTAAAGAAATATCTTGATTTGTATCAAAAGTTTTCAATAATTCACACTGGTGAACGAATATGATCATAATAAATCAAATCAAAATCAAATCAAATGTATTCATATAGCCCTTCTTACATCAGCTGATATATCAAAGTGCTGTACAGAAACCCAGCCTAAAACCCCAAACAGCAAGCAATGCAGGTGTAGAAGCACGGTGGCTAGGAAAAACTCCCTAGAAAGGCCAAAACCTAGGAAGAAACCTAGAGAGGAAGCAGGCTATGAGGGGTGGCCAGTCCTCTTCTGGCTGTGCCGGGTGGAGATTATAACAGAACAGCCAAGATGTTCAAATGATGTTCAAATAAACACATTATAGAGCCCAAAAGGGCCGTCCAATTATAATTTTGGGGGCCGTTCTGGGCTTTCCTGATACCTGCTTACAAGCTCAAATTAAAGCAGGAAGCACCAGTGACTAGGTCAATTTAAAAAGTGGTCAGATGAAGCAGATGCTAAGCTACAGGACTGTTTTGCTAGCACCGGCTGGAATATGATCTGCGATTCTTCCGATGGCATTGAGGAGTTCACCACTTCAGTCACTGGCTTCATCAATAAGTGCATCGATGAAGCCGTCCCCACAGTGACTGTACGTACAGGTACATACCCAACCAGAAGCCATGGATTACAGGCAACATTTGCACTGAGCTAAAGGGTAGATCTGGGACTCTAACCCGGAAGCTTATAAGAAATCCCGCTATGCCCTACGACAAACCATAAACAGGCAAAGCATCAATACAGGACTAAGATCGAATCGTTCTACACCGGCTCCGACACTTGTTGGATGTGGCAGGGCTGGCAAACTATTACAGACTACAAAGGAAAGCACAACCGAGAGCTGCCCAGTGACACGAGCCTACCAAACTAGCTAAATAACTTCTATGCTCGCTTCGAGGCAAGTAACACTGAAACATGCATTCCGGACGACTGTGTGATCATGCTCCCTGGAGCAGATGTGAGTAAGACCTTTAAACAAGTCAACACTCACAAAGTCGCAGGGTCAGACGGATTACCAGGACATGTACTCCGAGCATGTGCTGACCAACTGGCAAGTGTCTTCACTGACATTTTCAGCCTCTCCCTGTCTGAGTCTGTAATACCAACATGTTTCAAGCAGACCACCATAGTCCCTGTGCCCAAGAACACTAAGGTAACCTGCCTAAATGACTATCGACTCGTAGCACTCACATCTGTAGCCATGAAGTGCTTTGAAAGGCTGATCATGGCTCACATCAACACCATTATCCCAGAAACCTTAGAACCACTCCAATTCATATACCGCCCCAATAGATCCACAGATGATGCAATCTCTATTGCACTCCACACTGCCCTTTCACACCTGGACAAAAGGAACACCTATGTGAGAATGCTATTCATTGACTACAGCTCAGCGTTCAACACCATAGTGCCCTTTAAAGCGGCAGGGTAGCCTAGCGGTTAGAGCGTTGGACTAGTAACCGGAAGGTTGCAAGTTCAAACCCCCGAGCTGACAAGGTACAAATCTGTTGTTCTGCCCCTGAACAGGCAGTTAACCCACTGTTGCTAGGCCGTCATTGAAAATAAGAATTTGTTCTTAACTGACTTGCCTAGTTAAATAAGGGTTAAAAAAAAATAAGCTAAGGACCCTGGGACTAAACACCTCCCTCTGCAACTGGATCCTGAACTTCCTGACGGGCCAGGCCCCAGGTATTAAGGGTAGGTAACAACACATTTGCCAAGCTGATCCTCACCACGGGGGCCCCTCAGGGGTGCGTGCTCAGTTCCCTCCTGTACTCCCTGTTCACACATGACTGCATGACTCCAACACCATCATTAAGTTCACTGAAATTATGAGACAGCCTATAGGGACAGGACAACAACCTCTCCCTCAACGTGATCAAGACAAAGGAGATGATTGTGGACTACAGGAAAAGGAAGACCGAGCATGCTCCGATTTTCATTGGCAGGGCTGTATTGGAGCAGGTTGAGAGCTTCAAGTTCCTTGTTTTCCACATCACCAACAAACTAACATGTTCCAAGCACAGCAAGACAGTCGTGAAGAGGGCACAACAAAACCTAATCCCCCCAGGAGACTGAAAAGATATAGCATGGGTCCTCAGATCCTCAAAAGGTTCTATAGCTGCACCATCGAGAGCGTCCTGATGGGTTGCAGGATGCATCACTGCCTGGTATGGCACTACAGAGTGTAGTGCGTACGGTCCAGTACATCGCTGGGGCGAAGCTTCCTGCCATCCAGGACCTCTATACCAGACGGTGTAGGCCCTAAAGGAAGGCCCTAAAAATTGTCACACTCCAGCCACCCTAGTCATAGACTATTCTCTCTGCTACGGCACTGCAAGTGGTACCGGAGCACAAAGTCTAGGTCCAAGAGGCTTCTAAACAGCTTCTACCACCAAGCCATAAGACTCCTGGACATCTAATAAAATGGCTATCCAGAATATTTGCATTGTCCCCCCTTTTATGCTGCTACTACTCTTTGTTATTATCTATGCATAGTCACTTTAATAACTCTACCTACATGTACATACAGTGCCTTGCGAAATTATTCAGCCCCTTTACTTTCAGTGCAGCAAACTCTCTCCAGAAGTTCAGTGAGGATCTCTGAATGATCCAATGTTGACCTAAATGACTAATGATGATAAATACAATCCACCTGTGTGTAATCAAGTCTCTGTATAAATGCACCTGCACTGTGATAGTTTCAGAGGTCCGTTAAAAGCGCAGAGGGCATCATGAAGAACAAGGAACACACCAGGCAGATCCGAGATACTGTTGTGAAGAAGTTTAAAGCCGGATTTGGATACAAAAATATTTCCCAAGCTTTAAACATCCCAAGGAGCACTGTGCAAGCGATAATATTGAAATGGAAGGAGTATCAGACCACTGCAAATCTACCAAGACCTGGCCGTCCCTTTAAACTTTCAGCTCATACAAGGAGAAGACTGATCAGAGATGCAGCCAAGAGGCCCATGATCACTCTGGATGAACTGCAGAGATCTACAGCTGAGGTGGGAGACTCTGTCCATAGGACAACAATCAGTCGTATATTGCACAAATCTGGCCTTTATGGAAGAGTGGCAAGAAGAAAGCCATTTCTTAAAGATATTCATAAAAAGTGTTGTTTAAAGTTTGCCACAAGCCACCTGGGAGACACACCAAACATGTGGAAGAAGGTGCTCTGGTCAGATGAAACCAAAATTGAACTTTTTGGCAACAATGCAAAACGTTATGTTTGGTGTAAAAGCAACACAGCTGAACACACCATCCCCACTGACAAACATGGTGGTGGCAGCATCATGGTTTGGGCCTGCTTTTCTTCAGCAGGGACAGGGAAGATGGTTAAAATTGATGGGAAGATGGATGGAGCCAAATACAGGACCATTCTGGAAGAGAACCTGATGGAGTCTGCAAAAGACCTGAGACTGGGACGGAGATTTGTCTTCCAACAAGACAATGATGCAAAACATAAAGCAAAATCTACAATGGGAATGGTTCAAAAATAAACATATCCAGGTGTTAGAATGGCCAAGTCAAAGTCCAGACCTGAATCCAATCGAGAATCTGTGGAAAGAACTGAAAACTGCTGTTCACAAATGCTCTCCATCCAACCTCACTGAGCTCGAGCTGTTTTGCAAGGAGGAATGGGAAAAAATGTCAGTCTCTCGATGTGCAAAACTGATAGAGACATACCCCAAGCGACTTACAGCTGTAATCGCAGCAAAAGGTGGCGCTACAAAGTATTAACTTAAGGGGGCTGAATAATTTTGCACGCCCAATTTTTCAGTTTTTGATTTGTTAAAAAAGTTTGAAATATCCAATAAATGTCGTTCCACTTCATGATTGTGTCCCACTTGTTGTTGATTCTTCACAAAAAAAATACAGTTTTTATCTTTATGTTTGAAGCCTGAAATGTGGCAAAAGGTTGCAAAGTTCAAGGGGGCCGAATACTTTCGCAAGGCACTGTATTACCTCAATTACCTTGACTAACCAGTGTCCCCGCACATTGACTCTGTACCGGTACCCCCTGTATATAGCCTCGCTATTGTTATTTTACTGCTGCTCTTTAATTATTTGTTACTTGTATTTCTTATTTTGGGGGGGTATTTTTCTTAAAAGTGCATTGTTGGTTAAAGGCTTGTAAGTAAGCATTTTAAGGTCCACACCTGTTGTATTCGGCGCATGTGACAAATACATTTA
Source organism: Oncorhynchus mykiss (assembly GCF_057628025.1). Taxonomy (NCBI): domain Eukaryota; kingdom Metazoa; phylum Chordata; class Actinopteri; order Salmoniformes; family Salmonidae; genus Oncorhynchus; species Oncorhynchus mykiss. The sequence goes on from NC_143040.1 coordinate 35,526,194, forward strand.
GATTTTTTTTGAGGAGGGCTTTTGGCACACCTAGGTTGCTACGCAGAAGCTGGCCAGTAGAGCTTGTGATTTCAAGCTCAAAGACAGACAGTGCCACCTGCTAGTGGTATAGATAAAGCATGGACGGATGATTTTACGACGTTGCGGTCTTGATTGCAACACGTTATTTGCTTGCCGTGTGACCAAAAGTGGCAGCGGACTATGCAACAAACTCAAATATTTAGCATTAGAAAACAATTCTAAACTACGAAATAAAAACCCACCAATCATGAATTTTAATGTGACATTAAAGAGCTGTCAATGTGAACTGTATATTTTACAGTTGTTTAGAAAACTGCTGAGGGGCGGTTTCAGAGTTAGCTGGGTTTAAAGGAAGTAGAGGGTTGAAGTTAAAGTGATAGTGTAGAAATGAATGGCATCAATATATATTAGATAAGAAATTGAATAACAATTTAGTCAGAGAAATTAACAGGACGTTTACCCTTGCTGCAATTTTTCAATGCACATCTTCATTTGATGTGAAATGGCAGCGAGTGTGGACTAATCCACATAAATATTTGATAACTGATAAAGTAAGATAAGTCTCTTACAAGATCCTTCACAGATGTTATCTTTGTAATTGTCTTATTTCTAAATATGTATTCATGTAGAAAAGGAATGTAGCTTTTGTGAGTTGGAAAACGAGACAATAGAGCATTTATTTTTTGATTGTTTGCATAGTGAAATATTTTGGACAGATATTAACATATGTATTAGTGATAAGACGAGTAAACCTATAAGCATTACCAAATGTGATATTCTTTTTTAGTGTACATACACGCACAGTGACTGCCAATATATTGTGCATTTTTACATTTTATTGGGAAAAATGTTAATGGGTAAGTTCATGGGTAATTTAAAAAATATATATTTATCTAATTGATTTACAATATTATATAACATCCCTAACATATATAAATATCAAATGATCAAAGATGTGCCTAACGTATTTGTCAAAAATGTGACTTGTCCATAGCGTGATATATATGTGGATTTTTTGTCTCTTGTTTTATGTAGAATGTTTTTATGTTGGCTTTTTTGTTTGTTATGTGTGATATATTTAAGCAATAAGGTCTGAGGGGTTGTGTTATATGGCCAATATACCATGGGTATTGCTATTATAAACTGGTTGTCAATGTAATTAGAGCAGTAAAAATAAATGTTTTGTCATACCCATGGTATACGATCTGCTATACCACGGCTGTCAGCCAATCAGCATTCAGGGCTCGAACCACCCCGTTTATAAATTGGTTTGTACAATATTCTTGTAATACAAAAAAATAAAAAGTAGAGGGTTGCCACTAGTTACCACAGCCACAAAGTCAAAATATCGTGAACAATTTAAACACATTTTTTTAGGTTAGGGTTAGACATAATGTTAGCAGTGTGGTTAAGGTTAGGATCAAATCTGATTTTAAGAAGAGAAATTGTATAAATAGGCTGGGTTTAGCCATAATTATGGCTTTGTGACTGTGGTAACTAGCAACGACCGACGAAGAGTTGACCTAAACATGGCGCCCTTGCTGGATTATAAAATCGGCGATGCTATGTTGTTTTCTTTACCTTTGCGATCAAAATCGATTCTCCTAACATGTTCACTAATTTTGGTTATTTACTTGACGTCGCAGCCAGCTTTGGCCAAACCGAGTAGCCTCAAAGAGATCACTGACGGAAACTGGGAAGACATCTTGGCAGGGGAATGGATGATTGAATTGTAAGTACAGCTAGCAAGCATGCTAAGCTAACTGCTTAGCTAGTCATATAGCTACGTTGTTCGGCAATAGTCCCGTTTTTTGTAGTCTTGAATCGGCAGGTGTGGATTTTCAGACCACACCTAATCACCTAGTTCTGATCTTGATAAACTAGCGTAGCCTTGGCTTTAGATATGCAACAATGTAGCTAGGCTTGCAGCTAGGAATCTAAATGAAATGCTTTCAAGTAACACATGATAATCAGGTCCAATGAGGTGGAAAGCTAGCGTTTGGCTGCTGGATACTGAGTATTGTTGTTAGGCTTCTACATAGAATTAGCAGTGTTTCCACTACGATTTCTTTAAGCAGAGGTGGCAAACTTAGTGGGGGTGGGGGGCACCATATAAAAAAAATGTAGACACCCTCTTGGCCACTGAGACAATTGCTGTTTTCAAGCTAATTTCCTGTAATTTTGTTATGGGGCAGAGAGAAATGTGCAGTTTTTAAAGCCATTTTCTTGCATTTCTACACATTTTGCTATGGCTTATGTTGTGTTATGCTATCTGAGTGTTTCAAACATTATAACAAAATCTATGGGGCCCCATGCCATGCCATTTTTGGAATTTCCAACAGAGATTGCAGCACGGTCTGCATTTGTTTTTCATTGAGACCACACATACTATTCACACTTGATTTTTACACTCCCAAATATGAGATGACATGTATACAACTAACTTGAAGCAGCAAATTCTGAGAGGAAATCTGAGATTTGCTACATCAATTTTTTTTAAACTTAAGTTAATGGTAGCCAAATAGCCATTGACTCTTGAAGAATATAACTTTAGTTAAATTGTCTAACCCCATTAAAATACAAAATATATGCTTGTTTTACTTCATTGTTTGTAAACAATACAATTGTAAACCAACACTGTATAGCTTGCTTTTAGCTGTTCTGTTTACCGAAAAAGGTGATTTGTTGTTATTTGAACTGAAGAGGTTACAGTTCAAATGTATAGCTCTCGAAAAGCCTTCTCCGTAGGGTTTTCAGCTGTTAGTTTCTCCCACGGTTGGCTGCATGTGATCTACAAATCCGACACTGTATTTTAACGTTTAGAAACATCAATAATAATCATCGCTAGCAAAACATTTGTTTTTTTAAACACACGTTCAAAAGTTAGTGGTCACTTAGAAATGTCCTTGTTTTTGAAAGAAAATCACTTTTTTTTATCCATTTAAAATAACATAAAATTGATCAGAAGTATAATGTAGGCATTGTTCATGTTGTAAATGACTACTGTACTGATTTTGAATGAAATATCTACATAGGTGTACAGATGCCCATTATCAGAAACCATCACGTCTGTGTTCCAATGGCACATTGTGTTAGCTAATCCAAGTTTATAATTTTAAAAGACTGATTGATCATTAGAAAACCCTTTTGCAATTATGTTAGCACATCTGAAAACTGTTGTGCAGATTTAAAGAAGCAACAAAACTGGCCTTTAGACTAGTTGAGTATCTGGAGCATCAGCATTTGTGAGTTTGATTACAGTCTCAAAATGGCCAGAAACAAAGAACTTTCTTCTGAAACTCGTCAGTCTATTCTTGTTCTGAGAAATGAAGGCTATTCCATGCGAGAAATTGCCAAGAAACTGAAGATCTCGTACAACGCTGTGTACTACTCCCTTCACAGAACAGCGCAAACTATCTCTAACCAGAATAGAAAGAGTGGGAGGCCCCGGTGCACATTAACAAGGTCTACACTGTTTCTGATCAATTTGATGTTATTTTAATGGACAAAAATAGCTTTTCCTTCAAAAACAAGGACATTTCTAAGTGCACCCACTTCCTTTCAAAGGTTTATGCTTTTATATCAGCCCAAAATAATCTTTCAAATTAAAAAGATATCCTTACTGTAGCAGTTTTGCACAGATCCATATGCTGTGTGTGCCTCCAGTTGATGGACTACACTTCTTCACCAGTTACTTATACACAGGTGTTTGGAGCCCGTTAATTAGCACAGGTGGCCACCTCTGTCTTTCGTAAACAAGCACTGTAACATGGAGATGTGTCCATGTGGGAACCCTATAAAGGTGTGTATGAAGTAATTATTTCTCGCTAATATGAAAGATGCGTTACGTATGTTTCCAAAACCGTACCGCAAGCGATGTATTTTAACGTTCATAACGAGCGTTGGGGCTCTTAACAAAACTCCCCAGCCAGAAGATACTATCCTCCATGGGAGCTAAAGATGGTTAGCGTCAATGAATGCGGTAGGTTGTGTTGACCTAGCTAAGGTATGCTTCAGTGTCCATATGAAGAACTCTGATTTTAAAGTCTTTTTACAATCATAGATATGACTAATGTTGATCATTCATAACATGTTGACAACTGCTACCATTGAATCTTGTGTAGTTGTCAGCTTATTTTGTTTGAAAACTGTCTAGCTAATGTTATTGTCATGCCAATGTTTGGCCTCAATTCACTCTTCCCCGGCAGCTTTGCCCCCTGGTGTCCGGCGTGCCAGCAGCTCCAGCCCATGTGGAATGAGTTTGCCGACTGGGGGGAGGACATGGGTGTCAACATAGCGAAAGTGGATGTTACTGAACAGCCTGGTATGTATACTCTCCTTCCCTGGCTGACTGCCTGCCCAACCGTCTGCTTGTCAATTACTTCCCTTTTCAGGTTTCACAGCGCTCCGTGATTAAGTTTCCCTAGGTACAGATCTGCGATCAGCTCTCCATCCCCCAATCCTAACCTTAACTATTAGTAGGGAAAATGCTAAACTGACCCACGATCACAGTCTATGGGTAACTGCACCCTACTCCTTTCACAGATAAATTAGGCGGGGAGGGGTCAGAGAGCTTTGTATTAAGGCCCTGGCTGTTTCCCACAACACCCACTATGTTTTGTAGTGTAGACAATGCATGTCATTCTATCTAGCTATAGTCTATTATTGCCAGGTTTTTGTAGACCTGTAATATTAGTCAAGAACAAGATGTTGGTGTCATTCAGAGAAAGTCATATTATATATATTAAGTCCTATTCACTAACATTCTGCTCTCCTTCCCCCACCCGCACCTTAGGTTTGAGTGGACGATTCATTATCACTTCACTTCCGACCATCTACCAGTAAGTTTTCTCTCCGTTACGTGAAGTTGCTGTATGTCTCATATCCTGTTCTTCTCACAGATGCATGCCAACTAACCACTATGTAGACTGCACTCACCAGTAAATGTGATCATTTCAGTTTATAACCCTCACTGGAATGTGAGAGGCTGTTAGATAGCTTCAGACTTTGTCTGGGAAGACAAAATGTTAGTGTTTCTTTCTCATGTCTCTTTTTTTTGCTACTGTTGTGATCCTACGCCCAGTTTAGACACTAGCTTCCTATGTTGCTATAAAAAAGTAAATGATTTTCAATGGTAGAACTGTAAATATATAACCCTATAGCTTAGTGGTGCAATAGGCAAATAAACTACATCTGTCCTTATTGTGGTTAATGCCACTATTGGCTTGTTAAACTGTTTTCAATTGTGTGCTAGATTTCTATGATAACTGTGTGTGTGTGAATCAGCTGTAAGGATGGTGTGTTCAGGAGGTACCAGGGGGCTCGCACCAAAGATGACTTCCTAAGCTTTATTGATGAGAAGAAGTGGCAGGGCATTGAACCGGTTTCTTCCTGGTTTGGACCATCTTCCTTCATGTGAGTGGATGGTTTGATCGTCAGTCTCTTCTCCATACTGGGTCGTTCTGTGTGAAACTTAAACAAAATCCTTTTTGGATCTTTCTGAAATGTAATGAAAAGGTCAACTCGAGATGGGGATGGGCATGAGTAATTGAGAACTCGAGTACTCATACTGATGTCAACTCAATCTTTAAGCAGAGATTTAAAAAAAATAATAAAAAAAATTAAAAAAAATGTTTAAAAAAAAAAATCTATTTGGTTGAAAGTTTGTCTTGGAGACCAAGTTAATTTGCTTTGACTCTAGTGTTCCATTTGTACATATGCATTTGAGGGACCAAAAAGTATATAAGCCAAGCGTCAGAGTTATGTTCCCTAAATTCCCTTTCCCTCCGTGTCTCACGCCCTCCCTCTACTTCTGCGCCTACAGAGGTAAAAGCCTAGTTATAAAAACGTATCTAACTGACGAGATACACAAGCTACATTCCTTGCCAAATTATAGTTTTATCACAAATTCAAAATGGACTGTTTGGCTGAAGTAGTGATTTGTGTTCCAACAATGAGCTGCAGTTTTGGAATAATTGCGTCATTTTCAGCTTAGGCTATTTTCCGGTTCTCACTAGTTACCACAGCCACAAAGTAAAAAATTGTCTCTAACGTGTAAAATCATTTTTGGTCTCAATATGAGGTTAGTCATAAAGAAAATTCCACACAGCAGGCATAATAAACTCAATTGAAAAGCCTTTGACATTTATGAAATGCTTGTAATTATACTTCCGTATTCCATAGTAACATCTGACAAAAATATCTAAAGACACTGAAGCAATTTGTGGAAATTAATATTTGTGTCATTCTCAACTTTTGACCATGACTGTATATATGAGGCAATTAGGATTTGTTATCTGTAGTGGTTATTATAAATTGCGCATTGTTGCTCACTGTTGGCATATAGATAAATTAGAAATGTATTTTCCAGTGCCGGCCTTAAATTGTTTTTATTTATTTTTTAATATTCCAATAGTCGAGTACCCCAAAAAAACGGTGGCAGACCAGGCCGGGGTTTGAGAAGTGAACTTTTTTTCCCCCTTGGTAGTTAATTGTCTCAATCGTTTTAAAGGCACAACCTAGATTCAAGCCACAGTCTTAAATATTTGAACGTTATTACTCCAAACTCGTGAAAGTGACAAACTGACACGTTAACATTTTCATCAAAAACTACTTTTATATCAAAGGAGTGCCTTTTGGTTTGACAGCCTGTGCAGTTCGGCGCGTGATGAGCGTTAGACACGATGACGTGTTTCTGAGCGTAGCTATCCGTCGCCATGACATCACCTACATGTGTGATTGGGGATTTCTATTGGAGAAGCAGTTTCTGCCTATCTTAATGTACTTTTTTTTTTGTTGTCTTGTGCTCTTGGCGGTAGTGCAATTGATTCCTACTAGGTGCGAAGGGCTTTGGAAAAGTGTTCCCTTTTGAACCATTTTAATTTGTCCGCCTACACAGCGGACCGGACCACGAGAGCTGTGGCTAAATCAAGTGCACTGACAAAATACAGCAAAGAGCTGCTGTTTTTATTACGTTAATGGTGCATAGGCTTACATTTATTTTTCTAAGCCATGTTTAAAAAAGAAAAAAAAGAATTGCTTTTTGACTGCGAAAGTGATCTTGACTCAGAGGTTGGTGACTGCTTTTAGAGGAAGGATGTTTCATACATATTTATAGTTTCGGTCTAAAAGGTTTGTTGAGATATTTAAGGCTATAACATGAGTGACCTGTACCCAGTATGTGATATAGGGGTAGATGACTCTACATGGAAATGTATGGTAGCTATCTCATGAAGACAGCATCTTATTTTTACTCATTCTTAACCACAATTGTTCTTCTCGTCAGTGACACACACTACACTTCAGAACCACAGGAAATATCAAATACTACACTCCAACCTCTCCTGGTAGTTACTTGCCACTTAGTTTTAGGTTTAGACATGCAACCAACAGACCCAAATGGCACCCTACTCCCTATATAGTTCACTACGTTTGACCATAGCCCTGGTCAAAAGTAGAGCACTATATAGGAAATGGGGTGCCATTTGGGATGCAAACCATGCTTATTTCTCCCTCTGTCAGCCACTGACACTTTAACCTGGTAAAGTTTTGTTTTTAGCTGTTGATTATTTTAGCTGTTGATTATTAGATTCTCGTTAAAAAAAAGTCTAAAAGGTATTTTATTCCTTTTCTTCCTCTGCAGGATGAACACAATGTCAGCTCTCTTCAAGTTGTCAATGTTCATTAGGGTGAGTCCTGCTGTTGCCTTCTCCCTGCGTGCTGTTAGAACCCATTTGTACCACACTTTGGAACAAGGCCTTTAGGGTTCTGGTCCGAAAGTATTCATAACACTTGCCTTGTTCCACATTTTGATGTTACAGCCTGAATTCAAAATGTAATTCTCACCAATCTACACCTACTGCCCCATAATGACAAAGTGAAAACATGTATTTAGAAATGTTAACAAATGTATTGAAAATGAAATCTAGAAATATCTCATTTACATGTTAGAATAACCTTTGGCAGTGATTAGTGTTTCTAGTTAAATCTCTTAAGAGCTTTGCATGCCTGGATTGTACAATATTTATCAATTTGGTTGTTGATCATTGCTAGACAACCATTTTCATGTCGTGCCATAGATTTTCAAGCAGATTTAATATAGAACTGTAACTCGGCCACTTAAGAACATTCTCGGTCATATTGGTAAGCAACTTTAGTGTAGATTTGGCCTTGTGTTTTAGGTTATTGTCCTGTTGAAAGGTGAGTTCATCACCCAGTGTCTGGTGGAAAACAGACTGAACCAGGCTGTCCTCTTGGATTTTGCCTGTACCTAGATCCATTCTGTAAAAAAATTTTATCCTGTAAAAACTCTCCAGTCCTTATCATTACAAGCATACTCATAACATGATGCAGCCACCACTATGCTTAAATATGGAGAGTTGTACTCCATAATATGTTGTATTAGATTTGCCCCAAACATAACACTTAGTATTCATGACCAATTCAACTGCCACTTTTTTTTATTTTTCTCCCAGCATTATTTTTAGGGCCATGTTGCAAACCGGATGCATATTTTGGAATATTTGTATTCTGGGCAGGTTTCATTTTCACTCTGTTAATTAGGTTAGTATTTTGGAGTAGCTACAATGTTGATGATCTATCCTCAGTTTTCTCCTATCACATCCATTAAACTCGTTTTTAAAGTCGCCACATTGGCCCCATCGTGAAATCCCTGAGCGGTTTCCTTCATCTCTGGCAACTGAGTTAAGGACGCCTGTATCTTTGTAGTGACGGGGTGTATTCATACTCCATCCAAAGTGTAATTAAAAACTTTACCATGCTCAAGGAAATATTCAGTGTCTGCTATAATTTCTTTTTACCATTCTACCAATAGGTGCCCTTTGCGTGGCATTGGAAAACCTCCCTGGTCTTTGTGGTTGAATCTGTGTTTGAAATTCACTGAGGGACCTCACATATAATATATTTTGTGTGTGTGGTACAGAGACTAGGTAGTCATTCAAAAATCATGTTAAACACTAATGCACACAGTGATTCCATGCAACTTATGTGACTTGTTAAGCACCTTTTTTTACTCCTGAACTTATTTAGGATTGTCATAACAAAGGGGTTGAATACTTATTGACTAAGGACATTTCAGCTTTTCATTTCTATTTCATTTATACATATTTCTAAAAACATAATTCCACTTTGACATTATTGGGTGTTGTGAATTTAATCCATTTGAATTGAGTTTGACACTTGAGCTATAGGCTGTATTTGTTCTCCCGGCTTATCTCTCTCCATCACCTTCATGTATAGACTCTAGAAAATTCCACTTTGACATTATGGGGTATTGAGTAGGACAGTGACTAAAAATCTAAATTGAATCCATTTGACACTAAATGTGGAAAAAGTTGAGGTGTGTGAATACTTTATGAAGGCACCCGTATAGGGAATAGCTGCCATTTGGGACAAATTTTCACATGATTTGTGAACAATTTTAAGAGAATGTTCTTCTTAAACATGGTCAGGGTGGTTTGACTTGCATTTGACTTTAACTTACCTTTTTATTGCGTTCCTGTTGTCCTTTCCCCTCCAGCGTTGCCATAACTACCTGACAGAGCAGTTGGGTATTCCAGTGTGGGGCTCGTACATCATCTTTGGACTGGCCACTCTCTTCTCTGGCCTAGCCCTGGGACTGGTACGTTAAAGTCATACCCCTTGATATGTGATCCCTATGTATTCTGTCTTTGTTTGATGGATTTTACTTGCACTTTGATTTGAATGTACTTATAATGTAAGGTGTCCTGAAAGGCATCTGACAAAGTATTATTTAGTAGTATGTGCATACCCTCCATAGTGGGCCACCTATACAAAATGTGAGCAATGCAGGAAAAATGTATGACTTTGGATGTTATTGGAGGCAACGGGCGCAAGAGATCAATATCTTACAGTAACATCAAGTCTGGTCTCCTCGATAACCTCACCAGCCTCCCTTGTGCATTCTCTTCCCAGATACTGGTGTTCATAGCTGATTTTGTCTTCCCATCACGACGATTTAACTCCCCAAACTACTACCAGAGTGAGTATGAGATGACAGCGAATCCATGTTCATGCAAATGCAACTTTGCGAAGTATGTAGCACTGTTTATGTGCCGACATTAAGCAAGAACTCTTAGAGAAATAGAGGAAGAATACATGAAATCATTTGTCATAAACATTTCTTTCGAGAACAGACATTTTGTATTTTTTTGTACTCTTCCTAAGTTGTGACCCAGCTTCATAATCATGCATGCATACATGTTTTAATTTAGGAGCAATGGCATGGAGTATATAATGTAACATATTTGTTATTGTCATGTTCTGTTATTCACATTGCTTTTGTCACTTTCCTGTTCCAGAGAAACAGACGATGGAACAAGCCAGGCTTATTCAGCAGCTGGAGGAGGAGCAGGAGGCCGATGGAGAGGAGGATGATGAGGACGATGAAGATGGCGAACAGGAGGAGGTCTGGAGGAGAGTGTCTCCAGTGGGCCGTCCCGAGGCCAGAGGGCTGGGTTACCCAGAGGAGGTCTTGCGAAAGAGGGTGGTTGGCAACCGTGAGGAGGAGGACTCCTAGAGGGCTGGAGGGGAACTGCAGATGCCGCCTAATGCCCGTGGGAGACGCGGTGGGGCTGGGGAAGCAGCCCTGTTCGGGGCCCGAGCTCATATTTATAAAGCGCCTCAGAATAGGAGTATTGATCTAGGATCATTTTTGCCTTCTAGATCATAATAAATAAGATTATATGAGCAGGCGTAACTGATCCTAGATCACCACTCCTACTCTTTCATGCTTTATGAATATTAGTCCTGGCAGCAGTAGAGTTTACAGCAGACCGCTTACAGAGAGCCCTAGCGACGCCCCGGCGACGTCGTACTTCCTGTATTCTCCCTCTGCTTCACCGGGAGTGCTCTCCTTTCACCACCAGCACTCCTGGACTGGAGGTGCTACCGCTACTGTACACTCCCAAGACTAGGGTCGTGTTCATTATCTATCTTTTGAAGAGAACAGACTGGAACAGGCAGGGTTTATCCGAATTTGTCCAATCTAAAATGCTCATTTTCCATTGCGTGCCCTAGTGAACCAATTAAATTGGGCGTGGTTTAGGTATGGAGTGCAGTAGAAATTGCACATTTTTTTGCCACTTTTATGCTATGCATTTCTTTAGTGTTTATTGAATCTCTTTGTGTGTTAATCCATGTTTTAACAAATTATATACAGCTTGTGTTTTGTGCATTTCATTGTATGATATATTCCATATAATCTAATATGTATTTGTGTTTTTTCTCCTTTTCACTGTTTTTGTATCTCAGAAATCCCATAATTTATTTTCATCCAAGTCTTCCTTGACAGACTGTGCATCCACCCACCGTGCTACTCCATAATGGTTTAGAATGGTTAAATATTGTGCAGAAGTACATCTGGAACCTCTTTTTCCACCTTCATAATGAGTGCAGTTGGCAAGCTTTTTATACAGGAACTTGTGATCAAATCTCTTCGGGGCAGGGACTCTCCGTTTCCATTTGGACTTTAATCAGCAATGGCACAAAGATGTTGACTTGAGTTACGATGCTCTGCTCTGGCTCTACAAGACTGGACGGTTTAATCTCTGCTGCCTGCCTGGTTTTTATTAAGTTTCACACCAATGTATGAAGGCTTGTGGTGCTAAACCTCCCTGGTGAATGTTGTTCAGTATGGATTATTAAAGAGCAACTGAACGTAATAAGGAATTTATCCTTTAAAAAAAACTGCTGGTGTTGCATCGGTATGAGTCAAAAATGTTATTATAGTGTCAAAATTGACTATGAAGTGGAAATGGGATAATTTCGCTCCTGAAGTCAGTCTCGTCCATAACAGGTTTATGAGATGATTAAGAAAAAATGGTGTGTCATGGAATGGTGTGTCATTTTTTTTTTTTATCCTGCCCCCAAGTAATCATCAATTTGGAGCACAATGCCATGGTCAATTTGGTTTGACATTCAATATCTTTATGGGGCTAGTTAGAATTACTCGAAAGTACATGGGACAATATTTTAAAATATCAATACTGCCAGGTTTCAATTACTTAATGTCAATTTTTGAAATTGTAGAAATTAATATATATAGAAAGCATTTGAGGCAACTAAAATGTGTGCAATATGAAAATGATGTACCATTTACATGTCACATTTTTCGTCCAGGTTTAGCCGGAGTAGGCCGTCATTGTAAATAAGAATTTGTTCTTAACTGACTTGTCTAGTTAAATAAAAGGGTACATTTTAAAACAACTGAAAAGAAAAATAGCACCAACAATAGGATATACAAAGTCAAACCAATTTTGGGCCGGCTGAAGCTTGCTAGCTAGTTTGCTAGCTAGTCTAGGTAACTTCCAGATACAAGATCTGGTTTGATGGTTTCAAGTTATCTAGAAGGGTGAGTAACTGTACTGTTTTGTCAGAGTGAAAGTACAAACACTTCCCTCATTCGAACACACAAGAGACACCCACATCAAAACATTTACTGAATGATGAGAATTGAAACCGATGCTAAATCAGGAAGTTCAGCTCCTCTTTAATACGGAGTTCATAACCAACTAGAAAAGTGGTAATTAGCAGTTGGGAAGTCGTAAATACCAGTTGGATGCGTTCAAGTGTTTTGAACTTGTTGAGAAACGCTGATTGGCTAATGGCCAACAAGCGGTGTCAACCATAAACAAAAAGTACAGCTGTCAAGTTGTAATGTTCAAAAAACAGGTTTATTTACATGTTTTTTTGCGTTTAAGTGCTGAAATTGTATGTTATCGAGGTCATATTCTTAGTAGGTGACGTCAGAGGTCAGCATGTGGGAGAAGTCGGAGCTCAGGGATGATAGACAGGTTTCCCACTAGTAATTAGCAGTTGGAGAGGTGTTCAAGCTGATTTCTCCTAACAGGGCCATACTGGGGCGCGTTCACAACACCAACCTGTTACAAAGATATTGTGCTGTAAAATGTAAATAACCTTGTTTTGTCAATCTCCACTGTAAAGCTAATATCCACCCCTTTGTAAAGCTGGCAGTGGACTGTATTTTGGATTTGTATCTTATGTTGTGTTCACCTGTGTGTGATGTTCTTCCATATTAATCAGAACCGTTTATGATTATTGATTGGTAATGGGCTGTCATGTCAGTCAGCCGTCAGACACAATGCATGCCCGTCGTTACAGCTACAATTATTAAGGGAGTTCTTTAATAGCCTGGTCCCAGATCTGTTTGTGCTGCCTTGCCAACTCCTATGGTCACTCTGGCTCTTCTATTTTGGAAAAAACTATGGGTGTTTCTCAATACTACTGCGCTCCTCACTCCTGTGCTCCTAGTGCAGTCTTTGAGGGCATTCTCTTGAGTGTGACATTTATTAGGACGAGAGTGTGGAAACGCATACATTTTACATTTGAGAAGCGCTGCACACTCCCGTGCTACTGCGTTACCTTTTGACCGTTTACAGTAAATTGTGTGACCAACATGTCGGCTGCTCATCTACAGTATGCTGGACTTTCCTGGATCACAACTACCCTTGATAACATGTAATATGTCAAAACATTTGTAGATCTGAACATCAGATTTAGTTTAATATTGCATTATTGTCAGTAAAGCAATTGAGACTTTTTAATCTGTTTTGTGTTTTGTATTATTTATCTACATAGACATTTGGAAGTAAAGACCAACAAAATCCAACTTATCACATGGCATGTGCATGGGCTCCATGATGAAAAAGCATATGGTTCTCAAACACTTAAAGAGATTGTCAGAAGTTTTATTGCAAGAGTTAAATTTAATTTAAAGAGCTGGGTTGGAGAGGCCGATGCTCCCGCCCACTGTAGTAACAGCAGCGGTGTAGTGCAGGTATAGGGTGCCCCCTGGCAGAAAAGACAGAACTAGACAGCATTGCGCATGGTGATCCGAGCCACCTTGCTTCTACATCTGCAGTGCTTGCTGTTTGGGGTTTTAGGCTGGGTTTCTGTACAGCACGTTGAGATATCAGCTGATGTACGAAGGGCTATATAAATACATTTGATTTGATTTGTTTGGCGCTTTAGGCTGTGTTTCTGTATAGCACTTTCTGACATCGGCGGATGTGAAAAAGGGCTTTATAAATACATTCGATTGAATCATTTGTGCCAGGTGTGATATCCCTCCTAAACAGCTCGGGCTAATGGTCCTATCGACCCAGTAAGACCAGCAGGCTAGTCTCTTTTTATTGGTATGTAACTGTTATGAATTTTGTATTGTCAATTTGTTTTCTACTCTATTTAAAAGCCATTTTGAACGTGTACATGATACTGCAACAAAATGTCCCCATGGGGACAAAGTCAGTAAGTAAGATATGTAGTCATCCTGATGAATAAGAATACAGAATTGTCCCTTATATCTCAGCACATGGACCAAGAAGGTCGTTTTCTAATGTTGAATTGTACCTTACATGGATTTCATTGTATATTCATCCCACCAAGGGCATACTTTTGTGTTTTTATATTGCTATAATAGATTATTTTAGCAGGTGACCTAAATTATACACTGATCAAAAATATAAATGCAACAATTCAAAGATTTTACTGAGTTACAGTTCATTAAGGAAGTCAGCCAATTGAAATAAATAAATTAGGCCCTAATCTATGGGTTTTAAAATGACTGGGAATACAGATAGGCATCTGTTGATCACAGATACTTTGATGGTGTATGTGAACACCTGCTCATTTTTATTTTTTTATTTATTTATTTCACCTTTATTTAACCAGGTAGGCTAGTTGAGAACAAGTTCTCATTTGCAACTGCGACCTGGCCAAGATAAAGCATAGCAGTATGAGCAGACAACACAGAGTTACACATGGAGTAAACAATTAACAAGTCAATAACACAGTAGAAAAACAAAGGGGGGAGTCTATATACAATGTGTGCAAAAGGCATGAGGTAGGCGAATAATTACAATTTTGCAGATTAACACTGGAGTGATAAATGATCAGATGGTCATGTACAGGTAGAGATATTGGTGTGCAAAAGAGCAGAAAAATAAATAAATAAATAAAAACAGTATGGGGATGAGGTAGGTGAAAATGGGTGGGCTATTTACCAATAGACTATGTACAGCTGCAGCGATCGGTTAGCTGCTCAGATAGCTGATGTTTGAAGTTGGTGAGGGAGATAAAAGTCTCCAACTTCAGCGATTTTTGCAATTCGTTCCAGTCACAGGCAGCAGAGTACTGGAACGAAAGGCGGCCAAATGAGGTGTTGGCTTTAGGGATGATCAGTGAGATACATTGAACATCTCATTCCAAAATCATGGGCATTAATATGGAATTGGTCCCCCCTTTGCTGCTATAACAGTCTCCACTCTTCTGGGAAGGCTTTCCGCTAGATGTTGGGACATTGCTTAGGGGACTTGCTTACATTCAGCCACAAGAGCATTGGTGAGGTCGGGCACTGATGTTGGGCGATTACGCCTAGCTCGCAGTCGGTGTTCCAATTCATCCCAAAGGTGTTCGATGGGGTTGAGGTCAGGGCTCTGTGCAGGCCTGTCAAGTTCTTCCACACTGATCTTGATAAACAATTTCTGTTTGGACATCACTTTGTGCACGGGGGTATTGTCATGCTGAAACAGGAAAAGGCCTTCCCCAAACTGTTGCCACAAAGTAGGAAGCACAGAATTGTCTAGAATGTCATGCTCAAGCGTTGAGATTTCCCTTCACTGGAACTAAGGGGCCTTGCCCGAACCATGAAAACCGCACCAGACCATTAGTACTCCTCCACCAAACTCTACAGTTGGCGCTATGCATTCGGATAGGTGTTCGCCTGGCATCCGCCAAACCCAGATTTGTCCGTCGGACTGCCAGATGCTGAAGCATGATTCATCTATCCAGAGAACCATTTTCCACTGCTCCAGAGTCCAATGGTGGTGAGCTTTACACCATTCAGGCTGTTGCTTGGCATTGCGCATGGAGATTTAAGGCTTGTGTGCTGCTGCTCGGCCATGGAAACCGATTTCATGAAGCTCCCGAGGAACAGTTCTTGGGCTAAAGTTGCTTCCAGAGACAGTTTGGAACTCGGTGGTGAGTATTACAACCGAGGACATACGTTTTGTTATGCGCTTCAGCACTCAGCGGTCCCGTTCTGTGAGCTTGTGTGGCCTAACACTTCATGGCTGAGCCGTTGTTGCTCCTAGACGTTTCCACTTCACAATCACAGCACTTACAGTTGACCGGAGCAGCTTTAGCAGGGCAGAAATTTGACGAACTGATCTGTTGGAAAGGTGGCATCCTATGACGGTGCCATGTTGAAAGTCACTGAGCTCTTCAGTAAATTAAATCTATGGAGATTGCATGGCTGTGTGCTCAAGTTTATACACCTGTCAGCAACGGGTGTGGCTGAAATTGCTGAATCCACTCATTTGAAGGGGTATCCACATACTTTTGTATATATAGTTTATACCAAATAACAAATATACCAAAAATTATTGAGGGCAAATAAATCTGATTTTACCATTCAGACACTAGCTAAGCGACATGGCCAGGAATCAGATTTGTATCTGACTTCAAACCAACTATGAAGGTGCCTTGATATGTGGCTTGAAATATCTGATTCCATGTGCTTTTTTACTGTTTTCTATAAATAAAGAATCAACTAATGTTTGAATCCAACTTTTCTTGTCACTCCAGTACCTTGACGGAAATCTACATTTATTAGCTGACTCACAATCGGTAAAATACTGTGAAGTTTTACAATGATGTCTAGAAGTTTCATTTTTAGCATTTGCTTTCGTTTACAGCCCAAGCTTTTAGTACATACATTTTTTTTGTGACAGGATTTGAGCTTGTAAAACCAATAATGTCCAGTGGGTGGCAGTCTTTCACTTATTTTCCACTGCGGAAAATCAAATGTGCTATCATGGGAGCAATTTTATTTTTCTCTCTCCTCCATCTTCTCTCGCCTCCTTTGGAAAAAGGTCGAAGATAATCGAGGAGAGGCAGCGAGGAGAGTGAACCTGGACGAAAATGCGCTTGTATGCAATGAGAAGCTCCTTCTCCACTTACTCATCATCAGGCAAGTTACGTTTACTGGATGTTTCCAGAAATAAATGTGAAAAGTGATTAAAACAAATTAAGTTCGTTGTTCAAGATGTTTTATATACTGAACTTAGATATAAATGCAACATGCAACAATTTCAAAGATTTTACTGAGTTGCAGTTCATATATGGAAATCAGTCAATTAAAATAAATCATTAGGCCCTAACCTATGGATTTCACATGACTGGGCAGTGGTGCAGCCATGGGTGGGCCTCCCTCAAAACTTGAGACACCTGTGGCGTTGTGTTGTGTGACAAAACTGCACATTTGAAAGTGGCCTTTTATTGTCCCCAACACAAGGTGCACCTATGAAATGATCATGCTGTTTAATCAGCTTCTTGATCCACGCCTGTCAGGTGGATGGATTATTTTGTCAAAGGAGAAATGCTCACTAACAGGGATATAAACAAATTTGTGCACAACATTTGAGAGAAATCAGCTTTTTGTACAGATGGAAAATGTCTGTTCATGAAACTTGGGACCAACACTTTACATGTTGAAGTTATTTTTGTTTAGTGTAGATAAAATGATAAGTAGCGTATCAATTTTAAATTTGTGCATGCTTTTTTCCTACTACAATACAACAGCTGGGGGTGGCATATATCAAATCTCTTCCATGGTAGGATACACTTGTGCTTCCTTGCCAAAAGGAGGCTATTGAGGAGGGTTGGACCTTCTATTTGCCTACTCCACTTAACGATTTCCCGGTCATGGAGTAGAGAGGAAGGAGGATGGACTTTTGCACAAATGAGAAAAAGACAATGACTGGGGAGTATGCTCCGCTCTGGAGGATTCCTGGTATGCGCTCTGGAGGATTCCATCGTGATACACGCGCTGTATCACACGCACCGTATATATATATTGTATACACAAGTGTCTCTGTCCATCCCACTTATTGGCTGTAAAGAGAGTGAGTGAGTTTAGTGCTGTCATGTCACAGTAGATGTGTAGTGCTGAGTTGCAGTGTGGTGTTGGGTCACTCCTTAATCACACAGCACTACACTCACTCTCCGTATTAATCGCACAGCAGGCAGAAGAAGGGCACACACACACACACACAAATACACACACACACACACACACACACACACACACACACACACACACACACACACACACACACACACACACACACACACACACACACACACACACACACACACACACACACACACACACACACACACACACACACACACACACACACACACACACACATCCATCTTTGCACCTCTCTATGGTTCAGTCAACCAGTGAGAAAGGCAGGATCATATAGCTTCAAGTCAAATTTTATTGGTCACATATTTAGCAGAAGTGATTGCGGGTGTAGTGAAATGCTTGTCATATGGTTGTTTTTCAGCTGGATGTTTGTGGTTTGAGGCAGCAAACCCCTTCTGGTCTCTGGACCAGGGGCTTCAAGTCAAACAGGCAGGCCTCAACACAAAAATACCCCTCTTTCCCACTAATTACTGAAAGGCACAATAAGCCAATATCAAATTATTTCTGGGTAACCTTTCTGTGATTGTTTTCAATTAAAATGGTCAAGAAATAAACTAAAATAGTTTCTTGGCAAGACCAATTTCTCAAGCATTAATTTTGCTAGGACTGTCTGGGAGTGGTCTGAGTTGGGAGGAGGAAAACTGAAAACTAGTTGTTATTGGCAGAGAGGTTCTGGAACTCTCTTTCTTATTTGTCTATTGTCTATTTACCAAAACTCCATCCCATCAAAACAGGCTGAAATGTCAAGCAGTCTTTTCAAACAGCTCTTATACTTAAAGCACATTATCACAATTTGCACAATTTCACAGTATTCCAACCTCATAGTGTGGAAATACATATAAATACAGGGAAATCACATTTTGACTGCACTGGGGCTTTAAATAGATGTGTGCTGTGCTGTATGGATGTAAAGCAATTCAAATGAACTCCCAGAGTTATCCCATGCTTGTTGGGTAGTACAGAATCAGATTCACAGGAAAAAACACAGTTGCTGAAATAAACAATGAAATGGTTTATTAAGTTCATGTGTTGAATTCTGAAACGCAGCCCAGAAAGGAACGTTTCCTAGTGTGGGAAAAGCTGTTTTCTTTAGTGGTCTATTGCACCCAGCACCACTGAGGTGGAAACCGTGACTCAGGTTAGGGCGCTCTGCTCCCTCCCTACCCATGCAGAGTGGTTTTAGGGAGGTCCTCCTCCACACCCCAGGATAGGGACGCGCAGTTAATCTAGGAACAAGATGGGCCAGTCCCAATTTGCTACCTACCCCCTCCCCTTGGCTCTAAACCTCATCCAGCAACACGATCATTGTGTACTGTAATAACACTGTGCTTTCAGGGGGGTTCCATACAGGGAGGAGGAAAGCCATACACAGAGCCCCAGGCTTCATGTGGTACAGGCCATAGGAGCTGTGGTTCCCCATTACAGCTCGCCTCCCTTTTTCCTGCTACACTTACTTTGTTTTTAAAGAACTGGATGACATCAGTATATAGGGTGTATTTTATGCTTATTACATCTGCCTGTGTGTGTGTGTGTGTGTGTGTGTGTGTGTGTGTGTGTGTGTGTGTGTGTGTGTGTGTGTGTGTGTGTGTGTGTGTGTGTGTGTGTGTGTGTGTGTGTGTGTGTGTGTGTGTGTGTGTGTGTGTGTGTGTGTGTGTGTGTGTGTGTGTGTGTGTGTGTGCGCCGGTGCACGCCACGGGCAACAAGGCATCACTTGTTCTTGGAGTCTGGACTGGTGTTTCCCTTCAGTGTCTGTTTTTCGGCTTATGCCTTTAGTATAAAACGCCTCAAAACCCATGACTGTTATTGAGTGTGTGTTTGCCATATGTTGAGAAAGGGGCTCTGCTAACAGGTCTTCTCTCTATCAGTAAAAATCCAGAGAATTTTTAGGGAGAAAACCATCCATGTCTCTCTGTGTGTACACACTGGACAACAACAGCAGCATGGGCTGCCGTAAGAATAGGCACTGCACTGCTTCCAAAATGCCACTCTTTATTCCCCCACTGTGGGGAGTTTACCCTGCACGATCAAATATAAATATCACTGTCATGTCTACCTCTGAAAAGCCTCCCGGTGAAGCAATAAAAACAATCAAGCATCCCAGAAAAGTGCTAAAAATAGCCCACATTAACCTATATGTAGCCCAAGAAATAAGGTTCATGAAATCGCTAACTTGCTAGTAACAGATAGCCAGTAAATGAATGTTGGTTGCTGGATCGATCGTTGCTGGATCGAAACCCTGAGCTGACAAGGTAAAAATCTGTCGTTCTGCCCGCTGAGCAAGGCAGTTAAACTGCTGTTCCCCCGGCGCCGTGGATGTCGATCAAGGCATCCCTCCGCACCTCTCTAATTCAGAGGGGTTAAGTGTGGAAGACACATTTCTGTTGAATGCATTCAACTGTACAATGTATCTCACCCAAAGCCTATTATTGTGGGAAGTTGCTATAGACCACCAAGTGCTAACAGTCAGTATCTGGATAATATGTGTGAAACGCTTGATAATGTATGTGATACAACAGAGAGGTATATTTTCTGTGTGACCCAAAATATTTATTGGCTTTCATCAAGCTGTCACACTCAAGAAAAAGCTTCAAACTGCAACTAGTGCCTGCAACCTGGTGGAAGTTATCAGTCAACCTACCAGGGTACATACAAAATCACTCACATGTATGGATCACATTTTTACTAATGCTGCAGAAATGTTGCTCTAAAGCAGTATCCACATCCATTGGATGTAGTGATCATAAGATACATGTACATAGTAGCCATATGTAACTGACAGTTAGACTTACAGGTTATGTCGTTGTCTTTTGTTTGAGTTGTTTACGTGTCCGCTGTGCGGGGGAAATGATAAGCCAAGCGGAACTACGTAGCTAAAACTGTTGTAACACTCTTTTGGAGGGAACTGTATTTTTCATTTACTTTATAGTTCTCACGGAAGGTGATAATTCTAGAACTACAGAATAAAGCCGCCAGTTAAAATCCAGGAACGGTTGTGCTCGTGGTTACTGAAGGGAGCTTCACCATATCTAAGAAAACCAACGTTTCAAAAGCCTGGCCAAATATAGTGTACCTGAGGTCATACTAGAGGTTTTGTAGTGATCCCCATGTTGAAGATGTAAAGAATATTTGCTGGTCTGTGGTGTGTAACGAGGAGCAACCAGACGCTGCACTTGAATCATTCATGAAATGAATGCTTATTTTAATTACTAATAAGCATGAGCCCCTTGAATAAAATGACTAAAAACGGTTAAATCCCCATGGATGGATGAGTAATTGAATAATTGTATGGTTGAGAGTGACAAGGGCAAAAGGAATGACAAATACAGAATGTCTGGCTGCACAGCTGATTGGCAAATGTACTGTAAATTGAGAAATCATGTGGCTAAACTTAACAAAAAGAAGAAGAAATTGTACTATGAAACAAAGATAACGGATGATAGTACACTTTGGTGCACCTTACATTACATTTTGGGCAAAAGGTGAACTCAGCTCCTTCATTGAATCAGATGGCTCATTCATCAAAACCCAGTAATTGGCTAGATTAGCAAACATAGGCATGACATCAAATGCCAACAACAAACTCTGAACCTACACATCTATACCTAATTGACCAAATTATGAAAGACAGGCATTGTAATTTAGAATTCTGTGACATGAGTGTGGAAGAGTTAAAATGTTTTATTGTTGTCTATCAACAATGGCAAAGCCTATGGGAAAGTGTGTGCCCTCAGGCCTGAAGGGAACCAAAACTCATTCCGCTTCCCAAGAATTGCAAAGCACCCTTTATTGGTTCAAACAGTCGAGCAATTGGCCTGCTATTTATTTATTTTTTAAATAGTGTTTCACAAGATACAATGCTATTTCACAGTAAACAAATTAACTTTTAGCACACTTATAGGGAGGGGCACTCAACTTACACAAATGACTGATGATTGGTTGAAGGAAATTGATTATAAGACTTCAGTGCAGCTTTTGAAATTATCGATCAGTCTGCTGCTGATAAAATGTGTGTGGCTTTACATCCTCTACTATATTGTGGATCAAGAGTTTCCTGTTTAAAAGAACACAGAGAGTGTTCTTTAATGGAAGTCTCTAGAACATAATCCAGGTGGAGTCGGGCATACTCCAGGGCAGCTGTCTAAGCCCCTTACTTTTTTCAATTTTTACAAGTTATGAGCTAGTCCTAAATATATATAAAAAAAACTAAACCGAATAATGTCGCGCTCACCTCAGTCCTCATGAAGTGCTTCGAGAGGCTGGTCATGTCCCAAATCAATTAAAACATGCCAGGCACCTGCCAGTTCATTGACTACAGTTCAGCATTCAACAGTAATGTTCCCTCTAATCTCTACATCAATCTCAGAGCCCTGGTCTGGGAACCACCTTCTGCAACTGGATCCTGGACTTCCTGACAGGCAGTCCGCAGGCTGTGAGGATTGGCAACAACACCTCTTCCACACTGACTCTTAAAATGGGGATCGGCCCCTTTTTTTTTCAATTTTCGCCTAAAATGACATACCCAAATCTAACTGCCTTTAGCTCAGGCCATGAAGCAAGGATATGCATATTCTTGGTACCATTTGAAAGGAAACACTTGTTTGTGGAAAGATGAAAGGAATGTAGGAGAATATAACACATAAGATCTAGTAAAGGTAATACAAAAACAAAAATATTTTTGTAATTTTTTTTGTAGCATCATTTTTGAAATGCAAGAGAAAGGCCATAATGTAATATTCCAGCCCAAGTGCAATTTGGATTTTGGCATATGTGCAAAGTTTCAAACTGATGATCCATTGAATTTCTGTTAAATATTTTGTATCAAGACTGCCCAAATGTGCCTAACTTTTCATGTTCAAAACTGTGCACTCTCCTCAAACAATAGCAATGGTATTCTTTCATTGTAATGGTTACTGTAGATTGGACAGTGCAGTTAGATTTAACAAGAATTTAAGCTTTCTGCCAATATCAGATATGTCAATGTCCTGGGAAATGTTCATATTACTTACAACCTCATGCTAATCGCATTAGCCTACGTTAGCTCAACCGTCCCGCAGGCGACCCACCAATCTTGAAGAAGTTTTAACACCGGGGCCACCCAGGGGGTGTCCCCAGTCCTCTGCTGTACTCGCTGTTCACACACGACTGTGTGGCTTTGCACGACACCAGCTCCATCATCCAGTTTGCTGATGACAACTTGGTTGTAGGCCTGATAACCAACAATCACGAGTCAGCCTGTAGGTAGGAGGTAAGTGAACTGGCATTGTGATGCCATGACAACAACCTCTACCCTCAACCTCAGCAAAACAAAGGAGTTGATTCTTGACTTCAGGAAGCAGAGGAGGGAACATGCCCCAATCCACATCAATGGGACCATAGTAGAGAGCATCACAAGTTTTAAGTTCCTCTGCATCCACATCACCGAGGACTTGTCATGGACCAACACCACCACCACTCTTGTCAAGAGGGTGCAACAGAATCTCTATAATGGTGACAAACGGTGCACAAAAAGGGCCTATATAAAGCTGTCCCATCAGCAGAGTCCCAACAGCAGTCCCAACTCCTTACCACTGCTACACCTGGCTATCAGCAGAGCCTTGTCCGGCAGCGAAACAGTTCATTCAGCCTCATTTACTGCCTTTAAAAAAACATAGCTGATATGGCTGACTTGCTTAAACAAATGTGGTTTCTACTGACAATTGAGCTGTACAAACTATGGCATAAGGGGACGACAAGAGGCAATCCGTCATTTTGATTAAGACATTAATGAGCGAGCTAGGACGGACGTAGTCAATAGAACTATTTGTTCAGCACTTTTGACATGTACAGCAACATAATTCAGATCATGGGCCGTTCTTACAGTGTTCTCCCTGTACACCAAGTCAGAACCGTAGGATATATAAAGGTGGCATATAAGCAGACAATGAAAGCTCTTACAATATTCTATGATTACATTTTTCAAAAACACGTTATAGGCTGCATGTGCACCACTAAGTCAGAACAGTAGGTGAAATGAAGAGGTGAAAATAGACCAAATTACTAGGGTGAAGCACATGGGCTACTACAGTGCCTTGCGAAAGTATTCGGCCCCCTTGAACTTTGCGACCTTTTGCCACATTTCAGGCTTCAAACATAAAGATATAAAACTGGAGTTTTTTGTGAAGAATCAACAACAAGTGGGACACAATCATGAAGTGGAACGACATTTATTGGATATTTCAAACTTTTTTAACAAATCAAAAACTGAAAAATTGGGCGTGCAAAATTATTCAGCCCCTTTACTTTCAGTGCAGCAAACTCTCTCCAGAAGTTCAGTGAGGATCTCTGAATGATCCAATGTTGACCTAAATGACTAATGAGGATAAATACAATCCACCTGTGTGTAATCAAGTCTCTGTATAAATGCACCTGCACTGTGATAGTCTCAGAGGTCCGTTAAAAGCGCAGAGAGCATCATGAAGAACAAGGAACACACCAGGCAGGTCCGAGATACTGTTGTGAAGAAGTTTAAAGCCGGATTTGGATACAAAAAGATTTCCCAAGCTTTAAACATCCCAAGGAGCACTGTGCAAGCGATAATATTGAAATGGAAGGAGTATCAGACCACTGCAAATCTACCAAGACCTGGCCGTCCCTTTAAACTTTCAGCTCATACAAGGAGAAGACTGATCAGAGAGGCAGCCAAGAGGCCCATGATCACTCTGGATGAACTGCAGAGATCTACAGCTGAGGTGGGAGACTCTGTCCATAGGACAACAATCAGCCAGTCGTATATTGCACAAATCTGGCCTTTATGGAAGAGTGGCAAGAAGAAAGCCATTTCTTAAAAAGATATCCATAAAAAGTGTTGTTTAAAGTTTGCCACAAGCCACCTGGGAGACACACAAACATGTGGAAGAAGGTGCTCTGGTCAGATGAAACCAAAATTGAACTTTTTGGCAACAATACAAAACGTTATGTTTGGCGTAAAAGCAACACAGCTGAACACACCATCCCCACTGTCAAACATGGTGGTGGCAGCATCATGGTTTGGGCCTGCTTTTCTTCAGCAGGGACAGGGAAGATGGTTAAAATTGATGGGAAGATGGATGGAGCCAAATACAGGACCATTCTGGAAGAAAACCTGATGGAGTCTGCAAAAGACCTGAGACTGGGACGGAGATTTGTCTTCCAACAAGACAATGATCCAAAACATAAAGCAAAATCTACAATGGAATGGTTCAAAAATAAACATATCCAGGTGTTAGAATGGCCAAGTCAAAGTCCAGACCTGAATCCAATCGAGAATCTGTGGAAAGAACCGAAAACTGCTGTTCACAAATGCTCTCCATCCAACCTCACTGAGCTCGAGCTGTTTTGCAATTAGGAATGGGAAAAAATGTCAGTCTCTCGATGTGCAAAACTGATAGAGACATACCCCAAACGACTTACAGCTGTAATCGCAGCAAAAGGTGACGCTACAAAGTATTAACTTAAGGGGGCTGAATAATTTTGCACGCCCAATTTTTCAGTTTTTTTTCATCATGTCGTTCCACTTCATGATTGTGTCCCACTTGTTGTTCATTCTTCACAAAAAAATACAGTTTTTTATCTTTATGTTTGAAGCCTGAAATGTGGCAAAAGGTCGCAAAGTTCAAGGGGGCCGAATACTTTCGCAAGGCACTGTAACAGCTTACTACACAACACACTACTCTCTTAGCTACAGTATACATATCTCCCTGGCATATTTGTGTAATTTATCTATAATTTCTCTTCATTATTTATCTTCAAATGACAAGGATTAAAAAGTATTTGCCAGTAGATTGTCGACTTGATCAGTCCATTCAAAGCTACTGTAGATATAATGTGATTTGACGTCATCTTATCTGTGGCCAATGACCTTGAGCCTTCTTGGATGGGCAATTCTAACATAACTCTATGGCAGCACCCAAGGGGCTTGAATTTTCTAGCTCTACCCTTAGACTTGGTGGTGAAGTAGTGTCCCCATGAGTGACAGAACACTGAGCCAATCACGGCGCAATGCTCCGTATTTTCTGCTGGCCTACCACCACAGAAAGCACTGAGCTAGGCTGAAACGCCTGCATTTTGGAGCTGCCTTACTCCTGGAAACAAAAAAGAGACCATGTTTGTATGCAGCTTTATTAACTCAATTATATATACATTTTTTACATTGTTGGCAAACTGTGACACGTATTAATGCCAAATTAACATGCAAAACAGGAACCCCCCCACCAAAAAAAAAGATTTGCAATGCTTGTAGTTAACCACTGATTCCTTCCAAACCACTCATTATTTTTAATTGTTTTTTTTTTGGTAACGTCATGATTCAAGATGGTTAGTTACTTGGTTGACTAGACAGTTCACTGGTGGAATCTGACACTCAAAAGTAGTGTACTATAAAGTGAATAGGATGACATTTTGGGAAGAGACAGGGTAATTGCAGCCATTTCATCTCTTCTGAAGCAGAAAACATTCCCTTCACCCTTTATTTATAAATTCTACCCCCCCCACACGTTTTATTTAAAAAGGTGAAATGGCTATGAAGACAAATCTATTGAAGCTGTAGCTCTAGATTTCAAGCATGCTCTAGAGTTCTGCCCCCTTGGTAGCCATGATCAATTCTTACCTGAAGAGTTTGAAACGTTTTCTGTGTGCTTCACTGTGAATACAAAGCTTACAGTGCCTTCAAAAAGTATTCACACCCCTTTACTTTTTCCACATTTCTTTGTGTTACAAAGTGGGATTAAAATGTATACAAAGTGGGATTAAAAATTGTTGTTTTTTTCCACGATCTACACAAAATACTCTAATGTCAAAGTGGAAGAAAAATTCTAACATTAGTAAATAAATTATGAAAAAAATCACATCTTGATTAAATAAGTATTCAACCCCCTGAGTGAATACATGTTCGAATCCCCTTGGCAGCGATTATAGCTGTGAGTCTTTCTGCGTATGTCTCTAAGAGCTCTGCACAGATGGATTGCACAGTATTTGCACATTTTTCTATTTAAAATCCTTCAAGCGCTGTCAACTTGGTTGTTGATCATTGCTAGAAAGCCATTTTCAAGTCTTACCATAGATTTTCAAGCTGATTAAAGTGAAAACTAGGCCACTTAAGAACATTCACTGTCGTCTTGGTAAGCAACTCCAGTGTATATTTGGCCTTGTGTTTTAGGTCATTGTCCTGCTGAAAGGTGAATTTGTCTCCTATTGTCTGTTGGAAAGCAGACTGAACCAGGTTTTCCTCTAGGATTCTGCCTGTGCTTAGCTTTATTCCATTTCTTCTGATCATAAACTCCCTAGGCCTTGTCGATGACAAGCATACCCATAACATGATGAGGCCACCACCATGCTTTAAAATATGAAGAGTGGTACTCAGTGTTGTGTTGGATTTGCCCCAAACATAACACTTTATATTCAGGACATTATGTAAAAATAATTGCCAAGTCTTTCACAATTGGTTTGAGATTATTAAATATAAAAGCACTAAATCTCTCCCTAAAAGCTTCACTTATTAAAAAGTTTTACTTGAACCCTAAATGATTCTCAAGTAGATTATTAAGAAAAGCTCATCCATTGTTTAAAAATTGCCTTTTTGCCTTTGCGCAGATTGCCATGTCTCATTTTCAAAGTATCTCTCTTTTTCAATCAAACATTGCAGAGCTGTCTACAATTTTCATTTCATCCCCCTGAAAAGATAGAACAAATATTACAACCAATATTATGGCTGAACTCTAATGTGCTTTTTGATAAAATACATGTATTTATGGGAAAGTTTCAAAAGGGTATTTTGTTCTTAAATGTTACTGGAAACTGGAATGGTAGAGTTATGTCTTTCATGAAGGTCTGCTCAATTCAAGAATACAACCAACTGATTACAACATTACCCCCAAAATGGAGGAGGCAGGTGGCAGTGGAAGGAGGTAGGGAACTGGTCTGTCTGCCCGATATAAAGGATCAAAATTGGCGGAGGAATAAAAATAGCATAAATAGGAAAGTATACCAGTTTCATTTGAGGACCAGGATGCTGACAACTGTGCCACACAGATTGCAAAATAGTTGTGAAGAGATTTTTGATGTACCGATTCTATGGTACAGGGTGTATGAGTTGATATATAAAACGATGCAAGATTCAAGACTTTGTGCTTTTCAGCTAAAATTATTATATAGATTTCTTGCCACCAACAAAATGTTGAATATTTGGGGCATAAAATCATCGAAGCTCTACAGATTTTGTTGTGATGATACAGAATTAATAGACCATTTATTTTGGTATTGGCCTCAGGTAGCCTGTTTCTGGTCTCAGGTTCAGCAATGGCTGAAAATGCATAACATTGATCTAAAATTGACCCTAGAAAAAGTACTGTTGTGAGATCTGGAGAGACCGGAATAATTAATTACTAATATACTAATACTCTTAGTAAAAGTATTTATCTTTAACTCGCAATCTGTGGATTTAATTTGATTAGATAGACTGAAATTGTATGTTAAACATCACAGCATAGTTGAAAAATAGACAATTGAAGTCGGAAGTTTACACCTTAGCCAAATACATTTAAACTCAGTTTTTCACAATTCCTGACATTTAATCCTAGTAAAAATTCCCTGTCTTAGGTCAGTTAGGATCACCACTTTATTTTAAGAATGTGAAATGTCAGAATAATAGTAGAGAGAATGGTTTATTTCAGCTTTCATTTCTTTCATCACTTTTCCAGTGGGTTAGAAGTTTACATACACTCAATTAGTATTTGGTAGCATTGCCTTTAAATTGTTTAACTTGGGTCAAACGTTTCGGGTAGCCTTCCACAAGCTTCCCACAATAAGTTGGATGAATTTTTGCCCATTCCTCCTGACAGAGCTGGTGTAACTAAGTCAGGTTTGTCGGCCTCCTTGCTCGCGCACACTTTTTCAGTTCTGCCTACAAATTTTCTATAGGATTGAGGTCAGGGCTTTGTGATGGCCACTCCAATACCTTGACTTTGTTGTCCTTAAGCCATTTTGCCACAACTTTGGAAGTATGCTTGGGGTCATTGTCCATTTGGAAGAACCATTTGCGACCAAACTTTAACTTCCTAACTGATGTCTTCAGATGTTGCTTCAATATGTCCACATCCTTTTCCTTCCTGATGAAGCTATCTATTTTGTGAAGTGCACCCGTCCCTCCTGCAGCAAAGCACCCCCACAACATGATGCTGCTTCATAGTTGGGATGGTGTTCTTCGGCTTGCAAGCCTCCCCCTTTTTCCTACAAACATAACGATGGTCATTATGGCCAAACAGTTCTATTTTTGTTTCATCAGACCAGAGGACATTTCTCCAGAAAGTACCATCTTTGTCCCCATGTGCAGTTGCAAACCGTAGTCTGTCTTTTTTATGGCGGTTATGGAGCAGTGGCTTCTTCCTTGCTGAGCGGCCTTTCAGGTTATGTCGATATAGGACTCGTTTTACTGTGGATATAGATACTTTTGTACCTGTTTCCTCCAGCATCTTCACAAGGTCCTTTGCTGTTGTTCTGGAATTGATTTGCTCTTTTCGCACCAAAGTACGTTCGTCTCTAGGAGACAGAACTCGTCTCCTTCCTAAGCGGTATGACGGCTGCATTGTCCCATGGTGTTTATACTTGCGTACTATTGCTTGTACAGATGAATGTGGTACTTTCAGGCGTTTGGAAATTGCTCCCAAGGATGAACCAGATTTGCGGAGGTCTACAATATGTTTTCTGAGGTCTTGGCTGATTTCTTTTGATTTTCCCATGATGTCAAGGAAAGAGGCACTGAGTTTGAAGGTAGGCCTTGAAATACATCCACAGGTACACCTCCAATTGACTCAAATTATGTCAGTTAGCCTATCAGAAGATTCCAAAGCCATGACATAATTTTATGGGATTTTCCAAGCTGTTTAAAGGCACAGTCAATTTAGTGTATGTAAACTTCTGACCCACTGGAATTGTTGTGTTCACGAATGGGTGAACACAACCCCTCCACTTCCGCCCGGGTCAGCACCTCTGTGTTTTTGAACATTACCTAAAGACAGTTTGGGATCCCGGCTCTTCTTTCTGCTAATGGGGTCACTCAGTTTGTGGAGGGACTAGTGGACTCGGGGGCTGCATGGAATTTCATTGATGAACAATTGGCACAACAGTTAAGGGTCAAGTTAATCCCAGTTAATCCTCCCTTTAGGATTAATGCGCTGGACAGACAACCTCTCGGAACCTGTCTTGTGACTCGCATGACTGAAAGTGGTGTTGTCTTCACCTGAAGAACCCCTCATCCTTGGTCACCCCTGGCTAAGCCTTCACAACCCTGCCATCTCCTGGTGGCAAGGGAACTGCTGTCATGCTCTCACGCCTGTTTTAAGAACTGCTTCAGTCTACCCTGTTGAGCCACTTCTATAGAAGGATCGGAGTCTGCCATTCCAGTCCAAATCCCACCTGTATATGCCCAGTTCCTGGGTGTCTTCAGCAAGAAGAAGGCGTCCATTCTGCCCCCTCATCGCCCGGAGGACTGCGTGATCGACCTCCTTCCTGGGGCATCATCCCCTAAGGGTCGGCTCTACCCCTTATCCATCCCAGATAATGAGGCTATGGACACCTATATAGAAGAGGCTTTCGACATGGGATTCATCCGTACACGTGTCCGGCTGCATTCAGTTAATTTTTTTGTAAAACAAAAAGGATGGTAGTCTCTGTCCCTGCCTAGATTTCCGACCTCTCAATGACCTTTACCATCAAGAATCACTTCCCTCTCCTCTGATTCTGGCCGAACTAGAACAAGTTGGACAGGCTACCATCTACTCCAAACTGGACCTACGTAGTGCTTACATCCTGGTCCGTATCCAAAGTGGGGATGAGTGGAAGACGCCGTTCATCACCGCTAGGGGTTACTACGAATACCTGGTTATGCTCTACGGTCTCACCAATGCTCACGCAGTCTTCCAGTCCTTCATGAAGTTTTCCAGGACATGATCAACCAGTTCTTCATTGTGTACATTGACGATATCTTGATTTACTCTCACTCACGCATGTGCAACAGGTCCTCCAACGGCTACAGGACCACCATCTTTATGTCAAGGCTGAGAAGATCACTTTTCACATTACTATGGTAACTTCCTAGGGTTCGTGCTGACACCAGGAGGGGTCAACATGGACGAAGGCAAAGTCACATCTGTGCTTAACTGGCCCAAACCTACCACCGTAAAGGAACTACAACGTTTCCTAGAATTCTCCAACTACTACCGCCGGTTCATCCGAAACTGCAGCAGCACAACCGCTCCTCTCTCAGCTCTCACCGGTCAAAAAACCCTGCATGAGTCGTGGGACTCATACAGTGGGAAATCCAATCAGCTGTCCAAGAGGAAATATGCCCAGACCCAGCACCTCCCGACAACCCTGCAGGCAAGACCTACGTTCCTGGATCCGTCAGAACCCAACTAATACAGTGGGGCCACACCTCGCTGAGTTCTGGCCATCACCTGGACCACGGAGCTACTGACACGCAAGTTCTGGTGGTCATCCCTAAAAGCCAACGTCCGAGATTACGTTCTTTCCTGTCCCGTCTGTGCTTGAGCAAAGTGTCCTCGTCAACTACCTACAGGTAAGCTCAAGCCTTTACCTACACCACACAGTCCCACATCGCCATGGATTTCCTCAATGATCTGCTGGACTCTTCGGGCTTCACAACTATTTTAGTTGTAGTGGACCGGTTCTCCAAGATCATCCCCCTTCCGCATCTACCTAATGCCATGGAAATGGCGAGTGCATGTTCCAAAAGGTTTTTCATCTGTATTTATGCCTCCGTCTCTCAATCATCATTATTCACAATTAATGAATGATTATCCGTAATCATGATAGCGTCCAAATAAATGTAGTGTTCAGAAACGTATTCTATTCTTATCCACAACAAAGTGACTCCAAAATGACACGATACATTATTTACCATTTATTTCAATTTGCACAACATAATAGAAAACACAACCAAAACAAACTGCAAATGCAAGCATGATGTAGTCACTGAGCGCTAGGCATATGGGAGCTAGTAATAAACTTTTGACAAAATGTACACGTGAATTTGTCCAAATACATATGACAACATCAAATGGGGGGACTAGAGACATAAAGTGCTTTCATTTCTGATCTCAAATCCAAAATGCTGGAGTATAGAGCCAAATTTCAAGTTTTAGCTTCACTGTCCAAATGAATACATAGGGGACTGTATCTCTAAAAAAATATATTAAACCTATAACGACCACCCATGTGCATATCACCCCAATCTTGGACCCTTGAATAAATTGTGACGAGCACAATGTAAAAATGAATCTATAAATGGTATACTATATTCATGTCATGTGCATCTTTCAGCGACAGTAAGGTGTGTTTCCAGTTGATGCTGTGTGGTTATGTTATGTAACCAGATAACAGTGGTGACACGATAGATGCCTCGCAGCACTCTGTTGTTATTTCTATTGCTGTTATTATGGTTAGCCTAGTGCTCTATTTGCGTCCCAGGTGACACCCTATTCCAATTATAGTGCACGACAATTGACTTGGGCCCACAGGGCGAGCCATAGGGCTCTGGTCAAAAGTAGTGCACTATATAGGGAATATACTGTATTAGGGTGCCAATAATGGGACGCACCCTCAGTGAGATGTGGCATCAAAGTGCTCCCTATAACCTGTAGTGACAGGTTGTTATGCCTTTTGGCCTGTCCTGTGCAGTCACAATTGCACCTCCCAAATGACACCCTATTCCCTTGTTAAATGTAATGCACCGTGTAAGGAATAGGGTTCCATTTGGGACGTATTCACCTTGACTTCACCTCAGTCTGCAGAGAGGGAAATGCATGTGAGAGCAACGAGAGCATAGATCATGTAAGGTGACTGGCAGGCAGCACAAACTTGATACATCAAATCAGTGTGTACAGAATAGATAGATAGTCAGAGGTAGAGGGAATTGAATGTATGAACCTAATATAATCATTGAATTGTTATACTACTAATTGCATTGCTTTGATAAAATCTGTACTCCCATTCATGCCATCATAGCTAATTTGAATTGAATTTGTGATTTAATTGAGACTTGTCACATAGGCACTTTCACACTGATGTCACTTATCTCAGACATGCTGTCACCTAATGGTTCAATATCACATCTCCACTATTAATAAAGTATTATAATAATAATATATAATATGAAAGTTGTATTGGATACAAGTCAAACTCCACACACATTGTAGAATCCCAACGCTATACTTCCCTGCTATTTGAAACAGATGTCCTGTCACAATCTTAAAATGTCCTGCCACAGTCCCCACTTCCTGTTGTACTCTTTCTCTTTCTCTCTCTCTCTCTCTCTCTCTCTCTCTCTCTCTCTCTCTCTCTCTCTCTCTCTCTCTCTCTCTCTCTCTCTCAGGGCATAATCTCTGTGGCCTTGTCAGGGAGAGGGGAAGGAGGGAGAGAGAGAGTTTGGCCTATTTCAGTACTAACCTGACATCTGAGCGGGAAGAAGATGCCATGATTACTATAGTAAGGGTTAATTACAAGGTTTAGATAACTAAGGGACACTTACTGCCTCTGTGTCACCAGCATCTATCTGTGTTCCTCTGTGTCCCAGGCAGAGCCTGTCCTTTTAATTGCAGGTCTGTGGCATTAATCAACATGTATTTTGGGGGTACGGCTTTAGAATAATATGGGAGTATGGATAGACTCATGGGGACATTCTTTTTCTGTATCCTCTTTGTCTCTACATCCTTGTCAGTTGCATTCGGTCGGGAATGTGTTTCCCAGGCCGTCAGTGGAACAAAACAAACACATTTGAGAAAATAATTAAATGAACAATGTGAAGATATGCAGTGTGCAAATGTACTGAGGAAAAGGTGGCGCCGGGGAGGGAGATTTTACGCCTCTGCTGATTAAACTGCAGAAGAGGACACGTCTGCTAATTCACTGCAGTAATGGACTCATCAGATAGACTGTGCTCATGTATCATGCTCTCTTCATCCCATTACTTCTATTAACACTGCCTCCCACCCTCCTGCTGCTGCCTCCAGCGTCTTTGCCTCTCAAATGGCATGCTATTCCCTATATAGTGCACTGATATGACCAGGGCCCATTTTTAACCAGGACCATAGGGAATAGGATGCTATTTGGAACACAGCATCTGACATCATTCAGACCGATATGAAAATGATCAGATGCTGCATACGTTGTACTACTTTTAACACGCTCATTATTTCTCTCCATACAAGAATGAATTGTGTGATACCGGTAGTGACAGGTTGTTATGCCTTTTGGCCTGTCCTGTGCAGTCACAATTGCACCTCCCAAAATGGCACCCTATTCCCTTGTTAAATGTAATGCACCATGTAATGAATAGGGTTCCATTTGGGACGTATTCACATTGACTTCACCTCAGTCTGCAGAGAGGGAAATGCATGTGAGAGCAACGAGAGCATAGATCATGTAAGGTGACTGGCAGGCAGCACAAACTTGATACATCAAATCAGTGTGTACAGAATAGATAGATAGTCAGAGGTAGAGGGAATTGAATGTATGAATAAACCTAGTTTAATCATTGAATTGAATGTATGAACCTAATTTAGTCATTGAATTGAATGTGTGAACCCAATTTAATCATTGAATTGAATGTATGAACCCAATTTAATCATTGAATTGAATGTATGAACCTAATTTAATCATTGAATTGTTATACTGCTATAATTGCATTGCTTTGGCAAAATCTGTACTCCCATTCATGCCATCAAAGCTAATTTGAATTGAATTTGTAATTTAATTGAGACTTATTCTGCTTATGTCACATAGGCACGTTCACACAGATGTCACTTATCTCAGGCATGCTGTCACCTAATGGTTCAATATCACATCTCCACTATTTATAAGGTGTGAACCAGAAAATCATTCATGCATGATATTCTTGTGAAGGGCAAAAACATGCATGCTTCAGCCCTTGACTTTTTAATGTCGTCATTCAGTGTGAAGGGTAGTCATGATGCAGTCATGCTGTAGAACTGACTCACCAGACTGACTGTCATAGTGACTTCTGGTCTCCATCCCCGACAGAACCTCAACCTTTTCTTCCCTGTTGACATTCGTAAACCACATTCCCGCTCATTCAAAGGTTCAACCTACAGAGAGAACATACAATTACATGTGAACCTGATGCTGCAGAGTCTGGGCTGCAGGCTCTGACTGTTGACATTGGCGTGTCTGTGTGCGCTATATGAAAAGCAGGAGTCCTCTCTGTCTCTGTAGTCCTCAGACTCTCCAAGGTTTCCTAGCCTCTGGTTTCAGTTAAAGCCTGGTATGCGTTCCAAATGGCACCCTATTCACAATATATTGTGTACTACTTTTGACTAGAGCCCAAATGGGCCCTGGTCAAAAGTAGTGCGTTATAAAGGGAATAGGGTGCCATTTTGGACGCAGCCCTGGTGTTCAGGGGGTAGTGTTCTGGGAAGATCCATTGTGTGCTTTACAATTCAGGACCAGCTTTATGGGATCCGCTCCTTTCATCTTCTCTCATATGGAACACATGCAATTCTCTTCATCTACATGCATGAAACTCTTTTCAGTGTTTCAGAGGTGCATACCACTGAATTCCAACTCCAATCTAAAGCTTTATGTGTGCTAACATGCTAACATGACTTATTTGTGGTGGCAACACGGCTCACCAAGCAGACACTCAAGGCTGCAGTCCACGAAGACAGATCTTATTCACATAACTCCTACAATCCCAAATGAGATTCATCCTGCTTTCGAGCAGGCAGAGCATGGAGGACAAACCAATGTGGCCATAAACGCAAAGCCTACAAACATCAAGCTTTGCTCTCAACAGCAGTTAGTCAGGCAGTGTGGAATGAGGATTGTGTTTAGGAATACATGACTGGAGTGTTGTTAGCATACAATATTTTCACCCATTCCCTCTTCCTTCGACGCACCTCAGACTCAGTGCTGTTCAAGGATTACAGCTCACACTAAAAAGAAGAGGAAAATCAGAGGGGATTCTGGCATTCCAGAACTCCCAGAATGGAACTCCGGAGTGTCTGCTGCAGGGATTCTAAGATTCCTCCTCGGCCGCATATGGAAGATTCATGTCCCGGGACTAAAGGGGCTCACCCCTCAACTTTCACCCCACTGATCACCCCTCTGATCTTGCAATGAATTCCACACCAACCCTGGTCATGTCTATAGGCAGAAGGACACCCCTGCTACTGAACTGATCTTCTGGCAACTACAGCACGTTACCTGCAGAAGAGGCAGGCCGGAGATCACGTGTATGGACCAACTCAGGAGCGACACTGGCGGTAGAGGAGGAGGAGGACATTACGTCTGAAATGGAGAACAGGCAGCTCTGAAAAACCCACTTTTGCTCCCGTGGACCCCAGACGACCAGATGATTTAGTATACGAGCAGCCCAGGACCCGACCAGTTCCGGACCAGAGAACTGAGCAGTAAAAGGCAACAGGGTAGAGAGAGGTCAGAGGTTATGTACCACAGCCACTCAGGGACTCCCTGGGTCAGTCCAAAGGCTTAAGGAATACCACCGTTTTTCTCCCCTTACCCTTGCACTTCTCA
This sequence comes from Oncorhynchus mykiss, assembly GCF_057628025.1. NCBI lineage: Eukaryota > Metazoa > Chordata > Actinopteri > Salmoniformes > Salmonidae > Oncorhynchus > Oncorhynchus mykiss. Next base: position 35,562,849 of record NC_143040.1, read on the forward strand.
AGTAGACTGAGCTAGGCTTGTGCACTGTGCAGCCAGTCATTGACTACTGCCTATTGCAACTTGGACACAGGACACATTTATTAATAAAATCAATCGTTTTTTCCTTTTAAGATAAATGTTATGTTAAGGTAAATTACATTGAAAATGAAAAAAACATTTGAATATGTTTCAGTACAACACATGCACTCTGCTTTGAATATTGACCATGCTTTTTGAGTGCACAGTGTTTCTGATGAGGCAGATGAGGCAGAGAATTCATGTACTATATATGGCCACATTCCTACCCATCAGATTACAACAGGAGAGGACAGGTCTCCGCCTGCTCTCCCACTCCCTCCCTCCCTCCCTCCCTCCCTCCCTCCCTCCCTCCCTCCCTCCCTTGTAATCCAACCAGGCAGCGATGATTTTTTCTTTTTTTCTTTGACACACATTAACGTTGCTTTGTTCCACAAAAAGCCACAGCCGGGCATGTACAGTATACAAGAAGTCCTTTATTTTGACACCCTGGTACCATTTCCTTTTTTCTCCCTGTTTTCACTTTTAAGAATGTACTTGAAAGTGGCTAAACTAACTGTCTGTGGAGGGCGCTAGAGGAGGTGTCGCTTGCATCCCAAATGGCACCCTATTTCCTATTTAGTGTACTACCTATGGGATCTGGTCAAAAGTAGTGCATTATATAGGGAATAGAGTACCATTTGGGATGGGACCATAGTGTTTATGTCTTTGGGAAGCGTCCAGGGCAGGTGTAGACATGCAGAGCCAGCACACATAGAAGGGAGAGGGGTGGAGAGAGATGAACTCAGCAGCACTGCATTGTCATGGTCTTGTCAATCCCCGTACCTTAATCCTGAATGAATTAATAATACATGGTATTATAAAGCACTTTTCAAGGACCCAAAAGCGCTTTACCATTGTATAAAACAAAAACAATAACAATACCAGACTAAAAAAAAAGGGTTTAGGGCTCAAGGAAAGGAAATTGTGTGTGTGTGTGTGTGTGTGTGTGTGTGTGTGTGTGTGTGTGTGTGTGTGTGTGTGTGTGTGTGTGTGTGTGTGTGTGTGTGTGTGTGTGTGTGTGTGTGTGTGTGTGTGTGTGTGTGTGTGTGTGTTTGTGTGTGTGTGTGTGTGTGTGTGTGTTGAAACCTTTACTGGGCTGAAGGGGATTTGACTTGCACATCTGAGCTCAGTAATAATAAAACAAGATGTGAAACAGACTTAACAATCCATTACAGTACAAGAGAATGAGAAATACATATATCCTAACTCTACACCACAATAAGAAAATAAGTGTTTACTCCATGCTGCTGGGCCTCGATGAGGTCATCTGTTTAGGATTCAATTGCTGATCTATTAACTCCTGAAAAAATGTGGCCTAGTGATCGGATGCGCCCCAGAGCATTGGTTGAGCGGTGTTGTGAGGGGTTAATATTCTCTATGTGTTCCGTTACATTAGTTTGATTGTTACCGTTTGTTCCAATGTGGTCTAGTTTCACACAGTTGGGGAAAGTCCCACTTTTCAATCCACAAAAGAGTTTAAAAACAAGGCTTTTAAACAGATCATATATTTTTACATCCAGCTATTTAAACAAATGGATTGTGTGTTTTCTCTGTGAGAGGTCCAAACGCTATTAGAGTCACAGCATGCTTGGAACGATGCATGAGACGTCTCAGCCTAATTGTTTTTGTTTGTTATTTTTGTTGCGTTGTGGTACATGCCAACACTGTGGAAGGATGAACGGTGTATTATTCCAAGTGTACGTCCCAAATGGCACCCAATTGCCTATAAAGTAGTGCACTATAAAGGGAATAGGGTTTCATTTGGGATGTAGCCCAAGCTTGCGTGTCTGCCAGTCCAGTCATGGGGTTTTGGCTTGCTCTATTCATGGGTTGCACGTCCGTCACTCTGTCGCGTCAGGCCAAAAGTTGACTAATGCCCAGTCATTCTGAACGGGGGATAATGACTGTTTCATCTAAATTACACTATAGTGGCCTGGAAATAAGATCACATTGCTAATGTAGGCAAAGATTTCGCAGGAAACAACTTTTCCATCAAATGTACTTTAGACATATGGTAATGTTGTCATTAACTAGAAAAGTGCCTTTTTTTTTAGCAATGCTAACGTAAGCTAGCTAAAACCTGTCTCCCATCAATCTAGCTAACGTTATACTCCATCTAAATTCAGTTGGACGACATCACAATGATGACAAAAGGTTTTCCTACTAATTATCTGCCTCCTTTAGAAATGGAACTGTATTTCCAAACCACTGTAATGCACTTTTGATGAATGCCAATTGACAATGCATTGAGTATAATGCTGGGCTGTAAAGGCCTACATGTGGCCTAATTACTCGGCATTAACTTCACAGTTGTGTTTGACAGAGAGAGCGAAAGTGAGAGAGAGAGAGAGAGAGAGAGCATGGCACTCATCAATTGGCTGAACTGTAAAGGGAGATCTTTTTTTGGGCCTACACAGATGACATTTTCCCTTTCATGTTTATGCTACAAAACACACTCTCGCTCTTCAATATGTCTCTCCAACTCTCTCTTACTCACTCTCCTTTTTTCTTTTTCAAAGATTGTTTGGTACACAGGACATTTAGAAAGTCATTGAATTGTTTTCCTTCCCAATCAAAATATACATCAGTACACAACAGTATGTATTAAACAAACATCACAAAAGCAGTTAAAGGGGCAATCTGGGATTGGTACATCCAACAAGTGTTGGGTGTCTTCTTTGTTGTTGTTTGAATCCCAGATTGTCGCTTTAATTCGAAGGTGAGAGGGCTGGCTCTGTAAATGGGGAAGGGCTATACAGGCTTTTCTGACTTGCAAACTGACTACTAACCTTAACCCTAACCTAATTATAACAAATTCTGTAATTATTTATTGGTTTGCGCGTCAGAAAAGTACATATAGTCCATTCCCTGTGACTGGGGCCACCATGATGGCAAGGCAGAGTGGTTCAGCCCAGCATAGCACGGTGCCCACTTCTTTGTAATAAGCACCACCCAGCACCATCCTGCCTGTGCTGTAAGAATGGTAGTCTGTGTCCCAAATAGCATCCCATTCCCTATATAGCCCACTACTGTTGACCGTGGCTCATAGGGCTCTGGTCAAACGTAGTGCTGTGTAGGGAATAGGGTGCCATTTGGGTCGCAGACCTAGAGACCAGAGAGTGACTGTCAAAGGTTGTCTGTGGCTGTGGAGCAGATCTGTTTTGCTGTATAGCCAACTCCTTGACAGATCTGGGACCAGGTTAAATGTGCTCTGTACGGCAGCAGGAGAAGGCTGCATCACAATAGCCTTGATCTAAAGTGAATTGTTACGTTTCACTTCACAATACCATTTAAATCCAGGCTAGCTAGTGCTCTATCTCCAACCCACTGAGTTATGCAACAACGTTGTTGGCCCAGGCCAGACCAGAGTTGTGGTCCAGAGTCTCTGCTGGGATGAAATGGATGTGGTTCCTCTGAGGGGAGAGAGGAAGGGTTGAGTCTAAGTCCTCATGATATGAATGTTCTTTTTATTTCCATACACACCACAGGCACACACACACACACACACACAGGAAAACATACACACACACGACAGGAACACAACACATTCCACCCAATGAGAGAGAGGGACATGGCGTCCGTTTCCTCATCCAACAATGCAAGTCATTTTAACCATAACGCTAGTCAGATGAATAAGTGCTGCAGCGGAATGTGAGAAATATGTCCAAAATGACTCCACATTCCCTATTTAGTGCACTACTTTGACCAGGGTCCGTAGGTCTCTGGTTAAAAGCTGTGCACTATATAGCGAATATGGTGCAATTTGGGAGGGAGACTAAATATGTTGTTTTTCTGTGTAAGTACACACGGACCATAGAGATTGCTCCCACAGCACTGCTGCTCCTCCAAACTTCCAAACTTAGGGTTCAGTTACAACATAAGTATGTTTCCACAGCCAACCAACCTCTTAGTTTCTGGAGAATATGTGTGTGATGTTAGATAAGATCTCTGATGCTGACAGATTATTTTATTGGTGAACTGAACATTGTTATCTATACTGAATAAAAATATGAATGCAACATGTAAAGTGTTGGTCCTGTGTTTCATGAGCTGAAATAAAAGATTGAAAATGTTTTCCATTATTTCTCTCAAATTTTGTGCACAAATTTGTTTACATCCCTGTTAGTGAGCATTTCTCCTTTGCCAAGATAATCCGTCCACCTGACAGGTGTGGCATATCAAGAAGCTGATTCGTTTTTCAATTGTTTACATTTTGAAAACAGGGCCCGGTTTGTCAAAACACTACACACAATTAGCACAACCCTACACCAAAGTAGCACACCACTTCAGATCATTTGCAAAATGGAACACTAGTCAAAACTATACACGACTTCATAAAAATCACATTTTGTTACCATACGAAACACACACATTTCATATGACTTCAATCTTTTTGAACCAGTTACACACTGCTGTTGCCAACCTAAAACACTTTTCAGCAAGTCTAATTGTCAGTGATTAGAGTACTGTAAATGAAGTACACAGAGAAAGTGCAACTATACAAACACTGTACAAGACCAATGCTGCAGATGGAGGAAATTATCATTTATTTCTCTCCATGTACCCAAATCAGTCAACATGGAGAATCACAACAAAACATGTCCCAGTTCTCATGCTACTACAGTAGTGTGCATAACACTTAGCTCAGCAAACAGACAAACGTAAAACACTGTATCCAGTACAGGTTACAATCACAGTAAATAACAACAAACATAAAAAAGAATCTGAAAAAAAAACGGACAATATTGTACGGAAAATACTACAGTAAACATACTACACATTATCTCATCGCCTAGCTGGATCTGGCCAGAGAATTTCATCAACATCACAAGTAATATCGTCATTCGCGAGACAACGCGGGAAGAACCGTCTTGAATGACGAATCCATCCTTGCACAGCTGCGGTGTCGACTTGGTCACAGGCGTCCTCCATGGCCTGAATGAGGGGTAGCTGAGCCTGGAGATCGTAAACCTTCCACCGCCATGCAGAGAACAACTCTTCGATAGGGTTTAGAAACGGAGAGTATGGTGGAAGGTATAGTACTGTCAACTGTGGATGGTGTTGAAACCAGTTCTGGACCAAAGCAGAGCGGTGGAATGAATGCTGAATCCTCAGCATCCATCTGCAAAACTCCCTGAAATACAGTGAAATACAAGATTGTGTAGTTCAGGATAGAACTAGTATACAGTCAATGTAAAAAGTAATGTGTGCAGTATGCAACATCACAGTGCTAAAGTGAACAATACAAACCTCCACATACTCATGCCGCAGCCGTTTGACCCTCTCTGAATTCCGCTCAAAAGGCACTCGATAAAGTTGTTTCATTTGAACCTGATGTCTTTTCAGGATGCGTGCCAGTGTTGACTGAGAGACCCGATGGACATTATTGAAAATGGCATGGTCACCGATAATGTTGGCTTGTAGTTCCCTGAGCCTGATAGCATTATTGGCCAAAACCATGTTTATTATCTCCCTCTCTTGTTCTTGCGTGAATATGGGCCCCCTTCCTCCTTGTCGTTCCCGACCCTCAATCCTATGTAGAGAATAATACATGTAACTTAATGTACAATGTCACAGGAAGGGGTATCACAAGTGCTGATATGGTGCTGACAATAAGCAGCTGATTACCGAAACTGTAGACAGATCTTCTTTTACCTGTTTTCCTGTCGAAAAGTCCTTATGACAGATGCCACTGTATATCTGCTCAGATTTGACTGAACTCTCAGTCCAGCCTCCCTCAGCGTCAATCCGTGGTTCACAACATGGTCCACTCGTGTTGCACAAATGTCATTTGATAAGTTTGGTCCTCTTCTTCTTTGTACACGTTCTCCTCCTGCTTCAGGTCTTCCTCGACCTCTGGCTTGGCCTCTGCCTCTTCCTCTACCTCCTCTACCTCCTCTACCTCCTCTACTTCCTCTACTTCCTTTACCTCCTCCTCCTCCTCCTCATCCTCCTCCTCCTCCTCCTCTGTGTACTCCTCGTCTCACCCTCACTCTTCTTCTGACTCCTTCCATTTTGGTTGAAGGCAGGTGAACCTACCTGCTGCATTTTTATAGTGCTTAAACCTGATTGGTGTGTCTACAATTTAGCAATCATGTGTTTGTGCACCTGATGGCTGTGTTTAACAGATTGGCTCATAGGTGTGGTAATTTGACAGTCAGTGCTTTGGAATTGCAAGGATATGATATACTTCTGTGTCTGATGTATACAAGTGTGTTTAGTGTTTTGCAAATCACTGTGTGTAATGTTTTGCAAATAGTGTGAAGCTGACAATGTGCTTACAGTTGTGCAAATCTAGCCTTGTGTTTTGCTCCTTGAGTGTAAGGTTTTGCTAATTGTGGGAAAAGTTCAATTTTAGTGTGTAAGCAATCGTAAAAAACTGTAAACAGTATGATCATTACACAATGCCCCTTGTGCTGGGACAATATAAGGCCACTCTAAAATGTGCAGTTTTGTCATACAGCACAATGCGACAGATGTACCAATCTTTGAGGGAGCGTGCAATGGCATGCTGACTGCAGGAATATCCAACAGAGCTGTTGTCAGAGAATTTAATGTTAATTTCTCTACCATAAGCCATGTCCAACATCGTTTTAGAGAATTTGGCAGTACATCCGACCGGCCTCACAACTGCAGATCACGTGCAACCACGCCAGCCCAGGACCTCGACATCTGGCTTCTTCACCTGCGGGATTGTCTGAGGGGGAGGGGGGTGTTGAGGAGTATTTCTGTCTGTAATAAAGCCCTTTTGTGGGGAAAAACTAATTCTGATTGGCTGGGCTTGGATCCCCAGTGGGCAGCACTGCAGCGTTAGTGAAGATATGATCAATACAAGAGGATTTCACAAATCAAACACTATTGGTATACACTCTACCTGGTTGATAACCTGGGTCATGTCCAGTCATGTGGAATCCATAGATTAGGGCCTAATTCAATTTCAATTGACTGATTTCCTTAAATGATCTGTAACTTAGAAATTGTTGCATGTTGCCTTTATATTTTTGTTCAGTATAGTTTTCCTCTCGAGAGGAAGCTTCATACTGTGACTAATGCCTGTAACATGACCCAGGTTATCAACCAGGTAGAGTGTATACCAATAGTGTTTGATTTGTGAAATCCACTTGTATTGATCATATCTTCACTAACGCTGCAGAGCTTTGCTCCAAAGAAATATAAATTCCAATTGCATGTAGTGATCACAACATTGTGGCAATAACAAGGAAAGCCAAAGTACCAAAGGCAGGGCCTAAAGTGATTTATAAGTGTCAAGGCTCAGCAGAAGACCCAGATGCAGACAGTTTTGAAGTAACAAAAGTTTATTACAAAAACAGTGGGGCAGGCAAATGCCTGGTCAAGGGCAGCAGAGGTCAGTAATCCAGAGCAGAGTCCGAAAGGTACAGAATAGCAGGCAGGCTCAGGGTCAGGGCAGGCAGAGGGCAGTAATCCAGAGTAGTGTGACAAGGTACAGAACGGCAGGCAGGCTCATAGTCAGGGCTTGCAGAATGGTCACAACCAGGAAACCTAGAAAACAGGTACTAGAGAAAGACAGGAGCATGGGAAGAAACAACGCTTGTAGGCTTGACGAAACAAAACAAACTGGCAACAGACAAACAGAGAACACAGGTATAAGTACACTGGGGATAATGGGGAAGATGGGTGACACTTGGAAAGGGGTCGAGACATGCACAAAGACATGCGAACCCCCCCCCCCCCCCTCCCCCCACACACACACTCTTGGGCTGAGTGGGAGAAAGCGAGGATGTCATCGAGGTAGACGAAGACGAACCGCTTCAACATGTTATGGAGAACGCCATTGACCAGGGTTTGGAACACAACTGGGGCATTGGTAAGACCAAATGGCATGACCAGGTATTCATAGCGACCGCTGGCCATGTTGAAGGCAGTCTTCCACTCATCCCCTTCCCGTATCCGCACCAGGTGGTAGGCGTTCCGCAGGTCCAACTTGGGGAAAACGGTGGACCCCTGGAGTGGCTCGAAGGCCAAGGTGGTGAGTGGTAGCAGGTAGCGGTTCTTCACCGTGATGTTTATTGAGGCCCCGGTAGTCTATGCACGGGCGGAGGGTTTTGTCCTTCTTCTCCACAAAGAATAACCCACAAAGAAGAACCCTGGTGTGACAAGGTACAGAACGGCAAGCAGGCTCAGGGTCAGGGCAGGCAGAATGGTCACAACAGGGAAAACTAGAAAACAAGAACTAGAGAAAGACAGAAGCACGGGAAGAAACAACGCTTGTAGGCTTGACGAACAAAACGAACTGGCAACAGACAAACAGAGTGCACAGGTATAAGTACACTGGGGATAATGGGGAAGATGGGTGACACTTGGGAAGGGGTCGAGACAAGCACAAAGACATGTGAAACAGATCAGGGTGTGACAATAAGAGATCATACAAAATGCTTTCTCAGGACTCTTTTGTTGAAGATGTAAAACATGTGTGTTGGCCTGATATTTATAAGAGATTTCAGATGCAGTACTTGGAGGATTTGTAAAATTATTATAAAACATGCACATGTTAAGAAAGTGAGAATTGTTAGCGCCCCCTGGATCGATGAATTGAAATATTATGTTTCAAATAAATGATGCAAAAAAGGTGGCAAACAAGTCAGGCTGCTCAGCTGATTGGTTGATGTACTGTCAATTGAGACATTTTGTGACTGAACTTAACAAAACTATTAGGAATTATATTACCATAACAAGTATAAATGACATAAAAAACAATGGTGAAAGACTTTGGAGCACCTTAAATGATATTCTGGGCAGAAAACAAATTTAATCTCCATCGTGGTTTGTCTATTTCTATGTTTGGCCTGATATGGTTCTCAATCAGAGGCAGGTGTTAGTCATTGTCTCTGATTGGGAACCATATTTAGGTAGCCTGTTTGGTGTTGGGTTTTGTGGGTGATTGTTCCTGTCTCTGTGTTTGTTGCACCAGATAGGGCTGTTTCGGTTTTTTCACATTTCTTGTTTTGTAGAGTGTTCATTGTTCATCTTTATTAAAGATGTTTACAACTAACCACGCTGCGTTTTGGTCCGCCTCTCTTTCCCCAGAAGAAAACCGTTACAGAAGGGCACTCAACTTGTACTGCACTGGCTCAGATGATTGATTATTGGCTAAAATAAATGGACAATAAGATAATAGTTAGAGCTGTATTGTTCGATTTCAGTGCAGCCATGTTATTTACCATAATTTGTTATTGAAAAAAGGAACTTGTTGTGGCTTTATATCACCTGCCATTACATGGTTGGAGAGTTACTTATACAATAGAACCCAGAGAATGTTCATCAGTGGAAGCTTCTCTAACATCAGATATGGTCAGTGCGATATCCCTCAGGGCAGTTGCCTTGGGCCGATACTCTTCTCTATTTCTACAAATGATTTGCCACATGTCTTACAAGAAGTTAAAATAACTATGTATGCTTATGATTGCACACTCTACACATTAGCACCTACAGCCAGTGATCTAACTGAGACTCTTAGCAAGGAGTTATAGTCAGTGTCAGAATGGGTAATTAACAATACACTGGTTTTAAATAAATCTAAAACCAAAAGCATTACATTTTGTAAAAGCATTCTTTTACACCAAAACCTTAACTGGAGTTCAGCACCTTGTGCATAAAGCGTGTGACCATTAAACAATTTGAAGAAGTTTAAATCCTAGGAGTAACATTGGATGGTCAGTTATCATGGTCATGTCGTATTGACTAAGTTGTTGTGAAGATGGGGAGAGGTATGTCTGTTATAAAAAGATGTTCTGCATTTTTGACACAAAGATCAACTGTACTAGTTGTTCAGGCTTTGATCTTGCCCCATCTTGATTACTGTCTGGTAATATTGTCAGGTGTAGCAAAGGAAGACCCAGTAAAGCTGCAGCTGGCTCAAAACAAAGCATCACATCTGGCCCTTAACTGCACACACAGAACTAAAAACAACAAGGTTGAAGGTTGAGGAGAAATGGACTACTTCTGTTCTAGTCTTTTTAAGAAACAGTTGTGTGTTGAAAATGTCTAACCACTTGTATAATTTATTTGCATACACTTCAAAACAGATATACCTGCACCACCAGACACGCCACTATGGGTTTCTTCACTGTACCCAAACCAAAAACAGATTTAATGCATTGCTCAGTTTTGTATAGACCAATGTCATCATGGAATGCTCTGCCACCAGAGGTTACTCAGGCAAAAAGCAAGTTTACCCTTAAAAACAGATGATAAAAAACATACTGTATCACAGCACCTTTCCTCTTTCTAAAGATCTAATTTAACTGTACTGTATATATGAATATGAATATTTGAATAATGTTTAAATCGTTTTTTTGTTGTCTCTTGGTGTCTTTCCAAGATATAACTCTTATTTTATTTAAAATGTAAAATGTAATGTATTGTTGTTCTTGTCTATCATTGTACTGTACTTTGTCATGTATGTGTACATTTTATGTGGACCCCAGGAAGATTAGCTGCTGCATATAGCAATAGCCAATGTGCAATAGCTAATGGGGATCCTAATAAACTAAACTAATCTATCCCTTTCTCTTTCTTAATCTCTTCCTGTCTGACTCTCTCACCTATTGTATCTATTGTCTTCCAGTGTTTCCACTAGATTCTTTTCCAGAATGGGAGCTTATGCCCAAGAGCAACATCCACGTCCTCTGGCACCAACACTTTCAATTAAAACCAACAAAGGTAAGTGAGGGGGGCTGGGCCCCTATATAATGAGAGAGAAAATACTGCTGTCTCCACCTTTCTGTTTTGGTTTTCTGTTTCTATGGTTACCCCACTCTCTCTGGACAGCGGTTGGAATATGTGTGTGGGTGTGTCAGCAAGTCCAACTCTCTGAATGGAGAGTTTACATTTACATCACTTATAAAAAGAGCGACTTACAGTAGTGAGTAGTGACATTTTCATACTGGTCCCTCCAGGAAACAGGCCTCATTATTCTGCCCCAGAACAACTGTACTCAAAAAGCTTCTCAAAGTAGGAGTGCTCATCTAGGATCAGGTCCACCCTGTCCATGTTATGTTATTCCTTATGATCTAAAAGGCAGAAATGACCATGGGAATCGAACCCACAACCCTGGCGATGCCACATGGACTGAGTTCACACCCTGGATGAGTACACCCCATGAGGGTTTGAGTCAGACTGAATTACACTACTAAGAACCCTTCCTCCAGGAAACAGGCCTCATTATACTACTCCAGAACAACATCAGAGTAAACTGCTCATGCCGAGCAGTTGGATCATTTTATATGTTAAAGTTCCTTGCGAAAGAAATGTAGCTGTATGAATACACAGTGGGCGTTGTAACACCACACCACAGAGGAAGAGGCACTGTTCATTGATCATTTCCGATCATTTCAGGAAGACTGTTGTTTAGCCAAGGCCTTAAAGCAGGGGTTGTTGTAGGCCTTGGAGACGGTTCATGGTGATTAGCAAGCCCAACCCTGAGAGGGACGGATCACAGTGCACTCAGCACTCCAAGGTTTGTGTCCAAAAATGGTACCCTATTCTATTCCCTATATAGTGCACTACTTTTGAATTTGCACTATATAAGGAATAGGGTGTCATTCGGGACGAAGCCCAGTTCATGGCTGGAGTTCGAGGAACATGTGGTTCTAGTTAGTCCCAGTGTGTTTATTCCACTCTTTTCCAGGGACTAGCTATAATACGTTTTGTTCCCCCTGCCTCTGCAGAGACAAGAAAATTACAGGCCAGGGGCTGTACTCAAAAAGCTTCTCAAAGTAGGAGTGCTGATCTAGGATCAGGTCCACCCTGTCCATGTTATGTTATTCCTTATGATCTAAAAGGCAGAAATGATCCTAGATCAGCACTCCTGCTATGATAGTTTTTTATTATCACAGGGCCAGGAGTCCATCCTTGAGTCAGTCTAAAGCTCTTCTCATCCTCTGAATTAAAAAAAAACTGCTCGTGTTTTTTATCCCTAACCATAAAACTGGATCTTTCTGCTCAAATCCTCCAATGTCTCGGGTCCCTGATTTGCCTAGAAAAAAACCCTGACTGTATTTACAGAAATCTGTTGCTTTCACCCAAGCATACTAGCCTGGTTCCAGATCAGATTTAGCCTACTCTATTGTCATTGGCAAGCCAAACATTGCATGGCAATACCATCAGGGGTTGGCAAGAGAACAGAAACTGACTGGCACAGGCTACGAGCATCCGCAGTCATTTAAACACAGGCATTTGTTTTATGTGGGGGGGAAATTACACAGGTTGACTTCTGAATTAGAAAGTGGGAAGACACACACTTCTACTCTCTGTTGCTCACCACATTGTCCTGAGGTAAATTCTGACTTACCTTCCATAGCCCAAACTAACAACTCCAACACCAACCCCAGCGTCAACCCTGGTCCACGCCCTAGCTTCAGTACCAGCGTCAACTCCAGTGGAGTCCACTCTCACCCAGTTCCTGATCCTCTTTTATCAGGATTTTCTCACCAGTCCTCCTGACTATCAGTAGCAGGAAGTGTCTTCAGCCAGCCTTGGCATGCTGTGGGTCCCTGGCTCCTGACCTCATGTTGTTTACCAGACACTGTGACCTGCTGCTTGTGGTATCAGGAGCTGCAGGGACACAATCACCCATGTTTTACAGGAAAAGCATGTAAACATATCAGATATCTTTAGCTGCACAGACTGAAATGATTGTTTGTGGAAGTCTTAGGTCATCTGGCCTGGGTGCCTGTCTGCTTCTGTATTAGTTTGATAAGTTAGTTGATGCAGAGACGCACTGGCACCCAGACTAGTGGTCTTCAATGGCAAAGTTAAAAAAAAACAGAGGGAAAAACAATGCTCCACTTCCCATACTGAACGGGAAAGTCATAGACAGGAATTGAGGCTAAGCCTTGGTAAACACAAGATAAATGGCAGTTACATCACTGTCAGGAATAGTGTTAAACCTTCACCCAGAACAAAAGTAATCTTTATAATATTATAGTGTACTGGCACCAAGGTGCAGTCCTATAGCTGACATATTGATTTTAATTCAGTTCTGTGAGAAGGAGTCCGATTCACGCTGACAGTTAGATTATCAGAGCTCAACTTTATGCATCACATTTTTTAGGTAGAAAGAAGAAATTCTAAACCTTTTTATGTCAGATTATGAGCATTTGCATGTAGGTATACAGCGGTACTTACAGCAAGCAACTAAATTCAGACTTGCCATGTTAATCTCCATCTGAAACTGAAACTGAAAAGTGAAAGTGGAAACTCTAATTGAAGCATAGATTTTGTGACAGTAAACCAAACATACAGTAAGGCTCATATGACACAGCATTTCAGTACTTCGAAGTGACAGATTATGGCTTTAGTTTCTTATACCTGTCATCAACAGCAAAGCATGTATTTCATCAGACTAAATGTTGAGCACTCTCTGTCCTATCGTTGTGGGGGGAAAAAAGAGGAACACCTCCCAGATTTTCATTTCAAGGAGGTGCGTTTGCACTTAGCCCTCTAGGTACAGTAGCTAGTCTAGCCTCAAACCCCAGGTGGCTCTGCACCATAGTGTGTTTCATTCAACATCAAAGGATATCATTAACAGATGAACATCATCAGCGTGCTGGAACAAATATGGCAACCACAAAGGGTAAGTGTTTTGAAAGGAAGAGAGCGCACCTACTGTAGCATGGACGTGAGGACTGAGCAGGGAAGGTAGTTGTGCCACAGGTACTTTAAAGCAGACTTCCTGATTAGTTCTGGCGCTAACTTGAATGGGGCTGGCTGGGGATGGGGGCTTGAGCTGGCTGGGGCTAGGGTCTGACTGGCTGGGGTTGGGGGCCGGATAAGGTTGGGGCTGAGGTCTGACTAGCAGGATGGGGTTAGGGATAGAATTTGGCTGGGGCTAGGGTTTGGGACAGAGGCCAGGGGCTGGGGGCTGGGGCTGGCTGGGGGATTTTAGTCAACAGGAGTGCCTTTAGGGCTAGGGGTCAATTTGTAATTAAGCTGGCTGGGGTCTGAACAGAGCAGCACAGTGGGAGACCAGACAATGCAGAGCTGAGGGTCTAGTTGTTCACAGAGAGGAGCCAGTTATAGGCTACTCTGGTTAATCATTCCCCAATGTGCTTTAACAGGAGTAACTTCAACAGGTCTTTGGTTTCGTTTGACGTTTCCAAAAATAAGAGGATAACGAATGACCCAAAAATCTAAAATGTGTCATCATCCCCAAACATTTTGTAATACTGCTTTGTAATATTCCAATTACCCAGTGTGTCTTCATTGGTGAATGCAGTGTCATGATTCCTTTCCCTAGTTCAGTGTTATGAATGGAGTGTGCTGTGAGGTTTGGTCGAGGAGAATTGTATCTGTTTCTGGTCTTATTTTACAACACTACGGAGTACAAGACGGGTGGTGTTCCTACGGGTTACTTCTCCAGTCCCATCCTTCAGCTTTATAGCAAACTAAGGGGCGGGGTTGCTATTTTGTTATTTTACGAATTAGGGAGTAGGCCTTTAAGCAGCACAAGGTGGGTGGTGTTCCCACAGGCTACTGTTCTCCTTAATTAGCCCATTATAAAGAGATGACAGAAGCAGTCCAACCTCTAGGAGCACTTTCCCTCCACCATTGACTACCCAGCCAGGTGCCATAAAGTGGCAATGAGAGGAGTCGCTCTGTAAAATAAAAAATAAAAACGGTAAATAGTAACCATGCCCCTAATTATGCCCTGTCACTGATTGTGAATGGTTAAAGTGAAGTTCTACTTTTGGAAATGTTTTAAATGATGAATGGTGAATGCTTATCAGCTGGTGACATGTCATAAATCTGTCAACTATGGCACAGGGTGCCATAAACAAAAATATTGTAACCCGAGTCTAGGTTTATGATATGGTGTGTTGGGATTTCAGAGACCAGTAGGAATAACACACATGTTTTGTACTGTACTGTAACGTTAGTTGTATTGCACTTTCCAGAAGATTCAAAATACCATCCAAATGGTACAGGTGAAACCGATTCAAGGGCAAGATTTACAGAAAGAAAATCATAACTTAATTTCTAAATCACACACATTATTCTGGGGAAATTACAGGATGACGGAGAACGTTGTCTCTCCCTGTCGTGTCATGTCCTGTCCTGTTCAGAGAGGTCGAACAGAGTGATGCTCCTTTAGGATGTCTGACTGGCACATACTGTAGGCTGTGTGTGTGTGTGTGTGTGTGTGTGTGTGTGTGTGTGTGTGTGTGTGTGTGTGTGTGTGTGTGTGTGTGTGTGTGTGTGTGTGTGTGTGTGTGTGTGGTGTGTGGTGTGTGTGCGTGTGCCTAGAAATCCAGCTGACTAATAAATGCCTCACAAGCACATTCAAGTCTGAAACTATTTCATACTCCTAGTCAATCAGAATGTTGTTAATTCATGTGTTTGGAATGTTTTCCATCCAGTCATCTAGAATTTGTAACTTGGATTTTTCCAAAATATTGGAAAATCCTAACCACATACTCTTCCTGGCAACACGACAATGCATGACAATCTGAATAATTAGGAGCAGTTCCTGGTGATGTTAGAAGACTCGCCAAAGGTTCCATTGAAAAAAGATGATGATTCCATTCATGCACATGGTTAATCAAAAATCATAGATTAGAGGTACAAGGACCATTATCTGTCTCGATTGGCCATTAAGAAGAGTTTTAAACAATATACTGTGTATTTGATTGTTCAAGTTAGTCCAGTCCTTTTTTGGATTAAAACAAACAAGCAAACAAAGAGAATAAACACTTTAGTTGTCACACCCTGACCTGAGAGAGCCTTTTTATGTCTCTATTTGGTTTGGCCAGGGTGTGATTTGGGTGGGCATTCTATGTTCTGATTTCTCTGTTTTCTATTTCTTTGTGTTTGGCCGGGTATGGTTCTCAATCAGGGACAGCAGTCTATCGTTGTCTCTGATTGGGAATCATACTTAGGCAGCCTTTTTCCCTGTTGTAATTGGGGGAAGTTATCTTTGTTAGTGGCACTATAGCCCTGTTAAGCTTCACGGTTGTGCCTTTGTTTTGTTGGCGACACTTTATATAAAATAAAGTAATGTACGCTCACCACGCTGCGCTTTGGTCCACTTATTCCTTCCAGGAAGACGGCCGTGACATTAGTGAAAGAAACACTTAAGTGAACGAAACACTTAGTCATTAAGAAAGTGAAGATTTTTTACTTTGACACTGCTTTAGGTATTTTGACCATTGAAAGTCTGAAATGTTCAGTTGAATGCAGTGTCCCTCCCGCATGACTGAAATGGCACACTATTCGCCATTTACTGCACTACCTTTTATCAGGGTCGACAGGGCTCTGGTCGAAAGTCGTGAAAAATATAGTAAATAGCGTGCCATTTGGGACACATGCAATTATTTTAAACTGCCATTAGCTGTAATTACCAGAGACAAATTACAAATAATTGTTTTTTCAATCAGCACCTCCTCTGTTGGCAAAACAGAGGAGGTGAGATCAAGCCCAAGACATAGTGGAGAGTGGGATTGTTTATAGGAAACCATACACAAAATTAATCATTTGAACTGTTCAAATGATTCATTTTGTGTATGGTTTCCCAAATCAATCCCAGTCTCCCCTATATCTTGGGCTTGATCTCACCTCCTCTGTTTTGCAAACACGCGTAACAACACGTTTGGCAACACCTCAGCCAGCTATGCCACCAAATATCTAGCAATATTTAGGATGGGGTCATCATTTCATGGAGTCTGTGAAGGAAGAAACCGCATGGAAAAAGTGGTAAGCAAGTTACCACTTGCTTTCTCCCCATGTCAAATTAATTTGTTAGAGGTTTCATGATGTTTCATGATGCTTGAAACCTCTAACACAATAATAATGTTAAGATTGTGCTTTACATCAGTTGGGGTGCTAGCTAACTGTAGTTTATTATTTCAGTACTATATTAATTCTCTGATCCTTTGATTCAGTGGGCAGCATGTCAGTTTATGCTGCAAGAGCTCTGATAGGTTGGAGGACGTCCTCCGGAAGTTGTCATAATTATTGTGCAAGTATAAGGAAGGGGTTGAGAACCATGCTCCTCCAAGGTTTTTTTTTAAAGTCAGGAGGATGGTAGCTAGCTGTCCTCCGGCTACACTATGGTGCTACCCTAAAGAGTGCTTTTGAGGCTAATGCAGACCTTCATTGTAAAATAATGTGTTTTCATCAATTATTTGGTGACGTGAATATTTTTAGTATAGTTTAATCTAAAAATGATTACTTTTTGTATGTTTGTCTGTTTTTATTTTTAAAATTAAATTCACTTGAGGAGGATGGATGTTGAGGAGCCTCCACTGAATTAAATAATATAAAAACTTAAACTAAGTAAAAACTAGTAAATCTGATCTGACCAGTAACTGAAACTAAGCAGACTAATATAAAACATAAAACTAGAATAACATTGAGCACAACTTATGCAAGCAAGTCTGTTCTGAAATTCAGATACACCTCTCTGTAACTCATGATATAGAGTATAATACATGATATAGAGTAGGTTATTACCTAGAAATGGGTGTGTCGTCGCCACACATTCTCCCTGGAGGTTGGAAAGTTTACATATGGGGTGGGATTCCGGTGATCAAACCCGGGGAATTGATGTATAATACTACCTTACTTTTCACAGCAGAGAGAAAATTCACTGAGCCATTTACTGGAAAAGTAAAGCTCGAATTTACTCTGAAACCTACTTCTATCTATCAGGATTTGCCTTCTTTAAAATCCCCTTCTCCTTTCCTCCCTCCTTCACCCCCCTTACATTACTGCTGGGAATGTGTTTTACTGCAGGAGGGATGGGGGAGGGAGCAATGGTAGACCCACTTCTCTACCTTCCTGCTCTACCTCTTCTCTACCAAATTACTTAGTATTCACTTCTCAGTGTTCCATGAATACAGTATACTGAGCAACTATTCAGAGTATATAAAGATGCATGTACAGGAGTGAGTTTGAGAGAGTTTGAAGCCTTGCAGAAGCATGTTGGTCTTTGTGGTATTGGTGGCAGGGGACAGGCAGCCATGGACACATGTTGATGGCTAACAATGCAGGCTAGAAGAAACAAACAGGCACATTCCATGGTTGCGGGTGGGGGCTGGAGGAAATGTATGCTTGCGTGTGCGTGTGTGTATATGTGTGTGTATGGATGTGCATGTGCGTGTGTTTGTTTGGGGACTTGAGAAAATGTACAGGGGTGTTTGTGTTTGTTGTTTTAAGGCAGACAGCCTGTAGCCTTTCTCTTCGTGGCATCTGGCTACATTGACATTGTTTTCAGTTTCCTATGAAAGTTACAGAGAGCTTGTGCATCAACAGTCCCTTTTGAGAGTTCCATAATGCTCTTGATTTATGACTCAGTGAGAAACTAGCAGTGACCTGTATCAGGACATACAATAACCTAGTAACTGTGTTGTACTAGTGGTGACATGTTATCAGGACACACAATAACCTGGTGACTGAGTTATATAGGTGCTACATAGGTCTCACCCAGAGTAAACCCATTCACTTTAGTCCTGCTGATGGACTTACGAATGTTGTGGTGCTCCTGAACCTGCTACTGGGAAGTGAGTGACAATCAACCCTTCAACCCTGGCCATTCAGAGGGAGGTACATTACCCATAATGAGACCATTACTAGTGGACAGTGAGGTTAACTTCAGGTTACCTGAGGTAGGAGTTCCTGTTCTTCTTGGCAAAGAACTGTTATACTGATATCAATACACGTCTCTATGTGTTTTCAATCTCTCTTATAATGCCTGTACATTCATCAGAGAAAGGACATACTGTTATCTAGTAGTGAATATATTGGATAGTGGGGTTGTGAGGTTGTGGGTTGAATTTGGTACAATGACGCCTGTTCTGTTATCCTAGCCTGGAGCTATTGAGAATAATCATTAAATGTAGCGTTTAATGGTTAACCAGGCAACTGTACTGTCATCCGTTCCTTCTCATCAGCCTTGCTGCCAACAGGCACAGTAGGGCAGGCACCAGGCAGCTGCCAGGACCAATTTGACCTCTGTGTGACCTTTTAAACCCTGGCTCTGACTCATGCTGCTGGCACCACCCCAGTGAACCAGGTTTGGGTTGTTTTGTGGTTACATTTGATTGATTTTTTTATTTCATTTATTAAGTGCCCAGCTCACATGGGTAGACAAGACACTATAAGGGATGGATTGAAATGTTACAGAATGGTTACCGGGAGGGAAATGGGGGAGGGTCATGCTTTTTCAATTTCAGTCAAGGGGAGGGCTTAGTAAACTTAGCAAAAAAAGAAACGTCCTGTCACTGTCAACTGCATTTATTTTCAGCACACTTAACATGCGTAAATATTTGTATGAACATAACAAGATTCAACAACTGAGACATAAACTGAACAAGTTCCACAGACATGTGACTATAAGAAATTGGATAATGTGTCCCTGAACAAAGGGGGGGTCAAAATCCAAAGTAACAGTCAGTATCTGGTGTGGCCACCAGCTGCATTAAGTACTGCAGTGCATCTCCTCCTCATCGACTGCACCAGATTTGCCAGTTCTTGCTGTGAGACGTTACCCCACTCTTCCACCAAGGCACCTGAAAGTTCCCGGACATTTCTGGGGGGAATGGCCCTAGCCCTCACCCTCCGATCCAACAGGTCCCAGACGTGCTCAATGGGTCTGAGATCCGGGCTCTTCGATGGCCAAGGCAGAACACTGGTATTTCTGTCTTGCAGGAAATCACTCACAGAACGAGCAGTATGGCTGGTGGCATTGTCATGCTGGAGGGTCATGTCAGGATGAGCCTGCAGGAAGGGAGGAGGATGTCTTCCCTGTAACACACCGCGTTGAGATTGCCTGCAATGACAACAAGCTCAGTCCGATGATGCTGTGACACACTGCCCAAGACCATGATGGACCCTCCACCTCCAAATCGATCCCGCTCCAGAGTACAGGCCTCGTTGTAACACTCATTCCTTCGACGATAAACGCGAATCCGACCATCACCCCTGGTGAGACAAAAACGCGACTAGTCAGTGAAGAGCACTTTTTGCCAGTCCTGTCTGGTCCAGCAACGGTGGGTTTGTACTCATAGGCGACGTTGTTGCCGGTGATGTCTGGTGAGGACCTGCCTTACAACAGGCCTACAAGCCCTCAGTCCAGCCTCTCTCAGCCTATTGTGGACAGTCTGAGCACTGATGGAGAGATTGTGCGTTCCTGGTGTAACTCGGGCAGTTGTTGCCATCCTGTACCTGTCCCGCAGGTGCGAATGTACCGATCCTGTGCAGGTGTTGTTACACGGGGTCTGCCACTGCCCAGGACGATCAGTTGTCCGTCCTGTCTCCCTGTAGCGCTGTCTTTGGCGTCTCACAGTACAGACATTGCAATTTATTGACCTGGCCACATCTGCAGTTCTCATGCCTCCTTGCAGCATGCCGAAGGCACGTTTACGCAGATGAGCAGGGACCCTGGGCATCTTTCTTTTGGTGTTTTTCAGAGTCAGTAGAAAGGCCTCTTTAGTGTCCTAAGTTTTCATAACTGTGACCTTAATTGCCTACCGTCTGTAAGCTGTTAGTGTCTTAACGACCGTTCCACAGGTGCATGTTCCTTAATTGTTTATGGTTCATTGAGCAAGTGTTACGCTCGCCATTTGAATGAGGAGACCAAGGTGCAGTGTGGTAGGCGAACATCTTACTTTTATTAAAATGAACACCGAAAAACAACAAAATGCAAAACGAACGTAAAGTTCTGCAGGCTACACAGCAACTATACAAAATCAAGATCCCACAAACTAAGGTGGGAAAAAGGCTGACTAAGTATGATCCCCAATCAGAGACAACGATAGACAGCTGCCTCTGATTGGGAACCATACCAGGCCAAACAAAAAAATAGGAAAACTAGATTGCCCACCCTAGTCTCACCCTGACCTAACCAAAATAGAAAATTAAAAGGACAAAGGTGCGGACTCCGGCCGCAAACTTGAACCTATAGGGGAGGTCCGGGTGGGCATCTACCCTCGGTGGCGGCTCCGGTGCGCGGCGCAGACGCCGCTCCGCTCATGGCTCCGCCAACTTCGGTGGCGCCTCTGGTGTGGAGATCGTCGCCGGAAGCTCCGGACCGTGACTTATCGCTGGAAGAATCGAACTATGGATCGTCGCCGGGGACTCCGGACTGGAAACCGACGCTGGAGGCTCCGGACTGGGAACCCTCGTTGGAGGCATCACTCTGGTCCGGAGCCTCCAGCATCGGTTTCCAGTCTGGCGACAGTCCCCATTCCGGAGCCTCCAGTGGGGGTTCCCAGTCCCCGGCGACAATCTACGGTCCGGAGTCCCCGGCGACGATCTACGGTCCGGAGTCCCTGGGTCATCACTGCAGGCTTCTTGCCATGGATCATCACTGGAGGCTTCGGGCCATGGATCATCACTGGATGCTTCGGGCCATGGATCATCACTGGAGGCTTCGGGCCATGGATCATCACTGGAGGCTTCAGACTGGGAACCCTCACAGGAGGCTCCGGACTGCGGAGGCGCACTGGAGGCCTGGTGCGTGGAGCCGGCACAGGGCGTACCAGGCTGGGGAGACGTACTGGAGGCCGGGTGCGTGGAGCTGGCACAGGATATACTGGGCCGTGGAGGCGCACTGGAGGTCTGGAGCGTGGAGATGGCACAACCCGTCCTGGCTGGATGCTCACTTTAGCCCGACAAGTGCGGGGCGCTGGTACAGGACGCACTGGGCTGTGAAGGCGCACTGGAAACACAGTGCGTAGACCCGGCGCAGGGTATCCTGGTCCGAGGAGGCGTACTGGAGACCAGGACCTCTGAGCCGGCACAAATGGGGCATTTCTTTTTTTGCTGAGTTTATTTGTTCATCTAGTCCAGGGGAGGGTCATGAAATTGATGACATTTCAATATTTCTCAGTGTTTTAGAATTAGTTGCTCATTATGTTATATATCAATGTGTGCTGGATGCCGCCTCTCATCTCTGATTCTCCGCTGGGCACGCAATATCAAGTGCTCCTATAGACCATTTAATGTGGTCTCAATCAAATGACCCATAGTCTATAGTCTATAGGCTATGAAGTGCATGCTTGTAGAAGCACAGAGCAAAGTCACACGACCGGTCAAAAGTTTTAGAGCTAAGTTTTTCATTATTATCACTATTTTCGACATTGTAGAATAATAGTGCATACATCAAAACTATGAAATAACACATATGGAATCATGTAGTGACCAAAAAAGTATATTTTATATTTTCTATTCCTCAAAGTAGCCACCCTTTGCTTTGATGACAGCTTTGCACACTCTTGGCATTCTCTCAACCAGCTTCATGAGGAATGATTTTCCAACAGTCTTAAGGAGTTCCCACATATGCTGAGCACTTGTTGGCTGCTTTTCCTTCACTCTGCGGTCCAACTCAACCCACATAATCTCAATTGGGTTGAGGTTCGGTGATTGTGGAGGCCAGGTCATCTGATTCAGCACTCCATCACTCTACGTCTTGGTCAAATAGCCCTTAAACATCCTGGAGGTGTGTTTTGTCCTTTTGAAATCAAATGATAGTCCCACTAAGTGCAAACTAGATGGGATGGCGTATCGCATCAGAATGCTGTGATAGGTTAAGTGTGAATTCTTTGAATTCTAAATAAATCACTGTCAGTGTCACCAACAAAGCAACCCCACACCATCACACCTCCTCCTCCATGCTTCACGGGGAGAACCATACATGCAGAGGTCATGATACAGAGGTTGGAACCAAACATCTCAAATTTGTCCATTGCTCAAGTTTCATGGCCCAAGCAAGCTCTATTTGGTATTTTACCATATAGGGCTATCTTCTGTATACCACCCCTACCTTGTCACAACACAACTGATTGGCTCCAAACACATTAAGAAGGAAATAAATTCCACAAATGAACTTTTAACAAGGCACACCTGTCAATTGAAGTGCATTCCAGGTGACTACCTCATGAAGCTGGTTGAATGCCAAGAGAGTGCAAAGCTATCTTCAAGGAAAACTTTTTTGAGATTCTACTTTCAAGAATCTCAAATAGAAAATATATTTTGATTCCTTGAACACTTTTTCAGTTACTACATGATTCCATATGTGCTATTTAATAGTTTTAATGTCTTCACTATTATTCTACATTGTAGAAAATAGTCAAAGTAATGAAAAACCCTGGAATGAGTACGTGTGTCCAAACCTTTGACTGGGACTGTATGTGAAGGACAAATATAAGCACCCACCAAATTATTACTAATATTAGATCTTAGGAATGGGGACAAAGCCAGGTAAAGTATGACCTCATGGTCTCACTTCAGTATTCAACCTTTGTCCAGGGGGGATACATGTCTATGGGTGAAGTTAAGGTTGACAAAACAGGTCAAACTTGACGGTTAAGTTTAGGCATTCACTCCGACTGGTTAAGGTTTGGGATAATGTTAAAACACTTGGACTGAACCCACAATTCCCAGAGCCAAAGCGTACGGTTTAAGCTCATCCTCTAACTCCATTCACAACACCATAGCAAGCCGTGAGTGTATTACATGGTAATACGTGCTTAAGTTGCCCCTAGTGGAAAGTACTGAAGGCATCTCCCGACGTCCTGGGGTCTTGGACAAACGTTGAATACTGAAGTCAATCTTGTCTGATCTCACTTGGTATGATAAACACACACACACACACACACACACACACACACACACACACACACACACACACACACACACACACACACACACACAGACACACAGACACACAGACACAGACACACAGACACACAGACACAGACACAGACACACACACACACACACACACACACACAGAATCGTCCAGTCCATTTCTGAGTCAGGCTGTCACCAGACCAGCATGGTGTGACCCCAGGTTGTTACATTAGCCTGTACGCTAACACGTTATCAAAACAACACATCTCAACTGTCTGTTGCCAAAACAGATGGTTCATTTACACTTCCTTTCAATTTCCATGAAACACACATGCACACACACACACACACACACACACACACACACACACACACACACACACGCACACGCACACACATACGCACACAAACACTCTACTCTCTGTTGCCCACTTCACATACACACAGCATATGGTTTCTGTGGATGTGAAGGAACGAAGCCTCACATGGCATATTTCACTATACACTATACACAGATAGTGTGAGTTTTCGGTTCCCTAAGGTAGGGCACGGGGGACTGGTACTAGTTGGACTTTTGTGTGTTGCTTAGTTGCTCAGTTGTTAGTGTGGGATTGCAACTCTAAGGCCATGGTTTCAGTTCCCACAGGGATCACATACACATACTAAAAACGTATTCACTCACTGTACTGTAAGTCTTTGCTTCAAATGGATGAAAGCAACTTTTGGTGTAGTAGTGGAGGTCAGAACTCTGGTCACTGCAGGGCATTGTGGGTAATACCGGGTATGTCCTGTTCTGTTCTGTTCCGCTTGCTCTGTAAAGCCCATTAGGTCTCTCTACAAAGAGAGCCCGAATCTCATCATCTTATGCATTCCTCTAATGCGTTTCACACTAACAAAGGAGATGCCAAATATAGCAGCATGGATGAAAAGTTTTCAGCCCTTCAAGGTTGAAAGAGAGGGGCACCATTGGTCCTGCTGTGTGATCACTATGAAAGGGCTTCACTCGGGGAACGTAGTGTGCAGCACAAGGCACACGCACACACTGTTAGACACACACAGACAGACACACGGACACACACACACACTCCAGTCTGCTCTTATAGACTAGATGTAACATAGTAAATTCAAATCCGGGACACTCAGATCAGTATGATATGTTATGATTGGTGTGGTTATATAAGACAGAACATTACTCAACCAACCAAGGAGGGTAGTTGGTTGAAATGGATGGGTGGATAACTACTTACTACTTCTTAGATACTTTGCATACTACTTAGCATGTTAGCGAACCCATCCCCTACCCTAACTCTAACTCTAACCTTAACCCTTTAACCTAACCCTAACCCTAGCCCCTAACCCTAATTGTAACCCTTAATGTCACCCTAAAATAATCTTTGTCCTCGTGGGGACCTTGGACATGACGCCGCGAGGGAAAACGTTCCTTGTTTTACTATCCATGTGGCGACTACATGTAAATGGGGATTTCCGGTACCCACAAGGATAGTAATACACACGCACGCACGCACGCACGCACGCACGCACGCACGCACGCACGCACGCACGCACGCACGCACGCACGCACACACACACACACACACACACACACACACACACACACACACACACACACACACACACACACACACACACACACACACACACACACACACACACACACACACACACACACACACACACACACACACACAGGCTTACTGCACTGATTCTGTCAACTAAATCTAAAAACATAACCAACACAATTCACACACATGACCTTAACAGTAGAGGAGACAGGATACAGGGGGAAGGGAAGGTTATATCTGAAATAGATTTAGGCTATAGAGGTGACTGTTATATGTAGAGAAAGGAAATAGAAAAGAAGGTTAAAGTAAATATTTGCCTTTTTGCTGTACAAGTGTTTGGGTTTCGGCTGCATCTGTAGTCCAAAGTTCGAGGAAGCCCAAACGGGACTCACGAGAATGAAAAGAGCAGGTTTGAAACTGGTCGAACCCTTCTCTGATCTCTTCTAAGATATATCAAATCAAATCAAATTGTATTTGTCACACGAGCCGAATACAACAGGTGTAGTAGACCTTACCTTGGATAGCTTACTTTTAAGCCATTAACCAACAATGCAGTTCAAGAAATAGAGTTAAGAAAATATTTACAAAATAAACTAACGTAAAATATAAAATAAAATAAAAACAATACAATAACGAGGCGATATACGGGGGTACCGGTATCGAGTCAATGTGCGGGGGTACAGGTTAGTCGAGGTAATTTGTACATGTAGGTAGGGGTAAAACGACTATGCATAGACAATAAACAGCGAGAAGCAGCAGTGTAAAGACAAAGGGGTGGGGGGGTCAATGTAAGCAGTTTTATAGCATGGGGTAGAAGCTATTATGGAGCCTTTTGGACCTAGACTTGGCGCTCCGGTACTGCTTTCTGTGCGGTAGCAGAGAGAACAGTATATGACTTAGGTGACTGGAGTGTATGACCATTTTTTGGGCCTTCCTCTGACAATGCCTAGTTTGTAGGTCCTGGATGTCAGGAAGCTTGGCCACAGTGATGGACTGGGCCGTATGCACTACCCTCTGTAACACCTTACGGTCCGATGCCGAGCAGTTGCCATACCAGGTGGTGATGCTCTCACTGGTGCAGCTGTAAAACTTTTTGAGGATCTGGGGACCCATGCCAAATCTTTTCAGTCTCCTGAGGGTGAAAAGGTGTTGTCGTGCCCTCGTCATGACTGTCTTGGTGTGTTTGGACCATGATAGTTTGTTGGTGATGTGGACACCAAGGAACTTGAAACTCTCGACCCTCTCCACTACAGCCCTGTTGATGTTAATGGGGGCCTGTTCTGAACTCCTTTTCCTGTAGTCCACGATCAGCTTGAGGGAGAGTTTGTTGTCCTGCCACTACACTGCCTGGCCTCCCTATATCAGACATTTCATAGACGATGTCAGTGACCACAAACGAAAACATGCACTGCATTTCACTCCCTGCTTGACTTCACGTGTGTGTTTGTGTGTGAGTGGCTGCGCACACACGTGATTGTGAATTTGTGCGTCTGTGCTTGTGCGCATGTGTGCATGCACGTGTGTGTGTGTGTGTCAAGGTCAGTATTCCCAAGACAAAAGTGTTCTTGCAGGTGTTGTTGTGACCTGGATTCCCACAGGTGTGATGTCATCTCTACTGATGGGATAAGATGATGACAGATAGGATGCTCTCTCTCTTACTTTTTCTCTCCATCTCTGGCTCTATGATTCTCTCCTTCCCTCCCTCTCTCTTTTTCTCCCCCCTTTCTGTCTCTCTGTGCTTAGGCTTAATAGTCACGTTGGCATGTGTGGCAATGGCTGGGATGGCTGGGAAATCTCTCCTGTCTTCTCAGTGTCATCATAGAGAGAAACAAGCTCACGTTCCTCCCACGGTCTTCACCCCCCTGTGTTTCCCAGCTTCCCCCCTGCTTCCTCACAACTTGTGTTGTGTCTCCACAGGCTGAGATAGGACCTGTGCCTGGGAGAGGAAGGAGACGGGGCGGGGAGCGTGATTAACATGAGAGGGTAATACTAGTAGAGTTGGAGGGTAAGGGTTGTAGGGGTTTTTATACACAAGGTAACATAAAATGTTAAGAACATTCAAGGTCCTGGAACCGAGTCTTGAGGGGCATATTTGACACTTGATTCTTTATCCAGTTTTAGAACACAAAGTCAACATAAATACTGATAAAATGCACATTTTAGGCTAGTAGCATTAGAACACCTTCATGTGGAGGACTTACAGTATCTGATGACCTATTCACTCAGGTCTTCAAAAGTGTGACTCTGTTTCCATCTCGCCATTCCTTTATATACAGAACAAAAATATAAACAAAATCACATGAGGAAATCAGTCAACTGAAAGAAATGAATTAGGCCCTAATCTATGGATTTCACATGACTGGAAATACAGATATGCATCTGTTGGTCACAGATACCTTTAAAAAAAATGGGCCTCACAATGGGCCTCAGGATCTCGTCACAGTACTCTGTGCATTCTAATTACCATCGATAAAATGCAATTGTGTTCATTGTCCGTAGCTTATGCCTGCCCATACCATAACCCCACCACCACCATGATCTGTTCACAACGTTGACATCAGCAAGCCACTTGCCCATACAACGCCAAACACCTGGTCTGCGGTTGTGAGGTCTGTTGGATGTACTGCCAAATTCTCTAAAATTATGTTGTAGGTGGCTTATGGTAGAGTAATGAATATTAAATTCTCTGGCAACAGCTTTGGTGGACATTCCTGCAGTCAGCATGCCAGTTGCACGCTCCTTCAAAACTTGAGACATCTGTGGCATTGTGTTGTGTGACAAAACGGCACATTTTAGAGTGGCCTTTTATTTTCCCCAGCACAAGGTGCACCTGTGTAATGACAATGCTGTTTAATCAGCGTCTTGATATGCCACTCCTGTCAAGTGAATGTATTATCTTTGCAAAAGAGAAATGCTCACTAACAGGGATGTAAATACATTTGTGCACAACATTTGAGAGATTTTTGCGAGTACGTCTGGGATCTTTGGTTTCAGCTCCTGAAACATGGGACCAACACTTTACATGTTGTGTTAATATTATTGTTCCGTGTAGATGACAAATCTTTGGAGAATGTGTTTCACATCATACCTCTGACAGCCTTAGAAAGTATATATCAACGATTCAAGGAGAAAGGAGGTTGGGGTTTCCGGGTTATGAGGATGTTATATTTTATTCTAGCTGGAATGCGTCCGATTCGTGACTGTTCCTATCCTTAAGGTCGCCTTCCTGGTCCTGCCACTCTGTCTCACACACAGATGAACTAAATGTTTTGTTTGACTAATTGTGACTAAGTGATGAAAGGTATGACGTCACTGCCACAGATAACGAGGAGCAATGACAAGGAGCCTAGCACTATATTCTTTGTTAGTGGGTCTGGGCTGACTCAGGCCTATTCGTGCATGGTCACAGGCAAGGATGACATAAAGAAGGACAAGACAGTGGCATCATCTCTATCCAGGCCTTCTTCCTCTGCTCCTAGGCTTGATGAGAAGAGAAAGGACTGGTTCATGATGCAATAAAACGCTACATTCTGTACTGTAGAGGGTTTGAGCTGACTCAGTGTGCATTCCAAATGGCACCCTATACCCCTATATCGTGCCCTATGGGTCCTGGTCAAAAGCAGTACACTATAGGGCATATGGTGCCATTTGGGACACAGCCTCAGGCCTTCGTACATGGGCTCTGATGGTGGTGAAAGGACTGGTTCAGAGGTGCCCATTGTCCATTCTCTCTTCAGTGTTGCTGTACCGTCTGGTGCTGGGCTTTCTGGCTCTTTGTGGTGCCATTCTCCAGAGAGGAGAGATAGAATGATGTTGAGGACAGTCTGTGTGTGTGCGTGTGCGTGTGCGTGTGCGTGTGTGTGTGTGTGTGTGTGCGCGTGTGTGTGTGTGTGTGTGTGTGTGTGTGTGTGTGTGTGTGTGTGTGTGTGTGTGTGTGTGTGTGTGTGTGTGTGTGTGTGTGTGTGTGTGTGTGTGTGTGTGTGTGTGTGTGTGTGTGTGTGTGTATGGCATGGCTTCCACTAGCGATGCCTGACCTCTTTGTCTTGGCGATACAGAGGGAATTGTCTGAACCTAACAATAACACCATCAAGGTAGTTATTGTTTTTCTGAATTAGTCTTTTATTGGTGAACAATCGGTCTTTCAGCTCAAATGTTTTATTCTACACTTAACTAATGTAATGGTTTTTCTGCCCAATGTCCCTGGCACTGTACAGTACTGTACTCAGTACTCTGTACCAGTGATGATGCAGTTTTTAAGGCAAAGGGCTTACTCAAAAAAGAGTGTAGTATTATATACATAATGTTAATAGCACACACATTTACAAATAATAATATAAATACCGGTATATACATTTAATATAACCACAGTAAAAACAGGCTGTATTTGTGAGGCTAGATATCATTAGGCTAGATAACGTATGCCTAATGACTTACAGCATTATTATGGCATCAGTGCTGTGGAGGAAGACTAATGACATATGGATTCTGCCGACAGCAGTGGAAGGAAAAAGGCTTTGGCACAATGACTAAAATCAATGTCTCCTCATCCCTGCATTCTTTCTTTCTTTCTGCAGGGATCCACTTCTGTGTGTCTCTGTAAGACAGACTGTTACAATGCGCCGGGGCCTCTGCGCACACAGATATCATCACCATCTTTTCTTATCTCCATCAGATGAGGATTTTTATACACAACTAAAGGCTAACTTAACAAGATACTATTGTGAGTAGATTTGAAGTCGCTACGTTGCTCCTACTACTGCTTTCGATCACTTAGTGACACTGCTTCTCCATGAGTGCATATCTCTCTAAGCACCTTATGGCCACCATTCAACACATTTTTGATCAATTCAGTCAGATGGCTAAATCCATTACCATGTCATAATCATGTAAGAAACCCAATAACAGCAGATCAGTTAGTGTGGAGTTGTATTCAATCAGCTGAATGACCCTTTTTTCACCCCTGAACACTGTTTATCCTCTCCTTCTATCCTCCCCTCCCTCCTCCCCTCCCTCCTCCCTTAGTTTGCTGTCTCCCTCTCTTCCTTCTTTAACCTCCCCCTCCTCCCTTTCTCCTGCCTAACCTCCCACCTCCCCCCTCCCCTCCTTGCCTCCCCCTCCCCCTCAACCCTCTTACCTGCCTCCCCCTCTTACCTCTCCTACCTTCCTCCATCCTCTCTGCCTCCACCCTCCCTCCTCTCCCCCATCTCCCCCTCAACCCTTCCTATCACTCCCCAGAGGGGTAAGATGATGGGGTAGATTGAATTCTCAGCTGACCGACCATCTGCCCCTTGTTTGCCTGATGAGATGAGTATAGATGGGTACTGCTGCCACAATATTATATTGTATTATATCCTATTATATCCCAATATTATATCCTATATTGGGGTCATGCAGGGATGCCATTTTAGAAGATACTTGGAATGGTTGGACCGTTACTTACTTGGTGAGTACAAGTAGCTTAGATTTGAGACATAATTGTTCTGTTTCCATTCACAATATTGTGAAGTGAAATGAAACCATTCCATTTGAAAGCAGGCTGGAGTACAGGGGGACCTTGTCGTGGAACACACAGAAAAAAATAGCTTTCAAATCAATTAGCAAACCCCAACCAAAACAAGGACAATTTTTATTGGGCTTGTTTTTGGAGCTCAGAGACTACTTTAAGATCTAGATCAAGAGGCCCATAAAAGTTCTGGTGGTACCCATATGGATTTTTTAAAATGTAAAATAAATTTTTTGATAAAACATTTTAGGATTGGCAAAATAATGCATTTAAAAATATTTATATTTAATACATTTTAAATACATTCCAACACATATTACAGAATGTGTACAAAACGTTAGAAACACCTTAGGAACACCTGCTCTTTCCATGACAGATTGACCAGGTGAGTCCAGGTGAAAGCTATAATCCTTATTGATGTCACCTGTTAAATCCACTTCAATCAGTGTAGATGAAGGGGAGGAGACAGGTCAAATAAGGATTTTTAAGCCTTTATTGGATTGTGTATGTGTGCCAATCAGATGGTGAATGATCAAGACGAAAGAACGATGTTTGGTAGTAGGTGCCGGGTGCCCCGGTTTGAATGTGTCAAGAACTGCAACGCTGCTGGGTTTTTCACTCTCAGCAGTTTCCAGTGTGTATCAAGAATGGTCCACCACCCAAAGGACATCCAGCCAACTTGACACAACTGTGGGAAGCATTTGAGTCAACATGGACCAGCATCCTTGTGGAACGCTTTCGAACCTTGTGGAGTCCATTCCCCGATGAATTGAGGCTGTTTCGAGGGCAAAAGGGGGTGCAACTCAATATTAGGAAGAGGAATAGAATATGTTTCTAAACATTTTTACATTAATGTGGATGCTACCATGATTATGGATAATCTTGATTGAATCTTCAATAATATCATACCCCCAAGACATGCTAACCTCCCCTGTTATTGGTAAAGGTGAGAGGTTAACATGTCTTGGGGTTATGATCTTTGACCCTCTGTAACTTTCTCACTCATCATTATTCACGATTCTTTCAGAATGATCCGTAATCATGTTTGCATCCACATTAATGTATAAGTGTTTAGAAACATTTTTTATTCTTATTAACAATAAAAGTGACTCCAACATGACACAAAACATGATTTAACATTAATTTATAGTGGATTATCCGTAATCATGGTAGCATCCACATCGTTCTTACATAAGACTCAGCCCCAAAGACCAGCAATTAGAGAACATCTGCTCTCGGCTTTCATTTTTATACTGCTTGCCTTCTCTGATTTCAAAGCAGGCTCCAAGGGTTTGGAAAAACAGATGCCCGTTGTTGTCGAAGTAGGAAAGAAGAATTCTCTAAAGCATCCCACTCAAGGCAATGACACAAAGTGTTACGTAAAGAAGAATGACTTCAAGCAGGTAGCTTGGTGACAATGGTGTTATTCTAAAGGAAAGACTGAATAGGATGTGATATTGAACACATGATAACTGTGGTACTGAGAATTTTGAATTTTGAATGTGTTGCGATGGACAGCACTTGTATTTAGATCTTTGGAGAAGAGCTAAAACAAGGGAAGATAATAAAAGACGTATAACCAACGCCTTCCCACAAGTGAAATTATTCAGATCATATCACCCAACCATGAGCGCTCTCTCTCTCTCTCTCTCGCTCTCTCTCTCTCTCTCTCTCTCTCTCTCTCTCTCACAAACAAACAAACAGACACGTACACACTTATGCCGCATAATTTCCAAAATACTAAATGATACATGTGTACAGACGTTTCATTACTGGCTAGGGACACATTTCAATGTGAAGCAGCATGTTGCTCATTAAGGCGAAAGGCAGAGCTCTCTTCAAGGGCTTTCCATAATGACGGAACCTCTGGTCTACTCAACCTAACCTGAGACTGGGAGAGACAAAGGAGTAAAGCGGGAGGAAAAGTAGAGAAGGGGAAAGCAGACAGGTGGGGGGGGGGGTGGGGGGGGGGCAAGGGGAAGGGACCGGAGAGAGACGCAGGGGGGAGTCATTTCAATTAGTGTGATTATGCCCCAACAAAAAGCCCACCTCTCTCTCCTCTCCCTCCGGCTTGGAACAACTAATCAAATCAAGACAAATCTTTCAGACACGGGCAGGAGGGTGGGGGAGGCGGACAGGAGGGGTGGGTTGGAGTAGGGTGGTTTAGGGGGAGATGTGTGATGACTGTAACACATTAGGACTATCACATTAGTGGGGGCTCAGGGATAGAATGGGTTTAGTAACAGAGTTTAATCACTCACAAGGTCACAAGATAAGTGATGCCCAGGTATATTAGTGTGTGTGTGTGTGTGTGTGTGTGTGTGTGTGTGTGTGTGTGTGTGTGTACAATAAGCCAGGCTACCTGTTGTAATAGTCTGTTGAATATGGTATAAACAACCGTAATGACAGGTGACTCAGCTTTCCACTGGATCCTGTCCTAATAAATTAGCTTGTGTTTCCTCGATTGCTACGATCCCTACTTCTATGTCTCAGAGTAGGCCTGGTAACCTGAGTAGCTCTGCGGTGGAGACAGACAGGACAGGGAATGGGGATTTGTGGTCTATGGGTCCTGGGGTGAATGGTCTCGGTGGCTTTGTAGTTCACAGGGCCCAGCTTTTCTACAGTCACATCAAAGCACTAGGAGCAGGGCCAAGGGGGTTTAGCATGGCCTGAGTAGGCACACTTCCGACCATGCCCCTTTTCATGTTGGCCACTCCATTTCTCTACACTGACAGGCAGGCAGTCTGCACTGGGTTGGGTCCATATAAATAAAATTACTAGAATGAGCACTCCCATTCAAGTATGAATTAATTGTTGTCTGAGGGGCTTTTTCTTCTCTAGTAATTATATTTCTATGGTTGCCCTAATTACATGTCAACAGAGCAACAAAGAGGGGCAGATCAGAGATCACCTGTACATTCCAAATGGCACCCTATCCCCTGTAGTGCACTATTTACTGCACTATGGGCCCTGGTCAAAAGTAGTACACTATATAGGGAATAGGGTGCCATTTGGGATGCAGCCTACTCCAAGTTGACCATGTTGCCATTACTGATGATGACATTATACAGGAAAAGGCAAGACGAGGAAGGAAACTTCAAAGGAAAGTATTCCAGCCTTGTGATTGGTTGAGGGTTGTAAACTAGACATTCTCTCTCTTACGAAAGTGTTGCAGGTAGGGCTGTGGCGGTCATGACATTTTGTCAGCTGGTCAAAACTGCCAGTCTCACATGTTAAGTATCTCTTCAAATTGATCATCACAGTGAGGTGAGTTTTAAAAAATTTATGCTGTTTTTATGATGTGAATTTTGATTGCATTTGCATTGATGTCAGAGTTGTTAGAGGGACAACAGAGCACTAAGTACCAGGCCATTAGCTCAGGTATTTAGCAAGTTGGGTTTTACCAACACATGTCCAGAGTCAGAGTCAGGTGGAATTTTACCGCGGTCATGACTCATGACTCCTGGTGTGGCGGTAATATGGTCACCGCAACAGCCCTAGTTGCAGGGCTGTGAGATGATTCATAAAATAATAAAACATATTTTGATGGAAGTATTAAACATACATTGACATACACCCAGTGGCCAATTTATTAGGTTCACACATCTAGTGCCAGGTCAGACCACCCTCCAGAACAGCCTGAATTCCTTGGGGCATGCAAATGTTTCTCAATTGGTATCAAGGGACCTAATGTGTGCCAGGAAAACACACCACTTCACCACAGCCACCAGCCTGTACCGTTGACACGAGGCAGGATGGGGTCATGGACTCATACTGCTTTCGCCAAATCCTGACTGTCATCAGCATATCGCAACAGGACCCGGGATTCGTCGGACCAGGCGATGTTTTTCCACTACTCAATTTCCCAGTGTTGATGGCGTGCCCACTGGAGCTGCGTCTTCTTGTTTTTAGCTGACAGGAGTGGAACCCGTGTGTGGTCATCTGCTGCAATAGCCCATCCGTGACAAGGACCAACAAGTTGTGCGTTCTGAGATGCCGTTCTGCTCACTGCTGTTTGTACTGCTTCGTTATTTGCCTGTTTGTGGCCCGCCTGTTAGCTTGCATGATTCTTGCCATTCTCCTTCAACCTCTCATCAATGAGCTGTTTTCGCCCACAGGACTGCCACTGACAATGTTTTTTGTTTGTCATATCATTCTCGGTAAACCCTAGACACTGTCATGCGTGAAAAGCCTAGGAGGCCGGCCGTTTCTGAGATACTGGAACCAGCGCACCTGGCACTGACGATGATACAACGCTCAAAGTCGCATAGGTCACTCATTTTGCCCATTATAACATTAAATCGAACAGCAACTGAATGCCTCGATGCCTGTCTGCCTGCTTTATATAGCAAGCTACTGCAACGTGACCCACTGTCTGGAGGAGCGAACCATTTTTGTGAATGGGGTGATGTACCTAATAAACTGAATGTATTCCTTGAGGGTTCCTTTTCATATAATTCAGTCTAACCCCGTCCAGAGGCTGTTGCATAGAGCTTGGGGAGAAAGTCTGGTCCGCAAGACTAAACTTAGTCTAGGACACATAGAAAATGCTGTCTTATTTACAGCATATACTGTGTGCATTAGCAGGATTTTGGAGCACTTTTCTCAAACTAGGTCCTTGTTGTCCCCGCTATATGTTTCCAAAACTCTGGCTGTGTCCCAAATGGCACCCAATATTCCCTATTTACTGCACTAACTTTAACCTGGACACATAGGGTAACCAGGGCCCATAGGGCTCTGGTCAAGAATAATGGACTAGCTATAAAGAGAATAGGGTTCCGTTAAGGACGCAGACTGTCTCTTTTCCGGAGCATTTCCTGACATGTTGTAAGGGGAGGTGCTCTGGACTAGCAGGATAAAATATTATGGTCCTCCAGAGTCCATTGTAACAGGAGCTTTTTAGGGTCACACCACATGTAATTTCTTCACAATGGGAAAATACAGACAAACAGCTTCTCTCTAAAACCAAACCAGTTCTGCAATGTGCAGCCTATAATCTACTATCCTATTGTCTACTGTAGTAGTCTAGACTGTAGTTTCTGATGACATTCTTGGATGATCCTTACTTAAAAAATCTGGTGTATTTATTATCTTCTCCCCATCCATATTATGATTCCAGTAGCCTATGACTTATACATCTAAAATCAAGCAGAAACGTTGACTGTTTCAAACTCTATACCTATACATTTTGTATCATCGTGATGATGTGGCCCATGACACTTTGCTTCTTGAAAGTCAAACATCTTGAAAACTTGACTGCTGACATACAAAACATTTAGGGACTATCAACAGTGTACTAATGAAAAAAATATCAAAATATAGTTTTTGAGTGGACATTCCCTTCAAGAATAGATTACTAAATACAGTATTACCCACTCCGTGCCACCAGGCTTCCAAAATACTACTGCACTGCTACAGTATGGAATCATGGGACCGGAGGAATGGAATGACAGGCAGCCGTGGGCGATACCAACTGGTAGTCGTTGAGGGGGGAGCAGTTGCCTGCGATCTACATAGTCTTTATAGATATCAAAAGAGCAACGAAATATCTCTAGGAGAATACTTGGACTATTAAAATAGACATGCATTTACGGATATTTTCACGGAATAACAATCGGTATTAAAACAACTACTAAAGTATATCAAATCTGTACTAACCCCCCTATCCATGGTTTGAAGCCACCCTTCCACCTTCCACATGTATTCCTACTTATTACTGTTCCAAAGGGATAGAAGTCTGGCGCTCGACACACGCGTGTAATCCCCGTTTAAATTTAAAACTTTAGTCTGCATTTGCTGACGACAAAATTGGATGTACTATAGCGTTTTGATGCAACTTGATCGGATTCATTGTTTTTGAAAAGGAATTAGGATTTGTTTTTCACATGAAAGGTACGTTATATTAAAAAAGTGTACATTTCACATCTTCTCTTCTTTGTAATTTCCCTCGCTGCTAATTCCTTTAATAATTCCTTTAATTGATCCACCTCCTCTGCGCGTACGTACGAAGTTATTTGTCATTGATAAAGTATTTTACATAAGTGTTATAACATGTATTCACTTGTTCCACGGTTATAATATGTTTTCAAACAGTTATTGAAACATTTCAATGTTTGGTCAACGGTTGGTTGATTGTTCATAACAACACGGACCCGAATAAGTATCGTGTCTACAATGTAGCGATGCTGTCAGAATGTAGCTGCTATCCTTTAGGCTGCGTTATAGACCTGATACTTGAGGCGGGATGCATTTTGTTGCGACAATATATCGATCTTCCTTTCTCACTATGGGTGATGTTTATTCTGCACATTGTGACCACCCCTTTAACCATATGTTCGTATGTCATTTAATGCTCATCTATTAACATCGACGTATGGTTTTTGTTTTACGTCTCTCCCCTTCCAGTTTGGTTCAAAGCAATGACATACACCTTCTAGTACCTACTGTATTGTTGTTGTTATAGTTGGCTATAGTCGTGCTCTCTTCGTTAAAAAAAAGATTGACACCAAGTGTCCTGTAGGATGTTGTCACTGTCTGCCTGTGGTATAGTATGGTCGTGTCAAATCAAATGGCATCTGGAAGTAGCCTAGTATGTGGATGTCTTGCAAATCAACGTAAGAACATCAGCCGGCATGCAAAACTTTGGATGAAGTTGCGCATTACTAAATGTCTTCCCTATAACATTATCGCTGTTCCATTTTGAAACGGGTCACTTACTCCTTTACTTTGGACTAATTATTTTAGTCTTCTTCTCCTATTGAATGGAATCTGGCATACTATTATTACTGCTCTGTAATGAAACGA
Organism: Oncorhynchus mykiss; assembly: GCF_057628025.1. Taxonomy (NCBI): domain Eukaryota; kingdom Metazoa; phylum Chordata; class Actinopteri; order Salmoniformes; family Salmonidae; genus Oncorhynchus; species Oncorhynchus mykiss. The sequence continues at coordinate 35,600,406 of NC_143040.1, forward strand.
CTCTGCACGGAGTAGGCTATTGGATGGTAGACTGTATAGAAGTAATATAGAGAGATATAACTAGCATAGTATACCTAGGCGGTGGAAGAGGATAGCCCGTGAATCGTGTGTGTGTGTGTGTGTGTGTGTGGGGGGGGTATGTGTTTGCTTGTTGGGGACTTTCCCCCCTCTTGTGTCACTATGGACAAACTGCTATGTTTGCTTCAGTATTGAGGAATGCCAACAATTTCCTCCCTATGGTCAGTGGTGGAAAAAGTAACCAATTGTCATACTTGAGAAAAAGTAAAGATACCTTAATAGAAAATGACTCAAGTAAAAGTCACCCACTAAAATACTAGGGGAGTAAACGTATTTCGTTTTTAATATACTTAAGTATCAAAATCATTTCAAATTCTTCATATTAAGCAAACCAGATGGCACCATTTTCTTGTTTTTGTTTTAAATTTACAGATAGCCAGGGGCACACTCCAAAACTCAGATATCATTTACAAATGAAGCATGTGTTTAGTCAGTCCTCCAGGTCAGAGGCAGTAGGGATGACCAGGGATGTTCTCTTGATGTGTGTGAATTTGACAATTTCCTGTCTTTCTAAGTATTCACAATGTACTTTTGGGTGTCAGGAAAATGTATGGAGTAAAAAGTACATTATTTTCTTTAGAAATGTAGTGAAGTAAAAGTTGTCAAAAAATTTTTATAGTGAAGAACAGATAGCTCAAAAGTATTTTTACTATTAGACTGGCCAGCATTCTATCACGGACAAGAGACAGGTGAAATCTGTGCACGTTCTATTCTGAACTATAGAAACTGAACTATAGAAACATAAGATGACATTGAAAATATGCTGATGGTATTATTGGCATACCAGATGGGAGCAGATACTAAACAAGTGCACTTTTAACCTTGAGGTTCTCATTATTGATTAAAGCAATTACACATAAGAGTCATTGGATGAAGGCTTCTTCTGTACAGGGGGGATTTTGTTAAGAGCCCCGACGCTCAATCTGAACATCAACGCCCGTCACTTGCGATACTGTTTTGGAAGCATAAGGACCTTATCTTTCATATCAACAACAAATAATTTTCAAAAACAGAAGGTTAAATTGATACACACCTTGTTTGGGCTAGTGTTCCCACACAGCCTTATCTCCATGTTACAGTGCTTGTTTAAAGAAAACAGACGGAAGACGAGTCGTCCACCTGCGCTAATTAGCTACACTATATATACAAAAGTATGTGGACACCCCTTCAAATTAGTGGATTCGGCTATTTCAGCCAAACACGTTGGTGACAGGTGTATAAAATCGAGCACACAGCCATGCAATCTCCATAGACAAACATTGGCAGCAGAATGGCCTTACTGAAGAGCTCAGTGATTCTCAAGGTGCCATGGTCATAGGATGCCACCTTTCCAATAATTCCATTCGTAAAATTTCTTCCCTGCAAGAGCTGCCCTGGTTAACTGTAAGTACTGTTATTGTGAAGTGGAAATGTCTTGGGCCAACAACATGTCAGCCGCGAAGTGGTAGGCCACGCAAGCTCACAGAACGGGACAGGTGAGGGCTGAAGCGCGTAGTGCGTAAAAAAACGTATATCCTCGGTTGCAACACTCACTACCGAGTTCCAAACTGCCTCTGGAAGCAACATCAGCACAATAACTGTTCGTCGGGAGATTCCTGAAATGGGTTTCCATGGCCAAGCAGCCACACAAAAGTCTAAGATCACCATGCGCAATGCCAAGCATCAGCTGGAGTGGTGTAAAGCAATTGGACTCTGGAGCAGTGGAAATGCGTTTTCTGGAGTGATGAGTCATGATTCATCATCTGGCAGTCCGATGGACAAATCTCGGTTTGGCAGATGCAAGGAGAACGCTACCTGCCTAACTGCATAGTGCCAACTGTAAAGTTTGGTGGGGGAGGAATAAGGCTGGGGCTGTTTTTCATGGTTCGGGTTAGGCCTCTTAGTTCCAGTGAAGGGAAATCTTAACGCTACAGCATACAATGACATTCTAGATGATTCTGTACTTCCAACTTCCTGGCAACAGTTTAGGGAAGGCCCTTTCCTGTTTCAGCATGACAATGCGAGGTCCATACAGAAATGGTTTGTCGAGATTGGTGTAGAAGATCTTGACTGGCCTGCACAGAGCCCTGACCTCAACTCCATCGAACACCTTTGGGATGAATTGGAACGCCGACTGCGAGCCATGCCTAATAGTGCTCGACCTCACAAATGTTTTTGTGGCTGAACGGAAGCAAGTCCCTGCAGAAATGTTGTATTGGCAAGCCTTCCCAGAAGAGTGGAGGCTGTTATATCAGCAAAGGGGCGACCAACCCCATATTAATGCGCATGAATTTGGAATTAAATGTTTGACGAGCAGGTGTCCACACACTTTTGGTTATGTAGTGTATCTAGCATGCTCTGAACACCTGTGTGAATGCATAACTTGGGAAGTGTAGTTTTGTCGGACGGAGGCACCCATAGCTATATGGATCTATGCAAAACTGCTGCAGTAAGTGCATCTTACTGAAAACGGTATGTAAAAGGCAGAATGCCGCTTAAACCTTTCGAGAGCTATACAAATGGTATAGAGCAAAATCAAAGAACTCCCTAAATCAGATGACGCAGCTGAATTTGCTTGAGAAATGACCACCTCCATTGAGATGCTAAAAAAACAATTACTGCAGTATTGGGGGATAAAATGAGGGACTTAAAGGCCTACAAAGACAACAAAGTCTATGACTGGAATAACAACAACCGCCAGGGAACAAACACAAGATACACATGCAGACAGACAGGTGGCAATCTCTTCTCAACCGATCACCAGATGAGCACTCCAAGTGACACAGACAATGAGACCATGCACCCCCTTTTGCGGAAGACCGAGCTATCCACCCAGCCAGACACCAACCACCAAGAAGAAGAAGACCAGGAGGGGCAGATGGGGCATGGGGTCCACTAAGGTGGTCACCCAGGACAGGCAAGTTCCTGTCCTGAACCTCTACAAAACATTCTTGACACTGACGCAGGAGTCTATGCTAAGTAAGGGACAGTCTTTATCCACTAATCAAAACATGAAAGCCTTCAAATTGAAGGTGGATACCTACAAATTCATGCAACAACTGCACCTGAAATATTTATTTTCCCCTCTGAACAGATCCAGTACAAGCAACATATCGAAAGACCCTACAAAGAAAGGGGAACCCCAACACAGCGGTCCCTCCCCTATTCCTCGCTCTTTCTCAAAACCCTCATCGTTTGTATTCCCTACCCATACAAGCCCACTTGTCACCTTGTTTGGCAGACTGGTTGAAAATGAATGGGAAACTGTAAATAAAAAAAATGACCAGGGACCCCAATATCACGATCTTCCTCCAGCCGAAAGACAAGCACTAAAACATCTCCAGGAGATTAAGGACATGGTCATAAAACCAGAGGACAAAGGTGGAGCAATAGTTGTTATGGACATGAGCTATTATAATTCTGAAAATAGAAAGCATCTGAAACTGTCTCGTTCCTATCAACCCTTGCGAAGTGACCCTATTGCTTCTTTAAAATCCGAAATTGATGGCATGTTACAACATGCGTCTCACCAAAGCTGGATCACCAAGCGTGAATACGAGTTCCTAAATGTCACCTATCCAGTCACCCCAGTTATCTATTCCCTTCTGAAAGTACATAAGAACCTGACTCAGCCTTCACCCATACCTATTTTCAGCGACAGGATCAGTCACAGAGCCCCTTTCAAAATTCATAGATTTTTTTTCCCCTGAAAGTTCTGGTTTTCAAGTTGCCATCATTTTTAAAAGACACAAAAGATCTACTCAACTGCTTAAATGACTGTCAAATTGATTACGATGTACTACTTGTGACATTAGATGTGGCCAGTCTGTACACATTTATTCCCCATGCTGAAGAGCTACAATCGATTGCCAAATTCCTAAAGTCACGTGACGACTGTAAATCCCCCTGATTACTTTCTGTTGGAGCTCTTGAAATTGGGAGGCAGTTTATGTTAAAAATAAAGACTAAACCTTTTCTTCCCCAAGCGCTACATTGACTACAATTTTATTTTGGGGTTCATCTAAAGAGAATCTTAATTACTTTGTCCGTTATCTGATCAACACAACGACTTTCCTTCAATTCACTGTTGAAAGTGGCCCCAACAGTATCAACTTCCTAGATCTCAAAATATTCAAGGATGATGCTAACAAAATCCAAACTACGATCTATTGGAAACCAACAGAGGAATACTGTCCTCCACTTCAATAGTTATCATCCGAGATATCTCAAAACCACTATCCCGACTGGCCAGTTTCTACACCTGAGACGCAACTGCTCTACACTGAATGAGTCTGACGCTCTGGCAAAGGAAATTACACACAAGTTTGCTAACAGAGGATGTTATAGACCTGTCATTCAGCGCTCCCACCTCCTAGCTCAGAAGCCCTAAAAGGACAGCACGTCATAACTGTGCTTTGTAACAATCATTGTTCAAACAAAATCAAAAGTGAAATCCTAAAACACTGGCCAATTCTACAAACAGAGCTGATGCTCCAGCCTCTGGCGGAAAATCCCTTTCTGGAACAGGTCACATCCATCAGAAGTGGCAACCGCTCTAAAATGCTTTGGACTGATGGATTAAATACCATGCACCCTCGAGGTCTAAATTATGATTTCTTGTTCAGGCCCGTTCAAAAAATTGATATTAAACTGATATGTTATTTGAGTTTATTCTGCTGATCTGGGTATTTGTATATGTGACCCGTTTCAGGAAACTAGGCGTATGTTGTGGGTCACTACATTTTAACGTAAACTTTTTTTAAATCAAAATGTGTTTTTTGGCAGAAATGCCTTCTGGAACATGTGATCTTTCATGTGCCTTGATAACAAACTTGTATGCCATCTGTAGATACGAATAAATAAAAAAAAATACGAGCCTAGTTGGTTTAGCCACAAAAAAAGCCAGCAACCTTTCCGCTAGCCGTGATTGGCTGAGATAATGAGTGGGTTGGACATGCCGAGAGATGAGTTTGGATTAGTGTGCCATAGAGCACGCTTCTATCAATTTGAGCTGGTCAGTATGTGTAGGTAATCATGTCTAATGCAGCTTTTAAAAAATATATATACGTGCTGTTCTCCACTTTCTGGAGGACCGAGTTTTGAAATCAGTGGATTTCAAGGATGATAGTTAAGGAGATGGAGAAAACACATATCTCCAGATTACATCTTCAATCTAAGGGCAACCATGGCATCTGTGACAGAAGACGCATCCATCCATGATGTATATGGGTAAGATAGCTAGTTAGCTACATTTTCAGATATTACACATATCTAATTTTGCCAGAAAGTGTTGTTTTTTTAATGTTTTTTAATGTTAAAGTGTACTGTTAGTTAGCTGGCTGGTTCACTAACGTTACATGTATGATCTTATTATTCGTATCTCAGAGGCTTTTGCTTGGCTAGTTATAGCTTAATATTAGCTAGCTAACATTAAACCTGGTTGGTTAGCTACCTGCAGATTCATGCAGGGTAGGAACATCATGAGTTGGTTTATGGTTAATTGTTTAGCTAGCTAGCTAGCTACATGTCTTAACAAAAGACTCCACTATGCAAGTGTCCGTTTCAATAGAATGTCACTGCAACAACTGTTGATAGATGTAGCTGGTAAATTCGCTCTGGCTATCTACTCAGGTTTCAGGCCACGGGTAAGATAGTCTAGCTAGCTACATTTTCAGATATTACACGCTTCTAATTTTGACAGTCTTTTCATTTCAAGTTAAAGTGTACTGTTAGCTTGCTAGCTAACATTAGCTGGCTCGATCGCTAGCTAACATTACGCATATGGTCTTATTATTCGTATCTCAGAGCCATTTGCTTGGCTAGCTAACATTGAACCTGGTTGGTTAGCTACCTGCAGATTCATGCAGGGTAGTAACGTCATGAGTTGGGAATATGGTTAATTGTTTAGATAATTAGCTATATGTTTTTACAAAAGACTACAAGTAACCATTTCGGGTGCATTCGTAAATTCAGTCTGGCCATCTACTCTGATTTCAGAGCACTCTCATCTGAGTGTGCCAGAGTGCAAAATAACTGATGAATTTACGAACGCTCAACAGTTATTGAATATGGTCGGTGTCAGTAAAACGTCGGCAAAAAAGTGCAATTAACTTGTTGCCAGCAGCACAGGTAGTCACCAACACTCTGGATAACATGAAAACAGCCTAACCAGCTTTGCTAGGGCGAGTAAAATGGTCAGAGTTTGGGTGGGGCTAAAGCTTAGGAGGGTGTGAATGATGCTGAATGGGTGTAGACAAAGAAGAGCTCTACAGCAGGTTACAAGTTGTTCAAATTTCAAAGCAGAATAACTTTCCTATTGTTCCTCAAATGCAGTTTATGATATACCATTTTGTAGCTCTGTGTCTCTGGTTTTATCCAATGTAAAACACACAATTTAAAATGTCGATACATGATACATAAGACTGAATCAAGGCAGTCGGTCACATATACAGTACCAGTCAAAAGTTTGGACACACCTACTCATTCAAGGGTTTTTCTTTATTTTTTACTATTTTCTACATTGTAGAATAATAGTGAAGACATCCAAATTATGAAATAACACATATACAATCATGTAGTAACCAAAAAAGATTTTAAACTAATCAAAATATATTTGAGATTCTTCAAAGTAGCCACCCTTTGCCTTGATGACAGCTTTGCACACTCTTGACATTCTCTCAACCAGCTTCACCTGGAATGCTTTTCCAACAGTCTTGAAGGAGTTCCCACATATACTGAGCACTTGTTGGCTGCTTTTCTTTCACTCTTTGGTCCAACTCATCCTAAACCATCTCAATTGGGTTGAGGTCAGGTGACTGTGGAGGCCAGGTCATCTGATGCAGTACTACATCACTCTTCTTCTTGGCCAAATAGCCCTTACACAGCCTGGAGGTGTGTTTTGGGTCATTGTCCTGTTGAAAAACAAATGATAGTCCCACTTAGCGCAAACCAGATGGGATGGTATATCGCATCAGAATGCTGTTGTAGCCAGGCTGGTTAAGTGTGCCTTGAATTCTAAATAAATCCCTGACAGTGTCACTAGCAAAGCACCCCCACATCATAACACCTCCTCCTCCATGCTTCACATTGGGAACCACACATGCAGAGATCATCTGTTCACCTACTCTGCGTCTCACAAAGACACAGTGGCTGGACCCAAAAATCTCAAATTTGGACTCATCAGACCAATGGACAGATTTCCACCAGTCTAATGTTCATTGCTCGTGTTTCTTGGCCCAAGCATGTCTCTTCTTATTATTTGTGTCCTTTAGTAGTGGTTTCTTTGATGTTGAGATGTCTGTTACTTGAACTCTGTGAAGCATTTATTTGGGCTGCAATTCTAACTCTGGGTCTTCCTTTCCTGTGGCGGTTCTCATGAGAGCAAAAAAAAAAAGGCAAAAGGCCTCCTGCGGGGACATGGGGATTACATTTTTTAAATAATAATTTTAAAAAATGAAATAAAAATATAGGACATAACACACATCACGACAAGAGAGACAACACAACACTACATAAAGAGAGACCTAAGACAACAACAGCATGGCGGCAACACATGACGACAGCAACATGGTAGCAACCCAACATGACAGCAGCACAAAACAGGGTACAGACATTTTGGGCACAGACAACAGCACAAAGGGCAAGAAGGTAGAGACAACAATACATCACAGAAAGTGACCCAGGGATGTGTGTGCTTTGGGGAACTTTAACAGAATGTGACTGGCAGAACAGATGTACCACCACCTTGTCACAACACAACTGATTGGCTCAAACGCATTAAGACGGAAAGAAATTCCACAAATGAACTTTTAATAACAAGGCACACCTGTTAATTGAAATGCATTCGAGGTGGCTACCTCATGAAGCTGGTTGAGAGAATGGCAAGAGTGTGCAAAGCTGTCATCAAAGCAGAGGGTATATTTTGATTTGTTTAACACTATTTTTGGTTACTTCATGATTCCATATGTGTTATTTCATAGTTTTGATAATCTTCATTTTTATTCAACAATGTAGAAAATAGTAAAAAATAAAGAAAAACCCTTGAATGAGTAGGTGTGTCGAAACCTTTGACTGTTACTGTATATTGTAACAATTGTTGGTTGACTAATGTTTTGAATACCACTATGCACTGCCCTGTGCACCTAAGCACTTTTTTTGTTTTATTTTACCTTTATTTAACTAGTTAAAGAACAAATTCTTATTTTCAATGACGGCCTAGGAACAGTGGGTTAACTGCCTGTTCAGGGGCAGAACGACAGATTTGTACCTTGTCAGCTTGGGGGTTTGAACTTGCAACCTTCCGGTTACTAGTCCAACGCTCTAACCACTAGGCTACCCTTGCATAAAAACAATGGCTTTAGCACATGTCCTGATGCTCTGATGAAGGCATAATTGCTGAATTAGCCTGCCCGGCTGAAAGTAAAAAAGATGAAATGAGGGGATGTCTTTAAAAAAAAAAAAACATTTTGGAGTGCCGCTGTTTCCCAATGTTCTTGAACGTGGGATTTCATTTCAAGTCATTTTCATATCTGGCAGAGCACCCAGCAAGTAAAGCGAGAATGCACCTGTTACCCGCTCTGATATTATTGTCATTATGTTATATAACTCAATTTAACATAACTCATTTCCATATTTCTTACTTACTGTATAATAAATGTGTCGTTGAATTACATGGGAAGTTTTCCTTTGTAGGCTAATCCAATAACAGAATGTTTGTTTTTCTCCACACAATTATTCCTAACAGATTGAGGAGTACTATAGATTTTGCATTGGTTTCTCTATTTTGCATTGGTTGCTCTATTTTGTTTAACAGCAATGCTACAGAATAACAAGGATCTGGCAGCTTGGTGGTTAGGCAGTCTCCCTCCTAATACATGGCCACCCAATCAGCTACCTCTGCTAACGGATGTTCCACAGTGCCTTGCAAAACTATTAATCTCCCTTGGCGTTTTTCCTATTTTGTTGCATTACAACCTGTAATTTAAATAGATTTTTATTTAGATTTCATGTAATGGACATACACAAAATAGTCCAGATTCCCCCCCCCAAAAAAACGGAAAAGTGGTGCGTGCATATGTATTCGCCCCGTTGCTATGAAGCCCCTAAATAAGATCTGGTGCAACCCATTACCTTCAGAAGTCACATAATTCGTTAAATAAAGTCCACCTGTGTGCAATCTAAGTGTCACATGATCTGTCACATGATCTGATCTGTACTGAAAGGCCCCAGAGTCTGTAACACCACTAAGCAAGGGGCACCACCAAGCAAGCAGAACCATAAAGACCAAGGAACTCTCCAAACAGGTCAGGGACAAAGTTGGGGAGAAGTACAGATCAGGGTTAGGTTATAAAAAAATATCAGAAACTTTGAACATCCCACGGAGCACCATTAAATCCATTATTAAATAATGGAAACAATATGGCACCAGGGGGACCGCCAACCAAAACTCACGGACCAGGAAAGGAGGGCATTAATCAGAGAGGCAACAAAGAGACCAATTGAAGGAGCCTCAGAGCTCCACAGCGGAGATTGGAGTATCTGTCCATAGGACCACTTTAAGCCGTACACTCCACAGAGCTGGGCTTTACGGAAAAGTGGCCAGAAAAAGTGTGAATAGTTATGCATGCTCAAGTTCTGTTTTTTGTGTGTCTTATTTCTTGTTTTCTTCACAATACAAAATATTTTGCATCTTCAAAGTGGTAGGCATGTTGTGTAAATCAAATGATACAAACCCCCCAAAAGGCAACAAAATAGGAAAATGCCTAGGGGGTGAATACTTTCCAAGCCACTGTACATGCTTGTTTTCCTCTCTAGCTTCTCCAGCTGTCGGAAGAAAGCGGAATAAAAACAAGGCCTGTTTTTGTGCTTATTTGTCCAGTTGATTGAGGAAATAGAGCAGCTTCCGTGCTCCATACTGATGTCTTCTGGTAAGACTAGAGACACGGTAGAGACACACTCTCTTAGAAAAAAGATGCAATCTAGAACCTAAAAGGGTTCTTCGGTTGTCCCCATAGGAGAACCCTTTGAAGAACCCATTTGTGTTCCATGTAGAACCCTTTCCACAGAGAGCTCTACATGGAACCAAAAAGGGTTCTCCTATGTGGACAGCTGAAGAACCCTTTTGGAACCCTTTTTTCTAAGAGTATAGAAAGTAGACATATAGAGGCACAGTAGAGTTAGTGTAGGGAGTAGACAGTGTGTGTAGAGACTCAGACACACAGGAAACACACAGCAAAGTAAATGGTGCAGGTGCTGTCTCTGTCTGGACAGGAAGGAAGTGTCCCCTGCCTGAGCAGGAAACAAAACAAAACATCACTGTCAGTCAAGCTGGTAAAACTATTAAGTAGGTCTTTCTGGGACAGACCTTTTTTTCCTCTGAGCAGCTGTTTGTGCTGTTTCGCTTGAGAAACAATTTGTTTTTTCCTATGCCCATGTCATCCTACCTAGTTTGGTGACGATCTGTGGGAGGAAGCAACCTACCTGCCTTGTGATTTTATTCTATTTGTTCTTCTCCTAAGTCTTGTCTCTGGCTTTCTCTCTAATGTCCTCTTGAGGATCTTCAGTCCAGACTTACTCTTGTTGTTTGGTTTTGTGTGTAAAACCTGACTGATTCGCTGATCCCCTCCTCACCTCTACTGCCTCACCCAAAGACCATAGCCTCAGGGCCCTCTCTCTTCCACTACTGTTGTCATAATCCATTCTGCAGTGATTACCGTAGACAAATAGTTCTGTATGCTGCTTCTGTAGCTAGCTAAGCTGCCTGACCGACAGACTCTTGCAATGTGTTATGGAGTGTCTCTCTCTCTCTCCCTCACACCTCTGTCCCCTCTCTCTTTATCTCCTCTTTCACACTATGTCACTCTCTGTCTTCTCTTATCTCTTCTTTATTCTCTCTCCTTTCTCGCTGTCCCCCTCTCTCTATTTCACTCTATCTCTCGACCTCCCCCTCAAGTCTTTTTGTTTTTGTTTTGTACCTCTCCCTCATCTCTCTAACTCGGTGTTATCTTTAGTTCCATCCATGTGACACAGACAGTGCATAGATGCGGAGAGACTCACTGCATTTTCATACACTTTGTTTATACAATGACAAGTAGTGTCCCCCCTTGAGGAATAACCTGTTTTAAAATGGTTTATTAATCATGTAATCTCAGATAAAACAATGTCATCATTTAGACTGACTCGAAGCATCAGCTGGTTTTGAATGATGCACAATTTAACGACAGATAGGCCCAGAACTGTCTTATTATCAATTACTGCCATCTCATATTCACAGTTGAAGTCGGAGGTTTACATACACCTTAGCCAAATACATTTAAACTCAGTTTTTCACATTTCCTGACATTTAATCCTAGTAAAAATTCCCTGTCTTAGGTCAGTTAGGATCACCACTTTATCACCACTTTTAAGAATGTGAAATGTCAGAATAATAGTAGAGAGAATGGTTTATTTCAGCTTTTATTTCTTTCATTACATTCCCAGTGGGTCAGAAGTTTACATACACTCAATTAATATTTGGTGGCATTGCCTTTAAATTGTTTAACCTGGGTCAAACGTGTCGGGTAGCCTTCCACAAGCTTCCCACAATAAGTTGGGTGAATTTGGCCCATTCCTCCTAACAGAGCTGGTGTAACTGAGTCAGGTTTGTAGGCCTCCTTGCTCGCACAGGCTTTTTAAGTTCTGCCCACTAATTTTCTATAGGATTTAGGTTAGGGCCTTGTAATGGCCTCTCCAATACCTTGACTTTGTTGTCCTTAAGCCATTTTGACACAACTTTGGAAGTATGCTTGGGGTCATTGTCCATTTGGAAGACCCATTTGCGACCAAGCTTTAACTTCCTGACTGATGTCTTATCCACATAATGTCAATATATCCACATAATTTTCCATCCTCATTATGCCATCTATTTTGTGAAGTGCATTGGCTTGCAAGCTTCCCCCTTTTTCCTCCAAACATAACGATGGTCATTATGGCCAGACAGTTCTATTTTTGTTTCATCAGATCAGATGACATTTCTCCAAAAAGTATGATCTTCATCCCCATGTGCTGTTGCAAACCGTAGTCTGGCTTTTTAATGGCGGTTTTGAAGTAGTGGCTTCTTCCTTGCTGAGCAGCCTTTCAGGTTATGTCAATATACAGTGCCTTGCGAAAGTATTCAGCCCCCTTGAACTTTGCGACCTTTTGCCGCATTTCAGGCTTCAAACATAAAGATATAAAACTCCAGCATCTTCACAAGGTCCTTTGCTGTTGTTCTAGGATTGATTTGCATATTTCGCACCAAAGTACGTTCATCTCTAGGAGACAGAACGCGTCTCCTTCCTAAGCGGTATGATGGCTGCGTGGTCCCATGATGATTATACCTGCGTACTATTGTTTGTACAGATGAACGTGTTACCTTCAGGTGTTTGGAAATTGCTCCCAAGGATGAAACAGACTTGTGGAGGTCTACAATTTTTTTTCTGATGTCTTGGCTGACTTCTTTTGTTTTTACCATGATGTCATGCAAAGAGGCACTGAATTTTAAGGTGGGCCTTGAAATACATCCACAGGTACACCTCCAATTGACTTAAATGATGTCAATTAGCCTATCAGAAACTTCTAAAGCCATTTTCTGGAATTTTCCAAGCTGTTTAACGGCCCAGTCAACTTAGTGTATGTAAACTTCTGACCCCCTGATCTGTCTGTTAATAATTGTTGGAAAAATGACTTGTGTCATGCACAAAGTAGATGTTCTAACCGACTTGCCAAAACTATAGTTTGTTAACAAGACATTTGTGGAGTGGTTGAAAAACAAGTTTTAATGACTTTAATGACCTAAGTATATGTAAACTTCCAACTTCAACTGTATGTAAAGGTATTTTGATCTGGGACCAGTTCCATGACCATAGTTGCATGCCAAATGCCAGTACATTCCCTATGTAGTGCACACATTTTGATCAGGGCCCACTGCACTATATAGGGAATAGGGTATCATTTGGAACACAGCCCCATGAGTCTACTTTACCCTTTTATGTACAAATCATATCAGTGAACTGTGTTATTGGAGTATAAAGTGTCTGAGGGAATCATATTAGTGTCTGAGGACAATATTGCACAGCAACCATGAGAAAGGATGGGGTTACTGTTATTGACATGTAGAAATAATATCTTTCCCCTTCCGCCTGTCTGTGTTGGGTTCCAACACACGCTCACTCACACACTCCAACCTCCCTCTCACGGTAAAGTTGTATTGCAGAAAGATGCTGCTGGCTGGCTCCCCTTTCACCAACAGTAACAGTAACTAGTCTATTCTTTATCCAGCACACGTGCAACTCGCTGTAGCTGTGAACATGATCTTTATAACCAGGGGAGTATCCCAGTTTAGTGTTGCTATTGATATGCCTCTGCATATTCTGTTGTGTTCTAAAATTTAAAATGTAAAACGTCAGGCATTGGGTGTGTATGAATAACACTAGTCTGTTTTTCCCAGCCATTTTCTTTGCAGCCACATCCTCTTCTGTTTTGAGCATATATAATGGTCAGGGTGGCTGTGGGTTTTTTTTCTCAGAGCTACCAGTGATAGTTGAGCGGATTACTCATGCGTGTCACAGGGCTGAGTGCAGAGCTCCTTGGGCCTGGAGTAAGGGAGGAGCGAGGGGGAAGGGGAGGGAGCGAGAGGAGAGAGAGAGAGACTGCTGCTGACGGTTCAAACATGTCTGGCGACTGGCGGTTTGAGGTGTGTTTTGAGGTGTGTGTGTATAGTTTTTTGAGGTGTGTGTGTATAGTACTTTGAGGTGTGTGTGTATAGTAATTTGTGTGTGTGCGCGCTAGTCAGTACTTTACAAAAAAAATCTGAAAGTAAACCTTGCTGTGCATTTATATAGGGGATAGGGTGTCATATGGGACACAGCCCAGGTGCTGCCACAGACGTTTGACTGTCGATTCCCTGGCCGGTTTCCTTAACCTGTTTAACTGGCTATGTATTTGAATAACACACATCATTATCAAGTATATCAAGCATAGTGACACCACCATGAATATCCAGATGAGATTAAAATACCTGTTGGCTTATGATGTTGTCAGACACTTGAAACTTTGTGTTGCCTATAGGCTAACGCTATGCTGGATTAGTTTAGGCCTATCATTTAATATAAGTGTTAGTGGTTGTTTTTAACCATTCCGCCAACTGCTTATCGCAGATGTGCATGTTGTCGCAGATGTGGTCGTACTAAAGCAATGATGTTGTGGCTTTGTCGTGTACAGACTTGAGCTTTTGTAATGGGACATGACATTTGATCCAATAAGACTCGTAGCTAAGCGTTTACGCTTTCAATCTTCTCAGATCAGTATTGTGGAGACAAAGCAGCTCTGTCTGAGCCCCACTGTCGCTTATGCTGCATAGGGACCAGTGTTCCCTCACATTTTCGCGGGGGCACTGGCCTTGTAAGCGGACACTTGAACATTGTGCGAATGTTTACAGTAAACACGGAAGCCGTAACGTTACAGTTTTAGACTGTAGCCAATAGGCTATCGTAGCTATTTGAGCATAATGTAGGCCTACCAACAAAACCAATGCACCGAATCCCATAACATTTTGGTTTATATGATATATCTTACGGTAGCCTATATGTGGTGTTCAGTGCAGGCCTACATTGCATGAGACTTAAAAAAAACAAAGATTTTACATTATGAAGGGCTTAACATGAATTAAGGATTTTTTACTTGGTCTGTCACACCATGAGCCAAATCGATGACTGTAAATTGCATTGTATTGGGTTGTATGATACAAGAAACCACTTTACAACATAAAATGAATTATTATTATCATAGAGAATTAGACTATGTAGACTACCCCTCTCCTTATTGGCTTATTTGCATATTCATGCCTGTCTCAAAATACAAAATGCCCCTTTAATTAAGACCTAAGCTTTTCAGCTGCCTGGCTTTTCAAAGACAGTGTGAAATGTATCCTACACATTTTGTGCTGTTGTAGAAAGCAGTAACTTCACATTGATGACCTATGCTTATCTATAACTGGGCTAATAACTCGCTAACTAGCAAATAATATCAACAAATATGCACACGTGTGTTTCTCTGCGCTCTGATCGTCAGATCTGAAAAGCATATTCACTTGCGTGTCATTGAAAGACCCCACCTGGGCTATACCGCCAATAGAATTCTACTCCATTGCGCTCTGGCTCTGCTTACAACAAAATCACAGACTCGATCTTGCAAAGTTAGATTTGTTTTGGTTTGTTGCATTGGAAAGGGGCTGATATAATGTTGATTCTATCACAGAAAAAACGTTGATCTATATACTGCAAACTAATGGGGCGAACTCCGTGAAGTCTCAATCTCTTGCGTCTCTGCGCGGCATGGCATTTCTTCTGCGTGGCAGTCCTGGAGGAACTGCGCAGCTTGGAGAGAACGTTCATAGGGACTGAACCACAGAGCTTTGCTTTAGGTTTAAGCAACGGAGTTGCATGCAATAATGGCTGTACAGTCGTGGCCAAAAGTTTTGAGAATGACACAAATATTAATTTCCACAAAGTTTGCTGCTTCAGTGTCTTTATATATTTTTGTCAGATGTTACTATGGAATACTGAAGTATAATTACAAGCATTTAATAAGTGTCAAAGGCTTTTCATTGACAATTACATGAAGTTGATGCAAAAAGTCAATATTTGCAGTGTTGACCCTTCTTTTTCAAGACCTGTGCAATCCGCCCTGGCATGCTGTCAATTAACTTCTGGGCCACATCCTGACTGATGGCAGCCCATTCTTGCATAATCAATGCTTGGAGTTTGTCAGAATTTGTGGGTTTTTGTTTGTCCACCCGCCTCTTGAGGATTGACCACAAGTTCTCAATTGGATTAAGGTCTGGGGAGTTTCCTGGCCATGGACCCAAAATATTGATGTTTTGTTCCCCGAGCCATTTAGTTATCACTTTTGCCTTATGGCAAGGTGCTCCATCGTGCTGGAAAAGGCATTGTTCCTCACCAAACTGTTCGAAGTTGCTCTCAGAGGATGTGTTGGTACCATTCTTTATTCATGGATGTGTTCTTAGGCAAAATTGTGAGTGAGCCCACTCCCTTGGCTGAGAAGCAACCCCACACATGAATGGTCTCAGGATGCTTTACTGTTGGCATGTCCTCAGCAGTCCAGTCCCTGTACCTTTTGCAGAATATCAGTCTGTCCCTGATGTTTTTCCTGGAGAGAAGTGGCTTCTTTGCTGCCCTTCTTGACACCAGGCCATCCTCAAAAAAAGCATTCGCCTCACTGTGCGTGCAGATGCACTCACACCTGCCTGCCGCACTCACACCTGCCTGCCGCCAGAGCAAGCTCTGTACTGGTGGTGCCCCGGTCCCACAGCTGAATCAACTTTAGGAGACGGTCCTGGCGCTTGCTGGACTTTCTTGGGCGCCCTGAAGCTTTCTTCACAACATTTGAACCGCTCTCCTTGAGTTCTTGATGATCCGATAAATGGTTGATTGAGGTGCAATCTTACTGGCGGCAGTATCCTTGCCTGTGAAGCCCTTTTTGTGCAAAGCAATGATGACGGCACATGTTTCCTTGCAGGTAACCATGTTTGACAGAGGAAGAACAATGATTCTAAGCACCACCCTCCTTTTGAAGCTTCCAGTCTGTTATTTGAACTCAAAACGTTTGGCCACGACTATATAAAATACTGTATGCTTTATTGAAATTGTTCTGTATTTGGGGACTGTGAAAAGACCCCTGGTGGCATGTCTGATGGGGTAAGTGTGTGTGTGTCAGAGCTGTGTGTAAGTTGACTTTGCAAACAATTTGGGATTTTCATCACATTAATGTTTCTTATAAAAAAAAGTGATGCAGTCAGTCTCTCCTCAACTCTTAAAGATGTTCAGGACCAGTTTATTGTTGGCCACCCATTCCAAAACAGACTGCAACTTGGTCAAAAGTAGTGCACTATTATAGGGACTATTTGGGATACAGCCTGAGGCTTTTATTCTCCAGTCTGAATCAGTGCAGAACAGACTGTTGACTCGCTCCTGTCTGAGCATAGTTTAAGTGGAGGAGGATATGTAACAGTCAACATGGATATTTCTGGAGGCTGATATTATGGAGTGGGATGTGGAATGTAATGGCATTTTACTCTTATGTTGACCTGAATGTCTTTATACCAGCAGGCTAGCACTTTATATTACAGCACAAAATAAAGTGGTAATAACATGGTAATAGTACAGTTACAAAGTTTTATATTGAACATCATTCAAAACATGCTTTGCAAAGGCAGAGATGCCCCTCCACCTCCACTCTGAATCATGGAAGATTGAGCAGATTGTTAGGTGTTGAAGATAAAGAATCTTGACCGACTGAAATTCGGCTGTTCTTTTGACCAATTGATTGGTTAAAATGTTAAAACGTGTATTTTTCCATATATAGACACACCCTATGTGTTTTAATAAATCAGCTATATGCAGTCTGATGCTTTGAGTGCACTGTTTGATGAAATAATACACAAATGACCAGAGATCAAGACAACCAGAAGAAGAAAAACTTAACCTGACCCGGCCATCCTCCTCCCGCTCTCGCTGGCTTTCGCAGATTCTGCCATTACTCTCCTGAAGTTGCTGGTAATAGGCTACACGAGGAGTCGGTAACCTTTCTCATGTTAAATGCCAATTTATCTTAACATTTCTACCAATCTGCGTGCCAGTTATGGTTTTTATTTGTTCATTTTTGTGGGACAGTTTAATTTAATTTCTAAAAATGTCTTCGTATCTCAACATCATTGTCCTGTGCTTAATCAAATTTCTATCCAAATCTAAACGATACAAACCTAAAAAATAACTTTATTACCATTGCCAACTATGTACAAAAATTGCCTACATAAAGTCAACAAATAAGAACATTGCAGCCTGCAGGTAGAAAATATCCTGCTAAAAATAAATATCCTAGAAATCACATTGGCTACGCATGGCCTGTCTGCAATGAACTTGAATCATTTTTATCAATTATCATCTTGAGTCTGAACTTGCAACTTTGTATAAAATATTCTGGGCCCTCAGAGTTTCCAGCACCAGTGAACTCGGGACAGACACAGCTGTAGGCTATTTTGCACAAGGGATAAGAGCTCTATACAGGTAGGCCTATTTTATGATGTTTCTGCTGGATCAGAGCATGACATTTTTTCCTTTCACCCTGAGTGGTTATCGAGTTTGAAAGATTTTTGAAATACATTGAGGAACCATTGTCATTCCCAATGGATGAAAAACAGACTTCATTTGCTTGCAGTTTGAGGTGAAGAAGACATTACTTTGAGAAGCTCTTCAGCTCATTAGTGGTGGTGTGCTTAGCCAATCAGAAATGCTATCAGATCCCCAAATGAGCACATTTACATGCCTACATTTGTGCACAGGCCAGATAGCCTATAGGCCTACTTCTAGGCGTAATCAGGTGCACGTCCTTACTCAACATTGATAGGAGCGCTCCAAACAAAAGACAATGACAAAATTGCAAACCAAAACTTTTTCTCACAAGTGTAGCATATGTTGTGCACTCTGCAAACAACTTGTCCATTCCGACAATGAAAACGGTAAGAAATGACTATAACCACACAAACATTGTAGATTAGAAATTATAGGAATTAACGGTAAATGTATTACTGGTGATATATGTACTGGGGAATTGATATACACTAACAATCAACTGGAAACAATTCACACAATGCAGTTATGAAACAATGAATGTGCACAAATTGTTGGGAGAGAGCGTATTCTGGAGAGAGATGTGCATCTTATCCACACTCCCCTTCTTCTTGGACTGTGCCATCCCCACGGCCTCTGCAATGGATTAGTCTCGGCCTCCGCAATGGATTAGTCTCGGCCTCCGCAATGGATTAGTCTCGGCCTCCGCAATGGATTAGTCTAGGCCTCCGCAATGGATTAGTCTAGGCCTCCGCAATGGATTAGTCTCGGCCTCCGCAATGGATTAGTCTCGGCCTCCGCAATGGATTAGCCTCGGCCTCCGCAATGGATTAGTCTCGGCCTCCGCAATGGATTAGTCTAGGCATCCGCAATGGATTAGTCTTGGCCTCTGCAATGGATCAGACAGGTGTCTCGTGTGTGTGTGTGTGTGTATATATAAAAAAAAATCTTGGTCAACCGACAGCCTATCGACGAGTCGACTAATTGGGGTCAGCCCTATTTGATTACCAACTAACTTTCTATCAACATTTTTAACACTTTTTTTTTTTTTTTTTTTTGTATTTTACCTCCGTTTTCTCAAATTTTTTATCTTGTCTCATCGCTGCAACTCCCCATCGGGCTCGGGAGAGGCGAAGGTGGAGTCATGCTTCCTCCGGAACATTACCCGCCAAACCATGCTCCTTAACAGCTTTACCCGGAAGCCAGCCGCACCAATGTGTAGGAGGAAACACCGTTCAACTGGCGACCGGTGTCAGCCTGCAGGCACCTGGCCCACCACAAGAAGTCGCTAGAGCATGATGAGCCAAGTAAAGCCCCACCAGCCAAACCCTCCCCTACCCCGGACAACGCTGAGCCAATTGTGCACTGACCTATGGGACTCCCGGCCACAGCTGGTTGTGGCACAGCCCGGGAATGAACCCGGGTCTGTAGTAACGCCTCTAGCACTGCGATGCAGTACCATAGACCTCTGCACCACTCGGGAGCCCTATAACAACTATTTTCATGTCTACAATTATTTGTCTGAGGCTTATAAGATACAGTGTCTATCTTGATTGTCTGAGGTGTAGAAGATCAATATCAGTAAGACAAGAAGAGGAGAGGACAACCTGAAGTGCATACTCTCATGACCATGCCTGCAGGCTGGCATAGGGAATGAGTAATGTAGTGTTCCCTTTAGGGTTGGGTGATATTACAATGGCGTAGTCTTATCGACAATGATTGACATCCATCGTCAAATGGTGATGACATTGTGATGTGACAGACGATGGTTTAGCTTATTTGAACTTGACTGGCCCCGCGCAGTACAGGACGGAGTCTCGCAGCGCACAGCAGGACGGCACACAAGTGATATTCTGAATAATTTGCCTATTCCTATTCGCTACAGCAAGAGAGGAATGCACATTTCTCTCCATTCAATAGGCTATGAATATGACTTTGGGCTATAAGCTACCCTTTCATTGTTTTATGCATGGCTTTCTCCTGATCAAACAATGAATGTAACTGAGTTCCATCTCAAAAAGTTGCCTAAAAAGTAGCCAGAGGACTAATAATAAGAGAACAAAATAGCCTATAGAAAAATCAAATGACAAGTTTAATCAAGTTTAAGCTTATTAAGAAAAATAATCCTTGTGGGCCTGGAAAATCTCTCCATGCAAAGTTGAATGCCAAATGGCCAATAACCTATCACCGTACTAGGCCTATCATAAATGTTTTAAGACAAGTTAAAGTTATGAAGAGTAGCTTATTTCCCAAAAATTCTAGTCTAAGAAAGGGTTGTCCTAAAGTTGCCACTATCAAAAATAAGAATGAACGTCTATAGCCTAAGCTATAGCCTAAGCTATTCTCAATCACAACTGTATTAGAGAAGTAACAAACAAAATGATTTATTTACTAGTGTTTTATGTCGCAAATAAAGTAATTATTATCCAGTTCTCAAGATGGTAGAGTGCTTCAATCCAGACCATGCTCTATAACCTAACTCTGTCACTGCTTCATCATGCACACACACACACACAAACCTGTTCCATGCTAAAGCTCTTCCAACAGAAATGGATATTAGAAAGGATTTGCCTGCACTTAACCTCCACCCAGGCTTTCAACAACGTTATCTTTCCTCATAATTCGTCCAGTTGTAGCATTCGATTTCGCGCCATAGCCCCCTATTTGGGTTGGCCAATTGGGACTGATAACGTCATATATCACAATGTTCTATGGATACGTAATCACGATAGGACAAAGGTTAAAATTGTCCCACCCTAGTTCCCTTGTTACAAAGTGTGGCATCACGTTGGATCAATTGATGCATGCAAAAACTTTCCCCTGTGCATTTACAGCATTATACTGGCAGCAGGGTTTCAGAGCTAAAAACTATTTTTTGCTTTACAGCAGGGATGCTGTAAGAGGTTTTATGGTAAGAAAAACTGTGCGGTATTATACAATACAGCAGGTATTCCCAAACTGGGGTACGTGCAATGCCGTCGGGGGTACGCCAAATAAAAATGTGATTCACATTTTTTTAACATTTATTTTATCTTAAGAAATAAACATTTTAATTCCTCACATTTTCAAACAGTCCATTTATATTTTCCAACGGGGCTATACATTTGGGTGAGGCTTTTTTCTTGACTGAGTAGCCTCGTTTCACTGCCAAAAATAAAATGAAACCATGTAGTGGTTAGCGAAATAACAACACAATGTCAAATACAGGTAGCCTAGTCAAATAATTAACATTAACCGTTACTCTCTCGCGGGAATTCCACTAACGGTCCGTATGTAGCCAAACAAAGCTGCTGCTCATTCCGTTTGCTTGAAAATGGATCAATTTAGAAACAAAACATGCCATTTTGAAAAATAAGCCACGGCAGTTTTTTGAGCGAGGATTAAGACTACTTTCGAGTAGTAAGACGTACCAAAGCAACAGATACCATTAATAAGAAGAGGCTAGAAGAGTCTGCCGCGGATATGGCTGGGACAATGCTGGGGGAAAAGGCCCAAAAAACTATACAGACAATGCCTCCATCAAACAACACTGTTTCATGACGCATCAGTGACATGGCAGGAGATGTTTTGAAACAATTGCTGCTTTGCATACAAGCCAGTGAATTCTATGTGCTACAGCTGGATGAGTCAACAAATGTGGCGGGTCTGGCACAGCTCCTGGTATATGTCCGTTATGTTTATGGGGGGTCAATTAAGGAAGACACCCTCTTTTGCAAACCACTGGAAACCAGGACAACAGGAAATGATATTTTTAAAGTTTTGGACAGCTTTGTGACATCAAATGGACTTTGGTGGTCAAGATGTGTTGGTATCTGTACTGATCGTGCAAAAGCCATGACAGGGAGACATAGGGGAGTGGTAATGCGCGTGGGCAGCGACCATGTAACGCTTTTACAACATACAGAAAGAAGTGTGCTGGTTATCAAGTGGCTTTGACAAGTATTGACACGTTTTTTTAAATTGAGAGACGAGCTTAAAGTTCTCTTTACTGACCATCATTTTTCAGTTTCTCACACAACTGGTCGATCTAGGTGATGTTTTTTCTCGCCTGAATAATCAGAATCTAGGATTACAGAGACTCTCCCTAACTATATATCAATGTGCGGGATAAAATTGAGGCTTTGATTAAAAGGTTGGAGCTCCTCTCTGTCTGCATTAAGAAGGACAACACATCATTGTATGATTTTTTTTGGGTGCAATTGAACTCAATCTTACGGACAATGTCAAATATGATATAGCGAAGCACCTGAGTGAGTTGGGTGCGCAATTATGCAGGTACTTTCCCGAAATGGATGACGCAAACAGCTGGATTCGGTATCCCTTTCATGCCCTGCCTCCAGTCCACTTACCGATATCTGAAGAGAACCTCATCAAAATTGCAACAAGCGGTTCTGTGAAAATTGAATTTAATCAGAAGCCAATGCCAAATTTCTGGATTGAGATGCGCTCAGAGTATCCTGCCTTGGCAAAACTCGCTGTTAAGACACTGGTGCCCTTTGCAACCACGTACCTATGTGAGAGTGGATTCTCGGCCCTCACTAGCATGACAACTAAATACAGGCTCAGACTGTGTGTGGAAAATGATTTAAGACTGAGACTCTCTCCAATACAACCAAACATTGCAGAGTTATGTGCATCCTTTCAAGCACATCCTTCTCATTATCCTGTGGTGAGTTATTCACATCTTTCGATTAACAAATAAGATTCTATATGTAAGATGGCTAAATAAAGAGCAAAATTATTGATTAGGGCTCTTTGTCACTTCCCACGAGCCGGGTTGTGGTAACTCACACTCATTCTTATGTTTAATAAATGTATCATATGGTGTGTGGCAGGCTTACAATAATGGCAAAAAACAAAATTTGAGAGTACGCAGCTGGAGGTTGAATGTTTGAAGGGGTACATGTTTGCAGTGGTTTGGGAACCACTGCAATACAGTATTATACTCTAAATGAGCCTACTGTAATCATTACAGCAACACAGCTGTATTTTATTTATTTATTTAACCTTTTATTTAACTAGGCAAGTCAGTTAAGAACAAATTCTTATTTACAGTTACGGCCAAACCCTAACCCGGATGACGCTGGGCCAATTGTGTGATTGGGACTCCCAATCACGGCCGGTTGTGATACAGCCTGGAATTGAGCCAAGGTCTGTAGTGACGCCTCTACCACTGAGATGCAGTGCCTTAGACCGCTGACCCACTCGGGAGTATTATATAATTACAGTAATTTGCTGACATCTCTGCTGCTAGGATAATGCTGTAAATTTACTGTAGGCCTACAGCATGTTAACGTAATCAGTTTTATGGTACTAATACTTTTACTGTAATCTTTTTACAGTAATTGTAATAAATTAATGAATTAATTTATTACATGTATTAAGGGGAGGCAGAATTTGTATTGTACTGTAATTGCATGGGATTAGTGCATGCCGTGTGTGAGTGTGAGTGTGAGTGTGTGTGTATATAGTATGTATTTGTATATAGAAGCCTAAACAAATGCTTGGGGCACTATTACCACATACCAGTTAAATTGGTACAACACTTTCATTCACGGGTGAAACAAATGTAGCCTCTTACAAGGCACATCTCAAAATAAACTCAGCAAAAAAAGAAAGGTCCTCTCACTGTCAGCTGTGTTTGTTTTCAGCAAACTTAACATGTATAAATATTTGTATGAACATAACAAGATTCAACAACTGAGACATAAACTGAACAAGTTCCACAGACATGTGACTAACAGAAATGGAATAGTGTGTCCCTGAACAAAGGGGGGGGGGTCAAAATCAAAACTAACAGTCAGAATCTGGTGTGGCCACCAGCTGCATTAAGTACTGCAGTGCATCTCCTCCTCATGGACTGCACCAGATTTGCCAGTTCTTGCTGTGAGATGTTACCCCACTCAAGGCACCTGCAAGTTCCCAGACATTTCTGGGGGGGATGGCCCTAGCCCTCACCCTTCGATCCAACAGGTCCCAGACGTGCTCAATGGGATTGAGATCCGGGCTCTTCGCTGGCCATGGCAGAACACTTACATTCCTGTCTTGCAGGAAATCACTCACAGAACGAGCAGTATGGCTGGTGGCATTGTCAATGTGTCTGCAGGAAGGGTACCACATGAGGGAGGAGGATGTCTTCCATGTAACACACCGCATTGAGATTGCCTGCAATGACAACAAGCTCAGTCCGATGATGCTGTGACACACCGCCCCAGACCATGACGGACCCTCCACCTCCAAATCGATCCCGCTCCAGAGTACAGGCCTAAGTGTAACGCTCATTCCTTCGAGGATAGACGCGAATCCGACCATCACCCCTGGTGAGACAAAACTGCGGCTCATCAGTGAAGAGCACTTTTTGCCAGTCCTGTCTGGTCCAACGTTGCTGCCGGTGATGTCTGGTGAGGACCTGCCTTACAACAGGCCTACAAGCTCTCAGTTCAGCCTCTCTCAGCCTATTGCGGACAGTCTGAGCACTGATGTAGGGATTATGTGTTCCTGGTGTAACTCGGGTAGTTGTTGCCATCCTGTACCTGTCCCGCAGGTGTGATGTTCGGATTTACCGATCCTGTGCAGGTGTTGTTACACGTGGACTGCCACTGCGAGGACAATCAGCTGTCCGTCTTGTCCTCCCTGTAGCGCTGTCTTAGGCGTCTCACAGCACGAACATGGCAACTTATTGCCCTGGCCATATCTGCAGTCCTCATGCCTCCTTGCAGCATGCCTAAGGCACGTTCACGCAGATGAGCAGGGACCCTGGTCGTCTTTCTTTTGGTGTTTTTCAGAGTCAGTAGAAAGGCCTCTTTAATGTCCTAAGTTTTCATAACTGTGACCTTAATTGCCTACCGTCTGTAAGCTGTTCGTGTCTTAACGACCGTTCCACATGTGCATGTTCATTAATTGTTTATAGTTCATTGAACAAGCATGGGAAACAGTGTTTAAACCCTTTACAATGAAGATCTGTGAAGTTATTTGGATTTTTACGAATTATCTATGAAAGACAGGGTCCTGAAAAAGGT
Source organism: Oncorhynchus mykiss (assembly GCF_057628025.1). Classification (NCBI taxonomy): domain Eukaryota; kingdom Metazoa; phylum Chordata; class Actinopteri; order Salmoniformes; family Salmonidae; genus Oncorhynchus; species Oncorhynchus mykiss. Next base: position 35,625,646 of record NC_143040.1, read on the forward strand.
TTATGTTAATGAACCAGAGAAAACAATACCTTGCACTCAAAATATGGTGGGGGTACTCTATTGTGGAGTGGCATTACATTAACATTTGAAATAGAGTACTTCTGGGGCGGCAGGTAGCCTAGTGGTTAGAGCGTTGAACTGAAAGGTTGCGCAAGATCAAATCCCTGAGCTGACAAGGTACAAATCTTTCATTCTGACCCTGAACAAGGCTGTTAGAGAATTTGTTCTTAACTGACTTGCCTAGTTAAATAAAAGGTAAAAAAATAAACTTTTCAGTGGCATTTACAGTTCAATTCACCAGTTATACCTACAATCACCCAGAGTGCATAGCAATTTATGGCAATTTAAGATTTTGTAGACCTGTGCCGATAATATGGGTCATTAAATTGCCAAATGTATGTGGACACTCCTTCAAATGAGTGGATCTGTTACTGACAGGTGTATAAAATCGAGCACACAGCCATGCAATCTCCATAGACAAACAATGGCAGTATACTGGCCTGTATTGTATAGCTCAGTGACTTTAAACATGGCACCGTCATAGGATGCAACCGTTCAACAAGTACGTAAGTGTGTCACATCTCTGCCCTGCTTGAGCTGTCCCGATCAACTGTAAGTGCTGTTATTGTGAAGTGGAACCGTCTAGAAGCAACAACAACTCAGATGAGAAGTTGTAGGCCACACAAGCTCACAGAACAGGACTACGGTTGCAACACTCACTACCGAGTTCCACAAGAACGGTTCGTCGGGAGCTTCATGAAATGGGTTTCCATGGCCGAGCAGCTGCACACAAGCCTAAAATCACCATGCGCAATGCGACACATCGGCTGCAGTGGTGTAAAGCTCGCCACCATAGGACTCTGGAGCAGTGGAAACACATTCTCTGGAGTGATGAATCAAGCTTCACCATCTGGCAGTAAAAACGCCCAAAATCAGTGCCCGACCTCACTAATGCTCTTGTGGCTGAATGGAAATCCCCGCAACAATGTTCCAACATCTAGTGGAAAGCCTTCCCAGAAGAGTGGAGGCTGTTATAGCAGCAAAGGTGGGACCAACTCCTCATTAATACCCATGATTTTGGAATGAGATGTTCGACAAGCAGGTGTCCACATACTTTTGGTCATGTAGTGTATCTTTTGAACTGTTTGGGCTAGTTTTCTCTGTGGTAATGGTGCAAACATAACGGCACTCAATTTATTCATTATGGCACCCAGAGGCTGCGGTACAGCTAAGCCTAATCATTACAACAGTTATTATTTGGGAGATGTTTTGATACAATTTTTTAAAACTTAAATAGTCTGAGCGTCGGGTCTCATCCGACAGCATGGTTGGCGCCTGAAACTGGACATTTTAATCTACAGTAGGCATAAGCTATTACTGTAAAGAAATACTGTATGTTAGTTATTTTTACAGGAGTCTCAAAATTACAGTTAATAAAATAATTTACCCATAAAATCTACAGCATTGATTCTGTTAAACACATTTAAGGTGGTTTACTGTGCATTCTAGAGTGTTTTACTGTTGAAGGTACAGAAAAGTATTAGTGTATGATACAGCCTGCCCAATGACCTGCCTACGAAAGTTATTATAGTAAATGAAACTGAAACTAAAATGAAAACTAATCATGAAAAAACAATTCAGTAAACTGAAATAAAATAATTCACAAATTAGTTTGAAAAACTAAAACTATACTGAAACTATCTTTGACTCCAAAATAAACAAAAAATAAAATCCATCATCAATTCTGTTTTAGTTTTCATCTAGGTAGCTAACTTATTTCTTCTTATAATAATAATATTGAATCCAACTCTTAATGCGCACAAGGTAGAAAACAAAACAAAACAAAACGGCAACAATACATAACTATCACAGTCGACAAAACAACCTACTAATGCAAAAGATAGACTGTAAGCAGATTAAGCCATCAAACGCTAGCTTGAACATGTTTTTGTTTTTTTAAACAAGGAAATTGAAGCTGCCTCCTTGACATGTGCAGGTAGAGTATTCCAGAGCTCAGGGGCCACATGTGAGATGGTCATGTCGCCCATGTGGCACAGGTTTGTGACTGTTGTGACCAGGCTGTTTTAAGTCTGACAATCATGTGTGTGGATCCTGGGGAGTAGTTATTTTATTTAACAAGGTAAGTTGACTGAGAACACATTTCTCATTTACAACAACAAAAGATGGCACCCTATACAGGGCAATTTCCCCAATCACTAACATGGGGCATTGGGATATTTTTTTAGACCAGAGGAAAGAATGCCTCCAACTGCCCCCCCCCCCCCCCCCCCCCCCCAATACCACTTCCAGCAGCATCTGGTCTCCCATCCAGGGATTGACCGTGCTTAGCTTTAGAGGCAAGCCAGCAGTTCTCTAGAAGTTGGAATATTTATATTGGTGCATTACCCTGGAGAGCCTTAAAGGTGAGCAGCAGAACCTTACATTTTATCCTGTATTGAACAGGAAGCCAATGGAGGTTGAATAGAACAGGGTTAATGTGGGTTTTGTGTGAATCTTGTGAGAGTTGAAGTTCAGACGAGCTTTACTGTTATGCTTATCAGCAGTGCATTACAATAGTTAAGTCAAATCAAAATCTAATTGAATTTGTCACATGCGCCGAATACAACAGGTGCAGGTAGACCTTAAAGTGAAACGTTTACTTACAAGCCCGTAACCAACAATGCAGTTGTAAGAAAAAAAAGTAACAAATAATTTAATAGCAGCAGTAAAATAACAATAATGACGCTATATACAGGGTGTACCGGTACAGAGTCAATGTGCTGGGGCACCGGTTGGTCGAGAAAATTGAGGTAATATGTACAGTGGGGTAAAAAAGTATTTAGTCAATATTTATTTTCCACCATAATTTGCAAATAAATTCATACAAAATCCTACAATGTGATTTTCTGGATTTCTTTTTCTCATTTTGTCTGTCATAGTTGAAGTGTACCAATGATGAAAATTACAGGCCTCTCTCATCTTTTTAAGTGGGAGAACTTGCACAATTGGTGGCTGACTAAATACTTTTTTTGCCCCACTGTACATGTAGGGAGAATTAGAGTGACTATGCATAGATAATAAACAGAGTAGCAGCAGCGTAAAAAAGAGGGGAGGGGGGGGGGGGCAATGCAAATAGTCTGGGTAGCCATTTGATTAGATGTTCAGGAGTCTTATGGCTTGGGGGTAGAAGCTGTTTAGAAGCCTCTTGAACCTAGACTTGGCGCTCCGGTACCACTTGCCTTCCTCTGACACCGCCTGGTATAGAGGTCCTGGATGGCAGGAAGCTTGGCCCCAGTGATGTACTGGGCCGTACGCACTTCGCCGTACGCACTTCGCCTTGCGGTCGGAGGCCGAGCAGTTGCCATACCAGGCAGTGATGCAACCAGTCAGGATGCTCTCGATGGTGCAGCTGTAAAACCTTTTGAGGATCTGAGGACCCATGACATCTTTTTAGTCTCCTGAGGGGGAATAGGTTTTGTCGTGCCCTCTTCACGACTGTCTTGGTGTGCTTGGACCATGTTAGTTTGTTGGTGATGTGGAAACCAAGGAACTTGAAGCTCTCATCCTGCTCCACTACAGTCCCATCGATGAGAATGGAGACGTGCTCGGTCCTCTTTTTCCTGTAATCCACAATCATCTCCTTTGCCTTGATCATGTTGAGGGAGAGGTTGTTGTCCTGCCACCACACGGCCAGGTCTCTGACCTCCCTATAGGCTGTCTCGTCGTTGTCGGTGATCAGGCCTACCACCGTTGTGTCATCGGCAATCTTGATGATGTTGTTGGAGTCGTGCCTGGCCAGGCAGTCATGAGTGAACAGGGAGTACAGGATGGGGCTGAGTACGCACCCCTGAGGGGCGCCTTGTTGAGGGTCAGCATGGCAGATGTGTTGTTACCTACACCTGCCACCTGGGGGTGGCCCATCAGGAAGTTCAGGATCCAGTTGCAGAGGGAGGTGTTTAGTCCCAGTGTCCTTAGCTTAGTGATGAGCTTTGAAGGCACTATGGTGTTGAAAGCTGAGCTGTAGTCAAATGAACAGCATTCTCACATAGGTGTCCTTTTGTCCAGGTGTGAAAAGGCAGTGTGGAGTGCAATAGAGATCGCATCATCTGTGGATCAGTTGGGGTGGTATGCAAATTGGAGTGGGTCTAGGGTTTCTGGGATAATGGTGTTGATGTGAGCCATGACCCGCCTTTCAAAGCACTTCATGGCTACAGACGTGAGTGCTACGGGTCGGTCGTCTTTTAGGCAGGTTACCTTAGTGTTCTTGGGCACAGGGACTATGGTGGTCTGCTTGAAACATGTTGGTATTACAGACTCTGACAGAGGGAGGTTGAAAATGTCAGTGAAGACACTTGCCAGTTGGTCAGCGCAGCTCGGAGTGCACATCCTGGTAATCCGTGTGGCCCTGCGGCCTTGTGAATGTTGACCTGTTTAAAGGTCTTACTCACATCGGCTACGGAGAGCGTGAACACGCAGTCGTCCTGAACAGCTGATGCTCTCATGCTTGTTTCAGTCCAGTATTGACGCTTTGCCTGTTTGATGGTTTGTTGAGATGTTACCAGGGCATTCACAAGCTTCTCAGCATCCAGGGGACAAGAACGACTTGATTTGAGTGACGTTACCCAGTTGGAAAAATGACACTTTCTTGATGTTGCGGATGTGTGCTTCAAATGAGAAGCTAGAGTAAAAAAGGACACCAAGGTTATTGGCTGTGGGGGAAGCTTTGATGCTGTCATCGTCCAGAGAAAGGGAGAAAGTGTTCATCTAAGCACAAGCTCTGTTTTGTTACAATGAAGTCTAAGGAAGATCAACTGCATCAGTCTCTTGAATGCATCTAGACAGTCTGTCAGTTTGGTTGTTACAGTCTGAGTTCCCCTTTGTCCTCACATATATTTCTGTGTCATCAGCATCAAAATGAAAGTTCAGTCCAAATTTTCGGGTTAGTATACTAAGTGGCAGCGTGTATATAGAAAACAGGAGTGGTCCCAGGGAAAAACAGCCCTGTGGCAACCCTTGAGTGACTGTGGCAGGGTTGGATTTGTAATAGCCAAGTTTCACAAATTCTTGTCTGTCAGTCAGAAAGGAGCAAAACCACTGGAGATACTTTGCCAGAGAATCCATGCAAGTTCTTCAGTCTGCTGATGAGAGTCTCATGATTCACTGTGCCAAACGCTGCTAACATGTCTAATAGTGAAAAGATGCTGGTGTCACCTTCATCTGCTGCCATCAACATGTCATTTATTACTCTTACCTGGACCTGGTTTCCTGGTAGCCATGGAACTTAGGCTTACGAGTGCGTTAGCTAGGGGTTGGAAACAAAATCATTTTCCTATCGTTTGTTCTGAACAGAACCATTTATTTTGTTCCGTTCCACTGTTCCGATCAACAAAATAAAGTTCTGAACCGGTTCGAACCCCAAAAAAGTAGCGGTTTATATTGTTCCTTACTGTTTGTTTTTAAACCTCTGAAACCACATTTTAAAAAAAAAGTTTAGCTCAGCATTAAATGACCTCACCAATCAGTGCGGGTAGAGCAGCTTGCTATGGAGCGGGTAAGCAATTTAATCTGCACAGGAAAGTCGTTAAGAGCAAGTTGTATTTTGAAATGAAAGACAAATACACACACTGTGCTGCCAGTCACAGTGTAGGGCGTGAGATGCAACTGAAATTTTGCGGTTGAGGAGAGTGTGAGAGAGGATGGAGGAAGCTTGCCTTGAAGCTCTGGGCATCTTATGACATGCTTTATCTAAATTATACCGACAGAGGAGCGGCTTCTATGGAGGAACGGTGAATCTTCAAACTTCCGAGTTGGTTTAACGTTGGACCAGAGCAAACAAGAAAACTAACAAGCTTGTGTGTGCAGAGCGGCACTAGAATTAAAAACATCTTACTTTTTTTGTAGTTGAATAAATCCAATGTGAAATGTGTTAACTATAGTATCCTTAACAAGCATTGAAAAACAAATCCATTCTTCTCTAATTAAACAGCTCTCCCTAATTTATGAACCACAGTAGGCTACAATAACCTATACTTCAGAGGGAAGGTGCAGATAACTTACACACATGCACACCCACTGGAGAAGATTTCCAGCTGGCATGCAGACAATGGAATAGGTTTATGAATGACAGTGAGAACTTTGCAAAGCAACCCTTTGTTGCGATTTTTGTGGGACTAGAAAAAAATGGCCGGAACGTAATTAAGTGATAATGCCAGAGAAGCCTGTGTTTGGAGGATATATTGCCACCGGTGTTGTTATCCCCGGGACAAAGGCGAGGGGCGACAAACCGTGCCAGTATATCCTCCAAACATACTATTCATACTATTTCATCCATCCACAAGATGGACACATATCTAGGGTTGCTATCCAAGCCGGCTGGTCGTTCTATCGGTTCGGTTGCTAGAGATGTGACCCAGTCACTCAGTCTTTTAGTTGCTGGCAACATTCTTATCCCTTGCTTGCTAGCTAGCCGACTATGGCTGACTTAATCAAATCAAAAAGTGCAACCAGAATAACAGCAAAACAGAAGCATTTTTATTTGTTTAAGCTGTTTTCTAGTGATTTATTTGGAAACATCCTTAACAATGAGCTAATGAGAAGTGATTTCGCCTGTCATAAAGAATGTGCTCACGCGCCAGGACACTGTTGGTCAGAGGAGCTAGTCAACAATACAGTGAACACAATCACTTCAAATTGAAGTTAGAAAGACTGCAAACTCGCTGCACTTTTATATATCCATAAAAATTATGCCAGCTGATTCATGACTTCGACTGGCTGAGAAACGCTGCCTGCCTGTCTGTCTCGACTCCCGACAAGTTCCTTACTATGGGACAGCTGGAGGTCGAATTAGAACATTGAAACAATGTTGCAAATGTCAGAGAGACAGACAGGAAGGTTTATACAAATCTCCGCTGTTGAAAACTAAATGTTAGTCTAAAATAAATGTGAAATAATGTCTAGATTATTTTTATAGTGGAGATCAAGTTTATAAATTGCCTGGCTGGGCTGACTGTGAATTGCACAGTCAGATGGAACAGATTTAGCCAGTGGTAACTTGTGGAATAGACACTGGCTGGAATGTGGTCTTAACCAATGTGGTCTTAACCAATCAGCATTCAGGATTAAACCCACCCGTTGTATAAAACATTATTAACCGGTTCCCATGCTTTTAAAATAACGGTTCCGGAACAGTATCGATCACTTTAGTTTCGGCTTCTGTTCCTCAAATAATTTTGTTATTTTTGGTTCTGTTCCCTAAACCAGTTCCTGATGCGGTCAAAAGAAAGGCAACGCTGCTCTCGAGTCAGCTTTCGCAAATAAAATGTTACCTTTACATTATAATTATTTTACAATACTGACGACGGATCAGCTCCTAGAGAGATATCGCCACGTACGGCTGCAAATATTGAGGCGGCTTATTCTAACGCTTACCCAATAAAAATGGCCTAAATCACAGATTTGGCACATTATTGTGCACACATCATAAAATATATTGAGACAAATTACAGACCGTCGCCTACAAGTAGCAAACTAGAACTCAGTTTGTTGAACATGTATTTCAATATGATTGAAATAGACCTATAGCTTACTGTATTTATATTTTAATGAATTTATCTCTGCTTTAATTTGAAGCATATTTTATACGTTGCTTGTTAGTGTCAATTGGCAAGACATTGGAAACATTGTGTTTGTTTTCAACTTTGTTCTGAAGTTATCAGCGTTCACAGAGAGACGATAAACCATGTGATCTTATGTTTAGCAGAGATCTGTGTATAAAGTGATGCGGGAGGGCAAAAAAGTATCTAACAACACACTTTGCTGTTCTACGAGTGGTCTGAGGCAGGCGTTAGAATACAAGCGTTTTCAAGTGCAATATTAATAACAATGCTTTTGGAAACGACTCAGAGAATTAACGATGCTCATACGAAGGTTCTAATGATGAACTTAGCCTTAAGATGCTTTTGGGAAACCGGGCCCAGGGCTGTTTCTATTCTGTAGCGTGCACAGAAGTCAGACTGGTGGAAGGTAGGGCTGGGTGATATGGCCAAAATCTCATATCCCGATTTATAGGTCATTTCATATCCCAATTATAGGTAATTTCATATCCCGATAACGATACATATCATGATATAGCACATTTTCTGTAAATTCAATGAAGAGCGCAAAGTGTCGTCCAAATGACAAAAGGTATTTCCGTAAAGAGTGTGATTTGCAACACAACGAAATAAACGATAGAGCATCATATGAAACGATAGACGTTTTTCTATCGTCACACGATATATATCGTCATATCGCCCAGCTCTAGTGGAAGGGTTCATGCAGATTGTTGTTTGAGAGGTAAATCAAATAATTTCTGTAGCTGTGTTGAGCCCACACGTTCAAGGACCTTTGATAGAAAGGGCAGGTTGGAAATGGGTCTGTAATTGCTTAGGGCAATTAAGGTCGGTGTAATGGAGGCAGTTTTCAGGGAATAAGGCACAGTGCCTGAATTAAGAGAGTCATTTATGATCTTGGTTATAGTTGGTTGGCCTGAGAATGAGGCTGGATTTTATGAGTCCTGAGGGAATAGAGTCCAAGGGGCAGGTAGTTGACAGATGTTGAGGTTGTCAATTTAAAATTTGGTGAAACTGCAGCTGGGAGGCTCTGTATAAAGCAGAGGGGCGGATCCAAAGCAAGGTCTAGATTGTATAGTGCAGTAGATGCCCTTGATTTTTGATTGGAAAAATTGTTAAATTGCTCAACGGAAAGGAGGATTTATCTGGGGGTTGAACAAATTTCGATACAACAGAAAATAGCATCCTGGGTTCCTTACGTGCAGTGTTCAGTGCCTCTTTGTAAGCAGTCTGAGGATATGCCAGGGCCTGGGCATGCACCTTTAGGTTTGTTTTCCTCCATCTTCTCTCCAGTTTGCGCCCAGCAGCTTTCATAGAACGTACATACTGTACTTGTTAAACCATGGTGCAGAGTGTTTGAATGAGATCTCCCAGGTTTTTAAAGGGAATATATTGTTTTATTTTATTGTTTTATATTGTTTATATTGTTTTATATTGTTCAACTTCCATTTAAAGTGAGATTGAGTAATTGCACATCAGATAATGTTTCTGGGGGTGAAAGATTTCAGATTCCGGAAGGTTATCAGTCTGTTTTTACAAGGTCCTGGTATTGAGATGGAGGCAGTCATGATAATGGCCTTGCGATCAGATAAGCCCTTGCCCTTGAGGTCAGATTGCTGATGCCCAGTTCCCACTCCAGAACAGCATACTAGATCCATAATGTGCACCCGATAATGTTGGAAAATCACAACAGTCCAGTACAGACAAAAAGTAATCTGCAATTTTGCTATGGGAGTAATCAATGTGCATGTTAAAATCCCCCATGAGAAGAATAGAAGTAGATACAGAGCTTAGCTGAGTGAGTAGTTCTGCAAGGTCACTCAAAAAGCAGGAATTTGGTTTAGGAGGGCGATAGACCACAATGAGCATTCAAATGAGGCTGGGTTTTCTATTGGTATTCATTACAGCATGCATAGGGTAATCTGCAGTTATTGGTACTTAGTTAGCGAAAGACATGATTATCATCTCTGTATGTGATCACTATCTGCTGGGGTATCTTACATGTACTACTAAAGTTAAAAAGCATTGTATTTATGTAAACATGGGCGAGAGAGTTTCCTTCTACCATATTTTTTGCACCTGTCTTGGCACTATTCCTTTTAAATCTACTTCTTACGGCTAAGCGTCCCGATAGCGGGACACCTGTCGACAACATCTGGTGAAATTGGAGGGCGCGCAATTCAAATAAATAATCGTAATATTAAACATTTATGAACATACAGTATCTTATATCGTTTAAAAGCTCAAATTCTTGTTAATCTAACTGCATTGCCCGATTTACAGGCTTTACAGCGAAAGCATACCATGCGATTGTTTGAGGACAGCACCCCACATCAATATATTTTTCAACCAGCACAGGCTTCATTAAATCACAAATAGCAATTAAATACATCCCTTGCTTATGAAGATCTTCCTCTGTTTGCAATCCCAAGGGTCCCAGCTACAACAGGAATGGTCGTTTTTTAAAATAAAATCCTTCTTTAGATCCCAAAAAGTCAGTTTAGTTGGCGCCATCAATTTCAATAATCGACTCGTTCAACATGCAGACAAAGGAGTCCAAAAAGCTAAACTTTGTTCAAACAAGTCAAACTACGTTTTTATTTAATACACAGGTATCCTAAAATGTAAATAAACTATAATATTTCATATGGAAAGAAGTATGTTCAATAAAAAAGTTAAATGAGTAAGCGCACATTCTCTTCCTCGCGTGACAACAGACTCCAAATTCTTGCTTGTTTTTGAAGAAACAAGCCTGAAACAATGAACAAAGACGGTTGACATCTAGTGCAAGCCATAGGAATTGCAATCTGGGAGCTGGAATTACATATAACCCATAGCTTTCCATTATAAGAACCAGGGAGCTCAACAACAACAAAAAATCCTGTTGGTTTTTCTTTGGATATTCACCTGCCATATCAATTGTGTTTTTGTCTCATACATTATTTTTTAACATTTCTACAAACATCAAAGTGTTTTCTATCCAATGCTACTAATTATATGTATATCCTGGCTTCTGGGCCTAAGTAACAGGCAGTTTACTTTGGGCACGTAAGTCAGGCGGAAATGGAGAAAAATAGAGTTCTGAAAATCCCTTTTATAATAAAGCATTCATTCATATCATCACATTTGAGTAGTGGCATAGAGCATAAGAGTAGAGGCACTTACAGAAGTTGCACATTTTTAATAGCCTAGGGTCCGGGAAAATGTGGCCTTTTTATAAATGCATTTCATGCAATTCTACTTTTGGCAGAATATTTTTTAATAACGGCAGGATACTTTGACACTGACAAACTGAGAATCAGAGATCAATAAAAACGACCTTGTCTTGAGTCCATCAATATCCTGGGCCTAGGTGTGTAGGCTACAATATGAGGAGGAAATGATGGTCCTAAATATCCTCTCCAGTTTCACTGACTCACCCAATGATGCACAACTCACCAGCTGGTGATGGCCGATGCGCTCGTACCTCTTTCGTATCTCTTTCTCTCTCTCTCTTTTGTAAAACAATATTTGGTAGTTGATCAAATATTTTGATAGCCTACAGCATAGTCTTCTCTTTTCGGTAGGAGCCATTTGCTTTCCAATGCTGTGTTTCCCCTCGGTTTGTATTGGAAATATTGCGAAAGGCCTGTTTTGTCTGCAGGCAGTTTTTTTTCACTGACAGATTTGCCACACGTTCCCGAGTGTTGGCTCTTTCTTGTTATTGGGCAACAATCCACTGCTAAAAGAAGCTATTGATCCCCTGTGACTAAATTATAGGCCCTCTCATGTTGTAGTAGGCTATCCTGAATGATTTAATTTGTTTCTGAACAGACAGCAGTAATTCTAGAACTTTGGCAAATGTATCAGAGGTGCTGCATTTCCTTCAGAACCCTTCGTGCGGCTATGATTCTATAAGGAAATAAATGATGAAGTGCAATACTGGAGAGATGAGAGTTGCAGGCTCATGTCTATCAGAGCGGAGAGGGAGAGAGATCCTAGAAAGTGAATCTCATTGTAGTTATGTGAGATACTGGCGCGCTTCTTACACAGCCACGGCCACGGGTTGTTCTCAAACATAGGTTGCAATGTTGCGCAAACCATAAACCCGTGCCGGCACAACCCAAATCAACTCTCAACTATTAGGCCTGGGCTGAAAATCTCCTTTTTTAGGATAATTAGGATAATTAATGAAGAAGCAACTCAAATGAACTAATAGCATAGTAACTAATATAGACAGATGCAGATCACATATACTACAATCTATTTCATTGTTATATCTATTTGTCTCTCATTCTCAAGTACTCTCTCGCTCTCCTTCTCCCCCTGTTTCAGTGGAGCGCTGCCAGCCAACCAGACCTACTTCACACTGTATTCAGCTGATTAACCAGAGTGGGCTAGAAGACAGCAGTCAATAAATAGCATAGTCATAAAGTATTTTTCAAATGGCATAATTGCAAATCATTTGTAGACTGAAAATGGACCGCAAGAAGCCCAAACAGATATAATATTTGACTAAAACATAATACTTTCAAACCTTGCTTACATTTGTATATGATCACAGGTCTCTCTCTGTATTATGTGTGGAAATACAGATTTCCCTAATTAAAATCACTTGGAGCTGATTTCATGGTGTTTTTAGCTTTTTTTTTTTATGTCTAACAATGAAAATTCCCACAAATGTGTTAATTATTATTATTTTTATTCAGAAAACATGGGGTGCCAAATACAACCACCAGCAGGTCAAACTCGGTCTACAGGCTGCCAGTTGGGTAACCCTGCCCTGTTTTTGACCAGGGTCCATAGGGCACTATGTAGGGAATAGTGTGCCATTTGGGACACAAAGATCATTTCCACTTCTGCCAGTTGTTTTAAAAAATATATATATATTTTAAGATAGAAACTAGGAAGGAGTAGGAAGTGGTTTTGGGGGTCCAGAAGCAATTTCTAACCTGAGTGCCAGTCTGTTTGTGCCACATCTATTGATGACAGCAATGGAGTTGGCAAAAGCTAAACAGATCTGGGACCAGGCTAGAGATTTCTGTCCAGCCGTACTTTTCCTGTCAGAGATGTCTGTGAGTTAGCATTATGTACTGTATTGCTATAAACCTCTGTTACCATTGACCTACAGTATTTAGTGCATTCGGAAAGTATTCAGAATCCACATTTTGGTATGTTACAGCCTTATTCTAAAATAAATTGTTGAATTTTAATCTATGCGAAAACAGGGTTGTAGAATTTTTTGCAAATGTATTAAAAATAAAAAACAGATACATTATTTACATAAGTATTCCGACCCTTTGCTATGAGACACGAAATTGAGCTGAGGTGCGTCCTGTTTCCATTGATCATCCTTGAGACGTTTCTACAACTTGATTGGAGTCCACCTGTGGTAAAATCAATTTATTGGACATGATTTGGAAAGGCACACACCTATCAATATAAGGTCCCACAGTTGACAGTGCATGGAGAAGGTGGAAAGTTTTAAGTTCCTCTGCGTACACATCACGGACAAACTGAAATGGCCCACCCACACAGACAGTATGGTGAAGAAGGCGCAACAGCGCCTCTTCAACCTCAGGAGGCTGAAGAAATTTGGCTTGTCACCTAAAACCCTAACAAACTTTTACAGATGCACAACTGCAAGGCTCTCCAGAGGGTGGTGCGGTCTGTACAACACATCACCGGGGGCAAACTACCTGCCCTCCAGGACACCTACAGCACCCAATGTCACAGGAAGGCCAAAAAGATCATCAAGGACAACAACCACCCGAGCCACTCCCTGTTCAGCCTGCATCAAAGCTGGGACCAAGAGACTGAAAAACACTTTATATCGCAAGGCCATCAGACTGTTAAACAGCAATCACTAACACAGAGAGGCTGCTACCTACATACAGACTTGAAATTATAGCCCACTTTAATAAATGGATCACTAGTCACTTTAATAATGCCACTTTAATCATGTTTACATATGTTGCATTACTCATTTCATACGTATATACCATATTTTATACCATCTATTGCATCTTGCCTATGCCACTCTGTCATTGCTCATCCATATATTTATATGTATATATTCTTATTCCATTCCTTTACTTAGATTTGTGTGTATTAGGTAGTTGTTGTGGAATTGTTAGATGTTGTTAGATGTTAGATGATACTTGTTAGATGTTGCTGCACTGTCTGAACTAGAAGCACAAGAATTTCACTACACTCGCAATAACATCTGCTAACCATGTGTATGTGACCAATAAAATTTGATTTGATGTCAGAGCAAAAACCAAGCCATGAGGTTGAAGAAATTGTCCGTAAAGAAACTCGAGACTGGATTGTGTCGAGGCAGAGATCTGGGAAGGGTACCAAAAAATGTCTACAGCATTGAAGGTTCCCAAGAGCACAGTGGCCTCCATCAGTCTTAGATGGAAAAAGTTTGGAACAACCAAGACTCTTCCTAGAGCTGGCCGCCTGGCCAAACTGAGCAATTGGGGGAGAAGGGCCTTCGTCAGGGAGGTTACCAAGAACACGATGGTCACTCTGACAGAGCTCCAAAGTTCCTCTGTGGAGGCCTTTATGATAGCATGGTGGTGGCAGCATCATGCTGTGGGGATTTATTTCCGTGGCAGGGACTGGGATACTAGTCAGGATCAAGGGAAAGATGAACAGAGAAAAGTACAGAGAGCTCCTTGATGAAAACCACCTCCAGAGAGGTCAGGACCTCAGACTGGGATGACTGTTCACCTTCCGACAGGACAACGACCCGAAGCACACAGCCAAGACAATGCAGGAGTGGCTTCGGGACTAGTCTCTGAATGTCCTCGAGTGGCCCAGCCAGAGCCCGGACTTGAACCCCATCAAACATCTCTGGAGAGACCTGAAAATAGCTGTGCAGCGAGGCTCCCCATCTAACCTGACAGAGCTTAAAAGGATTTGCAGAGAAGAATGGGAGAAACTCCCAAAAATTTAAGATGTGCCAAGCTTGCAGTGTCATACCAAAGAAGAATAGAGGCAGAGGCTGTAATCGCTGCCAAAATTCTTCAATAAAGTACTGAGTAAAGGGTCTGAATACTTATGTAAATGTGATATTTAAGTTTTTTATTTTTAATAAATTAGCCAAATGTTCTAAAAACCTGTTTTGCTTTGTCAGTAAATTAGGTATTGTGTGTAGATTGATGAGGGGAAAAAAAACAATTTAATCAATTTTAGAATAAGGCTGCAATGTAACAAAATATGTAATATTTTCTGAATGCACTGACGAGGGATAGTAGAAACATGATGTGCATCCATCATTGCGCACATTCTGGTCTGCCTTTCCCGCTAGCTAGCTCCCCCCCAGTGTTCGTTTGCCTTTAGATCCCTAACATTGCTGTTTGAGTCCTAATATACCATTCTCTATCGCGTGGAGCTGTAAGGAATTCTAGCAAGTAGCCTTTGTGTGCTGGAGTTGGAGGTATGGAGATGGAGGTGTGTGTGTGTGTGTGTGTATGTGTGTGTGTGTGTGTGTGTGTGTGTGTGTGTGTGTGTGTGTGTGTGTGTGTGTAGGTTACCTGTCCAAAAATGTAATCAATACATCATTTTTGGGTTACCCAAACTCAGTAATGTAATCTGATTACTTTCAGTTACTTTTATGGGTAATTTCCCCTTAAGAGACATTAGAAGAAGACAAAAATGAATATTACGAATTGAACGACATCTATTACAAGATAAATCAATGTTAGAGTTTACATAGCTGGCCATAAATGGAAGTTGCATTTTACATTATGGGTTGGTTATGTAGGCTTATTCTATCCCATTGCTATCTACTACAGATAATGACAAGATTAGGCTATATCTTTGAATTAAAAACCAAAACGTCTATCAGATTCCGTCATTCCAATTAATTTAATACCCCTTGATCTGCAAGAATATGACTCGGAAATATGGAAATATAGATTAGCCAAATTGTTAAATCTGAACATAACCACAAAACTAAGGATTTATTAGCCTACTCTGTTTATGAATTCATGAATGATGATTTAGTTGTCATGGGGGACTGATTGGGCTCATTGCTTCAAAACACGGTTGAAACATAAATGCAATGGCATGCTTTGGAGAACTACCAAAAAATGCTATTTGCATGTGAAAAATGTATGCCATATGCTGCATTTCTTATAGGCCTATTGTTTAAGTTTTTGTTGGTGTCACTGATAACTGATATCTCGATGATTTGCAGCTGTTTACAGTAAGTCTATCAAAAGTGGGCGAGTTTGAGCATGTGTCTGTTAGCCCTATGGATATTTTTTTTAAGCAGTACAAATTAGTTTGAGAAATAAACTCGTAAAAAATAACTTGTTTTTGACAGTGTGGAGCACAATACCAGAGACGAGTCTAGATTTTGTATTCCATAGGCTGGGATCCACACTACTATGCAGCTGTTGCAAGAGTGCATTTTTCATTGGCTATCCACTGGTCACATAAACAATGATTGCTAGGAAACTTAAACTTCAATTCAAGCATTATTTGATAAAAATACTCATATACATTTGTGAACAGCCATCCACAACAACCACAATCCGTAAGGCGCAAATAGCTAAATGAGAGAGCAGCAGTGTAATTCACATCAATGCGCTATGTAGATATCAATAATAAGTTATATCCGGATCGCTCGTAGGCTATACCACTGCTGTCTTCCTTACCTCAAAGCGTTTATTCATGTTGGATAATCAGCAGTCACACCATTGGAAGACATAGCTTGGACTGTAGCCTACAAAAGCATATTCCTGCTTTTCTTCCCGCGATCCATCAAACGCATTTGGTGTGTCATCATAGTGGTCTCTGACTTGGTCAGACTCGCTCAGGCAGAACAAACTTCAACTTGCGCCTTTTTTCAATGCTGATTTGAATGTCGTTGAGAACACAAACATCCTTTCTGCATTTAAAAGTAATCCTCGAAGTAATCATAAAGTTTTTCAAAAGTAACTTGTTCCATGCTGAAATTTCACTTACTGTAGCTTCTGCCCAGGCTTTCAACAACATTATCTTTCGTTATAATTCGTCCAGTTGTAGCATTCGATTTTCACGCCATAGCCCCCTATTTGGATTGGCAAATAGGGACTGATACCGTCGTATATCAATGTTTTATGGGTACGTAATCACGATACGACAAAGCTTGACATTATTCTCCCACCCTAGTTCCCTTATTACAAAGTGTTGCATCACAATGGCTCATATGATGAACTGTAAAACCTTTCGCTGTACATTTACAGCATTATACTGGCAGCAGAGTTTCAAGCTACAGTATGTAAAAAAATGTTGCTTTACAGCAGGGATGTTGTAAAAGTGTTTACAGTAAAACTATGCAGTATTATGCAATAAAGCATTATACTGTAAATGTGCCTACTGTAATCATTACAGCAATACAGCTATGTTATATAACGACAATAATGTGCTGGCAACCGCTGTCAGTATAATGCTGTACATTTACAGTAAGCCTATACAGCATGTTACTGTAATCATTTTTACAGTACCAATAATATCACTGTAATCTTTTTACGGTAATTGTAACAAGCGTTTATTCAAGTTAGATAATCTTTGGATGCCGACAGCAGTCGCACCATTGGAAGACATAGCATGGACTGTAGCCTACAAAAGCATATTCCTGCTCTTTTCCCGCGATCCATCAAACACATTTGATGTGTCATCATAGGGGTCTCTGACTTGTGGTCAGACTCGCTCAGGCGGAGCAAACTTAAACTTGCGACCTCGATGACATTACTGAATGTCATTGAGAAACAGAAAGGTGTCCGATTTTTTTTCACAAACATCCTTTCTGAATTAAAAAGTAATCCTAGAAGTAATCTAGTTCTGACTACAATATTTTTTGCTGATAACGTAACAGATTAAACTTAATTTTTTGTGGTAGTCCGTTTCTCTCCAACCGTGTGTGTGTGTGTGTGTGTGTGTGTGTGTGTGTGTGTGTGTGTGTGTGTGTGTGAGCCAGGAATCAAAGGCCTCCATTGTTGGAATGAGAAGCAGATGTTAGTGTGGAATTCTCCTGACTGCAGCAGTTTTTTAAACGGCTGTGCTTTGAGTGCTCCCTCGCTTTCTTGCTCTCTCACTCTCTCTCTCTCATTCTCCATCTCATTCTCATTCTATAAATGTATTTAATCTGAAATGTTTCTATTTCTCCAGTCTGGCCTGTTGTGAGTCATTCCCTTTTCCTCTCTCTAATATTTTAGGGGAGATTGGGGTTGAATGGGGCCATTTCTTACATTCAGCATCACTCCGTCAAAGGAAATATAGTATTATTATCTACATATATTTCAGAATGTTGTGTATCCCTGAATATAATCAGAATTCATATAAACATCACAGTTTTGAAATCATAGCTTGTCCAAAAAAAGTGCTCTTTTGGCACAACTTACCCCGTAGATGGGGTAAGTTATTCATAGGGGCAGGGTACAAGTTGAGGAGCCTACGCATTTGTGTACTGAATGAAGTATTACCACTACCTTTTTAAAACCATGTCTATTTTTAATTCCCAAAGACAATTCAACACAATCACTTGCATCTTAAACACCTTTTAGCAAACTTAACATGTGTAAATATTTGTATGAAGATTCAACAACTGAGACATGAACTGAACAAGTTCCACAGACATGTGACTAACATAAATGTAATAATGTGTTCCTGAACAAAGGGGGGGTCAAAATCAAAAGTAACAGGCAGTATCTGGTGTGGCCACCAGCTGCAGTAAGTACTGCAGTGCATCTCCTCCTCATGGACTACACCCGATTTGCAAGTTCTTGCTGTGAGATATTACCCCACTCTTCCACCAAGGCACCTGCAAGTTCCCGGATGGCCCTAGCCCTCACCCTCCGATCCAACAGGTCCCAGACGTGCTCAATGGGATTGAAATACGGGCTCTTCGCTGGTCATGGCAGAACACTGACATTCCTGTTTTGCAGGAAATCACGCACAGAACGAGCAGTATGGCTGGTGGCATTGTCATGCTGGAGGGTCATGTCAGAATGAGCCTGCAGGAAGGGTACCACATGAGGGAGGAGGATGTCTTCCCTGACAACAAGCTCAGTCCGATGATGCTGTGACACACCGCCCCAGACCATGACGGACCCTCCACCTCCAAATCAATCCCACTCCAGAGTACAGGCCTCAGTGTAACGCTCATTCCTTCGACGATAAACGTGAATCCGACCATCACCTCTGGTGAGACAAAATCATGACTCGTCAATGAAGACCACTTTTTGCCAGTCCTGTCTGGTCCAGCGACGTTGGGTTTGTGCCCATAGGCGACGTTGTTGCCTGTGATGTCTGGTGAGGACCTGCCTTACAACAGGCCTACAAGCCCTCAGTCCAGCATCTCTTAGCCTATTGAGGACAGTCTGAACACTGATGGAGGGATTATTGATGGCTGTTGTTGTTGCCATCCTGTACCTGTCCGACAGGTGTGATGTTCGGATGTACCGATCCTGTGCAGGTGTTGTTACATGTGGTCTGCCACTGCGAGGATGATCAGCTTGTCTGTCCTGTCTCCCTGTTGTTCTGTCTTAGGCTTTTCACGGTACGGACATTGCAATTTATTGCCCTGGCCACATCTGCAGTCCTCATGCCTCCTTGCATTATGCCGAAGGCACTTTCACACAGATGAGCAGGGACCCTGGGCATCTTTCTTTTGGTGTTTTTCAGAGTCAGTAGAAAGGTCTCTTTAGTGTCCTAAGCTTTCATAACTGTGACCATAATTGCCTACCATCTGTAAGCTGTTAGTGTTTTAACGACCGTTCCACATGTGCATGTTCATTAATTGTTTATGGTTCATTGAACTATAGTATGGGAAACAGCGTTAAAACCCTTTACAATGAAAATTTAAGTTATTTGGATTTTTACGAATTATCTTTGAAAGACAGGGTCCTGAAAAAGGGACATTTTTTTATTTTTTTAGTTTATATTAGCCCACACAACTTCACGGATGCACTTTCATGCCAGGTTTAGGACCTCATCTTGAAGCTTATAGAGACCCCAACTGATGTATTGAACTATCTTTAAATGATTTACTTTGGTATAGATACAAGCATCATGAAACCTCTAACACATTAAATGATTTTGACTTGGTGAAAATCAGTTTTTGGGATGTAATTTGTTTACCACTGTTTCCATGTGGTTAGTCCTTCACAGACTCCATGAAATGACAGCGTAAATATCTTGTCAAATGATTAATTTAGTGTATGGTTTTCTCGAAACAAGGGGTGGCTCAACTTACCCCACTTTCCCATAATGTTTTTCCCACCCCCCATCTCTCACCTCCCCCTGGTTCCAGTATCTCTCTCTCTCTCTACGTGTTCCAGGGGAGTTTTTGGTCTGGTGCAGCCTCTGTCTTTAGTTCTGGAAAGGTTCACATAGGAGCACCCCACCCCTGTGGTGTTACATTAGATGGGAGGGAGAGACAGAGAGACGTTCAGACTCAGAGGCATTCTCGAATTCTCTCTCTCACTTTCTGTCTTTCTTTCTGTTTGTATTTCGGGTGGTTTTTCTGTGTCATGAGACTGCCTGCCTCTGAGGCTAACTTGCCACGTTGACAGAATTTCTTCGTTCCTGCCGCTATCCCGGGCTGAAGGCAGGAAGTGGGTCTATCTCTGTCTGGCGGTTGGACTGCTGTGGACACAGCTTTGGTGTTGCATCACTATTCTACTGGGCTGTGGATGAATAGGGGATGGAAGGCAGCAGTAATGTTATTATCCAGGCCTCTCCCTCACACAAAGCCTTCATACCGGGGATGGATGATCCCCAGCCTGGAAGCCAAGTTGAAGCCATGGAAAAAAGGAGCATATCACTGTGGATCCCAGGCTAGATGGAAGAAGAGAGGGGTATATGTCAAGAGCTAGAATAGTCTATGGAACATTGATGTCTCGTATAGTAGTCATGATGTCTCACTAGACATGACACTATAGGGTCTAAACCATTAGTGATCTGATGACTACTCTCTCACTCAGTCTGACTGCTAAATTACAGTAGGGGAGAGGTGGGGTAAGGTGAACCAAAGGAGTAGGTTGAGCCACCATACATACACCAAATGAATCCTTTGACCAAATATTTAGGAAGAGGTCATTATTTCATGGAGTCTGTGAAGGAAGAAACCACATGGAAAATTAGGTAAGGAAGTTCAGTAAAAAAAAGAAAAGATTTTCACCAAGTCAAATTAATTTGTGTTAGAGTTTTCATGATGCTTGTATTTAAACCAAAGTAAACCATTTTAAGATTATTTAGACAAATTGCCATCAGTTGGGGTCTCTTTAAGCTTTAAAATGAAGTCCTTAACCTAGCATGAAAGTGCATCCTTGTAGCTGTGTAGGCTAATATAGTCAACATGTTTTCCCTTGGGTAAGTTGAGCCAATGGCCATGGGGCTTGGGGATTCGAACCAGCAAACTTTTGGTTACTGCCCCAACACTTAACTGCTAGGCTACAGCATTGTGTTGAATTGTGTTTGGGAAAATAAAGATATATATGGTTTTAAAAAGGTAGTGATATTTAATTCAGTACAAACATTTGTGGGCAGCTTCACTTATCCCAAGTTGTGCCAAGATGCCACTTTTTTGGGAGACGAGCTATATTTTCAAAACTGTCATTTTTACATGAATTCTGATTATTTCCAGGGATACAAAACATCCTGAAATACATGTAAATGTCTTTGTTAGAAAGAATACTATATTTCCCTTGGCACGGTGATGCTGAATGCAAAAAATGGCTCACCTTGTCCCTCTCTCCCCTCCCCTATCCCTCCTCACCCCGCCCAACACAGGCATCCTGTTTCACCATTTAGCTCAAGTGTGCTGAGCAGTGTTATTACTAATTTGGGAGTGAGGATTATATTCCTGCTTGAAAGTGTAATGGGATATGATTTCAATAGAGAACAAAACAGAGAAACATCTTAAGAGCTAAGATAATTTCTAATGATACAGATACATTTATATACACAGTTGGGCACCAACATTTTTTTTTGATTACATAAGCCATTGATTTGAGTTAATTTAATTATGTCGTGCTATAGAGGCATAATCTTAATCATAAGAGTAGGAAGAGAAGAGGAAAGACATGATGGATAATCAATCTTATGTTTTAACACTGTTGTTATTCACTCTCTCGCGCACTCGCTCTCAGGAGTTTCCTCCCTCATTGTAAAATGTTATCAATCATCCAACTTTGTTTTGTGTGATTCTAATCTTGCTTTCCCATCTTGTTGTGATGAGAGCCTGATACAGCAGAGAGCTGTTAGGTGTGTGGTGTTAGGTGTTAGGTGTGCGTGCATGCACATGAAATAGATCACCAAGCACAGTTGTGTTATCGCTGCATCGTTGCGCTGAGAAGGGGAATCAGTTAGTTAGTTACACGCCCATCCCCATCTCACTCCCTCCCAGTCACACAATCAACACCACCACATTCCTTCAGTACCTCTCCAGACAGAAACAGGCAAACAGATGTTCAGATGTTACCCAGAAATCATCCAGGGACTACTATGGCAACATGATGACATTCTCCTGACGTGAGATCACATATTTTTAAGTCTGTCTTCAGTTGCCTTCAGTTCAATCAATCAAATGTATTTATAAAGCCCTTTTACATCAGAAGATGTCACAAAGTGCTTATACAGAAACCCAGCCTAAAAGCCCAAACAGCAAGCAATTCAGGTGTAGAAGCACAGTGGCTAGGAAAAACTCCCTAGAAAGGCAGGAATCTAGGAAGAAACCTAGAGAGCGACCAGGCTCTGAGGGCTGGCTAGTCCTCTTCTGGCTGTGCCGGGTAGAGAGTACATGGCCATTAAGGCCAGATCGTTCTTCAAGATGTTCAAACATTCACAGATGACCAGCAGGATCAAAAAATAATCACAGTGGTGGTCGAGGGTGCAACAGCTCAGTACCTCAGGAGTAAATGTCAGTTGTCTTTTTATAGCTGAGCATTCAGAGGTCGAGACAGCAGGTGCGGATGAGAGTGAGAGAGAGAGCAGGTCAAACAGCAGATATGGGAAAAGGTAGGACATCGTGTGAACAGGTCAGGGTTCCATAGCCACAGGCAGAACAGTGGGGGGGGGGGGGGGGGGGACCACACAGGACACCAGAGAAGACAGAAGTATTACACCAGATAGGACAAACTGACCCTAGCCCCCAGGCACATAGACTATTGCAGCATAGATACTGAAGACTGAGACGGGGGGACACTGTGGCCCCGTCCGACGATGCCCCCGGACTGGGCCAAACAGGGAGGATATAACCCCACCCACTTTGCCAAAGCACAGCCCCCACACCACTACTATATCAACACACCACCAATGTACTACCCTGAGACGAGGCTGGGTATAGCCAACGAAGATCACTCCAGTCTGTTGTCTACAGTATTTCCATGCAGCAGCTCTAATATTATGTCCCCTCCTCTGTCTATCTGTCCTCTACAGTGTGTCCATGCAACAGTGCTAATGTGATGTCCCTTCCTCTGTCTGTCCTCTACAGTGTGTGGCCCCGCACTGTGTTCTGGTGCCTCCCATGTCCTGGCCTGCTAAGCCTCGTGTCTCCTCACTGGGCCTGGGCAATAGCTGAACCAGGGCTGCTGCTGGTACTACTGCTGCTGGTACTGGTACCGCTACTTGTACTGGTGGTGGTGGGTGTCCCAACCCGGGGGCCTGGAGGAGCCCTGTCGACCTCCCAGCCACACGAAGATGAACAAACTGACCGGCTTCCACAATAACAAAGCTATGCAGGACCGCCGCTGTGTCTGTGTCTTTCTCCCCAACGACGACACGCTTAACGTCATCGTCAATGTGAGTACTGCGTCTCACCTAGCTACCTTAAAATGAATGCTCTAACTGTAAGTTGCTCTGGATAAGAGCATCAGATGATTGATTATAATATAAATATACATGTATATAGGATCTCAGTACTATTCAGGTGTATATAAGGTGAGACTACTGGTATCAAGAGTGTAGTGGAACTGTTCTCACTAAATTGGGATTATATTTGTGATTAAGACAAAGTGTATTATCGAAAAGCAAGGGTCAGGAATTGCAGTAATTGTTGTATTTTACTTTCAAACTGGCAATTCCATTCATCCTTGTATCACAGTGTATCTTATTTAGGGCTGTCGCTGACCGAAAGTCATCTGTTCTTTCGACAAATCGATTGCTCATAAATATTAAGCGTGTATCTTTCTGTATATAGACACACCCTATGTGTTTTAATAAAATAAACTGTATGCATTGCGCTTGTCTGATGCTTAAAGCTTTGAGGAAATAAGACAAATGCCTCACGAGAGCGCCAGAGATCAAGATAACCAGAGCATTTTTTTTTTACCTGACCCGGCCATCCTCCTCCCGCTCTCGCTGGCTTTCGCAGATTCTGCCATTACTCTCCTGAAGTTGCTGACAATAGGCTACACGAGGAGTCAGCAACCTTTCTCATGTCGAATGCCAATTTATCTTAACATTTATACCGATCTGCGTGCCAGTTATGGGTTTCATTTGCATATTTTCGTGAAACAGTTTAATTTCATTTATAATAACGTATTTGTATCTCAAAATCATTGTCATGTGGTTATAATCAAAATATTCTATCCAAATCTAGATGAAAATTATACAAACCTAAAAATGAACTTCTATTGCCATTGCCAACTATGTACAAATATCCTACATAAAGCTAACAAATAAAAACATTGCAGCCAGGAAGTCGAAAATATCCTGATAAAAAAAAATCCCATTGGCTACACATGGCCTGTCTGCAACGAATTTAAAACATTATATCAACTATTAAGTTGGGTCCAGCCCCAAAGTTAGTGCTAGCGAAAATATTCTAGGCCCTCAGAGTTTAGCCAGTGAGCTCGGGACAGACACAGCTGTGGGCTATTTGCGCAAAGGAAAAAGAAGCAGTGTATGACTTGGGCAGGAGCTCACTGGAGCGAAGTACCTGCACCTCAAATGTTCTACTGCTTGAGCTCCTGTTCTTCTTATAGAATATTAGCTCAAAAGTATTGTGGAGCTCCTGCACCTAAATATAAACAGTACCACCACCCAAAAATGAGTACTGGAACCTATTTCCGTCCAAGTCAGCAGTAATAAGCAGTAATCAGGCCTATTTTATGGCGTTTCCACTGGATCAAAGCATGACATTTTTTGCTTTCACACTGAGTGGTTATAGAAAGGGAGAGAGATGGAAGATTTTTTCAGGTAGCCTATAGGCCTACTTCTGTGTGTGTGCATCCTTACTCAACATTGACTGGAGCGCTCCAAACAAAAGACAATAACTACATTTACAACTTGTAAAAGGAATGAAATTAACCCAAATGTGTTTGTCACAAGTGTAGCATAGGTTGTGCACTCTGCAAACAATGTGTCCACTCAGACATGTCAGGGTTGTGCGCTACTGGTGGAGAAGTCAGGTGCAGGAGAGCAGAGAGTTGTAAATAGGCGCACACTTTATTTATGAAGAGGCATTAAAACAGACAGACGCCACTGCGTCAAAACCTCCAGCCAAAGGTAAAAAGTGCAAGGCGCGAAACAGCCACAAAAATAAGCAAATGTTTAACAATTAAACATCCCTCGTGAAATACCACGGAATTACAGGGGAATACAGGGGAAAAACCTGCTGCGTAACATGAAACACGTAACAAAAACAATTCCACTCAAAGACATGGGGGGGGGGGGGGGGGGGGGGGGGGACAGAGGAATAAATGCATGCAGTGTGATTAGGGAATGTGAACTAGGTGTGCAGGGATGAAAAAATGGAGCAGCGATGGCTAGAATGCCGGCGACGTCGACCACCGAACAAGGAGAGGAGCCGACTTCGGCGGAAGTCGTGACAAGACAATGACAACGGAACGACTGGAATAATAATATTGAATGCATTAAAATAATTACCATAACCAAAGGAACAAACATTGTAGATGAGACATTATAGGAATTAACAGTAAATGTAGTACTGGTGATATATGTAATTGGGATTGATATACTAACAATCAAACGCAAACAATTCACACAATGAAGTTAAGAAACAATGAATGTGCACGAATTGGCGGGAGAAAGTGCATTGTGCATCTGGGTGAATGGTCAATCCGACCGCTGCATTGGCCATGCAGAATTTACATTTATATGCCCTCAGAAGTCAGGACATTCATACTTCACAGAGCAGTGTAGAGCTGTTGTC
This sequence comes from Oncorhynchus mykiss, assembly GCF_057628025.1. Taxonomy (NCBI): domain Eukaryota; kingdom Metazoa; phylum Chordata; class Actinopteri; order Salmoniformes; family Salmonidae; genus Oncorhynchus; species Oncorhynchus mykiss. Next base: position 35,651,410 of record NC_143040.1, read on the forward strand.
AAGGAAGTGAATTTGTGTTTATACAGGATGCACTGCCCCCAACTACCGTCAACGATCAGCTATACAGCTATACAGAGCCCTCCGCATTGTTAAAACATTTGGGAGGCGCATGGTGATCAGAAATACAGTGTAGACATTGTTAATGTTTTAAATGACTATTGTAGCTGGAAATGGCTGATTTTGAATGGAATATCTACATAGGAGTACAGAGGCCCATTATCAGCAACCATCACTCTTGTGTTCCAATGGCACTTTGTGTTAGCCAATCCAAGTTTATAATTTTAAAAGGCTAATTAATCATTAGAAAACCATTTTGCAATTATGTTTGCACAGCTGAAAACTGTTGTTCTGATTAAAGAAGCAATAAAACTGTCCTTCTTTAGACTAGTTGAGTATCTGGAGCATCAGCAATTTGTGGGTTTGATTACAGGCTCAAAATGACCAGAAACAAATACCTTTCTTCTGAAACTCGTCAGTCTATTCCTGTTCTGAGAAATGAAGGCTATTCCATACGGAAAATTGCCAAGAAACTGAAGATCTCGTACAACGCTGTGTACTACTCCCTTCACAGAACAGCGCAAACTGGCCCTAACCAGAATAGAAAGAGAAGTGGGAGGCCCCGGTGCACAACTGAGCAAGAGGACATAGAATATCTAGTTTGAGAAACAGACAAAGTCCTCAACTTGCAGCTTCATTAAATAGTACACGCAAAACACCAGTCTCAACGTCAACAGTGAAGACGTAAATGGACTAAAACCATTTAGGTCGGCCAACAGCCTAACGACCAAACAATTGACCAGTTGAATAACCGGGGTCAGACCTAGTCTAAATACCTCTGATCTCCCCCTGCACATCCTGACATTAAACCTCTTGCTATGTGTTCTCTCTCTCTGCTCAGGTGAAGACTTTGTGCCAGGAGCTGCTCATCCAGGTGTGTGACCTGCTCCGACTGAAGGACTGTCACCTGTTTGGACTCAGTGTCATTCAGAGTAAGAATGGTTTACCGTTGTCGCTGTGTGCATGTCTGTCTGTGTGTGTGTTTTCACGTGTCCATCGTCCATGGCTATGTGACATATCTCGCCCAGATCAGCCCATTTGTCTATGTGGTTAAAGTAGCCGCATAGCTTAGTGTGTGTCATATCAAAGGCATGAGCCTTCCTCTGTACAGTAAGGTCCCAATGAGTTACGCCTCAATTCTCCGGAGTTATGCACTTGTGTACTTCACCCCACACATTTAAAAGCATTGGATTGGTGTGTATACATGGGCTAGTGGGAGTTTCCACCACAGGCGCCGGTGGCACCTTAATTAGGGAAGACGGGCTCTTAGTAATAGCTGGAGCAGAATAAATGGAATGGTATCGAATCACATCAAACCCACGGTTTCCAGGGGTTTGATGCCATTCTCTCCATTCCAGCCATTATTATGAGCCGTCCTCCCCCCAGCAGCCTCCTGTGGTTTCCGTCTGTCTCATACCAGTCCTTTCCTTATAAATCAATTAAGGCAAGTGAACAAGTGCACACTTGGGACAGAAGGATGAATAATTAGAACAGAGAGTTAGACTCTCTGAGGCAGCCTTTGAGCAATCATTATGTCAGACATTCTACTGACTGGGCTGAACCAGTCCCTCTGGTGCGCGCCTCTCTCTGTCTCTTTCTTTTTCTCTTTATCACTCTCTCACTCTCTCTCTCTCTCTCTCTGTCATCTTAATCTTCTCTGTTAGTCGTACGTGTTATGAGCTGAGCATTTCCCTGCTGAACCAACAGGTTTGGCTCTTCTTTAAAAGCCATTGGAGTGGAAAAGTCAAGGATCAGAAAAGAAAGGAGGAAAAGGTCTGACAGGCGAGTCTGCCAGTATAGAGACTCTACTGACTCTAAGCCCCGCAGTACAGATGACAGATGATTAACTGCACATTTCACCAGGCAGACTGACTAGAGAGAGAGAGAGGGAGGGAGAAAAAGGAATGATGATGACTGGTAAATCAGAGCTTAGCTAACTGACTGGTCTGCTCCCTAGTTGTGCTGGAGAGAGTTGGAGTGGGGTGACAGAGGCATGGGGACGGAGTGATGATTGGTCAGTGCGAGGGACACAGAGGCTGAGGGGGTTGGAGCTGGGGCTGGGGGTGGTTGGTAGGGCTGGGGGTCGGGGTCGGGGTATGGGTTAGAGTGGGGATGGATAGTCACTGTTTGCCTTGTGATTTCATGCTGTTCAGACAAGCAGCTCAGGAATGTCCCTAAATCAGCCCCACTAGACTGGTCAATAGACTTGTCCTGCAGGGCACGTGATTGGCTCATACTGAAGACATGCAGGCATGCCATTGGCTCAGAGACCTGTCCTGTAGACTTAACATTGGCTCATGTCATCTGGTGGCTCATCTCATCTGGTGGCCATCTGTCTGACTGGCACTGCTGCGATGTGCTTTCCTTTGTAGTTGTTTCCACACTATAAAAATATTACTCTTTGGATCAACCTAAAACAATTGCATTGTTACAAGTAAATAAGTTAAGTTTTCTTAATTGAAAAAAATAAACTACATTTGTTGAAAACAAATACATGATTCAATGCCAGCTGTTATATTTGGTTATTATGAACAACCCTATATTTCAAGTTGCAGCTGACTTCTTTCAACAGTCAACTTACTTTTCCCCTTTGATTAAACCTAATAAGTAACATAAATACAAACAAATAAATATATATACACAACCCATTTGTTCAATTGTATTAAAAGCAGTTAAATACATTTCCTGTTAATCAAGATATGAAGTTGGTTCCATAACATGAAATAATGACTCCAAACACCTTCTTTACGTAAGACTTTCACATTAACTGGTTACAATATTGTAACTAAATGGTGACCATCTCATCAACGACGACCACTCTGTCATCATAAAATCATTAACCCCATAGAGTTATATAGAGGACTCTAGATGGAGTAAACCCATTTTGGCATGGACATTGCCATTGAGGGCTTACAACATTTTAAAGTAGTCAACTCGGTGGGACATCCTATGGGTTAAATAAGGATCACGTGATTCCATCTGGGTCATCAGGAGGGATCAGCCAATTAATTATATTTGTGAGCAAACACTAGGTGACAGTATGCACCCTTTCAGTTTGTTTTCCAACTCATCAAAGTAGTAGAAGAAGAAAATTGACTACATCAAAATGGAGATTGTCTCAGTGGCGCTGCCTGTGCACTCACATACACCTTAATGGGACATACAGTTTGGCAAAAAAGTATTTAGTCAGCCACCAATTGTGCAAGTTGTTCCACTTAAAAAGATGAGAGAGGCCTGTAATTTTCATCATAGGTACACTTCAACTATGACAGACAAAATTAGAAAATAAATCCAGAAAATCACATTGTAAGATTTTTAATGAATTTATTTGCAAAATATGGTGGAAAATAAGTATTTAGTCAATAACAAAAGTTTATCTCAATACTTTGTTATATACCCTTTGTTGGCAATGACAGAGGTCAAACGTTTTCTGTAAGTCTTCACAAGGTTTTCACACACTGTTGCTGGTATTTTGGCCCATTCTTCCATGCAGATCTCCTCTAGAGCAGTGATGTTTTGGGGCTGTTGCTGGGCAACACGGACTTTCAACTCCCTCCACTCCTTTGTTGCCTGAGCAGTGTGTTTGGGATCATTGTCATGCTGAAAGACCCAGCCACGTTTCATCTTCAATGCCCTTGCTGATAGAAGGAGGTTTTCACTCAAAATATCACGATACATGGCCCCATTCATTCTTTCCTTTACACGGATCAGTCGTCCTGGTCCCTTTGCAGAAAAACAGCCCCAAAGCATGATGTTTCCACCCCCATGCTTCACAGTAGGTATGGTGTTCTTTGGATGCAACTCAGCATTCTTTGTTCTCCAAACACGACGAGTTGAGTTTTTACCAAAAAGTTATATTTTGGTTTCATCTGACCATATGACATTCTCCCAATCTTCTTCTGGATCATCCAAATGCTCTCTAGCTAACTTCAGACGGGCCTGGACATGTACTGGCTTAGCAGGGGGACACATCTGGCACTGCAGTGTGTTACTGATGGTAGGCTTTGTTACTTTGGTCCCAGATCTCTGCAGGTCATTCACTAGGTCCCCCTGTGTTGTTCTGGGATTTTTGCTCACCGTTCTTGTGATCATTTTGACCCCACGGGGTGAGATCTTGCGTGGAGCCCCAGATCGAGGGAGATTATCAGTGGTCTTGTATGTCTTCCATTTCCTAATAATTGCTCCCACAGTTGATTTCTTCAAACCAGGCTGCTTACCTATTGCAGATTCAGTCTTCCCAGCCTGGTGCAGGTCTTTGTTTCTGGTGTCCTTTGACAGCTCTTTGGTCTTGGCCATAGTGGAGTTTGGAGTGTGACTGTTTGAGGTTGTGGACAGGTGTCTTTTATACTGATAACAAGTTCAAACAGGTGCCATTAATACAGGTAAAGAGTGGAGGACAGAGGAGCCTCTTAAAGAAGAAGTTACAGGTCTGTGAGAGCCAGAAATCTTGCTTGTTTGTAGGTGACCAAATACTTATTTTCCACCCTAATTTGCAAATAAATTCATAAAAAATCCTACAATGTGATTTTCTTGATTTTTTTTCTCTCATTTTGTCTGTCATAGTTGAAGTGTACCTATGATGAAAATTACAGACCTCTCTCATCTTTTTAAGTGGGAGAACTTGCACAATTGGTGGCTGACTAAATACTTTTTTGCCCCACTGTATATATAAAGTAAATCTTATTTATCTATCTCTGTGATATCTCCATCTAACCCTTCTCTGTGTCATCAAAAGCAACTTAGACTAATCTTGGGCCATGATCGAAAACATCAAAACCGTGATGTATTATGGGTGGCTTGTGACTGACTAATCTACAAATAATATTGAGTAGTTATTCATGATGCCAAGTGATTTGTAGATCATTAAACGTCCATGGGCTTGATCCACATGTGGTTTGCCGATACGTATAATATCTATCCAGGTGTTGTAAGATCTGGCATGGGTCAGCAACACCTGGGCAGAGGAACGCACCCATTGTTAGACGTTACAGTCGACTGCCAACAGACTGATCTACAAATTACCTTGCATCATACTCACTACTCATTATTTTTTATAGATTAGTCAGTCGCAATTTACGCACCAATGCATCGCATATTTAATGCTCTCTAACACAGCTGCTTTCTGTATGTAACTCTGGTTTGTTTGTTTCCCCCTCCAGACAATGAGCATATCTACATGGAGCTGGGCCAGAAGCTGTCCAAGTACTGTCCCAAGGAGTGGAAGAGAGAGGCCAGCAAGGTGAGTCAATCTACAGCAGTGGTTCCCAACCAGGGATACTAGGACCCCTGGGGATACTTGGCCTATCCACAGGGGGTACTTGAGAATGCACACTTCAGGGGTACTCCGGGCAGAGCAAAAATCAGTTTGCGGTACAGTAACCAAAAAGGTTGTAAAGCACTGGTCTACAGTACAAGACAACAGTAATATCTCTCTAGAGACGTGGAATATGGCTTGCAAGATTAGCCCTTTAGAAAAGAAAAGGAAAAGCCGCACACTAAGGGCTTCGATGCAATAATTGATTTAACCAACATGTCGACAGCTAAGCTGTCTTCATCAGGGTTTCAAGGTTTCCAAGATTAACGCAACATACATAGTACAATTAAATTTGATGTCAGCATCTGCTTTTGATTTCACTGTCAGGATGGTAGTTTTGATATTATATTGATAGAATGAATACACTGTCTTGATGGTTTGATTGGCTTGAAAATAACCAAGGTATCTTGATTTTTTCAGGGCATCGACCAGTTTGGGCCTCCCATGATTATCCACTTCAGGGCTCAGTATTACGTTGAGAATGGGAGATTAATAAGGCAAGTAATCCGACAGAGGTCCTAGAAATTACTATTAGCAATAGAAATGTACTATTTGATTCTGATAGATGCTGAGACTGTAACACGAATAGAGTGAAGACCTAAGCCGGGATTCAATCCAAGACTGTTGTAGCAGGGCTTGTCATTTAAAGGTCATTTCCGATTGAGCCGACATCTGCAGCGTTCACCGTGAATGCCATCTCATTTAAACAGCTCTCTACGGATTGAATCCCAGCCCTAGTATGCTGGACTGTGTCTCTAAAGGTTGTTATCAGTGACCATTCAGCCAGGTACTAGTACCTCCACTACTGTAGTATATAAATAGTAGTACTAATATAATGTCCATTATGTTGCACCCCACAGTGACTGTTCTGCCAGGTATTACTACTACTTTAATACAGTATAAAGATCAGTAGCATAATATTCTCTCTACTCCCCATTAGTGACTGCTCTGCTAGGTACTAGAGCCTCTGCTAGGTACTAGAGCTGGGCAATGTGGATGAAAATCCACATTGCAATAAATTTCCTGAGTTGATGCAATAACAATAAATAGAACATAAGTTTATAACATGAATGTGCGCCACAGCTTTACTTTAAAAAAAAAAGTTTTATTTTATGATCCTTTAAACTACTACTACTAGTTGCAGTGCCTTGCGAAAGTATTCGGCCCCCTTGAACTTTGCGACCTTTTGCCACATTTCAGGCTTCAAACATAAAGATATAAAACTGTATTTTTTTGTGAAGAATCAACAACAAGTGGGACACAATCATGAAGTGGAACAACATTTATTGGATATTTCAAACTTTTTTAACAAATCAAAAACTGAAAAATTGGGCGTGCAAAATTATTCAGCCCCCTTAAGTTAATACTTTGTAGCGCCACCTTTTGCTGCGATTACAGCTGTAAGTCGCTTGGGGTATGTCTCTATCAGTTTTGCACATCGAGAGACTGACATTTTTTCCCATTCCTCCTTCCAAAACAGCTCGAGCTCAGTGAGGTTGGATGGAGAGCATTTGTGAACAGCAGTTTTCAGTTCTTTCCACAGATTCTCAATTGGATTCAGGTCTGGACTTTGACTTGGCCATTCTAACACCTGGATATGTTTATTTTTGAACCATTCCATTGTAGATTTTGCTTTATGTTTTGGATCATTGTCTTGTTGGAAGACAAATCTCCATCCCAGTCTCAGGTCTTTTGCAGACTCCACCAGGTTTTCTTCCAGAATGGTCCTGTATTTGGCTCCATCCATCTTCCCATCAATTTTAACCATCTTCCCTGTCCCTGCTGAAGAAAAGCAGGCCCAAACCATGATGCTGCCACCACCATGTTTGACAGTGGGGATGGTGTGTTCAGCTGTGTTGCTTTTACGCCAAACATAACGTCTTGCATTGTTGCCAAAAAGTTCAATTTTGGTTTCATCTGACCAGAGCACCTTCTTCCACATGTTTGGTGTGTCTCCCAGGTGGCTTGTGGCAAACTTTAAACAACACTTTTTATGGATATCTTTAAGAAATGGCTTTCTTGCCACTCTTCCATAAAGGCCAGATTTGTGCAATATACGACTGATTGTTGTCCTATGGACAGAGTCTCCCACCTCAGCTGTAGATCTCTGCAGTTCATCCAGAGTGATCATGGGCCTCTTGGCTGCATCTCTGATCAGTCTTCTCCTTGTATGAGCTGAAAGTTTAGAGGGACGGCCAGGTCTTGGTAGATTTGCAGTGGTCTGATACTCCTTCCATTTCAATATTATCGCTTGCACAGTGCTCCTTGGGATGTTTAAAGCTTGGGAAATCTTTTTGTATCCAAATCCGGCTTTAAACTTCTTCACAACAGTATCTCGGACCTGCCTGGTGTGTTCCTTGTTCTTCATGATGCTCTTTGCGCTTTTAACGGACCTCTGAGACTATCACAGTGCAGGTGCATTTATACGGAGACTTGATTACACACAGGTGGATTGTATTTATCATCATTAGTCATTTAGGTCAACATTGGATCATTCAGAGATCCTCACTGAACTTCTGGAGAGAGTTTGCTGCACTGAAAGTAAAGGGGCTGAAGAATTTTGCACGCCCAATTTTTCAGTTTTTGATTTGTTAAAAAAGTTTGAAATATCCAATAAATGTCGTTCCACTTCATGATTGTGTCCCACTTGTTGTTGATTCTTCACAAAAAAATACAGTTTTATATCTTTATGTTTGAAGCTTGAAATGTGGCAAAAGGTCGCAAAGTTCAAGGGGGCCGAATACTTTCGCAAGGCACTGTAGATGGTTGTAGCCATCAATTGTCCCTTCATCCATATTAGCCCATTTACCTTGTTTCAAACTTGACCTTTCTCTAGTATATCAGCAAAATGCCTGCGATAAGTGATTGGTATAGTCGGTGTCGATAATTTTTGGGTTTATCGTCCCAGGTTTACTAGGTACTACTACTGGCACCTGGTACTACTACTACGTTAGTTATGTAGATCTACTACTACATAGCTATATGTGTCTAAAGGTTATTCTCCTCTCTCCCCCATAGTGACCGCTCAGCCAGGTACTACTACTACTGGCACCTGAGGAAGCAGGTGTTGCTGTCTCAGTGTATCCAGAGAGAGGAGGCTTACTTTCTGCTGGCAGCCTTCGCCCTCCAAGCCGATATGGGCAACTTCAAACGCAACAAGCACTTTGGGAAGTACTTTGAACCTGAGGCCTACTTCCCCCCATGGGTGAGTAGATCTAACCTTTTAACCCAGTGGTATTCGTAGTCGGGGTCGCGACCCTTAGGGAACTGCGGTGTTGTCGCCAAAATAAAATGAAAGATAATTAGAACAATTCAATTTTATTGATCAAATGTGTTTATTGGTTTCTTTTTATTTTGATGAGATGAAAATGCAAAGAATTGAAGGTTATTTGTTGATGTAAAAATCGAAATGTGCCGAATTTAAGGTTGTGTCATTAGATTTGGGGTGCGGTGGGGTCGCAATAAATTATACTGGAAACACTGTTCTAACCTAACTGGTACCACGTGGTTTCCCAGGCAGTATTCAGACCGTTCCAATTCACTCTCCCCCCCTTCCCCTGCCCCTTGGCGGGATAGGTATAATCAGAGTAGTGGTGAAGTATCCAACATATTGCTACAGATCTGCAAACATGGAAGGGTTAGGGCCGAGAGGAAGGAGTAGGGTGCGAATTAGGACAAACTGAGTGTAGTCTAACACACAGCCCAAATGTAGGTCTGTAGCCTGTTTTATTAATCACTGTGCTCCAACACTTTGACATGCTCCCTCATTGGAGCATGCTGGGATAGCTGGATCTAGAACACTAGTTTTATGTTGGTCCCTGGAAGTGGCACGCAGCACGATTTACTCTTTTGAGAAAGGATCTGAATGCGATCCGGCTACTCCCCTGCTCGACTTGACCCCCCCCCTCCCAGACACAACGGTGGTCCACCCCTCTGTTTACCAACCACGTCCTGTGATTAGCCTGTTGCCATCCAATCTCCATTTTGAAGCCACAGGGACGGAAATAGTTGTACGATCACGAATGGTACATAAATACCTCCTCTTAGGATGTTCTCTAACTGGATCTGAATGAGTGACTGGTTCAGGAGAAGCACCCCAAATCCAGACCTGACACTGACCGCTTTCTAGATTCCAGTGGGATTGGGGGCCCCTCCCTAATTGCACCCCATTCTCTATATAGTGCACAATTTTGACGATAGGGCTTGGGTCAAAAGTGGTGCACTATATAGGGAATAGGGTGGACGATGCCTTTCGTGCCCAGCTGGATGATGCCTTTTGGGACGTCATCTCAGTATGTGAGACATCTTTCCTCCCCTGGGTGGGGGGCTTCATCTACCTCCATTAACCCCGCTGGCAAGCCTTCCTTCCTGTCTTCTGTCATTGAACTGAAATTAGAGCCATTAGCCAGTAATCACACTCCACCGAGATGCTTTTAAGAGAGAATTTATTTTCAGCCTCTGTCTCTGCCGCTCTCTTCCAGGTGATAGCCAAGCGAGGCCGGGACTACATCCTGAGACACATCCCCAACATGCATAAAGACCAGTTTGCCCTCACCGCCTCCGAGGCTTATCTCAAATACATCAAGGAGTGTTCCCTTCTGGATGATGTCACAGTCCACTACTACAGACTCTATAAGGTCAGCAGTCAACCTCGACACACGCAAACACACACACACACACACACACACACACACACACACACACACACACACACACACATGATAAACTTACCAGTAAACTTCTATCTCTTCCACAGGACAAAAAGGAAGTGGAGGCTTCTCTTACCTTAGGACTGACCCTGCGTGGAATCCAAATATTCCAGGTACGAGAGTAAGAATGAAGTGGTTGTGATGGCTTGTGTCTTGGAATACACAGTTCATGTATATGGTTTAGATGGTGATTAATATCACGTACTGTATGTTTCTGTGTTTCTTTTAGAACATGGGGACAGTGAGACAGCTCTTGTATGATTTTCCCTGGAGCAACGTGGGCAAACTGGTATTTGTGGTGAGTAGAGCCATAGAGATAATACATATTGAATATATGAGTCATGAAAATTGTGACTTGAGTCAGATTCGAGTTCAAGTCCTACAACACTGATATATAGTGTTTTAATAATTTTTCTATAAGTAGAACATCTTCTCATTCCCTGTGTCCCTTGTTCAGAAATGTCAGATGTTGGATGTTGGATGTCATTTGGCACTTAGAAGGCTCAGGGGAATCCCTCTCTCTGGAAGATCTGTTGTTTTTTCACTCGTGATTCCAGAGTTGGTGACGTCTTTGGAGCTTGGAGCCAGTTCTGGCTTATGGCAGTGGTTAGTTCAGCTCTTACGCAGACTACAATTGTGGAAATAGTGACGCAGATCTCCTCTTGTCCGTATTACAGTTGGGTCTTCTTACCCCTTCAACAGCTACAGCTAGGAATGCGTCCCCTATGGGCCCTGGTCAAAAGTAGTGCACTACAAAGGGTATAGGGTGCCATTCGGCATGCTACCATGGCCCCCTGGAACTAATTAGGGCTTTAGGAAAACTCCCCTTGGCCAGGAAACACACACACACAAAATCAGTAGCATTATCTCAATTCCTTTTTCTGTCTCGTTTAGTCTTCTCTCTTTTCTCCGTTTAATTCTTAACCTGTCTGGGAACGGGGAATCCCTCACCAACAGCCAATGAAATTGCAGGGCGCCAAATACAAATCAACAGAAATCTCATAAATCAAATTTCTCAAACATACAAGTATTAGGCACCATTTTAAAGATAAAATTCTCGTTAAGAAAAACCCAGCCATTTTTCCAGCCAAAGAGAGGAGACACAAAAAGCACAAATAGAGATAAAATGAATCACTAACCTTTAATGATATTCATCAGATGACACTCATAGGACTTCATGTTACACAATACATGTATGTTTTGTTCGGTAAAGTTCATATTTATATCCAAAAATCTCATTTTACATTGGTGTGTTATGTTCAGTAGTTCCAAAACATGCAGTGATTTTGCAGAGAGCCACATCAATTTACAGAAATACATTATAAATGTTGATGAAAATACATGTGTTATACATGGAAATATAGATAAACCTCTCCTTAATGCAACCGCTGTGTCAGATTTTTTTTAAACTTTACAGAAAAAGCATAATCTGAGTACGGCGCTCAGAGCCCAAAACAGCCAAAAGAAATATCCGCCAAGTTGCGCAGTCAACATTAGTCAGAAATAGCATTATAAATATTCACTTACCTTTAATGATCTTCATCAGAATGCACTCCCAGGAATCCCAGTTTGACAATAAATGTTTGATTTGTTCGATAAAGTCCATCATTTATGTCCAAATAGCTTCTTTTGTTAGGGCGTTTGGTAAACAAATCCAAACACGCGTTCAGGTCCAACCGAACGCCGCGGCTTTTAGCGTGGCGACAAGTAGCGTAGCGATTAGAGCGTAGGGCCTGTTATCGAAAGTTTGCTAGTTTGAATCCCCCAGCCGACAAGATGAAAAGTTTGTTAAAGTGCAATTGAGCAAGGCATCTAACCCTAATTGCTCCAGGATCGCCGTTGATAATGGCAGACCCTGGCCTTGATCGCAGCCACTGAGGGTGTCTCAGGGGGAGTTGGGATATGCAAAAAAACACATTCCCAATACACACTTGTACATGTGTGAAATAGGACAAATATACGCACCCACCAAGTTATTATAACAATATTTGAACTGTTCGTTGATGCGGTGTGTCCAAAATGTAACAGCCCCCTTCTTACAACTATCACACTGTAAATGTCAGGATGTCTCAGTGAATTGGTTCCTCTAGTAAAGCTTTGTGTAATTATGAATTATACCCTATCATTTTATCTAGTGGTACAGTCATCAATGCCGCCGCAATGCTTTGCCACTTACGATAAGAGACCCTGTTTTGTTCTGTCTATGTCCCTGTATAGCCTTTCTATTCATATAGTAAGACTTACGAAAGCATGGAGTAGTGGTGGATGTGGTTTGTATAGGGACTAGAGGGGCCTCTTACAGCAGGGACCGTCAGTCACACCCTTCTTCTGAATAACAGACTCTCTCTCTCACTCCACTGCTGCTCCACCCTGAGCACGTCAGCCGGCCCAGCGCAGCAGTGGGCGGGAGCGGAGGGAGGGAAGGGTGGAGGGATGTGTCAATAAATACCACCAGATGTTGTCATGGTTAGCGGGTGGATAAGCTTTGTTTTATTGGCAGGGTCTGAGTTTTGATGGTTAAGGGGGGCCAGGGCTTGTTCCATTGGCAGGGGGTATGAATCTGATGGACAGAGAGGAGGTTTCTGGGCCTGGCCCCAGGTCTGGTCTCTGGAGATCCCAGGGTTGGATGGACAAGGTGTCCGAGTAGAATAGGACGGGACAGGCTCAGGCTAGGGCAGAGCCTCGGGGGTATGGCCCTACAGTCATTAGCAGGGTATGTCCTGCTCCACTGTGTGTGGGCTCAGTCTGGGAGGTCCAGAAAGGGGAGAGGAAGACATTTTTTCTGACAACTGTCAGACTCTTGAGAGATCAAATGGTCTTGATCGTGCAGATGGACAGCATGAGAGAGAGCCACTTAAGGAGTGCCAGGCTAACCTTTTAATAAACTGATATCTGACACTGCTCCACTCTTTGTGTGGCTTTGGTTTGGACCAGGGAACTGTTATAGTTATTTATCTCAAATGAGCTGGTCAGAATGATAGATCAATGGGGGTACCACAGGGTTCAATTCTCGGGCCGACTCTTTTCTCTGTATCAATGCTGCGGGTGATTCCTTGATCCACCTCTAAGCAGACGACACCGTTCTGTATACATCTGGCCCTTCTTTGGACACTGTGTTGACAAACCTACAAACAAGCTTCAATGCCATACAACACTCCTTACGTGGCCTCCAATTGCTCTTAAACGCTAGTAAAACGAAATGCATGCTCTTCAACCGATCGCTGCCCGCACCCGCCCGACTAGCATCACTATTCTGGATGGTTCTAACTTAAAATATGTGGACAACTACAAACACCTACGTGTCTGGCTAGACTGTAAACTCTCCTTACAGACTCATATTAAGCATCTCCAATCCAAATTTAAATCTAGATTTGGCTTCCTATTTCACAACAAAGCCTCCTTCCAAACATACCCTCGTAAAACTGACCATCCTACCGATCCTCGACTTCGGCGATGCCATTTACAAAATAGCCTCCAACACTCTACTAAGCAAACTGGATGCAGTCTATCACAGTGCTATCCGTTTTGTCACCAAAGCCCCATATACTACCCACCACTGAATGCTCTCGTTGGCTGGCCGTTGCTACATATTCGTCGCCAGACCCACTGGCTCCATGTCATCTATAAGTCTATGCTAGGTAAAGCTCTGCCTTATCTCAGCTCACTGGTCACGATAACAACGTGCTCCAGTAGGTATATCGCACTGGTCATCCCCAAAGCCAACACCTCATTTGGCTGCCTTTCCTTACAGTTCTCTGCTGCCAATTACTGGAACAAATTGCAAAAATCGCTGAATTTGGAGCCTTATATCTCCCTCACTAACTTTATGCATCAGCTATCTGAGCAGCTTACCGATCGCTGCAGCTGTACATAGCCCATCTGTAAATAGCCCATCCAACTACCTACAGTTGAAGTCGGAAGTTTACAGTTTTTGCAAGTCGGTTAGGACATCTACTTTGTGAATGACACAAATCATTTTTTCCAACAATTGTTTAAAGACACTTGTAATTCACTGTATCACAATTCCAGTGGGTCAGAAGGTTACATACACAAAGTTGACTTTGCCGTTAAACAGCTTGGAAAATTCCAGAAAATGATGTCATGGCTGTAGAAGCTCTTGATAGGCTAATTGACATAATTTTAGTAAATTGGAGGTGTACCTGTGTGTGTATTTCAAGGCCTACCTTCAAACTCAGTGCCTCTTTGCTTGACATCTTGGAAAAATGAAAAGAAATCAATCAAGACCTCAGAAAAAAAATATTGACCTCCACAAGTCTGGTTCAGCCTTGGGAGCAATTTCCAAACGCCTGAAGGTACCCCGTTCATCTGTACAAACAATAGTACGCAAGTATAAACACCATGGGACTACGCAGCCGTCATACCGCTCAGGAAGGAGACGTGTTCTGTCTTCTAGAGATGAACGTACTTTGGTGCAAAAAAGTGTGAATCAATCCCAGAACAACAGCAAAGGACCTTGTGAAGATGCTGGAGGGAACAGGTACAAAAGTATCTATATCCACAGTAAAACGAGTCCTATATTGACATAACCTGAAAGGCCGCTCAGCGAGGAAGATTCCACTGCTCCAACACCGCCATAAAAAAGCCAGACTACGGTTTGCAACTGAACATGGGGACAAAGATCGTACTTTTTGGAGAAATGTCCTCTGGTCTGATGAAACAAAAATAGAACTGTTTAGCCATAATGACCATCATTATGTTTGTTGGAAAAGGGGGGAGGCTCGCAAGCCGAAGATCACCATCCCAACGATGAAGCACGGAGGTGGAAGCATCATGTTGTGGGTGTACTTAGCTGCAGGAGAGACTGGTGCACTTCACAAAATACCGGCTTCGACTTTACAGCCCCAGAGTGTATTCATGTGGGATCGTCGTCATCCGTTTACTATCCAGAAGGTCCTAATTTAGCTTTTCCATGCTTGGTTATGCAACCACTGTGCTTTTCCTTTTCTCTCTATGGGTAGCTAGACCGCCATACACTGAGTGTACAAAACATTATGAACACCTTCCTAATATTGAGTTGCGCCCACTGTTGCCCTCGGGACAGCCTCAATTCGTCAGGGCATGGACTCTACAAGGTGTCAAAAGCGTTCAACAAGGATGCTGGCCTATGTTGACTCCAATGCTTCTCACAGTTGTGACAAGTTGGCTGGTAGTGGATCTCTACTCCAAATAGGTCGTTCCGTCTCATCCCACAGATGCTCAATCAGATTGAGATCTGGTGGCTAGGTAGGCCACTGCAGTAAGCTGAATTCACTGTCATGTCCGTGGAACCATCCCTGGACAATCCTAGCCTTGTGCCATGGGACATTATCCTGCTGAAAAACTCAATTTGCAGATAGGTACACTGCCATGAAGGTATGCACCTGATTGTCAATGATGTTCAGATATCCTGTGGTAAACGTTACTCCGCTTTTATCAAGAGACGCAATGTATGGAAGGAAAACACACCCCACACCATCATCACTAGCCTGCAATGTTGAGATGAGGCATGATGGATGGATGTACTCATGTGGTTTTCTCCATACCCTAGTCGTCCTATCAGAGTGAAACAGCAGGAACCAGGATTCATCAGACCAGGCAATGTTTTTCCAATTCTCCAGCGTCCAGTGTCTTCGTTCCTTAGCCCACTGCAATCGCAGTTTCTTATTTTTTTGCTGAAAGAAGTGGAACTCTGTAAGGTTATCGGCTGCCATACCCCATTCGTGTCAAAGTACGATGAGTTGTGCAATCTTTTATTGGTCTTTGGGCACCAATGTTGTACTGGACTGTCAGTTGACTAACTGTAGCCCGTTTGTTGCGCTGCCCAAATTGTGTCAGCCTCCTTTATCCTCTTTCATCAATGACCCGTTTTCGACCACTGGCCTGCTGTTGGCTGGATGTCATTTGGGTGATGGACAATTGTTGATACACACGGGAAACTGTTGAGCATGAGAAACCCAGCAGCGTGGCAGTTCTTGACACACTCAAAGCGGTGTGCCTGGCACCTACTACCATACCTCGTTCAAAGGCACTTAAAACATGTGTCTTGCCCATTCACTCTCTGACATACACAATCCATGTCTCAATTGTCTCATAAGTAAAAATACTTATTTAACCTGCCTTCTCCCCTTCATCTACATTGATTAAAGTAGATTTAATAGGTGACATCAATAAGGGATCATATTGTAGCTTTCACCTGGATTCACCTAGTCAGTCTATGTCATGAAAATAGCAGGTGTTCCTAATGTTTTGTACACTCAGTGTAGATGGAAATTAAATTCTAGATTGAAAAATTCTGCAACTCTTGTGCATTCGTACACTGCTTCAAACCACCTCTTGTATTTTCGAAGTACAAACCCCAGCAGAAATATTTTATATGGTGGTATAGAAAATACAACTGTTGCTGACACTACAGACTGCTGTTATTGTGTTAAACTTCTGCCAAGGTCCTTAGAGAAATTATTTGGCCACTGTTTTAGTCAGGGTTTCTCAAAGCTCTGACTCTTTGGTTTTGCCAAAATAGCACCCTAGTCCCCTATATAGTGCACTACTTTTGACCATGGCCCATAGGGCTCTATGTTGTAGTGCACTATTTCGGGAATACGGTGCCATTGGGACATAGCCTTTGGAATTTGCTCTCTGGTTATAAAATAAGAAAATGTTGAAATGTTAATGCAGTTTTGTTTGTGTCCCTCAATCAGTAGACTACGCTCTTATCTATATTATAAATACTTCTCCAGAGCGTGTTTTGGTTGTAAAGAAGTACAACAGAAGTAGTTTTCAAGAAGAGACCATTCTCTCATTGCTCTCCCTCCTATTGTGTGGTTTGCGTGTGGGCTAAGTATCTGGCACTCTAGCAAAGTGTCTGAATCTTCTCATGCATCCCCTCTGCAAATGAACAAAGATTCAGAAAATGAACAAAGACTATGAAAATTAACAAAGATGCAACACTCACACTGGAATCAGACAGGGTTGTTTCTCAGGCTCAAAAATATTCTATAATCATAAAGTTAAACATCAATCAATCAATGATTTCAATAAATAAAGCAATCAATTTGTTGCAGAGTTAAAACGGCTGGATGAACGTCATCTGGATGACATAAAGCATGAATATATCCTATAATGTCTGTCTGTCTGTCTGTCTGTCTGTCTGTCTGTCTGTCTGTCTGTCTGTCTGTCTGTCTGTGTTTCAGGGGAAGAAGTTTGAGATCCTGCCTGATGGTCTTCCGTCGGCCCGTAAGCTGATCTACTACACCGGTTGTCCCCTGCGTTCCCGCCACCTCCTGCAGCTGCTCAGTAACAGCCATCGCCTCTACATGAACCTGCAGCCTGTCCTCAAACAGGTCCGCAGGCTGGAGGAAAACGAAGGTAAACTACCTGGACACACCTGGTACTCACCTGCCTCGTCATACCTGGGCATAACCTGTACCTAGTACCTACCTACCTGGCCATCCTTCATACTGGAGCATTCTGGCTACCTACGTGGCCATGCTTCCATACTAGATCAGACTGGCTCTTATATCCTGTCTCTCTGCTTCTCTGTGTTTTTCAGCTTACCTCAACTTTGCCGATTGTAATGGTGTATGTGTTATGTGTGGGTCTCTCTGACCAACAACAGCTTTGGTACTGCTGTATCTAACCCTCTGTGTGTGTCTATCCCTCCTCTCCAGAGAAGAAGCAGTACCGTGAGTCGTACATCAGCGATGCGTTGGAGCTGGATATGGACGGGCTGGACAAGCGTTCCCGGGCCAGCGGTAGCAGTGCCGGCAGCACTGTGTCTCACCTCAAACACCTGTCTCGCCACTCTACCGCCAGCCACGGTAGCTCACACACCTCGGGCATCGAGACAGACAGTTTCCGGGCCCCCGGAGGGACCCCACACCGAGCCCTAAGGACTTGCAGCTCCTCAACGATTAGCCATGGGAGCTCACACACCTCAGGGGTGGAGAGTGGGGGAAAGGAGCGCATGTTGGACGATGATGGTAAGGCAAACTATTTCACAATTACACATTGAACACAAACACATGCAGACACACACTGAGAGCAAGACTGAATCTATCTCCTCCCTTTAGAAAAGTATATTCTGCTCTTGTTCATGGCATTGTTCTTCTGTTGGTCATGCCTGCTCGCCTGCTCAACTAGTGGTCATCACTGACCCTCTAGGTGTCTGTCCCTCCAGAGAATAATAGTAGTGTCTGTCTGTCTGTCTGTCTGTCTGTCTGTCTGTCTGTCTGTCTGTCTGTCTGTCTGTCTGTCTCTCTCTCTCTCTCTCTCTCTCTCTCTCTCTCTCTCTCTCTCTCTCTCTCTCTCTCTCTCCAGAGATTGAGATGTTAGTGGACGACCCTAAAGACTATGAGGAGCTCCATGAGCTGGCCCTAGAGTTGAACCAGGACCTGTGCATCCACATCACTGAGGACATGCTGACCATGACCCCTGACCAGACCAATGGATACTCAGGTATACAATCACTTCCTCACTGTATTCATTCCGCCTGTCTTAGCCTCCTATCTCAGTGCGTTGAGACTGGTTGAATTGTAATTTGGCTGGTAGTAAAAAGTAGTAGTGGTAGTAAGAAGTAGTAGTAGTAGTAGTAGTAAGAAGTAGTAGTAGTAGTAAGAAGTAGTAGTAGTAGTAGTAAGAAGTAGTAGTAGTAGTAAGAAGAAGTAGTAGTAAGAAGTAGTAGTAGTGGTAAGTAGTAGTAGTAAGAAGTAGTAGTAGTAGTAGTAATAAGAAAAAGTAGTAGTAAGAAATAGTAGTAAGAAGTAGTAGTACTAAATGTCATCCTCTCTGTCTGTACCGTAGGGCTCATAGTGAAGGACGTCGGCTCATCCACCTCCAGTTCCTCTGAGACCGTGGTCAAGATGAGAGGCCAGAGCATTGTGTCTCTCCCTCAGGTCAGTGACAGTGACGGCATTTCCTGTTTGGCACTTACGTTTTAGTTATTTAGTAGATACTCTTATCCAGAACAACTTACAATGAGTGCATTCAACTAAAGTAGATAAAACAATCATGATCATTGATTCATCAAGTAAAACCTTCATAAAACATACAGTTGAAGTCAGAAGTTTACATACACTTAGCTTGGAGTCATTAAAACTTGTTTTTCAACCTCTCCACAAATGTCTTGTTAAACAAACTATAGTTTTGGCAAGTCGGTTAGGACATCTACTTTGTGAATGACACAAGTCATTTTTCCAACAATTGTTTACAGACAGATTATTTCACTTGTAATTCACTGTATCACAATTCTAGTGGGTCAGAAGTTTACATAAACTAAACTAAACTGACTGTGCCTGGAGCTTGGAAAATTCCAGAAAACGATGTCATGGCTTTAGAAGCTTCTGATAGGCTAATTTACATAATTTGAGTCAATTGGAGGTGTACCTGTAGATGTATTCCAAGGCCTACCTTCAAACTCAGTGCCTCTTTGCTTGACATCAAAATAAATCAGCCAAGACCTCAGAAAAGAAAACGTAGACCTCCACAAGTCTGGTTCATCCTTGGGAGCAATTTCCAAACGCCTGTACAAAAAATAGTACATAAGTATAAACACCATGGGACCACGCAGCTGTCATACCGCTCAGGAAGGAGACACGTTCTGTCTCCTAGAGATTAACATACTTTGGTGTAGTAAAGTGCAAATCAATCCCAGAACAACAGCAAAGAACCTTGTGAAGATGCTGGAGGAAACAGGTACAAAAGTATCTGTATCCACAGTAAAAACGAGTCCTATATTGACATAACCTGAAAGGCTGCTCAGCAAGGAAGAAGCCACTGCTCCAAAACCGCCATAAAAAAGCCAGACTACGGTTTGCAACTGCACATGGGGACAAAGATCAAACTTTTGGGAGGAATGTCCTCTGGTCTGATGAAACAAAAATAGAACTGTTTGGCCATAATGACCATTATGTTTGGAGGGAAAAGGGGGAGGCTTGCAAGCCGAAGATCACCATCCCAACCGTCAAGCACGGGGGTGGCAGCATCATGTTGCTGCAGGAAGGACTGGTGCACTTCGCAAAATAGATGGCATCATGAGGTAGGAAAATTATGTGGATATATTGAAGCAACATCTCAAGACATCAGTCAGGAAGTTAAAGATTGGTCGCAAATGGGTCTTACAAATGGACAATGACCCCAAGCATACTTCCAAAGTTGTGGCAAAATGGCTTAAGGACAACAAATTCAAGGTATCGGAGTGGCCATCACAAAGCCCTGACCTCAATCCTATAGCAAATTAGTGGGCAGAACTGAAAATCTGCATAATCTTTGCTAGTAAGAATAAAGGAAAAGGTACAGCAGAACAGAACAGCAGTTTTTACGTCATTTAAGTCAATAATTTTACTGATTGTTCTGCTTCTGTTCCATTCCCCAGACCTCCATGTGCAGGAAGCCTCAGACGTCAACTGACCGCCACAGCCAATCCCTTGATGACGTGCGTCTCTACCAGAAGGGCTGTCTCCATTGGGCGGAGCTATGCCAGGACACCGCCCACAGCTACACCTTCGGCTGCGCCCAGGAGCTGAGCGACAGCAGCGGTTACCAGGGCAACCTGGCCGAGCAGTGCGCTGGTATCCGCGGTGACCAGCTTGACTGCTTCCCCATCAAGAGGACCAGCAAGTACTTTTCCCTGGACCTGACCAGCGAAGAGGTCCCAGAGTTCGTGGTGTGATGGCTGATCAGGGGGAGACGGGGATGAGGAGACCCCTGCTCCCCTGCCTCCACATCTCAGATTTGGAGGGGCCTCAGGAAACTGAATGGGACGAGAGAAGAGGGTTGGAGTTTTGGAGAGGTGATACTTGGTTGTCTTTCTATTGCCCTAACCTTTCAGCCATAACCTGTCAGCCATAACCTGTCAGCCATAACCTGTCAGCACCAGACTTGTGAAGAGTCAGATGGACTGTAAAAGCCCTACATCCACCAGACTGACATCACCAGTCAACATAACCATGTAACCACCTGAGATGACATATGTAACACACTACAGAGACAAATAACTGACAGTGAAAGCCCTTTGAGGTATTTTTTGTGTTGCCAAAATGGCAATAAATAAAAAAGGATCAACATTTGCTGGGTTTCAAGAAAACCTATCTGCGCCTTTTAATTGGACCGATGCTGGTTGGGAATGGAGTGTAAAAGGAAAAGTAAGGGAATGTCGAAATATCTCACCATCACTTTTTTATTCAAACAACCTCTGACTGTCTGCGTTTCCAAAGCATGTATTCTCTCCAGATGTTTTCTGGATCTGATTCTTGTGCTTGCGAAGATAAATAATACTTAATTCGCACAGAAAACAAAAACAAACGTTCTGATGTTAACACACTTGCGTGTGCCTACTTCGACTTTACTAATGCAGTGCAAACAAACAAACACACACACAGCGAAGATATCAAAATATTCTACCATGGAGAGTAGATCCCACTCTCCTTTCCCTACAGAAAGAAGGGAACTCTCATTGATAGTCAAGCTAGATGTGCAATGAACCAAAGACAAGTTACACTAAGCACGAAAAGAAAAGCCACTTGGCTCCAAGCCCTCATGTCCACATGATTATTATTTTAGTGTGCATCCAACCAACCAATGAAATGATACAGCCTCCTGAATCCATGACAGGATATGATATCACCATGCGCAGGTTCTGTATCGTTTCAGAATCTAGAGGTTGATCCAGAGGAGGGAATTTGGATTGGTCTCAGAGTATTTTTAGAACAAGGAACGCTAATGATGTCCTTGTTCTCACGTTTCTCCCTTCCATCCCTCTGTCTCTAGTATGAAGTATGTATGATGTGACATAATCTGGGAGCCCAGAACCAAATCCAGCGTGCGCTAGTCTGTCACAAGAGATTAGAAGTGACGCGCCTCCGCTCCTCTCTTTACAAGGAAGTGCAATGTGTCAACAGTTCCCCTGTAGAGTTGTGTCCTAGTGTAGCGACTAGACTGATATTATGAATACACCCAACGTGCCTTCATCACCTATGCAGGCCCTGAACCACAACCATGCCTTGACAATCAATCACAGCTTCTCACTAAGCAATGCAACACTCCCACATGAGTCACAGAGATCAGTTTTAAGTCATAAGGTCAATTTTAAGCTCTTCATCTGTAACTTTATTCTTGGTCAGCAGTACATTGGTATTTAAAGGCCCAGTGCAGTCAAAAAAACATGATTGTTCTGTGTTTTTCTATACATTGCCACACTATGATGATATACTGATGATATACTGATGAAATACTGTAAAAATGCCCTTTTAGTGTAAGCTGTTTGAAATGAATGCCTGATATTTTAGCCTGTTTTGGTGTGATGGAGTTTTAGCCTGCCTGGTGACATCACCAGGCGGTAAATTAGTTAACAGACCAATAAGAAAGAGTACCAAACCTCTGCCAATAACAGTTAGTTTTCCCCTCCCCACTCAGAACACTCACAGACAGTCCTAGCAAAGTTATTGTTTTTCACTAAGAAGCTATTTTTGTTTATTTTTCACCATTTTAACTGAAAACAGTAAGCTACTTAACTGTTACCCAGAAATGATTTGATATTGAGATAAAAATACATTGGACTTTTAATCATTGACTTCAGAGTTTAAACATCATTATTCAAACAGTTTTAGCAGATTAACCAATAATCAATGAAGGGGATTACCCTAATGTCATCTACCATCCCTAGCCTAGCTTTATGTTAAACGTGGCACTTATTTAAATCTGTGGTAGTTAGGTTCCTGTCATGTGAAAAGTAGCCCAGATGACGTCATGGGCTGGTTCAAGACTTCCTGACTACATCATTGGCTGTGCCAGGTCTGATGCTTGGGGCAGGATGAGTTTCTACATGCCCTCACCTGTCTGTCTGTGTACAGAGCTGAGGAAAGCTGTAAGATGTAATCACACACACACACACACACACACACACACACACACACACACACACACACACACACACACACACACACACACACACACACACACACACACACAATGGAGCTGGGTTGGCTTTAGGCCAGCTATGAAACTGACATTTTCACTTTGTTCTTTCTATATGTTGGTAGTTTATTGTTTTTTTCACTCGGCTGTCTTTGTTAGTCCTTAAAACTGTCTTTTGTTTGTTTTGTCTCGATAACTATTTTAAATTGGAACTTGTTACATTTGTTTCTTTCATTTGATCATTTTAGCTGATTGGAAGTAGAAAGTGTAATATTTTTTGTATGGGGTGTTTTAGAACAGTGAGATTCGTTGTATATGTTGAAAAGGTATTCTTTGTGTGCAGTTGGTGTGTGTCAGTATTATAAGCAAAGTACACTCACCGGAGAGTTTATTAGGTACACCCATCTAATACCGGGTCAGACCCCCCCCTTTGCCTCCAGAAGAGCCCAAATACTTTGGGTGTCGGAAACATTCCACAGGGATGTTGGTCCTCGCAATGGCATCACGCCTGTTGCTGCAGATCGGATGGTGGTACATTTATGCTGCAAACAGCCCGTTCCAACTCATCCGTGACAAGGATCGACGAGTTGTGCATTCCGTTGTGCCGGTCTGCACACCACTGTTGTTGTACTGTTATTTATCTGTTTGTGGCCCGCCTGTTAGCTTGCACGATTCTTCTTTCTCCTTTGACCTCCGTCGTCACCGAGCTGTTTTCGCCCACAGGACCTCCGCTGACTGGATGTAAACCCTAGACGCTGTGATGTACCTAATGAACTGTCCGAGGAGTGTATGTGACAGTGTTACAACCCTGTGACACCAAATTCACTTATTTTCAATATTGGGCCCTTTTTTACCCAGGTATAGTCGTGATTTCAACGTACAGTAGCTGAAGAACATTGATAACAATCCGTTTAATTGGCCAAGAGGCAAGGTGTGAAACCCAACACTTCACAAATATAAAGTTAGATTTCTTATACATTACTTTCTGTTAAAGTGTAGAAACAGACAAGACTGCCCTCTCTTGCCTCTTTTATTCGCTATCGTCATAGAGATTTCTTACTCTTAAATCTCCGAACCGTACCTACTCAATGTAAATTGAATCTAGCGTTTGTCTTCCAAATTTGTTTTACATTCAGTACTTTTGCATTTCTACCCCAGTCAGTAAACCTTATTGAGAAGACCGTTTCAGTGACCTCCTCGTTTTATGTGTAGTGATAGTACAGTAGGCATGTACAGTTGAATTCCAAACCTCATTCACATGGTTTAATATCGCTAGAGTAATGAACAAAAAATTACTACTTCAATATGTACTTGGAATTCAAAACTACTGTGTGCCTCAGTTAAGCAATAATTTGTCAGTGTGGATCAACATTCTAGCTGAGCTTTTCCATTGCTGCTCCAGAGATCTTTATTCTAGAACATTCTAGAGCCCTCTAAAACACTTCTGGAACCTTTAGAATGTTTCAGAAGCAGCTCTGCTGTGGTACAGTGGAGAGACCTGACATTTTCACTTCTCTTCACAGCTGGTCTCATCAGCTGGACACGTTGGCCTAGAATACTGAGCATGGCATCTTGGCCTAGAACCACAGAGCAAAGCATCTTGGCCTAGAAACACAGATCAGGCCAAGGCAGCAAGAAACAATTGTTGGAAAGAAATGTGTAATAATTAATTCACTTATGAATTTGATATCATTGTCTGATTTCAAAGCAAAAATTAACGCTGTAACAGTTTATATTCCAACTCATTAATATTGGGTATCTGAGAAACAGAAAGAAGGTTGTTCACATGTTGAAATGAATCGTTTTCTGGTAGATTATTGGTGATATATTAACCCAGTGTGTGTCCAGGTACATAGCCATAAAAACAGAATCACAACCTGAAAACTTTTGCATTCGGATAAACTCTCTACTCTGGTGACTTAGGCTTCAGTGCATATCATAAGTATTCAGCCCCCATGGATTTCTTCAAAATTTATTGTTGTCAATGATCTACACAAAATACTCATGTACATTTGAATTCATGGAAAATAGGACACACATATACGCTGAGTGTACAAAACAGAGCACCTTCCTAAAATTGAGTTTCACCCTGTTTTTTCCCCTTCAGAACAGCCTCAATTTTTTGGGCATGGACTCTACAAGGTGTCAAAAGCGTTCCACAGGGATGTTGGCCCATGTTGACTCCAATGCTTCCCATAGTGCTGTCAAGTTGGCTGGATGTCCTTTGGGTTGTGGACCATTCTTGATACACATGGGAAACTGTTGTGTGAAAAACTCGGCAGCGTTGCAGTTCATGATGACACACTCAAACCAGTGCGCCTGGCACCTACTACCATGCCCCATTCAAAGGCTCTTTTGTCTTGCCCATTCACCCTCTGAATTGCACAAGTTCACAATCCATGACTCAATTGTCTCAAATCGTTCTTTAACATGTCTCCTCCCCTTCATCTACACTGATTGATGTGGGTTTACCAGGCAACATCACTAAGGGATCATAGCTTTCAACTGGTCAGTCTATGTCATGGACAGTGTGTCTTGATTAGATAAATATGTAACTTCTAACAATACATGTTAGAAACACCTTTGGCAGCGATTGCAGCTGTGAGACTTTTTGGGTAAGTCTCTTAGACCTTTGCACACCTGGATTGTGCAATATTTTCACATTATTCTTTCAAACTTCTTCAAGCTCTGTCAAGTTGGTTGTTGATCATTGCTAGACAGCCATTTTCAAGTCTTGCCATTAGCTTTTCAAGCAGGTTTAAGTCAAAACTGTAACTAGGCCACTCAGGAACATCTTGGTAAGTAACTGCAGTGTAGATTTGGCCTTGTGTTTTAGGTTATTTTCCTGCTGAAAGATGCATTTGTCTCTCAGTGTCTGGTGGAAAGAAGACTGAACCAGGTTCCTCTCTAGGATTTTGCCTGTGGCTAACTCCATTCTGTTTATTTTTATCCTGGAAAAACTCCCTAATCCTTGCCAATGACAAGAATACCCATAACATGATGCAGCCACCACCATGCTTGAAAATATGGAGCATAGTACTTGGCGATGTGTTGCATTGAATTTGCCCCAAACATAAAACTTATTCAGAGCAAAAAGTCCTTTGGCACATTTGTTGCAGTATGAATTGTTTAGAGCCTTTTCACTCTGTCATTTAGGGTAGTATTGTGGAGTTACTACAATATTGTTGATCTAGCTTCAGTTTTCTCCCATCACAGCCTTTAAACGTTGTTACTTTTTTTTAAATGGCCTCATGGTGAAATCCCTGAGCTGTTTCCTTCCTCTGCTGGCAACTCCGTTATTAGGAAGGACACCTGTGTCTTGGGTGTATTGGTTCACCATCTAAAGCTTAATTAATAACTTTACCATGCTCAAAGGGATATTCTGTGTCTGCTTTTTACCCATCTACCAATCTGTGTCATTCTTTGTGAGTCATTGGAAAAGCCCCCTTGTCTTTGTGTTTGAATCTGTGCTTGAAATACACTACTCGACTGAGAGACCTTACACATAATTGTGTGTGTGGGGTAGTGATAAAAATGTACCAACAAATCACAATTATATCCAGTTCAATCCCACTTTGTTAACTCAACAAAATGTGAAAAAAAATCCAAGGGGGTGGTGGGGGTGAATGCTTATGATATGCACTGTATATACACGGCCATACTGACACCGAGTAAGTGTCTGTATGTCTGCACTAAGTATCCATAGTCCTTTCTGTGAAAGGATCTCCCTTCAGGAAAAACATTTTTTGGGGTCAAACCCTGTAGTAGTGAAAATGTTTTGTTAATATGAAGTCTGGGGCGTGCCGCCTTGGTAATAATACCCATAACAATATTCAATAAAAAGGTACATTTATTTGCCAAAATCGAGCTGTCCTGTCCTCTCTGATGTTTGGTCAATCTTGTGGAAGCCATTATTATATAACAGACAGAGCAATAAAAACATCCGACAGTCAAACACACTGGCCCTGTTCGAATACTTTAAAACATTGTACTTATTCTCTTCCTGAAACCAATTCCGATAGCGGCTATTTCGAAGATGGATCTACTTGCAGTGACTGTGATTTCCGTTTGTTTTCCGCTACTTAATTAACTTGGCTGAGTGCAATGACTGTAAGTTGCTCTGGACAAGAGTGTCTGCCAAATGACTCAAATGTAAACAAACTGTTAGACGAGTGAATACTTTAACCCTTCCGTGAAGTATTCACGGATCTAACAGTTGGTTTATCAAAGCAAAGCTCTGTAGTAGAGTCAGTCACCTGTCCAAATCATGTTTAGATCATGAATTACTTTAAGTGGGGAATTTTAAAGGATTCAAACTGAGTCCTCTGCTCTCTGATTGACATTCTGAGAACACTGGAGAAAGCCAGGATGCTGTATCCATGAAGACATGCTGCCCTCTGCTGCCCACGGAGAACATCTTTCCTCAGCAGTTTTTCTACCTCGTCATACCCTAGTTAGCCTCCAGGTGCCAATGTTGGCTGTGTTCCTACAACACCAAGCCAGAGCCGTGAGGTCTGCAGAAGGGTCGAATAGAGATGAGGGATCATGAGGCAACATCATCATCATCACACACACACACACACACATTGCACATAAATGTAACATGCCTGTCTCTCTCTATTCCCTCCCGATGTGCTCTGGCTCCTCTGGCTAAGAGGGAATAATGTATACATATGTGAGTGTACGAGAGTGATTGGCTTTTCTGTACAGTATACTATTTACTTGAGTGTGACAAAAAGTTACAGTGGTTTCTTATAGCTATAAGCATGTGTATATGAGGGAACTGTGTACGGTACGCTTTGTGCGTAAGAGTACATGAGTAAGTGTTCCCAATTGTTGAGTTTTGCTCTACACTACAGTACTTGAGTGGGATGGAGAGTTGTGTTGTGCTTTGGATGAGTGTTTCTCGTGGAGAGAGATGCTGTGTGTGGGTGGCTAGGTTAAAGAGAACATTAATAACATTGTACACAATAGGGACACCCCTCCTCTCTCTCTCTCCCTCTCTCAGTATGATGGTTGGAACATCATAACCTTCCATTCAACATCATCTTCAACCTCATCTCCCAATTGTTTGTATATTTACTATTGTACCCTACAAATTCTGTCGTGAATTGTAATAACTGTCAATTCAAGAAGCCAATCTTTCCATGTAAAAACACAGAGGAGTAGAGAGATCAGATGTGGTTTCAAATCTACAGGAAACATGGACATCTAAACTCCTCCCCCAGCCTATGACGTCAATAGTGTCCCTCTCTCTCTTCACCCCTCCTCATCCTTCGCTCCCCCCTTTCCCCCCCCAGCTACACAGCTGTACAGGAAATCAGTCATCCACCATCCACCACTGTCGCCACGGCAACACAGACAGGGAAATCAATTTTTATCAGCCTCTTTCCTTTTCTCTCTCTCTTTCGCTCTCTCTCCCCATGTCTCGATTACTTTCTCGCTCTCTTCTTTTCTCAGTCTTTTGTCTCACTAAATAATATGTAATTCTTACTAAACATGCATATTATTTTTATATTATTACGCGAAGCAGGATGATTCCAAAATTATGCCCAAAGGCTGCTGGCAGATCATTAGAGACGTGTGTGTGTGTGTGTGTGTGTGTGTGTGTGTGTGTGTGTGTGTGTGTGTGTGTGTGTGTGTGTGTGTGTGTGTGTGTGTGTGTGTGTGTGTGTGTGTGTGTGTGTGTGTGTGTGTGTGTGTGTGTGTGTGTGTGTGTGTGTGTGTGTGTGTGTGTGTGTGTGTGTGTGTGTGTGTGTGTGTGTGTGTGCATGTCTGTGTGTTTAGGTGACAGTAGTGTCTCCAGTCCAACCGTGCTGACTGACCTCTCATTAATCCCATGGGGCATCAGGGCAGGACCGTTCTCCCCTGCCCTGGACAACAGCTGCTGCTGGGGCCAGATGGTCACGAAGCAGATTTGAAATCCCCCAACCCTCTTTACCCCCGCCCTGATGCCAACCAAACCAACCCCACCCCATGGCCTGTTGCCCACACACTCACACTCTTCATCGGGAGACCCATTCAATCATACATCCTCTTATTATCTCTTAGAATTCGGATAGCGTTTTTTTTCTGTCAAAGCTTCTTCTTATTTGAGTTTTTTATGTTTCAGGAATGTCTGTTTCTGCTGCTTGTCTCCCCTCTCACTCCTCTGCCATAAACACTAGCCTACCACCCCATACCAATTTATAATTGTAGTATCCTAATAATTCTGAAAATAAAACAGAAGCCTGTAGTATATCTGGGAAGGAGGAACTGTTTCTGCTCCTCTTCTCCCCTCTCCCTCCTCTGTCACAAACACTAGCCTACCCTCACTATACCAATGTATAATTGTAGTAGCCATATCTGAGAGAGAGTCCTCTATCCGAGGGATTAGTAATCCAGTGCTTATTAAACTAGCTCATTAACTAAAACAGCCTCAGTGACACCGAAACAGGGTTCAGAGATGATCCCATGAGCCGATAATAAAACATGATAATCAGATTACAAATTCTTTATCTTGTTGTATTCCGTGGAGGTTGTGGGCTATAACTTTGATGTTTCTCTCTGGGGTTGTGTCCCTTATGACACCCTATTTCTCTCTGTAGTGTACTACTTTTGGCTTTTTTTTTAAGCAGTGCACTACATATAGAATAGGCATAGGATGCCATTTGGGACGCAGCCTGGCTTTAAACCATCCCTCTTCCAGAGGCCTCTTCACTCACTACTGAGTGAATTACACACCACCTCGCCCGGTTTGGGGTCAGGTCCATTTCAATTCAGTTGATTCTGATTCTAATTCCAGTTTCTGTCACTGAAAAGCATTGAGGAAAATATTCAGTTTATTGACTGAATCAAAATGGAATCAACTCCAACCCTGCTAGCTACCAAAAATACTCTCTGGTCTCCCCTAGTACTCCCCTAGTACTCCTGTCTCTTCTGCTGCAGGAACAGCAATATTTTAATAATGCATATGCAAATATGTAATAAGAATACACACATTTAGGCTAAATAAAATGTGTCCGATAAATATATAAAAAGAATAGCCTACACTTTAATAAAAATCTCTCTCTCTTTCTGTGTGTCCCCCCCCCCCCCCCCACTCTCAAATCCAATATGGTTTAATGGCATGAATGACAAGGTCAATGTTGCCAAAGTGAAGTGATACACACAACAATGAAGATTATGTTGTCACTGTTGTTTTCATAATTTTATTTGTATATACAGTGCCTTGCGAAAGTATTCGGCCCCCTTGAACTTTGCGACCTTTTGCCACATTTCAGGCTTCAAACATAAAGATATAAAACTGCATTTTTTTGTGAAGAATCAACAACAAGTGGGACACAATCATGAAGTGGAACGACATTTATTGGATATTTCAAACTTTTTTTAAAAGTTTGAAAAAAACTGAAAAATTGGGCGTGCAAAATGATTCAGCCCCCTTAAGTTAATACTTTGTAGCGCCACCTTTTGCTGCGATTACAGCTGTAAGTCGCTTGGGGTATGTCTCTATCAGTTTTGCACATCGAGAGACTGAAATTTTTTCACATTCCTCCATGCAAAACAGCTCGAGCTCAGTGAGGTTGGATGGAGAGCATTTGTGAACAGCAGTTTTCAGTTTTTTCCACATATTCTCGATTGGATTCAGGTCTGGACTTTGACTTGGTCATTCTAACACCTGGATATGTTTATTTTTGAACCATTCCATTGTAAATGTTGCTTTATGTTTTGGATCATTGTCTTGTTGGAAGACAAATCTCCGTCCCAGTCTCAGGTCTTTTGCAGACTCCATCAGGTTTTCTTCCAGAATGGTCCTGTATTTGGCTCCATCCATCTTCCCATCAATTTTAACCATCTTCCCTGTCCCTGCTGAAGAAAAGCAGGCCCAAACCATGATGCTGCCACCACCATGTTTGACAGTGGGGATGGTGTGTTCAGCTGTGTTGCTTTTACGCCAAACATAACGTCTTGCATTGTTGCCAAAAAGTTCAGTTTTTGGTTTCATCTGAGCACCTTCTTCCACATATTTGGTGTGTCTCCTAGGTGGCTTGTGGCAAACTTTAAACAACACTTTTTATGGATATCTTTAAGAAATGGCTTTCTTCTTGCCACTCTTCCATAAAGGCCAGATTTGTGCAATATACGACTGATTGTTGTCCTATGGACAGAGTCTCCCACCTCAGCTGTAGATCTCTGCAGTTCATCCAGAGTGATCATGGGCCTCTTGGCTGCATCTCTGATCAGTCTTCTCCTTGTATGAGCTGAAAGTTTAGAGGGACGGCCAGGTCTTGGTAGATTTGCAGTGGTCTGATACTCCTTCCATTTCAATATTATCGCTTGCACAGTGCTCCTTGGGATGTTTAAAGCTTGGGAAATCTTTTTGTATCCAAATCCGGCTTTAAACTTCTTCACAACAGTATCTCGGCCATGCCTGGTGTTGTTCCTTGTTCTTCATGATGCTCTCTGCGCTTTTAACGGACCTCTGAGACTATCACAGTGCAGGTGCATTTATACGGAGACTTGATTACACACAGGTGGATTGTATTTATCATCATTAGTCATTTAGGTCAACATTGGATCATTCAGAGATCCTCACTGAACTTCTGGAGAGAGTTTGCTGCACTGAAAGTAAAGGGGCTGAATAATTTTGCACGCCCAATTTTTCAGTTTTTGATTTTTTAAAATTTTTTGAAATATCCAATAAATGTCGTTCCACTTCATGATTGTGTCCCACTTGTTGTTGATTCTTCACAAAAAAATACAGTTTTATATCTTTATGTTTGAAGCCTGAAATGTGGCAAAAGGTCGCAAAGTTCAAGGGGGCCGAATACTTTCGCAATGCACTGTATATATATATATATGTATATATATATGTTTCAGGAATGGCCTCTATATATATATATATATATATATATATATATATATATATATATATATATATATATATATATATATAGGCCAAAAGGCCAAGACAATAAGAAGACACAGTGGCAGAATAAATTCAACCACATCTTTGTTTTATCACAAAACCGGATAGCAACCTCTGTCCAGTGAAGTCCACTAAGACTTTTGCATGTACAGTAATGAACAGTTGCATGACCTACATAATGGTCATGCAAGTTAATTTTTCTGACATTTTCGGACCTATATCTAAACTATTGATTTAGAACCACAGAGAGTTTTTTGTAAAAAAAATAAATAATTTAATTTAGCCTTTATTGAACAAGGATAGTCAGTCACAGTAAGAACAAATTCTTATTTACAATGACCGCCTACTCCAGCCAAACCCGGACGGTGCTGGGCCAATTGTGCGCCACCCTATGGGACTCCCAATCACGGCCGGATGTGATATAACCTGGATCCGAACCGGGGACTGTAGTGATGCCTCTTGCACTGAGATGTGGTGCCGTAGACCGCTGTGCCTCATGAGGCAAAGAAAACAGGAGCTGCCTCCACTATTCCAGCATCATTTCAACTTTAACATCCCAACATTATCAAATCACCTATACTTAGTCTAATACAGTGACAACTAAAAGATACCAAAAACTATTTAGTCCAATCAACGTACGTTAAATATGATGTGGCTGTCTATGGTTCTGATTTCTGTGTGTGTGTGTGTGTGTGTGTGTGTGTGTGTGTGTGTGTGTGTGTGTGTGTGTGTGTGTGTGTGTGTGTGTGTGTGTGTGTGTGCGCTCGCATGTTGACCTTCCCTACTTGTAGAGAAACGCCAATGCCTTCCTCCTTGACGAAACAGTATATCACTCTGTCATACAGTACACTCTTATTTTTTTGTTGTCCTAGGCTACCTGGCTAAAATGCTTGCTCACTAGCTTAACTTCCAATCATGGGCAACGTTAGCTAGTTAACAATACCCTTCTACATCTAGCTACATGTTGAACTTCAATCCTCTCAGGCCAGGGGCACAACAATGTACAAATTAATGTAATAAATAATCATTGCCCATAATGAAGAATTAAGTAAAACCACAAGTCCAAATCGCTATCTCCATCCATGACTAATTTAGGAAAGGGCTAATTTTAGCTAGCTAGCCAGTGGAGGAAAACAACACTACAAGATGAAACAATTCAAGTGTTTCTGTCAATGACGTATGCTCTCAATGGGATTTGATAGGAGTGACACCAAATCCAAGCTGGCTTCCATTAACCCCGACCATTCACAGTAGAGCTCGCTCAGTTTAGATCAACGGTGATTGGAAAATGTTTTACACTGTTTTTGTCAAGGGAGGCCAGATGCTCGCTGGCCTCTGTCAAATTGGTTGTTGATCACTGCTTGACAACCATTTTCAGGTCTTGCCATGGATTTTCAAGTAGATTTAAGTCAGAACTGTAACTAGGCCACTTATGAGCATTCACTGTCTTCTTGGTAAGCAACTCCAGTGTAGATTTGGCCTTGTGTTTTAGGTTATTGTCCTGCTGAAAGGTGAATTCATCTCCCAGTGTCTGGTGTAAAGCAGACTGAAACAGATTTTCCTCTAGGATTTTGCCTGTGATTAGCTCCATTTCATTTATTTTTTTATCCTGAAAAACTCCCCAGTCCTTAACGATTACGCATCCCCATAACATGATGCAGCCGCCACTGTACTTGTATTCAGAACAAAAAGTTAATTGTTTTGCCACATTTTTTAGTGTTATTATTTTAGTACCTTGTTCCAAACAGGATGCATGTTTTGGATTATTTTTTCTTCTGTACAGGCTTCCTTCTTTTCACTCTGTCAATTAGGTTAGGATTGCGGATTAACAAAAATGTTGTTGAGCCATTCTCAGTTTTATCCTATCACAGCCATTAAACTCTGTTTTAATTTGGCCTCAAGGTTAAATCTCTGAGCGGTTTCCTTCCTCTCCGGTGACTGAGTTAGGAAGGACACCTGTATCTTTGTAGTGAGTTACACCATCCAAAGTGTAATTAATGCTCAAAGAGATATTTCATCGTCTCCTTTATTTTTACCAATAGGTGCCCTTCTATGAGAGAAATTGGAAAACCTCTCTGGTCTTTGTGGTTGAATCTCTGTTTGAAATGCGCTGCTCGACTAAGGGACCTTACAGATAATTATATGTGTGGGGTACAGAGATGAGGTAGTCATTAAAGAAGAATGTTAAACACTATTATTGCACACAGTGTCCCTGCATCTTATTATGTGACTTGTTAAGCAAATGTTTAATTGTGAACTTATTTAGATTTGCCATAACAAAATATTTGTATTTGATTTATTATGGATTCCCATTAGCTGCTGCTAAGGCAGCTACTCTTCCTGGGGTTCAGGCAAAAAAAAATAAAAAAACATGGCAGTTATACATTTTAAAAACATTACAATACATTCATAACAGATTTCACAGCATATTGAGTGTGTACCTTCAGGCCTCTACTCTACTACCACATCTATCTCTGTATTTTGATCTGTTTTTTAAATCTAATTTCACTGCTGGCATGAGTTACTTGATGTGGAATAGAGTTCCATGTAGTCAGGGCTCTATTTAGTACTGTGCGCCTCCCATCGTCTGTTCTGGACTTGGGGACTGTGAAGAGACCTCTGGTGGCATGTCTTGTGGGGTATGCATGGATGTCTGAGCTGTGTGCCAGCCGTGTTGCCCTGTTCTGAGCCAATTGCAAGTCCCTCTTTGTGGCACATGACCACACGACTGACAAAAATATTGCCTGTAGGACCTGCCTTGTTGATAGTGCTGTTAAGAATACAGATCAGCACTTTATTATAGACAGACTTCTCCCTATCCTAGCTAATGTTGTAACAATATGTTTTTATCATGACAGTTACAATCCAGGGTTACTCCAAGTAGTTTAGTTTTCTCAACTTGCTCAATTTCCA
The DNA here is from genome assembly GCF_057628025.1 of Oncorhynchus mykiss. Classification (NCBI taxonomy): domain Eukaryota; kingdom Metazoa; phylum Chordata; class Actinopteri; order Salmoniformes; family Salmonidae; genus Oncorhynchus; species Oncorhynchus mykiss. The sequence continues at coordinate 35,686,220 of NC_143040.1, forward strand.
CATTATCCATTACAAGATTTAGTTGAGGTTTGGTGTTTAGAGAATGATTGGTCCCAAATAAAATGCTTTTAGTTTTTGAAATATTTAGGACTAACTTATTCCTTGCCACCCATTCTGAAACTAACTGCAGCTCTTTGTTAAGTGTTGCTGTCACTTCAGTAGCTGTGGTAGCTGGCGTGTATAGTGCTTTACTCAAAGCCAGTAGCACATTGTTTGAAAGATTGGAAAATGTAAGGGGCCTAGACAGCTGCCCTGGGGAAGTCCTGATTCTTTGTTTTAGAGGCTTCCATTAGAGAACACCCTCTGTGTTCTGTTAGACGGGTAACTCTTAATCCACAATATAGTAGGAGGTGTAAAGCCACATACGTTTTTCCAGCAACAGACTATGATCAATAATGTCAAAAGCCACCCTGAAGTCTAACAAAACAGACCCCACAATCTTTTTATCATCAATTTCTCTCAGCTAATCATCAGTCATTTGTGTAAGTGCTGTGCTTGTTGAATGTCCTTCCCTATAAGCGTGCTGAAAGTCTGTTGTCAATTTGTTTATTGCAAAATAGCATTGTATCTGGTTGAACACAATTTATTCCAAAAGTTTACTAAGGGCTGGTAACAGGTTGATTGGTCGACTATTTGAGCCAGTAAAGGGGCTTGACTATTCTTAGGTAGGGGAATAACGTTTGCTTCCCTCCAGGCCTGAGGGCACACACTTTCTAGTAGGCTTAAATTGAAGATATGGCAAAAAGGAGTGGCAATATCGTTTGCTATTATCCTCAGTAATTTTCCATCCAAGTTGGCAGACCCCGGTGGCTTGTCATTGTTGATAGACAATAACAATTGTGTTCACCTCTTCCACACTTACTTTACAGAATTCAAAATTACAATGCTTGTCTTTCATAATTTGGTTAGATATACTTGGCTGTGTAATGTCAGCGTTTGTTGCTGGCATGTCATGTTTAAGTTTGCTAATCTTGCCAATGAAAAAATCATTAAAGTAGTTGGCAATATCAGTTACTTTTGTGATGAATGACCAATCTGATTCAATGAATGATAGAGTAGAGTTTACCTTTTTGCCTAACATTTAATTTTGAGTGATTATTGTCTCAAGTCATTTCAGCTTTTCATTTTTAATAATAATAAAATTAAAATAAAAAAAGGTACATTTAATCAATTATAAATTCAAAATAATGGAAACACTTGAGTTAATGAGGGATACAAAGACTATTGAAAGCAGGTGCTTCCACACAGGTGTGGTTCCTGAGTTAATCAGGCAATTATTTGCATCCCATCATCCTTAAGGTCATGTACTGTATAAAAATTCTGGGCAGGCCATTATTTTGGCCATTATTTTGGCTACCATGCTATGGACCCAGGATGACAATGCCCTGACCCACATGAAAACGATGTAATCCATATGCCATGGTTGTCTCAGTCACCAGATCTCAACCCAATTGGACACTTATGGGAGACTCTGGAGCAGTGCCTGAGACAGCGTGTTCAACTACCATCAAACAAAACACAAAATTATGGAATTTCTTGTGGAAGACTGGTGTCGTATCCCTCCCATAGAGTTCCAGACACTTGTAGAATCTATGTCAAGGTGCATTGAAGCTGTTCTGGCTCGTGGTGGCTCAACGCCCTATGAAGACACTTTATGTTGGTGTTTCCTTTATTTTGGCAGTTACCTTCGCTTTCTATTTCTCCTTAGCCCACAGTGAGGACATCCTCACTGGCCAAACATGTTTTTTGTTGCCAGGCTATGATCATTAATTCTGCATTTGGTCAAGGTTTTTTATTTTTTGGGGATCTTTTAAATAGGTTAAGTATTCAGCTGAAGTGAAGTATCTTTCCAATGTTTGGTAGCATTCCATCATTCTCTGACCTTCAACATTCCATCATTCTCTGACCTTCAACTGTAAATTTTGTCCATGGGGTCAGATCACTTGTGTTAATTTTAATCTTGTGTTTTGGGGCTAGTTTTGTTAAGGGGTCACTCTCTGGGCAGTCGCTTGTCCATAAATGCTCTATGCTTGTATGACCATTCGTCAGATTGGGCCATGTGCACCCATCATTCGCATGCCCTTTTTTCAGTGGGCAGTAAAAGAGGAAGTCTTCCTAGTTCTGCTCTGCATGTGTGGTTGGTTGAAATTCTGTTTACATTGTAGGTTGGTTTTGGCCCATGACGTGTATTTTGCAGTTTTTCTGTAGGTGTTTTGCCCCATGATGTGCATTTTGACTGTAATATGCGCCCCATATTTCACTGCCATAAAGGAGGATTGGTGCCTCCCGGATGGCGCAGTGGTCTAAGGCACTGCATTGCAGTGCTAGCTGTGCCACCAGAGATTCTGAGTTCAGGCTCTGTTGCAGCTGGCTGCGACCGGGAGGCCCATGGGGCAGCGCACAATTGACCCAGTGTCGTCCGGGTTAGGGAGGGTTTGGCCGGCAGGGATATCCTTGTCTCATCGTGCACTAGCGACTCCTGTGGTGGGCTGGGTGCAATGCATGCTGACCAGGTCGCCAGGTGTATGGTGTTCCTCTGACACATTGGTGCGGCTGGCTTCCGGGTTGGATGGGCATTGTGTCAAGAAGCAGTGGGTTGTGTTGGGTTGTGTTTCGGAGGATGCATGGCTCTTGGGTTGGGTTGTGTTTCGGAGGATGCATGGCTCTTGACCTTTGCCTTTCCTGAGTCTGTATGGGAGTTGCAGCGATGAGACAAGACTGTAACTACTACCAATTGGATACCATGAAAAAAGTGTTAAAAAAATAAAAATAAAGGAGGATTGGTTGGATTATGGAGTAAAACATTTGTAGCTATATTTTGATAGGGGGTTACGTTTGTGTATTGTATTTTTTATTGAGTAGTATGCTCGTGTGGTGGAGTAGATCTTCGTTGGCTGTACTCAGCCTTGTCTCAGGGTAGTAAGTTGGTGGTCTGTTGATATCCCTCTAGTGGTGTGGGGGCTGTGCTTTGGAAAAGCGGGTGGGGTTATATCCTGCCTGGCCGGCCCTGTCTGGGGGTATCGTCGGAATGTCTCAATCTCCAGTATCTATGCTGCAATTGTCTACGTGTCTATTCTCCTGTCTTATCTGGTGCCCTGTGTGAATTTAAGCATGCTCCCTCTATTTCTCTCTCCCTCTCTCCCTCTCTTCCTTCCCTCCCGGCGGACCTGATTCCTAGGATCATGCCTCAGAACGACCTGGCCTGATAACTCCGGGCTGTCCCCAGTTCACCTAGTCATGCTGCTGCTCCAGTTTCAACTGTTCTGCCTGTGGCTAGGGAACTGTGACCTGCTATACATGTGCATCAATAAGAACGAAAACAACACCGTCCACTTAATGTTGTAATATAAATTAACGGCTCAAATTACCTACAGTGCTTTAAAAATGTATTACAATTTAACAATATTTGAATAATAGATATACAAATATTTAATAGAAATGCACACATCTAGGCTAAATTAAATGAAGCTGATAAACATATAATAACAATAGCCTACAAAAAAACTCTCCCTTTCTCTCTCTGTGTGTGCTATGTGCAACTCTCCACACAGGATAACATCAGCATGAATGGAGCTGAGGAAATGGTGATTCACAGAAAATGTGGGATACACAAGGTCTGGGGAATGAAGAATAACTAAGTAAGTGAGCCTTGTCCGAGCCAGAACGGCACATATTTTATTTAAAAATGATAACCGTGTGTAAGATAACATTTCTAGCACACACACACACACACACACACACACACACACACAAAGCCTTTGCATAAACAGTGTGTGTATTTGTTTGTTAGTGCATGTTTCTGTTTGTCCACATGTATTTGTTGATTCTGCTCTGAATTGCTGTCTGGAATTTATTTTTGCTTTAATCTTCTGTGGATTTAATATTCCAGTTGTCTAAAGATGAAAGCCTTTTGATTACCGGAGCTCAACCCACACTGGTATGTGTGTGTGTGTGTGTGTGTGTGTGTGTGTGTGTGTGTGTGCGTGTGCGTGTGTGTGTGTGTGTGTGTGTGTGTGTGAGTGACAAATCAAATCAAATCAAATCAAATGTATTTATATAGCCCTTCATACATCAGCTGATATCTCAAAGTGCTGTACAGAAACCCAGCCTAAAACCCCAAACAGCAAGCAATGCAGGTTTAGAAGCACGGTGGCTAGGAAAAACTCCCTAGAAAGGCCAAAACCTAGGAAGAAACCTAGAGAGGAACTGGGCTATGAGGGGTGGCCAGTCCTCTTCTGGCTGTGCCGGGTGGAGATTATAACAGAACATGGCCAAGATGTTCAAATGTTCGTAAATGACCAGCATGGTCAAATAATAATAATCACCATAGTTGTCAAGGGTGTAGCAAGTAAGCACCTCAGGAGTAAATGTCAGTTGGCTTTTCATAGCCGATCATTAAGCGTGTCTCTACCACTCCTGCTGTCTCTAGAGAGTTGAAAACAGCAGGTCTGGGACAGATAGCACGTCCGGTGAACAGGTCAGGATTCCATTCCCGCAGGCAGAACAGTTGAAACTGGAGCAGCACGGCCAGGTGGACTGACAGCAAGGAGTCATCATGCCAGGTAGTCCTGAGGCATGGTCCTTGGGCTCAGGTCCTCCGAGAGAGAAAGAAAGAAAGAGAGAAAGAGAGAATTAGAGAGCGCATACTTAAATTCACACAGGACACCGGATAAGACAGGAGAAGTACTCCAGATATAACAAACTGACCCTAGCCCCCCGACACAAACTACTGCAGCATAAATACTGGAGGCTGAGACAGGAGGGGTCAGGAGACACTGTGGCCCCATCCAATGATACCCCCGGACAGGGCCAAACAGGAAGAATATAACCCCATCCACTTTGCCAAAGCACAGCCCCCACACCACTAGAGGGATATCTCCAACCACCAACTTACCATCCTGAGACAAGGCCGAGTTTAGCCCACAAAGATCTCCGCCACGGCACAACCCAAGGGGGGGCGCCAACCCAGACAGGAAGATCACATCAGTGACTCAACCCACTCAAGTGACGCACCCCTCCTAGGGACGGCATGAAAGAGCACCAGTAAGCCAGTGACTCAGCCCCTGTAATAGGTTTAGAGGCAGAGAATCCCAGTGGAAAGAGGGGAACCGGCCAGGCAGAGACAGCAAGGGCGGTTCGTTGCTCCAGAGCCTTTCCGTTCACCTTCCCACTCCTGGGCCAGACTACACTCAATCATATGACCCACTGAAGAGATGAGTCTTCAGTAAAGACTTAAAGGTTGAGACCGAGTCTGCGTCTCTCACATGGGTAGGCAGACCATTCCATAAAAATGGAGCTCTATAGGAGAAAGCCCTGCCTCCAGCTGTTTGCTTAGTAATTCTAGGGACAATTAGGAGGCCTGCGTCTTGTGACCGTAGCGTACGTGTAGGTATGTATGGCAGGACCAAATCAGGGAGATAGGTAGGAGCAAGCCCATGTAATGCTTTGTAGGTTAGCAGTAAAACCTTGAAATCAGCCCTTGCCTTGACAGGAAGCCAGTGTAGGGAGGCTAGCACTGGAATAATATGATCAAATTTTTTGGTTCTCGTCAGGATTCTAGCTGCCGTATTTAGCACTAACTGAAGTTTATTTAGTGCTTTATCCGGGTAGCCAGAAAGTAGAGCATTGCAGTAGTCAAACCTAGAAGTAACAAAAGCATGGATTAATTTTTCTGCATCATTTTTGGACAGAAAGTTTCTGATTTTTGCAATGTTACTTAGATGGGAAAAAAGATGTCCTTGAAACAGTCTTGATATGTTCGTCCTTCACAGTTTTATTTGAGATGACTGTATAACAATTAACATTAATTGTCAGATTCAACAGAAGATCTCTTTGTTTCTTGGGACCTAGAACAAGCATCTCTGTTTTGTCCGAGTTTAAAAGTAAAAAGTTTGAAGCCATCCACTTCCTCATGTCTGAAACACAAGCTTCTAGCGAGGGCAATTTTGGGGCTTCACCATGTTTCATTGAAATGTACAGCTGTGTGTCATCCGCATAGCAGTGAAAGTTAACATTATGTTTTCGAATGACATCCCCAAGAGGTAAAATATATAGTGAAAACAATAGTGGTCGGAACCTAAAACAGAACCTTGAGGAACACCAAAATTTACAGTTGATTTGTCAGAGGACAAACCATTCACAGAGACAAACTGTCACGGTCGTCCTCCTCTTCGTCTGAAGAGGAGAGGCGAAAAGGATCAGAGGACCAATATGCAGCGTGGTAAGTGTCCATGGTAAATCTTTAATAACGAAAGACTGAACACTATACAAGAGAGTAACAAAAACAATAAACCAAATTCGACCGTGACGCTACAAAATGAGACCTGTGCTGAAACAAGCCACTAACATAGACAATCACCCACAAACAAACAGTGCAACCCAGGCTACCTAAGTATGATTCTCAATCAGAGACAACTAATGACACCTGCCTCTGATTGAGAACCATACTAGGCCGAAAACATAGAAATGCCCCAAAACATAGAAAAACAAACATAGACTGCCCACCCAACTCACGCCCTGACCATACTAAATAAATACAAAACAACGGAAATAAAGGTCAGAACGTGACACAAACTGATATCTTTCAGACAGTTAGGATCTAAACCAGGCCAGAACTTGTCCGTGTAGACCAATTTGGGTTTCCAATCTCTCCAAAAGAATGTGGTGATTGATGGTATCAAAAGCAGCACTAAAGTCTAGAAGCACGAGGACAGATGCAGAGCCTCAGTCTGATGCCATTAAAAGGTAATTTACCACCTTCACAAGTGCAGTCTCAGTGCTATGATGGGGTCTAAAACCAGATTGAAGCATTTCGTATACATTGTTTGTCTTTAGAAAGGCAGTGAGATGCTGCGCAACACCTTTTTCAATTTTTTTTGAGGAATGGAAGGTTCGATATAGGCCGATAGTTTTTTATATTTTCTCGGTCAAGGTTCGGCTTTTTCAAGAGAGGCTTTATTACTGCCACTTTTAGTGAGCTTGGTACACATCCGGTGGATAGAGAGCCATTTATTATGTTCAACATAGGAGGGCCAAGCACAGGAAGCACACTCCTCTTTCAGTAGTTTAGTTGGAATAGGGTCCAGTATGCAGCTTGAAGGTTTAGAGGCCATGATTATTTTCATCACTGTGTCAAGAGATATAGTACTAAAACACTTGAGTGTCTCTCTTGATCCTAGGTCCTGGCAGAGTTGTGCAGACTCAGGACAACTGAGCTTTGAAGGAATACGCAGATTTAAAGAGGAGTCCGTAATTTGCTTTCTAATAATCATGATCTTTTCCTCAAAGAAGTTCATGAATTTATTACTGCTGAAGTGAAAGCCAACCTCACTTGGGGAATGCTGCTTTTTAGTTAGCTTTGGAACAGTATCAAAAATACATTTCGGATTGTTCTTATTTTCCTCAATTAAGTTTGAAAAATAGAATGATCGAGCAGCAGTAAGGGCTCTTCGATACTGCACGGTACTGTCTTTCCAAGCTAGTCAGAAGACTCCAAGCTAGTCGGAAGACTTCCAGTTTGGTGTGTTGCCATTTCCGTTCCAATTTTCTGACAGACAGGTAACAGCACAGTGTCAGAGTAGGGAAGAAGAAGAAGGAAGATGAATATATTCCATAATACATGAACAATCTACATGCAAAGATGAAAAAGTCATGGGTGTCACTGTTAGCTGCACCTACAGTATGTGTTTGTTTACAGTCCGTGTTTACAAAAGACAGGCAAGCCTTTTCCTGTGGCCTCAGAGAAGCACTGTGTCTGATAGCCGACCAGAGAGAGAAAGAGAAAGGGGGAGGGGGAGGAAGGAGGGCTCCTGGTAGCTTCTTGTAGGCCGTGTGTAGTGTGGGGTTGGTGCTGGCTGAAGGGTGGAGACTGAGCAGCAGCGGGGAGGGCGTATGTCAGCTGGATCAGCAAGAGAGAGCAGCCAGAGCAGAGCAGGAGAGAGGGAGCCACAGCACAGCACAGTGAGAGAGTGTGTGTGTATGAGCCCGCCTGCCTGCCTGCCTTCCTGCCTTCCTGCTAGCCTGCCTGACTGTGTGAGTGTGTGTGTGTGTATGTGAGAGGGAGAGTCAGTAAGCGTGTGGATACTACTCCACCAGACTGCATGTCTCTGGCGACACTAGGGGAGCAGCACACACATTACAGAGGTAAGACACACATTTCCACCATTTTCTAACCATTTTTTGTTGTCTTTCACTTTGTTTGGTTGTAAGACAATGGCTTATTAGGGAGGGTGTGCTTTAGAGGAGACGTTGGTCTGTTTGTGTGCGTGTGCGTGTGTTGATTTACAGTCAGTGGTTGTGTCAGTGCTGTAGGGGAGAGAAAGATGCCTGTGTTCTGTTCCCTGGTCTCTACATCATGGAATCCCCTTCTCTTCCTCCTTCTAGATTAGGGAGGCTAAAGCCTCTGTATCTCTCTCTCTCTGGGGTGTGTTTATAATTTGCTCTCTTTGGATTTCTGATCTCTGTGTGTTTGAGAGAGTGAGGGAATGAGAGAATGGAATCCTTTCCTCTTTTCCTATTCCTCCTTTTCCTGTCACATTGGACAGGTCTGTTGTAGGAGGGAGAGAAATGAGGAGCATCTGGTTAGGGGAAAATTAGCATGAGGTGGGGGGTGAGAGATGGGGAGAGTTGAGGTTGAGGTTGGGGGGAAGGGAGAGGACTGGACGAGAGATGCTGCGAGAGAGAGAACGAGAGAGGATGGGGGGGGGGCAGCTGAGAATGGAAGAGGAATCCCTCAACCCTCCCGTGGGTTCTCTGGTCGTTCCTATTCAGAAGGCAGTGGCCATTCAGTACTGTTGGGAAATATAAGCACACACTGATGAGCTACAGATGCAGATACAAACAGACATTCACGCACATTCAGATGTATAGATGCACACGCACGCGCCCACACACACACACACACACAAAACACACACGTTCACACTCTCACATCCCCAGTCAGCCATGTTAAGTGTGCTTCCATTATAAGGCTCTCACTTAATACATCTGTATCTCAGTATCTGTTAGCCCTGTGTGGTGAGCATGTGAAAATGGTCTCACCGCCACTGCTAAGATAGATTAGTGTTTTCAGTCCTCGCATTATAGAGGCACACTATAAATCGAGGGCCAGAATTATGCTACCACTCCGTTCCGGGGTGCTCAGCTCTTGTTGTGAACCAGAACAGAACCGACATGTTGGAGAAGGGACGTGTGTGTGTGTGTGCGAGCGTGTGTATGTGTGTGTGGGGGGAGGGGGAGAGGGAGCGCCGAGCTGGCATGTTTTGCAGTGCTGGACCGGCTGCAAGGCCACATATTGTTTGATACACATTCATGTTGAGACTGAAACAATGGCACACTAAATGTCAACAGACTCCATAGCTACCCACTATGAGAAAAGGCAACAATGGACTGTGTGTGTAAGTGTGTATACACAGAGTGCAAATTATACAGTGAAGTTCGGGGGCTCTCAATATTTTTTCAGGCGGCCGCCTATAGCCCTAATAGTAAAGACCTGTCATTTAACTGTAATAAAAGTGTGTTACCTTTTCATTTGGCATGAATACAACCAGTCGTGATGTTTTAATCTTCTTGTCGAACAAATGACTTCAAAAAGTAGGCTACCTGATAAATGGAAAGAGACATCTGTTACAAAACACCAAAAAGTGTAATGACATTCGATAATTGTCATTGGGTCTAGACTCTTGTAGCCTGAAGTAATTGATGTGTCTTGCTGACAAAAGGACGTTGTTGTAGAAAGAAAAATTGGGACACTTGAAAAGGGTCTAAGATATGGGGCTTTCCCAGAATGATAAGTACAGACCAATGACTGTGCAGCGACATGGGGAAAAAATGGTTTAAACCATGACACAGAGGTGGGAGCCTTCATTTTATTTAGATTAAGCTTTTATAAACAACAAATTACCATTATTTAGACAACCCCAAAGTTGGACTTTGTTGCATTTAGTGGTTCTCATGTCTCATTCAGGGGTCTGAGACCCACGTGGGCCACCGTAATTCACGCTCTGTGTGCATGATAGAGAGATAGAGTGAAAGAATACAAATGTAGGGAGACAAAAGGCCTTGACTTTGACAAAAGACTAATAATTTCTGTTTGTTACTTTTTCTCTCTTTTCATTAAATGCTCATTGTTGCCTTCCATTCCCAGTGGCTCCTTCTAAAAGACTACTGAGTCAGTGGCCTAGTTCTGGTTACAGTAACAAGTGGAGAGGGTACAGTATAGAGGCCAAGACTGAGTGTCACACTTTATATTACTGCACTCTTGTTGTTTTGTCTGTGTCCCATAGGGTTCTTGTGCAGCAGAGGAATTGTCTAGTCTACTAAGTATTGCTCACCTAGATTAAAACTCTGGTGCAAAACACTCTTCAGGAGGAGTGTAAATGATTAACGACTCATGATTAATGACTCATAACAACGTACAGGAACTCAAGTCCTTCTGCTCACCCAACCTAGAATTCCTTACAACCAAATGCCGGCCATATTACCTCCCAAGAGAATTCTCGTCAGTTATCGTCACAGCTGTGTACATTCCCCCTCAAGCAGACACCATGACGGCCCTCAGGAACATCACTGTACTCTATGTAAACTGGGAACCATATGTTCTGAGGCTGCATTTATTGTAGCTGGAGTTTTTAACAAAGCAAATTTGAGAACAAGGCTACCTAAATTCTATCAGCATCTTGATTGTAGTACTCGCGGGGGTAATGCACTCGATCACTGCTACTCTAAAATTCCGCAATGTATACAAAGCCCTCCCCCGCCCTCCCTTCGGCAAATCCGACCATGATGCCATCTTGCTCCTACCGTCTTATAGGCAGACCCTCAAACAGGATGTACCACTGACTAGAACCATTCAACGTTGGTCTGACCAATCGGAATCCACGCTTCAACATTGTTTTGATCACCCGGACTGGGATATGTTCTGGTCAGCCTCAGAGAACAACATTGATCTTTACGCTGACTCGGTGAGTGAGTTTATTAAGAAGTGCATTGTAAATGTTGTACCCACTGTGACTATTAAAACTTACCATAACCAGAAACCGCGGATGGTGGCATTCGCTCAAAACTGAAGGCGCAAACCACCGCATTTAACCATGGAAAGAGGTCTGGGAATATGGCTGAATATAAACAGTATAGTTATTCCCTCCGCAAGGCAATCAGACCACGAAATGCCGGTACAGGGACAAAGTGAAATCGCAATTCAACGGCTCAGACACAAGATGTGGCAGGGTCTACAGGAAATCACGGACTACAAAAAGAAAACCAGCCTCGTCACGGACACCGACTTCACGCTTCCAGACAAACTAAACACCATCTTTGCCCGCTTTGAGGATCATACAGTGCCACCATCGCAGCCCACTAACAAGGACTGTGTCCCCCCCCCTTCTCCGTGGCTGACGTGAGTAAAACATTTAAACGTGTTAACCCTGCTGGCCCAGACGGCATCCCTAGCCGCGTCCTCAGAGCATGCGCAGACCAGCTGGCTGGTGTGTTTACGGACATATCAATCACTACCTATCCCAGTCTGCTGTCCCCACATGCTTCAAGATGGCCACCATTGAACCTGTACCATAGAAGGCAAAGGTAACTTAACTAAGTAACTACCGCCCCGTAGCACTCGCTTCTGTCATTATGAAGTGCTTTGAAAGACTAGTCAAGGATCATTTCACCTCAACCTTACCGGCCACCCTAGACCCACTTCAGTTTACATACCGCCCCAACAGGTTCACAGATGATGCAATTGCCATCGCACTGTACACTGCCCTATCCCATCTGAACAAGAGGAATACCTACAGAATGCTGTTCATTGACCACAGCTAAACATTCAACACCATAGTACCCTCCACGCTCATCATCAAGCTGGAGGCCCTGGGTCTCAACCCTGCCCTGTGCAATTGGGTCCTGGACTTTCTGACGGGCCGCCCCCAGGTGGTGAAAGTAGGAAACAACATCTCCACTTCGCCGACTCTCAACACTGGGGCCCCACAAGGGTGCGTGCTCAGCCCCCTCCTGTACTCCCTGTTCAACCACAACTGCATAGCCATGCACGCCTCCAACTATATCATCAAGTTTGCAGACGACACAAAAGTAGGTGGCTTGATTACCAACAACGACGAGACAGTCTACAGGGAGGAGGTGAGGGCACTCAGAGTGTGGTGTCAGGAAACCAACCTCTCACTCAACATCAACAAAACAAAGGAGATGATTGTGGACTTCAGGAAACAGCAGAGGGAGCACCCCCTATCCACATTGAAGGGACAGCAGTGGAGAAGGTAGAAAGTTTTAAGTTCCTACACATCACAGACAAACTGAAATGATCCACCCACACAGACAGTGTGGTGAAGAAGGCGCAACAGTGCCTCTTCAACCTCAGGAGGCTGAAGAAATTTTGCTTGTCACCCAAAACCCTGCCAAACTTTTACAGATGCACAATTGAGAACATTCTGTCGGGCTGTATCACAGCCTGGTACGGCAACTGCATTGCCCTCAACCGCAAGGCTCTCCCGAGGGTGGTGGGGTCTGCACAAGGCATCACCGGGGCAGACTACCTGCCCTCCATGACACCTACAGCACCTGATGTCACAGGAAGGCCAAAAAGATCATCAAGGACAACAACCACCCGAGCCACTGCCTGTTCACACCGCTACCATCCAGAAGGCAAGGTCAGTACAGGTGCATCAAAGCTGGGACCGAGAGACTGAAAAACAGATTCTATCTCAAGGCCATCAGACTGCTACATAGCAATCACTAACTCAGATAGGCTGCTGCCTACACTGAGACCCAATCACTGGCCACTTTAATAAATGGTTCACTAGTCACTTTAACTATTGCCACTTTAATAATGTTTACATATCTTACCCTACTCATATATGTATATACTGAATTTTATACTATCTATTGCACCTCGGTTATGCCCCTCGGCCATCGCTCAGCCATATATTTACATGTACATATTCTCATTCACTCCTTGAGATTTGTGTGTAATAGGTAGTTGTTGGGGAATTGTTAGATTACTTGTTAGATATTACTGCACTGTCGGAACTAGAAGCACAAGCATTTCGCTACACTCATATTAACATCTGCTAGCCATGTGTATGTGTCCAATAAAATTTGATTTGATTTGAAATGTTTCCGATAGGCTGGATTGTGTGGATGATTGTATAATATGTTTTACATTATAAACTGGGTGATTCGAACTCTGGATGCTGATTGGCTGGCAGGCATGGTATATTAGACTTTATACCACGGGTATGACAAAACATGTATTTTTACTGCTCTAATTATATTGGTGACCAGTTTATAATAGCAATAAGGCACCTCGGGGGTTTGTGGTATATGGCCAATATACCACGGCTAAGGGCTGTATCCAGGGACTCCACGATGCGTCGTGGATAAGAACAGCCATAGTATATTGGCCATATATCACACCCCCTCGTGCGTTATTCATTTTGTAATGTATTGCCAAGTGCAGCCTTCTTGGCCAGGTCTCCCTTGCAAAAGAGACCCTGTTTCTCAATGGGCTTTTCCTGATTAAATAAAGGTGAAAAATAATAATAATAACTGTAGCCTCGCATACTGTACCTATGGGTTAGGGTTGGAGGTCTGCAGTCAATCAGACTCCCTGTCCGGGGAGTTAGATACTAATCATTAGTAAAGTATTTTTGCAGCCCCTAATCTAAAGTGAGCGCTATTTATGCTTTATAAATTTATAAATACTTCATCAACGTTTTGAGTGACCAGTGTAATTTCTCACAAAAAGATGGACATTCCAACAGTACCTGGTAAAAGAATAATCACACAACACAGTATATTTAAGGAAATAAAAATACATTTGTGAATAACTAGCATACAAAAATGTAATGATAAATAAATGGTGAGCAAACTGTTACCGGGAAGATATACGGACAGCCCTTTTATAACCTTTAAAGGACACATTTGACCTCATACTTACCATTGCACAAGTGAAATTGTACAGTATATTGCACTTTTATAGTTGTATCTTGGTCAAAGGCTATGTTTGAAAAGAAAGGCCATGCCAAACCAGTTTTTCTTGAACATGCCATAACAATGTGCCTTGGTCCTGCTGTTTTTTTATGACACTACAAAGATCTATATTGTATCCTAGCAGCGCTTCCCTTCCATCTTTTTTTCTCCAAGTTATCAAACAGCCAATGGTATGTATGTGCCTTGCAGTCTTTTTGTCAGGCCTCGTAGTTTTAACAAGCTTTAGTACTAGTTTTATGATTCCCTCTGTGCAGCGCCTCCATATCTATCTGGACAGCATGGTTAGTTTATGTACTGAAACATTAAGAGCATACTCCAGTCCTGCACACTCTAAACAAGCCTGAATGTTTGTAAAATTGGCTGTGTCCCAAATGGAAGCCTATTCCCTATTTAGTGCACTACTTTTGACCCGGACCCATAAATAGTGTGGTGTATAGGGAATAGGGTGCCATTTGGGATTCAGACATTATTGTTAACAGTCTAGCGGAGTGAGTCAGACAGTGTTATTGTTGGCTGGCTGATTGATGCCAGAGGAAACTATGTTTATTCCTCCTCAACCGGAGCAACGTAACATTCCACTCACTAGTGTACATATTTTGCCATGAGGCTGAGAGAAAATGTTGCAGTTTTACAGCTAATTTCCTGTACTTCTACACATTGTTGGCTTATGACTTGTTCATATGCTATCTGGGACTTCCAACACACAAAAAAAGCCTTTAGGCCCCCCAGCCTTGCGGGGGCTGCGTGGTACGCCAGTGGTTATACGCATTCGATGGCAACATTGGCCATGACAGATTTAAACTACTGAAAAAGTGGCTTGCAGGTCATTTTGATGGTAAGAAACTACACATCTGTCTAATGGAAACTAGCTATCAGCAACATGCAGGGCTGGATTCATTTGGATAAAGGTATATGACCCCTATGGGCCCTGGTCAAATGTAGTGCACTATGTAGGGAACAGGTGAAATTCTCACTCAAAACTCTCTGAGCCCTGATAATTGTGCAATGTGCATCATCCCCAACACGGCTCCCTGATAGAAGGCACATGGCCCCTGTAGAACCCTGTACCAGGGTTGTGTCCCAAATGGCACTCTAATCCCTACTTAGTGCACTACTTTGGACCAGGGCCCATAGCACCAGCGCCCATAGCAGCCTATTCCCCATAGGACGCTGGTCAAAAAGTAGTGCACTTCATGTGAAGTCCATCAGTCAGTGCCATCCAGAGACAAAGGAACGCATCTACACACTACACCCCACTAATGGATTTTTAAAATACTTCAGTCAATCTATTAGTATAGAATCTATAATAAAGATTATAATCCAAATGTGCACATACTCAAAGCTATCTGCATCTCTACCCTCCTTGGTCACTCTCATGCTTTCTCTAGCACCTGATCTAGAATTAGTCCTCTGTCTCTCTGTCCCTTCACCATTACAATCCTATTCGTGAGGCAGGCCCTAGACCAGTTGATAATAATAACCTAAAATAACCACAGTATCTCCATACCCTGGAGGCAGGGCCCTGCCTGCTGTCTCCTCGGATCCCAGGGAAGGCATCATTTCCTGGGTCACTGCCCTCTCCCCTCCCCCCTAAACCTTGGAGCCCACGTAGTCAGGCTGGGCAGAGCAGTGCCTGCTGAGGCCAGGGGAGGGCACAGATGTCTGGGGTAATCTAATGGTGGTGGGGGGTGGTAGTCTGACTTTGATGGAGACACTATAGGACAGGATCTATTTATGCACTAATGTTCAGCTGGAGCATCATAGAGACTAAAATGGTGTCTCAAATGGAACCCTATTCCCTATGTAGCGCAGTACTTTTCAACAGTGCCCATAGGGTTTTGGCCATATAGGCCATATAGGGAATAGGGTGTCATTGGAACACACCCATATCAACATCATCACAAGACTGGGTAGAAATCAGAAATGTGATGTCTGGGACTAATACTGAACAGCACAAGCACTACAGACTGTATACAGCACTAGTGGAGGTAGCAGAATTGATCATGTTGTTGTTATTATTGTTCTTGGTGAGCAAGACCACTCTGAATATTCCACATACTTCTCACTTACAGTAATTATTCTGAAGCAAGCACACTCTTTTTCCTGTTACTGTTTGTGCACGCCGTCATCATGGTTGAGTCATGCTCCCGGGCAGAGCAGAGTAGTAGAATCTGGACTAAGAAGGATGTACAAGGGGCATCATGACTAGTGATCCAGTTCCCTCTCCTGCTCCTCTGCTCTCCTGTGTCCCAGCCTTCTCTCTTTCCCTCCCATCCCTTCTAATGTCCCAGGCCTTCTACACACACACACACACACACACACACACACAGAGTTCCTCACCTCTGCCCCATGCTGCGAAGCCCAGGGTGTGAAATCAGGCAGGGGAGCTTCATTGAAACACAGATTTAAAAAGCGACGTCTTTTAAAAAAGCAACTAATCCCTTTGAAAACGGCACATGTGGCATCGATATAATTCAGAAACAGTCATTCTAGTGTCAACATTTTTCTTAAAACTGCAGTGTTGGTTAAGGGCTTGTAAAGTAAGCATTCCACTGTAAGGTCTACTACACCTGTTGTATTCGGCACGTGTGACAAATACAGTTTGATTTGATCATTGACTACAAAGTGTAAATAGGATCATTTTGGTCGTAAAGTCAGTGTCATCTAAAACGAAGTTTGGAACATCTGTGCGTCTCGAAGGTTGGGCTTTGATTTGACAATGTCCATTTGCCCACTAACATGGTGTGAACAGCTGCGGTGATTGCTCTCTATCCAATAGCGCAGTGAGACAGACCTGCCTTGCAGCTCCGACTTTGTTTATATCAGACAACACACTTCGCACATTTTTTTAAACTTGAGAAATACTGCACCAAACACCTTTATAGATGAAAAATTGCACAACAAACACATCCTCAGCAAAAACCTCCAAATGAATTACAGATTTTTGTTGGCTTATTCTGGCTCATTCTGGAGATTTTAACTTCTGGGAAGTTAAATAGGCTTCCACATCTACAGTGTCTCATGGGGGACAAACATCATTAACATCACTAACCGCAGAATTGGTTAGGAAACATACCTCCAAGACTGAAATGTAATTTTTCAAACAAGCAACAGAAAAACACACGTGCCAATTGGCGTGTTCAGTAGCTCTTCAATAAGTAATTTTATTAGAAGAGACTGGGAGACATGAGAGGAAAGAAGAGAGTAATTGCGAGAGTAAAGACAAAATAGACAGTGATAGAAATGGATGATGGATGACAGCATCTTCCAGCCCATTTGTTATGAGTGGAGTTTAACCACACTGGAAGGAAGTGACATGGACACATGATGCAGACCCCATGACCACCCCAGGACCACAGAAGCCTGGTTCTAACATGTGTCATTTGTCCTGATCTTCTGATTGTGCCCACATTTGTAGACAGGTGTAAACGATTAAAAGACACATTGTGATCTGATTCTGATCAGATATTTTCTGAGCACATCCGGAGGTAGTCAGGAACGCATTGTGTCTGGATATCTTACAAGTGGTCACAATGCGGACACAGTGGACGAATATGAGACACACTTTAATACCATGTGTAAACATTTCTGAAAATGTGGGCACAATCAGTATGTGGAAAAGATCAGGACAAAGGGTGCATGTTAGTGGAAGGTACAAACAAGGTTTAGTTGCTTTAACATTGTGTTAGGAGATGATTTGCGGTGGTGGGATTCCCTTCCGCTGCAGATCTGTTCTTGTAGAGTAATTGCCCCATTTAACAGAGGCAGCAGAAAACCAACTCACAGATGCATGAAGAAGAATGGATCCACTGGGGGGAGGGAGGGAGGGAGGGAGGGAGGGAGGGAGGGAGGGAGGGAGGGAGGGAGGGAGGGAGGGAGGGAGGGAGGGAAGAGAGAGGGGGAGAGAGAACCCTTCAGTACTGTATATGGTGTAAGTGACCAGACAAGAGAAGCTACACAGGCCTCCATATAATTTAACTGGGATACAGCAGGCCTCTGATGGAAGGAAGAAGCATGCAGTCAGTGTCTGTACTTTACTATCTCTGTACTTTTTCTATGCTGTGCTGTTCTGAATGACTGTACTCTGCTCTCTCTCACTCTCTCTACAGAGTAGGGCTGAACCAGAGTTCTGACAGAACTGCAGGCCAGGAGGACACCAGGACAGTGTGCGGCGGAGTGAGCAGACAATGTAAGACGGAGAACACAGAAAAGAGCAGGCTGTAGAGCCTGCCTGCCTGAGAGCGTCTGTGCCACAATGCACATTGAGAAATGGGCGAGCCCGGGATATTAGAACGTGTGCATGAAGAATGAATGTGTCTGTGAGTCTTGTAATGTTACAGTGCGAAACTGAGGGAGATCCCATCTTACACATACTGCACTGTACTAACACTTTGTTCTGTACTTATACTTATTGTGTTCTCAACTATGAACGTTTTTAAAAGTTGTGCCAATGATAAGTGCTTGAGAGCTGTTCACAAAGGGGTCAGCGGAGAGAGATAAGGTCTGCGTCGCAAATGGCACCCTATTCCCTATATTGTGTACTACTTTTGACCAGGACCATTAAGGCAGTAGTGCTGCCCTATAGGGAGCATTATCGGGAATAGGGTGCAATTTGCCATATGGTGCCATTTGGGGCACACCCAAGGTGTAGGAGGGTTTAGTCAGAAATAGTGCACTATACACAATTTGGGACACACTTAAGGTCTTTGAGGCCCATTTAGAATGTCCCACGTTATCACTGTATAATAGAATGTCATCGTTATCAGCATGTTGACACCATGTGTAACATTTCAGAGTGGTATTTTGGACAGCAGATAGGACAGGGTTCAAGAGTGTTAACAGTCTAGACACTGATAGCCAAGACTCCATCCATTCATCCTCTATCTAGTCCTATTAAAAGATTAGGTTCAGGGACATATGTATCACGTTTCTCAGAGTAGGAATGCTGATTTAGGATCAGTTTGGCCTTTTAGATCACAATGAATACACGAACAGGGGGTTACTGATCCCAGTTCAATACTCCTACTCTAAGACTCTTGATATATACGGCACAAGATCATGAGTCCTCTGGTACAAATTATTATTTCAGAATCTGGCAGTTGTCTATTCAAACAATTCAATACCAAGTAGACTATACGGCGCATTCGGAAAGTATTCAGCCCCTTGACTTTTTCCAAACTTTGTTACGCTACAGCCTTATTCTAAAATGTATTACATCATTTCCCCCTCATTAATCTACACACAATAACCCCATAATGACAAAGCAAAAATTGGTTTTTAGAAGATTTTGCACATTTATTTAAAAAAAAATACAAATTTGAAATAATACATTTGCATAAGTATTCAGACCCTCTACTCAGTACTTTGTTGAAGCACCTTTGGAAGCAATCACAGCCTAGAGTCTTCCTGGGTATGATGCTACAATCTTGGCACACCTGTGTACATGGAGAGTTTCTCCCATTCTGCTCTGCAGATCCTCTCAAGCTCTGTCAGTGTCGCTGCACAGCTATTTTCAAATCTCTCCAGAGATGTTCGATTGGGTTCAGGTCCGGGCTCTGGCTGGGCCACTCAAGGACATTCAGAGACTCATTCCGAAGCCACTCCAACGTTGTCTTGGCTGTGTGCTTAGGGTCGTTGTCCTGTTGGAAAGTAAACCTTTGCCCCAGTCCGAGGTCCTGAGCGCTCAGCAACAGGTTTTCATCAGGGATCTCTCTGTACTTTGCGCCGTTCATCTTTCCCTCGATCCTGTCTCTCAATCCTTGCCACTGAAAAACATCCGCACAGCATGATGCTGCCAACACCATGCTTCACCGTAGGGATGGTACCAGGTTTCCTCCAGACGTGACGCTTGGAATTCAGGCCAAAGAGTTCAATCTTGGTTTCATCAGACCAGAAAATCTTGTTTCTTATGGTCTCAGAGTCTTTAGGTGCCTTTTGGCAAACTCCAAGCAGACTGTCATGTGCCTTTTACTGAGGAGTGGCTTCCTTCTGGCCACTCTACCATAAAGGCCTGATTGGTGAAGTGATGCAGAGATGGTTGTCCTTCTGGAAGATTCTCCTATCTCCACAGAGGAACTCTGGAGCTCACGATTGCTCAGTTTGGCTGGGCGGCCAGCTCTTGGAAGGGTCTTGGTGGTTCCAAACTTGATGGAATGATGGAGGCCCCTGTGTTCTTGGGGACCTTTAAAACTGCTGATTTTTTTTTGTAACCTTCCCCTGAGCTGTGCCTCAACACAATCCTGTCTTGGAGCTCTACGGATAATTCCTTCGACCTCATGGCTTGGTTTTTGCTCTGACATGCACTGTC
Source organism: Oncorhynchus mykiss (assembly GCF_057628025.1). Classification (NCBI taxonomy): domain Eukaryota; kingdom Metazoa; phylum Chordata; class Actinopteri; order Salmoniformes; family Salmonidae; genus Oncorhynchus; species Oncorhynchus mykiss. The sequence goes on from NC_143040.1 coordinate 35,706,528, forward strand.
AACTGTGGGACCTTATATAGGCAGGTGTGTGTTTTTCCAAGTCATGTCCAATCAATTGATTTTACCACAGGTGGAGTCCAATCAAGTTGTAGAAACATCTCAAGTATGATCAATGGAAACAGGATACACCTGAGCTCAATTTTGATTGTCATAGCAAAGGGCCTGAATACTTATGTTAATAAGGTATTTCTGTTTTTATATTTCATAGATTTGCCCAAATTTCTAACAACGTGTTTTCTCTTTGACATTATGGGTTATTGTGTGTAGATTGATGAAGATGTATTTTTATTTAATACATTTGTGAATAAGGCTGTAACGTAACAAAATGTGTAAAAAGTCAAGGGGTCTGAATACTTTCCGAATGCACTGTACACTAAACTATATTGTAGTGTTCAGCCATTCCCAATTGAATTGTTTCCATAAGACCTACATTCCCTGATACACTGCAGAAACCTTCAACAAGTGACTCGGGTATCTATCAACTGGCTGATGATAGTATGGCCTGTTTTGACATCTCCCATGAGCATTGAACATTATGATATTGTGGCCCCATTATAGCATTATTTGAGAGTTGTTCAGAGTTTTGTCAATGAAGCCCTTGTCATGTAGTTTCTGCCCTATTTCAATAAGTGGGGTAACTTAAATTACATTCTCATGTTCATTTGGAAGACTAAGTCCGGGATTCAATCCAAGGCGAGTTGTAGGGAAGCGCATTGGTCTGTCTTAAATGCATCTTTTAAAGGCATTCTTCCCGATGTTCACGAAGATCACATTCATAGTAGACGTCGCAAATGTTGGCTGAAGTGTATATTACCTTTAAAAGTCAAGAATGACTCGCTTCTCTAAAACAAACCTTGGATGGCTTTATTTAATCTGTATTGCTGAAGCATTACGCGATAGTAGCATTTGTCGGAAATTACCAATTGAGCCGACAAATGCAGAGTTTACCATGACTGCAGTCTCCACTAAACATTTGCCATTAAATTTCCATCATGCTGTAACTCAGAACTTTCGAACAGAGCCCTTAATCAGTAACCTTCCGTTGGTCCAACATATGACGTGGCCCCCGGGGACCTCACCCTCACAGTGCTGGTCTTCCTGACACCCATCAGGGGCCAACATGGAGAAGGGCAGGCATATGGCCTCCACAGAGGGGACCCAGATGAGAACAGATTATTATTATATAGTGTTCCAGCCAGGTTACAGATTATAACACCCTGCTCACAAATATGAATACATACAACTCTGTGTTACCTCTCTGAAATAATTACCGTTGTAGTATTCACTAATTCTAGCGTTTTTAGTATAGTATAGTCCCAGTCGGCCTTAGAAAAAATGTTGCAGCCCCGCCCGCCTGTGGGGAAAACAACCTGTGGATACCTACAGTAGGCCACAGTAAAAGCTTAACCTTTTTCAAATGCAATTTTCTTCTTGTCTGCTTGTTTTCATCAATTACAAAACTCCATTTAAGAAAAGTACAATATGTCCAAAGATTACTTTTCAACATTGCCCTCATGCCCCTTTTCATGAAAGTGCTAGCAGCCATGTGAGTGAGTGAGTGCTAGCTAGGTACTGTACCAACCGGACATTAAGCTAGCCAAGACCAGCACATTAAGCTAGCCAAGACCAGCAACACAAACAAACAGACTTTACTAAACAAGTTAAATGTCTTACCTGTGATGAAATGTTTTCCACACACATGTAGCCTAATTGGACACCGGTTCCCCACATTTCCCACTCTCCCACGCCGATTAGCCTGAAGCCACTGGGCTCTTCTCGTATGCTCTATTTCCCTATGTGGGAACATTGCGAACCGTCGGTCGGGATTTTGGACCTTTTTACATGTAAATTGAACAACACAGAAGCTTTCCGGCATGTTTGTTGAAGAAGTTGGCTCTTTTACAACGGGGGTCAATGGGAAAGAATGTGTGTTTCCACCAATTTGTATCGTTTCAATGTGCAATGTACAGGTTAGTCGAAGTAATTGAGGTAATATGTACATGTAAGTAGGGGTAAAGTGACTATGCATAGATAATAAACCGTGAGTAGCAGCAGCGTAAAAAGGGGGACAATGCAAATAGTCCGGGTAGCCATTTAATTAACTGTTTAGCAGTCTAATGGCTTGGGAGTAGAAGCTGTTAAGGAGCCTTTTAAACCTACACTTAGAGCTCCAGTACAGCTTGCCGTGCGGCAGCAGAGAGAACAGTCTATGACTAGGGTGGCTGGAGTCTTTGACAATTTTTTGGCACCGCCTGGTATAGAGGTCTTGGATGGCAGGAAGCTTGGCCCCAGTGATGTACTGGGCCATATGCCCTACCCACTGTAGCACCTTGTGGTCGGATGGCGAGCAGTTGTTGCAGCTGTAGATCTTTTTGAGGATCTGGGGACCCATGCCAAATCTTTTCAGTCTTCTGGGGGGAATAGGTGTTGTCGTGCCCTCTTCACAACTGTCCTGGTGTGTTTGGACCATGACCCGCTCCACTACAGCCCCGTTGATGTGAATGGGGGCGTGCTCAGCCCGCCTTTTCCTGCAGTCCACCATCAGCTCTTTTGTCTAGCTCACATTGAGGGAGAGGTTGTTTTCCTGGCACCACACTGCCAGGTCTCTGACCTCGTCCCTATAGACTGTCTCAACGTTGTCGGTGATCAGGCCTACCAACGTCATGTCATCAGAAAATGTCATGATAGACACGCAGTCAATCAATCAATCAATCAAGTGTATTTATAAAGCCCTTCTTACATCAGCTGATGTCACAAAATGCTGCACAGAAACCCAGCCTTGAAACCCCAAACAGCAAGCAATGCAGGTGAAGAAGCACGGTGGCTAGGAAAAACTCCCTCCCCAGTCGTGTGTGAACAGGGAGTACCGGAGGAGACTAAGCGCTCACCCCTGATGGACACCCGTGTTGAGGATCAGCATGGCAGATGTTATGTTTTACCTACCCTTACCACCTGGGTATTAAATTAATATATTCAGTATTCAATCAATCGATATCTTTATTGTCCTTGATTGGGAAATGTGTAGTGCAGTCAGGGTTACAACAATAAAAACAACATTCATTCAAATGTGTGACAACCATCCAAATAATATACACATAAGATAAATAGTGAGATTGGTTACAGTCTTAAAATCATAAAATAGGAGCAGTTTAAAGGAGGCAATCAGCAGTTGCTCTATAGTGCATCCATTTTGGACTTAGAAATGAATGATATGGACCCATTGATTCTTGAAGAATATAACTTATAGCTTAAGAATATAGCCTCATGATCTTAGATCAACTGTCGTACCCCATCAGCACCCATACGTTTGTTTTACTCCACTGTTTGTAAACGAAGTAAACGCAAACAAATACTGTATAACCTCAAAACGTGATGTCCTGGATGGTCACTCCTTAAATCCATAGATCTGTCTATGAATTTGACAGTGGTTACATTTCTACAGCCCCATCCCTCAGCTTCCTACAGAGACAGTAGAAGGGTGAACGATGTGTCATTGTTTCAACTGCTGATTGCCGCTTTAAGTACTCTAGTATTCCTATTTCAATATTCCATTGTAGTGTTCAATTCATATATTCGCTTGTTCTAGTATTGTAGTATTTACTGTTGTCATGGAAATTCTCACACTGGGACACAAAGTCAATCTTAAATGAATCATCCTTTATTTTTCAGCACGCTGGAGAGGTTCCATCCAACTCAATGCACCATAGTACACATGTCGATCAAGAAGCTTTCCCTGGGCAGTCCCAGCAGTTGTCTTATATACGGCTATACACAGACAAGTTATATTTATATTTATATATTTGATCAGTCAGCCACTTGCATGAACACAGAAATTGGTTTATAGAACAGCACATGAATAGAACACAGAAATGAGTTATAAGAAAAACACAAACATTAAAATTTCCATCACACTATTCAAGGGGCACATGGTAGAACGGCCCACCCAACCAATCAATGTGACCCTTGGTGCAGTGGTTGTTGCCCGCCCCCCTTCTGTTGGCACCATTGAGATGTACTGTATCATAGCTTCGCACGCTCTAGTCTACTCTATGAGTGGGTTCCATCGCCATTCTGAGTCACCTTCCTCTCACACTGCCCCGCTGTGTGTGTGTGTGTGTGTGTGTGTGTGTGTGTGTGTGTGTGTGTGTGTGTGTGTGTGTGTGTGTGTGTGTGTGTGTGTGTGTGTGTGTGTGTGTGTGTGTGTGTGTGTGTGTGTGTGTTTTGATTTGATTTAAACACATACTACCGCTTGCTAATCAGGAAACTCTTGGGTATGTTGTGGTGGAATCTCATTACAATTGCTTTATGGGAACCTGGTAAAATTATGTTTGTAGCTAGCCACTGAATGGGTCTGAATTCACTGTCAGTATGCAGTAAAGCTATTTTTGGAACTAACTAGTATGCAGTAAAGCTACTTTTGGAGCTAACTAGTGCTCTCAAATCGTATCTTGATGTCGATAGCAGATGAGAGTTGTATTCATAACATTATTAACTTAACTTGCTAACATACCTTTTGAGAAAACAAGTTATATTAATAGCTAGTCTAGATAGCTAGCATTAAAAAAAACATTTGATGGTCAATGAGACTGGTAGAGGTAGTCAGCTAATCAGCTGAGCTAGCTAACAATGTAAAAAAAAGTATAATTTTGGATTTACGGACTCTGCATTTCAGGAACCATAGTAGTAACTACTTCTGGTGCACAGTAGTAAGTACTTCTGGTGTTCAATTATTAAGCCATTTAAACATTTATTTTTTGGCTTCATGCGGTTTAAAAGTTAGCTTGTCAGAGGTGCCGTACTCAACAGTAGTTGATATGCATTGGAGCGCTGCGATTGGTTGCCCAAAATTCGTGGGCAGGGCTTAGTGAAGGGTCAATTCTGACATCTTTATACACCTTTGCCTTTGACCCTTCGCTCAGCCCCACCCATCATTTTGAGAGATCAATCACAGCACTCCAATGGATAGCAACTGTTGTCGAGTCCGACACCTCGGACAAGCTCTGTTTCAAACACATGAAAGCCAGTGAGGGCATCTAACTTCCTTTAATTTTACACATTTTGCCATGGGGCAAATAGAAACATTTGCAGTTTTATAGCTTATCTCATGCTATTCTACACATTTTGCCATGAGGTTAAGAGAAAATGTTGCTGTTTTAAAGCTATTTTCCTGCAATTCTACACATTATGTCATGGGGCAGAGAGGTAAATGTAAATTTTTATAGCTAATCTCTTGCTATTCTACAGTACACATTTTGCAATGAGGCTGAGAGAAAATGTAGCATTTTTAAAGCAAATTAAAGCTAAAATATAGGTTTGTTGACTGTGATAAGGCATTGGATTATGAGCTGTCTTGTAAACTAAAGGAACAAATGCAATAGGCAGTGCCGTGGTGCATTTAGCCACAGAAGCACAATACAGTCATAGAAGCCTCAATATAGTCACATTCATGGATTATTGGGGTTGTGGCTTTCAGTTAGTTATTTTTGGCAACCCATCCCGTGAGAATGAATGTCATTCCAGTTCATCTGTTCTGTGATATTTCATCACATCTCACTAACCCAGTGCACTGCTTGCTATGAAATCTATCTGATGATATTTCCATGTTTAGGTAAAAATATAAATAATGCCCCGTTTGGAACACTGACAAGTAAAGAGCATAGAAAACATTTAATAGTTAAAAAAAGGTGTTTTTGCTCAATCTGATTGGGTGGGCCTGGCTCCTCAGTGAGCCTGTGCCTATGCCCTTGCAACATACCCATGAGTTTCATGATTAGCAAGGGAAGTCTGTGTTTAATTTCATTGTGTTAGATCATTGTGAGGGAATTTCGGCAGTGGTTGAATGGAGAATTGGGCTTCCCTAGAAAATGTCCAAGATTGCAACAGTAACCAGGGGGGGGGGGGGGGGGGCAAAGAAAATGGTCACCTGGGACCACCCATACATTAGATGCATGCAGCATGCATAACTGTAACTCACTTGGGATAAAAGCATCTGCTAAATTACATATATTTGTGTATGTTACCTCAGGTACACTGTGTTCGGTGGTAGAACCAGACTGAATAAAGCATGATAGGGAGGTAGCTGACCAGCTGACCCACACAGCACCACCTCAGCATGCTGTGGCTGCAGCTTACTCAGCAGACATACTGAAGTCCGGTCCTTGTCCCTGTCACAGACATACTTCAGTGCATGGGCTGCCTCCCAAATGGCACCTTATTCCCTTTATAGTGCACTATTTTTGACCAGAACCTTATGTGGTGCCATTTGGGGCACATGGACTTTGTTACAAACACAATAAAAAAAGAATGTTACAGCCCCTGCTAAAACTATAGACTCCCTCACATCCAATACATCCAGTACTTCCCTTGATGTGGCAGTAATTGTGAATAAACACCACGCAGCCGTCATACCGCTCAGGAAGGAGACACGTTCTGTCTCCTAGAGATGAACGCACTTTGGTGTGAAAAGTGCAAATCAATCCCAGGAGAACAACAAAGGACCCCGTGAAGATGCTGGAGGAAACAGGTACAAAATTATCTACAGTATATCCACAGTAAAACAAGTCCTATATCGACGTAACCTGAAAGGCCGCTCAGCAAGGAAGAAGCCACTGCTCCAAAACTGCCATAAAAAAGCCAGACTATGGTTTGCAACTGCACATGGGGACAAAGATCGTACTTTTTGGAGAAATGTCCTCTGGTCTGATGAAACAAAAATAGAACTGTTTGGCCATAATGACCATTGTTACGTTTGGAGGAAAAAGGGGGAGGCTTGCAAGCCAAAGAACACCATCCCAACCGTGAAGCACGGGGGTGGCAGCATCATGTTGTGGGGGTGCTTTGCTACAGCAGGGACGGGTGCATTTCCAAAAATAGATGGCATCATGAGGATGGAAAATTATGTGGATATATTGAAGCAACATCTCAAGACATCAGTCAGGAAGTTAAAGCTTGGTCACAAATGGGTCTTCTAAATGGACAATGACCCCAAGCATACTTCCAAGGTTGTGGCAAATTGGCTTAAGGACAACAAAGTCAAAGTATTAGAGTGGCCATCACAAAGCCCTGACCTCAATCATATAGAACATTTGTGGGCAGAACTGAAAAAGCATGTGCAAGCAAGGAGGCCTTACAAACCTGACTCAGTTACACCAGCTCTGTCAGGAGGAATGGGTCAAAATTCACCCAACTTAATGTGGGAAGCTTGCAGAAGGCTATCTGAAACATTTGACCCAAGTTAAACTATTTAAAGGCAATGCTACCAAATACCAATTGAGTGTATGTAAGCTTCTGACCCACTGGGAATGTGATTCTGACATTATTCTGACATTTCACATTCTTAAAATATGTGGTAATCCTAACTGACCTAAAATAGGGAACTTTTACTAGGATTAAATGCCAGGAATTGTGAAAAACTGAGCTTAAATGTATTTGGCTAACGTGTATTTAAACTTCCGACTTCAACTGTATATGTAGCTAAAATAATTGAGGGATATCTGAATTATCTTAACCTGTCAAAAGTGAATCCCTGCTCTGCAGTTTGTCTTCTCAGATTGAGGACAATGTGCATTAAAGAGCAACTGCCCCTAAAAAACGACTTTTCAAACAGTCTATGTGGCCTCGGTATGAGTCAGAAACATTTACTCTACTGTCAAAATTGACTACAAATCAGAGAGCCAGGGTTACGCAACCCAGGGTTACGTAACCTTGAGTTCTCTTTCAAATAATCGTTTTGATGTATCACATGTGGTGATATGGCCAACTCCCATATCACAAGAAACATGCTCTCTGAAGCCAGGGAAGTCCCAACATCAGTAACCCTCAGAGGGAGTTCACACCAAGAAGCTGCAGAAAGCCCATCGGGAAAAAACATATAACAAAGTGAGGGAAACCCTAATAAATCTCAGTATAATGAGACTTGTCCCAAACACATTGCCCAAGAGGTCAACTCCTCTGTAGGAGACAGCCCTTCCCTTGCCATTATTAATCAATATAATGGTCCCAAGGATCAGGCAGGATACAGTCGAAAAGGCCCTCTTCTGAGGGTGGTTTCCCAATGAGCAAAGAGCATGACACCCTTGCTCTAGCTTTCTTATAATTCAAGTAGATGCGAACCGCACGTACTGGACAACGATTAGGCTACAGGCAGATGAGTTAAGGGACCTTAACGAGATTAACCTTCTCTCCGTCCAAAAGGACACAGGACGTGGACAACTGATTGTGGGGAGGAACAATCTGTATAGTCACACAACAAGTCACACAACATCTCCACGACAAAAATGCACCAACTGTAAAACCAGAGTGTGCATAAGCAGCTGGCACTCTTTTCCAAGAGTCTCGGGCCTGTCTTTCGTTTTTTTCTTCTGCCTGTGCCCCGAAAGCTAAAGCATCTGGGTGAGGATGGAGAATTGCTTTTTCTCTGTAGGATATACGCCCTGCATAACAATAGCTGCCAGGACTGGTCGTAGGCAGGGTTGTAACTGCTGACCGGGAAATCACTTGTCATCGAGGGCTCGAAGAGGAGCAAGGAAAGCATGTGGTCACCATGTTATGGGATAGGGTCTCCCCTATTGGATCGTGGCTTCTACCAGGCTACAGTAAGACAATCTGGAAAGATACGGGAAGCAGGCTTTCTCGGGAAAGAGCAACCAGCGCCATGATGCATGACGTCGGGCAATATATCTGAAGGACAGTTACATAACTGGTATATCTTGGCCCCGTTCCATGGAGGAGGGTTGTCATGAGCAAAGACGCTTACTCAGCCACACGTGCGACGGGGAGGTAGAGCAGGCAGCGGCCCAGTTGCGTGAACCAATCGCTGTAAAAACATGACGAGGAAAAGCCAAAGCTTTGTGGGCTCGGGAGTACCAGAAGATAGCTGTCTAGGGTTCTGACGCCTGTGAGGGTGCGGTCCCCCCGTCTTTTCCCTGAGACCCAGAAACTAAAGTAAGGAACAACAATACTGACTGATTTCTAGCTCAATGGAGAGTGTTCTCCATAACAGAGCTAAGTCGTCTTCGCCAAGTGGAGAAAAGAAAACGCCCCTCAGAATCCCGAAGAGAGAGGGTAGGGCAGAGAGCTGCAGGCCTTGCTGCACTTCACACATCCCATAGGAGGGGTAGGGGGCAGATCCTTGCTGTGGCTGCAGCGTAAGACTGCTTCCCTATAGGTTTGGCCTGGTTCAGTGCCTGAGTCTTGGCAGACTGCAGCATCGCCAGGGACCTCAGTCCCCCAAGGCCAGCTTGTTTCCCCCTCCCAGCTGTGAGGCTGGCGCGAGCTGCAGAAGCCAATGGGCTGCCACGGTGCCCAAGTCTGTGGGGCAAGCAGAAATTGAAGGCTTCAACTCCTTTTTGCACATGTCACACTTCTGCCACATTGAAGCGACAGTGGGCCTAAACAACTGGGGCATCCAGGAGGTCAATTCTCCCTTTGTCGGTTAAGCTGGATAACCTCAGCCAAAGTGCCCTTTCTCCCACCACCGCTAGGCTCATGGTACAACCACAGCCTTGGATGGCACTACAGGACGAATGGAGGCTCAGGTCTGTAATCAAACAGATCTCTTCCAAAGCATCTGGGTCTAGGGTCTCCTAGTTCAGTTGCTTCCTCACCTCCTCCAGTAACTCATAAAATAAGCCAACAATAAAGAGGTCACGTTGAGGGCCTTGCACGTTCTCTGAAAAACGGAGGCAGTAAAGTGCTCCGCTTTCCTAGGGAGTGAAGCGCTGGTGTTGTTAGTAAAACAACGAAAGGGGCTGAAGTGTCGAGCCAGTGACAGCTCCACCATGGGAGTGTTGCCTAACCCGGATTCTTTTATATTGTGCATGTCCAGCTCCGGGGTAAGCTTAGCAAGAATCCTGCGAGTGAGGGGTTTATTCCACAAGCTCTTATTTTCACTGAGGCAAGCTGGTACTGCGGGAAGCAGTTCCTGTATCGGGCTGTATGGGACTGGAGTCGCTTCCCATCGTTCAGGTCACTTAAAGACCTGATCCCCTACAGAAGACGGCCACTCGATGTTGAGTCAGGCAGCAATCCACTTGCAGACATGAAGGAGCCCAAACTCCACTGGAGGAGGGGCAGCTCCACTGCTCTCGGGCCATCAGGTGTGTGGGCCTGAGAGGGCGGGAGAATGGGGTCGTCAGCGCAGGAGTTATGGACTATCTCGAGGAACTCCATGAGATTAATTCCATTGTCATCCTCTTCATCCCTTAACTCGCCTTCCACTGACACTAGTCAAGTCTATCCATGACGTTGCCCTAACTGGGCTCGTTTACTGAGAGCTGAGCCTCAACTGTCGCGGAGGCAAGAAGGGCTATCGAGATAGATGCACGTTTCAGCTTCCTCTTCTGACCTGGAGCTGTATCCACAAAATGCCTCAGAGTAGAAAATTGGTCATAAGTGCTGTGAATAGAGACATTTTACCTCTACTCTTATGGGTAAAAATGAAAGCTATGCATGACGCCTCTTTAGTCATAAAGAGTCCCAGCTAGTCCCACCTAGCGTATTCTAGCTAGCAGCTGCTTCCCCTTACGAAAAAAGATTGCAGTCAGAGTGCAGTTTAACTGTAGTACAATGCAGTATAAATGCAGTTAAAGTGAAGTCTAACTACAGTTATTCTGCAATTACTGCATCCAAAATACGTCCAAAATAATACATCCAAAATACCAGTCGATTGCAGTTACTGCACTTTTACTGCAGTTTCCAAATGGCAATCTTGTTTTTGTAAGGGTCATGGTGAAGGTGTGCCGTGGCTAGCTCAGTGCTGGCTGAAGGAAACCGAGTGACCGAGTTAGCCTTCAGAAAGAGTGCTCCCGTAGTAACACAACGGGTGAACGAGACTAGGGAGCTAGCAATGCTACTATGTTGCAGGTAAGGTAGCCTTGCAGCATTGGCTAACAGAGTGGCTAACAGAGTCTCAATAGCTAGCAGTGACACTGGCTACCAACAGAGACAGAGAAATTTCTACTCAAAAGCAAAAACTGTCCGGTTTAGTACTCAACTTCTCGACAGGGTCTGAAGAATTACGCTCAGCGGCGATATCCTTCAACCCACATGAAAAAATACTACAGTTTACTGTAGAATGCTACAGTATTACTATGTAATTCTGTGGTAAACTGTAGTATACTGTAGAATTCAATACTACACACTTTAGTATCCCTCGATCATGTGTAGTACTTAGAATGTTATATTATACTTGATCATACTTTTGTAAATACTACAGTATTATCCGCAAAAAAACACTAGTAAATACTACAGCAATGTCAGCAAAAACACTACAGTCTGTGGTAACTGGTTTGGGCTGGACCCTGTGGTTGAGGCAGATCAGGGACAGGGTGCGGCCATGCTGCATCAGCAGTGGAAACTGGCCCCCCTACAGGGCTGTCCCTAAGGCATCCACATGGACAGGTGTGCCACAGTGAGATGGACAGGTGTGGCGCTGTGGTGTGCCACTGTGGGACATCAATATTGATGTTCCAACACCACGCAGAGATCTGAGATAAGTCTTTAACAACACACCGACTCATCTGATCCCACGGTGAGCCCTACCCTGCTGCGTCATGGGGCAGAGTGGTAGGAGACCCTGATGGGATTAAGCACTGGGGAAGGCCAGTCAGTGACACACACACACACCATACACACACAGCAACATGTAATTGGGGCACTTTTTGAATTTGACCTTCAAAGTATCCTGGATGTAACCTTTGGTGTAATAAGGTCACTGTCAGGGGATCAGCACTGTGTCAACTGATGAGTCGGATGATCATCACTGTGAATATTGTAAATAGAGATGATCAAGCTGTGTCTTTGTCATCAGATTCCTATTGATGTTTAATGGTGGCAATAATGCAGCCTGTTCATGTTTCATAAGTTCAGCTCCCTATTCCCTATACAGCGCATTACTCTTTACCATGGTCAAAAGTAGTGCGCTGTGTGGGTAATAACGTGCTATTGGGACACAGCCTGATAGAAGGAATCAGACTGCTACCTGAAACTACTACAGCAGGGGAGTAGTACTAATTTATTGCTTAGCAATGCTGACTGAGAGGACAACTTGTGTATCCTACACACACACCATACACCAGAGACAGACTACTGTACATTGATTTATGATACGACCAACACAGTGAGCAGGGATGGCTGTTACTAAATTCTCTCACATGCACCACCAAGCAGACTGGAGGGTAAACCTGTTTTATGACCCTATGACACACACGCCATCCCTATGGTCAGCACATAATTGCAGTTCCTTGAAGCACACACCAAATAACATTAGTACTGGCTGCAAACCTAACAATGGACAAAGCAATGTCCCCTCGGTCTCTCTCTCTTCACACTATCTTTTTGTCCCACCCCCTCACTGTCATGTGCTGCCTAGCAACTGCCACCATAAATAATATGTCTGTGTGTGTCTGCGGTGTGTGTGTGTGGATGAATCTCTCCTTCAGTATACTCTTTTGTATTGTCAGCGTGCCAACTAAGATCTTCTCCCTTGAATAGGATTTTATCTCTAGTGCCTGTATGTATTTGGATTCATTAGGAACCAAAACTGTATTCTCTCTCCCCACCACAGACAGACAGACAGACTACACAAGGCCTAGCTCAGAAGCCCTATCATGGCATCCAACAACACAGCAAGCATCGCCCAGGCCAGGAAACTGGTAGAGCAGCTGAAGATGGAGGCCAACATCGACAGGATAAAGGTGAGAAATTAGGCCTACATCACTGGCTAAGAGGATAACGGACGTAACAGATATAGGAGAAACCTGTAGCATCCCTGCCCAAAAAGATATAGCAACCTTACCGAAATAGGAGGCATCACTTGCCCTTTACATTACAGCATGGAAGACATTGTAACATTGTGATAATATAGTAACAACAGGTTTTTTATTAGCACTTTAGTCTGTGAGTTCATGTAAAAGTACCAACCAATCTGTTGTGTGGAATCTAACTCAAACTGTGGGTGTGTGTGTGTGTGTGTGTGTGTGTGTGTGTGTGTGTGTGTGTGTGTGTGTGTGTGTGTGTGTGTGTGTGTGTGTGTGTGTGTGTGTGTGTGTGTGTGTGTGTGTGTGTGTGTGTGTGTGTGTGTGTGTGTGTGTGTGTGTGTGTGTGTGTGTGTCCTGCTCTCTTTCATTACAGGTGTCCAAAGCAGCAGCAGACTTAATGTCATACTGTGAAGCCCATGCCAAAGAAGACCCGCTCCTATCGCCGGTGCCCGCATCCGAAAACCCTTTTAGGGAGAAGAAGTTCTTCTGTGCCATCCTGTAAACAGGATGTGGTTTATTTGGTCTGCTCATCTTGGGACATGAACGAGGACGTTCAATATGTAGACATCTTCTAACAGGAGGGCTTGGTGAAGTACTAGTGCCCCTTTCTCTACAATGGCACCTAAAGAGTGCAATTAAAAACCACAGAGTAACACGTTACCATTTACAGAGGTTAAGGGGTGTGCAGCATGTTTGATGGATTCATCTGTGTAGTCAGATTACAACAGAAGATAAGTGTGGTTATCCACCCAAAAACATGATGGACAACCAATCAACCAAGTCTTCAGGTTGTGTTGGGTTTTTAAAAATGAAGGAAAAAACAACAAAATATTGTGTGGTTCTTTTGGAACTTGAAATCCAAGTGTTATGTTCAATGGTTTGTGGTGGGCTGGGTAGGGTAGGTGTGCTGGCTAACTGAGCTGCTTACCATGAGATATTACCACCTGTGTATCTGAATGTTTTTATTTTTGTTGTTTATTTCATGTTGATTTTGATTCTGAGGTTCATTGGTTTGGCTATATCGCTTAGAAATCTTTATATTATTGTACAGTACCAGTCAAAGGTTTGGACACACCTACTCATTCAAGGGTTTTTATTTATTTTTAATATTTTCTACATTGTAGAATAATAGTGAAGACATGAAAACTATGAAATAACACAAATGGAATCATGTAGTAACCAAAAAAAGGGTTAAACAAATCAAAATATATTTTATATTTGAGATTCTTCAAAGCAGCCACACTTTGCCTTGATGACAGCTTTGCACACGCTTGGCATTCTCTCAACCAGCTTCACCTGGAATGCTTTTCAAACAGTCTTGAAGGAGTTCCCAAATATGCTGAGCTGCTTTTCGTTCCCCAAAGCAAGTCTCTTCTTCTTATTGGTGTTCTTTAGTAGTGATTTCTTTGCAGCAATTCGACCATGAAGGCCTGATTCACGTAGTCTCCTCTGAACACTTGATGTTGAGATGTGTCTGTTACTTAAACTCTGTGAAGCATGTATTAGGGCTCCAATTTCTGAGGCTGGTAACTCTAATGAACTTATCCTCTGTAGCAGAGGTAACTCTGGGTCTTCCTTTCCTGTGGCGGTCCTCATGAGAGCCAGTTTCATCATAGCGCTTGATGGTTTTTGTGACTACACTTAAAGAAACTTTCAAAGTTCTTAAAATGTCCCGGATTGACTGACCTTCATGTCTTAAAGTAATGATGGACTGTCATTTCTTTTTGCATATTTGAGCTGTTCTTGCCATAATATGGACTTGGTCATTCACCAAATAGGGCTACCCCCCTACCTTGTTATAACACAACTGATTGGCTCAAACTCTTTAAGAAGGAAAGACATTCCACAAATTAACTTTTAACAAGGCACACCTTAAATGCATTCCAGGTGACTACCTCATGATGTTGGTTGAGAGAATGCCAAGAGTGTGCAAAGCTGTCATCAAGGCAAAGTGTGGCTACTTTGAAGAATCTCAAATATAAAATACATTTTGATTGGTTTAACCCTTTTATGTTACCACGTGATTCCATATGTGTTATTTCATAGTTTAGATGTCTTCACTATTATTTTACAATGTAGACAATATTAAAAATAAAGAAAAACTGGAATGAGTATGTGTGTCCAAACTTTTGACTGGTACTGTATGTGATTACTGAAACGGCTGTTTAAACTTCTCTTTTTTTACATCCGAGTTGATGAAAGCTTTTTAATGGAAAGTTTGAACATTCAATTCAGTGATATTCTTTACAGACATGTTTCTTTAAACCTCTGAGAATAGTTTTTTCTTCAGTATCTAAACATATATCTGGCAATGTGATACGGTATTTGTTTCCTTCAGATACAAGCTCTCTTTTTACTATTTGTATAAAAATGCTAGCAAGTAAACGTGTGTTGTGCTGTGCGTTCTGAATGTTTGTGTTGATACCATTAATAATTGCATGAAATTATCAAACAACAATTTTTTCTTTTGTTTTAATGTAGAGATTGTATGAACAAGGCAGACTCCGTCTGGTAGTGCCAACTGTATTAAAATGATAATAATGATTCAACATGGACTCCATAAAGACATCTCTGTCATGGGAAAAACTAAAGTGACGTAACTGAGCTGCAAGCCGATGATGAATTTCACAATTGGTTAACATTAGATTAAGGTTTACCCCTAATGTTAGGCTTAGGGGTAAAGTTAGGGTTGGATTACATTTTTGAGTTTAAAATAGGGTCAGTTTTAGGTTTTGACTAGTTGGGCTGTTAATGGGATGCTGGTCAGAAATGTCCCTTAAGTTTAGTATTTTGGGGGGTTTGGGTCAGGGTTAGTGTTTTGGGTGGTGGATATGTACAGCACTTTGAACATGAAGCTACTAGTTGAAGTATTAGACAGCGACGACCATTTCCATTCACATGCCCCAAGATCGTGAGGGCTATTCATAAAACCATATCAAATGTATCAATCACCCTTTCGAGTTGAAAGGAGGAATCCAGTAGATATCCAGTAGATAATCCCAGACTGTGCAGAATCTATAATAGGTGATTGATAATTGCTGAACCATAGTTTTGGTTGAATAACTGTTCCCTTCATCACAAAACAAAAGGTAGGCCAACACATATTATGGGGTACATTCAGATTTAGAATCTTGCCAATTGTCCATATGCCTAAATAAATGAATGAAGTTGCACATAAGAAGTGATTCTTTTTTTTTTTTGATTCACTGCAGTATTGCAGAAACAAAATACTCAAACTGAGAAAGGTAGAAAAGGAGAATGATGATCGTTGTGGAGTGGAGATTTGCTGTCCGTGAATTCTAACACAATCGTTCACATTCGTCTGGTTCAACCAGTGTAACGAATCAAATCCAATCAAAATGTATTGGTCACATACACATTTTTAGCAGATGTTATTGCGGATGCTATAACTATTGTGTGAAAGAAAGGATGTGCATTCTCTAGAGTCACACCAGAAACAAATCAGAGCACACAAACACACAATTAATTCAAACTGACCAATAGCAAATCATACACATTTACTACTGTAGTAATAAGGTGTGACTGGAAAATGCACCTCTACGCTGTTACACTAGTAGTCCCTCGAAGGCTCTGTTTAGGCTGCGTTCAGACAGGCAGACCAATTATATTTTTTTCACTAATTGTGCAGCCTAAATGGCAGGAGACAAGACAAATGTAGGGAAACTCTTTCACAGCACTTTGATACCGAAGTTACTTTTTCGTAACAGGTTCGGAGAAGTAACGAAGCAGGTCAGGAGACTGAGGTTCAGGTTAGGGAAACGGTTAGGGTTCGTGAAAATGCTCTCCTAACCTGCAACGAAAATCACTTTTTATCGAAGTGCAGTGAAAAGAGTCTCGACAAATGTCAGTTACATTTTCTATCTTGAGTTATTCAACCATAAAAACGACTCAGTAGGCCTAGCCTATGTAGACTGTGTAGTCTATGTAGACTAGGCATAAGTGAAGAGCAATAGCAATACATTGAAATTAATAGATGCTTCTTAAAACAGTAGTAGGATGATGTTGCCTCTAGATCAGTTTTGCATGTCCACCATTGATGGTTAAAATTAGGATTGGGGGGAGGGAAAGCTGATCCTAGATCTGTACCTAGGTCAATTTCACCCCTAAAATGTGAAAAGTTACCATTTGTTGCACTTTAGTGCCCTCACATGGATAACAGTTCCAACATAATTTTATACCTAATTATTTAGTATTACATTAAATGCAAATGTAAAATAATTTACTTGTAGCCAAGGTTATAAACATAGTTGCAATTCTTATCTGAAACAGATTCAGTCACAAAAAAATACTGTCAGAAGTGGGATTCGAACCCACGCCTCCAGGGGAGACTGCGACCTGAACGCAGCGCCTTAGACCGCTCGGCCATCCTGACACATGCTGTTGAACTGTATATCTCCATATTTAAAGATTTAAAAAAAACGAAAACAATTATTTGATTTTTAAAACATTATATGGTTTTTGTTTCATTAAACTTGCATGATTTCGAAACTGCTAGATTTTTATCACACCAGGTGCTAACGCTTTTTCACTTTACCCCAATCTCTCTGCCGAAACGGACATATTCAAAACCGATGACTTTTGGCAACGAGCAAAAGAAAACGGGAGCAAACTCCAGCAGCTGTGGCAGAGATTTTATAATTAACACGTTGTTTGTTTATAACTACCTAGCTCATTGTTCTATACGTGGGTGTGGCGTAGCTAAGGGGCTCGTTTGAGTTGTAAGGCTAAAGCAACATACTGTAACGTTAGAGGAAGGTCGGGGGAGGCGCATCTGCAACAGCCGAAAGTCGGACACTAAAATGTGTTTTTTCAACAGCAAGACTCAGTCCAATGTGGCTGAGTTGGCATTGCTTATAAAAGTGTTTCTTCATAATGTCGAAATAAACATGTCTCCAACTCCCATACCAGACACACACGAACTGAAATCACGTGTGTACATTGTAGCCTACAATCAATTGAGAGAGTGAAACACTGAGAGAGACCCTAATATCACATTAATTTGTACATATCCACTGTATACATAATTGCGGCAGTTGGTTCAAAATCATATTACACCATTATACAAACAGTATCATACTCACTCATTCATCTTATACAACAATTAGATGTAAACCTCATATCTGAGGCTATTATATAAACAGTGTTATGGTAATGTGGCCACACCGTCTCCCACATGAGCTTTCCCAAGTTGTGACAAACAGACCAGTTCGTAGCTGGATTCTTCACCGATCTTTTATACTTTCTCCGGAACATGAAATTTGTTCGTACCTAAAGTTCTGTGAGGTGGAAGGATTTCCTTTGTCCTCTATGAAAGTTTACTATCTCTCTACTATGTGTCTATGAGGAGATTCTCAGGAATTTACGACATCTCTCTGACCACAGCAACCTAGTTGAAGGAGGAAAGGGAGAGGCAGGGAGAGGGGGATGGGCTTGCTATACCCAAAGAGGCATACGTCATGACAACATCTAAACCTAAACGTCTAGACCTCTTGTCACTGCAGGAATGGACATCATATCTGAATATGGTAACCTGTCAGGGTACAAAATTAACATGGATAAATCCATTGCTTAACCTTTGAATATCCCCTCTTACAATCAACTTAGAAACGATATCTGTATTCCAATTGACTGAAACAGGCTTAAAATACTTTGGCATATATGTTACTCCAAACCTTAAAGACCTGTTCACTTCAAATGATATGCCTTTGCTCACAAAGATTAAACAGGACCTGATTAACTGGTCTACCCTACCAAACTCTCTTTTTGGCAGGATTTAATGTCGTCGGGAAGAATATCCTTCCTTGACTAAAGGATCTATTCCAAGATATCCCCTGCCATCTATCTCAGTCCTTTTTTTCAGAAAATAAATGCCAATATATCTAAATATATCTGGAAGAATAAGAAACCTAGAACCAAATTGACCAAACAAATTAAGTCTAAGGATTTAGGAGGGGACTCTTTGCCAAATCTGCAACTATATTAATGGTCTGCTCAGATCAAGCACATGATTAGTTGGTTCCTCGACAGATGCCACTCACTTTGGTTTGGGATGGAATCGATAGCATGTCATCCGAGAGCATTAGCTTCCTTACCATTTATTAATAGCCTTGAAAAGATCCAGGCCTTATCTGACAATTTGACAGTACATAAAATACTCTTAGCTTGGCAAGATGCAAGGCGGTAATTCCAGACCATATATCACTCTGGTCACCAATTTCCCTTAATACAGCCTCCCCCTCCCACATCTCACACATCATTTATACTGCTGCTACTCACTGTTTATTATCTACAGTATGTATAGTCACTTTACCCCTACCTAGATGTACATATTACCTCGATTAACCAGTAGCCATGCACATTGACTAGGTACCGGTACCCCCTGTGAATAGCCTTGTTATTGTTATTTTATTGTCTTACTTTTTTAAATTTGAGTTTATTTAGTAAGCATTTTCTTAACTCTTATTTTCTTAAAACTGCATTGTTGGTTAAGGGCTTGTAAGCAAGCATTTAACAGTAACATGTATTCAGAGCATGTGACAAATATCCCCATAATGCAATTCACTTTGAAAAGGTGGTGACGACTTGACAAACGTGATCCGCTTGAATGTGCCCAGGGTTTACACTAGATTCCACAGCCACATAGTCAAAATTGTGTAAATAAAAATGGCCTTTTGGTCTTTTTTTAAGGTTCGGGTTAGGCAAAAAGTCAGCAGTGTGGGTAAGGTTATGATTAAGATTAGGGTTAGCTTTAAGATCAGATTTTAAGAAGATAGATTTTAGAAATGGGTGGTGTTCAAAAGGGTCAAAAACGCAATGTACTGTAACATGGGTATATTGTGATTGACTGACTGACTGATCTACAAATCATGTTATGAAGATGTTTATGACGCTAGGTGATGTGTAGATCAGATCATCCACCTTGTTTTATTAGGGCTCTAAAACAATACGAGTTGCCCCCCCCCCCCCCCCCGTGGATTTAAAATGACCCCTCAGGCTACTGATGGGACTTAATAAATACAGAAAATCACCAATCCAAATAAACGTTCTACCACAGTGACCATGTTATTTGATTCAGATTTCAGATAAGATGTATATGTTCAGTTTTTCAGAACTCAATTCACTCGCACATAAGAAGATTGTGTTACCCTGTGCTGGCACATGCGCAGATGAAATACACCACTGGAACGCCGATTAAGCTGTTTACATGTCCTAATAATTCGAAAGATTGTTCAGAAAACAAGATTTTATAATCAGCGTATGATTACTTAGATTATGACCTTATGCCAATTCAAATAAGCAGAGTAAGGTGTTTACATGACTAATGCCATACTCAGCCTTCAAGGAGTGCACTCCTAGTATGTTTACATGCACACTAATATTTCTATAATAAACAGATTATGGCAGATTACGCTTTCCAAAAATAATATGGTTGCTATGGTGGAACGTTTATGTTGATTAGCGATTTCTGCATTTATCAGAGTGCCATCAGGTAGCATGATTTCAGATGTGTCGTTCAACTTGCAAAGCATGTCAACGTTTTATTCACATTATTAAATTAATCTGACTCAATAATCATGTAACCGTACTCAATGAAAGTGTAAACATGTTTGAGAAAATGTTGCAAATTTATTGAAAATGAAATACAGACTCCCCAGTCCTTGATCATGACAAGCATACCCATGATGCCACCACATGCAGCCACCACAATGCTTAAAAATCGGAAGAGTGCACAGTGATGTGTTGTGTTGTATTCAGGATATAAAGTTAATTTCTTTGCCATATTTTTTGCAGTTTTACTTTAGTGCTTTAATGCAACCATGATGCATGTTTTGGGATATGTTTATTCTGTACAGACTTCCTTCATTTCACTTTGTCATTTAGGTTAGTATTGTGGAGTGACTACAATGTTGTTGATCCATCCTCAGTTTTCTCCTATTACAGACATTAAACGCTGTGACTGTTTTAAAGTCACCATTGGCCTCATAGTGAACTCCCTGATAGTTTCCTTCTTCTTTGGAAACTGAGTTAGGAAGGACACTTGTATCTTTGTAGTGACTGGGTGTATTGATACACCATCCAAAGTGTAATTAATAACTTCACCATGATCAAAGGGATATTCAATGTCTGCTATTTTATTTTTACTCATCTACCAATAGGTGCCCTTCTTTGCAAGGCATTGGAAAACCTCACTTGTCTTGGTTGTTGAATCTGTGTTTGAAATTCACTGCTCAACAGAGGGACATTACAGATAATTGTATTTGTGGGGTATTGAGATGAGGAAGTCATTCAAAAATCATGTTTAAACACTACTATTGCACACAGTGACTTATTATGTGACTTGTTAAGCAGATGTTTACTCCTGAACTGATTTAGGATTGCCATAACAAAGGGGTTGGCGTTTCACTTTTAATGATTTTGTAAACATTTCGAAAAACTGAATTCCTTTGACATTATAGAGTATTCTATAATTTAACCCAATTTAATCCATTTTAAATTCAGGCTGTAACACAACAACATTTGGAAAAAGTCAAGGGGTGTGAAAACTTTCTGAAGGCACTGTAGCTGTGAATATATAACACTATTGGATGGTAAAACAATATCTACATTTCACACTATTTTCAGATTGACTGTAGTCCATCCCCCAATTTTTTCTGGGTCGACCTATCAAATTGGCCAGATTGGCACTCCCACAAATTACTTCCTATTACCTGTACCTACTGGACAATTGCATACGACACCTGGTGTGCTTGTGTGAGAAAACCTCCTAAACCTCCAAAGAAGATTCTGAGGTTTATGTCCATTGTGGAGGAATAAATGCAAAAGGCTATATAAGGATTCAGTTAAAAAGTATTTAGTAACCCATTATTCAGTCAATACATCAAAGGGGTTCTTATTTCTGACACATGAAGCTAAATTAACATTAACCACTGATTTCAATGTGACAGGTCTGGACAGTGAACAGGCTAATTATTCTCAAACGATGATGTGTATAAACGCATAGCCTTCTGTATGTTTACTTATGTACTCAACCATGTGTACTTCTCTCTGCTGTAGGGGGTAGCTGTCTACTGTATTCATGGCCATGGCAGGACAGGAACCATGCTGGCAAAGACCAGGAAAATCTCAGGCACCGATGAGATCAGGAGGGCTCAGATTACTGTACACATGGACTCTTGTGGAGTCACCCCTAAACATAGTGAACTATTCATACAAGTAGGATGTCCTGAGTTGTAAAGGAGGAGTACGGCACAGGAGGTTGGTGGCACCTCAATTTGGGAGGACATACTCGTGGTAAAGGCTGAGGCTGAATAAGTGGAACGGTATCAAACACATAAAACACACGGTTTCCATGTGTTTGATGCCATTCCATTCTCTCCATTACAATCATTATTATGAGCCGTCCTCCCCTCAGCAGCCTCATGTGATGTACCATGACTGTATACCATGACTGCTGTTGTACATTTTCCAAAAAGATGAATCAAATCTTAATTTATTTTAAAAAATCCATGTATGTAAAAAAAGCATCTACCTACCTAAGTTTTCATTTAAGTAAACACATAACAGAAACACATGAAAATGTGCATTCGACAGTCTAAGTGTAAAGATCTATTAGGAGAAAAGAGAAGTAAATATGCCGAGAAATCACAAAGATAGTCCACATTTTTCTACAGAATATAGATTATAATATAAATTCTAATATCTTCCAATTGGTTTCTACTGTAGCTTATAAAAAGGTTGAGCCTTGATCGATGAGCCTTGACCGAATGTTGAGGTCATCTTCTCAGGATCCTCATCTTTACAAGGCTTTGACTTTGATGGAGGCGTTTGATCCGAGGGAGAAGAGACGTTGGCGCTCCTTAAATGTGAGATTCTCAGGTGTTGCGTCACCTTTGAAGTTGTTCTCTTCCTGGCCTCTGCAACCAATCAATAATCCACACATATGGATGTAATTGAGAAGATCAATACCTATAGGTTAACAATACTGTATATCATGGTCTGTTATACATCATGATTCATTACTTTCAGAACAAATTATGTAATTTAACTTTTGGTTTAGCCAGGGACATTGTTGGGGGGAAAAAAACTGTTTTTGTGGGATGCAAATGTACATTCAAATGAAGTTGAAACTTACTCCTTCGAGCACTTCTCATCAAAGTTTACGTTGAGTCCATTTGACTCTTGAACATTTTCTCCTGTTGACGTGTCTCTATCTTCTTCTTCGTCATCATCCTCATCATCATCATCGTTTCCATTCTGTTGGAACTCCTGCAGTCTCTGTTGAAATTGCCACTCCAGGTTGAGCCTACGGAGCCTGTCGGTCTCCTCTGGTGTGAGCTGGGCTTTAGCCTGCAGATCCTGGATCTCCTGTTCCAACAGGTCGACCACCTAGATCAAGGAACAGACGGCAAAAAAAGACAAATGTCCATGTAAGAACAGCCAGCAACAAGCAAATTGTGATTTTGATGGACAATACGTTACGTTATTCGGTATTTGCTATTTGCATGAAAGTTCATTTTGTGAGGTCAGCAACACATCAAAACACAAAATACACAAAATCAATACAATACAACACAACACAATACTGTAGAGTATAATATAGTAGACACACTTCAAATAAAGATGTTCATTATTATTATGTTACCTGTAGTCTCTGCTGCTTCTGCTGCTTCTCCCGTGCATCCCTCTTCCATGGGTCTGGAGACAGACTTGTGTTGCCTTCTGATGGTGGCTCTTTATTCATGCTGAAGTATTGGTCCTGATTTCGACATTCGGCATTAATTGTGTATTTTATACTGGAAGTGTATACTATTTAATTGTATATTCCTTATTCATACATGCATTTGAGTTTTCACTGTCACGTGTATTAAGACAGTTGAATTTTGATTGCAAAAAAAAAGAATGTACAGTACCTGATGTCCTGGGGTGGTCCCTGGTTGTGGTTTAGCTGGAGGTCTCTGGAGGGATGTGTCTTTTGACTGGGTTGGGAACAGTTGGGACGTCGCTGTTTGCACCCTCCTCGAGGCTTGTTGTTGTTGGATCTTCTGTGAGGATGAGAGTGAGGGCTGAGGTTGCCTCATGGACACAGAGGATGGAGGAGGACATGTAGCTTGGCGATGCTGGGCTGGCAGTTGATAATGAGACCCCTGTTTTTGATTGCTGAGGAGGGCTTGTCCCTGGCCTTTACCCTCAGGGTTTTGGTTCAACTTCACGGGCAGTAGAGTGGGAGTTTGTTGGAAGGTAGTCATTGGACTGCGCGGCTGGGGGTTGAAAAGCTGTGTAGCAGGGATGTCTATGTGTATTGGCTGGATGGCAGACGAAGGGTCGTGTGACGTAGGAGTTCTCCAGTAGCCATACCCTGTGTTGTGGCGGCTCGGTTGGGTCTTAGTGGAGAGGCTGACAGTATGATTGTAATGTATGTCGTGGGTAGAGATGCTAGGCTTCATGGGAAAAGAGGTGTAGTAGCTTTCCTGCTGGTTCTGGTTCCAAGCATTATGTATATTGTCCACTAGGGGGCGATCATTCTCCATGCACAAATTCTCCTGTGAAAGGGCCTGCCGCTATGGAAGGAAATAAGTGATTAAGTGTAAGTGTAACAATTGCATATATGAAATGGTCCATACTTGAAATAGTTGGTTTAAGATATTGGGGGACGTACTGCTTTATAAAGGATAAGATGTAGCTACTCATACCATCAAGGTCCTCTTGTTGGAGATATGTCCATCTAGATTAAACGAGACTCTGGGCTCCTGAGGTGGGAGTTCAAAGGCTACTGTCTTCTTGTCCTGAGACCTAGGGGCTGGTAGAGTCAGGTATTCCCTTTGGTACATCTGATGGGAGAACATTAAGGTGCCTGTGTTTTTATACCATTACAGATTCAATGTAGACAAACCCACTAAGCCATGGATTACAAGTATTGACCCACTGTTTAAGCATCTTTGGGTCCTTGAAAGTGCTATATAAAACCCATGTATTATTATTAAATTACTTACATCAGAGCACAGAAGGTTGCTGGTGGAGACTGCAGTGATTTTACTGTCTGTTGGGATGGCTGGGTCAACTGGTTCTCCTTCTGGGCCTAGAACAAGCGAGGAAAGAAAGAAAATGACAGAACTGCCACGAAACATCAGCGGCAGGGACTGGGAAACTAGGATTGAGGGAAAGATGGACGGAGCAAAGTACAGAGAGATCCTTGATGAAAACCTGCTCCAGCGCACTCAGACTGGGGCAAGACTGGGGCAAAGGTTCACCTTCCAACAGGACAACCACCCTTTGCACACAGCCAAGACAACGCAGGAGTGGCTTTGGGATCACTGATCAGACATGACAGGAAAGGTGAAAGCTGTGGGATGGAACCCTTGCCTGCACCTATCTAGTCTTTAAAGATCAGTGATTACCTAAAGGATGGAAGGAAGAGAGGATGCAAATAAGTGCCCTGTTTGAATACTTTCAAAAAGCATCCTTTGCTTCTCCATTCCTTGAAGTAATGAAGTGGATTGGTGGAAGCGGTGTGGTGGAACCCTTATTTTCACATTTCGATTCTAGCCAGATCAGTGATTATTTGACTGAGCGGAAGGGATGGAGGAAGAGTGCATCTTAGAAGGATTTTAACCTTTAGCCGAAAAGTATTCAAACAAGACCCTGACTCTGTTTGAATTCTTCAGAAATGCTTCCTCCCTTCTTACTTTCCTCAAAGTAATCACAGATTTGAATTGGTTGGATTGGTGAACTTTGCTTGAACCTATCCACCTATAGATATGTGCTTACCTCCAGGAAACAAGGAAGGAAGGATGCATTTTTCTGAAGCACGGCAGGTAGCCTAGTGGTCGGAGCGTTGGAATAGCAACAGAATGGTTGCAAGATCAAATCCCCGAGCTGACAAGGTAATAAATAATCTGTCGTTCTGCCACTGAACAAGGCAATTAACCCACTGTTCCTAGGCTGTCATTGAAAATAAGAATTTGTTCTTAACTGACTTGCCTAGTTAAATAAAGGTACAATAAAATGTGAGTTTTCACTCCACCTTGAACTTGATGGATTAATTAAAGTCACTATTTAGTAAGGAACTCCACTCACCTGGTTGTCTAGGTCTTAATTGGAAGGAAAATCCAAAAACCCACAGACACTCGGCCCTTTGTGGAATGAGTTTGACAACCCCGCTTTTAATTACTCAAAGGAGGCTCTGTGCTTATAGAGCCAGGCTCAACGTGTCCTAACACATTTCAGCCACCAGGGGGCTGTCTGAAACTCAATTGACCACTGCAGGTTCTCAACGTTTGTCTGTGTGTGCCATAGCAGGGGTAAATGTCACTGTGCAGGACAACGGCTTATATAGTGGCAGCAGTATGTTGAGTTGGATTCCAATATACATTACCAATCACTTTGCAAGTCACCATAATGTGACTTGCATCTAGGGTTGCAAAATACTAGCCGAACTGAGCCAAGCCAAATCAAGCTGTACTGAGCTGGCTTGGTTATACCTACCATGGTTGCTGGGACTGTGCTGAGAAATACCATGTGAAACGAAAATATCAGAGACAGCACAGTTTGACTGGCTTAGATCGACACAATAGTGTGAAAAGGGTGTTAAGTCAACTTTTCAAAAAGAACACTATTGTTAGACTCACTGATCATGTTAGGGTTGGAGCGGTATAGCTGTCTGTCCTTCAGCAGGGTCGGTTTTCTCTGTCTCCTGTTCCCTCCATGGGAGTTATTACCCCATAGTCCTGAGGGCCCAGAGCTCTGCTCCATGCCATCATACACGATCAGGGCCTTGCCGTTCGGCTTAGCATGGCTGCTGCTGGTGGGGCCACTACCATCCAAAGCTGGGAGAATCATAGAAAAGTTGGTTAGATCTAGAACATCTAGGTGTAGGTCTACTATTAATTGAGAAAGACTATTCTTACCATTCATTTTGGAAAACAACTACTGACAGGAAGCCATGAAATTAAATGATCTGAATTTGGTTTTGGTCTTAGATCATTAGACCTCTGTTGAGGGACTGTTCAGTGGAAAATGATAACAATGCAGAGAGAATAATGCCTTTGTTCTGCTCGTACCTGTAGTTGATACTGAAGGTGGTTCATCTAGCAAGGCAGCCAGACCATGGCATGTTGCCCCCTGCTTGGCAACCTGTAAAGTCACAACTGGTCCAGTGTGCATCATTATGCCTGCTGCCCTACAATCAAGACAAGACCACATCAATCACTGTCAATTCATTATGCTTTCAAAGCATAGTCCTTTATTTGTTTTTCAGCGTATTTGAAATGACCATTGAACAGGTGGAACTATTGCAGATTGTTCCAACAGAAACTGTTTTCACATCAGGGTTAATGACCGAATAGTTATCTGCCAGACCTAAATAAATGTTATACTAAAAAAGGACCTGAAAGTTAGCCTTGCTGACAGCGAACCACGTGACTAGACAGCTCGCTGTGACTCACCGGTCTAGTATCTCAGGCTTTTAAAAGGGGAGGTTGGCTCAACATAGTGGTGGAGTCAGCGTATCCACTCAGTCAAGTCTTCTATGGACCAGTTTATGCCCAAGTCTATGTCTGTAGCAAAACAAGGCCAAATTGATATTGCATTGGCTAAAATGATTGCCACTGATTTCCAGCCATTTTCCATTGTGAAGGACAGAGGTTTCAGAAATTATAGCAATAGTCTAAATCCAATGTACACAATTCTAAGCAGGAAAACCCTTTCAAACATCCCTTATTCCACAACTGTACGAGAGCACACAGGCTTCAGTGCGGGAAAGAGTCCAAAAAGCTACTGCAGTTTGCCTTACCACTGACTGTTGGACATCAAGGGTAACCACTTCTTACATGCCGGTTACATTTTTTTATTTTTTATTTATCCGTTATTTTACCAGGTAAGTTGACTGAGAACACGTTCTCATTTACAGCAACGACCTGGGGAATAGTTACAGGGGAGAGGAGGGGGATAAATGAGCCAATTGCAAATTGGGGATTATTAGGTGACCGTGATGGCTTGAGGGCCAGATAGGGAATTTAGCCAGGACACCGGGGTTAACACCCCTACTCTTACGATAAGTGCCATGGGATCTTTAATGACCTCAGAGAGTCAGGACACCTGTTTAACGTCCCATCCGAAGGACAGCACCTTACACAGGGCAGTGTCCCCAATCACTGCCCTGGGGAATTGGGATATTTTTTAGACCAGAGGAAAGAGTGCCAGAGGAAAGAGTACATGTCACTTCATTGAAGATTTTTTGATGTCTAGCTCTCATCTGGACTGCTTTGAGTTCAGCGACAGACACACCCCCAGAGAACTTGGCAGAGGAGCTGTTGAGAGTGGCCAGAGAATGGCAAGAAGATGGAAAAGAGGTCTGTTGTGTTAGCGACAATGCAGCTAACATAAACAAAGCCATGAAACTGTTAAAATGGACCAATCATCAACCATGTCTTGCCCACACAATCAACCTGATTGTAAGAGATGCTCTGAAGGTGATGAAGCCCACTGTGGACAAAGTGAAATCAGCTGTAAAATACTTTCACAGAGCACAGCATGTGCTGAAAAACGAGTCTACACAACGCCAGATGGGGATGCCTGAGCTGAGGCCGAAACAAGACTGCACTACAAGGTGGAATTCAACATTTAATATGTTGAGGCTGTTTCTTGAGTCAAAGGATGCCATCATCTCTACCCTGGCCATTGTCAATGCACCTGTTGATGCTCTGACCCATGAGGAATGGGAGGTAAACACAGGACATGTGACACCCTATGTTCATCAATGGACAGAAAGCTCCACAGAATGGAATATAATCACGTGCTATCAGAAACCGCTGCACTTGACCCCAGGTTTAAGAAGTTAGCCTTCAGTGATGCCAGAGCGATTGATGAAGCTCTTCAAAGAATAACCTCAGCAGCAGGGAGGGACAGCCCCAGCAGTCAGCTGGCTCAGGCACCAGGGCAACAAGAAGAAGAGGGATCAGATGGAGCAGAAGCACCAGCAGTAGTGCCACAAACGTCTGCTGTTTGGATTCTGTTTGACGAGAGAGCAACTGGGGATGCAGCACGAAGGAATCCCCTCCATAATGGAGGTCCGATCCTATTTAGAGGAGCCCCTCCTCCAAAGATCTGCAGATCCTCTGAGCTGGTGGAAGAACAAGGCCTCTGTCTACCCACGGCTTACTAATGACAAGACAAGGAGACTTTGCATAGTGGCCACATCCGTTCCCTCTGAGAGGGTCTTCTCGAAAACGGTACAAATAATTACTGAGAGAAGGAACCGCATTAGCCCCTCAAGTGAGGCAGCTTGCATTTCTGAATGCAAATCTCTCATAAAAGTAAAATATGGTCAGCATTGCTGTGTGCTGCTGGTTATAACATAGCAATAAAGAAGAGAGAGAAAAGAGGGACAATTTTAACATTTTAAGTGGGATGATGCAGTTTTGCACATTGTTATTTATTTTTCTTTGATATGGTGCAATTTTCTATTATTATGTTGTTCAGATTGTATTCATTTTGAATTGTTACATTTATATGCACTTTGTTTATATACATTAAAACGTTATACTTTAAATGTAAATGTTTAATAGCATTATTTTTTATAACAAACCAATGCATTTTTAAATACATTGTGGTTAAAGTAGAGTATGATTTCATGTAATAATTTAATTAGAATTGTTTTAACACCAATCACAGTCAAACTATCGCAAAACATGTTTTTTTTTAAAAGAGACGTTTGGGAGCCAAAAGAGCCGGCTCTTTTTGGTGAGCTGAGCCCAACGAGCCGGCTCACTGAAATGAGCCGGAATGCCCGTCACCACTAGCTAGCTACTGCGTGTGTTTGTTTATCCGAAAGGGCTGGCTGGAAACTGAAGGGCTGGAGCGGTCCTATGTAAAGCAAAAATCATGATTTGTTCAATTTGAAACGGGGATATCCAACCAGCGTAGGGTGCCGCCTTGAAGTCTGAGGGCACAGCCCCTCAGTATTGTTGCTTCGTGCTGACTAAAATCAAGGATGTAGAGAGGCTGGTGTTAGCCAGACTATCTGAACTCAGAGTATGTGAGCAGAGCGTTGCTTGACCGGAGCGCGGCACGGATCGCTCCAATTTGACTGGAGCGTGGAGTGCGATTCCCAAAGGCTGGTGTGTCGGCCTTCTCACCCTCCAATTTCGCTCCAGTAGCGATCACTTTACGAGCTCAGGGGGTCATGCCTGGCCCAGCATGCATTTGTAGTCTACTTGTGTGCTGCTTTAGCCCCTTGCTTTAGTTACTGTCATGGAGTTCGCTAAATATTTCCATAAAGAAACTGATAAAGCACAGGTGCTAAATTAAGGTGAATTATAAAAAGGAGGACCAAGAGCAACAGGGAGTGCGGTAATGTAGTGTCCACAACTAAAGAATCCTTCTGAAAAGACACCTATCCCGAAAGCTTGATGGTGTACTTACTATGTGCACATGCTTTGTCATTGTAGCAAAGTATTTCTAAGCGAAAAATCTGATCTCTTAAACT
The DNA here is from genome assembly GCF_057628025.1 of Oncorhynchus mykiss. Lineage (NCBI taxonomy): Eukaryota > Metazoa > Chordata > Actinopteri > Salmoniformes > Salmonidae > Oncorhynchus > Oncorhynchus mykiss. The sequence continues at coordinate 35,736,789 of NC_143040.1, forward strand.
TTTCGTTCATTTTTGTTCTATTATCTATACAATAGGCCATTTTGGCCGACTAGGCCTGGCATATTCCCCTCGTTCAAGGACCTTTCCATTTTGATTAGGTTATTTTGCCTAAAAACATTTAGGCCTATCTAAACAAACAACTCTAGATCTCTACCCAGCCTGGCAAGAGTGACCAAAAGGGTGTTTAGCATTCCCATTGGCTCTGCAAGCTCAGAGAGGATATTCTCCACTGCTGGCCTGCTGTCCAGCCACCATCACAAGAGCCTGAAACCACAGACTGACCAAACTCATGTTTCTAAAAATGAATTCAAAAAATGTATTCAAATGCACTAATAAGTAATTTTTTTAAATGTAATTTGTATTTAATTATAAGTAACAGCCTACATGTGCAATTTATAGACTATAACGATTACATTCACATTTTCATGTTTATGTCACAACTTCCGCCGTAGTCGGTCCCTCTCCTTGTTCGGGTGGTGTTCGGCGGTCGACGTCACCGACCTTCTAGCCATCGATCAATTTTTCATTTTCCATTGGTTTTATCTTGTCTTCCTTCACACCTGGTTCCAATTCCATTCATTACATGTTGTGTATTTAACCCTCTGTTTCCCCTCATGTCCTTGTCAGAGATTGTTTGTTGTATGTGGGTGTTATTTGTTCTGGTGTGCGACGGGTTTTGCACCCAATTATGTTATTTTTGTATACTTTGGTTTTCTGAGGTTTTTTGTATGTTTATTAAACAGCTCCGTTTTTTACCAAGTTCATTCTCCTGCGCCTGACTTCCCTGCCACCAGCACGCACCGCATTACAGTTTATTAAAATCCATATGGTTTGGTTTCAATAATTCAAAACCAAATGGCAGGTACAGGTAGTCACAAAAATAGATGGGTGTTGGTTAAATTGTGATTTTAATGAATGGAGCGAATTAGGAGCAGCAGTTTTTTTTTCCTATGAGCAACAAGCAGTTTTAGCGGAAAGGAAATCATGAGCGGGATTTCCAACTGCTCAACTCTGATCTGAACAGTAGAAAGTTAGAATGTTATCTAACCTTTCCTGTGAGAGGCCCACGAGACTGTGTCCATCCACACACAGCAACTGATCCCCAACAGTTAACCTGCAATCCTGTCCAACACAACAGCATAGAAACACATGTGGAACATAAGATTTGTAATTAGATACCAATGCTGTTCATTCAAATGATGTGAAATGTTATTGCATACTGCATCCAGTCAACAGGCATTATTTGAATTACTATAGTTTTCTAACCATTTCTGCTGGTCCTCCTTTGACGATAGACTTGACGTAAATCCCAAGGTTGTCTTGTCCTGCTCCCTGTAGATGGGGCAAAAGATTGACTATTGTCACTGATTATTGGGTTAATGAATGGATGGATGGATAGATGGATGGAGGAATTTGTACCTTGGCCGCCACGATGCTGACCCCCATTCCACTGTTCAAGGGTTTCGTCAGTGTAATAGTCACAACCTCAAGTTCTCTATGCAGTGGCTAAATGAAAGAAACAGAGGAGATCTCAATAAGAAAGAGGTATTAACATTTGAAAAGGGTATGGTAAAAAATATGTATATGTTTTTTTTTAAATGCACCGGGTTTGCGTCCTGTGCAAAGAAACTGTTTGCTCGGTTGAAGAAGATGGTCCAGGTGCCACCAGACTGGGGGTGAGACATCAGAGTGCAGAGGCCTAAAGGAAGAGAGAGCACAGCCTATTTAGATAACTGTTCACAGACACAACACACAACGCATGTTGTACAGTGAGTGCATTGTTTTGTGTCATTTGTATCATGCATTTTACTTACAATATAGCCTTTTACCATCCCGGATAATGCCTCTACAAGGCAGACGTTGTATACCAGTTTAGACAAAAGTCATTCTCTGTTTTATATTGAAAGTAATTAGTCAGTTCAGCAAACCTCTTTTTAAAAAGCATGTAGCTACAGTACCTTTGCGGCAGATAGGTTCCAGGAACTCTCTGAAGCCCTGCGGGATGCCATTGACCGTGTCACAGGAGTAGCCTTCCTCAGGGAGCAGGAAGGGCAGGTGGAGGTCTGGCCCCTCCTCCAGCTGGAGGTCCTGCCCTTCATTACGCAACATTTCATCAGCACTGGCTTCTGCAGCCGCCACCACCCTGTCAATCACACCCTGAAAGGGCGGAAGAAGAAGACATGAAAGATATTTGAAAAACCTGTGTTTTTGGTTAGACTTTATAAGCCATTATAAATGCTTTATCATTTATTTGATGTTGATTGATTTTATTTAAGAAAAATACATATAAAATACATCTACATAAAACAATACATATACCCGCAGTATGAATTACAAGGCATATAATGTTTATAAATGCCCATAAATGTTTAGAAATGTTTACAAACATTTTTTTACAAATTTAAGGACTTGGCTAGTACTCACAGGGGCAATGCGGGGCTCGTTGGTATCGTAGAGGTAGCTTGTCATCAGTGTTCGAAGCTGCAAGGAGTTTAACTTGAAGCAGGTATTCTGGATGTTCTCCGAATCTTGCATGGAATACTTGTTCATGGTCAACAGCATTGTTACCTAGAAAGTATCCATCAATCAAATCACCTCTTTACTACCTTGAACCTGATAAGATACACATTTTTATAAATGGCATGGGTTAAGTGGTTGGGGCAAACACAGGTCTTGAAAAGGAGATTCTAAATGTCAACTAGAAAAGGTACATTTCCTGCACATCTCTAATGTTGGCTTTATGGTAAATCATACACTGTAGTCGACCAGGGAAACGTGGGAAAGTTATGCTGCTTTGAAAGTTGATAAACTTGTAAACACACAAGTAGGAGAAAATGGCCTTGAAAGATTCATAAGGAGATTTTCACACTTGCTAGAGAGCTCTTCTTTGTTTACACCCATTCAGCATTGTTCACATCTCTTTAACAATTCACAAGTAAGCGCATGTGAGTCAGCTTGGCATTGTCCTCCAGAAATTAGTCTTTCTTCTCCCACTGAGCTTTGTCGATAGCACCAGCTGAATTCGGGGCAGCAATGTTGTTGAGAGTTGTAGCAACACTGTAGCCATTTTCCATAGCTATGTCTTTCCTAAAATCTGCGGTTTAAAAATGATGTACAATGTACTGACCAGGGAGGCCCCCATTCTGTTATAGACAGAAGCCTGTGACATGACAGACCAATTAGGACTCATCTTGATATTTGGTATTTATTAGGATTCCCATTATCCGCTGCAGAAGTATAAGATACTTTTCCTGGGGTCCACATGAAGCCTGACATAATACATAGTACAGAACATTATTAGTCAAGGACTGAAATACATACAGTACATTTAAAAAGTCACACATAGCATACAGGGGCGGCAGGTAGCCTAGTGGTTAGAGCGTTGGGCCAGTAACTGAAATGTTGCTGGATTAAATCCCTGAGGTGACAAGGTAAAAATCTGTCGTTCTAGCCATGAACAAGGCAGTTAACCCACTGTTCTCTGGTTGCCATTGTAAATAAAAATGTGTTCTTAAAACTGACTTGCCTAGTTAAATAAAGGTGAAATAAAAATTTAAAAACTAAACTCAGTTTTTCACAATTCCTGACATTTAATTCTAGTAAAGATTCCCCTGTCTAAAGTTAGCTAGGATCACTTTATTTTAAGAATGTGAAATGTCAGAATGATAGTAGAAAGAAGGATTTATTTCAGCTTGTATTTCCTTTCATCACATTCCCAGTGGGTCAGAAGTTAACATACACACAATTAGTATTTGGTAGCATTGCCTTTAAATTGTTTAACTTGGGTCAAACATTTTGGGTAGCCTTCCACAAATTTCCCACAATAAGTTGGGTGAATTTTGGCCCATTCCCCCTGACAGAGCTCTTGAAACTGAGTCAGGTTTGCAGGCTCGCACACACTTGCTCGCACACACTTTTTCAGTTCTGCCCACTCATTTTCTATCAGATTGAGGTCAAGGCTTTGTGATGGCCACTCCAATACCTTGACTTTGTTGTCCTTAAGCCATTTTGCCAAAACTTTGGAAGTATGCTTGCGGTCATTGTCCATTTGGAAAACCCATTTGTGACCAAGCTTCAACTTCCTGACTGATGGCTTGAGATGTTGCTTCAATATATCCACATCATTTTCCATCCTCATGATGCCATCTATTTTATGAAGTGCACCAGTCCCTCCTGCAGCAATGCACCCCCACAACATGATGCTGCTACCCCGGGCTTCACGGTTGGGATGGTGTTCTTCGGCTTGCAAGCATCCCCCTTTTTCCTCCAAACATAACGATGGTCATTATGGCCAAACAGTTCTATTTTTGTTTCATCAGACCAGAGGACATTTCTCCAAAAAGTACGATCTTTGTCCCCATGTGCAGTTGCAAACCGTAGTCTTTTTTTTTATGGCGGTTTTGGAGCAGTGGCTTATTTCTTGCTGAACGGCCTTTCAATTTATGTTGATATAGGACTTGTTTTACTGTGTATATAGATAATTTTGTACCTGTTTCCTCCAGCATCTTCACAGGGTCTTTTGCTGTTGTTCTGGGATTGATTTGCACTTTTCGCACCAAAGTACGTTCATCTCTAGGACACAGAATGTTTTCTTTCCTGAGCGGTATGACGGCTGTGTGGTCCCATGGTGTTTATACTGTACTTGCGTACTATTGTTTGTACAGATGAACATGGTACCTTCAGGCATTTGGACATTGCTACCAAGGATGAACCAGACTTGTGGAAGTCCTTTGATTTTCCCATGATGTCAAGCAAAGAGGCACTGAGTTTAAAGGTTGACCTTGAAATACATCCACACTCAAATTATGTCAATTAGCCTATCAGAAGCTTCTAAAGCCATGACATCATTTTCAGACATCAAACTTCCGTCTTCAACTGTATGTAAAATGTCTGTCTCTTCACAGTCCCCTTTGTGTTATCTGTTATTTTACACTGGTTTTATTGCTAGTTTGAGTTACCTGGGGTAGCAGAGAGTTCCATGTAGTCATGGCTTTATTTAATACTGTGCGTTTCCCATTATCTGTTCTGGACCTGGGGACTGTGAAGAGACCTCTGGTTGCATGTCTTGTGTTGTACTGATGTGTGTCCGAACTGCTTGCCAACTGCTTGAACACTGCTGCAACTTCTGCACACTCTAGGATCTCAGATGCAATAATTTAATAACCAACGTTTCAACAGACAAGCTGCCCTCATCAGAGTTCGCGGTTCGGTAACTTCAACACATCAATACCTCTCCTCAACTTTCCTCAACGTTCCCTCTGTGTACATCTAAGTGTGATACGTGCTGCTTTGTTCTGGACCAACTGTCCTTCTTTGCCGCACATGACCACACAGCTGGGCAGTAGTCCAGGTGCGACAAAACTAGGGCCTGTAGGACCTGTCTGCTCAACTAAGATGTTAAGAAGGCAGAGCAACACCCTATCATGGACAGACCTCTTCCCATTTTAGCAACCATTGATTCTATATGTTTTGACCATGAAAGCTCGCTATCTAGGGTTACACCCAGCAGTTTTGTCCCTTCAACTTGCTCATTAGCCATATTATTCAATAATAGATCTAAACAAGGTTTAGCATCGAGCGAGTGATTTGTCTGAAAAATTATGCTTTTAGTTTTTTTGATATTTAGCACCAGCCTAATGCTAGTCACCCATTCTAAAACTGACTGGATCTCTATGTTAAATGTCTCAGTTATTTATTTTACTGTTGCAGCCGACATGTATACTGTTGAGCCGTCAGTGTACAAAGACACACAGACTTTATTCAAGGTCAGTGAAAGGTAATTTGTAAAAACAGAAAACGATAATGGCCCTAGCCAGCTGCCCTGCGGTACACCACATTCAACTGAATTTGCATGAGAGATAATTCCATTAATGAAAACCCTGTTCTATTAGATACAGTAGGTAACTCACAATCCATAATAAGGCAGAGGATGCAAATCCATAACACTGAAGTTTTTCAGCAATAGGTTATGATCAATGACATCAAAAGCTGTACTAAAGTCTAACAAAACAGCTGCCACAATCTTCTTTCAGCCAATCATCAGTCATTTGTGTCAGTGCCAAGCATGTTGAGTGCCCTTCCCTATAAGCATGCTGAAAGTCTGTTTACTGTAAAATAACTTTGTCTTAGTTACATTTTTGCTTGAGAAATTGCTCTTTGCTGAGAAGCTATTTTTGTTTTTTTTTGACCGTTTGAATTTAAAACAAACAGTACTTAATTGTTACCCAGAAATGATTTGATATTGAGATAAAAACGGCTGCATTGGACCTTTAAACAGCCCTACTGTGACATAGGAACTAGCTTAAAAACGCCCACCTTGAGGAATTTAGACACATTTGACTAACCTGATCAAATAAACTAAAATAAAGTCACCCACCTGTATGATGCGGCTGAGGTGGCAGTCTGCGGCGAGCTCCAGACCTTGCCTCTCTGCCCAGTCCTCAACCAGGCTAAGCCTCTGGCGGATTGTTGCCCCCCAGTAGTGGGACCTAAGGCCCAGGGAGCAGGCCTCTCCCTGGGGGCTGGGGCTCAGCAGCCTGTTGAATCAAATCAAACATGATTTAAAGTGCATTTAAAATGACACACTTTACAATAAAATCATGAAAAACAGGGAGATTAAAACAAGACAAAGAAATAAAAGAGATTAATAAAAGAGCATGAAACAAAAAAGATGAGTAAAATATTGGTGATTAAAGGCCAGGCTAAAAGGGTGGGTTTTCAAAACGTGATTTAAAAGCCTCAACTACTGTATGTCTGCCTCTCTCACCTGTTGAAGAGCCAGGCACTGATGGAGTGGAAGAGTTGGGAGAACAGCTGGATGGTGAGGGCAGCGTTGACTCGACAGCGACGCAGCAGAGACATGGCACCCATCAAGGTTTGCAGTACGCCCTCTGGTGGAGGGAGGATCGAGTGACCAAAAGTTTTGAAACAAACTTTTAAAAAACATTGAAAATAAGCACACTGGTGTTGATTTTCATGCTAATATGATGGTTCTATATCTACTGGATCAAAACTAACATATGGAAGCTGCGGGTTAAAACAAAATAAGTTAGAGGTTATAACTAGATTGTGTTGTGGTTAACATTCATGGTGTACCTATTCCTGCAGGTGATTGACTCCCCTCAGGATAAATAAGGAATTCTGGCAAGTGTCTGCTCAGATCAGCCAGCAGACACTGAGTCAAACACCTTGAGGAACAAAAGACAGAAAGACAGACAGACAGGGGGGCAGGGGGCTTTATCAATACTGTACAACATCAGGACTGATGAGGGAAGATCACTTATGTGCTCAGTTCAAAGTCTTCACAGTAGAACAGCAGCTACAATCCTTATTTACTGAATTCCTTATTTACTGAAGTCAGAGTAAATTACATAGATTAGAAGAGATAAGAAGTGCTATATGTGATGTCTTACTTGAAAGCTTTGTACACCAGGTGTGCCAGGTTCTCCTGAGCCTGCAGAGTGATGGGGCTTAGATCTCTGTCCTGCTTTAGGAAGTTCAGGAGCTCTGAGGCATTGGCCATCCAGAAGGCTACAGCACCAGCTATGGACTTCTGCTTCTGGAAGGGAGAGAGAGAAAGACCAAGATGGAATAAATATGGACATTTTATAAGCCTTATTATGAGACATTATAAAGTGTCATGCATGCTTGTAACAAGTTATCAAGCATTATAAACTGGGTGGTTCGAGCCCTGAATGCTGATTAGCTAACAGCCGTGGTATATTTATTTTATTTATTAGGATCCCCATTAACCGATGACAATGGCGACAGCTAATCTTACTGGGGTCTGACACATAATGAAAAATAATTACAGACAAAAGACTTTACAATTGACATACATTTAAAAAAATAAATAACATGTAGTGTGTGTGTGTGTTTTTGAATCTATAAGTTACACATACATGTTAGTACATACACACAACAAGTAGGTCTCATGGGGAGACATTGTCCTGCGAGGTGTTGATTTATTTGTTTTTTGTTGTTCACTTGCCCTATAAAAGATGGGAGGGAGTTCCATGCACTCATGGCTCTGTATAATACTGTATGTTTCCTTGAATTTGTTCTGGACCTGGGGATTGCGAAAAGACTCCTGGTGGCATATCTGGTGGGGTAGTTGTGTGTGTCAGTGCTGTGTGTAAGTTGACTAGCAAACAATTTGGAATTTCCAATACAATAATGTTTCTTAGAAAAACAAGATGTGACGCAACTCTTAGCTAAGAGAGACTGGCATGCATAGTATCGCTGCATATTGCTGTGGTAGCCATGCTGGTTAAGTGTGCCTTGAATTCTAAATAAATAGCAGAGATCATCCTATTCTGCGTCTCACGGCGGTTGGAACCAAAAAACTCAAATTTGGATTCATCAGACCAAAGAACAGATTTCCACCGGTCTAATGTATAATGCTCGTGTTTCTTGGCCAAAGCAAGTCTCTTCTTATTACTTGGTGTCCTTTAGTAGTGGTTTATTTGCACCAATTCAACCATGAAGGCCTGATTCATGCAGTCTCTTCTGAACAGTACCACAATTACTTACTTGTAACATGAACTTACTTGTATTGAATCATATTCTATTTGTTAGGCTACAAAATAAATTGGAATAAATTGGAAGCAATGTCAATTAATGCCATATGTTACTCTGGAACTGTTACCACATGCAATATCAAATGGGTTCCTACTGGGATTAAATATTTGGGTATTAAGACTACATTTTGAGCCACTAGTAGTCAAGATTAAGACAAATGTATAAAAATGCAGAAAGATCAATATGATTAAAATGGTTGTGGTCCACAACCAGCTATCAACTAAATCCAGGAAAGAACCCAATAGCTGAGTAACTGGAATTTCCCAAACATAAGGCAGCCATTTTTTACTCAATATTTAGTCATCTGCAGAGTAAAGACTGTAAAAACCTCAGAACAATATGTCAAATTGACCTTAAGTGTGAAATTGAGGATGATACCTGGTTGAAGATCTTGTCCAAGGAGGAACATAAGAGAAGTCAGGGGGAAACTTACTCAGTATAAGATACTACATATATTTTATTGGACCCCAACAAGGCTTTATAAGATGGGGCTGACCAACAATTCTCTGTGTTGGAAATGCCAAAAAGACACTGGGAAATTCTTTCACACAATTTTAATTGTACCTTTATTTAACCAGGCAAGTCAGTTAAGAACAAATTCTTATTTACAATGACAGCCTACGCCAGCCAAACCCAGACAACTGTGCACCGCCCTATGGGACTCCCAATCACGGTAGGATGGGATGCAACCTGGATTCAAACCAGGGACACCTCTTGCACTGAAATGTAGTGCCTTAGACCGCTGCGCACTTCGGTAGTCCATAAGGGAGTGTACTTTAGCGCTACCTTTCTGGAAGGTTGTTTTGAAATATCCAGTGGTGGAAAAAGTACCCAATTGTCTTACTTAAGTAAAAGTAAAGATACCTTAGTAGAAAATGACTAAAGTAAAAGTGAAAGTCACCTAGTAAAATACTACTTGAATAAAAGTCTATTAGTATTTTGTTTGAAATATACCTAAGTATCAAAAGTAAATGTAATTGCTAAAATATCAATATCAAAAATCATTTCAACTTCCGTATATCAAGCAAACTAGATGGCATCATTTTCTTGTTTTTAAAACCAAGGGTACACTCCAACACCCAGACATAATTTACAAACGAAGCATTGTGCTTAGTGAGTCCACCAGATCAGAGGCAGTAGGGATGACCGGGATGTTCCCTTGATAAGTGTGTGAATTTGACCATTTTCCTGTACTGCTAAGAATTGAAAATGAAATGAGTACTTTTGGGTGTCAAATGAGGAATTTGCACTGATCACTGTCTGGTTACAGCAGCTAGAGTAATCCTTAGCATTTGGAAGGGTCATGCCACTCCTACTATGAAACAATGGATAGAATCAATTTTAGAAGTAGCATCTTATGAACAAGTGCTTGCTAGGATCACTGGTAGAAACGACAATTCTAGAAGCTGGACGCGTTTTATTTGTCATGTTGTTTCTAAGACTGGGAGGTGATGACTTATGCTTATGAACCCATTTAGTTCATTATTGTAGCTTGTGAGATACTATTTGACTGTGTATGGGGTTTGTGATATATGGCAAATATACCACAGCTAAGGGCTGTGTTCAGGCACTCCACATTTCGTTGTGCATAAGAACAGCCCATAGCCATGGTACAGCGTATTGGCATATACCACACCCACTCGAACCGTATTGCTTAAGTATCCCTTCAAGGCCAAAGTGTTACCAAAACCATAATTAACCCATTAAGTAGTAGAGGTATGCTCTTTCCAGTTGAGCTGTATAAGTCACAGTCAAACTTGTGATGGTGCATGCATGGTCTCACTTGCCTGGATGACCACCTCAGTCATGGCTACCATCTTGTTGACAGTAGCGGTGACTCTGTGTGCGTGCTCTGAGGGGCGATGACTCTGTGATGTCTCCTGACTGTGACTATAATGGCGGTGGAGGACGAAGCGTCCGGCCATGTACAGGACGTAGGCAGGGGAGAGCTTGAAGTGGACAGTGGAACTGTTGGTGTAGTTGATGACTGCAGAGAGGAAGGGGTCCTCAGCTGTTATGACAGAGGGACACCAGTAGAGGACAGCAGATTAATACAGGATGATAATGAGACTGACAACAAACGTATTGTTTTATATTTTATGTTATTACTATGTGTTATTACAATGTGCTACTACAGTGCTACTACAATGGTCAAATTGAATTACTTACAATTTTCCCTGAATTTAATACCAACTGGAAGTGCAAGTTGGTCCATGTTGTCCTGATCTCTGTTAAGACAAGATGTAATCATTTCAGTTGTCCAGCCAATAGTCACTTCAACAATATCTCAAAACCGGAATCATGAAAAAACAAAAGCCACAGTAGCCATTTTATTAAGCTTCAAGAGATGCCAGAAACATGCACATTTTTGTCACACACAGAAGACATGGTCATGTCAATAAATGTAAATGTTTACATTACTTGGGGTCATGTTTACCTTTCATTCCTTGTTCTATAGTCTTGTTGCTGGTTATGCTTCCGGACCATGCCTCGCCATGTGGAACTTTTCTTGCATTCTGTTGTGTCAGGGTTAGAAACAATATCCTTGTTGGTCCAGGACTTCTCCACAGGTACAGAAGCTGATATCTGCCTGCAGTGGAGAGAAGACTATACCTATAACTTGAGACTTAACATTGAACATGAACTTTTGTGAACCAGAGTGGGGGTGCTTGGAGTTAAAAAAAAAAGTAAAAATTTAAAATAAAGATTTTACTGTCATGCTTCTCTGTTTGCTAATGAATTAATTGGCGTAGACCTACCCATTCTCTTTCCTCATAGTGGACCCATTAGGCTTTGCCGAGTGGTTAACAGCATCATCTCCCGTCTTCTTCTTCTCCTTCTTCTTCTCTTTCCTCGACAGTGTCCTCTTGAAGTTCTGGATCATGCCTCCCTTCTTTTTCTCTGGGCTGTTGTCCTGTATGGATAAAGGCCACACAATCACACAGAGAGACACAACACTACAGTGGGAAATCAAAGCATTAACTCTTGCCAGCTAAATTGCTTTCCTTGCCTTGACATTCAAGCTAGGTCGGGCATGAAAAGTAATTTCTAACTGAGCAAATTCTGCTTAAATTATAAATACAGTAAGCAGTCAGTAACATGTACAATAATGTCCTTATCCTTCTTGAGTACGAAGCGGCCCTCCCTGTTGTGTGTGTTCCAGTTCAGCTGCACAACCAGAGGCTTTTCACTCAGGTCCAGCTGCCGTTCTTCTGCCATGGTTAACAGGGCGAAGAGTGGGAGAGTAACATGAACAAATTTACCAGATAATACACTCAATCTATTCAAAATATAGGATTGTTCACAAATGCCCTGCCCCCAAGTGTACTCTTTAATTAATGTATCCATCCATCCATCCATCTTACCCTTGTTAGCATGGACCTCAAACAGGAAATAGGGAGTATTCAACATCTTCATGTCCGGTCTGAACTTCTCTGACAGTGTTTCAATAACCTCTCCAGTGGTGGTGGTGCTGCTGATACGCAGGCACTTGGTGGCAACGTTCCCTGCAACATGGTCCTCAAAGTAGAACCGCATCACTCCATGGAACTCTAAGTTCTAGAGGGGAAAGAGTAGATGAACGAAGTCAAGCAGCTAACTTAGCTAACTAGCTAGCAATCTTCATTTGTTTATCTAAACCAAAATCTACATAGCTAGCTTCCATAATTTGCTGGCTAGAAATTCCAAAGCAAATCAATGTAATTAGCCAGCTGCTATCTGGTGATGAGATTTGTAACTTGAAATGTAAATTGGAGAAAATCAGAGGAAGGGATAATGTGGGTGACTAATTGGTGTCTGTTGGTGGTGGGTATTGTGTGCGAAGGTTGTTAGTATGCATGATCTATTGACATGGGGGGATGGGGGGATATAGTACCCTGTTTGGGACAAAGTAGTAAAATGTTAGCTAATCACTGTCTAGTGGGTGTCCTACAGACTAATCCTGCTGCGGACACATCATGTCACAAATGAGATATCTGTTTCCTTTATATTTTGGTTAGGTCAGGGTGTGACTAGGGTGGGTATGCTAGTTTTTGTATTGTCTAGTTTTTTTTGTATATCTAGGGTTTTTGTAGGTCTATGTGATTTGTATGTCTATGGTGGCCTGATATGGTTCCCAATCAGAGGCAGCTGTTTATCGTTGTCTCTGATTGGGGATCATATTTAGGTAGCCATTTACCTTTGGTGTTTGTGGGATCTTGTCTATGTGTAGTTGTGCAAATCTGTCATCAAGGCAAAGCATGGCTACTTTGAAGTATCTCAAATCTAAAATATATTTAGATTTGTTTAACACTTTTTCTGTTACTACATGTGTGTCCAAACTTGACTGGTACTGTACATTATCACCATTTTAATGTGTCACAGTTCTCAAAATAAATATTAACTATTGAAGTAATTGGTACTCACATGCAACACATAAGCAATAGGCTGGCAGTAGGAAGTATATGAGATGTAAATGGTTTAAGTTGTGATTTTATTAAAACCAGTTGACTTTTATTTCTTATACACCACACTCAGTTTATCTTCTCAAAAAGCTAAGGTGGCATGCCAGAGACAGGTTAGTTTATTACATGTGAACCAATCCATACCATTTTAAATGCAGTACTGTTTTGAAAAGTTGAGACTTACAATAAACGGAGGGGGGCTGTAACAATGGTGAGGTGGGAGTCTCAGGCTGGACATATTGGCAGTCAGGCTCTTTAGACGCATGCCAATAGGGTTGCCAGAAAAAAAGCCTTTATTGAGAGCAACCAATGTAAAAATCTGGAGTTTGCTAAACGGCATTGGCATGTTGGATTGAAACCAGGATGCTATGATCGTATGAGATGGAAATAGAAAGATCCCTCCCAATGTGTTCTCCAACTCATAAAACATTTTAGAAAAAGGCTCAGTGCCGTTAACTTCTCAGGATGAGGTTTTGAAACGTATTGAAAACATGGGTGTCAATAATTTTAATCTCTACCTTTTTGAGAATAATATATATATATACCTATTAAACTAAATATCTTTATCTGATCAATTGTATTAGTATAAAATAATATAATTTTCCAATTTTTTGGGAGCGTATAATATAGCTCAGTATTTGAATTATTTTGTCGTTTTTTTCTCATCTTTATCAAGGGAGTCAATAATTTCCTATTCCACTGTAGATTTGATTGATTACATTTCTGAAGTCCACTCACCTTGCATGGCAGACTGATCTCAAACAGGTCCAGTCGGGTATTGTTCCAATGTTGGATGATGTCAGCTAATCTCTGCCACTCTTCCTTCCCTGCCATGTCCAGTCAACCGAGTAAATACTAAAGTAACAGTCTTATATCTTCACAATGATCGTTGCTTTTGGCCACAATCTTCAGCCAGTGCACTATTCTGCATAACCTATAGCGATGACAGGAGTGCTCTGAATGCCTATACATGGTCATGTTAATGTCTTCAGCGGTCCCTGGGATCCAACCCTGTTAGTGACAGGTCATCACACCCTTATGTGTGGCAGTGACCACAATAGACTGGCCTATTTCCTGTGTAAAGTCTTATAGCATAACAACATCAACAATAACAGCAACATCAAGTCTAGGGACCCATAACTGTTGTTTTTACTGTAAAGGTGTCCTGGGTAATCGGGTGTCGGTGGGAACACCCCTACACCCCTGTGGTTTCTGGTATGCCCCTGTACAAGGCTTATCATCAAGGTGTGTGTGTGTGGTGCACATACTGTACTCAAACGGCTGACATCTGGTGGACTGTACAGAGTTAAATCATTGAGATTGATCATGAAGATAGTTGCATGATTTATAGGCTATGGGTATTCCCTGAACCCTAGAACTCTGCCCCAGCTTGCTACAGTACGTATGAGTGCATTCCACCCTCTTTTAGTGGGGTCCAGGAAGTGATCACGCTTGAGTGGATTCCACTTCTCATGCATATCTGTGATTTCCACTAGAATGTAGGTTTACAGGTCATCAATCCAGCCCATTCAACCAGATCATTAATGTAGGGCAGCTTTTGTTGCTGCTCTTGAAGCTTACAGGACAACTCACAATGGAACAAAGATCCTAATATACATGAACAACCAATTAAATGTTCTTTTAAAAAAAATATGCTATTGTCGTCTGGATGTTGAAAATGCTTTTGTATCCCATCAGTAGTATTTTCCAGAAAGTTTTACTGTAAAAAATGACTTTCAATGTTTATTCTCATCATAAAATAGTGTGCATTAAACACAATTCTTATGGTTTGAAACAAATATTTCATGATGTTATAAACAGTGTTTGAAAGACAAGTGTTTATTTTTTGTTATTCTCTTCCTCCTACTCTACATGTTGCTTTTCTTCCTCCCAAGCCTCACTGAGTAACCGAAAAAATTGTGTAATACTGTGTATAATTTACACAAATATATGAAATAGTTTACATGATGTAGTCCTCTCTGTTGGAGTCTTTTCCTTTTTGTGTTTTGTTTGTATCTCCTGGTAATGCAGAATGGGCATATTAAGCGACTAAGACAAACTAACACAACCATTCAAGTTCTCCACGTCTTCTATGGTCTCAGGCAAATTGTCAGTCCATTGTACAGCACAGACATGACACCTACAGATACACATGGTACAGTATTATCAAGCAGTGTAGCCGACAGTTCTGAAATGCAGAAATATGAGCTGAATATACACTGAGTATACAAAACATTAAGAACACCTGCTCTTTCCATGACATAGACTGACCAGGTGAATACGGTTTCGACAACTTTTAGTGTTCATGCAACTCAAAATTAGGAAGGCGTTCCTAATGTCTGGTATACTCAGTGTAAAAAAAAAAAACGTTACTGAATATGAGCCTCAATATAGAGTACACTACGTCATATCATGTGTTTACACAATATATGTAGTATAATACCTTATTATTGTATGTTACTGCATGTATTACTACCAGTATGTAATCCAGGTTGTGAAAACAGAATTAAGCAGCATTAATGAGTTTCATTTTATTATTTGCTGAGAGGTGTTGGATACAGCTTAGAGTTGGCAAAGTTCATTCTCGATTCCAATGGCAACAGCCTGACCAATGATCGCTATGGGGTTCATCAGCCACACAGTCTGTAGGAAGATGAAAAGAAAAGGTTGAATAGATTTTTATTTAACCATGTAAGTTGACTGAGAACACATTTTCATTTACAGCAACAACCTGGGGAATAGTTACAGGGGAGAAATGAGACAATTGTAAGCTGGGGATGATTAGGTGACCGTGATGGTATGAGGGACAGCTTGGAAATTTAGCCAGGACACCAGGGTTAACACCCCTACTCTTACAATAAGTGCTATGGGATCTTTAATGACCTCAGAACACCCATTTAAACATCCCACCCAAAAGACAACACTCTACACAGGGCAGTGTCCCCAATCACTACCCTGGGGCATTTTTTTAGACTAGAAGAAAGAGTGCCTCCTACTGGCCCTCCAACACCACTTCCAGCAGCATCTGGCCTCCCATCCAAGGACTGACCAGGCCCAACCCTGGTTAGCTTCAGAAGCAAGCCAGCAATGGGATGCAGGGTGGTAAACTACATAATATATATTTGTAATGGCCAAATGAAGCAGAATGGTCATCCCAGCATTTTTATGATGGGATTACAACAGACAATCTCAAAATTACAGTAAAAGATCAAAAAGAAAGAGTGAAAAATGATCATCCATAAAAGGGGAAAAAGCAGCTCTCATTTCAACATGAATCTATTCTGATCAGCTTTCCCATGTCAGTTATCGTCGGAAATGGGTAACTGAGTTAAATTGGTTAACCTCACTATTCAGTTTGAATTGCCACCACCAAGAGCAAAGTGGAACCCCAGCCACGTTCTCCATTCTGCTACCGTACCCATACATCTACATTAGGAGCTGTTCTAAATCAAATAGGTAAATACGGGAAAAGGATTCTCCAACAAATAAAAAGACTTACACCTACTCACCTACTGAAACAAAGGGGACTATGAGGCAGGCGGCGACTCATATGAAGTTGGAGACAGCCATGAGGGGTCTCCATCCCACCCTGTCCACCAGCAGTTGAAGATGAGACCAGTGAGCAGCTCCACAGCTGCAGAGATAAATACATTCAGGAAGAAATTGTATCCTGTGATCCCCAGGCGTAGAACCAGCCCTTGAAAATCAACGGTGCTCTTGAACCTTAGAGAGAGAACAGGGGAATAAAGAGAAAACAATGCATTACAAATCCATTCACGTATCATATCTACACTGTGTACAAAACATTAGGAACACCTTCTCTTTTCATGACAGACTGACCAGGTGAAAGCTATGACCCCTTATTGATGTCACCTGTTATATCCACTTCAATCAGTTTAAAGATTAAAGACGGATTTTTAACCTTGGCTTACAATGGCCGCGCCCCCGAGGACATCTAATTAACGTAATAAAAACATCCCCATCAAAATCCATCTGTTTAAGCAAGAGAGATGTTTTTTTTGCATGGGCTGTGTCTCAATCCACCGCACCCGCCGATATCGCCCTTCCACATCTGCGGTAAAAGGTGGCAGAGCGAGAGCGGTGTTTGTCAGACTGTGAGACATCCTGAAAATCGGTCTTCTCGGGAAAACATCTGTAGCGTCTGAACGGTTTGGACTGCAGCTCCATTTTGGGGGTATAGTGTGAAGATTGATGAGGGAAAAAATGATTTCATCTGAGACATAAAGCTGCTATATTTATCAAATTAAACCAAATCCAATTTTATTTGTCACATGCGCCGAATACAACAGCTTACAGTGAAATGCTTACCTAAAAGCCCTTAACCAACAATGCAGTTTTACGAAAACTACCTACAAAAAATAAGAAATAAAAGTAATTAATTAAAGAGCAACAGTAAAATAACAATAGTGAGGCTATAGACAGGGGGTACCGGTACAGAGTCAATGTGCGGGGGCACCGGTGTCGAGGTATTTGAGGTAATCAGCAACATTAAAGCTGATAGTATTTCAACCACATCAAATATCCATCCAAGTCAACTAAAATCTTATCTAAAGCATGTTGGGTCGTTTTAACAGCTGTTAGTTTCAGTTAAAACAAAATGTTATTGCATTTTCTCCTCAGTCCCTAAATGTCTTTGCTGCATGAGAGAAGCAGAGATGAAAGAGGAAAGAGAAAACAAAACTTTACCAATGTCAACTAGGTTGAAGCATTCATTCTATCGATTATTCTGGTGAGCAAGGTTTTTTTTTGTCTTTGCTTATTTTCCCTCATTAAAATGCAAATCAATTTATAAAATTTTTGACATGCGTTTTTCTGGATTTTGTTGTTGTTATTCTGTCTCTCACTGTTCATATAAACCTACCATTAAAATTATAGACTGATCATTTCATTGTCAGTGGGCAAGCATACAAAATCAGCAGGGGATCAAATACTTTTTACCCTCACTGTAGTCTGGCAGTTGTGTATAGGTTATTAGCAATGGCAGGCAGGTGAACAAACAGCTGACCCCTGCACCAGTAGCGTCCACATCACTAAGAACTTAACATAGTCCACACACACCCGCACAGTCGTGAAGAGGGCATGACAGCGTCTCTTCCCCCTCAGGAGGCTGAGAAGATTTGGCACGGGCCCTCGAATCCTCAAAAAGTTCTACAGCTGCACCATCAAGAGCATCTTGACTGGCTGCGTCAACGTTTAGTATGGCAAATGCAACACCCTCGACCGCAAAGCACAATAGAGGGTGGTGCGGACAGCCCAGTGCATCACTGGGGCCGAGCTACCTGCCATCCAGAGGACCTCTATCGTGTCAGATCAAGACTTGAAAAATTGCCAAAAACTACAGCCACCCAAGCCATAGACCGTTCACTCTGATACCATCCGTCAACCGCTGCCGGAGCATTGGCTCTCGGACCAACAGGCTCCAAGACAGCTTCTACCCCCAAGTCAAAATACTGCTAAATAGCCATAAGAATACTAAATAGTTAATTAAATGGTTACCCGGATTATCTGCATGGACCCTATCTTGCACTGACTATATGTAAACTCACAGGACTAAATACAGTACTTTAAGAAAGTATTCACATACTTAGAAAGTATTCAAGTAGGTGTGTCCAAACTTTTGACTGGTACTGTATATTGGCAGTGATACTAGGCCTGGTTTGGGATGAGGTTCTTCTGGCTGTCTGGGCTATTCTGTCCAGGCTATCTGTCTATCTAGGTCTTGCCATGGACACTGAGCTTTCCATAGGAGTGGTTCTATTATAGCCCAGTAAAAGAGTCTGGCTGTATTTCACATGCTGACACCCACCATTACATTGGGAGGGACGATGGTGGTTGAGGGGGTTCCTGTACTGGTTGAAAGGATGCATTTGGATCTCTATATTAACCAGCCCTGCCAATGGCTAGGGGATTGGGCTGTGCTCTATATTAAGGGGCTCTTATAAAATACACTGTAACACGTGATACAATAGACAGTCCCAGACCAATTTTCCAAGCTATTCTGAGGGGAACAAACAAAAGCACTTCCTGAAATAACAGGCTATTTACGTTGTGTTCCGGTTGTAATGAAAAATATAAACCGCTGTTGCTCGTGCGATGTGAAAAAAAAAAAAAAATGAAAAAAAAAAAGAAAGTATTCACATATTTCCACATTTTGTTGTGTTACAACCTGAATTTAAAATGGATTCAATTGAGATGTTGTGTCACTGGCCTAAATAATCACCCCATAATGTCAAAGTGGAATTATGTTTAGAAATTCTTACAAATTCAATTTAAAAATGAAAATATGAAATGTCTTGAGTCAATAAGTTTTCAACCCCTTTTTTATGGCAAGCCTAAATAAGTTCAGGGGTAAGAAGGGATGGGAGAACCAAGCCTATGGGTTTGTAGCTTCAACAATGCAGCACACACACACCAATTTATGAATGGACTGCTGAATGTATATGCTTTTCTTTTGCTTTGTTTGCTCTTTTCAGTATTATGTCTGTCTCTACCCAGGAAAGGGCTGAAAATTACCCATCTTAATATATGTAGCCTTAGAAATAAGGTTCATGACATCAATAACTTGCTAACATCAGATAACATGAATATATTAGCCAATTCTGAGACTCACTTAGTGTCACGCCCTGACCATAGTTTGCTTTGTATGTTTCTATGTTTTGTTTGGTCAGGGTGTGATCTGAGTGAGCATTCTATGTTGAATGTCTAGTTTGTCTGTTTCTGTGTTTGGCCTGATATGGTTCTCAATCAGAGGCAGGTGTTAGTCGTTGTCTCTGATTGGGAACCATATTTAGGTAGCCTGTTTTGCCGTTGTGGGTGATTGTCTATGTTAGTTGTGTCAGCACAGTTCTTATTATAGCTTCACGGTTGTTTTGTATAGTTTGTTCAAGTGTTCTCTGTTCATTAAATTCACGATGAGCACATACCACCCTGCATTTTGGTCCTCTGATCCTTCCAACTACTCCTCCTCAGACGAGGAGGAAGACGATCGTGACACTTAGAGAATTAATTTGGTGATACAACAGTAGCAATACAAGGATATAACATCTATAGAAGATACATAAATGCTTATTGGGGAGGTGTTGCTGCTTTTATTCAGAGCCATATCCCTGTAATGCTTAGAGAAGATCTTATGTCAAATGTTATTGAAGTGTTGCGGTTGCAGGTTCACTTGGCTCATCTAAAGCATTTTCCTTTGTGGTGTTGCTATAGGCCACCAAGTGCTAACAGTCAGTATGTAAATAGTATGTATGAAATGCTTGATAGTGTATATGATCTAAACAGAGAGGCCTTCTTTCTTGGGGACCTGAATATTGACTGGTTTTCATCAAGCTGTCCACTCAAGAGGAAGCTTCTCACTGTAACCAGTTCCTGTAATCTGGTTCAGGTTATTAATCAACCTACCAGGGTGTTTACAAACACTACAGGAACAAGATCATCCACATGCATTGATCACATTTTTACTAATACTGTAGAACTTCGTTATAAAGCTGTATCCATACCCATTGGATGCAGTGCGCATCACAAAATAGTGGCTATATCAAGGAAAGCCAAAGTTCCAAAAGTTGGGTTTAAAATAGTGTATAAGAGATCATACTAAATATTTTGCTGTGAAAAATATTTGTTGGTCTGATGTGATTAATAAGCAGCATCCAGACGCCACACTTGATGAATTTATTAAATTGCTTCTTGCAATTATTGATAAACATTCACCTGTTAAGAAACTGACTGTTAGAACTGTTAAGGCTCCATGGATTGATGAGGAAATTCAATAATGTATGGTTGAAAGAGATGGGGCAAAAGGAGTGGCTAATAAGTCTGGCTGAACATCTGACTAGCTGACAAAACTAAACAAAATGAAGAAACTGTATTATGAAGCTATGCTCAATGATATAAACAATAATGGAAAAAAACGTTGGAGTACTTTAAATGAAATTATGGGCAGAAAGACAAATTGATCTCCATCTTTCATCGAATCAGATGGCTTATTCATCACAAAACCATTTGATATTGCCAATTATTTTAATGATTACTTCATTGGCAAGGTGGGCAAACTTAGGCAGGAAATGCCAACAATGAACAATGAGCCATCATATTCATGCATAGAAAAAACAAATAATGAAAGAAACAGTTGCATTACCGTAAGGCGCTACAGAGGGTAAAGCGTACGGCCCAGTACATCACTGGGCCAAGCTTCCTGCCATCCAGGACCTATATTCTAGGCGTGTCAGAGGAAGGCCCAGACAATTGTCAAAGACTCCAGTCACCCAAGTCATAAACTGTTCTCTCTGCTACTGCACGGTATGCGGTACCGGAGCGCCAAGTCTAGGACCAAAAGGCTCCTTAACAGCTTCTACCCCAAGCCATAAGACTGCTGAATAATTAATCAAATGGCCACCCGGACTATTTACATTGACCCCCCCTCCCCCACACCCCCATTAATATTTTCACTGCTGCTACGCGCTGTCTATTACCTATGCATAGTCACTTTACCCATACCTACTAACCTGTACCCTCATACATTGACTCAGTACCGGTACCACCTGTATATAGCCTCGTTATTGTTATTTTATTGTGTTACTTTTTATTATTTTTCACTTTAGTTTATTTAGTAAATATTTTCTTAACTCGTTCTTGAACTGCATTGTTGGTTAAGGGCTTGTAAGTAATAATCACAAACCTCCTGGCATTGACAACTTCGATGGAAAGCTACTGAGGATGGCTATAGCTGACACTATAGCCACTCCTATCTGTCATATCTTTAATCTGAGCCTAGAGGAAAGTCTTTGTCCTTAGGCCTGGAGGGAAGACAAAGTAATTTGTCTACCTAAGAGTGGTAAAGCGGCCTTTTCGGGTTCTGACAGCAGACCCATAAGCTTGGTATAGTTAAAGTGACTATGCATAGATGATAAACAGAGAGTGGGGGTTGGCTGGACATAATGCAAATACTATTTTCTGTTTTTACCAATGACCTGCCACTGGCATTAAACAAAACATGTGTGTCCTTGTATACTGATGATTCAAATACATACGCATCAGCAACCACAGCTAATGAAGTCACTGAAACCCTTAACAAAGAGTTGCCGTCTCTTTTGGAATGTGTGGCCAGTAATAAACTGGTCCTGAACATCTCTGAAACTAAGAGCATTGTACTGTATTTAGTACAAATCATTCCCTAAATTCTAGACCTTAGCTGAGTCTAGTAATGAGGCGTCTGCATGGTCCTAAAGCACACCGTTGCCCTGTTTTGTATCACTGTTGCCTCGTTTTGTATGTAGAGCGACGTAAGGCGTTCCCATTCTTCCAAGCCAAAAACAATTCGGAAGTTCATGCATATATTATGATTACTTTTTGTGGAGTTTTTTCAGCTGTTCAGACAGAAATTACTAATTTGGACAATGTCCCCTTATACCAATTGCCTATTGACTCCTATAGATCATTTTAATGGAGAATTTTTTTGTTTTTTTTGGGGGGGGATTATGAAATAAATGTTTTCTTAACAGAAATACATTTTCTAAATATGATCAAATGTTAAATTTCATTTGACTCAAATCTGATATCAGCTAGCTTGCTAGTGAAAGCTAGCATTGCTGCATTTTCAAATCAAAGTTTATTGGTCGCATATATAGATTTGCATATGTTTTTGCAGGTGCACAACAATATTCAAATAATCCCCTAAATAAAAATAAAGAAATGAAGACACAAATTTTATTGAGGCAATCCGAAGTCCGTAGTCGAAGTCTACGCCCCTTCATTGGTGATTGGTCAAGAGTAGGGATTCTTCAATAAAGTCTTTGTTGTCGTTCAACGAGAGACGACTCATTTTCATGCACATGTTTTCATTGAGAAATACTGCACCAAACATCTTAGTTAGATGTCAAATTGTGTGACTAAGATCTCCCCAGCAAAAACTTTACAATGAATGAAAGATTTCTTGAGTTATCTTAGATTAATTCTGACTATTTTGACTATGGCGTCTCAAAATTGACAAACATTACTATTGGTGCTTTTCTCTCGTTTTTCGAGCAAAGATTTTTTTTTAAATGAGTATGCACACTTCAGGTATCACCGGCACCAAACGAGGGGTGACAACATTCAGAGGAGGCTATACCTTATGTCATGCCTTATTGGAATGGATTTATTGAGAATATCTGTTGGAAAAAAGTTTGGATGTTGCCACACACATACCTTAACAAAATTAAGGAAGTTTCCTTTAAAATTATTCATAAATATTATCCTGCCAACCACTATATGAAGAAGTTTAAGGAAAACATCAACTCAAATGGCTCCTTTTGTAATGACCACCCAGAAACAGTTGTGCATATTTTTTGGCATTGTATGCATGTAAGAAAACTGTGGCACGACATCAGTAGGTTTATAATTGAACACATTTATGAAGATTTTACACTATTGTGGAGAGATGTACTGTTTGGATTCTTTACATACAATAGAAATAAGCGGAATCATTTTTATGTAATTAATTTCATTATTCTTTTGGCCAAATTTCATATACACAAATGTAAATTTACAAACAGAAAACCACATTTTCGTACCCTAGAAAAAGAAATTGAACTGTATTTTAAGACGGTTAAATGCTCTACTAACAAAAAAGCTGTTAGAATTGTAAGTATATGCATGTCCCTTAAGGTCCTTGTGTAATTGTAATGTGATATTGTACCCCCTAGCTTGATTGTCTATTGTTTGTAATCCATGTATGCTTGTGTTCCCTCATGTGCTTTATGTATTGATTTGAAATTAATTTTAAAAATAATAATAATTTTAAAAAAATGTTTTAAAAAAAAACATTCAGAGGAGGTGCTAGCGAAAGAACTGCAGAGCAAGATGGACGACATGTTCGATGATGAAGATGCATATCCAAATACTCGAGTACTCGAGTTTCATGACCATGTGCAACCACCAGAGGCGGGAATGGTGAGCAGAACCCGATTTCGAAGTGTTACAGCAGAGATGAGGCGGAAACCGACTGTACCAATAAAATAGGCTTACCATGCGGGATGTGTGCGACTGGGCCGGCAGGCGCAGGGAGGAGGTGACCCACCACCAAAGCCTCAGTTTAAGGTAAAAAATGCAAAGAGCCATAGGGCTGAGGGAACATAGGGCTGAGGGAACATAGGTTGAGGGAACATAGGGCCATGAGAACAGATGCATAATGGTAAGTAAAATGGCATAGCGTTCTGAGGTAAATAATGTTAAGGTTATAAAAATAAATAAGCAAGGATATTCAGGATATTTAGATATTACATCCCATTATTTTGTAATGGGATGTAATTGTGAACTGAAATTACTAATTTGAACAATGTCCCCTTATGCCAATTGCCTATTGACTCCTATAGATCATTTTAATGGAGAAATAGTTTTTTTGGGGGGGGGGGGGGGGGATGGGATTATGAAATAAATGTTTTCTTAACAGAAATACATTTTCTAAATATGATCAAATGGTAAATTTCATTTGACTCAAATCTGATATCAGCTAGCTTGCTAGTGAAAGCTAGCATTGCTGCATTTTCAAATCAAAGTTTATTGGTCGCAAATATAGATTTGCATATGTTTTTGCAGGTGCACAACAATATTCAAATAATCCCCAAAATAAAAAATAAAGAAATGAAGACAGTATATTAATAGAAAAAGGTATCTACAGCAGTAGTTATACAGGATGGGCCATGACTAGAATACAGTATATACGTATGAAGTGGGTAAGACAGCATGTACAATTATTTTACTTAGAAAGATATTACCTCACCAAAATTAAAAACGTTTATTTTGCTGTATTTGACTCTGATGACAATAAAACAGTCATTGAAATTGAGGGGTCTTTCTGGTTGCATTTGACAAAATGTCCATTAGAGTGTAGTGTTGAGAATGTTGAGCTGATGCACCTAGGTAATTTTATTGTATGTCTATACAATTACATATACATCATATAATCATCATTAAGCCACCCCCTTAAGTAGACAACGGTAAATGGCCTGAGTGAACATTTATCCACCATCTTTGCTGCAGTTAGCCCTTTTAAAAGTGAAGAAGTCAAGTTATGGTCCTTAATAGTACACTATTTCTTTTTGTGTCTATTGCAGTGACATGGGGGTGCTTTCCAAGAATGTCCATAAGGTGAACTCCTCTTCTGCAGTGCCTTTAATAATATATTAGTTACTGGTGCTGTAGGTTATGTGTAATCATGAATTTAAGCAACATCATCAAAACTGTGCTGCACGCTTGCACCTTATGTACCACATTTTGTAGCCCCAGTTCGTAGAAGAACTAAGCTCAAAGTTAGAGCATATGGTGACATCTCCGACATCTACGCCAGCCGAAACACTTTCAAACAGGTCTACAACAGCAAGCAAATAATAAGAAATCTCATTGGAAACCAATAAAAATCATAATTCACAAGAAATTAGGGAATATCATATAAGGTTTCTCTCGATTGATCAGCTGTTAGTGTGTAGCTAGAGTCTTCTAATAGATTGTTAGAGCATGTAAGATTTGCTTCAAATTCAAATCTAGAACTTAAAGCCAGTTCCACTGTTTTTTTAAAATTCTTCCCACTCTAATCAGGAACAGATTTAGACCTTGGACAGCAGGTGGGTGCAATTAGTAGAACAGAAAACCAGAAGTAACCTCGTAGGGCAAGATTGAATACCCCTGGACTATAGTCTCCAGTGCCAGAGTTGTACAGCAGCTATTGAAAGAGAGCGGCTAATATAATCTCAGTCCAGAGGGTATTCAAATCTTACCCTATGGTTGACCGGAGTACTGCTGGTTTTCTGTTCTACAACCTGATAATTAATTTCACCCACCTGGTGTCCCAGGTCTAAATCAGTCCCTGATTAGAGGGGGGAAGAATTTGAGGGCAATAGTCTATAGCTGATATCTCCCTGTGATAAAGCCATTTCTGTATCAGATGAGATGAGGTCATTTTACATAATGTTGAACCTGACAGGTTTGGGTATCCCTTCTGAATGGCACCCAGCATGTCCTCTACTGCAGGTCATTCTATAGGGCTTTCAGTATGTCCTCTACAGCAGGTCTGTCTATAGGGCTGTCACAGCAGTGAGAGAACAGCACCCTCCCCTGGTCATCCAGGACAAAGTCTCCTCCGAGCTGAGAAAACATGGAAAACAGAATGAGCAAATATATAACCATAAAAGTACACTCCTTAGTGAATGTATTCTTTATGTGTCTGATCATCTCACAACCACACCTGAAACATATCATCTTCTATAGACGGCAGACCTTTTGGAAACTCCAGGTTTGCCACAACGTATTCAGCGTAGAGGAGCATGTTGTTGAAGTTCAACACTTTCTTTAGAGATGCTCTCAAGCCAAAAGCGCTGTACACCTGCAATCCCCCGACATAACATGACTGTTTATAGTGCATTGTAAATTAATAGTAGTAGGACATGCACTATATAGTATGTATAACATAAATAATTTCAGTCAGACAAGTATCAGGAAGTGGTGCCTCGTTCTAAATCAATCAATTTGCCTGGTAACTCTAACCTTCCTGTGTGGGTCTAACACCATGTCATACTGGCAACCTGTCTCCGCCAGCCAATGCAACGCCCCCTCTCTGCAGCCAAATGACACCACCACCACTTGCACTGAACATGCATCCAGGGCAATCTGCAACACAAGGCACAGGGCTCTGTGTAATGGCCTCAACTTGAATATGTTATTTTCTGTCCAGCACCTGAATATGAACGGGCATATTCTTTCTTTATCACAGTTCTGTGTATCCATAAAGGTTATAGGCTATGCACAGAGAACTAATGCTGATGAGAAGAGTCAACTAGGTGTGTCATAAACCTTAGAACCAACTGTCAACACATGGCTCACCTTATGGGCCTCCAGATCTTTCAGATGGATTCGACAGAGGAGGCAGGAGAACTGACGGATCAACACAAGTAGCACTTTCTCACCTCTCCCAAGGTACTTCCCTAACGTCAGAGTTCTGAAACAAAGACAGAGAGACAGAGGAAATACGTCACTTCTGACAGGCAGAAGTTAATACCCTGGTTTGACCTATTGTCTATCACAAAGAAGAGGCCATGTAAGACAAAATCATCAAACTCACGCTCCAGTCTGGGCATCAACGAGGGGTATGTCAGGCGACAGGCATTTTACTTGTGGCTCTTGACCAAAGATTCTATCACCCAGATGTAGCTCTTTGTCCAAGTACTCCAGAAAACTATCCCACTGCACCTATTACCAAGCACATCCAGTGGATGTCGGCGGAAGGAAGTGTTAATGCGCGGTAGCTGCCTCCAGAGCAAGAAAAAAACGCTAACCTGCTAAGCTAATACACAAGAGTTTTTACACAGAATCATGCAAGTAATATCAAACACAGGCCTAGCAACAGCCATATCAGCTTACTCCCAGCTGCAAGAAGTCCTCAACAGCATCCTGCAATTCAGCGCATCTAGAGAGAGAACAATAACTGTGTAACTTCTGTACGAGCTGTTCAAAGGTTAATCTAATGAGGTAAACAGTTAATTATTACTGAAGACATTGGCTCTAATAAAGTTGATCTCACAAAGGTGTTGACATTCAAAAGTCAATGGTTTGGATTGGGAAACATAGCTTTGCTATATGTCTTACTGGTAGCTTCTCTTCCATAGTTCATCAGCGTCCTTTTTCTTCTTCACTGACATGCTGGCGGTGTATAATAATCAACGTCTTTCATTGTTTGCAAACATATTTGGTAGTCATTTCCAATAATAATCATTGAATCTATATAGGCTAGATTTTGCGTTATTTCCAGGGTATATTTTCAGGGCCTGAAAGACGATCAGTTTGACAGCCAATATGTGCTTATAAACAGATTGTAAAGGGTTAATAACTTGTTAATGTAATACAGAACCTCGTGAATAACCTTGCCCCAGCTGGAATAAGTCCCAGTAGTGATTGGTCCAGTTCAATACGGATCTTCTTCCTGATGTAGTCTTGCAGAAGTCCTATAAATGATATATGTTTATTTAATTAACAATCATAACCTCTTTTTAGGACATTGCTGACTTTAACTTACTGTTGCCATTTGCCAACAGCTCATTAGCCTTCCACATATTGTCCATGTTGAGCAGGAATGAATCATGAAACTTTAACAGATAGCGCTAGCTGTAGGCCTAGCACACAACCTACCCTCTTTGCTCTCCTGTTCAGCGAGTTCCAATAGGGCTTTTCCATTTTCAACAAAACTTGTCAAAGCTTTCGCATAAGTCTTCGCATCTGTCTCTTTCTCAGCCATGTTGTATGATTAATGATTAACTACTAGCAAAGATGTGTAATAAATACAAGATATACAACTCCTAATCAATCCAGTGTTAGGCTTCCCATTTATACAACTCCCCTTTCTCAGCTTCTCTTCTAACATGGAGTCATAGAAAGAAGACAACAAGAGCACGTTTTTATTGTTTATTCTTAAAAAATCCAGTCAAATAAGTTATGATCACTTCATGTTCTTCATCTCTGATTGTAACCTACTGTAACTACACCATAGTCTAGTCAACTGTCTCCAGTTCCCTATCTCTCTGCTCCTGGGCCTCGTGTCCTTCAGCTGCTGCAGAAGAAGAAGAAAAAGGGCCAGTGGTCTCCTCTGTCATTTTGTCTCCATTACACCCCTCTATGTGATGTTCCTCTGGGGTCTTGCTGGCCTCACTACTGGCCTCTGGGGCCTCCCTGTGTCCATGTGGCTCTGTGGTGGTCTCCTCCTCTTCTTCGTGGTCAAAGAACTCAGGTGGCACAATGTTGGAAAGGGTGAACGACATTTGAATCTCCTGCAGACGGGACTTCTGGGCCTTCAGGTTATCCAGCTCGCTGGTCAGGTGTGTTGCAGGAGCAGGTTTTTCCGGAGCAGGAGTTACAACTGCGAGGGTTTCTGTAGCAACAGGTACTTTGAGAGTAGGGCTTTCTTTCGAGGGGTTTTCAGAGGGTGTCTCAATGGGCTTCTCAGCAGCAGGTACCTCTGGGTTCTCCTTTGTCTCATTTTCTTTCATCTCCGCTACATTGGTGGCAGCCGCTGGATTTGCTTCCTGGAGCTTATGAGAGAGACTGTTCCTCTCCTCCTGCAGCGCCCGGCACAGTTTTTCCAGCTTCTGGGTCTTCAGGGTGAACAGCTCAAACTCCTTTTCCTTCAGGGTTTTCTGAACGGAGTAGAAATATACAGGGTGAAAATCAGTACTGATATTCATAAAGATCACTCATAGGTATTATTCCAAATGGTATCCTATTCACTATATAGTGCATAAAGTCAACACAGCTATGGTCAAGCGTAGGGCACTAGGGAATAGGGTGCATTTGGTATGCAGCCACTATCTCCACCATGAGGCAAAGAAGAGTCATATTTAACTCTGTTGCTTGTTTGTCTATCATCATGTTTATGACAGAGCGTGAACGTAAAAGTAACATTCAAAAAATGGGTGAAAACTGTACGCCATGTGTATGGTATCTTACGTCTGTGAGCATATCAATAAGAGCCTTGTTGCAGCCCTCAAAACGGCTTTTCCATTGAATAGACTCCTTCTCCAGCTTTCTCATTCTCTTGGTCATCTACAAGACAAAAACCCATCCCATTTGAAAGTTTGTCAGTTAAATCGAAGAGTAAACAAAGGGAATGTATTTGTGCCATGGCAACAAAATTGACCACATAAGATTACAGATAAGGAGATAGTAATATACGGAGAACAAGACTTAGGCTACCTTATCCATGTCCTGTTTGAAGCTGGCGTACACTCCGTTGCTCTTCGACACAGTCCCCTGGAACTGATCGAACTTCTCAGAGTACATGGACAACTGGGGGGAGAAATGGGAAAGTTAAGTTTGTAAAATATAGAGACAGACCCGGAGAGAGAGAGACAAGAGATTTTGATTGTATTTTATTAGGATCCCTATTAGCCGACGTCAATGGTGACAGCTAGTCTTACACAGTCCGACACACAAGGAAAAATACATTACAGACAAAAATACGAGGGGAGGGGGCCGGGCAGACAGACAGACAGAGACCGTCTCCATTTACCTGGGCCTGCATCCCTTCCTCTTGTTCTTTCAGAATCTGCACCTTCACCTGTGACTGTGCCGCCTTATTTATCAACTTTGGAGAAATACAATTTATAAAAAATAAATCAGTTAATAATTATTTGCTTTGTCACTGAATGGAATTTCTCAAAAATATTTGATGTCAGTGTCTAACTTATTCCATGCACTGATCCATATTTCATACAGTATTAAAACATGTACTGAACATGTGATTAAACTCTTACATAACAAACACATATGAATAAAATATCTTAAATTGTATAAAATCAATTAAGCCAGTCCAGACTTGCTGAAAGATGCTAACTTACATGATCCCTCTCTCGCTTGTGCTTCTCCTCTCCCTCTTTAATGAATATGTTTGCCTGTTCAAGTTTGGTTTCCAACAACTGCTGCTGCAGGTCTCGATGTTTGAATACCTTTTCCAGGTTCTGCAAGGTAAGACGAGGGAGACTGGGTCACTTTCACTGAGACGAACATTACACGTTTGACGCAACAACCACGGTAAGACAGGAGCCAAGGGCTAGTATTAATCATTGGTATATTGCTAGTGGTAACATTTTTACTTGAAAGGAGAACTATGACATTTATGCAGAGGAGATGAACAGAGCCAAGCTCATCAGACACTAACAACACTGTGAAAAAAAACAACCTAAAAAAACTACTTCTTTGCACAAACACTCACACTTGTCTTTCCTTACTAGCACTGACTTTGCTGATGGCTACTTGATTGAAGAACATTTACCTTACTATGACTGTGATGTGTGGTTGTCTCACCTAGCTATCTTAAGATTTTTTGTATTTTTGTAAAAATGTTTACCCCTTTTTCTCCCCAATTTCGTGGTGTCCAATTGTTGTGGTAGCTACTATCTTGTCTCATCGCTACAACTCCCGTACGGGCTCGGGAGAGACGAAGGTTGAAAGTCATACGTCCTCCGATACACAACCCAACCTAGCCGCACTGCTTCTTTAACACAGCGCGCATCCAACCCGGAAGCCAGCCGCACCAATGTGTCGGAGGAAACACCGTGCACCTGGCAACCTTGGTTAGCGCGCACTGGGCCGGCCCGCCACAGGAGTCGCTGGTGCGCGATGAGACAAGGACATCCCCACCGACCAAGCCCTCCCTAACCCAGACGACGCTAGGCCAATTGTGCGTCGCCCCATGGACCTCCCGGTCGCGGCCGGTTACGACAGAGCCTGGGCGCGAACCCAGAGTCAGCTATCTTAAGATTAATGCACTGCTAAATTACTAAAAAGGAAACGTAAGATGAGACAAATTAACAACTGAGCATGCTCTTGAGTCTCGAATCATGGAGGAGCAAGTTTTTGTTGTTGTCACACAGTGACTCCTGGTGTGGCATGGGCCTGTTGTGGTCAATAATGAGGGGGTCTCTATCTCAGTTGAGTACTGAATGCCGTGGCTAAGGAATTTGAAATGTGTTTGTGACATATCGTATGTTAGAGAGACGCACATAGTAACATTTGTTTTATTGTTTTAAAGCATCTTTAAGATTCTCATTGTATTGAAAAACGCTATACAAAATAAATATATGATTATTATAGCATGTTGATATTAATAAACACATTCAGTTTAAACTGCACTACAAACTCCAGTCCGGAGCGTCTGTAACAAGGCCCCATACCGTTTCTCTTGCGTCGTACTGGGAGATGAGGCTCTTGAGTTTCTCTGCCAGGTCGCTGTTCTCCTGACAGAGTTTGGTGTTGCGGTTACTGTGCTCCTCGATCTGGACCTGGATGTCCGTCAGCGTGCTCTGGAAGTGAGTGGTGATGTCCTTCCTCTTCAGGTCGTCCTCCCTGCACCTCTGGAGGGTCTCCTCCTGCATGATCACATTATACAGGATGATGCAGTTAGTTGGGTGGCAGGTAGCCTAGCAATGGGTTGCCAGCTAGAATGCTGGGAAGTGAGCTAGCAACCGGAGGGTTCCTGGTATCTAATCCTAGACACCATTGCCTGTCGTTGTGCCCTTGAGCAAGGCACTTAACCCCCACAAAAACAGCTCCCCGAGCGCCCAGTATGGCAGCCCCCGCACCTCTCCAAAACCTCTATAGGTATGCGCGTCTTTCGGAAGGGTTGGGTTAAAAGCGGAAGTCAAATTTAGGTTGGACCTTGTGTGCAATTGACCAATAACGTTATCTTAATCTTGATCTCACACTCACAGACACCTGATGCACAGTAAGTTACACTCACAGATATACTCATAATGCAAGGAAATATGTACTGTAATGTCGCTGCACATACAAGCAGACACATAGACCGTGTACGCACATACTAAGGGCTCTATTCAATCCGCATCCCGGAAGTTCATCTTTACAGCATCATTTAAATTTAAAGGCAATGTTCCCGCTTGAGTGGAGACTGCATTCAGGGGAAATGTTGCATATGTCAGCTCAATCGGAAATGACCTTTACATTTCTAACAGCGGAATCTGTAGCGCTTCAGCTTAACAAATTGAATAGAGCCCTAACTCTAGCCTAACCATACACATGCCACACAATTTTAACTTAGTGAGCACCACTGGTTGTTGCATCAGACCTGGGTCAGTATTTGAGCTTGGAGTTTGCGCTTGATTTAGCTTGGAGTTTGAACTTTCAGGACTATTCCATTGGTTCCACTGTATAGGGAATATGAAATCAAGCACAGTTTAGTATTTGATATATGCATTTGATTAAGTCTGGTTGGCTGTAAACAGTGAGAAGAGAGCCTCACCTAGGACGTTACACAGAGCAATCTGTGTACTATAGTACTACAGTATATGCTACAAAGAGAGGCCCACCTTCAGTGTCTTGTTGTGTCTCTGCAGCTCCCTACACAGAGACTCCAGTTTGCTGCGGGCCAGAACCGCTCTGCTGTGTTCACTCTGAAGCTGGTCCTTCTCCTTCATCACCTGAAGAAGCTTCTTCTGCAGAACCTTCAGCTGCTTCTGGTCACCCCGGTGCTCCTCCAGCTACCAACACACACACACACACACATCATTTTTGTTCTTCACAAAACAAATATGTGCGGAATAAGCGAATACTGCTGCATAGGTGTAGACTAATGATATTGTACTGGTTAGCAGCCAGTTAGATAAATATAACTATATGCTTCACCACGAATAATATAAAACGTTGAGTCTACATAAAGTTCTTCATACACGAGTTGTCATGCAGTCAATATGCTGTTCTGACCTTGTGTGCAAAGTCAAATGGCACGGACAAATCAATACGAAAATAGATATGTTCTTTCAGCAATGGAACCAAAAGCACAAATACGGACAGCATGGGAAACGAGCAGTGCATGGAAATAGCATGAACAGATGATACAAATGTACACGGGCAAAGACCACATCTAGTTCTCTACTGGACACCACGGCCTACTACCTCCGGTGTATAATTCAGCATGGTCCACTCACCAGATCAGCGTGCTTCTTGATGATGGCCTCCAGTTTCTGCTCTGGAGTGCCGAGCTTGTTCAAGCTCTGCATCAAAAGCATGGCCTCTTTGCCTGAATAGAGATCATGTTAGTGTACAGTTAATAACACAAACTATTGATACACTGTAACACTAACAACTATTGATGCTGAATGGATGCTAAATAGAACAGAAGAAGAAAGATGAAGAAGAACACACAACCCACCAAGGCTTTTCAGCATCTTCTTCTCTAGTTTCTGGTCCTTGGCGGAGGTCTTGGTGACCTGCTCCTTCAGAACCTCCTCCTCCACCTCTTCCTGCTCAGCAGGCTCCTCACTGGCCTCCTGGTAGGTACTAATGATGTCCTCTAGCTGCTTGCTCAGGTCCTCTGTCAGGTCCACCTGACCCTGGCACTGGGCTGGATCCACCTGGTCACTCACCTGACATGTCTCCATTCTGAAAGGCTTGCACTAAGATATAATGATATAATACAGCATAGAATTAGAACTACTTGAACTAATATGGACATATTCTTGTTCAAGTTCAATGTTTCTGTGAAGGATGACGGTTATTGAGACGAATCTTATAGCCCTATTTCACACACTCACAATGAAAACACCCTGATTAGTTTCTCAAGCTTGGAAATTAAAAGCAGTGCTATATACTAATAGTAATTTTGTATACTGCTGTATAAGAAAAGCCAAGGTCAAACCAATCTTTATCAGAATAGCTGAAACAATCTTTTCCAATATTATTTAAACTGTTTTCTATTGTTTATGTATTTTATTACCCTTCATGACATAGTCGATGAGGAATTTATAATCTATCAACCTCCACTGTCTGTTTGCCTATCTAAGTCTGATAGTGCTTGACTGTGGCCTGTTAATGTGCATATAATTAGCCTGCTGCCTGGGTGCATACCCTCTACTCAGTCTCAACTCACAGGCAGAGCAGAGTAGTCCGAGCACATGGCACCTGTCCTGGGCCCATATGCTATTTTAGGAACTTCTTAATATGGGCATGTTATTGATTTTTTTTCACAATCTTAGCTTGTTGTTGTAAATTGTAGTACACTAATATTTTTTGTTAAAGTACTTGATAGATTAATGACACTTAAAAACATAACTTTAAATATCCAGCAAAGTACTTAAGTGACTACCCAACTGAGTTAGAATTTACATTTACTCAGAAGAAATTAAGACATATCTATTTCTATAGCCTTCCTAATCCATTCCAAGAAAAACTTTGAACAGAACATTCATTTGATACAACGGGACATGTAAAAATGCATTTGGCCTATACTGTAGCTGACAACTTCTCATAAAACACCAAAGAACAAGAGGTTCCATCACGATAGAAACATTGCACTGCTTCACGAGTGTGACAAGTCACCCATTCCCCCCCAAAAGTAAGCTTATCCTAAATACATTCAAACGTACAATGCACAAGACAGAAAACATATACCCATGAAAATATTTCATTCTACACCATCCAAAACTCAAATATCTGCAAACAAACGCACAGAAGATATTGAACTGCTTCTTACCAAAAGGTCCAGGATCTAGCAGAGGGGAAAGGAAACGTGAAGAGGGGGGTAAGAGAGGGAGAGGGGGAGGGGGTGCTCTAACTCTGGCCCCACAGATAAAACAGCTGTGTAGAAGACCTCAAAATAAACCACCGGGACACAACTGAGAGAGACAGGGGGGAACATATTGAAACCAACACAGAAAGAGAGAGGCCATAGAGAAATAATAATATATAAATCGCATCCCCTGTTCAAAACGTCCACAATGAAAACCACACAAACATTATGCCTCTAAGCTTGCAATGACCTACGGACATGAGTTATGTTGATGTTTACCAAGAAACGTTAAGGACTTTGTAACAGTATTATCAGGGGTCGCGTTAACGCAGGATTCGCATTTGTCACGCAGAAAAGGAAAGATGCAACGCAGAAAATAGGCTACATCTTTTGTTGCGTTTTATAAAATGCTTCTTATTGTAAATTCTGCTCGGTTTCAGACACGGTTCGCTCCAAATCATTCATGTAAAATGACAATTTGTCTTGCTTTAGTTTCACTTCCACACTCGGATGAAATGTTTTTGCTCTGACTGATATGCAGACTATTGTAGACTAATTTTGTCCGGTACTTTCCTCCTGTTTAGTATTTCTCTGGTAGCTAGTTGAAATGCAAGATTCTTTAAGCAAAACATTAGGAAATGTATCTGGCTAAATTCTTTCTACGATAAACATTGAGAAATATGATGGCCATGCATCTTTTAGTTCTTGCACGCCCCAATCACTTCATTAACGCAAAATACCACTGTTGACTTTCAATATAAAATGCTGATTTCTGAAAGCTAATGCGACCCATGGTACTATGTAGATTCATAAACAATACAACCAGCTATCATATTTTGCTCACCCTCCAGCATATTAGAACAATATATATATATAATATATGACTAAAACACACACGAAATCCATTGTATAATTGATCATGGTATTCTTAGTAACAGTGGCTGGAATATGAAGGTTTGTGTTTAGGTGCAATTGACGTTCTCCCCTTTCTCAAAGGAACAGTTGCCTGTACTGATCATTCATCACCAGAGGATGTCAGTATAATATAAATCTCTATCCACTTTATTCTGGAGAGTTCTCCCTCCCAGGACAAATATGATATAATCTGAAACATCACTGTGTTTTCTCTATCCTGACTGTCCTGTAACGATGTCAATAACCAATCAAGGGAATTAGCGACTGCTTTAATAAGAGGTACAAAATCTGTAACTTGGTGAGTTAACACTAACACTGACTTTCAGTTAGTTAAATAGTCAACCAAATAGATGCCCAGACTTTTTGCATTGACCCTTTTTTTGACTCATCACATACGCTGCTGCTACTGTTTATTATCTATCCTGTTGCCAGGTCTTTTTATTCTCAGTTATATATACAGTACCAGTGAAAAGTTTGGAAACGCCTACTTATTCAAGGGTTTTTCTTTACATTGTAGAAAAACCGTGAAGAAATCAAAACTATGAAATAACACATGGAATCATGTAGTAACCAAAAAAGTGTTAAACAAATCAAAATATATTTTAGATTTTAGATTCTTCAAAGTAGTCAGGCTTTGCCATGATGATAGCTTTGCACATTCTTGGCATTCTCTCAACCAGCTTCATGAGGTAGTCACCTGGAAACCATTTCAATTAACAGGTGTGCCTTGTTAAAAGTTCATTTGTGGTATTTCTTTCCTTCTTAATTAATGTGTTTGAGCCAATTAGCTGTGTTGTGACAAGGTAGGGTTGGTATACAGAAGATAGCCCTATTTGGTAAAAGACCAAGTCCATATTATGGCAAGAACCCCTTTGGGTGCTGCCATAGAGTTACATTAGAACTGCCCATCCAAGAAGGCTCAAGGCCATAGATAAAATGACATCAAATCACATTATATCTACAGTAGCTTTGATTGGAGTGATCATCGTACTTTCAAAATCTTAGCTAGCAAGCTTGCAGTTATCATCAAGAATCAGGTCAGCAGGTAGCCGGGGCGTTAGAGCTTTGGACTTGTAACTGAAAGGTAGCAAGATCGAATCCCTGAGTTGACGAGGTAAAAATCTGTCGTTCTGCTCCTGAACAAGGCAGTTAACCCACTATTCCTAGGCCCTCATTGAAAATAAGAATGTGTTCTTAACTGACCTGCCTGGTAAAATAAAAAAGTCAAAAATCTACTGGCAAATCATTGTCATATGAAGAGAAATTATAGATAAAACATATCAGTGCTCATCAGCCATTGGACATAAACATTACACAACAAGTTGGAAATTGCAAATTCAACAATGAGTGGTTTGGAAGGAATCAGTGGCTAACAGCAAGTGTTGCAAAGCAATCTGCTATCTGTGGAGTGGGTGTGTGGTCCAAGTCTGGGTTTAAGGGTCTCTTTTCCAAGCTTAAAAGGATAAACATTCAGGCCTCCGGGGTGGCGCAGTGGTCTAGGGCACTGCATCGCAGTGCTAGCTGTGCCACCTCTGGGTTTGAGCCCAGGCTCTGTCGTGACCGGCAGGTCCATGGGGCGATGCACAATTGTCTGCTTATATGCCCCCCTTAATTTATCCTACGGTTTTGACTTGGTATACAGGGAGAATACTGTAAGAATGGCCCATGTCCTAAATTCTGTCGCTGTATATTTCAAAAGTGCTGACCAAATAGTTATGTCCATCCTAGCTCATTCATCATGTCTTAATCGAAATTACAGAATTCCTCTTATCCACTCGACGTCACCTTATGCCATAGTTTGTTCATCTCAATTGTCAGTAGAAACCACATTGGTTTAAGCAAGTCAGCCACATCAGCTATGTTTTTTTTTTAAGGAAATAATATCATGTTGTGTTGCTACCATGCTTTGTTGTTGTCTTAGGTCTCTCTTTATTGTAGTGTTGTCTCTCGTCGTGATGTGTGTTTTGTCCTATATTTATTTATTATTATATATTTTTTAATCCCAGCCCATATCCCCGCAGGAGACCTTTTGGTAGGTCGCCATTGTAAATAAGAATTTGTTCTTAAGTGACTTGCCTAGTTAATTAAAGATGAATTAAAAATGAATAAAAAATTAGTCTGTTTCGCTGCTAGACAAGGCTCTGCTGATAGCCAGGTGTAGCAGTGGTAAGGATTCACTCTATGGTGCTGAAAAGAAAGCTCAGCTTTATGTAGGCCCTAACAGTTTGTGAGCACCACAAGACACCATTATAGTGCAATTCATGTATTGTTTAGTGTTGTGTTGTGCAGTGACTTTGCTGGCATGCATCTAAAAAAAAAAGTTGGAGTTTGCCCAACCAAGTACAAACTACAAAGTATTAACTTAAGGGGGCTGAATAATTTTGCACGCCCAATTTTTCAGTTTTTGATTTGTTAAAAAACGTTTGAAATATCCAATAAATGTCATTCCACTTCATGATTGTGTCCCACTTGTTGTTGATTCTTCACAAAAAAATACAGTTTTATATCTTTATGTTTGAAGCATGAAATGTGGCAAAAGGTCGCAAAGTTCAATGTGGCCGAATACTTTCGCAAGGCACTGTAGCTACCACAGACATCATGGTGAGAGTTAAAGCTGAGTATAACATATTTCAAATCAATCCACACTCATGTCTCAGCTGTGAAACTGTAAATGTCAAGTCAATTTGCTAACGTCATGTTAATAACTTCAATATTTAAAACGCAGCCATTATTTTTTACCTCTTAAAAGATATCTACAATCCACATAAAAAGTTGTGAAATCAACACTGCAAATTCAACCCAGAAAAAAACAATTGCGCAAAAAGGAAATATGAATTTCAGTGTACAAGTATTTACATTATTAGCGGAAACAAATGAATTAATCCACCCATCTTCTTTACCTAAAACCTAAAAGAACATTCACACTTAAAATTAAAAGGGAAGAAAATTGTAAAACGCAAATGCACTATACATGCATACTTAGAGTGACTTCAGAAACTATTCATACCCCTTGACTTATTTCACATTTTGGTGTGTTACAGCCTGAAGTCAAAATGGATTAGATAGATTTTTTTTCACCCATCTACACACAATACCCTATAATGACAAAGTGAAGAAAAAAAACATTTGTATTCTTGTTTTTTTTCTAAATGTATTGAAAATTAAATACAGAAACATCTCATTTACATAACTATTCACACCCCTGAGTCAATACATTTTAGAATCACATTTGGCAGCAACTACAGCTGTGAGTCTTTCTTGGTAAGTCTCTAATTCTTCAAGCTCTGTCAAGTTGGTTGTTAATCATTGCTAGACAGCCATTTTAAAGTCTTACCATAGATGTTCAAGACAATTATATTTAAAACTGTAAATAAGCCACACAGGAACATTCAATATTGTTTTTCTAAGCAACTCCAGGTTATATTTCTCCTCGTGTTTTAGGTTATTGTCCTGATGAAAGGGGAATTTGTCTCCCAGTGTCTGTTAGAAAGGAGACTGAACCAGGTTTTCCTCTGGATCTTGCCTGTGCTTAGCTCAATTCCATTTCTTTTTATCCCAAAAAAACTCCCTTGCCAATAACAAGCATACCCATAACATGATGTAGCCACCACCATGCTTGATAATATGAAGTGGTACTCAGTGATGTGTTGTGTTGGATTTGCCCCAAACATAACATATTCAGGATATAAAGTACATTTCTTTGCCATATTTTTTGCAGTTTTACTTTATTTCCACATTGCAAACATGATGCATGTTTTGAAATATGTATATTCTATACAGGCTTCCTTCTTTTTACTCTGTCATTTAGGTTAGTATTGTGGAGTAAATACAATATTGTTGATCCATCCACAGTTGTCTCCTATCACAGCCATTAAACTCTGTAACTGTTTTAAAGTCACCATTGGCCTCATGGTGAATCCCTGAGCGGTTTCCTACCACTCCGGCAACTGAGTTAGGAAGGACACCTGTATCTTTGTAGTGACTGGGTGTATTGATACACCATCCAAAGTGTAATTAATAACTTCACCATGCTCAAATGGATATTCAATGTCTGATTTTTTAAATTTTTTAACCCATCTACCAATAGGTGCTCTTCTTTGTGAGGCATCGGAAAACCTCCCTGGTCTTTGTGGTTGAATCTGTATTTGAAATTCACTGCTCGACTGAGGGACCGTACAGATAATTGTATGTGTGGGGTACAGAGATGAGGTAGTCATTCAAAAATCATGTTAAACACTATTATTGCTGACACGAGTCCATGCAACTTATTATGTGACTTGTTAAGCACATTTTTACTCCTGAACATACTTAGGCTTGCCATAACAAAGGGGTTGAATACTTATTGACTCAAGACTCATTTCAGCTTTTCATTTTAAATTAATTTGTAAACATTTCGAAAAACATAATTCCTTTTTGACATTATGGGGTATTGGGTGTAGGCCAGTGACACAACATCTAAACGTAATACATTTAGGCTGTAACACAACAAAATGTGGAAAAAGTCAAGGGGTGTGAATACTTTCTGAAGGCACTGCAGGTAAGGATCACTTCAAATAAGTGGAATGTTTGAACTCACAATAGCTCACATGATTGTTTTTTATTTCTCCTCACTCACCACCTCAGTCAGTTATCAAAGTTAGGAGGAAAGTGCTTATTTCAATTCATAAAGGTTCAGTGGCCAGAATAACAAAAACAAGTTTTTGATTCAAAGCCATAAGTTATAAAGCAATGACATGACATCATAAGGATCTCATACGCTTCGGTCAGTGGGGACACACTGTTGCATAAGTGGAGATAATATACAGCATATAAATAGTAGTCAAATATTTTCCATCGTCAACAAGAGAGTACTTTTCTAATATATAAAGACATCTCACAGTATACATAATATTCACTTCTCTATTTGTGCAATAGCATAAAGATAAAAACACAACATTGAGAATCTGCAACATAAAACATTTCAAATGGATACATTTACATTAGATGTAGCGGCACAAATCAGCAATTTCATTCCACAAAGTAAAATATATGTTTTAGTGCAATATTCATTGATAATAAATAACACTGTCACGTCAGACAATTCTGATGAAAAGTTCCTTAAAAATGATATTCACTTTTCCCTTGCTTAATATGCTCGTTCAAAACATAGGTAGAAAGCAAAGAAAAGGCACAGACAGACCTTTGCTGTTCAATCAAAAGCACCAAACTGGACAAGAAGCAAGTCTATGCTAAATTTGGTCAGACTCCATTCGCAAATACTTTCATATTTCAGATACTTCTGTTGTTACTCCCTCTCCAATGTTTTCAATAATCAAACCCTTAACTATCATCACTCGATATGAATACAATAACAGCCTATTTTCAAAGTTGTCAAATCAAATCAAATGTTATTGGTCACATACACATATTTAGCAGATGTTATTGCGGGTGTAGCGAAATGCTTGTCCACGTATACATGTCCACATATACATGTGTATGCACATACTGTATGTGTTAAGAGTGGGTTATGGAGTATAATCAACATCAATAATTATGTTTGTGTGCAAGTGTATGCAAGCTTAACTAATATATAAGCATTTACTTTAACACCATGTTTTGCACCTGTGTCCACCGCTTCAACTGACTTCTTGCTTGTCCTTCGCTATGAGGATTCTGCTGACCTAAATGTTCAAAAACTCTTAATTCATAGAGAAATTCATAGAGAGCATGAAGTCTTGTGTTGTTCCTGTATTTCAAGGTTTGTTCTTCGCTCAGATATAGATATAGTCTGTGGGAGGGAGACAGGAGGGGAGGGGCGTGTTAGATGACTGGCCTTTACACTACTAGCATGCAGAAACCTGAACCGACTGAGAGGAGAGCCTCCAACACCCAACCAAAAGGGACTGGATGAAGTCATCTTGTATGTATGTCTGTCTGTCTGTCTGTCTAGAGGAATGAGATTGAGAGGGACTGTGGATGTATTCTGGTGCCAGATCTTCTTGTGCTGTCTTGCCAACTCCTATGTGACCATAGAAGTTGGCAAGACAGCATAAACAGATCTAGGACCAGGCAAGCTGGGGACTGGGCGATGGATGAGAGGCTCAGCTGCTCCTGGAGGAAGCTCCAATGTACACTATATATACAAAAGTATGTGGACACCCCTTCAAATTAGTGGATTCGGCTATTTCAACCATACCCGTTGCTGACAGGTGTATACAATCGAGCAATCTCCATAGACAAACATTGGCAGTGGAATGGCCTTACTAAAGAGCTCAGTGACTTTCAACATGGCATCGCCATAGGATGCCACCTTTCCAACAGTCAGTTCATCACATTTCTGCCCTGCTAGAGCTGCCCCGGTCAACTGTAA
The DNA here is from genome assembly GCF_057628025.1 of Oncorhynchus mykiss. Taxonomy (NCBI): domain Eukaryota; kingdom Metazoa; phylum Chordata; class Actinopteri; order Salmoniformes; family Salmonidae; genus Oncorhynchus; species Oncorhynchus mykiss. The sequence goes on from NC_143040.1 coordinate 35,779,138, forward strand.
GTGCTGTTATTGTGAAGTGGAAATGTCTAGGAGCAACAACAGCCCAACCGCGAAGTGGTAGGCCACACAAGCTCACAGAACGGGCCCGCCGAGTGCTGAAGTGCGTACAAATCGTCTGTCCTCGGTTGCAACACTCACTACCGAGTTCCAAACTGCCTCTCTAAGCAACGTCAGCACAAGAACTGTTCGTCGGGAGCTTCATGAAATGGGTTTCCATGGCCGAACAGCTGTACACAAGCCTAAGATCACCATGCACAATGCCAAGCGTCAGCTGGAGCAGTGGAAACACGTTCTCCAGAGTGAAGAATCACGCTTTATCATCTGGCAGTCCGAAGGATAAATCTAGGGTTGGTGGATGCCAGGAGAACGCTACCTGCCCCAATGCATAGTGCCAACTGTATTGCATGGTTCAGGAAGGGCCCCTTAGTTCCAGTGAAGGGGAATCTTAACGCTACAGCATACAATGACATTCTAGACGATTCTGTGCTTCCAACATTGTAGAAACAGTTTGGGGAAGGCTCTTTACTGTTTCAGCATGACAATGCCCCCGTGCACAAAGCGAGGTCCATACAGAAATGGTTTGTCGAGATCGGTGTGGAAGAACTTGACTGGCCTGCACAGAGCCCTGACCTCAACCCTATTGAACACCTTTGGGATGAATTGGAACACCAACTGCAAGCCAGGCCTATTCACCCAAAATCAGTGCCCAACCTCACTAATGATCTTGTGGCTGAATGGAAGCAAGTCCAGTGGAGGCTGTTATAGCAGCAATGGGGGGACCAACTCCATATTAATGTTCATGATTTTAGAATGAGATGTTAGACGAGCAGGTGTCCACATACTTCTGGTCATGTAGCGTATGTCCCAAATGGTACCCTATTCCCTATAGAGTGCATTACTTTTGGCCAGAGCCCTATGCAACCCCAGTCTATAGATGCTCCTCAGAAGTGATCCTGAGGGAGGCGATGGCCTTGGTGCAGGTCTGAAGACCCTCTTCCTGCTTAGGGTCCCTGACCGTGAGGACAGAGACAGGATCTTTCTCCTCCTCAGAGTCCCAGGGTGTCTGGTGGGGGGACGGCCTCTCCTTTTCCCACTCCTTCTCCTGCTGCTGGGCTACTGAGTCCTCTGCACCGAAGCCCGCCACACAGACAGATCCCTCCTTATTGCTGTCCTGGTGGAGCTCAGTCTTTTGATGGGACAGGGCTGACAGATGGGTCCGGTCAGAGCTGCAGGAGGGCAAAGTGCGCAGTACCTGGATCCCCCCGATAGGGACCATGGGGAGTAGAGTTTGAGCCTGCTGCTGAGAGTGTAGGGGAAGGTGGCTGAGGACGTTATGATGGGTACAACTGGAGATGTAGGGACCAGGCAGTTTGGGGAGTGTGCTTCTCCTCTGATCCTAAAAACAACAAGTTTTAGTGACTACCAGAAGACAGTTTTCTATAGTTTAATGCAGGGACTCCAGGGGTGGGAAAAAAAATGAATAAAGGTTTTATATCAAGAATACTAACAACCCAGCTGACAAAGATGGTTGAAATGAAGTCAGTGCAACTAGTTTTGCATGGACAAGCATACTAGTCAATCTAAACATGTGTGTATAATATAGTGTATACAACTATATTACATACCAAATCCATTTCAATGGATCCTCCCTTGTCGACAAGTTCAGCCTTGGCTTGTCGCTTGGTTTTATCGCCAGACCCTCTGTGTTGCGAGCCCCCTCTACGTGGAGACACAGCCCTCAGCACCACCCTCTGTCTGCCCCGGGCCGATGGCTCCCTCCTCCCAGGCAGGTCCACTCCGCCTGGGGACAGGGGCCTCTCCATGCAGGCCGGGGAGAGGTGCTGGATGGGGGTGAGGTTGGGGGAGCTGGGCCTCAGCTGGGAGGTGTCCCATCGAGGTGAGAAGCGACCCCGGGGGGAGAGGTCTCTACGGGGTGATGGGTAGCGGAGCTGGGAGGGGGACCGTTCCCTCAGAGGGGACTCCCAGCCAGTGGACAGCAGACCGGTGAACAGACAACCCTGGTCAGGAGACAGCATGGCCAGGCTACAGTCCTCCTCCACAAGCCTCTCTCTCTCACTCTGCTCCTTGTCCAGGCTGGAGGCCAAGACAGTCCTCCGGTCTGGCCCTGTCCTCTTGCCTGAGATGGAGGTGTGGGGATGGCACGGTGGAGGCACGATGGAGTTGGTGAGGCAGCTGGGGAGAGAACGGAAGGTACTGAGGGTACAGCCATGGAGAGCCGACGACACAACCTGGGTGATGGTGGTAGCTGTGACCGACGGAGAGGCTATGTCACAGGGCTGAGGGCTGGTGCTCCGGGAGTGGATTTTTGGAGTGGAGCCACCGTCGTAATCATCATCGTCATCTTCGTCGATGTCATCTATCTCTTCATCCATGCCATCGGAGTCGTCTGCGTCTGAGAACTGGTGTTTGGCTGAGCTCAAGACCCCAGTCTTCGAGTCTTGCTGGATGTCATCTGTATTGTTTGAAAGAACAGGAAAAAATAAAGACAAATATAATATCAAATTCCTTTCTGTCATTAACTCAGTGTTACATATCTGAATAATTCATATTAGGGAGTGAAGTATAGTATACTGGTCATTGGTCAATATTTTACCAGATTCCTGTGTCTCTGTATCATCCACTGTGACTGACACACCAAGCTCAAGACACTTCTTCATGTGAGCCTTTGACTTCATATGCTTGGTCAGGTTTCCTGTAGGACAACAAACATTTAAAGATGTATCTTGTCGAGCTTACTACATTCATTACCATTCAATTGTACATTTTGGAAATAAATGTTCCTATTGTCATCAATCAATCAAATCAATTAAATCATCATTTGTCACAAAGTGCTTTTATATCTCTTGTTTCATTAATTTCAATGGAATAAAAAGACGGGATACCCACCTTTCGTTTTGAAAGCGAAGTTGCAGACCCTGCAAACGTAGGGTCTGACGTCAGTGTGGGTGCGTATGTGTTTCTTTAGCATGCTAGGTTTCTTACAGCGGATGCCACACTCCTCACAGATATACTTTCCTCGGCCTCGGCCCCTCACGTACACATAGTCCTCATTGGACTTGAACCTGAGGGAAGGGAAACGATCCTTAATGTGATGTTCTATAAAAAAAAAAGCTAAGTTACGTGAATACATATATTTCATCTAATTCCAGAACACCCTTCTGACCTCAATAGGACTACCGGGTTAAATAAATAAAGTTACAAATATTTTGTACCACCAGGCGTTACCCCTATATAAAACATTACAAGCTAACATTATAATGAACATTCTCTTGCTTATTGATTCATGTGATAGTATCATAACTGACCCTCCTTCAAAGATTTTGATCTGGGTTGGTGTTGGTGTTGGCGCTGCTGTTTGTTTCGAGGAGACCTCCATGTCTTTCCAGTCCTCCTTCGCTGCTTTTACCCTGCAGCTGGCATCCTTCACTTTCCTTCCACAGGAGATCACATCCAGCTCTTTGAGCTCCGGTTTGCTCTGTAGCTAAATGAGCCAGATAAATAAACATTAATATGAAGGGAGAATAAAATAAATAAAAAATGTAACCCCATTTTCTCTCCATGATCTTGTCTCATCGCTGCAATTCCCCAAAGGGCTCGGGAGAGGCGAAGGTCGAGTAATGCGTCCCCAGAAACCCGCCAAACCGTTTGCTTAACCCGGAAGCCAGCCGCACCAATGTTTTCGGAGGAAACACCGTTCAACTGACAACCAAAGTCAGAGTGATGAGCCAAGTAAAGCCCCTCCGGCCAAACCCTCCCCTAACCCGGACGACGCTGGGCCAAACCCTCCCCTAACCCGGACGACGCTGTTTCAAACCCTCCCCTAACCCGGACGACGCTGGGCCAAACCCTCCCCTAACCCGGACGACGCTGGGCTATGGGACTACCGGTCACGACCGATAATGACACAGGGATCGAACCCCAGGCTGTAGTGACGCAGCAACCTTAGACCGCTGCGCCACTCGGGAGGTCAAGAATATACATTCTGTTAACATGCAGTTTAGATATGTTTAGGTAATGGAGTTAGGTAATACAGGATATTAACAATGTAATATGGTTACAATATTATACAATATTAGATAGTTTATGATGTAACTTGAGTCAAGGATGGTAAACCTACAATATGGAAATGTTAGGGTGATTTGGACTAAATCAAAAATGAACAATAAAGGTTCTCACCAGCTCAAGCCTCTGCCTCCATAAGAGTGAGGAGGAGACCAGTTTCCCAGTCCCAGGTTGGTACATGGCAGCCATGGTGTACACCCATGTGTTGGTCTTCTGTTTGGAGCGGAGCAGAGCCAGGGTTGCACTGGTGTTGAGGTTAGGAGGGTTGGGGTTATGGGAACTGACGCACCACGTAGTGTACATAGAGGACATAGGAGAAGTGTTGTGAGTGCTGTTTGGCTTGGTGTAGTTCAGATAGCACCAACTCACAACTGTCGTTGTGCGAAGACTTGGAAACTGAGATATCAGTTTGGTGTTTTCACCGTCAGAGATGAGGATGCCCTGACCTTTGACTACCTGCACCATCATTTCCATCTGTGCCTTGCTGTCCTTGCCAGACTCTTTGAAATCATTTAGGGAAATCAGAGAGGGTGGATGTAGGCGTGTTTCAGTTGGGGAGTTGTCCATAGGGGAATCAGGACATTCTGACCCTTGTTGCTGAGGTGAGATGAAGCTTTCACTTGCTCGGTCGTCTTGAGAATGACGTGAGGATGACACAGACAAAGAGGATATAGAAGAAAGGCCTGACAGTGATGCTCCCTGGTTGGTGTCACTTTTAAACTCAGTCTTTAAACTGTACTTGCTCTCTTCGGTCACATTACAGTTCCCTAACTCCACAGCACCCAACTCCTCCACTATCTCACCGTACATTTTCTCCTCTTTGACACGTTTCTGCTGTTTTACCTCCGTGAACAGGTCCAAGCTGCTGGCCGGAGACAACATGCGCTTGTTGGATCCACCACTGGATCCACAGTTGGTGGTGGAGATAGTCCTGGAGGTCAGGGTTAGTGGGATGCCTGTCTTAAACTTAGCTGGTGACAGATCTAGAACTTGAATCTGGGCTGGGTTGTTGGTCAACAGTCCTCGGGGGTGTCCTAATAACGCATCTAAATGTGTGGATAAATGTGCAAAGTGAGAAGTGAGAGAGTTTTCGTATGGATCCTCTACAACCTGTGACACAGTGGTGTATGTAATGCTACCGTAAGATGGCACGTGAGCCTGTACTCTAACAGGAACTAAGAGACCGGAGTGTGGTGGCTGAGGGGCAAACATTGGCAGAGACTGCGAGAGCAGAGAAGTGGTTGAGAGCGACAGGGCATTGCTGAGGTACTGAGGAAGAATATTTAGCGGAAGGACTGGATGTGTAAATTCAGGGTCAACATTCAAGGACGCCTGTCTTACCAAGTTACCCCGTCTGGGTTCTGAGTAACTGGCGCCGAGTTCCGCATGTCTAACTTTGGCCATTGGAGAGAGACTGCCGTAGTCAAATGATACGCTTCGGACCTCTGGGAGCTCTCTGCGCTGAGAGTTGCATGGTGCCTGTTCTGAAGAGGAGCGTCTCATTTCATGTTGTTGACGCTGGTTCAGGACAGAGAGGGAGTGGGCGCTTCCTGGCACAGCTAAGAACTCCAACGCTTTTCCAAACTCATCCTGTCTAGCTGCCAGGGGAGCTGGCTTGGGGATTAACTCTCGCTCTCTCTCTTCTCGGTCAAACGAGAAGCTGGAGCAGTAGGATAGGTTGCTATCCTGACTAGGGCTTCGGGAGAGGCTCGTACAGGCCGACTCGAAGCTAGACTCACCAGAAGAGTGCTCCAAGTCAGCTAAGCGCAGTCTCTTCTTCTTTGGAGGGAGTTTTTCTGGGGGGAACTGAGACAGGGTTTCACTTCTTTGAGGCCATTGGAACTCCTCTACATATCTATCGGGCTCCTTCGCCTTCACCTGTTTCACCTCCGCTGCTTTCTCTTTCTCTGGACTGTCAGGTTCTACAGTCACCCTGATCTCTGGGACCTGTATGTTGGACTGACGGACTAGCTTAGGTGTCATTTGATATGATTGATCTAACAATCTACTGTCACTCAATTGGTGTGCAATGATCTCAGTCCTTTTATCTCGGGTTTCGGTTTGCTCCACCACTTCCATTGAGGAAGGCTTTTCTCGTCTCTGGCGGTTGTAAGACTCGTCCGAGTGCGACCTGCTCAAGGAGTTTGTGTGTTGAATCACAGAGATGACATTACCTAAAGCTCTCTTCTCTGTGGTGTCTTCCAACATTTCCATGTCCAGTCTATCACAGTGCGCTCTATCCTGTGTATTCACGCTTTGGGCATGTACTTTCACTGAAGGAGTCGTGGTTAGAGCACCTTGAGAGGCTTGCTTTGAATCACAGTCCCTCGTCTCTTCAGTGTGGTCGTAGTCTGTGTGATACTGGCTTGCTATATCCTCCTCCTCCCTGATACAGTTTTCCTTCCGTCGTTTCCTCGTCGCAAATTCCATCTCTACTCCAAGGTTGGAAATATCAGAGATGTTTCCGTAGTGGTCAGGAAGTTCTGTGTGTCCATCGTGTGCAGAGTGTTCAAAGGCAGCCTGTCGCCTGAGTCTCCTAATACCTCCAGGGGACGCCCTCTCATCAAAGGAGTGGCTGCCTCGCAGGCCTTGTGGCATGTCCAGACACGCAGCTGAGGACGTGGGCATCGAGTTGCTCCGCACCAGCTGCCCAGAATCGGAGAGCTCTAGTTGAGCCTCTTTAATTTCTTCCCTTGTAAATGAATGTGTGTTAATTCTGATCGATTCTATCATTGATTCCTTTTCTTGTGTGAATACACGGGAAACACCTCGCTCTGAAGACTTACGATCACTTATTAAGTCTGTAGTGCAAGTCACAACAGTTATGGCCTGTTTCGGGTTCGGTTTGTAACACTTCCCAAACATAATCTCTTGATAGGACTTGGCGTTTGTGTTGGGAGGACCACCGGTTTGGTGTTCTGCGCTCTCAGAGCGTGAGAAGTAGCCTGAGTCTGTGCTGCCTTTGCTTCCCTGGCTAGGCAGGGAGAGAGATGTGTCAGTGTCACTGCTCCTTTTCTCTGAGAGCCGGAGTGCCAGCCTCTGCTTGATGGCGCTGGATTGAATTGCACGACTGACCTGAGAAACTGCTGGAGCTTGAGCACCATTGATCTCTGGGAGCCTGGCTGAACGCTCCTCAGATAATGTTGATGTAACTCCCTGTTTCTGGGCAATGAGATTCAGTACTTTCACAGCAGTGGTGCTATCTGGTTCCTCGACTGAAACAGAGTCCAAGAACGATGAATAGTCATCATCCGTGTCAGAGCTCTGCTCAGCGTCAGAGTATAGCTCTCCTTCTCCTTCTAAAGATTCCCGGTCCTCTATGTTGGCATTGTAAGAACCCAGTTCTGAAATTGGCACGGTCCCAGCTTTTACAGAGTGAGCATGAGATTTTCTGTGTTTGTATAAATTGCTCTTGGTTTTGAAAGAGAAGCCGCAGGGAACGCAGGGGTAGGGTCGCTCCCCAGTATGTGAGCGAATATGCTTTTTAAGTACGCTGGGTTTGGCACATGCCCTCCCACAATAATCACAAACATACTTCCCAGGCCTCTGCTGCTGTTTCTGCTCCAGCTTACTACACACGTCCTTGGATAGCTCCTCTATCCCTGACTGGGAACAGTGTTGAAGAGACGCGGGTAAACTGGGGGCGCTCCTCTGAGGAGAGGGCCCTTCACAGTTGCCATGGGATAGCGGAAGTGCAGAAACCGAGCGATCTGCCGTTTTCTGTTGAGCAAAGGGAACTGCCTGTCTCCCCAGTGGTGGATATGATGTTAATACGTTGTAATGAGGATGACTGCAGGCTTGATCCTGTAATTGGCGTGGTGATTTCCCTAATTGTCTTAGTTTCCCTGAGTCAGGCTTGTCTGTTGAACCACATGTGGTTCTACTCTGGTCCTCCTCAGGTTGTGGGCATTGGTGCCACCCCTCCCCCTCAGAATCAGCCGAAGGGGGCATTTTAGTTTGGGCAGTTGTAGGCTCTGGTGCTGCCCACTCTGTCTGTGTAACTGTCTTTTTCAGACCCTCTTTAGAGCATTTCACCTCCACAGTAGCTTCTAGTGACTCCATGACGGTTCCTCTTCAGGGTTGATATCCAACAGACAATAATGTCTGTGATGTAAATGTAGTAATATGTGGAGATAAAGGGTCATCTGAAAGACATCAGAAAGCTGAAATTATTATCAGTGAAATTGCATACCTCAAAACATTACCTCAAGGACACCCAAGCATTATCCCTAGCAAAGACAGAATACAAGATGAGTCGGTAGATGCAAAGATGGCTTACTTACAAAAATAACGTACCTTATGTTCCTTCCTCAAATAAACTTGGTACATAATGACCAGTGTTCACAGCAGGAAAGAAGAATCTGGCTCTTTACTAGACTTTTTCAAATCCTGTTACCTGATAGTATCTCATATTACACACACACATTGTGCACTACAATCACAATGTGTGTGTGTGTGTGTGCGTACTGTATTTGTGTGCACTTGGACTCTAAACTCAAAGACATTGGATGTGCATACTGTATATTATCCTGTCCTATATCTCAGTTCCATACCATGGGGCTATCTGGATCTCGGAGCTATTACTATGCCTTCATCACAAATGGCAGCCTATCCCTTACATAGTGCACTACTTTTGACCAGGGTCCGTAGAATGAGATGTAATCTTGTCCCATACCTCAGCAAAATGCAATGGGGTTGGGTATGTAATCTTGTCCCATACCTCAGCTCTATACCATGGGGCTCCACAATATGCTGCGTCTCAGAGGGAACATTTTTTTCATCTTCTCTGTATCAAAGGCTGTGTGCTCTTTAACGAGGTTATGTAAGATTATCTGGTTCAAACCCACTGAGCTACTCTTAATTAGGACATTCTATGAGTGACGCCCTCTCTTTTTGTTTCTTCCTACTGCTCTCTTTCTTACAACCATCCTAGTATTCTCTCTCTCTCTCTCTCTCTCTCTCGGGGATGATACAAATCCAAGGTGACTCAAGATGCAGAGATAAAACACGCATTAAATCAAAGAGGCTGTGCTTATACTGCAAGTATGTCCAACTAATATTCAAATGGGAAGTGCTTTATCCTCCCACTTGACATATGGCTAAAGACTACAGTAATCAGATAGAGTTTTGCATTCCTCACTTCGACAGACACACCAAAGAGGAGAATCCAGTATATTCTGTGTACTGTAAAAGGTGGATTTTTGGAACATTCTATGAGAGAAGGTTTCCAGAGGTATCAGGGCAGAGGTGACAACATTGTAAGAAGCCTTGAGAGGGAGGGGACAGGGGATCTATCTCTCCTCAAGGTCGTTCTGACCTCATAGCTGGGTATTTTTCCATCCTTCCCAACTAAAGCAATGAGAGGAGGAACTACAAGTGCAGGGTGTCAGGGAGATAAGCCCGCCTCATTGAAACAATGCATACCTCGCCTCTGAATTACACCACAGAGAGAGAGAGGGAAGGGAACAGACCCTTTAGTATGTACACTTCCCAATCTCTTTTAAGTCTATCTATTCCTCATGTGGGTAAAGCTAACGGTCGTGTCGCACGTTACAGTAATATATCTCATTCATGGTATATCAAAACTGTTCACAGAAAGATGCTACTGTACCACTGCTGTGCATAGCCAAAGAGCTCTATTTTGATTTAATCTGACCACATTTTTTTTTGTTACGCCGCCCTATGGGACTCCCAATCATAGTCGGTTGTGATACAGCCTGGAATCAAACCAGGGTCTGTAGTGATGCCTCTAGCACTGAGATGCAGTGCTTTAGACCGCTCCGCCACTTGGGAGCCCCTGATAAATAGCACTGGCACTTGGATTGGAACCGGTGCTATGGTTAGATGACATGAAGATAGAGCTCTTTGGCCACACACACACACACACACACACACACAAGTGGTGAGTTTGACATTGAAAAACGAAAGCAAATGCAGAAAAGTACTTTATACCTACAGTAAAATATGACGGTGGATCTTTGCTTTTATGGGGCTATTTTGCTTCAACTGGTCTTGACGCCCTTGTTAAGGTCAACGGCATCATGAACTTTAACAAGTACCAGGACATTTTAGTCAAAAACCTGGTGGTCTCTACCAGGAGGCTGACACTTAGCCGCAAGTGGATCCCAGCAAGACATTAACCCCACGCACTAATCAAAATCCACAAAGAAATTGTTCATTGACCACAAAATCAACATTTTGCAATGACCATCTCAGTCTCTGGACTTGAACCACATTGAAAACCTGTGGTTTGAGTTGAATTGGGCAATCCATGCAGACGAAGGATATCAAGGATCTGGAAAGATTCTGTATGGATGAATGGTCTAAGATCCCTTCCAATGTGCTCTCCAATCTCATAACACATTTAGAAAAAGGCTCAGTGTGGTTATCCTTGCAAGTGGTCAGTGCTAGAGTATCTTCTTTGAATGTATTACTCATTAAACAAAATATCTTTCTCTGAGCAATTGTATTAACATAATATAATTTCCCCATTTTTTTTAGCATACAATATAGCTCAGAATTTGTATTATCAGTTTTATACAGCCTTTTTTGCAAATCTTTATCAAGGATGCCAATATTTATGGATCTGACCGTATATGCTGATAAGACATGGATGGTACAGCAGCTGAAGCATGTTGAATGGAGACATTGGGAAGTATACTGTATGTAGGTTATTGAAAACGACTTTATCATACCACTGCATCATATCACGTTCAAGCTATACAGAACATATCCCATAACAGGGATGACAGCCATGTAGGCCAACACTAGCCCCTCATCTATACATCTTATAAGGAAAATACATAGCGCCAGGGACACTGAGGCAGAAAGCCCATGGCATGACAGCCCACAGCATGCAGATTGAACACCAATGCAAGATGAGGCTGTTTTCTACTCAGAATACATGCAGTTAAAGCACAAGATCTGTGGTAAGAAAATAGTATCTCCTTAAGCAACAGACAGACAGACATGCAAATATAATCCTCATACAAACCTGACATTAGTATACTCCCTTCTTGTCCCATATCGCCAGTCACATGTGACATACCTCATTTTGCAAATTCCAGCGGTCCATTCTCCATCCCTGGGTTATAGTAATAACAACAATGATCAGATTTAGCGAGGAGTAAAATCTCAAAAATCTTACGTTTTTGCCGCTGCTGCAGGCTGACTGAGTATTCGTTCAAATATCTATTGATGTGAGCTAGTCAACAGAGAAAATACCCAAGCATGACGCGGACAGACCCAGGCACAAAAATAGCAAAGGGGCCCTGTGAGGGATTATACAACAGCCTACGTTTAAAGACATTTTCTCAAACACAGCATTTACACTTTTTTTAGTGTGGGTCCAAAACAAAGCAGACAGATACACTTTCTCAGTGTGGGGGCAAAACAATGTTTAAACCCTTCATATACCAAAACACTGCTTTTACCAGCGACCTGAACACAACAGACAGCAACATTTTCTTAGCTAGTGGTTCAAAACATAGCAGACACTTACATTTCTCAGCGGGTCCAGGAGGGAATAGAATATTCAACTACACTTTCCCGGTGTGGGTCCTTTATACACCAAAAGGGATTCTACCAATGTCTGGGATCCTTGATTACACTAGTCTGATAACCTGGGATGACCCAAATACACAGAAGACAGACCCAAGTAAAATCAGGGTTCATAGTGAAGTATAGTTAGGGATTTACCCTCCTCATTGGGCCAAAACACAGCAGACACTTACTTCCCCTCTGGGTGATGGGAAACAATTCCCTGTGATCACTGACAACTACAAAGATATACAGTACCAGTCAAAAGTTTGAACACACCTACTCATTCAAGGGTTTTCTTTATTTTTACTATTTTCTACATTGTAGAATAATAGTGAAGACATCAAAATTATGAAATAACACATACAGAATCATGTAGTAACCCAAAAAAGGGTTAAATCAAAATAGATTTTAGATTCTTCAAAGTAGCCACCTTTTGCCTTGATGACAGCTTTGCACACTCTTGAGATTCTGTCATCCAGCTTCACCTGGAATGCTTTTCCAACAGTCTTGAAGGAGTTCCCACATATGCTGAGCACTTGTTCGCTGCTTTTCCTTCACTCTGCAGTCCAACTCATCCCAAACCATCTCAATTGGGTTGAGGTTGGGTGATTGTGGAGGCCAGGTCATCTGATGCAGCACTCCATCCCTCTCCTTCTTGGTCAAATAGCCCTTACACAGCCTGGAGGTGTGTTGGGTCATTGTCCTGTTGAAAATCAAATGATAGTCCCACTAAGCGCAAACTAGATGGGATGGTGTATCACTGCAGAATGCTGTGGTAGGCATGCTGGTCAAGAGTGCCTTGAATTATAAATAAATCACAGACAGTGTCACCAGCAAAGCACCCCCACACCATCACACCTCCTCATCCATGCTTTACAGTGGGAACCACAATTGCAGAGATCATCCATTCACCTACTCTGCATCTCAAAAAGATACGGCGGTTGGAACCAAAAATACAAATTTGGACTCCTCAGACCAAAGGACAGATTTCCACCGGTCTAATGTCCATTGCTCATGTTTCTTGGCCCAAGCAAGTCTCTTCTTATTATTGGTGTCCTTTACTAGTGGTTTCTTTGCAGCAATTTGACCATAAAGGCCTGATTCACGCAGTCTTCTCTGGACAGTTAATGTTGAGATGTGTCTCTTACTTGAACTCCGTGAAGCATTTATTTGGGCTGCAATCTGAAGTGCAGTTAACTCAAATGAACTTATCCTCTGCAGCAGAGATATCTCTGGATCTTCCTTTCCTGTGGCAGTCCTCATGAGAGCCAGTTTGATCACAGCACTTGAGTTTTTGCGACTGCACTTGAAGAAATGTTCTAAGTTCTTGAAATGTTCCGGATTGACTGACCTTCATGTCTTAAAGTATTGATGGACTGTCATTTCTCTTTGCTTATTTGAGCTGTTCTTGCCATAATATGGACTTGGTCTTGGACCAAATTTGACCAATCTTCTGTATACCACCCCTACCTTGTCACAACAACTGATTGGCTCAAACGCATTAAGAAGGAAAGAAATTCCACAAATTCACTTTTAACAAGGCGCACTTGTTAATTGAAATGCTTTCCAGGTGACTACCTCATAAAGCTGGTTGAGATAATTCCAAGAGTGTGGAGAGGGTAGCTACTTTGAAGAATCTCAAATATAAAATATATTTTGATTTGTTTAACACTTTTTTGGTTACTACATGATTCCATGTGTGTTATTTCATAGTTTTGATGTTTTCACTGTTATTCTATGTAGAAAATAGTAAAAATAAAGAAAAACCCTTGAATGAGTAGGTGTGTCTAAACATTTGACTGGTACTGTATATCCTCATCATATATAGGTATGCACTTGTACAGTATAAAGAGGGGGTTGCAATTTGAATGAGATTGAATCACTATAGCCTAACACCACTCTTCCACGGTCTGGTTAGCTCCTATGCCATGCTCTCTCTATCTTCCGAACCTGGTGGTTAAACTGTTTGAATTCAGAAGTGGACCAACGACGGTGAAAATGTCCCAAAGCATAATTTGTTGGCTAAAATTAGGACACCAAACGCAGGAGAGCAAACTGTCTTATTATATAGAAGTGCAGCCTACAGTTTGTAAGGTGATGCCAAAGGAACTTTTCCATCCTTGGTTGGGAAATAAAACTCTGTTCCGTTCTGTTCCCTTATCAATGCTTTGTTCAGTCTGAGCTGGCTGTATACTGTGCAGCCTTTATACTACTGCAGTCACATCTACACCTACAGTCATTTTTAAGCATTAATTGTTTATGAACGTAATTACAATCATTTCTTTCATCTTTAAAAAAAAAAGTTATAATTTAAACTGAATTTGATCTACACTACATGACCAAAAGTATGTGGACGCCTTCTCATTGAACATCTTCGTCCAAAATCATGGACATTAATATGGAGTTGGTCCCCCCTTTGCTGCTATAACAGCCTCCACTCTTCCGGGAAGGCTTTCCACTAGATGTTGGAACATAGCTGTGGGGACTTGCTTCCATTCAGCCACAACAGCATTAGTGAAGTCGTGCACTGATGTTGGGCGATTAGGCCTGGCTCGCAGTCGGCGCTCCAATTCATCCAAAAAAATAGTTTGATGGGGTTGAGGTCAAGGCTCTGTGCAGGCCAGTCAAGTTCTTCCACACCAATCTCGACAAACCATTTCTGTATGGACCTAGCTTTGTGCACAGGGCATTGTCATGCTGAAACAGGAAGGGGCCTTTCCCAAACTGTTGCCACAAAGTTGGAAGCACAGAATAATATAGAATACTGTAGCATTAAGATTTCCCTTCACTGGAACTTCACTGGAACTTCCCTTCACTGGAACTTCGACCCATGATAAACAGCCACAGACCATTAATCCTCCTCCACCAAATTTTACAGTTGGCACTATGCATTGGGGCAGATAGCGTTCTCCTGGAATCTGCCAATCTTCAATACGGCCACTCAACTGCCAGTGTTTGTCTATGGAGATTGCATGGTTGTGCAATCGATTTTATACACTTGTCAGCAATAGTTGTGGCTGAAATAGCCGAATCCACTAATTTGAATGGGTGTCCACATACATGGTGTATTTGAACTACTGTGCACAAATCATTACATGTAACATAACTATGGATACAACATGTGCATCTCTGTCATTTGTGTGAATCTTGCCCTTTTAATACAATACAATTAACACAACTATGAATAACTGCCATGACTCCCAGGTGTGTAAGAAGACCAGACAAAACCAATGGAAAATAAAACATAGATCAATGATGGCTAGAAGACCGGCGACGTCGATTGCCGAGCACCGCCCGAACAAGGAGAGGCATCGACTTCGGCAGAAGTCGTGACAATCCCCCTCTTCAGTTTCAGTAGGTGTTGTTGGGTGAGAACAACTGGATGCTGCTATGAAAAGGAGACCTTGGTAGGGTTTGCACCATTTATGTACTGTAGTTAAAAACATTTTAGGAGAGGCTTATTGTTAACATAAAACCTACACAGCATAACAAAGGGTTGCTTACTAAACTTATGTAACAGTTATGTGAAAATAATATAAATGCCCTTATCGTTATACATAAACTTCACAGTTCTGTCCAGATATTAGGCCTGTGGTGTTTGCATTAAATTCCTCTTTTAAAACATACCCAAAGTGCAACTTACATTTACTCTAAACGAAGTTAATCAAAATGCAACATATCAAGAAGAAAAAGCGCCGATATAGAGTATATGGGACTGCTTTACTAAGTGTAGTACTAGTACACATAGGGATAATAATTTAGGCTTGAAGCTAAACATGAGTGCACTGCATTGCAGCTAAATCCATTATGCTACCTGTCTGTATTCAGTATCTGGAGGAGCGACACTAAAATGGCTGATACTGTGCAGTGAAGGTCAAGTTGCCAATCTATAAATATAATGCTCTGTCACAAATGGCACCCTATTCCCTATAATGTGCACTACTTTTGACCAGGACCCATATAGGGAATAGGGTACCAGTTGGGACGCACCCATGGTCTGTCCCTTAGACCTCCCACACACACTGCTTGGCATTCCCAATATCTGTGCTCTGTGCACACACACACGTTTGTTTCAATTGATTCCCATTCAAAATCCTATTTTCCCTAAACCTTAACACCAAATGCCTAACCCTAATTTTAACCCAAACCGTAAGACTAAAAACCTTTTTCCTTGTGGAGACTGGTAAAATGTCCCAATTACAATCCTTGTGAGGATTTCTGGTTCCCACAAGGATAGTGAAACCAAACACACACACACACACACACACACACACCACCCTCTAGTAGTGAGCCAATAAGGATATGTCATACAGTGCATTTGTATTCAGACTCTTTGACTTTTTACACATTTTGTTACAATACGGCCTTATTCTAAAATTGATTCAATAGTTTTCCCCCCTCATCAATCTACACACAATACCCCATAATGACAAAGCAAAAACAGGTTTCTAGAAAATTATACAAATGTATAATAAAATAATTTAAAAAACAGAAATATCACATTTACATAAGTATTCAAACCCTTTACTCAGACTTTGCTGAAGCACCTTTGGCAGTGATTACAGCCTCGAGGCTTCTTGGGTATGACGCTACAATCTTGGCACACATGTATTTGGGGAGTTTCTCCTATTCTTTGCAGATCCTCTCAAGCTCTGTCAGGTTGGATGGGGAGAGTCTCTGCACAACTATTTTCAGGACTCTCCAGACATGTTCCAAGCACTGGCTAGGCCACTCAAGGACATTCAGAGACTTGTCCTGAAGCCACTCCTGTGCTGTCTTGGCTGTGTGCTTAGGGTTGTTGTCCTGTTGAGAGGTGAACCTTCGACCCAGTCTGATGTCCTAAGCATTCTGGAGCTGGTTTTCATTAAGGATCTCTCTGTACTTTGCTCCGTTAAACTTTCCCTCGATTCTGACAAGTCTCCCAGTTCCTGCAGCTTCACCGTAGGGATGGTGCCAGGTTTCCTCCAGACGTGACGCTTTGCATTCAGGGTAAAGAGTTCAATCTTGTTTTCATCAGACCAGAGAATCTTGTTTATCATGGTCTCAGAGTCCTTTAGGTGCCTTTTGGCAAACTCCAAGCAGGCTGTCATGTGCCTTTTACTGAGGAGTGGTTTCTGTCTGGCTACTCTACCATAAAGACCTGATTGGTAGAGTGCTGCAGAGATGGTTGTCCTTCTCGAAGGTTCTCCCATCTCCACAGAGGAACTCTGGAGCTCTGTCAGAGTGACCATTGAGTTCTTGGTCACCTCCCTGACCAAGGCCCTTCTCCCCGATTGCTCAGTTTGGCTGGGCGGCCAGCTTTAGGAAGAGTCTTGGTGGTTCCAAACTTCTTCCATTTAAGACTGATGGAGGCCACTGTGTTCTTGGGGACCTTCAATGCTGTAAAAATGTTTTGATACCCTTCCCAGATCTGTGCCTCGACACAATTCTGTCTGTCTCTTCGCTCTCCAAACAATTCCTTCGACCTCATGGCTTGGTTTTTGCTCTGACATGCACTGTCAACTGTGGGACCATATCAAATAAAATTGTATTAGTCACATGGGGTGAATAGAACAGAACAGTGAAATGCTTACTTACGAGCCCCTAACCAACAATGCAGTTAAAAGAAATACGGATAAGAATAAGAGATAAAAGTAACAAGTAAAGAGCAGCAGTGAAATAACAATAGCGAGACTATATACAGGAGGGGTACCGATACAGAGTCAATGTGCAGGGGCACAGGTTATTTGAGGTAGTATGTACATGTAGGTAGAGTTATTAAAGTGACTATGCATAGATGACAACAGAGAGTAGCAGTGGTGTAAAGAGGGGTGTGAGGGGAGGGGCACTGCAAATAGTCTGGGTATCCATTTGACTAAATGTTCATGAGTCTTATGGCTTGGGGGTAGAAGCTGTTTTAGAACCCTCTTGGACCTATACTTGGCACTCTGGTGCCGCTGGCCGTGCGGTAGCAGAGAGAACAGTTTATGACTAATGTGGCTGGAGTATTTGACCATTTTTAGTGCCTTCCTCTGACACCGCCGGGTGTAGAGGTCCTGGATGGCAGGAAGCTTGGCCCCAGTGATGTACTGGGTCATTCGCACTACCCTCTGTAGTGCCTTGTGGTTGCATGCTGAGCAGTTGCCATACCAGGCATTGATGCAACCATGCTCTCGATGGTGCAGCTGTAGAACCTTTTGAGGATCTGAAAACCCGAGTACCCATGCCAAATCTTTGCGGTCTCCTGAGGGGGAATAGGTTTTGTCGTGCCCTCTTCACGACTGTCTTGATGTGCTTGGACCATGTTAGTTTGTTGCTGATGTGGACACCAAGGAACATGAAGCTCTCAACCTGCTCCACCTGCTCCACTGCAACCCCATCGATGCTCTGTCCTCTTTTTTGTGTAGTCCACAATCATCTGGAACCATGGTGTTTATACTGTTGTGTCATCTGCAAATTTAGTGATGGTGTTGGAGTCGTGCCTGGCCGTGCAGTCATGAGTGAACAAGGAGTTCAGGGGGGGACTGAGCACACACCCCTGAGGGGTCCCGTGTTGAGGACCAGCGTGGCAGATGTGTTGTTACCTGCCCTTACCACCTAGGGTCGGCCCAGGATCCAGTTGCAGAGGGAGGTGTTTAGTCCCAGGGTCCTTAGCTTATTGATGAGCTTTGATGGCACTATGGAGTTGACCGCTGAGCTGTAGTCAATGAATAGCATTCTCACATAGGTGTTCCTTTTGTCCAGGTGTGAAAGGGCAGTGTGGAGTGCAATGGAGATTGCATCGTCTGTGGATATGTTGGGGCAGTGTGCAAATTGGAGTGGGTTTCTGGGATGATGGTGTTGATGTGAGCCATGACCAGCCTTTCAAAGCACTTCATGGCTACAGACGTGAGTGCTACGGGTCGGTAGTCACTTAGGCAGGTTACCTTACTGTTCTTGGGCCCAGGGACTATAATGGTCTGCTTAAAACATGTTGGTATTACACTCAGACAGGGAGAGTTTGAAAATGTCATTGAAGACACTTGCCAGTTGGTCAGCTCATGCTCGCAGTACACGTCCTGGTAATCCGTCTGGCCCTGCGGCCTTGTGAATGTTGACCTGTTTAAAAGGTCTACTCACATCGGCTGCGGATAGCGTGATCAGTCTTTCGAAACAGCTGGTGCGCTCATGCATGTTTCAGTGTTATTTGCCTCGAAGCGAGCATAGAAGTAGTTTAGCTCGTCTGGTAGGCTCGTGACAATGGGCAGCTCTCAGCTGTGCTTCCCTTTGTAGTCTGTAATAGTTTGCAAGCCCTGCCACATCCGACAAACGTCAGAGCCGGTGTAGTACGATTCGATCTTAGTCCTTTATTGATGCTTTGCCTGTTTGATTGTTCTTTGGAGGGCATAGCAGGATTTCTTATAAGCTTCCGGGTTAGAGTCCCTTATATAGACAGGTGTGTACCTTTCCAAATCATGTCCATCCATTGAATTTACCACAAGATGCACCTGAACTCAATTCTGAGTCTAATCGCAAAAGAGTCTGAATAGTTTTGAATAAGGTGTTTTTTTATTTTAATACATTTGCTAAAAAAACATTCTAAACCTGTTTTCACTTCGTCATTATGGGGTATTGTGTGTAGATTGAGGAGGAATACTTATTTAATCCATACGCCTGCAATGGGAGAAAAATTATGAAAAAGGGAGGGGTCTGAAAGAAAAGGAGAAAAGATGTTCCACTGGGATTCCCATGGCAACAAAATGCTCATCTCTGCTAAGGTTCCTCATCTTGTTAACAATTGCTCCTAGCCTGGGAGCCAAGGTGTTTGTGCTCTGTTGCCGGTGTCTGTAGGAGCAGGAAACAGAGCAGTGACAGCCAGGCTCTCAGGCTACTATTCTCCAAGTAATGGTTCAATGTGTTCTACATGTACAGTTGTAGTCGGAGGTTAACATACACCTTAGCCAAATACATTTAAACTCAGGTTTCTTAATTCCTGACATTTAATCCTCGTAAAAATTCCCTGTTTTAGGTCGGTTAGGATCACCACTTATTTTAAGAATGTGAAATGTCAGAATAATAGTAGAGAGAATTATTTATTTCAGCTTTTATTTATTTCATCACATTCCCAGTTGGTCAGAAGTTTACATACACCCAATTAGTATTTGGTAGCATTGCCTTTAAATTGTTTAACTTGGGTCAAACTTTTTGGGTAGCCTTCCACAAGCTTCCCACAATAAGTTGGGTGAATTTTGGCCTATTCCTCCTGACAGACTAGTGTAACTCAGTCAGGTTTGTAGGCCTCCTTACTTGCACACACCTTTTCAGTTCTGCTCACAAATGTTCTATGGGATTGAGGTCAGGGCTTTGTTATGGTCACTCCAATACCTTGACTTTGTTGTCCTTAAGCCATTTTACCACAACTTTGGAAGTATGCTTGAGGTCATTGTCCATTTGGAAAACCCATTTGCGACCAAGCTTTAAC
This sequence comes from Oncorhynchus mykiss, assembly GCF_057628025.1. Classification (NCBI taxonomy): domain Eukaryota; kingdom Metazoa; phylum Chordata; class Actinopteri; order Salmoniformes; family Salmonidae; genus Oncorhynchus; species Oncorhynchus mykiss. The sequence continues at coordinate 35,799,203 of NC_143040.1, forward strand.
TTCCTGACTGATGTCTTGAGATTTTGCATCAATATATCCACATAACTTTCCATCCTCATGATTTCATCTATTTTGTGAAGTGCACCAGTCCCTCCTGCAGCAAAGCACCCCCACAACATGATGCTGCCACCCCCGTGCTTCACAGTTGGGGGTGGTGTTCTTCGGCTTGCAAGCATCCCTCTTCTTCCCCCAAACATAACGATGGTCATTATGGCCAAACAGTTCTACATTTGTTTCATCAGACCAGAGGACATGTTTCCAAAAAGTATGATCTTTGTCCCCACGTGCAGTGGAAAACCGTAGTCTGGTTTATTTATGGCGGTTTTGGAGTAGTGGCTTCTTCCTTGCTGAGCGGCCTTTCAGTTTATGACGATATAGGACTCGTTTTACTGTTGATATAGATACTTCTGTTCCGGTTTCCTCCAGCATCTTCACAAGGTCCTTGTGAACGCACCAAAGTACGTTCATCTCTAGGAGACAGAACACGTCTCCTTCCTGAGCGGTATGACGGCTAAGTGGTTCCATGGTGTTTATACTTGTGAACTATTATTTGTACAGATAAACGTGGTACCTTGAGGAATTTGGAAATTGCTCCCAAGGACGACTCAGACTTGTGGAGGTCTACAATGTTTTTTCTGAGGTCTTGGCTGATTTATTTTGATTTTCCCATGATGTCAAGCACTGAGGCACTGAGTTTGAAGGTAGGCCTTGAAATACAGCCACACCTCTAATTGACTCAAAAGGAGGTCAATTAGCCTATCAGAAGCTTCTAAAGCCATGACCTAATTTTCTGGAATTTTCCAAGCTGTTTAAAGGCAGTCAATTTAGGATATGTAAACTTCTGACCCACTGGAATTGTGATACAGTGAATTATAAGTGTAATAATCTGTCTGTAAACAATTGTTGTAAAAATGACTTATGTCATGCACAAAGTAGATGTCCTAACCGACTTGCCAGAACTATAGTTTGTTAACCAAAAATGTGTGGAGTGGTTGAAAAATGAGTTTTAATGACTCCAACCTAAGTATGTAAACTTCTGACTTCAACTGTACCTTTTCATCTGAGAGGGTTCTTTGGAACCTTCTCTGGATTAAAAAAAAAGTTCCTAAAAAGGATTCTACATAGATCCATAAGGGTTCTTCAACAGAAAAAAGCATTTTTTTAAATTTGAAATATGAATGAATAAATCTCTTCATGTCCACTTTCAAGATATGGCTTGATCAGTGAAAACCACATGAAATTGCACTGACATTCCAAGATGGCTTGCTTTCTTCTCTTGGCATCCTGGCTGGAATCAAATGTCCTTCTCTCCATGATAAGAGAAAGAACAGATATGACCAGTCTAAGATACATTAGCAGTGTGCGTTCTCTTGCGGAACTGGTGTCTCCTAAGGTCTAGGTATCCTATCCTGAGAAATAGACCGATGGAACATGAGAACCCCTTGCTCACCCCCTATTTCACGTCATGGAACTTTTTCGTAACAATTCCGGAAAATCTCCCCTCTCCACAATGCACAGGCCAAGCGCGTGCATTACAGATAGGAGTAGACAGACAACATTGAGACACGTTGCAATGCTCACACAGATTGGACATATAGGTATGGTTCACACTTGAAGGCTTCGAATTAAGAAATTGTCCATTTTACTTCTGGAAATTAAATTAAAAAGTAGGCTACAACGACTGACGTTTGAAATGAAGCGCATGCTGACCCCAACAAAAAAAGACCGCATAGCCTATACCGCAAATCAGAATGCATGACCTGTGTTGGAATCATGTGTGCTTGACTCGTTCTACACTAGTTCTAATCGTATCCTATTCAAGGTTGCGTTTACATTCGGAGAGAAATGCAGTGGATATTTGCCTCAATTCTCTATAGTGACATGCGTCGGTGCGTTAAGACATGTTACCACATGTTGCTTGATAGTGCAGACCGTAGGCAGTAGAGGGGGCTCGCGTACCGCTGATCGGCCAAGCATTTGACCGACGATAAACATTGTTCTCTCCTGAAACTTGAAGAGGCTATGCTATGTATCATGATACTGTTTTACAATAACCTGTGGCATTTATGGATACAATTCTGTTGGCCAAAATATTTTATAACAGTTAAAGGTTTATTCAATTCAAATAAATTGTATGTATGTAATTTGTAAAGCCATACAACAATTAAAACGTATCAAATGCATTCAATTCCTAATAAAAATTACATATGGATTGGCATTAGTTTAAGAAGTTGCTGTGATGGTCATTCACAATCCTGAAAACAATATACAAATCTGATAAAAGCCTTTGAAATTCACATGTTCAATTTCAGTGCATACAGTATCAATCCCTTATAGAAAAAAGTGCAAAAATCATTATGAAACACCAATCGCAAGAATTATTCACGTAATTTAAAATCAATTTCATTAGTCTTCTTAATGAACTAAAATTAAAAAAAACATATGAAACAATTGTGTACATTCAGGTTCCATACTGGCCTCTAAGTTGTAGAATTACCATCAGTTCTCCACAAAGAAAGGTCCTCCCCACACACTTAAAAACAAAACTCTGGGGTCATTGTGAACTTTTGGTTACACCATGGTTTAAACAATCGGTCTAAAATGGCCAATTGGCTAGGTTGGGTTGGCCTATGATAAAAGCTAGCAGCTAGCCATTTTAGACCAATGGTTGATACCATGGTCTAAGCACTCCCTTCTGCAAAGAAGTGGCACATGATCTGCAAGCTATTTTACTTCCTCACAATTATATAAACTGGGTGTGCTCATTTGAATTGACCGGTGCCCCAGGTGGGTGGAGGTTTCACTTCAGGACCATTGGAATGGTCTAAAATGTGCAAACTCACCAGGCCATGCAAAACAAACACACCCATAGTTGAGAAGCGAGAAAAAACAGCTAGTCCAACATTGAGGCCCTCCAGCCATGTTGCAGTGGCCTAGCACTGCACCCCTCTGCTTAAAACCAGGTCATATTCAGTAGGCACAGAACAGAAGAAAAAGGACAAACAAACTATCTGAACTTGTTCAATAAGAAGCACTTGTTTTTGTTTTCAATTTTTTTTGCTAATAAACACGACCCTGTATTCTTTCCTATGTGGCACCGGTCAGGCGTAGGGTCCAGGCCCAGTGACATGGCATCTGACTGTAAGACAGTTGAGGCAGAAACACCTTCAGACCACAAGGCTTCACCGGCTCCCAGTACAGTGGCTTGTGACCAAGCAGCACCACCTGTGCAAATAACAGGTGATCAGAGTGGAAATGCAGATTTGGTAGCTTGTTTGTTCTACCAGTCTGTCCTGTTTTCCCCAGATGTAAAAAAAGAAAAGAAAAAAAAACCCTGGTGCATTGGTCCCTTTCACCAACTGTCAACCAACACTACCTGGTTGTATATATTTAAATGGAAATTGTCAGTATATCATACATTTTCTTTTTGCAATTGATAATACAATATTTTCAATCTAATTACCCATTCTACATGTGAAAATGTATACAGAAAGTAGCTGTGTGATCCTGTAGCTTACCTGAGTCTTTCCTGTAGAAACAATAGGTTCATTCAGAACAACATATCCACTTGGAGGCCAGTCCAGGAGAATTGCATAGATGGCCTTGTCCTGTGGTTTAGCAGTGTACCTATTGGAACACAGTCAAAAGCAATAATGAGCCGTTTATTAGTGAAAAGCTGTGCCTTTTTTATAAGAAATGTTAACTTTGATTTAAACTAGAGGACAAACAAGTTTTGGAACATATGGTTCCTTTTGTGGGCTTATATCAAAAGCCTGTCATGAGAGCGTCTGGTAGGCTTACTGTGACCATAGAACATATTTTTTTATTTCACCTTTATTTAACCAGGTAGGCAAGTTGAGAACAAGTTCTCATTTACAATTGCGACCTGGCCAAGATAAAGCAAAGCAGTTCGACACATACAACGACACAGAGTTACACATGGAGTAAAACAAACATACAGTCAATAATACAGTATAAACAAGTCTATATACGATGTGAGCAAATGAGGTGAGATAAGGGAGGTAAAGGCAAAAAAAGGCCATGGTGGCAAAGTAAATACAATATAGCAAGTAAAACACTGGAATGGTAGATTTTCAGTGGAAGAATGTGCAAAGTAGAAATAAAAATAATGGGTGCAAAGGAGCAAAATAAATAAATTAATTAAATTAACACAGTAGGGAAAGAGGTAGTTGTTTGGGCTAAATTATAGGTGGGCTATGTACAGGTGCAGTAATCTGTGAGCTGCTCTGACAGTTGGTGCTTAAAGCTAGTGAGGGAGTTAAGTGTTTCCAGTTTCAGAGATTTTTGTAGTTCGTTCCAGTCATTGGCAGCAGAGAACAGGAAGGAGAGGCGGCCAAAGAAAGAATTGGTTTTGGGGGTGACTAGAGAGATATACCTGCTGGAGCGTGTGCTACAGGTGGGAGATGCTATGGTGACCAGCGAGCTGAGTTAAGGGGGGGACTTTACCTAGCAGGGTCTTGTAGATGACATGGAGCCAGTGGGTTTGGCGACGAGTATGAAGCGAGGGCCAGCCATCGAGAGCATACAGGTCGCAATGGTGGGTAGTATATGGGGCTTTGGTGACAAAACGGATTGCACTGTGATAGATTGCATCCAATTTGTTGAGTAGGGTATTGGAGGCTATTTTGTAAATGACATCGCCGAAGTCGAGGATTGGTAGGATGGTCAGTTTTACAAGTGTATGTTTGGCAGCATGAGTGAAGGATGCTTTGTTGCGAAATAGGAAGCCAATTCTAGATTTAACTTTGGATTGGAGATGTTTGATATGGGTCTGGAAGGAGAGTTTACAGTCTAACCAGACACCTAAGTATTTGTAGTTGTCCACGTATTCTAAGTCAGAGCCGTCCAGAGTAGTGATGTTGGACAGGCGGGCAGGTGCAGGTAGCGATCGGTTGAAGAGCATGCATTCAGTTTTACTTGTATTTAAGAGCAATTGGAGGCCACGGAAGGAGAGTTGTATGGCATTGAAGCTTGCCTGGAGGGTTGGTCAGGACTAGGTTGCTTGTTTACAACTTTTTGGTAGCATTTATACTTTTTGCAGGAGTGAGTGATGGGATTTCTTCAGCATTCTAAAGCTCCCATTGTTAAAAACTCCCCTTCTTAAGATGTGACTTCCAACATTCCATTCACTGTAAACTGACTTGACACAAATCAGCTACTTTGACCACTCCCCAAAAGCTAGAAAAAAAACATAAAATGTAAGGTAAAACTTGGTATAGTTATATTCTCTGCTATTCAAACCTTAAAATTATAACAGAAATATATTCTACCAATCAAACGATACAGCTGTTTTAGTAAAGGCGTCAACTACTTTCTCTCAACTTTAAAAGACAACGGAAAATGTGACCACTTTTCCAACAACTTAGACAGTATGACATATTAGTCTACTTCTCTGCTTTACAAAATAAGCAATCATAATATAAATATATTCTACCAAATCAGGAGATACAGCGTGTTAGTTTTATTTTAGTAATCTATTCCTCTATTTTTAGTAAATCTTTGTTTCCTCATATATCTCTCAGAACATGAATGTTTTTAACCCTTTCCACCTTGCATGGATTTTTTTGGGGTTTCACTGAGCATAGTGCTTCTGTTGGAGGTAAGCATCATGTGTTGAATTTGTCATCACGTTGAAAGAGCCTGCGTGCTGGCTGCTCTGATGAACTCTCCTTTTGCTACGGAGTAATTACTTAAGAACTACAGATGTGTCACGTAAGTCAAGTCCCATTTACATGAGAAAAGGTAATAGAATGCATTTGCTCCATTGTTTACATTTTTGTTGGTGGCCCAGTCTGAGGGTACTGACAGATTAAGGAGTGTGGCTTTAAGCATCCTCATCACAAGCTCCACAATGCCTGCTTGTTTGCCAACTTAACGCGAGAATCTACCCCTCTTGTTAGTAAACATGTTTCCTCATATATTTCAGATCATTAAAAAGTATTTACAGTGCCTTGCGAAAGTATTCGGCCCCTTTGAACTTTGTGACCTTTTGCCACATTTCAGGCTTCAAACATAAAGATTAAAACTGTATTTTTTGTGAAGAATCAACAACAAGTGGGACACAATCATGAAGTGGAACAACATTTATTGGATATTTCAAACTTTTTTAACAAATCAAAAACTGAAAAATTGGGCGTGCAAAATTATTCAGCCCCTTTACTTTCAGTGCAGCAAACTCTCTCCAGAAGTTCAGTGAGGATCTCTGAATGATTCAATGTTGACCTAAATGACTAATGATGATAAATACAATCCACCTGTGTGTAATCAAGTCTCCGTATAAATGCACCTGCACTGTGATAGTCTCAGAGGTCCGTTAAAAGCGCAGAGAGCATCATGAAGAACAAGGAACACACCAGGAAGGTCCGAGATACTGTTGTGAAGAAGTTTAAAGCCGGATTTGGATACAAAAAGATTTCCCAAGCTTTAAACATCCCAATGAGCACTGTGCAAGCGATAATATTGAAATGGAAGGAGTATCAGACCACTGCAAATCTACCAAGACCTGGCCGTCCCTCTAAACTTTCAGCTCATACAAGGAGAAGACTGATCAGAGATGCAGCCAAGAGGCCCATGATCACTCTGGATGAATTGCAGAGATCTACAGCTGAGGTGGGAGACTCTGTCCATAGGACAACAATCAGTCGTATATTGCACAAATCTGGCCTTTATGGAAGAGTGGCAAGAAGAAAGCCATTTCTTAAAGATATCCATAAAAAGTGTTGTTTAAAGTTTGCCACAAGCCACCTGGGAGACACACCAAACATGTGGAAGAAGGTGCTCTGGTCAGATGAAACCAAAATTGAACTTTTTGGCAACAATGCAAAATGTTATGTTTGCCGTAAAAGCAACACACCATCCCCACTGTCAAACATGGTGGTGGCAGCATCATGGTTTGGGCCTGCTTTTCTTCAGCAGCGACAGGGAAGATGGTTGAAGCCAAATACAGGACCATTCTGGAAGAAAAGCTGATGGAGTCTGCAAAAGACCTGAGACTGGGACGGAGATTTGTCTTCCAACAAGACAATGATCCAAAACATAAAGCAAAATCTACAATGGAATGGTTCAAAAATAAACATATCCAGGTGTTAGAATGGCCAAGTCAAAGTCCAGACCTGAATCCAATCGAGAATCTGTGGAAAGAACTGAAAACTGCTGTTCACAAATGCTCTCCATCCAACCTCACTGAGCTCGAGCTGTTTTGCAAGGAGGAATGGGAAAAAATTTCAGTCTCTCGATGTGCAAAACTGATAGAGACATACCCCAAGCGACTTACAGCTGTAATCGCAGCAAAAGGTGGCGCTACAAAATATTAACTTAAGGGGGCTGAATAATTTTGCACGCCCAATTTTTCAGTTTTTGATTTGTTAAAAAAGTTTGAAATATCCAATAAATGTCGTTCCACTTCATGATTGTGTCCCACCTGTTGTTGATTCTTCACAAAAAAATACAGTTTTATATCTTTATGTTTGAAGCCTGAAATGTGGCAAAAGGTCGCAAAGTTCAAGGGGGCCGAATACTTTCGCAAGGCACTGTAAGACTAAACATAACAATGTGGGGCTCTGGCCTTGTTCTAGGATCCTGAAATGCTGATAATGCTTTAATTAAGGGTCCTAGCACCGGTCCTAGCACATTTTACTAAACAGTACGTTGTAAATAGTATGTAGTACGATTAGTACACAGTATGTAGTAGGCATGACAGATTTCAGACAGTCTCTTTACTAGTCTGACAGTTTGTGAAGGAATAGTCATTGCGGTCAAATTGACACTCCATTTAGGGCAACAACGGCCATTTCCAATTTGTCAAACTTGATTAAAAAAAAATTGAAAAACAATAACTGTCACTAATATTACACTCAATCTACATACAGTAGACTGAGAAACCAAGATGGCAGCATGTCAGGCTTTGTCTATGGTAGTGTTTGTAGTCCAGTGTTCGTAAGTCAAATTGACAATTTTATCGTGCCGTGACCTAACCCAAAATTTTATTTTTGGAATGTATTGTTGTGCAGCAACACTGAATAAGGCCTTTGCTGAACCACACTGTGCCTTTACTATTGTCCAGGCTCAGTTGTCAGCTGAAGTCGCTTTTAAACGCTGATAAAAAAAAAAAAAAGTTAATGGTTTTCAGGAAATTTAAGATGAAACCTCAGATTCTTCCATGTATACCAGGCAGGGCAAGTCACCAGGCAGGGCAAGCACATGGAAACTTACCTGGGTTTCTTGTTACATGACTGTCACCTTTAGGTCGTGTGAAAAAGCTCAATCTCAAGTTGGGTTTTTATTTTCGAAATAAGTAATGTGTCATTACGTATGCTGGACACTGTACCATGGGGCACTGAGGCTTGTTACAAACGCCAAAGCTCTCACCCATCACAGCACCCTCTATTCGGGAGTGGGCTGGCCTTCCTTACCACTTCTGAGACAAAGTCATTGTCTGATAATTATCGCCTACGCTCACAGGACTGTATCTCTTTGACGACCCCCCATCTGTGGTGGAAAAAGCATATATATAACATCACTAAAATCTAAAACCGACAGTAATGTACATCGTACCATCTCCTTCCTGGCCTCAAAAGAAAAACAAGCCTTATGCCGGTAATAAAATCCTATTTTCAGCTTCAGCTTCCTTATCAAGTTATCTACATGCACAGTGAAGCTCAGCTTATCATCAACCCACACACCCAAATATTTGTACACTTTAACTTGCTCTATAGTATGTCCAGCCAATGTAGCAATAATGTGATTTGTAACATGCCTGGCATTTGAAAATACCATGCATTTTGTTTTATCCGAATTTAGAATCAGCTTTAAATCATACAAATTCTATTGTATGATGTTAAATGCTCTTTGAGCATTTTCAAAAGCTAAAGATAAACTACCACCACTTGAATAAAGAACAGTATCATCTGTATAAAAATGAACATCTGCTGTTTCAATAAGATCACCAATGTTGATATACAAAATGAACAACAGTGGGCCCAAAATAGAACCTTGCGGAACACCTGAGCACACCTCTATGGACTCAGATTTACAACCATCCGCCATTACACATTGTGTACGATTTGATAGGTAATTTATAAACCAATCTAGAGCATGACCAGTAATTCCACAACATTTTAACCTTTGCACTAACACAGCATGGTCCACGGAGTCAAAAGCCTTCGACAAATCAATAAAAACAGACACACAATGTAACTTATTATCAAGAGCACAGTGGATGTCATTTAAAACCTTCAATGTTGCTGAAACAGTGCTGTGGCAAGACCTAAAACCCGATTGCATTCCATTTAAGATGTTTTCTTGGAAGTAGGTCTTTAGCTGCCTACTAACTAGGGACTCCAGTACCTTTGACAGTACAGCCAGTTTTGATATGGGTCGATAGTTGTCAAGTAGCGAGGCATCTCCACCTTTCAGGAGAGGCAGTACAAAAGCAGATTTCCATAACTGGGGGATTTCCTTAACATCAAGCCTAAGGTTAAAAATACATGTTAAGGGGGAGCAATGATGTCTGCAGCTAGGTGTAGGAGGCGGGGTTCTAGTTCATCAGGGCCAGGGGATTTTTTTAAATGTAATTTCTTTCAGGGCTTTATACACTTTTGAAACAGAGAAGGATGAAAATGATAACCTGGTTACCCCCTAAATTTATAGGGGGCTCAATTATACCTTTGAACTTTTCAAATAAACAGCCTGCATCTAAAAAATGCTGGTTCAAGGCTTTCAGAATGGAGGTTCTCTCAGTTACAATCTGTGTGTCGACCAACAATTGTTTAGGAAGCTGCGTATCTTCTCTGCACTCCAAACCTTTCACTACTTGCCAAAATTTGGATGGATTATTTACATTTTGTGAGGTAGATTTCAGGTAGTGGTCTGCTTTCAATTTACGGAGCATAGCCACACCCATATTTCGAAGACGTTTAAAAGCCATCCAATCATCTGCCAAACCAGTCCCTATTGCTTTAGCCCACATAGCATTTTGTTCCCTTATGATTTTTTTAAGTTCCTTAGTAAACCAAGGGTTCTCTCTGCCCTTAATCCTGAATTTTTAAAAAGGGGCATGCCTATTGCGTACATCCTGGAATGCGTTGTGGAAGTAAGAAAAGGCTAGTTCAACATCAGGGATTAATTGCATTCTATTCCAGTCAATGCTAAATATATCATGTAAAAAAACCTTGAATATTAAACCGCTTCCAGTTTCTTTTCGTAATAACACGTGATATTACAGACATTAAAAAAATTACTAAAATAGCCTCTAACAATTTAAACTTCTTCCACTAAACATAAAACTACTTCTGGACAGTTGAAGAAAGTCAAAACATTTTCTTCATGAAAAAAAAAAAAAAAATTCTAGTTGCTATTATCATGAACTTACCAGATGCCAGGTATGATGCTGTCATTCTGGGCCCTCCATGCGGTGGTGTTGTAGATGGCCTCTCCATTGACCCCCAGCCACTGACCCATCTGCCTCAGACGCTCCTCAAAGATGGGGGCGATGCGTCCGTCATGTGTAGGTCCGACGTTCAGCAGCAGATTCCCTCCACAGGACACGGTCTCCACCAATGTCTGAATCACGCAAGACACAAGTATGCAATCATAAAGCCTTTATGACAGCTATATGAAATATTATAACATCTTCCATAGGCAGGAATGCAGCCAACCCTGCACTGCTCCCAGCAACATTTTGTTGCGTAGTTAATTGTGTGGGGCTGGAAAAGTAACCAAATTTCAGTCTCCCCTATAACAAAAATACATTTCTACTAGTTTCGTACATATATTAGTCTAGGAGAGAAGAATGAAGCAAATCAAGTCATGCTGTAGAGTTGAGCATTTAGGTTACCCAAAAAACAGTGGTGAAGTGTTATACAAGAAACATACAGGACCAGCAGCATTTCAAAAACAAGTCAAAAGACTTTAGACTGAGTGCACTTTACAGTTAAATGATGCTGTTTATGAGTCATACTAAATCATATGCAAACAGGAATATGACCGATTCAGCTACAAAAAGTTTGTTATGGTAGTGGAAGAAGTTTTATTGGGTAGTAAGAGAGCTTAAGGGTCTGAATCTCCGGTTTACCATAAAATAAAGTGCTTTTCCAGAACCATTTAAAACTGACCGCCACAAGCTGCTCGATAGTGAAGTAGTCTTTAAGCTGGGCGTTTCTCCTGTAACCCCAGGAACCTTTGTCTATCGAAAAGCAGTTCTCCCATTTGTGTTTGAGCAGGTGTCCGGGCTGGTAGCGATCATCGCAGGTGTAGTAGCCTCCATGGGTACAGATGCTGCCGTAGCCCCAACGATCATTGGTCACCACGGTCTCTCGCACTGGGCTTTGGGGGGAGGGGGGGGGGGGGGGGCACATTAAATGAAATCATATCATGACGCATGTGATGTTTATACAGTTGGCGCATACATCATACTCCATAGCCTTAACTGACACATTAAATAGACCTATAAACTTAAAAAAGACATTGGTGTAGATTTTTATACATATACGGCCAGTTTCCCTGGACACTACTGTAATGATTTGTAGTTACACTGTAATAACGTGTAACTGGTGTTAAATGCAGTCTGTAATTACAGGAGTAATTAAAGTTTCCGATCCCAATGCACCATATTTCAGCCTACGTAAAAAACGTGATAAGTGTAAGCCAATTGAAAACCGACCACCTCATTGACAACTCTGCAATTACGATCTGGAGTCTGATGCCCAGGCCCCAATGGCAAAAAACGGGTTCACAACAAACAAACAAAAAGTTATATAATTTAGTGGTGCAATTGACAATGGGTCAATTACTTTAACCATCAATTAACCATTTTTAGACACATTAATAAAGAGCTAGGGTTCAAATTGTGAGATAGTCATTCGTGCTTGTCAAATTGTAAGCCTGGTTAAATAATGGTTTATAAATGCATTTAAAAATGGTCATAAGACAAACTTTTATTCCATCATGTAACCTTGCAAGGGTTTCACTGATGAGGAGCACTCACTTTGGATGGGATGCATTGGTGCAATTATTTATTTACACCAGGAATTAAGGCATCTGCCTATTTGCGCAACACACTCAAAATAACGACGACCTTGAACGTGTCTACATGTGTTGACACTGACATGTAACAGTGCGAAAAGAAAGGCGGTCGAGTGGATGGTCAGTGTGCAAAATCCAGTCATGAAAGATTGCCTTGAAAGAAACATGCGTTGTAGGTCAAAAACATAAACACAGGAGAGAGAGAAAATTTCCCATGCAATTTGTTTTTCTTTTTTGGGAACATTGATTGTGCTAGACGATTTAACATTGGTCGTTAGCTACCGAGGTAAAGAAAGATTCAGGTTGGATATTCACCTGTAGTTTTCCTTACGTCCACCAACAGCAGTTAGGGACCGTCAACATAGTGACAAATCAAATGTCAATAGCTCTAACCTTTACTCCTAAAAAATAAAATAAAAACATTCAAAACTTGTTCTAGGAAACCCGATGGCATAAACAAACATTGCACACTTTTTTTTCCTGTCGATATACATCTCACACTATTTTAAATTATTGATTTACATTTCAATAGCTCCTTGGTCATGTGACCTACTGACTTCAAACAAGGTTCAGAATGTCCACTGACTACCCTCTATATTGCACACCCTTTAGTTTGTCCATTTTCATCTCACACGATTTTACATTCATTTTTGAGACCTACTGACCTCAAACTACTTTCAGAATGTCCACGGATTGGTGGAGACGGGCGCCACGAGGCATCCAGTGAGGTAACGCAACTGATCCCGGAGAAGCTGGCGGGAGCCCCGGGGAGAGTTATTTTTTCTTTGTGAAGGACAGGGCACCCTGGAATGGGTTCGGCCCGAGAGAGGGGCCCAAGCCCTGGAAAGCGTTGCGGTTTCGGCGGCGTCCGGTGAGCTTTCCCTGGCCCTTGAAATTCCGGGTGAGAGAGTGTAAATCTCACGCCGGGCCGTACCCATATTCGCAGCAGGTCTCCAAGGTGAACAACCTATGGCATGTTATAATAATGTAGTTAAGAGAAGTTGGCAAAAAATATCCGTACTTCGGGATAAGGACTGGCTCTAAGGGCTGGGTCGGTCGGGCTGGGCTCGAGCCGCGTCTGTGGGAGCAGTTGCTCCATTGTCCTCGCAACCACTGGAAGTTCATTCTGCGGCCCATCTTGCGGTCTCTCGTGCGTGGTCTCGCAAGGGGCTGCGTGCTGGGGTTTGTCGGGGTGGTGTCCGTCGGCGGGCCGAAGGCAGACCGGGGGGGGGGGGGGGGGGGGTTGGGACCGGCGGCGGCAACTCTGGACACGCGCCGGGCCCTTCTCGTGGATCTCCCCAGTACGGCGCTCGCCGGGGAGGTCTCCTCTACGCTCACTAGACTTGAGGCTGAGACTAAACCCATTGACTTGAGGTTGAGACTAAACCCATTGGCCCCGCAGTGACAGGGTATTGCATGGATCTGTCTCATGCCCTATGAAGTGGGGAGAGGTATCTCCAGCTTGTCTGGGGAGGGAGGCCTACATCTGATGTGGGTAGTACCATCCACGCCCATTTATTTGCTGCGGAACCATAAAACAGACGGAAGAAGCCTAGGTTCCCACTGGACACGGATCACTGAATGTCAACTTGATGAAATTTGACGGTGCGTTCCCACCTGCCGCGGTCGCACTCAAATCACCCGTGACCCCCTCATGTCAAAGTGAGGAAAGGGGATGATTATTCTCTGTTGCTTCTTCCGGCACCCGGTCGATGGTGCCGCTAGATACTGCATTGGGTATTTGGTTCTCAAGCCTATAAGTACTGCGCTGGCACTTGATATCGATTGGGTGTAAAAACACAGTTAAAGTCTGCTGAAGGTTAGTAGCGGCAACTGATGTCCAGTTTGTAAGACAGAAAAGCCTCTGATAACACCGGGCGTGACTCAAATGGATGTCAATTTGATGATATCTGAATGTAGCATGCTACCCTTCGTGGTCGCACTCAAACCACCTTCGGCGTGGCTGTGACCCCCTCATGTCAAAGTGAGGAAATTCGATGAAGCTGGGGTAAACTGCGAGAGATAATTAAGAGTCTCGAGGCATCCAAATTCATCGTCATCTAATTAGTGACGAGCATGAATGGCTGAATGAGATTCCCACTGTCCCTACCTACCATCTGTTGAAACCACAGCCAAGGGAACGGGCTTGACGGAATCAGCGGGGAAAGAAGACCCTTTTGAGCTTGCTGCCCCTCTCCTGATGCGCACCACATGTTTGTGGGGAACCTGGTGCTAAATCACTCATAGACAAGCTGATTCTGGGTCAAGGTTTCGTACGTAGCAGAGCAGCTCACTCGCTGCGATCTATTGAAAGTCAGCCCTTGATCCAAGCTTTTGTCTGGGAAAGAAGGCGTCTTTCTCCAACATCCGCCTTCTTTACTTACGGGTTACCAGGTGCACGGAAAAGGGCCAAGGGCCAGACACAGAGTGTGAGAGAGCCTAGGCAGGCGGGTAGAAGGCATAAGACATTGGGCTCTGGATAGTTAGGGGGCTAGGTGGTGAACGTCCATCCGCCCGGGCCCGTCCTCTGGACTGTGAGTCAGGGGGACTGTGGAAGGCAAAAGGTCACCAGGTGCACAAGGAGGCCTCCCCCAAGGCGGGGGGCACTCAGAGTCCTAGCAGGGGCGGCCAGACTCAGGGGCTGGGGGCAGCATTCAGGCTGTGGAGGTTGGGGACTTTCTGAGCGGATAAAAGCGGACAGGTCACCAGGTGCACATAGCTCGTTTCAGGTTACCAGGTGCACAAGGAGGCCTCCATCAAGGCGGCGGGCACTCCGAGTCCGAGCAGGGGCGGCCAGACTCAGGGGCTGAGGGCAGCACCCATGCCATGGAGGTTGGAGTGGGGACTTAGACTGTGAGCAGAAAAAAGGTGGGCGGGTCACCAGGAGCACAGAGCCTGTTTCGAAATACCAAGTTTACAGAGCCTGTTTCGGGTTACCGGGTGCACGTGGGTCCTGACAGCGGGAGTATAGACGCTTTAGTAATTCCAGGGAGTAAGGTATACTCTAAGGCCAATGGAGACGGGTGTTGACCGGGTAGGGAGACTAGGTGTGGAGGCCTGGAGGTCTGTAGTTCCAGGGAGTAAGCTATACAAGCTCAGGCCCAGTAGCTAGCCATCTAGGCTACAGGTTTGAGTCACCATTAGAAGTTATTTTTATGTTATTGAGTAGGCACACAAACACGCCTTTGTTTGATCTAATTATTAATCTAACAATAAAATTCCTTATTATTTTGTAAGAAGTGTCAAGTATTTTTACATGTTGCAATTAAGTTGACTAAAGTTGAAGCTCATCTTTTGTTTCTGGGTATTGTAATGAAACGGCAGGGAGCAGGTCTTGAACTCTCGACCTTCTAGCCGAGGTCCGGTGCGCTATCGACTGTCCCGCAAAAGCATGCTCATGCAGCAGAGTCGATTTCCGCGCTTATAAACCCAGGGTCGTTCTTTTCATTTGGTAATGAGTAATTATATAGAAATTGCCCATAGATAACTATAAAAAGTTACACTTCACTTTAAATAGCTAAATTCTGGTAAGAACTAACGAAAACCTTGTAATTATGCAGTACTTGTGTTTATTTTTTCACTTGGATGGCGCTTTTAGAAACTGATTGTCAGAATGGGTAACTTATTTTGTAGGTAAACAATAATTACAAGGACACCTAGTAATTACATTGTGTTGTACTAGTGAGTTTATTTTCTCACTTGGATGGTGCTTCAGGAAGCCTTAAAGATAAGGGTCAGGATGGATTTTGCATTATATTAGTACACATTAAGTAACCATCAACATACACTTCATTTTAACTAGCTAAATCCTGTGTAAACACCTAGTAATTACATTGTACTTTTGTAGATATTACATGCACTTTGTGGTGTACTAGTGCGTCTATCCTCCAACTTGGATGGCGCTTCCAGAAGCCTTAAAATAAGGACCAGGTTGTCAGGATGGGTAATGTACTATATAAGTACACATTAATGACAAGTATCCCTCAAGATACACTTCCTTTTAAGAAGCTAAATCCTGCGTAACACCTAGTAATTACATTGTACTTATGCAGATATTACATGTACTTGGATGGCAAGGAGGTACACATTGTTATAATGGGTAACGTACAAATGTTGTATTATTAGAATCTGGGATGACACCCATACGGTAGGCCCCAGTTAGTAATGTTGACCTATTTCTGATCTGTTATTGTAAACTCAACCACATTAAACCAGATGGTACACTTTTGGGGTGCAACTCCTAGCAACAACATCTTGAAGAGTGCCCATTCACGGGTAGCTAATTAGAGCCCATTGAGCCTTCAACCTTTGTAATCTCGGACACCCAGTACATTCAACCTTGTGACAGTTATTACTGAATCTGATGCAATAATGAAGAAACTAAACACTAAATTGAAGAATTTAGTGGAAACTTGTCCATTTGTAACAAGCATTACAGACTGCAATTACATGTTAATACAGTGTAACTATGAGTTATTACAATTAACTACAATACTTGTTACAGTGTAATTACACACCCCTTAAAATGAAGAGTTACCGAAATTTGCATCAACTGGAAGTGTGCAGTTTTTTTCTGCTTTCTCCAGTTTTGCAATTATTTTATTTATTTTTATTTTACCTTTATTTAACTAGGCAAGTCAGTTAAGAACAAATTCTTATTTTCAATGACGGCCTAGGAACAGTGGGTTAACTGCCTGTTCAGGGGCAGAACGACAGAATTGTACCTTGTCAGCTCGGGGGTTTGAACTTGCAACCTTACTAGTCCAATGCTCTAACCACTAGGCTACCCTGCCGCCCCATTAGTCTAGCACCTTCACTAATATGTTTTGGGAGTGTGGTAGTTTTGGGAGTGTGATTCTGTCTATTATCTCTATGACTGTACCTCTCGTTGTATAGCCAAGCCAGGAATCCGGTGCTGTTCCAGTATTTATCAGGAGCATCCCCATCTCCATCGGACCACAGCAGCTCCGGCTTGTACTTGTTGATGATCTCATAGAGCTCAGGCAGCGTCTTAGTTGTGGGGAAGAGGTTGGTAGTGTACAGGTTGGCAGCGTCCTGCTCGTAAAGCGGGTTAAACCACTCAAACAGAGAGTGGTACAGTCCCAGACGCAGGTCGCTGTTGGCTCTGAGTGCTCCAGCCATTTCTCCGACAAGATCACGTTTTGGACCCACGTCCACTGCGTTCCAGTTCCAGGAGTTCTCCGAACCCCACAGAGTGAAGCCTGCAGATAGAACAATAACAGTAAACCACAAATACATTTTTATAGGCCTAATCTAGTGGAATCATATGTATTACTTTATTAAAATGGCTACAGCAACACACACACACACACACACACAAACACAAACACACACACACACACACACACACACACACACAAACAAACACCTTCATGGTGTTTCGTGGTGAGGACAATATATTTTGCCCCGGATGAGGCAAAGATGTCAGTCCATTCTTTGGGATCAAAGAACTCAGCTGTAAACTGTGGTGCAAAGTCTTGATACTTGAAGTCTGGAGGATAGTTCTTCTGCATGAAGTCAACATAGGACTTTATCTTCTGCTTCTGCCAAAACCACCTGGAATAAACATCCATACAAATTATAAAACATTTTTTAAAAAACATATGGGCTTGGGGAGTGAGGTACAGTTGATCAAAGCATTTAAATTCTTCCGTAATTTATCTAATTTATTGAATTGACCACAGCAGGAAATGTAGATTGTGCATTTAAAGTAGGACTAGTGAGGAAGAAAGAGCTTATTACTTTCTGTATTGTACAAAAGTATAGGCTAACCAGCTTACCAGAACCACTCGCTACCAAAGCTTGGAACAGAAAACACTCCCCAGTGAATGAATATTCCGAACTTGGCCTGGTCATACCACTCTGGCAAAGGTCGGGAGTCGATGGATTCCCAGGTAGGCTCATATTTACAACTGCATACAGTAATCATCAGGAGAAGTGCGACAGAAACGAGGGCTAACTTTGAAGAAGACATAACTCCTACGAAGTCAGGTAACCGAAAGCTGCGTTCAGTTGAGTTTTGCATCTAAAATAGCTTACCGATATCACATGATGCTTCCGCAAATGAATCACATGAGAAAAACAGGAACACCTTTGCTAAAAAACGATAGATTCCGCTCATTGGACGCTGATTGGATAATGTAAACGGTGACGAACAAGGAAGTGGAATCCACAATATTTCGTTTACGTGACAATTTGGGGAGAGCTTTTGCAGAGCATGTTTCTATGAAAATTATAGCCTATTTAGTCTCAATTTCTCCAACTTTAAATAAATTAAGTTATCCATGAAGGGCTTTATTGACTGCCACTGTCACATATCTGCAGGAGAGTTCGACAATGTAGGACTTTTACGTAACGCATATTTTATTGAGGCTTTACCAATTGTTGGTTCTGTATTAACGTTAGATATGACAGTCTGTCTGTTTTGTCTAATGCTTTAATCAATGTATTGTATTTTCTTTCAGGACATAGAAGATGTGATTGAGAATTCTAAAAAGGTAACTTGTTCAGCTGTTGTTGCTAATGTCGTAGTCCAGGGGAGGTCCCCTAGTCATTGGCGTGTCCTAATAGTATACATTTTACCACTAGCCGGCCTCTGCCAAGTACCCTGCCCTGAACTTGAGTACTTTTACTAGCCGGTTACCACCCGGTCCTCAACTCTGCACCTTAGAGACTGCTGCACTATGTACATAGTCATTGAACACTGGTCACTTTAATAATGTTTACGTTACTGTTTTACCCACTTCATATGTATATACAGTATTCTAGTCAAGGTTAATTCTATATAACTACTGCTGTACACACCTTTTCTATTCATATATTGTCCATAATGTCAATACACACTATGAACATTTTTTAATGTGTGTATTGTTAGGTGTTACTGCACTGTTGGAGCTAGGAAAATAAGCATTTCGCTACACCTGCAAAATATGTTTACGTGACCAATAAAACTTAATTTTGTTTCAGGCTGGGCTTTTAGCACTACTAGCAGTAGCAGAAAATGTCGGAGAGTTTGAAAAGATTATACAGCTGTCACAGAGGTTCCCAGGCTTTATTTTCCCTTGTTTAGGTGTCCATCCTATACAGGGGACAGCTCCTGAGCCACAGAGAGGAGCCGTACTCCAGGTATGTGCCCCAAACAAAGATCATAATCTTCATCGCCACCACCATCATCATCATAATGCATGTCTACTATGGCACTGTCTGTTAAATGGTCATATTTTCTCTATGCAGGATTTAGATGCTGCTTTGCCCCTGATAGAGAAATATAAAGACCATCTTGTTGCTATTGGGGAGGTAAGTAGTCTGTATTGATTTTGTGTGCAAATTGATACAGATCCACACTAGTCTCACCCAGCAGGCAAAACTCTCTACATACACTGCCTTTCAAAAGTATTCTTACCCCTTGGATTTCTTCACATTTTATCATGTTACAAAGTGGGATTAAAATACATTTAATTGTATTTTTTTGTCAACAATCTACTAAAAATAATGTCAAAAAACTGAGGATGGATCAACAACATTGTAGTGACTACACAATAATGACTTCAATGACAGAGTGAAAGAATACAAATATACAGAATACAAATATTTAAAAACATGCATTTTGAAAGCAACAAGGTGCTAAAGTAATACTGAAAAAAGACACGGCAAAGGAATACACTTTTTGGCCTGAATGCAAATTTTTATGTTTCGGGCAAATCCAACACGTCACTGAGTAACTGCCTTCTTATTTTCAAGCATGGTGGTGGCTGCATCATGGTATGGGTATGCTTGACATCGGCTAAGACTGGAGAGTTTTTCAGGGTGAAAAGAAACAGGATGGAGCTAGACAGGCAAAATCCTAGAGGAGAACCTACTTCAGTCTGCTTTACACCAGACACTGCAAGAGTAATTCACCATTCAGCAGGACAATAACCTACAACACAAGGCTAAATCTACACTGGAGTGACTCACAGCTGTAATCGCTGTATTGAAGAAATCCAAGAGGTATGAATACCTTTGCAATGCACTGTATGTGGTAATAAGCCAGGGGCTGGGGTTAGATCCACACTAACTAAGTGGTTGGTTGATGATCTTACATCACTGATAATCAGTCATCATTGCCTTCACTTACAGGTAGGCTTGGATTTCACCCCCAGATTTGTCAGTGGTGACGCAGACAAAGACAGTCAAAGACAGGTGCTTATTCGGCAGGCAGAGATTGCAAAACAACTGGACCTTCCGCTGTGAGTCCTACACTAATATAAACCAAAGCAAAATTATTGATCATGCGTTGTTGTTTGCATTGATGCATTTTCCTCACAGTCCATTTGTTTTAATCAATATATTTTGTCAGATGTTTTTTGTAACATGGTGTATCCATTGTTTAGAAATGTCCATTCAAGATCTGCAGGCAGACCTACTATACACCTGCTAAAGGAACAAGGTAATTTCATATATTTCTATGTACACTACATGACCAGAAGTATGTGGACACCTGCTCGTCGAACATCTCATTCTAAAATCATGGGCATTAATATGGAGTTGTTCCCCCCTTTGCTGCTATAACAGCCTCCACTCTTCTGGGAAGGCTTTCCACTGTTGGAACGTTGCTGCAGGGACTTGCTTCCATTCAGCCACAAGAGCATTAGTGAGGTTGTCAAGGGCTGGCTTGCAGTCAGTGTTCCAATTCATCCCAAAGGTGTTCGATGGGGTTGAGGTCAATGCTCTGTGCCGGCCAGTCAAGTTCTTCCACACCGTTCTCAACAAAACAATTCTGTATGGACTTCGCTTTGTGCACAAGGGAATTGGAAACACATGGAAACCCATTTCAGGAAGCTCCAGATGAACAGTTATTGTGCTGACGTTGCTTCCAGAGGCAGTTTGGAACTCTGTAGTGAGTGTTGCACCTGAGGACAGATGATTTTTACACGCTTAAGCACATGGCGGTCCCGTTCTGTGAGCTTGTGTGGCCTAGCACTTCACAGATGAGCTGTTGTTGCTCCTCGACGTTACCACTTCACAATAACAGCTGTCGTGGAAATTCTAACCAGAAGAAGAGAGACTAGTTTCTTCAAACAACAACTTTATTATAAGATTTGCAAAAATTGAGCGGTTAACAATCACTCAAAGGTGCAGAATTAAAAGCCCAACGAACAAAGTTGGCTCTTAGCTTTTATGGTAAAGTCCAACCTCTTTGTCTATGTGGCAGTTAGCAGATACAGTGGGGCAAAAAAGTATTTAGTCAGCCACCAATTGTGCAAGTTCTCCCACTTAAAAAGATGAGAGGCCTGTAATTTTCATCATAGGTACACTTCAACTATGACAGACAAAATGAGGGGAAAAAATCCAGAAAATCACATTGTAAGATTTTTAATGAATTTATTTGCAAATGATGGTGGAAAATAAGTATTTGGTCAATAACAAAAGTTTATCTCAATACTTTGTTATATACCCTTTGTTGGCAATGACAGAGGTCAAATGTTTTCTGTAAGTTTTCACACTGTTGCTGGTATTTTGGCCCATTCCTCCTCTAGAGCAGTGATGTTTTGAGGCTGTTGCTGGGCAACACGGACTTTCAACTCCCTCCAAAGATTTTCTATGGGGTTGAGATCTGGAGACTGGCTAGGCCACTCCAGGACCTTGAAATGCTTCTTGTGAAGCCACTCCTTCGTTGCCCGGGCGGTGTGTTTGGGATCATTGTCATGCTGAAAGACCCAGCCACGTTTCATCTTCAATGCCCTTGCTGATGGAAGGAGGTTTTTACTCAAAATCTCACGATACATGGCCCCATTCATTCTTTCCTTTACACGGATCAGTCGTCCTGGTCCCTTTGCAGAAAAACAGCCCCAAAGCATGATGTTTCCACCCCCATGCTTTCCAGTAGGTATGGTTTGGATGCAACTCAGCATTATTTTTCCTCCAAACACGACGAGTTGAGTTTTTACCAAAAAATTTCTCATCTGACCATATGACATTCTCCCAATCTTCTTCTGGATCATCCAAATGCTCTCTAGCAAACTTCAGACGGGCCTGGACATGTACTGGCTTAAGCAGGGGGACACGTCTGGCACTGCAGGATTTGAGTCCCTGGCGGCGTAGTTACTGATGGTAGGCCTTGTTACTTTGGTCCCAGCTCTCTGCAGGTCATTCACTAGGTCCCCCCGTGTGGTTCTGGGATTTTTGCTCACCGTTCTTGTGATCATTTTGACCCCACAGGGTGAGATCTTGCGTGGAGCCCCAGATCGAGGGAGATTATCAGTGGTCTTGTATGTCTTCCATTTCCTAATAATTGCTCCCACAGTTGATTTCTTCAAACCAAGCTGCTTACCTATTGCAGATTCAGTCTTCCCAGCCTGGTGCAGGTCTACAATTTTGTTTCTGGTGTCCAGCTCTTTGGTCTTGGCCATAGTGGAGTTTGGAGTGTGACTGTTTGAGGTTGTGGACAGGTGTCTTTTATACTGATAACAAGTTCAAACAGGTGCCATTAATACAGGTAACAAGTGGAGGACAGAGGAGCCTCTTAAAGAAGAAGTTACAGGTCTGTGAGAGCCAGAAATCTTGCTTGTTTGTAGGTGACCAAATAGTTATTTTCCACCATAATTTGCAAATAAATTCATAAAAAATCCTACAATGTGATTTTCTGGATTTTTTTTTCTTATTTTGTCTGTCATAGTTGAAGTGTACCTATGATGACAATTACAGGCCTCTCTCATCTTTTTAAGTGGGAGAACTTGCACAATTGGTGGCTGACTAAATACTTTTTTGCCCCACTGTATTTGCAAACGGGTGGGGAACATAGTGTATAAAAGGTGTTTTGCTTGTCTGTGCAAATTGATAGCTGACATTGCCACCATTGTCTGTTCCTTCCTGCAAGTTTCCACGCAGATGAGTTCCTACAGATCGTACAAATGGGATGTCACATACTGTGGTCGCACCCGGTTCTTATCTGTACACCCAGACTTATGACTAATTCACACAAGACAAGCCTGTGTCAGCAAAAAACCACTAACATGTAACAATGCACAATTATCTTAAGAAAAAACAGCATATGATATCTAAAAGTAATTTTCCACCACAGTCCTCCCTTTTGAGACTGTCTCAACCTTATAGAAAATTACTTACAAGCATTTTCATCAAACAAGCATTAACATGAGGGGAAAGGTTGAAAAATTGAAGACTTTCTTAGACTTAGTACATTACAATCGTAAATGACCTCCTTTGTCATTGAGTTTCAAACCTTCACATAGTGCATATTCATTCTCAGAAGGGGAAAAATAACAAGAATTAAACATCGGTACACGCTTCATCACCACACGCAAGGCAATCGCTTCGTTTGGTGTTTGTTTGCGAGATCACTGATGAGCTCTTTCAGATATTCCACTTACAATAGTCAAGTTACCCTCACCCTGGGGTATGAATGTACAGCAATGGTCACTTATCCTTCGGCACAGAAGTTGTGATGCTACTACTACAGCGAACTTCCCTTCTGGTAAGATGGCTTCCTGTATACAGGTATCTTTGGCTATTTCAAGCATTGTACATAATTTGGCAAACCCCTCACTGAAAGTTGACAATAATGTCTGAAATGAAAACACTATCTCTGCTAGAATCTACAACTAACACCCTTGTGCAGCAAACGTTCTGTCTCAAATACATGCCCTGTACGTACTTAACCTCTGGCTACAAATGCATTTGCACATAAATCATTCCATCTAACCCATAACATGCTAGTCACTACTGCTAGTCCACTTATATAGTTAAAAACATACTAAAACATGCTCATATCAATGGTAATATATCATCCAGAAAGCCATATGTATTGATGCGCTTTAACATTAGAATCCTGATAACATGGTAAAACAAAACCCCTACTATCATTGGTTATAAAACCCATCATGGTTATACAACCCAAATTTAGAATGACAGTCCTTAGTGTTTCACGTTGAGTCTATCACTGAAATTCAAGACCCTCGATTTAGCACACGCAGACACAGTTGGAATGTACATTTACAAACAGGGGACCATATATATATATATATATATATATATATATATATATATATATATATATATATATATATATATTATACAGTTTATACTACTTATATTACCAGTATTAACTTCTCATTACAGCCCCCATTTGTATCTGTTTAACTGTCGCGAGTGGCATGTTAATTACTGATTGGTATCTCAATGCATTTGAATTTAAATTACAATACGCTTCCCAGTGTGTAGACCTCCAAAATCAACATGATACTCCAAATAAACAGTTTAGGGCAACTCTAAATCAATTTACAGGCATAGTTGACCACCCCCCCTCCTTACTGGAACTCTTCTCCTGGTGTTTCTTCGCTTTCTGAAAGTCACTGAGCTCTTCAGTAAAGCCATTCTAATGCCAATGTTTGTCTATGGAGATTGCATGGCTGTGTGCTCGACACCTGTTAGCAACGGGTGTGATTGAAGTAACCGAATCCACTAATTTGAAGGAGTGTCCACATACTTTTGTATACAGTGCATTCGGAAAGTATTCAGACCACTTGACTTTTTCCACATTTTGTTACGTTTATTACGTTTCACACTACGTAGTACTAACACTACAACACTTGTTTGCTCGTTGTGTAAAAAAAAAATGTTTCCGCATTTTATCTGAACAGATGTGAGGCTTGTATTGTCTGAACTATGTCACTTAATGTGCACATTTGAACTTGTCTCTTCCTTAAAAAAAAAAAAAAGATTTCCCACCAGAAATGTTGTTACGTTACAGCCTTATTCTAAAATGTATTACATAGTTTTTTCCCCTCATCAATCTACACACAATAACAAAGCAAGAACCGTTTTTTGTAATTTTTTGCAAATGTATAAGAAATTGAAATACCTTATTTACATAAGTATTAAGACCCTTTGCTATGAGACTCGAAATTGAGCTCTGGTGCATCCTGTTTACATTGATCATCCTTGAGATGTTTCTACAACTTGATTGGAGTCCACCTGTGGTAAATTCAATTGATTGGACATGATTTGGAAAGGCACACACCTGTCTATATAAGGTCCCACAGTTGACGGCGCATGTCAGAGCAATTGTCTGTAGCGCTCCGAGGCGGCATTATGTTGAGGCACATATCTGGGGAAGGGTACCAAAACATTTCTGCAGCATGAAGGTCCCCAAGAACACAGTGGCCTGTATTCTTAAATGGAATAAGTTTGGAACCACCAAGACTGAGCAATCGGGGGAGAAGGGCCTTGGTCAGGTAGGTGACCAAGACCCCGATGGTCACTCTGACAGAGCTCTAGAGTTCCTAAGTGGAGATGGGAGAACCTTCCAGAAGAACAATCATCACTCCACCAATCAGGCCTTTATGGTAGAGTAGCCACTCCTCAGTAAAAGGCACATGACAGCCCACTTGGTGGTGGCAGCATCATGTTGTGGGGATGTTTTTCTGCTGCAGGAACTGGGAGACTAATCAGGATCAAGGGAAAGATGAACAGAGCAAAGTACAGAGATATTCTTGATGAAAACGTATTCCAGAGTGCTCGGGACCTCAGACTGGGGCGAAGGTTCAACTTCCAACAGAACAACGACCCTAAGCACACAGCCAAGACGATGCAGGAGTGGCTTTGGGACAAGTCTCTGAATATCCTTAAGTGGCCCAGACAGTGCCCAGACTTGAACCCAATTGAACATCTCTGGAGAGACCTGAAAATAGCTGTGCAGCGATGCTCCATGTCCAACCTGACAGAGCTTGAGAGGATCTGCTGAGAAGAATGGGAGAAAGTCCCTAATTACAGGTGGGCCAAGCTTGTCACGTCATAGACTTGAGGCTTTTTAAAATAAGGCTGTAATGAAACAAAATGTGGAAAAAGTCAAGGAGTCTGAATACTTTCTGAAAATATTGTAGACATAGGACAGACACTTCAAAATTCACCAATGGTGACTTTAAAACAGTTACGAGTTTAATAGCGGTGATAGAAAACTGAGGATGGATCAACAACATTGTAGTTACTCCACAAAACTAACTTAAATGACAGAGTGAAAAGAAGGAAGCCTGTACAGAGTAAACATATTCCACAACATACAGTCTGTTTGCAACAAGGCATTTAAGTAATACTGCAAAAAATGAACTTCATGTCCTGAATAAAAAGTGTTATGTTTGGGGCAAATACAACCCAACGCATCACAGAGTAGGGCTCATCATATTTTCAAGCATGATAGTGGCTGAATAATATTATGGGTATGCTTGTCATCGGCAAGGACTAGGGAGTTTTTTGGGATGAAACAAAATGGAATAGAACTAAGCACATGCAAAATCCAAGAAAAAAAACAGGTTCAGTCTGCTTTCCAACAGACCCTGGGAGTTGCTTACCAAGCAAGACGACGTTGAATATTCCTGAGTGGCCTAGCTACAGTTTTGACTTAAATTGGCTTGAAAATCTATGGCAAGACTTAAATGGCCGAATAGCAATGATCACCCACCAACTTCAGAGTTTGAATAATTTTTTAAAATAATGATTTGCAAATATTGTACAATCCAGGTGTGCTAGGCTTTTAGACTTACCCAGAAAGACTCGCAGCTGTAATCACTGCCAAAGGTGTCTAACATGTATTGACTCAGGGGTTGAATCCATATGTAATATATTAGTGTTTTTTTTTTTTTTACAAAGGCTCAAATTGTTCTTCCACTTTGATAGAGTATTTTGTGTAGATCGTTGACAAAAAAATGACAAACCCATTTTAATCCCACCTTGTAACACAACAAAATGTGTAAAAAGTCAAGGGGTGTGAATACTTTCTGAAGGCACGGAATCTGCCAAGTTAATTCATATAGTAAACAGTGCATGTCTCAGGACTACCTGGCCTGATGACTCCTAGCTGTCCCCACTCCACCTGGCCGTGCTGCTGCTCCAGTTTCAAATTTTCTGCCTGCGCATACGGAACCCTGACCTGTTCACCGGACGTGCTTCCTGTCCCACACCTGCTGTTTTCAACTATCTAGAGACAGCAGGAGCGGTTGAGATACTCTGAATGATCGGCTATGAAAAGCCAACTGACATTTACTCCTGAGGTGATGTCCTGTTGCACCCTCGACAACCACTGTGATTATTATTATTTGACCCTGCTGATCATCTATGAACATTTGAACATCTTGGCCATGTTCTGTTATAATCTCCAACCGGAGCAGCCAGAAGAGGACTGGCCACCCACCTCATAGCCTGGTTCCTCTCTATGTTTCTTCCTGGGTTCTGGCCTTTCTAGGGAGTGTTTCCTAGCCATCGTGCTTCTACACCTGCATTGCTTGCTGTTTGGGGTTTTAGGTTTGAATTCTGTACAGCACTTTGACATCAGCCGATGTAAGAAGGGCTTTATAAATAAATGTGATTGATTTTGACTTTCCAATAGGTGTTGAGAAAGCTCTTCTTCATGCTTTTGATGGGAAACCCTCAGTTGCCATGGAGGGAGTGAAGGCTGGGTATTTCTTCTCCATTCCTCCATCTATAGTAAGAAGTGAACAGGTAAAGAGTTTTATAATTATAACTTTATTTCTCTGTAAGTGTATTAAGGCTTTTGTTAAATTCACTTGAAATGAATTGGGATTTGATTTGTATTCTCACACTAAGTAGTACTAACACTACAGCACTTGTTTGCTCGTTGTTTAAACAGCTTTTTTTTAAATGTTGATGCATTTTATCTGAACCGATGTGAGTCTTGTACAGTCTGAACTATGTCACTTAATGTGCTAATTTGAATTTATGTCTCTTACTTAAAAAAAATAATGTTTTCTCACAAGAAGCAGAAGCTAGTGAAACAGCTGCCGTTGGAGAGCATGTGTCTAGAAACCGATTCACCTGCCTTGGGTCCAGAGAAACAGGTAGGATTGCTAACTTATTTATTTACACTGAAAAACAAAACGCAATATACACTACCGTTCAAAAGTTTGGGGTCACTTAGAAATGTCCTTATTTTGAAAGAAAATCACATTTTTGTCCATTAAATAACATCAAATTAATCAGAAATACAGTGTAGACATTGTTAATTAATGTTGTAAATTACTATTTTAGCTTGAAACGGCAGATTTCTTTTTTAAATGGAATATCTACACAGGCATACAGAGGTCCATTATCAGCAACCATCTCTCCTGTGTTCCAATGGCACGTTGTGTTAGCTAATCCAAGTTCATCAATTTAAAAGTCAAATTGATCATTAGAAAACCCTTTTTCAATTATGTTAGCACAGCTGAAAACTGTTGTCCTGATATAAAAAAAAACAATAAAACTTGCCTTCTTTAGACAAGTTGAGTATCTGGAGCATCAGCATTTGTGGGCTCGATTACAGGCTCCAAATGGCCAGAAACAAAGATCTGAAACTTGTCAGGCTATTCTTGTTCTGAGAAATGAAGGCTATTCCATGCGAGAAATTGCCAAGCAACTGAAGATCTTGTACAACTCTTTGTACTACTCCCTTCACAGAACAAAGCAAACTGTCTCTAACCAGAATAGAAAGAGGAGTGGGAGGCCCCCACTCTGAGCAAGAGGACAAGTACATTAGTGTCTAGTTTGAGAAACAGACGCTTCACAAATCCTCAACTGGCAGCTTCATTAGTAGTAGTAAATAGACTCCGGGATGCGATTTTAATGGACAAAAATGTAGCTTTTCTTTCAAAAACAAGGACATTTCTAAGTGACCCCAAACTTTTGAACGTTAGTGTATATAAAACATAACACAGTATATATACTGAACAAAAATATAAACGCAGCATGTAAAACAAGGACATTTCTAAGTGACCCCATATTTCATGAGCTGAACTAAAAAGATCCAACCCTCCAACCACACTAAAATTATATTTCTCTCAATTGTTGTGCACAAATGTTTTTACATCCCTGTTAGTGAGCATTTCTCCTTTGCCAAGATAATCCATCCACAGGACAGGTGTGGCAGATCAAGAAGCGGATTAAACAGCATGATCATTGCACAGTTGCATCTTGTGCTGGGTACAATAAAAGGCATCTCTAAAATGTGCAGTTTTGTCACAAAAAAACAATGAACACAATGCCACGGATGTCTCAAGTTTTGAGGGAGCGTGCAATTGACATACTGACTGCAGAGCTGTTGCCAGATCATTCAATGTTAATTTCTCTACCATTTGGCAGTAGGTTCAACTGGCCTCACATCCGCAGACCACGTGTATGGCGTTGTGTGGGCAAGAGGTTTGCTGATGTCAAAATTGTGAACAGAGTGCCCCATGGTGGCGGTGGGGTTATGGTATGGGCAGGCATACAGTGCATTCGGAAAGTATTCAGACCCCTTGACTTTTTCCGCATTTTGTTACGTTAGTCTAATTCTAAAATATATATATTTTTTATCCTCTTTAATTTGCACACAATATCCCATAATGACAAAGTGAAATCGGGTAAATGTATATTAAAATGCAGGTGTGCAAAGCTTGTAGCATCATACCCAAGAAGACTTGAGGCTATAAATGCGTAAAGGGTCTGAATACTTGTGTAAATGTGATATTTCAGGGTTTTATATTTTATACATTTGCAAACATTTATAAAACCTGTTTTTACTTTGTCATTATGGGGTATTGTGTGTAGATTGATGAGAAGAAAAACAAACAATTTAATCGATTTTAGATTAAGGCCGTAATGTAACAAAATGTGGAAAAATTCAAGGGGCCTGAATACTTTCCAAATGCACTGTAAGCTACGGACAACAAACACAATTGCATTTTGTCAAAGGCTATTTGAATGCACAGAGATACCGTGACTAGATCCTGAGGCCCAGTGTCGTGCCATTCATCCGCTGCCATCACCTCATGTTTCAGCATGATAATGCAGAGCCCCATGACGCAAGGATCTGTACACAATTCCTGGAAGCTGAAAATGTCCCAGTTCTTCCAAGGCTTGCATGCTCACCAGACATGTCACCCATTGAGCATGTTTGGGATGCTCCGGATCGACGTGTACGACAGCGTGTTCCAGTTCCCGCCAATATCCAGCAACTTCGCACAGCCATTGAAGAGGAGTGAGACAACATTCCACAGGCCACAGTCAACAGCCTGATAAATTCTATGAAAATGAGAGGTCACACCAGACACTGACTGATTTTCTGATCCACGCCCCTACCGTTTTTTAAGGTATCTGTGACCAACGGATGCATATCTGTATTCACAGTCACGTAGATTATGGCCTAATGAATTTATTTCAATTGACTGATTTACTTGTATGAACTATAACTCAGTAAAATATTTGAAATTGTTGCCTGTTGCGTTTATATTTTTGTTCAGTGTAGATTGAAATCCATATGCCATTGACTTTATCCTGGTTTGAAAGTGGTTGTACATCAAGTAATGTTTGAAAGTGATTGATGCATCTAAGAATATATTTTAGAGATGGTATTACTAACACTAGTCATGCTTTTGCATCTTAAACATAGGTGAGAAATGAGCCAAAGAATATCTCTGTCTGTGCTGAGTACATCAGTAAGATCAAAGGGGTTCCCTTGGAAACGGTGATGGAGGTGACGACACAGAATGCCCTGCGCCTGTTC
Organism: Oncorhynchus mykiss; assembly: GCF_057628025.1. Classification (NCBI taxonomy): domain Eukaryota; kingdom Metazoa; phylum Chordata; class Actinopteri; order Salmoniformes; family Salmonidae; genus Oncorhynchus; species Oncorhynchus mykiss. Next base: position 35,829,795 of record NC_143040.1, read on the forward strand.
CCTAGGCTCAAGACATTACTCAGAGCCTGAACAACCAAGTCCGGGTTTCAATCCAAGGCATGTTACATAGTAGTGCATGGCTCTTGACCTTTTTAAAGGTAATTTACGCTTAAGGGAAAGGGGGATACTTAGTCAGTTGTACAACTGAATACATTCAACTGAAATGTGTCTTCCGCATTTAACCCAACCCCTCTGAATCAGAGAGGTGCGGGGGGTGCTGCCATAATCGGCAACCACGTCTTCGGGGCCCGGGGAGCTGACATGCACAGTGTTTACCATGAATGTGATCTCCGCGAACGTCAGGGAAATTTCCTTTCAATGGTCAGCTGTCCAGTGCTCTGCTCTATAAGAGGCCTTGGATTGAATCTCACCCTCTTGGGTGAAGTTCCTGAAAGTCACCACTGTGTCACCTTGGTGTTATATCAGCAAGGATGTAGAGGGAAATAAGGCAACCGAAAGGCCTGCAAACTGAACAGCATTTATAAAGACTTTCAAATTAGAGCTGCTTTTGGACTGTGTATGCCTAGGAGTTGAGGTGTAGAGTTTAAAAAACTGTTTTTATGTTCATATCCAACATCTGTTATGTAACAAGCTAAATAAATATGACACATGTATTTCTTTAAATAAATATGATCAGATTTCTTGTGCTACATTCCTTGTGCTACATGTAAATTATGTGTTACAACGACACCAGACAATATATTTAGTTTTGGTAGACCCTGTCTGTTATCTTAATAGGAAAAAAGGTATTGAATGAAACAGGAGCTTTCCCACAGAAGTGCTACACCAGGAACACTACCTTATAGCATAACCTGGAGAAAACCATAGAAACACAGCAATGGCTTTTTCATTAAATTACAGTAGCACTACATTCTTTACGGACAAATGTGACTCGTTTCAGGAAACTAGGCGTATGTCGCACGTCACTACTTCACAGGAGAGTCATTTGAACATACTTTTTTTGGGCAGAAATGCCTTCTGGAACATGTGAACTTTCATGTGCCTTAATAACAAACTTGTATTCCATCCGGAAATTGTTAAATTACAAGCCTAGTTAGTTTAGTGACGGAAAGACCGGAACCTTCCCGCTAGCCATGATTGGCTGAGATAATGGATGGTCTGGACATGCCGGGAGATGAGTTTGGATTGGTCTACCATGTAGCATGCTTCTGTTTATGACGTGAGCTGCTCTGTATGTGTTGATAGTCATTTCTACCACACAGTTTTTGAAATCTATAACGTTAGCCATTGAGAACTACAAGGGTTTTGCTACTTTTCTCAACAACATTGATGCCCTGAATTTAGCAGGCGCTATTGACAGATCAGTTAGAAAAAAGTGATTTGCTACTTTCTGCATACGGTCAGTGTGATCTGGAGTAACTTGACACAACGCTGGCAAAACAAGATGTAGCTGTTAAATGTTAGTTAAATGTTTCCAGTCTGTCATGAAGCGTTCATCCATGTATAAGGGTAAGAGTCTAGCTATATTTTCAGATATTATACGTTTCTAATTTTGAATGGGTGTTAACAAAGAAGAGCGCTCTAGTAGGTGTACCAAAACATTCAAGGGCCATTTTCTCAAGTGGGATTCGAAGTTTATCAACTTTCAAAGCAGAATTACTTTCGTATTGTTCTTCAACTGCAGTGTATGATATACAATTTTCTAGCTCTGAGTCTCAACTTTTATCCAATGTAAAAAAAAATTAAACATTTCAAATTTTGCTACATAAAACCAAATTATGGTGGTCGTTCAGAAATGTTCCTGCTTTTAAACAGCAATTTTACAGAGATTGAATTGTATATTTTACAATCAGGAGTATAGTGACAAGTATTAGAGAGTAACTTGTCACTCACTGTTAACATAAATGTTATTCAAGCAGCTAGCCAGTACATGCTAGATTTTGTTCTGGGTTCATGTTGAGTACAGAAGTAAGATCTCCCTATGACAGAACCCAAAATGCGTTAAGTCATTCCCCCATAGTGGTCCCTTTAGTTCAGTCTCAACCCTCATAGTGATAGTGGTGTCAGTCCATGGGTTCCTGGTACTACATGCAGTAAACTAGCAATTCTCAACCGGTGGGTTGCGACTCTAATTTGGGTCGCAGGAAGTTTTTAATGGGTTGCGGGTGTTATGAAAAAAATACTACAGTCTAATTTTAACCCAGTTAGAAAGTGTTGTTGTAATGAGTGGACAGAGTACCACATTCCAGGCCAAGATTTACAGTTCTGTAATTGACGCCACCCCCTTTCAACAAGACCAATAAACTGCCCTCCCTTTATCTCTTTACGACTCTGAATGGCCCTGAGTACTCAGAAAACATAAACCAGACCCTTCTGCAAGTCAGCAGACCACCTGGTGATCTGCATGTGTATCCCAAGAGGACAGTCAGGAATTGTTACTCTTTGTAATGAAGATAAAATGGCATCAAGAGTACAAAAGGACATTTTAAACATGTTTTCTTCACTCTATTAAAACTGAAGGACTCATGACATGTTGATGTAACCTGAAACAATGTGATATCTTTCTTCTGATTTTCCTATGTCATAAAATAAGTATAATTGGTATTTTAGTGTAACATAAAATATATGTCCAAGTCTGGGTTCTGGCTGGGCCACTCAAGGACATTGAGACTTGTCCCGAAGCCACTCCTGCATTGTCTTGGCTGTGTGCTTAGGGTTGTTGTCCTGTTGGAAGGTGAACCTTCGCCCCAGTCTGAGGTCCTAAGCGCTCTGGTGCAGATCTTCATCAAGTATCTCGCTGTACTTTGCTCCGTTCATCTTTCCCTCTATCCTGACAAGTCTCCCAGTCCCTGCCACTGAAAAACATCCCTACAGCATGATGCTGCCAACACCATGCTTCACCGTAGGGATGGTGCCAGGTGTCCTCCAGATGTGATGCTTGGAATTCAGGTCAAAGAGTTCAATCTTGGTTTCATCAGGCCAGAGAATCTTGTTTCTCATGGTCTGAGAGTCCTTTAGGTGCCTTTTGGCAAACTCCAAGGAGGCTGTCATGTGCCTTTTACTGAGGAGTGGCTTCTATCTGGCCACTCTACCATAAATGCCTGATTGGTGTTGTGCTGCAGAGATGGCTGTCCTTCTCATTCCCCCTCAGGAGACTGAAAAGATTTTGGCATGGGTCCTCAGATCCTCAAAAGGTTCTACAGCTGCACCATCGTGAGCATCCTGACTGGTTGCATCACTGCCTGGTATGGCAACTGCTTGGCCTCCGACCACAAGGCACTACAGAGGGTGGTGTATACGGCCCAGTACATCACTGGGGCCAAGCTTCCTGCCATCAAGGACCTCTATATCAGGTGGTGTCAGAGGAAGACCCTAAAAATTGTCAGACTCCAGCCACCCTAGTCATAGACTGTTCTCTCTGCTACCGCACCGCAAGCGTTACCAGAGCACCAAGTCTAGGTCCAAGAGGCTTCTTAACAGCTTCTACCTCCAAGCCATAAGACTCCTGAACATCTAATCAAAGGGCTTCCCAGACCCCTCTTTTACATTGCTGCTTCTCTCTGTTTATAATATATGCATAGTCACTTTAACTCTACCTACGTGTACATATTACCTCAATTACCTCAACTGGTTGCCCCGCACATTGACTCTGTACTTGTACCCCCTATATATGGCTTCGCTTGATATTTTACTGCTAATGTTGAATTATGTTACTTTTATTTTCAATTTTTTACTTAACATCTTAAAGCATTGTTGGTTAAGGGCTTGTATAAGTAAGCATTTCACCTGTTGTATTCGGCGCATGTGACAATTTGTTTTGATGATTTGATTCTGGAAGGTTATCCCATCCCCAGAGGTACTCTGGAGCTCTGTCAGAGTGACCATCGGGTTCTTGGTCACCTCCCTGACCAAGGCCCTTCTCCTCCGATTGCTCATTTTGACTGGAATACTTTCAGAATGCACTATATGTCCATTGCGCTGCACACAATTTAAACTTAGTCTTGAATGATGCATGACAAGATATACCAGAGATAAGAGACTGTTGATATTGCATCTACACAACTCTTACGGCAGTTCACCAGTTTGAAAGAAATCGCAAACATCTTTTTATGTTCAAGTCCTCAAGAACTGTTTTCTGCTAAAGATAACCGGTTTGCATCTGCCAATTTATTGGCTGTCCAGTATCCAGACAATCTGTCCACAGAACGTCCTATACAGTTACTCTTTCCGTAACGTGTCGAGGCCGGCAATTAAGGAGAATGAGCGCCTCAAAGATGTTACAGAACAACTCCCTTCTGCCCAGTTTCCCTGTTGTTGCTACAGCAATCAAGCTGTTTTTACCACACCTGAAACTGTCACATCTGCGGAGAGATCGTTTTCTAAAGTAAAACTCAAAGAACTACCTAAGAAGCTTTAGGCTGTGTTTTTGAACACCGGAGTAAGCTCCACTCATTGCACTGGCCCCGTGGTAGCATTGGCCACGTTTGTTCACTGACATCCACTCATACTGTACTTTCAATTAGTTTATTTTTTAGTCCCATTCTTGAAGCCCAAGAAACAAACACTTATCTTCCTAGTACATATGGAAATTAAAAAGGTTTCTGAATTACTTTTGAGGGTTACTGTCAAAACGGTTTATTAAATAAAAATAGACATCGTGACAGGCGCATGGGCCCCCAGAGCTTGTGGGCTCCCCTCATTGCGGGGGGGTCCGGTACACCAGTGCTACATACCCCAGTAATGTAATTGAGTGTGTAGTATCATCCTCAATAAGATGGTGTTTCTCAAATCAATCATCAGAACATTTAATTATCCTCCTAAAACAGCTACTGAAAGTTTAGAAAGAATCAAACAGGCTAAAAAGTGCCTGCTTAAACTAAAAGGAAACACCACTGTCCTTATGGCATTGCTGCCTCTAAGTTTACAACACAAATCTCCAAATGAACTCTGCCAGTCTCTTAACGTTGGTCTGATTCATGCCTGCGTCTGTTAAAAAACCTGCCACCTGTTCATCAGGTGTGGTTTTCTACAAGGAACTTTACATATGTACATATACTGTAGAAGTATTGTATTTTCCTGAAAAATAAGTTTATGTAGAATTTCTGTGAGAAATAAATGAGCAGAATAGGCAGACAATTCTTTACATAACCCCCAATTTATTCAATATACATTTATATAAATATTTTACAGTATTAACAGTATATAAAGTAGAAAGTAGGATCAAAACAAAAGGGAAACATTTTTATTAAAGGAGAATGATAGCATGATAACACATTAATTCAAAAATAAAGCCTTTGACAAATCCTGCATATTAGGTTGGGGAAATTAAAGAGTTATGGATTAAATATATCAACAGCATTTGACACAAAGCCACCACAGTTAAATCCTCAGTGAGATAAATTAAAGTCAATGGACAAATAATCACAGCAATGTTTTAACTGCGTTATATATCTTTTTTTCCCCAGTTTTCACTGAATGTGATACTGCTGAACTACAAAAGAAACCCACTTTAAAAATCTGAGAATTGCTGGTATGTGAGACAATGGCTTTCAACAAATTGCATTATTTGGTGTCCAAGTGTTTAAAAAGTTGAGTTGTGTGCTCAGGATGTGCTCAATATAATGTACACTATACTGCACAGAAACAGAATTTGACACTGAATCCAGGTCACACAAGAGGACAGACATCATCAGAAGAAATGGGAATATGGGTCAGGAAGACATGTTTAAATTACAAGAACTCCGATATTATTCCATGTAGAGAGAGGGAGTAAAACTCAAAGAGAGGCATATGAGAAAATGAAAAAAAAGTGAGCACATGTATGGAATCATAAGCTTTGGAAAATTGAAAATAAAGCTTGACAGTACAAACATATTGCCTAAAAACAAACATATAAACACATTTAAACTTTTGGCGTCGATTCACATTGGTTCATAGGTTAAAGCTGCAGCTATTGGCTCCCACACAAGGGGTAGTGGCAGTCCACAGCAGACCCTTATTATAACTGGATCATTATGCTTAGAAGGGTCGTTCCACAAAATGAGTCCCTTTTGCATTCCTTTAATATTTAAAGTAGAAATTGTGCACCAATATTAAAAAAAATAAATAAGTGCCATTTAATTTAATGTAGACCACAACTTTCAATACAGCTGATTATTCATATTAATAAAGACTTTCTAAAGTGCAAAGATTCAGCATTTTGGCATGTCCCTTTGTGCACCCTCTGTGACTTCTAGGAAGATTTGAACCCATTTAACCTTGAACCGGGAAAATGTGTTTTTTATTAAGTTGAACATGTGCTCTTTATGACAGAATTATGTGAACGTTTTTACCAAGTTACCCTACCCAAAATTGACACATTTTGTTGAACGACCCACAAGGCGTTTAAAGTGCACATTCGTTTGCAACTTTAGACTCAGGCTGAGCTTTCCCTTCCCTTTCTTCACAAATAGCTTCCTATTCCCTATATAGTGCACTACTTTGGACCAGAGACCTATGGGCCCTGGTCAAAAGTAGTGCACTACATAGCTCTGGTCAAAAGTAGTGTGTTAAACATAGGGACTATGGTGTCATTTGGGAGGCACATCAGTTTCTATTCAAACACCTTCCCTACACTCTCCATTGAGCATGCATAGAAGCCATTACTCTGCACATATTGTTCTGTACTATTAAAAAATGCTATATTTTTCAATCTACAAAGAAAGATCGCCTCAGCATTAAGGTAAACTTGGCATTTGGCACAATCATAAGAATGTACGATTCTTGTAAACATAGACCCCAATTTATAATTCAAATGAGCCACATACAGACCCTTATATTGAGACATAAAAAAATATATATATCCAAATATAAGGCTTTGGCCACATATAGTACGGTGGGTCGACTGCATGATTTAAGCACCAGCCACAGATTAAAAAACGAACCACAGAAACTGATCACAGTAATGTCACATTTCCTGGTTTTCCAGAAATCCTGGATGGAGGATTCCAGATTTCCTGCTTATTCCCTTATTTCGGGAAAACCTGTGAATTTTGGGAAAGTTACAACCCTAGTTGGGAGTAACCAGAGTGGGCAGACCAGCCTGGTCCCATATCAGTTTGTGCTGTCTTGCCAAGTCCTAATGACCATACGAGTTGGCAAGACAGCACAAACAGATCTGGGACCAAGCTATGGGAAGACGTCTCGCTGACAGGTTCTTACTGGTCCGCTGTGGTGAGTATAGGGTCAGAGTGGTTTGGCTGCAGATTGGTCGTGATCGAACTCGGTCTTCTCATTAGCAGCAGCATGAGGCTGGATCACAATGGGTTCTTGTTCCCCTGCAGGGAGAACAGAGATGTACTGTTAATTCACTGAGCTCTTCAAGCAGGCAGAAATGACCTATTAGAAAAATATACTTTTATTAGTCCATGTGAAATAAAAATGTGTATTCTGCTTTTATGAACCAACCCTTCCTATTAGTAATGATAATAAACATTTTCAAAACATGTTTTGTAAATGTAGCCGATGCGAAATGGCTAGCTAGTGAGCGGTGGTGCGCGCTGGTAGCGTTTCAATCGGTGACGTCACTCGCTCTGAGACCTTGAAGTAGTTGTTCCCTTTGCTCTGCAAGGGCCGCGGCTTTTGTGGAGCGATGGGTAACGATGCTTCGAGGGTGACTGTTGACGTGTCCAGAGCGTCCCTGGTTCGCGCCCAGGTCGGGGCGAGGGGACGGACGTAAAGTCTATACTGTTACATAAACATAGGCTGCATTCTTTTTCCACTAATTGGTCTTTTGACCAATCAGATCAGCTTTTTTTGACAATAATTGGGCTGCCTGTGTAAACAGCCATTGATTAACAGAACAACATTAAAGCATGGCCTTAATCATGTCAACATTACAAAGAACGCATGGTTGGCAATGGGGGAAAGTATTGGAATTGGAATTAGTTCAGCTAGTGGTGTGAAGGAACACGACAAGCTTTTTAGATAGAGCATGAAAGACTAAAGAAAGGTACCAACAACAAAAGTAATCACAGTGATAAGCACACTGGCATAGTTAGAGTTAGTGAGCACATTCGGAGCTCAATTTCCAATTGCCAAAAGCATATGGGTTAATAAGCTGCTGGCCCACAATAGCACTAATCAATGGGCGTAAGCAGTAAGCACGATATACAGTATACAAAGACTGTTAAAGCCGACGCAGTTTGGAGTTTCAACTGAGTTGCCAGAGGTTGCCCTAGGGCCTGGCTGAGCCATTATTATTAAAGTCTCGCCACCGGCTGTGAAATTTAAAAAACATTTTCAGACTCCTACTTCAGTGTGCGCTGGACCATCTTAAAAGTGATGTCCTGGTTGCTCTAAACAAAGAGGCTGATTCTAAAACTAGCTTCTAAAGATGTATTGTTTGACCCACACAGACATCATACTTATGGAGTGGCTGCAGATCGGACTTTTCTGAACCCCTCTTCCCAATTTGTATTTATTTATTTTACTTAACTAGGCAAGTCAGTTAGAACAAATTCTTATGTACAATGGCTTAGTGGGTTAACTGCCTTGAACAAGAGCAGAATTACAGATTTTTACCTTGGCAGCTCTGGGATTCGATCCACCAACCTTTTGGTTACTGGCCCAACGCTCTAACCACTAGGCTACCTCCTGCCCCAAAATGGCTAAAGGCCCCAAAGGTTTTGCAGGATTCTCTACTTTACGCACTACTTGTAGACAACAGGCTACTTACTGGTGGCTACAGTTGCAAAAAATACATGTCTGCAAAATCACATTGATAGTATTCTACATAACAGAACCAAATATAATAAGTGTCATGACGTTGGCCTCTATGAGTACAGCGAGCACCAACCCCCGCTCTCTGCTTCTACAACCAGACTACTGTGGTCAGAGGTTGTAAATTGCTCAGAAGACCCTGCCTCAAGGCCACACATTATTAGAGAGAGGGTAAACTTTCAGAGGACAAAGGAAATCCTTCCACCTCACAGAACTTGAGGTACGAACAAATTTCATGTTCCAGAGAAAGTGTAAAAGATCGGTGAAGAATCCAGCTACGAACTGGTGCGTTTGTCACAACTTGGGAAGCTCAAGAGAGACGGTGTGGCCACATTACCATAACACTGTTTATATAATAGCCTCAGATATGAGGTTTACATCTAATTGTTGTAGAAGATGAATGAGTGAGTATGATACTGTTTGGATAATGGTGTAATATGATTGTGGACTGCTAAATGAAGAAAAATACAATTCCGAATTGGATTTTAACTAAATCAGAGGACCGCCCCTGAGCCCAGTTAGAGTCAGACATCCTGGGACAGCCCTTTTCTGCCATTCTGAATAAAACCCAACTTTGAGAAATTATCAGCAGACCATGTTTTTCTCCATTAGGAGGGAGACAAAGGTTGTAGACCAAGCTTACCTCAATTACGAGATGGCTAAAGGTTGTAGAATCTTTTAACCATACCACGTGGTTAAACTCTTAAGACTATCGTTACCGACAGAATAAGAACAAGTCTTTGATACTAATTACTAGTCTGCAGATAGGAATTCGGTATCATTGAACACGAAGAACGACAACTGCCAAAACATCCATTCTATAACAAATGTCACTTTGAACTATCCCCTGAGAGAGAATTCTACAAAAGAAAAACTTTTCACCAGCGATCAAGACGACACACTGAGCGTAAATATATATATTGATTGCAATTGTTCCCGAATTATTGAGCGTTCATGTGTAAGGGATTAGCATTTTAATTTTTATAATTAACTCTGTAGGGACTTCTTAGTCGACCCCCCATTGCCCCTTTGTCTAACAAGCCGCCATGCCGGTTCAGCCCACTAGGGCACATTCTATCATTTCATGTAAGCATATTTACTGTTTGTTTATGCATTTCTGTGAATTACTTAGTTAGTAATAAATAAATTATTTAAGACAATTGATGTATGGATGACTCATAGTGAAGACTGGATTCGTGCAGATAACCAACAATTTACAACGTTTGGAATGAGACTAACGTGAGGTAAAATAAATAAATCATTAATCAGAAGACTATTGATCAGATATGAAAATATCTGAAAGGTTATATTGGGAAATTATAACTTTGTAATCTGAATACTTTCCTTGGTGCCCCAACTTCCTAGTTAATTACAGTTACATGATTATTCAGTTTAATTGAGTAACTAATTACAGAAAACCTTTGATAAAAACGAAGTCTTCAGTTTAATGATAGTAAAGACACGACATAAGCATAGTGTAACGTTACTGTAAGACAAAAAACACCACCTAATTTCTTATGAGATTTTAGGATGGTTGTGCGATTGGTCGCATTTTTCTCATGTGGCCAAAACTCAACAGCATGCCCCAGTAGCAAAATATGAGCGTTAATCACAGGTAGGTTATGCTACAGTTTGCTCATTCACTCTACATCATTCAAAACAACACTGTATAACTCAAGATCTAAATGCATGTCCCCTAAAACTGACTAAGATCAAATGGTTGGTATGTAGATTCTGCATGGACGTTTCACCGGTAGAACTTTATAATTATAATTCACGATTGACAGTGAGAAATGTGAAGGGAGGGTAACCAAAACAAATATTTGTGTAAAGTAGAGGTAATGAAACACTTATGCGCAGAACATGAATCGGATCTTCAGTTCTGGGAAAATGGATCCAAGGGGCGGGGCGGTTACCTATATGAATCCGCAGCCTCTGCCTAATACTTAAAAGGACTATCTAGTTCCCCCCAGACCTCGCCTCCCCCCAGGCCTCGCCTCCCCCCAGGCCTCGCCCACACTCACCCCTGTCCTGCTCAGCTCTGATCTGAGCCTCCAGGTCGTCTGGGTCTACGTATCCGTGCTCCTCCTCCAGTGGCTTGCACCTGCCACAGCAGAAAAAGCAGCAGCAACAGCAGCAGCAGAGGGTGAAGATCCCACAGCACACCATCAGGGTCTGGGAAATAAAGAAGGGATTTGTTTCACACAGGGCATAATTGACATAAGTTGTCATGCATACACTTGTAAGTGTTAGAAAACTATAATGACCTTAATGATTAACATGCAGTACAATTTAGCAACGCCAAGGTCGTGAGTTAATTTCTAACGGGATCACATACGCTTAGTAAAAATGTACAGTATGCACTCACTGTACAATAAGTCACTTTTGGGTAGAAGCGTCTGCAAAGTGTATACATATGAAAATGTGTAAGCCCTAAAAGACTTCTCACCTTAAACCAGCACTTGTGAATGAGGAAGTAATATTTAACGCTCTCGTCTCCAAACTGCTCGGCCACATAGAGGCCCATGGAGCCGTACTCATCGTAGACCTTCCTCTTGGTCTCGTCGTTGAGGATGGAGTTGGCATTGTTGATCTCTTTAAACTTCTCAGCTGCCTCTGGATTGTCTGGGTTCTTGTCAGGATGATTCCTCAGTGCTAGTTTCCTGGGAGGAGGAGGACTTTTATTTATATTGTCACAGGGAAACTTAAAGTTGTGCTCTGCTTTTATTCACATGAGTAAGTCATGGGAAAGTTTGAGTTAGGAAATATAATAGAAGAATCATTTGACCTCATTTGCAAAAACCACAGAGCAGGTAATCAGGTTAATAGTATGCAAATATGTCTTTTGTTTTATATCTACTAGAAATCTTCCAAAAAGAGTAAGGACAGCCTATGCTATAGTTTCACTTAATGGTGCTTTCATTAAGAAAACAGACGTGTTTTTAACTGTTCTGTAGTCTTTCTCAAAGCATTTGTCTGTGGTTGAGTAACCAGGGGTGAAAGTAAGGCGGTATGGTCCGGCAAAATAAATAGTGGGTGTATGCCGTACCAGTAAAACATCACAATAATTAAATAGAAATGTCAAGGAAACTGTAGGCTATTACACCACTATTTATTATTACCGTATGTCAGAGGCATGACAAATGAGCTAATGACAACAGGTGGTATAGCCTACACTCTATAATGTGACAAGAACACTGACATTTTGCCAAGGCAGAGATGATGGGCGAGACAGAGGGGCGGGCGCGTGCGGCCTAATGACAATCGCCTCTTTCCATTCACCACTGTTTGGAGGCTGGAAATGTGTTGCGAGTGGATGAGTTGCGAGTAGCCTAGTAAAGGAGCCCTTTGAAGTGATCGTTTGACAATCAGATAAAAAGCATCATGACTGGTTGTGTTTATGACACAATAAAAGGTAATACATTTTAAAAGTTAAATGACAAATCTTTACGACTAGGCCCACAGAGATCCTATTGAATTAACAGGGACTCTATATGTAGTTCCATGATTAGGCCCATAAAATGTTTTGCTGCACATATAGGAGGTCCCGTACCAGGAAAAAATGTGATCTACTTTCACCCGTTTATACCTGTATGCCTTCTTTATTTCTCCTGCGGATGCTCCTTTCTCCAGTTCAAGTATATTGTATAGACTGTCACCTGTGGTGGACATCTTACGTTGAGGCCTTTGGTTTGGTTCTGCCATGTTTTAGATCTGCAACAATGATAAATACAACAGCTATGACTGGTATGCCATGAGGATATAGTGAAAGATCATAGGCTTTGCTTGTGTTTTAGCTCATGACACAAGGATGCAAAAAATGTGCCACATTATGTTTCTGTCTGTCACCAGCCTGCATTCGACCCCATCAATTACGCATTAACCCCACCGTGTGTGTTAGAGATGTTGACGATAAAAGCATGGCCTGACTCTTCTCTCTTAACTTCCTTCATACTGGACACAGAGACATAAAAATGGTCTCCACTAGTTAATCTGACTCTGGGGAAGTAGATAAAGGGCCTCGTTGCCAAAATCCCGAAGTATTACTTTAAATAAACACCATCACAAAGATCATTATTTATTACTTTGTTAAGGGCAGGTCTTTGGGATTTCATTTATGAATTTAAGAAAATGCATTTCAAAGGAACAGAATGGCATATTTTGAGTAAGTAATTCAGCCCCCCAAAATATATATTTTGAAATAGACCTCAAGGGTTCATTTTTAAGAGTTGTTTGGCAAGGATAGGCTATGTCATGGAAAGAACAGGTGTTCTTGATGTTTTGTAATCTCAGTGTACGTGTGAAATTAGTTTCAATATAGTTTTGGTGTAGTCAGGGGAACGCCACGAGGGATTTTGGGCCCCATGAAAACATATCACATTGGGCCCCACCACCAAAGGCCACACCAACCCTGCGCAATTGCTGTAACCACACACCTCCAGAACCCAATCGACCCATTCAAAGCTTTAAATAACTCTACCTTTGCAGGCTTGCAACTCTCTTGTAGTCCAATATTTATTGTACGATATTTACTGACAGTGAGCTGTGAAAATATAACACTGTGCAGACATGCATGCAACATTCTGCATAAAGTGGAATTCACTATTTGATGCAAGACTGATACCCTCTATAAGAAATGTGCTAAAGGCCATTTTTTACAGTCTAAATTGGAAAATTCTCTTAAAATCAATGAATAACTTAAAATAAATATGACTTAAATATACATTAACCTCTTCAATTAAAATAAATTAACATCATAATCTATAGAATGACATAACAAACAAAATAATAAAATCAGCAGCAGATTTTTGAACTAAGTATTACATACCAACTAGAAAATAAGCAGCTGTAAAAGTGGAAATGGAAAACAAAATGGAAGTGAAAATGCCTGATGGTGGCGCTAGAGGAAAGGTCAAGAGGTCACCAAATCAATTGTTTTCTTCCACTTGGGGTCTTGATTGTGCATAACTAATTTTATGGCAATCTAGCCATTACTTTGAGATCCATCTTGTTCTCAGTCTGTTCTCAGTCTTGTTCTCAGCCTGTGGGCATCATGTGTGTAGTGATCCAATATCCATAGCCATGCCATTTAACAGTTAACCACTGGCCTTTGCTCAGCGTTAACCCAGCGCCCCAAAAAAAGCCTTCTTGCTAGCAAAGTCACTGATTAAGTCTTCGAAGTCCAGCTTTATAGCTAACTGACTTTCAATGGACATCATGGCAAGACTGCAAAGCCTGTCCTGGGACCTCAAATAGTGCATCAGTTTTAGCTTACTGAAAGCTCTATCCGCAACAGTCACAGGCGGTGTGCAAAATATACGTAAAGCAATGCACACTTCTCCAAAAATGCTTTACAGCTGCATCTTACAAATTCTATTCAGGTGACCAAGAGGGGACAAGTTAGGGGGGAAAGTGGCAGCATATACAGTGTCCAGGTGTCTTACTTCATTTTGAAACTGTGGTGTAAGATCTCTGGAATACTCCATGATCAATGGTTGGTACACAGAATGGACTTTATCCTCACTAATCTGCCCAATTTTCAGAACAGCAGAAAATTATTCTACAATTTTTGCAGTGGTGTGGAACCTTGTGTCCAAGTCACTTATGATGTTGTCCATAGCAGTAAAAAAAATACTGTGTTCCCAAAACATCGTTGCTGCAGTGTCCTGAGCTGTCTCATCTTGAGAGATCTCATCATGCAATATCTTCCTTTTCCTCTGGCGGCTGTGTTCCTTGCTAAATTGAGGTGCGACAACCATTTGCGTAGCAATCAGTGTTGCCTCAGACAGGAGAGAATCCCCCCGTTCTAAACAATGGCGAACCAGTTACAGGAGAGAATCCCCCCGTTCTAAACAATGGCGAACCAGTTACCACACCTGCGCCGAACGTTGTGCAACAGGTCATTCATATGTTTACCTACGTAGTTAGAAGGGTCAGAGCCAGTGACACAATAAATCATTGATTGGGTTAAGGCGAACCGTCACTCCAAAACTAGCGGACCAATGGAAACTCATTGTCTACACCTCCCCCTAAACCCCGAACTTCACGGAAAAAATAATGCCAAAAATCGCAAATCTAAAACACTGGCAGTGAAAGCAAAGATACGAGTAGCGTAATCAAGAAGTAGTTCATGCGGGCAAAAGCGTAGGCAAAATGTATTCAATAGGATTGATTGCTGGGAAAGTTTAACCGAAAACGATTTTTGCATTCGTTTTCAAATATATATATATATATTTTTAAACATGACATTTAAAATTATTTGCTTACAAATTTGGGGGGTTTAGCTTTTGAGGTCTTACTTTTGTTTACAATTCTATACATTTTGCTTTCAGTTGTTTGGTTTTTAATTTCAACATCCATTATTTCACCCATCCACAAAAACGTTTACATTCTCAACGTTGTTTTTCATGTTAACGATGTATTTTATTTTGAATTCAATACATATGGCGTGAAATGGACCCCATGGGGGGGTGACATGACTTCTTAAACTGCTTATAACATAAATTGCTTGTGATATTAAGATTCTAACAAAGATAGTGTGTTAGACATATTTAGGAAAAGTCAAGGACAGGGAGGACATAACTTTAAAAATGGCAGAGTACTTTAAGTCAATATGATGCTCTCAGCTCTCCTAGTGTTAAATGGTTACATTTGTGGCTGCCCAGCCAACTATCTCCTGGTTGAGCCTTTAAGAGATTGCCAAGCCTATTGTGATTATTACTGTTACATCAGGGTATTATGTTATATTCTCATTAATTATAGGCCTATGGCGTATTATGTGTAGGTCTATGTGAGTCGCATGTTTTGTAAGAGTAGTGGATTTACGTAGGCCTACAAGACTATTGGTCTGTAATGCGAAATCACATTTTAGATGGTTTGTTGGGTGCGATCGATTACAGTAGAGTATAGCGTGGCCTATGCTTTTATGATAATTTGAGTGTCCACATTTCGGCACACCTATATTTTTGCTGGCCCTGACATTAACGAATTTCTGCCTACACCACTGCTTTTGACATTATAATGCTTGTAGAGCAGTCTGATGGGAGTTTGAATAGGATCTTCCTGGGCGTTAGCGAACAAACACTTGATACTCATCGTCGACATCTCTAACGCACCCAGCCAGTACTGACCTACAGCATAACCATTCACACATGCTCGTTGAATTAACCTCGGTAGTTTATTAATTTGAGAAAATAAAACAATTGATCTGCCATTAAAGACTGATCCTGAAACAGACTGTCAGAAAGTTAAGCTTTCAGTTGGTTAGATAAACTATGCATGAGGAAGTCAAGTGCATAACCCACAAATAATCACACACCGCCACATTCTACCCACTTTGTTTCTACGGGGGTCGATAGTCTCCTGGTGTCCGTGGCACAATTATTATTATTATTATATTAAAAATAACAAGTGTAGACTCACAGAATCAAAATCTCCCAAAACAAAACTTGCCGGTGACTTCAGGAAGTAGAACATTTCATTATAGCCTGCCAATTCCGGTTTGTAGTCGCCGGGTTCGCTTGTGGCGGGTTTGCGCATAAAAATCACACACGCGCTTAAATTGTACTGGAATGTAATTGCGGCCATATGCATATAATCTTTGTCCTGTGTTTCTATCCGCGACACATGGAAAATGGAACACATATAGTAGAACACGTAACAGCATTACATTATTACAAACAATGTTAATTGTTCTTGTTGAAAAAAATACAGTTTATTCTTGATGCCTTATGAAAACACAGATGCGCCAAACTATTTGTATTACACCAATAACAGCCTATTTCTGTTTCAGCCTACTAAGTAAAGAAATAAGAATAATTTGATAGAACACTAAATATAATGTGATACAAATATCGACATAATAAGAATCACATAACATTCAGGTTATGTGCATTATCAACCAAGTTGATCAACCAAATGTAACGTTTGGTGTGAAACAACTATGTTCAGTTTGGTAGTAGATGGAGAGATGTCACTGGAGGTCCCATCATTGTGGGTTCATGCCATTGATGACAATCTTTCCCTGGTTTCTATTGGCTTCTATGTGTCTGTGTGCATCAGCTATCTTCTCCAGGGTAAACATGCTGTCGAACACTGGCCTCAGCAGGCAGGGGGAGGTGATAGGGTCAGAGAAGTGAGGTAGTGCCCTTTCTGAGAAGGCTCTCACCAGATCTGCACAGGAAAAAAACACATGGGCACACACTTTACATTCAGGAAGTATTAACAAATACAGTGCTGTAGGGGAAAGGCATAATTATTTCATTGCATGATGTGCGAGTTAGAGGTTCGAGAGCAGCAGGTTGCTTAGCAGTTAAGAACATTGGACCAGTAACTGAAAGGTTGCTAGTTCGAATCCCCGAGCTGACTAAGTGAAAAATATATCGGCGTGCCCTTGAGCAAGCCACATTACCCTAATTGCATTAGGGTCGCTGTCAATAATGGCTAATCAGGGGGAGTAGGATATGCAAAAAACTGTACTGTACTCATTACTTAGAGAGACTTGGTCATGTCTTCAAACAATCATCTTTATTTAATATTGATTAATTATTGCAATAATAAAACCGTCAACCCTGTTAGCCTGAGAGCCTACCCTTTACAGACAATGCACAGTTTATATAGCTGATACCCAGAATGCTTGGTTCCACCACTCCCATATAGATTGGGGGGGCATCATAAGCCACTTTGGGTTCATCCTCTGGTCATCTGCCTCTGGTGCTGTCTCCCAGATGCCAGGATAATTAGGAATACAGAGGCCTTTGTTCTGTTCCTCCAGGCTCGCTCTATCTTGGTGACTCCCACCATATCTTATCGATGGAATGCCAGCTGTAGGTTTTTAATCACCAAGCCATCACTTAATCAGTTGCCAGCCCAAGCTCCATAAAGACTCCTCTCAGTTAACTCAGAAAGGAGAGAGTCCTAAGAACCTTACTCTATTAAATAAAACAACAATTTGGTGCATAAATATCACACAACCTTGTAATCCTGCTACCACGTCCTCTCCCAGTTGGACCCACTAATGGAGTCTAGAATGACATCTGCTAAAAAATATATATATATTTTAAGTCTACTTTGATTAAATGTTTTCTCTGCATATATTTATATTTATATATATTTTTTCTGTATGTGTAAGATTTGAACAATTTGAACAAACTGAGTTGTTTGCATATAATAGACATATTATCAAAAACTCATTCAATGTTGCCAGCACAAACCCTTGATTCATAATTAAACTGCATGGAATGGCAAATGCTCTGCATCAGACCGCAAGGCGCTACAGAGGGAAAGTGAGTACAGCCCAGTACATCACTGGGGCCAAACTCATCCAGGACCTCTATACCAGGCGGTGTCAGAGTAAGGCACTAAAAATGCTCAAAGACTCCAGCCACCCATAGACTGTCCTCTCTGCTGCTGCACGGCAAGCAGTACTGCTGAACAGTTAATCAAATGGCTATCCGGACTATTTACATTGACCCCTTTATTATTGTTGTTTATTGAATTTATGCATTGACTGTCTTGCGCTGGCTCTATGCGCACTCACTAAACTCTGCCCACACACTCACACATACTACACTGACACTCCAACACACACACACATGACATACGCTCACACACAAAAAACACGCACACACATGCATATTGGCGTCACACACACAGACACGCTTTTCCACATAGGCGGTTACTACTCTATTATCTATCCTGAATGCCTAGTCACTTTTACCCCAACATATACTGAACAAAAATATAAATGCATCACGCAACAATTTCATTGATTTTACTGAGTTACAGTTCATATGAGGAAATCAGTCAATTGGCCCTAATCTATGGATTCCACGACTGGGAATGCAGATATGCATCTGTTGGTTACAGAATAAAATGGGCCTCACAATGGGCCTCAGGATCTCATCACTGTATTTTTGTGCATTCCAATTGCCATGGATAAAATGCAACTGTGTTCATTGTCTGTAATTTATGCCTGCCCATACCATAACCCCACTGCCACCATGGGGCACTCTGTTCACAACGTTGACATCAGCAAACCACTCGCCCACACGATGCCATACACATGGTCTGCGGTTGTGAGGCCGGTTGGACATTCTGCCAAATTCTCTAAAACGACATTGGAGGTGGCTTATGGTAAAGAAATGAACATTTACTTCCCTGGCAAAGCTCTGGTGGAAATTCTTGCAGTCTGCATGCCAATTGGACACTCCCTCAAATCTTCAGACATCTGTGGCATTGTGTTGTGTGACAAAACTGCACATTTTAGTGGCCTTTTATTGTCCCCAGCACAAGGTGCACCTGTGTAATGATCCTGCTGTTTAATCAGCTTCTTGATTTGCCACACCTGTCAGGTGGATGGATTCTCTTGGCAAAGGAAACATGCTTACTAACAGGGATGTAAACACATTTGTGCACTACATTTGGGAGAAATAAGTTTTTTGTGTATATGGAACATTTCGGGGATCTTTTATTTCAGCTTATGAAACATGAGACCAACACTTTACAACACCAACACTTTCCCTACGGTGAAGCATGTTGGTGTCAACATCATGCTGTGGGGATGTTTTTCAGCGGCAGGGACTAGGAGACTAGTCAGGATTGAGGCAAAGATGAATGGAGCAAAGTACATTAAGTTTCTTGATGAAAAGCTGATCCAGAGTGCTGAGGACCTCAGACAATGACCCTAAGCACACAGCCAAGACAATGCAGGAGTGGCTTTGGGACAAGCCTCTGAATGTCCTTGAGTGGCCCAGCCAAAGCCTGGAATTGAACCCAATCAAACATCTCTGGAGAAACCCATCCAACCTGAAAGAGCTTGAGAGGATCTGCAGAGAAGAATGGGAGAAACTCCCCAAATACAGGTGTGCCAAGCTTGTAGCATCATACCCAAGAAGACATGAGGCTGTAATCACTGCCAAAGCTGCTTCAACAAAGTACTGAGTAAAGGGACTGAATACGCATGTAAATGTAATATTTCCTATTTTTTTATACTAAATTTGCAAACATTTCAAAACCTGGTTTTGCTTTGCCATTATGGGGTAGTGTGTGCGTGTGTGTGTAGATTGATGAGGGGAAAAGGCTGTAACATAGCAAAATGTGGAAAAAGTCAAGGGGTACATACAGTTGAAGTCGGAAGTTTACATACACCTTAGCCAAATACATTTAAACGCAGTTTTTCACAATTCCAAACATTTAATCCTAGTAAACAAATTCTGTCTTAGGTCAGTTAGGATCACCACTTATTTTAAGAATGTGAAATGTCAGAATAATAGTAGAGAATTATTTATTTCAGCTTTTATTTCTTTCATCCCATTCCCAGTGGGTCAGAAGTTTACATACACGCAATTAGTATTTGGTAGCATTGCCTTTAAATTGTTTCAGGTAGCCTTCCACAAGCTTCCCACAATTGTTGGGTGAATTTTGGCCCATTTCTCCTGACAGTGCTGGTGTAACTGAGTCAGGAGTGTAGGCCTCCTTGCTCGCACACGCTTTTTCAGTTCTGCCCACACATTTTGTGTAGGATTGAGGTCAGGGCTTTGTGATAGCCATTCCAATACCTTGACTTTGTTGTCCTTAAGCCATAACTTTGGAAGTATGCTTGGGGTCATTGTCCATTTGGAAGACCCATTTGCCACCAAGCTTTAACTTCCTGACTGATTGTAGGCAAGTTGAGAACAAGTGTTTCCAGTTTCAGAGATTACTGATGTCTTGAGATGTTGCTTCAATATATGAACATAATTTTCCATCCTCATGAAGCCATCTATTTTGTGAAGTGCACCAGTCCCTCCTGTTATGGTTTTCTTCTGGTGAAAGAGAGGAGGACCAAAATGCAGCGTGGTTATCTTTATACATCTTTAATGAAAGATGAAAAATACGAACAATTTACAAAAACGTAACATGAAACCCGACAACAGTTCTAACTGGTGCAAAACACAGAGAAAGGAACACCCACCCACCAAATACTCAAAGAACATGGCTGCCTAAATATGGTTCCCAATCAGAGACAACGATAAACACCTGCCTCTGATTGAGAACCACTTTAGGCAACCATAGACTTACATAGAATACTATACTAAACACAACCCCATAAACTACAAAACCCCTAGACAAAACAAACCACATAAATCACCCATGTCACACCCTGCCCTAACCAAAATAATAAAGAGAACACAGAATACTAAGACCAGGGCGTGACACCTCCTGCAGCAAAGCACCCCCACATGATGCTGCCACCCCCGTGCTTCATGGTTGGGATGGTGTTCTTCAGCTTGCAAGCGTCCCCCTTTTTCCTCCAAACATAACGACAGTCATTATGGCCAAACAGTTATATTTTTGTTTCATCAGACCGGAGGACATTTCTCCAAAAAGTACAACGTTTGTCCCCATGTGCAGTTGCAAACCGTAGTCTGGCTTTTTTATGGCGGTTTTGGAGCAGTGTATTCTTCCTTGCTGAGCGGCCTTTCAGGCTATGTCGATATAGGACTCGTTTTCCTATGGATATAAATACTTTTGTACCGGTTTCCTCTTCGTTATCTGTGCCCCACTTTGCAGACAACACCCCATCTAATGACTAAACACCTTGAAATCAAATTTTATTGGTCACATACACATGGTTAGCAGATGTTATTGCAAGTGTAGCAAAATGCATCTGTTGTAAGAACTGTGCTATATAGTTTGATTTTATTGATGACATTAGTTTTAGAATATTGTAATGAAACAGCAGGGTGCAGGTCTCGAACCCTCGACCTTCTAGCCCGAGGTCCGGCGTGCTATCGACTGTGCCGCAAAAGTATGCTCGTGCGGCAGAGTCGATTTCGGCGCTTATAAACCCAGGGCCGTTACAATATTAATAAACTGTCATTTTCACGAGGACAAATACAGTTTTTCCATAAACTTTGAATTGACACCTTGGGATTTTATCACTTGACATCAATCATATAGTGGGATGGATTCAATAAATCAAGACTGTGTGAATGCATTTACCACTCTGAATAAATAAATGCTGTGCCCTTTTGAAGATTTGTCTCATCATGAAACTACAATACAGGCTGGATGTCTAAAAGTCAATTTTTTGAATGTCAATATATTTTTTAGATTCCTTTTCAATGACATTCCAGAACTGAATTATCATCGAAGTCTGGTATCTGGGTAATCTATAATTGATTAAGTGGCTCTTTTAGAATGTTGACAGATGTGTAGGAAACAATGTATTGCTAAGATGCTCAAACTTAATTTAATAGCTACACTCACCGACAGGATAAGCTTTAACCTTATGCTGGCCCTGACCAAACTGGTTAATTGCCCTTCACTATAGCTGCACTTCTCAAAATGGCCAGACTTCCAGTGGTCTTCTCCCCTTTTAATGCTCATCCTTGAAAAATGCCATAAGGTCTGAACTAGACACCAAAGTCGACGTACTGTACAAAGACGTATCTAGTCTCTGTCTCGTTGTATGTGTCGAACTGCTTTGCTTTATCTTGGCCAGGTCGCAATTGTAAATGAGAACTTGTTCTCAACTTGCCTACCTGGTTAAATAAAGGTGAAATAAATAAATAAAATAATAAATGCAAAATTATTTTTTGATCTACTGCTCTGCTAACTAGCTAGCTAAAGTGTAGTCAGTGGCTAGCTAAGACATACAAAGGGGACGCACATTCATGGATTGGGCACAAACGTGATCACGCTGGTGAATGGTAGCTGACAGTGTGATTAGAGTTGAGGTGCAGGAGCTCCCTGCAGGAATTCGTAGTCTTGCTGAAGTCTTCTCTGTTGCTAATTAGCATTTTCGAGGAGAATATATTGAGAACACTCAACTTGTCCTAGAGAATTACATGGCTATCAAAACGTCACGCCAGGGTAAGCCTTCACGAAACACAGACCTTATATGAAGTAGTTCTAAAATTGAAAAATGATTGGAACCATTACCTAGTTTTCCCGCTAGGTTTTATGGGTATTATATAGTGTCCACTGTGCTGTCGATGACCCAGCCCACTTCCTATGCATGAGTAATTGCAAGAGAAAAGCGCTATAATCATCATGGGCAACAAATGTTTACAAAGGATTGCTTTCAATGAAGAACTAAAACATTCTTATGATCAATGAGGTACATTTAAATGATAAACGTGAAGAGTAATGGTGTATCTTTAGATGCTAATTTATCATATTCTAGGTGTTTGTTAACAAACCAAAACGTGACATTCTTGAACAACGGAGACATGGATGAGTCATCCCCATGTATCGTTTTGCAGATAACCATCTCTAGATAACTTCAGAACATTTTAGAATTTCTGAAGCTTTTTGAGAGGCTTTTGATTTTCACTTATTACCTATGGGACAATTATCATCAGATTTGGAGATGATGCCTGATCCAAAGTAAACCACGTTTTCAACGCATGTAACCGTGTCGCGATGCATGATGACAGGACATAGATTTACAAAAGTGCTGGATTGGAAGTTGACTGTCGGCACCACATTTTATACAGACAGGTAAGATGTACAGTCAATGGTACATGGCCGTATATACATACATATGAGGACACCGGTATTTTCCACACAAAGAAAATAAAATACATGTCAACATGTAAATATTGCTCCGAGTATTGATTAAACACACCTCAGAACGCTTATATTCTTGATCTGACCGACTTCTAATCACGCCCGACTCTTTGCGAACGAGTGGAATCATGAACAGTGATTTTTGTTAGGTATGTTCGTCTGCGTCCACGATATATGTGCCTTTTTAGCGGCACAGTAACACCAAAGACTATACAATATGAAGATAGGCTAAAACTGCCTCTCCAATAGAAACCCCGATCACACTTGTAGGCGATGTTGTCTAGCTAAACTCATGCGCAAAGATACGTCATCGGGTCAAACGGCCGTTTCGCGCCGAACTGCGCATGTGTAGGCCGTCAAATTAAAGTTACAAATAAAGTTGTTTTTAACGAAAAATGTAAGTGTCACTTTCACAAGGTTGGAGTAATAACATAGCTTTACTTTACTCATTGACTTCTCAAACCCCTGGTCTGTTTCGCAAGCGTTCCCTGAAGGTTTAGAACCTCTTTGCTCACGTGCTTTCAAAAGGATAACTCCGCACTCTCGAAGAAGGGTGCAATTGCGGCTTGTAATTCGGGGCGTTCCTGCATGTGGGTATTCCTGCATCTTCAGGAACCTCTCTTTATCCCTGTATTGGTAATACAAATGTAAAATATATATATCAGGCGGGGGGAGTGTATCTTGGGAAATGGCGACTGTGCTTGAATCTGAAAGTGCGGCAAGTGAAGAGTGTGATAATGAATGAAAAATAGTGAAATCAAAGAATGGAACAAAATGAGCTAAAGTTGTAGAAGAAAAGTACTGTTCCAATAATACATTTCTTATTGGACTGTGTTTTCTGGACAAGGGGGTTCATTTGGGAAATCCACTTGTAATATTGAGGACTGTGAAGAAAGCAGTGGGAAAGGTGGATTCAATAAAGGTGACTAGAAGCGGCCTTGTTTTGGTGAATTGTGTCGATGAAGAACAGAAGAAGCGTGCAATGGATCTGGCAAAATTTCCCACGTCAGAAGTACCTGTATTCCTCTTCGGAGCAGGACGCCTGCCTAAGGAGTTATAGCTGGAGTATCGTTGGATTTTTTTAACCTTTATTTAACGAGGAAAGTCAGTTAAGAACAAATTCTTATTTACAATGATAGCCTACCCCAGCCAAACCTGGAAGGCACTGGGCCAATTGTGCACCGGCCTATGGGACTCCCGATCACAGCTGGTTGTGATACAGCCCAGGATCAAACCAGGGTCTGTAGTGACGATTCTAGCACTGAGATGCAGTGCTTTAGACCGCCGCGCCACTCTGGAGCCACCAATGAGGAGTACCTTAGTCAGAAAATCCCAGGAGTGGTCAGTGCACTTCGGTATGACCCATATGGTAAATAGAACAAAGGAGAAACGCCTATCAATATTATTGTGGTTTGAGGAGACTCTACCTGAACACGTGAAACTTGGATGTGTGTGTGGTGACAGCATTTGTCCAACCATTACAGTGTGGGAATTGTAAAGGATATGGTCACGTATCAAATGTTTGCAGATGGGACAAGTAGGGTATTGAAGAATCAGTGAATGGAAAATGTGGTGGGGTTCATACTCCAGACTGAAGGAGGTCAAGATGTCAAGGATCAGGACTGTGCACCTGATCTCCTATGTGGAGGCGGTGAAGAGAGTTGAAGAGGCAAGTGTTGAAGATATGGCAGTTGCTAGTGTTTTAAGTCAATTGATTTATCTGGATACACTCATTGTGAAGAAAAATGATTTTGTGGCATTTATAGCCACGGTGACTAATTGTACAGCACAAGTGTCTAAGAAGTCCAAGAAGCTCAACATCATTATATCTGCAGCCGAGAAGTTTTTGTGGCTCCAAGAGTTCATAGCAAGGACTATTATAGCTAGGATATGTCCCACCCCACAGGACTCTTCCGAGACAGTGTAGGTACCTGATTTAGATTTTTTTTAATTTACAGAAAAGCAGGTTGATTATGTTTAGTTAATGTATTTTTTGATAGTTGGTATGATATTTTATTTATTTTTGACCCACATTATTTCATTTTTTTAATCCTTATTATCCACCCGCACAGTGGGTGGCAGAATCCAGAACCAATTGTTGCGAACGCCATTACACCATATAAGAACGGTGACGCTCCAGTACAGTAGGTGACGTTAATGCACATTAACGTTGGATGGCTGCAGAAGAAGGGCGGGGGCGATAGCCGTACATGGTCCTTCGTCAACGCATTTCTATTAACGACTACGAGGGCAGGTGGGAGTGAAAGGCACTGTGTGCTAGCTAAGCCATCTAGTCCGGTACAATGCAGGTGGGGGCGACACTGTGTGCTAACTAACTAGCAACTTGTTAGCTAACACGCGGTGTCGCCCCAGCCTCCCGTCTATTGTGCTAGCGGGAAGCGTCTGTGACACGGTTTTCTCCGGTACACAGTCGGTGGGAGGCGTGGGCGACACCGTGTGCTAGCTAACCAGCAAGCTAGTGTGCTGTCTCCCCATCCTCCCATCTGCTCTGGTGGCGACACCGGTAGACCGTGTCCTTCACCCCTGCCTGTCGCGCACTGTTTTCCGTATGTCAGGTAACGATGTTGAGAGCAAGTTTATTTCCCTTTTGACCCACATTCAAGTGTCACACGCATGAATATTTGGGGAATGGCCACATGCAGGAACGCCCCAAATTGCAGGCTGCAGTTGCACAATATCGCCCTCTAGCACATTGTTTCCCAACCAGGGGTACTAGCACCCCTCTGAGAAGACGGTACTCCAGGCATAGCAAAACTCAAGTTGGTCTTACACTAACCGAAAAGGGTTGGGAATCACTGCTCTAGCAGCACAGGCCGAGGCCTGAGACGTGAAACGAACTACCCCATCTCTCAGTCGGTGAAGTAGGCAACAAGAGACGCTGCTGAAAGTGTGTTTTGCTAGATGCTGGACGAGGCATTTTTAAAACCGCCCTGCGATAGCGGCCGTGTCAACAGATATCCAAAAACAAACCATATCCGATTCTCTGAGAATGAGTACACAACTGGTAAATAGTCGTTTATATACAGGATACGCAGGGGTGAAAGTACTCTGGTACGGCACAACAGTCAAATAAATAGTTGGGGTACGCCGTACCAATAATACACGAGCCTATCACAAAACATAATGTAAAGAAAAATGTAGGCTTTTACACTATTATTTATCATTACCGCATGAAAATTAGCGATTGGACTTGAAAACGGATATAGTCTACGCTCCCAAATGCGATGTGGTTCGACGAGGACACTTGACATTTTTCCAAGGCAGAGATTAGGTGCCACCACCGAGACGCGTGCGTACACAGCAGTAGATTCTGACCAAATGTCATTGCACTTTTTGGTGTTTTGTGTAACATGTCTATTTCCATTTACCACTGTTTGGAGGCTTGAAATGTGTTGCGAGTGAATGAACGTGCGCAGATAGCCTAGTAAAGGAGCCTTTTGAAGTGATTGTTTGACAATCAGATAACATCACGACTGGTTGTATTTATGCCACGGTAAAATGTAATACGTTTAAAAAAATAAAATAATGACAGATCTTTACGACTAGGCCCACAGAGATGCTATTGAATGAATAGGGATTATATATGTAATTATTCCCATACCGGGAAGAAATTAAATCTACCTTCACCCCTGTAGGTCAGTCCAGTGGCTAGCTGCCAGTAGATATTTCTATTGCAGTAAGGTTGAAGGGCTTTGGCTAGTATTACTTAATCCGTTAGAAGGATAAAGTATGTCAAACGTTAAATGGCACAGTGATTCCCAAACTTGGTGTCGGGCCCCATGTGTGGTTCCCTGAGAAACCGGATAAACAAAGAACTTAAAAAATATATATGTTTCAATATGAACATCTCCACATGGCCCATCTTCCTTATAGGCCGACATTAAAATGCAATCGATTCCCGCGACCACCCATATGCAAAATGTATGCACGCATGACTGTAAGTCACATTGGATAAAAGCGTCTGCTAAATGGCATATATATATTAATATGAAAATCTCCACATGGCCCATATTTTTATAGGCCTACATTAAAATGCAATCAAAATGCAAACAATACAGCTCTAAAAATGTCCTACGTATTTGTTTCCGCGCTAATGCCACATGTCAGTGTGAATAATTTCTCATATGTTCAGGGCTATAACATTACAGTTGTATACCTAATAGGCTATGTGTTTGTAGTTCAACTGAGGTGTATTAACCAATGGCCGTCCAAGGTGATAATGGCTGGGATCATTTTTTGCTTTTTTTGCTTTCTCCAAATAGCGTTTTAAAAGTTTTTTTATTTGTTTAAAACTGCAGTTACGCTGACAACTGCAATGCAATGGCAGTAATGGAAAGTCTCTTCTGACTTGCCCTTCGTAAAGATGGTGATCTGAAAGCTTGTGGAGGCAATTTATCCTGCTCGTCAAATTGTCTTTTCCAGAAGGATGTTTTGGACTGAAGGAGAGGTATGTGAAAGCTTCTTGAAATTAATGTGTGCTTTAAATAGATTTAATGTGGCAAACAATAACGTTGACCTAATTCATCATACTCAAACCAAGTTCTGTTTTCTTGAGGGCGTAGTTAGGTAGGTAGTTACCAATAAAGGCGGCATTCTGAGTTAATCAACATGTTTCCTCCCGTATTTTATTACAGTGTATCTGAAATCTGTGCAAGGCTGTTGGGCAAAGACTCCCCTTACGTCGCTGAGACGTCCCCTCCACATCCATCTCCATCCCATTTAGCCACAGTAGCCATATCCTGATCACTGGCTCCAAGATGGATCCTTTGGAAAGAATGCACTTCACCACTATCGACTATGTCATATTTGCCCTCTTGCTGGTGGCATCCATGGGCATAGGGCTGTATTATGCCCTGTCAGGGGGTCGGCAGCGCACCACTCAGGAGTTCCTGCTAGCGGACCGGAGCATGAGCTGCCTTCCTGTATCCCTGTCACTTATCGCTACATTTCAGTCAGCGGTGGCTATAGTGGGCGTGCCGGCAGAGATCTATACCCATGGCACTCAGTACTGGTTCATAGGCTGTGCTTACATCTTGGGCCTATTAATTCCAGCACATGTTTTCATTCCTGTGTTCTACAGGCTGCATCTTACCAGCGCTTACCAGGTACGTACTTGTAGGTTCTTTGCAAACTTAACCCCTGATGGAGAGAAGTCTTTGGAATTAAAATATGTAGGCTAATACCAGTTGAAATGTATAGGCCTAGCTTTTAAACCCTGCTAAGGAGTTTGCATAGTATTGGTTTCTGGTAGGGAAATAAATAATGAATAAATACATTCTGAATATACTGATGTGTATATGTCACTTAGTGATAGTATTGTTTCTTTTCAGTATCTGGAACTGCGCTTTAGCAAACCAGTGCGTATCTGTGGAACACTTACCTTCATCTTTCAGACAGTAAGGTCCATACATACCAGATGCAATAATAAAGACATAAACAAGTAAAATAAAGAACTTGTAAATGTTGTTGATGATCAGTTTTTCCACTGATATGACTGCTGCTATCTCTTGCAGGTCATCTATATGGGTGTTTGTGTGTACACTCCGGCCCTAGCACTCAATGCAGGTCAGTAATTTAGGCTTTGCTTTTAGGATTTACAGACCGTGATAAGTTTTAACACTTTAATGGCGGGTTATGGCTGTCTCCAAGACATAGATTAAGCGTAGTCCAGGACTCAAATGCATCCAGGGACATTCTCAGTTTAAAGAGTTTTTTTTTAGTCCAGGACTAGGCTTAATCTGTGTCTGGGAAACTGGAAATGTTACTGTGTTTTGTGCCATGAGTAGATTATCTAGAATTATGCAAAATGCACATTATGAATGAGTAAAGGTTGCTTAATTTGGTTCCATGCTTCCCTGTAGTTACTGGCTTTGATCTATGGGGAGCAGTGCTGGCCACTGGACTGGTGTGTACACTGTATACTACTCTGGTAAGTTGTTCTTTGTCATTTTCAGAGTTTGTAAATAAGCTGTTATTACACAATGGTAAATAAACTGAAAATATGACAATCTAAAGTACAAATAAAATGTACTCATGAAAAAAAAAAGTTTAACGTTGACATTATGAAATGTCATTGCGAAGTGTCCTTTTTTCTCTCTATATCTTTAGATGTAACATCAGCCATTATAAGCTTGATGCCTATACGATAATAGGCTCTATTCCTCTGTGTTGTACCTGGTCCTGACAGGGAGGCCTGAAGGCAGTGATCTGGACAGATGTCTTCCAGACCATAGTGATGTTTGCTGGCCAGCTGGCGGTCATCGTGGTGGGGGTCCAGCAGACTGGAGGGTTAGCAGAGGTCTGGAGGAAGGTCTGGGAGGGGAACCGTATCTCTGGCATAGAGTGAGTAGACTGGTTACTATCTTCATGTATTCAAGCAATGACTGACGATCCTGTTTAAAGTTTGATTTAAGGACATCTTAAATTCCACCCACTGGCTCCAGGTCATCTACAAGTCTCTGCTAGGTAAAGCCCTGCCTTATCTCAGCTCAATGGTCACCATAGCAGCACCTAGCAGCGCGTAGCACGCGCTCCAGCAGGTATATCTCACTGGTCACCCCCAAAGCCAATTCTTCCTCTGGCCGCCTCTCCTTCCAGTTCTCTGCTGCCAATGACTGGAACGAACTGCAAAAATCACTAAAGCTGGAGACTCTTATCTCCCTCACTAGCTTTAAGCACCAGCTGTCACAGCAGCTCACAGATCACTGCACCTGTACATAGCCCATCTGTAAATATCCCATCCAACTACCTCATCCTCATCCCCATACTGTATTTATTTATTTATCTTGCTCCTTTGCACCCCAGTATGTCTACTTGCACAATCTTTTTCTACTGTATTATTGATTGCATGTTTGTTTACTCCATGTGTTGTTGTATGTGTCAAACTGCTTTGCTTTATCTTGGCCAGGTCGCAGTTGCAAATGAGAACTTGTTCTCAACTAGTCGACCTGGTTAAATAAAGGTGAAATAAAAAATTAAATAAATAAATGTTCCAGTTCTAATATTCCAATTCTATGTTCTCCCTCTTGTCATGTCTGTTCTACAGCCTGAATCCTGACCCTACGGAGAGGTACACGTTCTGGACCCTGGGGGTGGGAGGGGTCTTCCTGATGCTGTCTCTGTACGGGGTGAACCAGGCCCAGGTCCAGAGATACCTCAGCTCCAAGACTGAGAGGGAAGCCATCATGTAAGACTGCATGTACCACACTCCATACACAACACCACATTACAGTACATACACATGGATTCATGTGGTAATACCACGGTAATGGTATGGATACTGACCTATTTTAATGCGTTGTGATTCTGCAGGTCTTGCTACATGGTGTTTCCCTCTCTACAGGTAGCTCTAGCTCTGAGCTGTGTCATGGGGCTGGTCATGTTTGCACGTTACTGTGGGGAGGATCAATTTCACAAAATAGGCAACTTATCAAAAAATGAGGTCAGTAGAAGTGTGTGCTATTATTTTGGTCTTTCAGAGTGCATCATTAGAGTATTGTAGCATGTGGGTTAAGTAATCTGCAATTTAGCAGTCAGCAGATGTTTTTATTCAAATTTACCTACAGTACAGTGAGTGCATACATTTTTTGTGTCTGTGATCTCCAGTGAGAATTGAACCCACAAACCTGGTGTAGCTAGTGCCACACTCTTACCTACAATACACCAACCATTATGTGTTCTCTATCCACAGATGGTGTTATACTTTGTTATGGACATGCTGCAGGATCTACCTGGTCTGTCTGGACTGTTTATAGCTTGCGTATTTAGTGCAGCTCTCAGGTATTTCAATCAATCAATATTCTTAACACCCTTTGTCACAAAGGGCTTTACATTAACCCAGCCTAGACATCCAGAAGGGTGCTTTGGTGTTGACACTTAGTTTCATGTTTGTCTCCACAGCACCATCTCGTCAGCCTTTAACTCTCTGGCCACAGTGACCTTGGAGGACCTGATCAAACCACACTGCTCATCCATGACAGAGGCCAGGGCCACCCTGCTCTCCAAGGGACTGGGTACGTTGAGATCTCCTGGGCCCTGTCCAGAAACAACCCCTAGACCTTATCCCCTAGGACCCAGCCACTTCATGTACAGTAGATCAGATCAAGTGCCTATGGGGTAGGGACTAGGGGTTGTTTCTGAACGGGGCCCTGCTCACTGTTGACAGTGTCTCTTAACTTATTTGTAAGTTCGACATCATGCTTTCCTCACTTTACCTGTGAGATGTTTTCTAAGACGGCACTCATATAATATCAGCATTAAAGAGTGACATTTACTTTTTCTGTTTCTGAACTAGCATGTTCATATGGACTGATGTGCCTGGCTATGGCCTATTTAACCCACTTGATGAGCGATTCCGTTTTGCAAGTAAGGACAACATTTTATATATTTGAATAACTTACTGTATTTTGTTAAAACTCAAATATTATGTTTGATTCTGACATTTTTGTATTTATTTAAATTCAAGGCTGCTTTCAAAATCTTTGGAATGGTTGGTGGTCCTCTTCTTGGCATCTTCTGTCTCGGGATGTTCTTTCCTTGGGCTAACTCTACTGTAAGTACTCAATGTATATAGTGAGGGCATACATTTTTAGTATGTGAATGTGATCCCTGTGGGAATCAAACTTAGCGCCATGCCGGGTTACTCTAAAACCACTTTGTGACAACTGCTGATGTAAAAAGGTCAAGACTCAATCAATACATTTGATTGATTGAGGTACTGCGTTTCTCCAGGGTGCCCTGGCGGGTTTGGGGTCAGGCCTGGTGATGGCCTTCTGGGTGGGCATCGGGAGCATCGTAACCCGTACCTCTGGTGGTCCTGCTGCTGTGTCTCATTTCAACTGCACTGCTGTACAACTCTCAGAAAACATCACCACAGCCATAGGGACTGCACTCAATAGTACTGCTGTGCCTACTAGTACATCCAGGTAAGAGTCTTAGTGTATCATGAAAAGCTCAATAAAAATAACATGTATGTGTCATAAGAGGCAAACATCAACTAATAATCAGGTAATCTAAAAGTATTCTATTTAGTTTGCTTATAGATTTAAATGTACAGTGGGGAGAACAAGTATTTGATACACTGCCGATTTTGCAGGTTTTCCTACTTACAAAGCATGTAGAGGTCTGTAATTTTTTATCATAGGTACACTTCAAATGTGAGAGACGGAATCTAAAAAAATCCAGAAAATCACATTGTATGCTTTTTAAGTAATTAATTTGCATTTTATTACATAACATAAGTATTTGATACATCAGAAAAGCAGAACTTAATATTTGGTACAGAAACCTTTGTTTGCAATTACAGAGATCATACGTTTCCTGTAGTTCTTGACCAGGTTTGCACACACTGAGGCAAGGATTTTGGCCCACTCCTCCATACAGACCTTCTCCAGATCCTTCAGGTTTCGGGGCTGTCGCTGGGCAATATGGACTTTCAGCTCCCTCCAAAGATTTTCTATTGGGTTCAGGTCTGGAGACTGGCTAGGCCACTTCAGGACCTTGAGATGCTTCTTACGGAGCCACTCCTTAGTTGCCCTGGCTGTGTGTTACTGGTCGTTGTCATGCTGGAAGACCCAGCCACGACCCATCTTCAATGCTCTTACTGAGAGAAGGAGGTTGTTGGCCAAGATCTCGCGATACATGGCCCCATCCATCCTACCCTCAATACGGTGCAGTCGTCCTGTCACCTTTGCAGAAAAGCATCCCCAAAGAATGATGTTTCCACCTCCATGCTTCACGGTTGGGATGGTGTTCTTGGGGTTGTACTCATCCTTCTTCTTCCTCCAAACACGGCGAGTGGAGTTTAGACCAAAAAGCTCTATTTCTGTCTCATCAGACCATATGACTTTTTCCAATTCCTCCTCTCGATAATCCAGATGGTCATTGGCAAACTTCAGACGGGCCTGGACATGCGCTGGCTTGAGCAGGGGGACATTGCGTGCGCTGCAGGATTTTAATCCACGACAGCGTAGTGTGTTACTAATGGTTTTCTTTGAGACTGTGGTCCCAGCTCTCTTCAGGTCATTGACCAGGTCCTTCCGTGTAGTTCTGGGCTGATCCCTCACCTTCCTCATGATCATTGATGCCCTACGAGGTGAGATCTTGCATGGAGCCCAAGACCAAGGGTGATTGACCGTCATCTTGAACTTCTTCCATTTTCAAATAATTGCGCTAACAGTTGTTGCCTTCTCACCAAGCTGCTTGCCTATTGTCATGTAGCCCATCCCAGCCTTGTGCAGGTCTACAATTTTAGCCCTGATGTCCTTACACAGTTCTCTGGTCTTGGCCATTGTGGAGAGGTTGTAGTCTGTTTGATTGAGTGTGTGGACAGGTGTCTTTTATACAGGTAACGAGTTCAAACAGTTGCAGTTAATACAGGTAGTGGAGTGGAGAACAGGAGGGCTTCTTAAAGAAAAACAAACATGTTAGTGAGAGCCGGAATTCTTACTGGTTGGTAGGTGATCAAATACTTATGTCATGCAAATTAATTACTTAAAAATCATACAATGTGATTTTCTGGATTTTTGTTTTAGATTCCGTCTCTCACAGTTGAAGTGTACCTATGATACAAATTACAAACCTCGACATGCTTTGTAAGCAGGAAAACATGCAAAATCGTCAGTGTATCAAATACTTGTTCTCCCCACTGTATATATTTTTTTTGTCAGTGGTCTACACAATACAATACACAATGTCGAAATGGAATTATGTTTTTAGATATTTTTACAAATGAATTAAAAGCTGAAATGTTTGGAGTCAAGTATTCAACCCCTTTGTTATGGAAAGTCTAAATACGTTCAGGAGTAGAAATGTGCTCTTAACAAGTCACATAATAAGTGTGCAATAAGTGTTTAAAACTGCTGCAGGATCAGTGGGTCTCCCGCGGGCCAGTTGAGCTAACGTAGGCTAATGCAATTAGCATGAGGTTGTAAGTAACCAGAAAATTTCCTAGGGCATAAACATGTCTGATATTGGCAGACAGCTTACATTCTTGTTAATCTAACTGCACTGTCCAATTTACAGTAGCTATTACAGTGAAAGAATACCATGCTAT
Organism: Oncorhynchus mykiss; assembly: GCF_057628025.1. Lineage (NCBI taxonomy): Eukaryota > Metazoa > Chordata > Actinopteri > Salmoniformes > Salmonidae > Oncorhynchus > Oncorhynchus mykiss. The sequence goes on from NC_143040.1 coordinate 35,864,146, forward strand.
AGTTTGAAGGAGAGTGCACAGTTATGAACTAGAAAGTTATTAATAAACCAATTAGGCACATTTGGGCAGTCTTGATAAAACATTTTGACCAGAAATACAATGGTTCATTGGATCAGTCTAAAACGTTGCACATACACTGCTGCCATCTAGTGGCCAAAATCTAAATTGTGCCTAGATTCCTAAGTCGTATATTGGCCTTTCTCGTGCATTTCAACAATGATGGTACAAAAAAAATACAAAAAAACACATGGTTTTTCTTTGTATTGCTAATGTATTATATTCTCCTATATTATTTTAACAATTCCACAACCTGCCAAGTTTTTCCTTTCAAATGGTATCAAGAATATGCATATCCTTCCTTCAGGTCCTGAGCCTGGTTAGATTTAGTCGAAATTTAAAAAAGAGTCCGATCCTTAATTAACATGAATTTTTAATAAATGTAAGGTCCCTAAGTCAGACAGTGAATTTCAAACACAGATTCAACCACAAAGACCAGGGAGGTTTTCCAATGCTTTGCAAAGAATGGTACCTATTGGTAGATGAGTAAAAATACAAAGCAGCAGATATTGAATATCCCTTTGAACATGGTGAATTTATTAATTACAATTTTGGATGGTGTGTCAATACACCCAGTCACTACAAAGATACAGGTGTACTTCCTAACTCAGTTGCCGGAGTAAAAGAAAACATGCTCAGGGATTTCACCATGAGGCCAATGGTGACTTTAAAACAGTAACAGAGTTTAATGGCTGTGATGTTAGGGGAAAACAACTGAGGATAGATCAACAACATTGTAGTTACTCCACAATACTAACCTAATTGACAGGAGTGAAAAGGACGCCTGTACAGAATAAAACAGGCATCCTGTTTGCAACAAGGCACTAAAGTAATACTGCAAAAAATGTGGCAAAGCAATTCACTTTTTGTCCTGAAAACAAAATGTTTAGATCAAGTCCAATAGAACACATTACACATTACCACTCTCCATATTTTCAAGCATAGAAACAAAACAAACTGTGGAATAAGTTAAGGGTTATGAATACTTTCTGAAGGCACTGTAGATGCAAATTTGTAATACATTTTGTGATTTTATTTTAACTATGTCTTTCAACTGTTCTTTAGCCAACCAATGGGTCTGCAGAGATTCTACTCCTTATCCTTCATGTGGTACAGTGCTCTCAGCTCTTTCACTGTGGTGATCACAGGGTTGATCGTTAGCTTTCTCACAGGTAGGGGAGAGCTCTTGATCATTACCATAGAAGATGCAATTAGGGCTGGTTTTCCAGACACATATTAAACCTACTCCTGGACTAAAAAGCATGCTCAATGGAGATTGAGATTCTTCATTGAGCATGCCTTTTAATCAGGGACTACACTTAATCTCTGTCTGGTAAATTAGACCAATAATTTTCACAACAGATTCTGAATTAAGTTAATCTAATTGGTTGGATTTTATCTTTAATTTAAGGACCAATGAAAGAGGAGGATGTGACCCCAGGCACTCTGTATCCTCTGTTGGGCAACATGCTGTTCTTCGTACCAGATAACCTCAAACAAAATCTGTGCTGCGCCACCCCACTGGGGCACAGGGTAAGTCAACAGAGCACATGGGCTCATCACACTCACAGTTCAGGATTGTGTTCATTAGTGGAAACCACATCAAAAAGCAACAAAACGTTTTGCAACAAAAACAAGTATTAATTATTGGACAAGGTCTGGTCCTCAGGGCTGCGGTAAACACAGGGCTGCATTCAGCAGGCACAACATAATGGAACGTTCAGATAGAAATATGTTATGTTTGTTTGACGTGTAGAATAAGGAATCACGTCAGTTCCATTCATGATGTTTCTTTCTGCAGCATTCCACAATGTTTGCTTCCTGAAGGTTCCCCTGATGCATTTATAGCAGATGGGGGCCATGCATTCAAGATAGGCTGGAATTCAATCATTGCAGATAATAAGATTTCCACACTGCACTTACAGCAAGTGTGTACAGCAGACAAACGTTTAAAAGTCCATTGTGGAAAAACCCACCTTCTTCAATGATTGACCTCTGGCTTCAGTTAAAATATGTTATATTGTTTTGTCATTATGGCTAGCAACACTCAAGTTCTATTGTTTTGGGTCTGTGTGAGACATTTCAACAAAGCTACAGTGCCTTCAGAAAGTATTCACAACCCTGTACTTTTTACACATTTTATTGTTACAGCATCGACTCGGGTGTGAATACATATGTAAATTGAATATTTCAGTATTTAATTTTCAATAAATTAGCAAACATTTCTAAAAACATGTTTTCACTTTTGAATTCAGGGGGTATGAATACTTTCTGAAGGCACTATGTGCTATTGTATCAAGGGTACTTAATTAACATTACCCATTATCTTATCTCAAGGTGAATTAACTCTTGGTGAGTTGTTTATAGTGTATGTTTTTGTACGAGTAGCCAATCATCCAGGAATGTTCTCCTGCACAACACAAGGAAAGTAATGTTCAGGCCGACTACACAGAAGAAGAAGAAGAAGAGGAGGAGAGGCTGAACTTTCTTCCCACTTCCCCCACACCTGTTACGGAACACGAGACAACTGTGTGATGCACAGAGACACTTCCATAACCTCATGGTATGTCGTGGCACACGGGGCAGTGAAATGGTCCACACCATTTTATGTCACTGTTTTTCACAGAGGACCTGTTCTTTTCAGGAGATGTGATGTAGGGAGTGACTCTTATTTTAAAACTTTGCTTCAGGTTTGTAATTCAAGTGACTGGATAAAAAATGCACTGGGACTGTACATGTATGTATATTGTACATGGCAATACCAAATGTACGTAGAGTATTACGTATTCTGGAAATCGAAAGATAAACCCGAGGCCATATTATCTAGTTCTGAGGAATTCAGATTTGAATGGACCGGATGTATAAATTCAAAAAATCCGGTTTATGTTTCCTCTCATTACCGCACATTACCACAGATAAAGAGGAAACCCAGTGGCCGGCAGTGGGAGCAGAAGGGTTTTGGCCGACATTCTGCCAATTTTCTCAATGACCAAACATTTTATGTCCATACAGTTTTCTGTTTCTAAAACTACAATCTGTAACCAACTAAGAGGACTGCATTTTGTAGACTTTACCCTTTGCCAAAGTTTGAAAAAATTGTTTAGGAGTGCAAGGGTGAATTGAGTTATTGCACACCCACACTTTAGAATAGGCAACAGAAATATGCAAATAAATGCTAGAACGTGCCAATGGGATCTCACTAGCTTGTGCTTGTCCTGCCCACTATGATTCATTTGCTCCCATTGGAAACTACAGGCTCTGTTCAATCTTGGGTTAGTTATATCTTTGATATCACTATGCTGCTGTCAATGAGAAAATATCTTTAATTTGTGGAACTGAGTAGTTCTTTCAGTAATGTGATCTGGTGAACAACTTTGTCATGTTGGCCTGTTGTGTCGAAGCAGAAAATATTTTTGTAAAATTATACTGAGACGGTTTTGTTAGAAAAGAACATCTTAAATAAACATTTCAATGTATTCAATGTACAATTGTAAACCAAAGACAAATGTATATTTTCTAAAGCTTGACAATGGAAAGTTTTCAACTTGAAATTTAACTTGAAAGTAATGTCTTTCTTTTATGGCTGCTAGTTGAGGTATCTTTATTGTGGCTGTTGCACATTTGTTCTAAATACTTACTTTTATGTTCGCTAACTGGACAGGCAAACGCTGCCAAGTACTAAACGGTAAACCAATCAGAACTCGTCTGCTAATCACTTTCTCCGTACTTAAGGTACATAATCACAGCTGGTGACAGTTTAGTTATATAAATGTGATACCATCAATGCAATCTGTAAAATAACTCCCAACTTTACTTAGAACGCAGCAACCCTAGCAGCTAGCTACAACAAGTAGAACTGTTGCTAGCTATCAGTAGCATATAGCTTTACCACTACTAGCATGTCGTTCCAGTACAGGGAGCGTTGGCTATCATTATCCAAAGTAATAACAATGTCTCTATCCTTAACCTAGTTGTTGTCATTATTCAAACGGTAAGGATGGTCATTTTCTAACCTCATAAACTACAATCCTTTGATTCATTCTTGTCCCTCACCTTTATCTCCCATGAGCAGTTCAGCTCTCCTCTCATGTGACCTACTCCCAAAGATCAAACAAGTGCTATTCACCAAGCATGGTCTTCGCTGATTCAGTCGCCTGTGAGGAGGACTATCCTACTGCAGTTTTAACTAGAACTGCAATCACTATTAGACATTGTGGCCCCATATGCATTTGCCGGTTGTCTATCCTTTGAGTTTAGTCGTGTACTGTCTACACAATCTAGTGCATTTATTGTTATTATTTTTTTTATTGAACCTTTATTTAACTAGGCAAGTCAGTTAAGAACAAATTCTTATTTTCAATGACGGCTTAGGAACAGTGGGTTAACTGCCTTGTTCAGGGGCAGAACGACAGATTTTTACCTTGTCAGCTCGGGGATTCAATCTTGCTACCTTTCGGTTACTAGTCCAACGCTCTAACCACTAGGCTACCTGCCGCCCCGGTAACACCTATGTGAGAATGCTATTTATTGACTACAGCTCAGTGTTCAACACCATAGTGCCCTCAAAGCTCATCAATAAGCTAAGGACCCTGGGACTAAACACCTCCCTCTGCAACTGGATCCTGGCCATCCTGACGGGCCGTTGTTACCTACCTGAAGGGTAGGTAACAACACATCCGCCACGCTGATCCTCAACACGGGGGCCACCTCAGTGGTACGTGCTTAGTCCCCTCCTGTACTCCCTGTTCAGTCATGACTGCATGGACAGGCACGACTCAAACACCATCATTAAGTTTGCCGATGACACAACAGTGCTACCACTGTAGGCCTGATAAACGACAACGATGAGACGGCCTATAGGGAGGTCAGAGACCTGGCCGTGTGGTGCCAGGACAACAACCTCCCTCAACGTGATCAAGACAAAGGAGATGAGTGTTTACTACAGGAAAAAGAGGACCGGGCACATCCCCCATTCTCATCGACGGGATTGCAGTGGAACAGGTTGAGATCTTCAAGTTCCTTGGTGTCCACATCACCAACAAACTAACATGGTCCAAGCACACCAACACAGTCATGACGAGGGCACAACAAAACCTATTCCCCCTCAGGAGACTGAAAAGATTTGGCATGGGTCCTCAGATCCTCAAAAGGTTCAACAGCTGCACCATCGTGAGCATCCTGACTGGTTGCATCACTGCCTGGTATGGCAACTGCTCAGCCTCCGACTGCAAGGCACTACAGGGGGTAGTGCGAACGGCCTAATACATTACTGGGGCCAAGCTTCCTGCCATCTAGGACCTCTATACCAGGCGGTGTCAGATGAAGGACCTAGAAATTGTCAAAGACTCCAGCCACCCTAGTCAAAGACAGTTCTCTCTGTTACTGGTACCGCGGGCCAAATCTAGGTCCAAGAGGCTTCTAAACAGCTTCTACCCCCAAGCCATAAGATTCCTGAACATCTAATCAAATGACTACCCAGACTATTTGCATTGCCACCCCCACCCCCCTATTTTACACCGCTGCTACTCTCTGTTGTTATCATCTATGCATAGTCACTTTAATAACTCTACTTACATATACATATTACCTCAACTAACCGGTGCCCCCGCACATTGACTCTGTACCGGTACCCCCCTGTATATAGTCTCGCTATTGTTATTTTACTGCTGCTCTTTAATTACTTGTTACTTTTATTTGTTATTCTTATCTGTATTTTTTTTAAACTGCATTGTTGGTTAGGGGCTCGTTAATAAGCATTTCACTGTAAGGTTGTACGTCTGTTGTATTCGGCGCATGTGACTAATAAAATTAGATTTATTATACATTCATGGGGAATGGAAATAAATATTACTTATTAAAGTACTTATGTTATTAACCCCTAATATTCCCTGTATATACCCTCTATGCATTCAGGATACCTATGATAAGTGAGGAATACACTCTCTGAACAGTCTACCTAAGACTGACCTGCAACAGAGCCTCAAGAACAGGAAGCATACATAGTACAGTACAGAAACACCTCTGAATTAAAAGGACAACTACACTCTCCAATTCGCCCCCCCCCCCCCCCCCCCCCCCAATTTGTCTGAAGACCTCATAAATGGTAGGTTGATGTGGTTTAAGCGTTGATGTGGACGAAAAGTTTGGATATTGAGAGTGAAAACCTGAAAATATAGGAAAACAGCATTTTTCCCACATGGCGCCTTGCCGTTGGGCAGGCAATTTGAGAAATGTTGGTAAAGTTAGATTATACCCACTTAATTTCTAGAAGATGCTCTAACAAGCATGTGTATCTGAAGTTGTGTCTTCTTCAACTCTAAAAATCCAGGCTGTATCACAACCAGCCGTGATTGGGAATCCCATAGTGCGGCTTACAATTGACCCAGCGTCGTCCAGGTTTGGCCGGTGCAGGCCGTCATTATAAATAAGAATCTGTTCTTAACTGACTTGCCTAGTTACATTTGTGTTCCTTTTGTCCAGGTGGGAAAGGGCTGTGTGGAGTGCAATAGAGATTGCATCATCTGTGGATCTATTGGGGCGGTATTCAAATTGGAGTGGGTCTAGGGTTTCTGTAAAAAGGGTGTTGATGTGAGCCATGACCAGCCTTTCAAGGCACTTCATGGCTACAGACGTGAGTGCTACGGTTCGGTAGTCATTTAGGCAGATTACCTTATTGTTCTTGGGCACAAGCACTATGGTGGTCTGCTTGAAACATTTTGGTATTACAGACTCAGACAGGGAGAGGTTGAAAATGTCAGTGAAGACACTTGCCTGTTGGTCAGCGTATGCTCACAGTACACCTCCTGGTAATCCGTCTGACCCTGCAACCTTGTGAATGTCGATCTGTTTAAAGGTCTTACGCCCATCGGTCTTACCCACATATACAATATTCAAATGAATATGAAGATACCCATTAATATTAAATGACAATAATAATAAAGGTTTTAGAATAGTTTCAACAATACAGGATTAAATATGTACATGTTAACTTAGTTAATCAATGTTTATATTTTTCCTTAAGGTTGATATTGATGTCTGCCCAGGCTCTGAAGAAATACACTTTGTTCCAGGTCCAGGATCCACAAACCCAAAACCTTATACGAGCAGTACTACTTTATTTTTTTAATCCGTTATTTTACCAGGTAAGTTGACTGAGAACATGTTCTCATTTGCAGCAACGACCTGCAATAGTTACAGGGGAGAGGGATGAATGAGCCAATTGTAAACTGGGGATTATTTGGTGACGGTTTGAGGGCCAGATTGGGAATTTAGCCAGGACACCGGGGTTAACACCCCTACTCTTACAATAAGTGCCATGGGATCTTTAATGACCTCAGAGAGTCAGGACACCCGTTTAACGTCCCATCCGAAAGACGGCACCCTACACAGGGCAGTGTCCCCAATCACTGCAATTGGGGACATTGGGACATTTTTTGACATTTTTTGTTTTTTAGACCAGAGGAAAGAGTGCCTCCTACTGGCCCTCCAACACCACTTCCAGCAGCATCTGGTCTCCCATCCAGGAACTGACCAGGACCAACCCTGCTTTGCTTCAGAAGCAAGCCAGCAGTGGTATGCAGGGTGGTATGCTGAGGAAACAACACAAGACAGAGGGATTACTTCTTATCCAAGTTTCATCAATTGCAGTTTATTTAGAGCATAATAGCTATGGAGAGGGTTCTATGCCATCCGTATACTTCTATACCATCCAGTCTGAGGGGACTAACATGGTGAACAGGGTGGAATAGACCTACCTTCTAGTCTGAGGGGACTATCATGGTGAACAGGGTGGTGTAAACCTACCTTCTAGTCTGAGGGGACTATCATGGTGAGTAGGCAGTGTTGGGAGTAGTTCAACAACTAATTTAATTACATTTTTCAGTAGTTGAACTAAATTAAAATCTTGGAAGTGTTTTCAGTAATTCATTATTTATTTTGCCATGTAGCAGTGTAGCTAACTACTGGAACTACACACAACTTTTTTTTTTACAGAAATCAAATATGGGTGACGTAGGCAATAATTTCCTTTCTTTTTCAGCATCAAACCTGTATAATTTTCACTTGAAATGTTTTTGTTTTGTTTTGTTTGATAGGACAAATTGCAGTGAACTATATTTTTCATAGTTAAGTGAACAATTTTTCTTAAGGGTCGCTTTAGTGTAGCTTAAAATCTTCCAGTGTGAAGTAATAGCTCGGTAAACTACATTTTCAGAGTAGCTGTCCCAACACTGAAAAGGAAAGTGAACATGTAATGAAATCAAAGTTTATTTGTCACGTGCGCCGAATACAACAGGTGTTTCACCTTACAGTGAAATGCTTACTTACAGGCTCTAACCAATAGTGCAAAAAAGGTATTAGGTGAACAATAGGTAGGTAAAGAAATAAAACAACAGTAAAAAGACAGGCTATATACAGTAGTGAGGCTACTGGGTCTGGTTCTGCAGTATCACCATTTCTGCCCTGCTGTTGATGCCAATAACTTCCGCCATGTCCTTGTCCTGCATGTTCTCTATGTAGGCTCTACACTGGGACCAGCTAGCATTGAAGAAAATATAATGTAAGAATAACAGACAAATACAGTTTTGCTTGAAGTTATTTTAAAGTATTGTCTGTAATATTTCATAATGTGACATACAGTGCCAGTCAAAGGTTTGGACACACCTGCTCATGCAAAGGCTTTTCTTAATTTTTTTCTATTTTCTAAATTGTAGAATAATAATGAAGACATCAAAACTATGAAATAACACATATGGAATCATGTAGGAAACAAAGTGTGAAACAAATCAAAATATATTTTACATTTTAGATTCTTCAAAGTAGCCACCTTTTGCCTCGATGACAGCTTTGCACACTATTGGCCTTCTCTCTACCAGCTTCACCTGGAATGCTTTTCCAACCGTCTTGAAGGAGTTCCCACATATGCTGAGCACTTGATGGCTGCTTTTCCTTTACTGTACGGTCCAACTCATCCCAAACCATCTCAATTGGGTTGAGGTTGGGTGATTGTGGAGGCCAGGTCCATTAATCTCCTTCTTGGTCAAATAGCCCTTACATAGCCTGGAGGTGTGTTGGGTCATTGTCCTGTTGAATAACAAATGATAGTCCCACTAAGTGCAAACCAGATGGGATTTTGTATCGCTGCAGAATGCTGTGGTAGCCATGCTGGTTAATTGTGCCTTGAATTCAAAATAAATCATGCACAGTGTCACCAGCAAGGCAACACACACGGTTGGAACCAAACATGTCAAATTTTGACTCATCAGACCAAAGGACAGATTTCTACCGGTCTAATGTCCATTCCTCGTGTTTCTTGGCCTTATCAAGTCTCTTCTTATTATTGGTGTCCCATAGTAGTGGTTTCTTTGCTGCAATTCGACAATGAAGGCCTAATTCACGCAGTCTCCTCTGAACAGTTGATGTTGAGATGTGTCTGATACTTGAACTCTGTGTAGCGTTTATTTGGGCTGCAATTTCTGATGCTGGTAACTCTAATGAACTTATCCTCTACAGCAGAGGTAACTCTGGGTCTTCCTTTCCTGTGGTGGTCCTCATGAGAGCCAGTTTCATCATAGCGCTTGATGGTTTTTCTGACTGCACTTGAAGAAACTTTCAAAGTTCTTGAAATGTTCCATATTGACCGACCTTCATGTCTTAAAGTAATGATAGTCTGTCATTTCTCTTTGCTTATTTGAGCTGTTCTTGCTAAATCTGGACCATTTTCTGTATACCACCCCTACCTTGTCAACACAACTGATTGGCTCAAACGCATTAAGAAGGAAATAAATTCCACAAATTAACTTTTAACAAGGCACACCTGTCAATTGAAATGCATTTCAGGTGACTACCTCATGAGAGAACGGCAATAGTGTGCAAAGCTGTCATCAAGGCCAAAGGGTGGTTACTTTGAAGAATCTCAAATATAAAATGTATTTAGATTTGTTTAACACTTTTTTGGGGGTTACTACATGATTCCATATGACATCACAATTATACTATTGATTGTTGTATCAGTGTGTTAAAGAAGCAAAGGCTAAAGAGCAGAGTCTTCTGGGCTGCATTTTATCTTACAGAATCTCCTCTGCCACCTCTCCACTGGGACTCATGGTGTGAAGGAGGCTCCACCGCTATCTACAGGACAGGAAGTGAAGTTGCTGTATTTTCAACCGAGGCTCTCCAGCTATCGTCAGGAACAGAATCATTAGCAATGGATATGTAATACCAATAGATATTGTTGTGTGCTGTGTAGAATCTCAAGAAGAGACAAAGCCCCTCAGACGATGGCAATTTGACTGGTTCACTCATGGGTACACCATACAAATAACATCCCTAACTATACTGTGTGCACAAAACATTAGGGACATGTCTTTCCATGACACAGACTGACCAGGTGAATCCAGGTGAAAGCTATGATCCTTTATTGATGTCACGTGTTAAATCCACTTCCATCAGTGTAGGAGGAGACAGGGTAAAGAAGTATTTTTAAGCCTTGAGACAACTGAGACATTGTGTATGTGTGCCATTCAGAGCGCGAAGGGGCAAGATAAAATATTTAAGTGCCTTTGAACGGGATATGGTAGTAGGTGCAAGGCGCACCGGTTAGAGTGTGTCAAGAACTGCAACACTGCTGGGTTTTTCATGCTCAAGAGTTTCCCATGTGTATCAAGAATGGTCCACCACCCAAAGGATGTCCAGCCAACCTGACACAATTGTGTGTCAACATGGGCCAGCATCACTGTGGAACGCTTTCGACACCTTGTAGAGTCTGTGCCCCAACGAATTGAGGCTGTTCTGAGGGCAAAATGGGGTGCAACTCAATATTAGGGAGTTGTTTCTAATGTTTTGTACACTCAGTGTATACTTCTATAGGTGGTTCGACCTCTAATGGTGAGCTGTGGGACTGAAGACCTTGATGGCTCTGCAGGATGGAGGCAGGGAACACTGGGTCTGGTTTAGCGTACAGCCACAGACAGAAATGAGGGTCCAGGTATGAGCCATTTCATTTCAACCTGAGGAGGGATGAAAGACACTTAACGCACTCAGATCTGTGAAGCGGCATCCATCTACAGCTGGGTCCTGTGTGCTGCCGGCACCTGAGAGGACCACACCTCGAGATAATCTCATAGGACCCTCTTGTGCTTCGACATGGTTTCAACAAACATATTACATCATTAGTTGTCTCACACAGCATTAGCCATTGACATAAATATTATATTAACTCATAAAACATGCAAAAATAAAAGTTCAAAACAGTGTGGTGCACCAATACGTTCTGTTGTCCACTCAGAGCTTGACCACGGTTTGCAGTCTAGGCACAAAGCAAGCAGCCAGGTGGCAGGTCTGCGGGAAGAGCCAGCGGCCCTTGAGGACCTGGGCCTTGTAGATGAGCTACTCTGCCCTTAGGACCTGACCCAGAGACACCATGTCCAGGTGCAGCTGCTGCCCCTCGGCTCCTGGGCCAGACACCGGTGGGAGGCTGGGTCCGTGCCTAGACGAGGAAAATAAGGACACTACACCATATTCTCGATGAATTGCAAAGGTGTAAAATAACCTTTAAGTGTCCCTGTGCCCATCCCAAGTCCTACTAGTGGGAGAGAGGGTAAGAAAAACAGCCTTACTCCAAGGTTATTGCACACAATTAATCCAGTATTAGATATTGACAGTGACAGTGTGACTGCCTCAAATCAATAGTTGGAAACTGTTTTTATCAGGTATATTTGACAATAATATTGTGAATACCCCCCCACCCCAAGTGTTTATGAAGGTAAAAGGTATGCTTAGGAAGAATTAAGCATGTTTATGTTCACTTGCCTTATTTCTGAAATGTCGCTCTATTCCAGAGCACCTTAAGCTGGAACTGCTTTCTCTAACAGAGGCAAAACTTTATTTAAATCAGCTGTGGAATTCTACAATTTTACAACACAAAATAAGAACAAATTGTTTACATAAACAAAATGTTACCCACAGTCAACAGAGAGCACATTTATCAAAGTGTGTGTGTGCACGCGAATGTGTTTGTACAGATGTAGGATCGTAATTTGACCACTCCGGAAATGTAAACTTGTGGCGCATTTGAGTTTTAAAAAGGCTTCTAAAGTTTGTAGTTTACACTGAAATTTCAGACTTAATTTGCCTTAATGAGAAATGTATCAACCCCGACAAAAATGTCCATTAATTATAATCCACATAGTAATTCACATTTCCTGTTGCCGCAGGATTGTTTCTTGCATCATCATCTTTCTTCCATCTCTTCTTCCACATCAATCAATCTCCACCCTTTATCTGACATTACTGAGCTTGGAGCCCTCTGAACAACACATCTTGGTAAAGGAGTCAATGTACCCAGTAAAGGTGCTAGGGACTAGGTAGTAGAGCCTCCTCATCTCCTGCAGGTACTGAGCATCCATCTGTGGTGGATATCCACACACACTCTGGCTACCTTGTTCTGAAGGACCTGGGAGCTTATAAACAATTTCAGAAATTGGGTTATCAGCAGGGGATCCAGATTCTGGACGTAATCTTCATGTCTAAAAGTAACCTTAAGTTTGAGTTTATTTCATGTACACATTTGCAGCTAGAAGTTGAATGAATGAATTTATTTAACCTTTATTTAACCAGATAAGTCAATTGAGAACCAATTTTCATTTACAATAATGACCTGGCCAAGAGGCATAACTTTGACAGGACAACCACTAAACATAAATAAAACACACTATACAGAGGAAAGGTACAAATTCATCCAATATACAACAATAAGAAATATTGACAGTAGGTTAGACCAGAAAAAGTCTAAGTCAACACAGCAGATTTAATGATCAGCAGGTACAGTGATCAGATAGTAGCTCAGTTAGTGTTTTTGAAGGAGTGTGGTGGAATGAATGTGCCAAGGATCTTTTGCAGCTCGTTCCAGCAGTAGGCAACGGAAAACTGGAATGAATGACGGCCAAAGGAAGTGCAGGCTTTGGAATGACCAGTGTGATATCTACCAGAGTGCAGGTTGCTGAGGAGTGAGCTGAGGTAGAGGGGGGACTTGCCTACTTGTAAATAAATTGGTACCAGTGGGTCTGGCGTCATGGTGACGGGAGACAGTTGACCCAGGGTTCAAAGGACACAGAGATGAGTGTTGAAGGGGGCACTGGTAACAAAGCAGATGGTAGTGTGGTAAATTACGTGTAGTTTATTAAGAGAGGTTTTGAGGGCAGCACCTCATTCTCCTGTACTGGGTGGAAGGAGAAGCGGGGGGGGGGGGGGGGGGGGAGTGCTCTGAGGGAGAACTCAAAGGGGGACAGGGGCAGCATGGCTGGCAGTGGGAGTAACAAAGTGCTTGTTGAAACTCAAATCCAATTTTATTGGTCACATACAGATATTTAGCAGATGTTATTGCGGGTGTAGCGAAATGCTTGTGTTCCTAGCTCCAACAGTGCAGTAGTATCTAACAATTCACAACAATACACACATATCTAAAAGTAAAATAATGGAATGAAATATAAATATTAGGACGAGCAATGTCGGAGTGGCATTGACTAAAATACAGTAGAATAGAATATAGTATTTACATATGAAATGAGTAAAGCAGTATGTAAACATTATTAAAGTGACTAGTGTTCCATTATTAAAGTGACCAGTGAACCCTGCAGCCTCTAAGGTGCAGGGTTGAGTAACCGGGTGGTAGCCGGCTAGCTTTTTAATAATCTACTGGAGAAGGAAAGAAAATCACAACTTTTAATGCTGTTGTTTTTAATGTGAGAGCTCTGATGAGTATGATTTCCAGTGTACAGTATGTATTACATACGGTAAATAAAGTTGAACTTGAACGCAATACTCTTGAATGGTACGATGTGAAAAGTGTATGGATGCTTGCTGCACTCCATCGGGGTAAAGGTGTGAGCAGACCATTGTGTATGAGACTCTCTGTGCCAGGAACCAACTCATCCCGGGGAACGATGAGATCCACAATGTACTTGAAGATCATACGATTCCACGCCGGTAAAGACACACCTGGAATATTCAGAGACAAAAGCAAGTTTGATGGAAGAGGGATCTTCTTTCTCCAATATAGAAAATGTAATGGATTTAAATTATTATTGGGCTATATTAATTATTCTATTCACATGCCGCAAGGTGCGCCTTCAAACAACTTGTGGATCAGCGTTTGGATGCTTGTGCAACATTCAATAGCCTTTTGTCTTTAGTAGTTTGCAGGAAATCATCAGTCATCCACATGGTTGAGGACTCCTCCAACTGCCCAGGCATATAGTATTAAAAGACAAACAGCTTCCCAGGAACAGTCGTGAGTTTTTCGGGAGTTTTCTGTAGAAACCACTTGTTATCCTCCCTGTGTAAGATTGCAAATACACAGTAACTTTACCAAAGCTGAATGAAGATAATATAGTTACTACAAAAACAGCAACAGACTTCAGTTACACTTACCTTTTTTCTGTGGAATCAATGTCTGCAGAGGTCTTCCCGATTTCTTCCTCTGACAATGGCTCAAGATTTCGTCCTGTGCCACCACAGAACATGTCTGCATAGGAAACAACACAAAATCCATGCAAATAGACAGAAAAGTAGAAGAATCAATCAACACCTGCATGAAGTTGATGACAGCCCCCGGGATGCTGCAGAGGGTCATGACTATAGACATTTCTGGAATCTGGATGTTGAGCAGCTTCTGGTGCTTCTATCCAAATGTCAGCCCCTGAGCTTCCAGTCAAGGTCAACTGGATCCTGGAGGGGAGAAATATCATAAAAGTTGATACTACTCAAAATATTCTCACTTAGTATAACCAACTACTGTATGACTATGATGATGATAATGGTTCATTGTATTTCGTTTCATGGGTACTATGGCAGCTAAAAGCTGAATTACAGTAAAACATACAATAAACATTTAAATGAATAAGATGAGATACAACAAATTGAACAAAATCAAAACATCTGGGAGGCAAGAATGGATGTAGAATGGTCTGAGCGGTGGAGGGAGGAGGGTGCATTCTTGGCCACAGCCGCAGCTAGGGAGTTCAGTGGTCATATCAGAGTCAGAGACAGGTCCGCAGCCGTCAGCACACATCACTGTCCCCGACGTCCTCAGTCTCTCCTTATGGACTCCGTAGGTCGCTGGCTAGCTAGCTACTCCTCTACAGTACCGATGTGTAGCACACACGGAAGTGTAGCCATTTGCGCCGGAAAGCCCACCACACATCGGTTATCATGAGAGTAGTTGTACTCATATTTACGGTTCAGTGCTAACTCCGCAATCCACTTGCTGCACTTCTCAGTGCCTCTCAAGCTGTTAAAGTCGATGTCCACATTCAAAAAAAAAAAACAGCTCCCAGTTCCAACTACTCCAGCTACTCCCAGTTCCAGCTTTTTTAGCTAGCTAGCAGAATTTAAAAAACGGACATTCCAGCATCACAGTGTTGAAAAACCCATACAAAATTACCAGATTATTAATCAATTAATATTTAACTATCAGGGGAAAAAAGAAGTTAATACATTTTTTAAATTAAAAACAACTACAGTGCCTTCAGAAAGTACTCACACCCCTTGACTTTTTCCACATTTTATTGTATTACAGCCTGAATGAAAAAAAGTATTACATTGAGATTTGTTGTCACTGACCTACACACAATACCTCACAATGTCAAAGTTGAATAATGTTTTTCCAAATATTTTCATTTGTAATTATTTCCTAATTACAAATGAAACGCTGAAATGTTTTCAGTCAATAAGTACTCAACCCCTTTGTTATGGCAAGCATAAATAAGTTGCATGGACTCAATCTGTGTGCAATAGTAGTGTTTTACATTATTTTTGAATGACTACCTCATCTCTATACCCCACTCATACAATTATCTGTAAGGTCCCTCAGTCGAGCAGGGAATTTCAAACACAGATTCAACCACAAAGACCAGAGAGGTCAATAATAATAATAATAATACTCTTAGTAAACATAGTCATCTTTAATTTATAATCTGTAGAAACTATGAGAATAGAAAGGCTCAGTGTTACGGTGAGTGAATGAGGACCCAAAAGCGAACTAACTTAAACAGAGCTTCTTTAATAACCAAACATAGGTAGGCTCAGATAGACCGGCAGATTCCGACAGGACAGGACAAGGTTACAGCAAACATGACGATAGTCTGGCTCAGGCATGAAACACAACAAACAAGAATCCGACAAGGACAGGAACAAAAACAGAGAGAGATATAGGGGACTAATCAGAGGGATAAGGGGAACAGGTGGGAGAAGGGGTGACGAGGTAGTCAAGAGGAGACAAGGAACAGCTGGGGGAAAGCGGGGGAGAAAAGGTAACCTAATACGACCAGCAGAGGGAGACAGGGTGAAAGGAAAGGACAGAAAGACACAACATGACAATACATGACAGTACCCCCCCACTCACCGAGCGCCTCCTGGCGCACTCGAGGAGGAAACCTGGCGGCAACGGAGGAAATCCTCGATCAGCGCACGGTCCAGCACGTCCCGAGAGGGAACCCAACTCCTCTCCTCAGGACCGTACCCCTCCCAATCAACGAGGTACTGGTGACCACGGCCCCGAGGACGCATGTCCAAAATCCTGCGGACCCTGTAGATGGGTGCGCCCTCGACAAGGATGGGGGGGGGGGGGGGAAGACGAGCGGGGGCGCAAAGAACGGGCTTAATACAGGAGACATGGAAGACCGGGTGGACGCGACGAAGGTATCGCGGAAGAAGAAGTCGAACTGCGACAGGATTAATGACCCGAGAAATACGGAACGGACCAATGAACCGCGGGGTCAACTTGCGAGAAGCCGTCTTAAGGGGAAGGTTCTGAGTGGAGAGCCAAACTCTCTGACCGCGACAATATCTAGGACTCTTAGTTCTACGCTTATTAGCAGCCCTCACAGTCTGCGTCCTATAACGGCAAAGTGCAGACCTGACCCTCTTCCAGGTGCGCTCGCAACGTTGGACAAAAGCCTGAGCGGAGGGGACGCTGGACTCGGCGAACTGAGATGAGAACAGCGGAGGCTGGTACCCGAGGCTACTCTGAAAAGGAGATAGCCCGGTCGCAGACGAAGGAAGCGAGTTGTGGGCGTATTCTGCCCAGGGGAGCTGTTCTGACCAAGACGCAGGGTTGCGAAAAGAAAGACTGCGTAAGATGCGACCAATAGTCTGATTGGCCCGTTCTGCTTGACCGTTAGACTGGGGGTGAAAGCCGGAAGAGAGACTGACGGAAGCCCCAATCAAACGGCAAAACTCCCTCCAAAATTGAGACGTGAATTGCGGACCTCTGTCCGAAACGACGTCTGACGGAAGGCCATGAATTCTGAAAACATTCTCGATGATGATTTGTGCCGTCTCTTTAGCAGAAGGAAGCTTAGCAAGGGGAATGAAATGAGCCGCCTTAGAGAACCTATCGACAACCGTAAGAATAACAGTCTTCCCCGCTGACGAAGGCAGTCCGGTGACAAAATCTAAGGCGATGTGAGACCACGGTCGAGAGGGAATGGGAAGCGGCCTGAGACGGCCGGCAGGAGGGGAGTTACCGGACTTAGTCTGCGCGCAGACCGAACAAGCAGCCACGAAACGACGCGTGTCATGCTCCCGGGTGGGCCACCAAAAACGCTGGCGAATGGAAGCAAGCGTACCCCGAACGCCAGGGTGGCCGGCTAACTTGGCAGAGTGAGCCCACTGAAGAACGGCCAGACGAGTAGGAACGGGAACGAAAAGAAGGTTCCTAGGACAAGCGCGCGGCGACGGAGTGTGAGTGAGCGCTTGCTTTACCTGCCTCTCAATTCCCCAGACAGTCAACCCGACAACACGCCCCTCAGGGAGAATCCCCTCGGGGTCAGTGGAGGCTACTGAAGAACTGAAGAGACGAGATAAAGCATCAGGCTTGGTGTTCTTAGAGCCCGGACGATAAGAAATCACGAACTCGAAACGAGCGAAAAACAGCGCCCAACGCGCCTGACGCGCATTAAGTCGTTTGGCAGAACGGATGTACTCAAGGTTCCTATGGTCAGTCCAAACGACAAAAGGAACGGTCGCCCCCTCCAACCACTGTCGCCATTCGCCTAGGGCTAACCGGATGGCGAGCAGTTCGCGGTTTCCCACATCATAGTTACGTTCCGACGGCGACAGGCGATGAGAAAAATACGCGCATGGGTGGACCTTGTCGTCAGAGAGGGAGCGCTGAGAAAGAATGGCTCCCACGCCCACCTCTGACGCGTCAACCTCGACAACAAACTGTCTAGAGACGTCAGGTGTAACAAGGATAGGAGCGGATGTAAAACGATTCTTGAGGAGATCAAAAGCTCCCTGGGCGGAAACGGACCACTTAAAGCACGTCTTGACAGAAGTAAGGGCTGTGAGAGGAGCTGCCACCTGACCGAAATTACGGATGAAACGACGATAGAAGTTCGCGAAGCCGAGAAAGCGCTGCAGCTCGACGCGTGACTTAGGGGCGGGCCAATCAATGACAGCTTGGACCTTAGCGGGATCCATCTTAATGCCTTCAGCGGAAATAACAGAACCGAGAAATGTGACGGAGGAGGCATGAAAAGTGCACTTCTCAGCCTTCACAAAAAGACAATTCTCTAAAAGGCGCTGGAGGACACGTCGAACGTGCTGAAGATGAATCTGGAGTGACGGTGAAAAAATCAGGATATCGTCAAGGTAAACGAAAACAAAGATGTTCAGCATGTCTCTCAGGACATCATTGACTAATGCCTGAAAGACAGCTGGAGCGTTAGCGAGGCCGAAAGGAAGAACCCGGTATTCAAAGTGCCCTAACAGAGTGTTAAACGCCGTCTTCCACTCGTCCCCCTCCCTGATGCGCACGAGATGGTAAGCGTTACGAAGGTCCAACTTAGTGAAAAACCTGGCTCCCTGCAGGATCTCGAAGGCTGAAGACATAAGAGGAAGCGGATAACGATTCTTAACTGTTATGTCATTCAGCCCTCGATAATCTATGCAGGGGCGCAGAGACCCGTCCTTCTTCTTGACAAAAAAAAAACCCCGCTCCGGCGGGAGAGGAGGAGGGGACTATGGTACCGGCGTCAAGAGCTACAGACAAATAATCCTCGAGAGCCTTACGTTCGGGAGCCGACAGAGAGTATAGTCTACCCCGGGGGGGAGTGGTTCCCGGAAGGAGATCAATACTACAATCATACGACCGGTGTGGAGGAAGAGAGGTGGCCCTGGACCGACTGAACACCTTGCGCAGATCGTGATATTCCTCCGGCACCCCTGTCAAATCACCAGGCTCCTCCTGTGAAGAAGAGACAGAGGAAACAGGAGGGATAGCAGACATTAAACATTTCACATGACAAGAGACGTTCCAGGAGAGGATAGAATTACTAGACCAATTAATGGAAGGATTATGACAAACTAGCCAGGGATGGCCCAAAACAACAGGTGTAAAAGGTGAACGAAAAATCAAAAAAGAAATGGTTTCGCTATGATTACCAGAAACAGTGAGGGTTAAAGGTAGCGTCTCACGCTGAATCCTGGGGAGAGGACTACCATCCAGGGCAAACAAGGCCGTGGACTCCCTTAACTGTCTGAGAGGAATGTCATGTTCCCGAGCCCAGGTCTCGTCCATAAAACAGCCCTCCGCCCCAGAGTCTATTAAGGCACTGCAGGAAGCTGACGAACTGGTCCAGCGTAGATGGACCGACAAGGTAGTGCAGGATCTTGAAGGAGAGAGGAGTAGTAGCGCTCACCAGTAGCCCTCCGCTTACTGATGAGCTCTGGCTTTTACTGGACATGAAGTGACAAAATGACCAGCAGAACCGCAATAGAGACAGAGGCGGTTGGTGATTCTCCGTTCCCTCTCCTTAGTCGAGATGCGGATACCTCCCAGCTGCATAGGCTCAGCTCCCGAGCCGGCAGAGGAAGATGGTAGTGATGCGGAGAGGGGGGCAACGGAGAACGCGAGCTCCTTTCCACGAGCTCGGTGACGAAGATCAACCCGTCGCTCAATGCGAATAGCGAGTTCAATCAGGGAATCCACGCTGGAAGGGACCTCCCGGGAGAGAATCTCATCCTTTACCTCTGCGCGGAGACCCTCCAGAAAACGAGCGAGCAAAGCCGGCTCGTTCCAGCCACTGGAGGCAGCAAGAGTGCGAAACTCAATAGAGTAGTCTGTTATGGATCGATTACCTTGACATAGGGAAGACAGGGCCCTGGAAGCCTCCTCCCCAAAAACAGATCGATCAAAAACCCGTATCATCTCCTCCTTAAAGTCCTGATACTGGTTAGTACACTCAGCCCTTGCCTCCCAGATTGCCGTGCCCCACTCACGAGCCCGTCCAATAAGGAGAGATATGACGTAGGCGACACGAGCAGTGCTCCTGGAGTAAGTGTTGGGCTGGAGAGAAAACACAATATCACACTGGGTGAGGAACGAGCGGCATTCAGTGGGCTCCCCAGAGTAACACGGCGGGTTATTGATTCTGGGCTCCGGAGATTCGAAAGCCCTGAAAGTGGCCGGTGGATCGAGGCGGAGATGGTGAACCTGTTCTGTGAGGTTGGAGACTTGGGTGGCCAGGGTCTCAACGGCATGTCGAGCAGCAGACAATTCCTGCTCGTGTCTGCCTAGCATCGCTCCCTGGATCTCGACGGCTGAGTGGAGAGGATCCGAAGTCGCTGGGTCCATTCTTGGTCGGATTCTTCTGTTACGGTGAGTGAATGAGGACCCAAAAGCGAACTAACTTAAACAGAGCTTCTTTAATAACCAAACATAGGTAGGCTCAGATAGACCGGCAGATTCCGACAGGACAGGACAAGGTTACAGCAAACATGACGATAGTCTGGCTCAGGCATGAAACACAACAAACAAGAATCCGACAAGGACAGGAACAAAAACAGAGAGAGATATAGGGGACTAATCAGAGGGAAAAGGGGAACAGGTGGGAGAAGGGGTGACGAGGTAGTCAAGAGGAGACAAGGAACAGCTGGGGGAAAGCGGGGGAGAAAAGGTAACCTAATACGACCAGCAGAGGGAGACAGGGTGAAAGGAAAGGACAGAAAGACACAACATGACAATACATGACACTCAGAGCTTTTCTGAAAAATTACAGCACAGTTGAAAAATGCGCCAAGTATACAAAACATAAAAAAATGCGCCAAGTATACCTGCTCTTTCCATGACATAGACTGACCAGCTGAATCCAGGTTAAAGCTTTGATCCCTTATTGATGCCACTTGTTAAATCCACTCCAATCAGTGTAGATAAAAGGGAGGAGACAGGCTAAAGAAGGATTTTTAAGCCTTGAGACAATTGAGACATGGATTGTGTGTGTGTGCCATTCAGAGGCTGAGTGGGCAAGATAAAAGACGTAAGTGCCTTTGAATGGGGTATGGTAATAGGTGCCAGGCAAACAGGTGTGTCAAGAACTGCAACAATGCTGGGTTTTTCATGCTGAACAGTTTCCCGTGTGTCTCAAGAATGGTCCACCACCCGAAGGACATCCAGCCTATTTGATACAACTGTGGGTAGAATTGGAGTCAACATTGTTACTCCACAGTACTAACCTAATTGACAGAGTGAAAAGAAGGAAGCCTGTACAGAATACAAATATTCCAACAACTGTTTGCAACAAGACACGAAAGTAATACTGCAAAAAAAGATTTGTCCTGAATATAAAGTCTTATGTTTGGGGCAAATATAATACATTACTGAGTACCACTGTCCATATTTTCAATCATAGTGTTGGCTGCATCATGTTATGGGTATGTTTGTAAACATTAAGGACAGGGGAGTTTTTTTTTTCAAATAAACGGTTTGGAGCCTAACTCAGGCAAAGTCCTAGAGGATAACCTGGTTCAGTCCGCTTTCCACCAGACACTGGGAGATTAATTCACCTTTCAGCTGGACAATAACCTAAAACACAAGGCCAAATCCCTTACTGGAGTAGTTTACCAAGAAGACAGTGAATTTTCCTGAGTGGCCGAGTTACAATTTTGACTTAAATATCTTTGGAAAGCTATGGCAAGACTTGAAAATGGTTGTCTAGCAATGATCAACAAGCAATTTGACACAGCTTGAAGAATTTTGAAAATAATAATGGCCAAATATATTGTACAGTCCAGGTGTGCAAAGCTCTTCGAGACTTACCCAGAAATACTCACAGCTGTAATCGCTGCAAAAGGTGATTCTAACACGTATTGACTCAGGGGTGTGAATACTTATGTAAATTAGATATTTCTGTATTTTATTTCAATACATTTGAAAAGATTACAAAACATATATTTTCACTTTGTCATTATGGGGTATTAGATGAAAACCTATAACAGATTTGGGTCTAGTTTAGCGGACCCAAATTAAGTGTAATCTGAGATTCTCCAGGACGAGGTTTAATCTGAGTCCGGGAAGCCTTCCTAAAGAGTAGGCCTGGTTGAACATAATGCATCTTGAGTTTGACCAGGGGTGTCAAACTCCTTTTGCCCGGGCCGCATTTGGTCTTCAACGAGGCCTGGAGGGCTGTACTGAAATTTGGATATAGTTCCTCATCGTCGAAATTTGCTAAAGTAGTCCTCTAGAGTACTCAACATCTGCGGAGTACGACTCACACAGGAACCGGGGTAGGTCCTAATCCAGGCACTTGTCATCTCCCGTCTGGATTACAGTCTAAAAATAAAGGTTCCTGGAGTATCCTTTAGGGGTTCTTCAAATTGAAACTATGGGGGAACCCCTTTAAATTCTGTGAAGAACCCCTTTGAATGGATCCTCGAATAACCTTTTAAAGAACCTTTTGGTTTTTTTATCTACCCCCCTCCAATATTATTATTATGAATAATATGCATAACAATAACAACAATAACACAATATTTTAGTTGTCAGTATTTATTATGATTTAAATGGCAAAGCAGAATAAAAAAGTCTAAATATGAGGTAAACTCCCAGCAGAGCCCCAAGTCCAATCGATATATCCTCTGATGTGTTGATGTTAATGTGTTGATGTTCTCCGTATCCATAGCCAGAATGATTTTGCAGTACATGGTGATCAAACAGGTTTCCTGTCATATTCATGGTGTATAGGGTGAAGTCTGTGAGTTCAAAAAATAGTAATTATACAGATTAACAAAACATGCCAGTGACAGTATTCATACCTTGGATTTGATTCAGATTTTGTTCAGATACTTGCAGACACAGACACAAAAGTGAGCAGTTCAGTCATCTGCACCCAATACAGCTAGCCTTCAACATATTCTCATAGCATACAGTACATATTCTTACCTCTTTGTTGATTGATACCGATTGAATTGTGTCCATTTTCTGTTTTAGAAAGATTTTCACAAATACGAAAAGATAGATGGTATCATCATAAAACAATATCAATTTAGATCATACAAGGGATGATAGCAACTTTATTGAGGAGAATTGTACTTACTATGACTGTGATATGTGGTTGTCCCACCTAGCTATCTTACGATGAGTTCCAAACTTCTCTGCCAATAACATCTACTTTTCAGTTTCCCCTCCCCACAGACCATTCTCAGACAGTCCTAGCTATATTCTTGCTTGATAAATTGCTCTTTGCTAAGAAGCTATTATTGTTTGTTTTAAATTAAAACGGTAATATATAATCACAGTAAGGTACTTAAAGGCCCAGTGCAGTCAAAACTGTGATTTACCTGTGTTTTATATATATTTAAACACAATGAGGATGGAATAATACTGTGAAATTGTTACAATTATGATAATACCCTTTCAGTGTAAGAGCTGTTTGAAAAGACCACCTGAAATTTCAGCTTGTTTTGCATGGGTGGAGTTTTGACCTGCCTGGCGGCATCACCAGGAGGTATAAATTAATTGACCAACAACTAAGAGAGTTGCCAACCTCTCTACCAATAACAACTAGTTTTCAGGTTACATTTCCCTCCAATTAAGATCCTCCAATTAGGCCCCTCACTAAGACCACTCCCACTCAGACAATCCTAGCAAAATTTTAGTTTGAAAATATTTTTAGAAGCAACTTTTGTTTCTTTTCGAAAATTTGAATGGAAAATAATCACAATAAGGTACTTTTTATTTTGTATATATACAGTATATACAACTGTATGTATACAAAAGAAACTGTATATTTTCAAAATATTTTATACATATATAATTTTTTCTTTAAAACAACAGTACAATACAGACAATATAAATGGCCTTTCCCACAGTGGGTGCTCTGGTCAGTGGGTGCTCTGGTCAGTGGGTGCCCTCGCCCCCACCATCCCGGAGATGTTGGCAAGGCAAAGCCCCGCCCCCGGCCCAAAGGCATTTTCCAAGGGCTGGAAAAAACAAGCGAGCACAACTATAACTATCAGGACCAGCACACACACCGCTCACAGCATGAAACCAAACCACAAAACATAAATAGCAAAAAGCAAAACATACAATAATCCCATCCCCACCCTCACCCCTGATTGGAGGACCGCTAACATTGACCAACTGTATACTGTACATTTGTGTATATAATTATTACAAAACTCATCAATTCCACCCTTCAGACACCACAGATCAACCCATCCTTCCCAATAAATCATCATTCTACCATTTCCTCTTGCAATACACCCCTCCATTCTCCCATGGTGTCTCACTAGGGACTTGAACCTCTCCATTTGCAACATTTCTGACAAGAGCACAATGATATTTCCTATTTACTGACTGTGGTCCTTCAAATCCCCCAGCAATAGTTTGCAGGTCCAACCGCATCCTGATATTATGGCATAACAAACATTCCTGGACCTGACTCCAAAAAACAAACCCCCGATGGACAGTACCAAAAGAGAGGCTCTATTGATTCTGTTTCCGCATGGCAGTCTGCACCGGTTGACTGACTGTTGAATACCCCATATACTCAGCATTATTTTAATACATGAATTTGATATAATAGCTTAAATGGAAAATAACGAATTGATTTAAGGTACTTAATTGTTACCCAGAAATGATTTGATATTGATATAAAAACAGCTGCATTGGACCTTTAATACTTATGACAGAGCTGGGAATCTTCTGACCAGTGAGAATTAGCACTGACTGTATGGCTCTCATTCCAAAATCACAATGGTCCTCGAGTACAGTAGAACCACAAAACGGAGGGAAAAAAAGAACAAAATGAAAGACTGTAAAGACATGAACAAAAGGCAGCACAAGTTTTCAGGATGTCATAGCTATGAACAGTTATGAACATGAACAGTTATGTATTTGATATTAAACTGAACTGTGAAACGGTTTTAAATGAAATGTCTAACTGAAGTGTTTGGAATGTTATGCAACTCCAACCTGCTAGGACAGCTGCTTCCTGGCGAGCTGGTAGAGGTTGACGATCTTCCTGGATACTTGATTTGTCTGATTTAAAGCCCTCTGAGGACAACATGATCTCGGCGAGCAGGTCAAAGTCAGGTGCCATCACGGAAACAGGCCGTTTCAGAGACTTTAGGTTGTCAGTTAGATCCGCACAAAGAGCGAGATCAACCGAGTCCGTTTTCAGACCTATTCTGTGGTATTAGCTGTGATGTTATCGGAAGGTTATAAAAGGTCATTAAAAGGTTATGATCTGAAACAAAACATGACAGAAAATGTTATGCTGGATTCATGGGGATGAAGAATCCACTTGAGGATATCTCTTCCCTCGAACACAAGCCTTTGGGGGAAAACAGGTCATCATAATATACATGTGAAAACTTAAACTGAACTATTTATCTGTCAAGTTAAATCAATGGAAAATGAACAACTTTTAAGCCATAGCAATACAAGCAGTCTAATGAATACTGTAAGGTCAAGTGGCACACTATAAACTGTTACTATGCTTGGCAGCCTTCATGAACTGAAGCTGATCAGCGATGACTGACAGTACGCCCACATCGATGTAGTTAAACTCATCAAAGCAACACCAGGAACCAGACTGCACCATACCAAAGTACAGCTTCCTCATCATCTGGTAAGGGAATGTCACAGAGAGAGAAAACTGTATGAGGTAAATTACACGACTACTTTATTGAGTTGAACATGTGTGCAACTAACTCACAGTATACAGTAAAATGTCTACGTACACTTCTTTAGTCTCTACAACTGATGCAATGCGTTAAAACCAAACATCTTTCAATGAAATCAAAAGTGGCTACCTTATAGTCCACACTATCAGAGCAGTTCAGTACCAAATATAACTGTCCAAGAGAATGAAGAGAAAAACAACATCAACATGGCTGTACTTCCTGTAAATACCCGTTTGAATACAGAGCTAAATGAATGCCAGTGACAATGATTTCCACTACTGACAATTTCAGGTCTACACACCAACTAACTAAATAAATAGGTAACACTTTATTTGGATAGTCTGTAGAGCATCTCCAGATGTACTATCAGTAACAATTCAACTATCTACTAACACCAACTCTAACCTTAACCCTTATTCTAAACCTTACCCTAACCATAACGTAAACTTAACAAGCAGTTGCTTATCAACGTATGCAGTACAGCCGACCCCTGCTTGAACATGCCTGTCCAGCCTGGTGCAAAAACTACAAACCATCCCCAAGTACACCAGCACTAACTACATCCACCAGATGGCAGGACTAAGAACAGTGGAGGAGAGAATGGCTGTTCTGGGACGCACAGATTTCTATCCAGCAACCCCTTTCTCTGCGCTTCTTAAATGATGAGTAATTGTATGACTTTTTTCTTTTCTTTAGGATAGACACTTGTGTACTGATGCAAGACTTCAGTGGTGAAACCCATTCATCTAGGGGCAAAGTAGGGAGTAGAGGTTGCAAATAGCAATCATATCACGCAATTATACCGTTTATAAAATGGTCGCATACACCGAGTGTCTAGAAAACATGAAGAACACCTGCTCTTTCAATGACGTCGACTGACCAGGTGAATCCACACTCTTGGCATTCTCTCAACCAGCTTCATAAGGAATGCTTTTCCAACAGTCTTGAAGTAGTTCCCACATAAGCTGAGCACTTGTTGGCTGCTTTTCCTTCACCCTGCGTTCCAACTCTTCCCAAACCATCTCAATCGGGTTGAGGTCAGGTGACTGTGGAGGCCAGGTCTTCTGATGCAGCACTCCATCCCTCTCCTTGGTCAAATAGCCCTCACACAGCCTGGAGGTGTGTTTTGGGTCATTGTCCTGTTGAAAAGCAAATGATAATCCCACTAAGTGCAAACCAGATGGGATGGCGTATCGTTGCAGAATGTTGGCAACAATGTAAGAAAGAGGATTTTTAAACTGTCACTTTGTACGCCTTACGATATTTACATGTTTTCTCTGCCTTATCTTACCTCTGGGTCATTCCATATGATTTCAATCGCTTTCTGACTGCACCCCTTTGGATTTGAACAGAACCTTAGAGGTGCTCAAAGTTGACCAATTTTGCATACCTCACCATGAGACATCCATGTCTTCATCATTGAAAATGATCGTGTTTGATATCATTCGAAAGCTTACAAACAAGATTGTCAAACTATTCTATGATTTCTTGTAAAAAAAAAAGTGTTTAATAATAAATACAAACAAATTAACTATTAACATCAATTATAAAATAAAAATAAATCTCAAATGTTTTAGTTTGGACTCTATTTGACATAATCTGAAGTGTTTGTGGTGTGTCTGTCATACTCTTGAATACAGGGTGGGTGTCATTTCAATCATAGAAATATAATTAATAGAATGGACATATCCCTTCAGACTCCTGACATTTAAATTCAATTCAAACTTTAACTTCCAATTACGCCGGTCCACCCACCGTCAAATGTCAACTTGAATGGGTATTTTTTTAATTCTATTGTCTATATTTCTATGATTTCAATAGGTTTCCTATAAAAGACTGCCCGTTTAATTTGTAACAATGGATATTCCCACTCATGTCAACGTTCTCTGATATCTGACACCTACCCTGCATTCAATAGTATGCTGTGTCTCAACCGATGGCAGGCACAAAACCAACACCTCAGATGATGTAAAATAGGGTCTAAACTACAACATACAGTACCAGTCAAAGGTTAGGACACACCTACTAATTCAAGTTGATTTTTTATTGTGGCTATTCATTGTACTATAAATGCGTCCTATAGAGTGGGACCAATTTCGGCTATGTTGTTTTGCCATGTGAATTTGATCTGATTTGTTTTTGCAGGTGGGAAAAGTGTCATCCTGACTGCTGTAATAGTGGGTCTTGGTGGAAAGGCCGCCATCACTAACAGAGGAGTATCATTGAAGGGTTTCGTGAAAAATGGTGAAAGGTAAAGTCTCGTGTTACAGACTCCCATTCCACATACTATTGTTCCCCTCCATAAGTATTTGGACAGTGAAGATAACATTTAAAATGTGTCTCTATACTCCAGCATTTTGGATTTGAAATGTTTCATGTGAGGCAACAGTACATAATGTCACCTTTTATTAGAGGGTATTTTCACACGTATCTGTTTTACTGTTTGGAAATGAAAGCACTTTATGTATCTAGTCCCCCCATGTGAAGCAGTCATAAGTACTTGGAAAAATTCAGCTTACAGTGTATTCAAGTAGTCAAACATGTATTATTCAGTCCCACATTCCTTGCAAGTCATGCCTACGTCAAGCTTGTGACTCTACAGACATCCCCCAAATGCATCCAACCAGGCTGTAGAGTCACACGCTTGATGTAGTCTTGGCGTGCAAGGAATGTGGGACCAAATACTCAACTTTTGACTACTTTAATACATTATAAGTGAATTTGTCCAAATACTTATGACTTCTTCAAATGTGGAGACTAGATAAATAAAGTGATTTTACTTAACGTAACGATTGTGTGTGAGTGTCTGTGGCGGTGTCAGTGTGTGTGTGTTTGTATATGTTCAATGGAGAGTTTAATGATGTTGCTCACTTTCACTAATGTCTGTACTTTAAAAGCCTCTTTTACCATAAATCACAGGTCAATAACCAAGTCTCAATTCTTAACCAAGAAAGAAAAAAGTTGTGCACTATGTAGGGAATATGGTGCCATTTGGGAAGCTGACATCATTTTTATTGTTGTTGTTGAATAGCGGTAGCTACTATTGACCATATTTGGTCAATTACCATATTTAGTTATCGCTGTGTGTGGAGAAGTCTTAATGTTAACAAATAATTATGTCATATGCACATAACAAACTGTATATAAACATGTTGACTCAGTAAAGCTATTTTGTAGAAATGTGTTTTTGTATTCTGTTGTGTTTCAGGGGAGTCAATCATCCTGACTACCCCTCGGTGCTGGGCTCTCTAAGCATAGCCAACCCAGTCATTACCAACTGTCTCATTGACAGGAGGGCCATAGAATCCATTCTCATCATCAAAGTTAGTTTCTACCCTGATCAAGTTCATAATATTTACATGTTGCATGCACAGTCCAACAAACTGTTTGAAGGAGAGTGCATTGAGGTAGATCAAATTGAAAGATAGAAAAGTGGTTTTGACAATTGTGCTTCTAACTGTACCATCATGTAATGTATCAGGCTGTCTTGCATAGAATGGGCACTGTATGTGGCTGAAGTTTGATGAAGGTAGTTTAAGTTGGCAGTAGACTTTGCTGCAAATGTAAAAGGTAGACCCCTTGCTTGCTCGAGTCGATGGTTATAAAGTGCCCAGGTACCAATGTCTCTTCCCCTATTTTGATTGCAGGGGAAGGACGCAGCCAGGAGGGTGATGCGACAAGGCCGACCCACCGAGGAACTGTCCTTCACTGCCGAAGGAGATCAGGTTTACCGCAACCGATACTACACCCCAGACTTCGGCATGGCCAAATACCTCAGGGGAGATCTGGAGACAGAAATTCGGTAAGTAACTATTTTGTTAATCTGGTCTGTACTATTTTCCACCCCAGTCTCCTTTTCACCTCATTTAAGACCTGATTTACTTAACAAGGGGCACATCTCAGTAGGTGTTCCAGGTATGTCATGACATAGCACAAGTGAGGGGGTTCCTCTTTTGTTCTCTATCTCTCCTCTATTGTTCCTCAAGCAAGGGGGGAGGTCGATGACATTACAGATTCTCATCAGACCAACTCTTTGAATGCCCTACTCCTTGAAGTTTTCAGTTGTGTAAAAAAACAACACTATTTTGCTCAAAATATATCTATATTTTGCTCTTTAGTGTGTGTACTCAACTGTATTTACAGTATACTTGGGATATCGCTTTCAACAGTAAAAGCAAAACAATCGCTGGAGGATGTCTTTTAAGTTATTTAGATGTGTTCAATGTTCATATTGTATTGGTTGATGAAAGAGCTTGTACAGAAACGCATCAGCAGTAAATCTTTTCTATCTATTTATTTCATGTTTTATTTAACCAGGAAGTCCCATGAGAGGACTGATCTCTTTTTCCAGGAGGCGATAATAGAAGGGAATTAAGTTTCCGCCCTAAACCTGATCTTGTCTTTCAGAATTGTATTGATTTGTAGTTGCATTTCTCAGCAAATTGGAGTCAGAGCTGAAAAACTACAAGGGCCAGCTCTCCCGGGTTTCATCTTCACCTGGGCTCAGTCACTGAGGACATCCAGCGCATGGAGGCCAAACTACACAACACCATCATGGCCCTGGTAATGTCTTGAACTGTGTTGTAATGTGTCAGTCACTGCTGTATAAAATGTAAACATTGATGCATTGAATAGACAACAGTCAGATGCGTTGCTTCATCATACTTCAGCACCATCATGACCCCATAATGACTGAAAAAGACTGGTATTGTGTTGTGACTGTAAGCATGCTTGTTACAATTGTGATAATTGCATCTCAAAAATAAAAATGCATGTCCTGTATATCAACGCAGAGTGCTGCTGTCTGTTATTGTGCATGATACACCTTTATTTAATGTATGACATGAATGCTGTTTAACTGTTTACCTGTATTTTTGAATGCAGGCCACAGTGAATCAGGTCAAGGCCAGTGTGACTGAGCTTGAGAATGTCGAGGAGGAACAGACTGAGGACATCTGCACTTTGGTAAAAATACAACTTTATTGATCCATGATTATTATGATTATTATTTAATGTATGACATGAATGCTGTTTAACTGTTTACCTGTATTTTTGAATGCAGGCCACAGTGAATCAGGTCAAGGCCAGTGTGACTGAGCTTGAGAATGTCGAGGAGGAACAGACTGAGGACATCTGCACTTTGGTAAAAATACAACTTTATTGATCCATGATTACAAATGATGCTTTGATTTCCTATGGAGATGATCGATTCTGTAAAACCTTTACATTAAATTGACCGTGCTAACTTCATCAAATGCTACAGGAAGAAGTGGCTCAAGAGAACCAGCAGAGAATCGAATGGTGAGAAGAAAACTGTGGAGGAAGCAAAGGAGGAGCTGGAGGAGCATGAGAAAACTACCAAGGAAGTTGATTGCCAGTATGTTGACGGGAGGAACAGGATTGAACAGCTGGCTGAAGAGATGGAGCCACTGAAGGTGAAGAGACATTAGCGACTAACAGTACAGGGAGGTGGTGCGTCACAGTGCAATGAGTACATTTTTGTATGTGTACAGTGCATTCGGAAAGTATTCAGAACCCTTCCCTTTTTCCACATTTTGTTACGTTACAGCCTTATTCTAAAATGAATGCATTATTTTTTTCCCCCTCATCAATCTACACACATTACCCCATAATGACAAAGAGAAAATAGGCACACACCTGTCTATATAAGGTCCCACAGTTGACAGTGCATGTCAGAGCAAAAACCAAGCCATGAGGTTCGAAGGAATTGTCCGTAGAGCTCCGAGACAGAATTGTGTCGAGGCACAGATCTGGGGAAGGGTACCGAAAAATTGCTGCATCATTGAAGGTTTCCAAGAACACAGTCACCCCCATAAGTCTTAAATGGAAGAATTTTGGAACCACCAAAACTCTTCCAAGAGCTGGCTCCTGGCCAAACTGAGCAATCGACCTCATGGATTGGTTTTTGCTCTGACTCTGTACTATCAACTGTGGGACCTTATATAGACAGTTGTGTGACTTTCCAAATCATGTCCGATCAATTGAATTTAACACAGGTGGACTCCAATCAAGTTGTAGAAACATCTCAAGGATGATCAATGTAAACAGGATGCACCTGAGCTCAATTTCGAGTCTCATGGTAAAGGGTCTGAATACTTATGTAAATAAGGTATTTCTGTTTTATTATTTGCAAAAATGTCTAAAAACCGGTTTTCACTTTGCCATTATGGGGTATTGTGTGTAGATTGCTGAGATGTTTAAAAATATTTAAATCATTTTAGAATAAAGCTTTGTGTAAAGGGTTTGAATACTTTCCGAAGGCACTGTATCTGGAAATAGTTGAGTGCTTAAAATAAGGGGTTAAATATAATGTTATATCCCTCATATATAGGACAGACACTTTCTTTTAGATATACATGTATATAATATATATGTTTATCCATGTATAAATGTGTGTCACGTCCTGACCTTAGTTCCTTTTTTATGTCTCTATTCTAGTTTGGTCAGGGCGTGGTTTCCCAGACACAGATGAAGCTTAACCCTGTACAAAAAAAGCTCAATGGATAATCTCCATTGAGCAAGCTTTTTAGCCCACGACTGGCCCTTTTAGTACACAACTCTCCCTATAGTCCACAATACTGAGAATACGAATACTGTATATTGAATATTCCCACATTCTTTTGAATTCATATTTGTGTCTTAATGTACATAGGTCCCTCTCTGTGAGATGCAAATTGTACTTTCATCATTTCCTGATAAACATGAATTGCTGTTGGTACATGATGTTTGATCACAACAGTGAAACACTCCATCTCAGTATGTGAGCTAATCCTGATAGCTCTCAAATGGCCTCTATAGCTTTTACATAATACCAATATATTTGTCAGAATGAATTTGACATAGATTTTTATCAAAATTGTTCAGTTAATTTATTTGGCGTTTTGGGCAGTTCTAATGTAACTCCATGGCAGCACCCAAGGGGCTTGAAGTTTCGAGCTCTCCCCGTAGATTTTGTGGTGGTGTCGTGTCCCAATGAGTTACAGAACACTGAGCCAATCACAGCGCAACTAGAGAACATTACCAACCCCTACGCTCCGTATTTTCCACTGGCTGCCCCACCACCACAGAAAGCACTGAGCTAGGCTGAAACACCTACATTTTGGAGCTGCCTTACTCAAGAAAGCAAAAAAGAGATCATGTTTGTATGCGACTTCTTAACTCAATGCTCATGTATTTTTTACGTTGTTTGCAAACTGATATGTGACAAGTATTAATGCCAAAATAACATGCAAAATAGGTTTTTAAAAAACGAATCATTTGGTTATTATTATTTATAATAATGCCCCACCAGGCCTGATTGACGGGTCACCACTGCACTTTTCCAGCAAGTCAGTTTGTCAAATATCTTGTCCTGCTAGAGGTGCCCCGGTCAACTGTGAAGTGGAAATGTTTATGAGCAACAACAGCTCATCCGCAAAGTAGTAGGCCACACGAGGTCACAGAAAGAGGCCGCTGAGTGCTGAAGCGAGTAGCACGTAAATATTTTCTGTCCTCGTTTGCAACACTCACTCCCGAGTTCAAAACTTCCTCTGGAAGAAACGCCAGCACAAGAACTGTTCATCAGAAGCGTCATGAAATGGGTTTCCATGGCCGAGGAGCCGCACACAAATCTAAGATCCCCGGCTGGAGTGGTGTAAAGCTCACCGTCATTGGACTCTGGAGCGGTGGAAATGCGTTCTCTGGAGTGATGAATCAAGCTTCACCATCTGGCTGTCCGACGGACAAATCTGTGTTTGGTGTATGTCAGGAAAACGCTGCCTGCCCGAACGCAAAGGGTCAACTGTAAAGTTTGGTGGAGGAGGAATGAAGACCTGTGGCTGTTTTTCATGGCTAGGCCCCTTAATTCCACTGAAGGGAAATCTTAACGCTACCGCATACAATGATATTCTACACAATTCTGTCCTTCCAACTATGTGGCAACCGTTTGGGGAAAGCCACTTCCTGTTTCAGCATGACAATACCCCTGTGCACAAAGCGAGGTCCATACAGAAATGGTTTGTCGAGTTCACTGTGGAAGAACTTGACTGGCCTGCACAGAGCTCTGACCTCAACCCCATTGAACACCTTTGGGATGAATTAGAACGCAGACTGCGAGCCAGGCCTAATCGCCCAACGTCAGTGCTCTTGTGGCTGAAAGGAAGCATGTACCCACAGCAATGTTCCAACATCTAGTGGAAAGCCTTCCCAGAAGAGTGGAGGCTGTTATAGAAGCAAAGGGGAGACCAACTCTAAATTAATGCCCATGATTTTGAAATGAGATGTTCCACATACTTTTGGTCATGTAGTGTCTATATACTGTAGGCCTAAGGCCGAGACAATAAAAAGACAATGGCAGAATAAATTCAACCACACCTTTGTTTCATCACAAAACCGGAGAGCAACACCAATCCAGTGAAGTCCACAAAACATACTGCATGTAACAAGCAGTTACATGACCTACAGCATGGTCAAGCGAGTTAACGTTTCCAACATTTTCAGACTACAAAACAACTATTGATTTAGAACCACGGAGAGTTACCATGCTGTAGGGTTGTGTGTGTGTGTGTTTGCGTGTGTGCCCGCATGTAGAAAAAATATGTTGACTCACCCTACTTGTAGAGAAATGCCCATGCCATCCTCTTTCATGTTGCCTAAACGGTCTATGACTCTGTCATACACGTTTTTAGTTTTTGTTGTCCTAGTCTACCTGGCTAA
Source organism: Oncorhynchus mykiss (assembly GCF_057628025.1). Lineage (NCBI taxonomy): Eukaryota > Metazoa > Chordata > Actinopteri > Salmoniformes > Salmonidae > Oncorhynchus > Oncorhynchus mykiss. The sequence goes on from NC_143040.1 coordinate 35,898,883, forward strand.
AATGCTTGCTCTCTAGCCTAACTTCCTTTCATGGGCAACGATGTGCCAGGCCAGCTAGTTAACATTAGTCTGATGTTACTACATCTAGTTACATGTTGAACTTCCATCCTCTCAGGCCAAGGGCACAATGTATGAATTTATGGTTGGAATCGCCGTTAATTATAATTATTGGCCAGTATGTAAAATTAAGTAAAACCACAAATCCCTATCTCCATCCATGTCTAATTTAGGAAAAGGCAGATTATATGAGATGTAACAATTCAAGTGTTCTGTCAATGATGTTTGGCTTCTAATGTGATGTGATTGGTGTGAAGCCAAATCCAAACTGGCTTCCCTTGACGCTTTTTTTTTGTGTGCCATTCACAGCTGAGCTCACTCAGTTTAGCTCAATGCTGATGGCCTAAAATGATCAAGGGAGGCCAAATGCCTCCCTTGAAATAAATAATGGTGTAACAGCCTACAGTTTTCTTGACATTTTGTTTTCATTATTGTGAGAGGCTCATGTTTTACCGGTATGGCGTACCCCCACGGTGTAACCCCCCCCCCCCCCCCCCCTATTTTGCTGGGATGCCGTACCGGACCGTACCGCCTTACTTTTACCCCTGATTATATAACAAATCTTAGCTTAACCAACAGTCATTGTTTGTAATAAATGCAATCACAGACATTGGCGGGAAAATAGACAGAAATGGTTAAATCAGAGAATCTTGAAAGGTGAATAATTCACCTCAAACAACAATAAATGCACCACAAAATGTATACCTTTGGAACCTAACCAATTGTCAACTTGCATCATTTCTATGTTGGCGTATCAATCACGGAAATGTGTAACATTCTTGATTGATTGGTTAAGGAATAGCATCACACTTACCAGACCATGCCTTTTGAAAAAGCCCATAGATGTTTTTTATTGAGTTTCATTAGTACTACATAAAGAATGTAACTATGTAATTTTGGGTGCAACACATGCCACATGTATAAAAAGAACAAACAAACAAAAAAAAATACACAGTCACTTATCTTTTAAATTAGATTTTTCATATTCAGTAGAAACATTTACTTGACAAAGATTGTTGCCATGAAGTTTGGATCATCCTGTACACATAATAGTATAGACAAATAATAACCAATAATGAGCATTCAAGTCTACATTATGCTGTATCCAGAACTGTCAGAAAACGGCGTCAGCTTCCACTAGTATAATGAGTGGAATGTTTGCCAGTACATGCCTGCATAGCTTCGAAATGGTAAATAGGTCTTGTATGTTCAATGAAATGCACATTTTCACGATATCTGCAATCCATATAGGAGTCAATTTGAAACAGAAGCTTTGTTTTTTTTTACCTAGCACTTCTTGCAACTCGTGGAGGGGTTCTGCACCATCACAGACCATTGTAAACTTAGATTTATTGAGAGATTAGAAGATTAAACCTTCAATAAAAAGTTGTTTTATATAAAAGTACCTTTTGTAGGAACGCAGTATGTCCAGTAAACTCTTAAGGCTTTTCGTATCTGGCTTTGGAAATTCACAAGCTCCGGACGCCATGCTTGAAAGCCAAGATTTGTTCAATTTTTGCCGTGCTCTGTGCTACTGTAAACATATTGATATGTGTGATGTTACTTTTGTATTGTAAATCGAGTGGGCAAACATACAGGCTGAGAATTACAACCAATTTGGAGTTATCATGGCGCATTATGTATCCAGCAATGCTAAGAGTGATGGGTGGTTGATACCATTGAAGATGGATAAGCATTGGCCTGGTGTTGATTGATGGCAACAGTGCAATAGAATAATATTATCAGGGAAATATAGTATATCATCAGCAGCGTATTTATTCACTAGTTGTTCTATAGTGCTGGACTTTAATTCAATACTCAACTTTCAGATACATCTGGACTCTGTGTGAGAGGTTACAGCAAGGGCTCGTAATTAGCTATCATTCAAGAACTCGTGTCATATTAATTACACATACGTAATGTTATTAATAATGAGGGCAACATGCTCCCACAGGAAGTTAATAATATAATGGTCTGGTGAATCACTACTGTACATCCCATGCAACAATACCAAACGCTTTTTCGGAGGGCTATTTCTGGAATTACCGCTCTTGAGGATGCAAAAATTGAAGAGGTTAGATTATAGAGTCTGAACACATAACACATGCATGCAAAGATTGGAACCTACACAGTTCCAGTCTCTATTTTTCCAAGAGCTCAAGAAGTTTGGATATTATAGAGACGAGTTACAATTATCATAGGAATTATTGTTCATTACCAGTATGTTAAGCATTAGCATTAGCATTAGCATTAGCAGCTAGCTGCCACAGTGTACATGGATCATCTAAATACTGCAAGAACAGAATAATTCAATGTATAGCGCTTCACTGATATACAAGCTAGCCTAAAAGTGAATGGGTAAATGGAGTAGGATTACTGGTGTACAATTCACATTGGCAGGTTAGGTTTGATAAAATATAAACGTATCATGATATTGTGTAATATAATATATTCAAAATGATTCAGCTATTTCACATTCTCATGCATACAACCACAAGAAGCGAGTCCATTGAAAAATAGTCCAAGCATAATTTTTTTCCTGTGGAAATGGCTGAGAAGAAGAACTTAATGAGACATTAAAACATGTGCTGCCTGTCCAAAGAGAGTGTACACGTCTGGTTTTATACAGATGAGCACCTCCTTCTCACTTCTGCATATCACACTGCAAGAGGAGCACGATGGAAGGATCACTCTTGGCCGCCTCTTTGAACTCATCCAATGAGATTTGGTCGTCGTTGTTCTTATCCATCTTGCTGAAGATCCTGTCCACCCTCTGCTCCGGTGTCAGGCCGTCCTCGTTCATCTTCATCATGATCACAGTGCCCACCATTTTGTAAATGGCCTAGAGAGACACAGGGGACGACATGCAGGGATGATAAGTAAGGCAATACCACAGAAAGGAACAGGGGTATAATTAATGAAATACCTATTTTCAGACAGTCTTGGTTAATATGTTAACATGTTCAAAGTTTAATCTCAATACTACTGCAGTTATTTACCAATGTCCCCCACAATATAACACTGTAGTCCTACACATTCTCCTGATTATCTAGCTAAACTTGACCGTCCTCTGTCTCAATGTTTCCTTTTAGCCATGTTTGTCTTTGCAGAATACATTCTAATAACATGCACTGCTGATTACTTCAAACTGGATAGATAGCTTTAACAAATGGTATATAAACGTCATGGTAACAATCCAGTGTAATTTGTTTTAAACACACAGTATAGGGCTGGTTTCCCGGACACAGATTAAACCTAATTTTAATAATGGACTAAAAAGCTTTTTTATTTTACCCCTTTTTCGTGGTATCCAATTGTTAATAATTACTATCTCACCCTCTGAAACACAACTGCTTCTTAACACAGCACACCTCCAACCAGGAAGCCAGCCACACCAACTGTGTGGTCTCTGAGTCTCTGGTGCGCAATGACAATTGTGGACCTCCCGGTTGCGGCCGGCTGCGACAGAGCCTGGGCGCGAACCAAGAGTCTCTGGTGGCACAGCTAGCGCTGCAATGCAGTGCCCTAGACCACTGCGCCACCCGGGAGGCCTCCTAAAAAGCTATTTCAATGGAGGAAATAGCTTTTTAATCCAGAATGTGGCTTAATCTGTGTCTAGGAAACCAGCCATCAATGTGATTCCTTACCTCGATGATCTCCAACATCTCCACCCTGGTGATCTTGCCGTCTCCATCCAGGTCGTACATGTTGAATGCCCAGTTGAGCTTCTGCTCGAAGCTGCCACGCGATGTGATAGACAGGGCACAGATGAACTCTCGGAAGTCGATGGTGCCGTCGCTGTTCTTGTCGAAGGTCCTAAAGGCGTGCTGTGCAAACTTTGATGCGTCGCCATACGGGAAGAACTGCAAAGTAGAGTGATTGATTGAGAGACAGCTGTGATATCCAATTATTTATTCATCTCTGACATGATGTTTAAAAACATGTCTTTAGCTCTATCTCACTTAGCTCTCTAACTGAAAGGAACAGCTTCCTTCAGTGTTGTGTATTCATTGATGCCAAGGGAAGCCAGGCTTCCCCCAAAAATGTACCAAGAAAAATCCTATTAAACAGAAATGGTTTTATCTTTCGTCTCTCTGTGTTTCAGAATTTTCCTTCAATTCGCAAAAGCTTAATGTATCTCACCGGAGAAAGCATCCTAGTGAGCGAAACAGCGCCCCTCTGTCTCTGTATGTGTAGCCCATCTATCTAATGCTGTCTGGTCAAAAATAGTATGACATTTTTGCCACCCGTAACATTGGATGCAAGGGAAGCCAGCGAGCATTTGGCCTCCCTTGATATTTATTTGTATACAATAACAGGCCATCAGCGTTGAGCTAAACTGAGTGAACTCAACTGTGAATGGTCCTGGCACACCAAAAAAAGTGTCAAGCGAAGCCAGTTTGGTAGGCTAATGATAACTAGTTGGACTAGAGAGCAAGCATTTTAGCAAGGTAGCCTGGGAAAACAAAAACTAATAGTATGTACTGTCTGACTGAGTCATAGACCGTTCCGGCAACATGAAAGAGAGGAGGATGGCATTGGTAGTAGGGTGAGTCATGTTTTTTCTACTTACGCACACACAGAAATCAGTACCATGGACAGCCACATGATATTTTGCTTACGTTGATTGGACTAAATTGTTTTGGGAATCGTTTAGTTGTCACTGTATTAGACTAAGTATAGGTGAGCGATTTGATGATGTTGAAATGTTACATTTGAAACGGTGCTGGAATAGTGGAGGCAGCTCCTGTTTTCTTTGCGACTTGTGGTAACTCTATGGTGTTGGTTTAGTAGTCCGAAAATGTTGAAAAGATGAACTTGCTTGACCATGCTATAGGTCATGCAACTGTTGGTTACATGCAATATGCTTTGTGGACTCCACCGGACAGATGTTGCTCTCCTGTTTTGTGATGTAACGAATTTATTCTGACACTTGGTCTTCTTATTGTCTCGGCCTTAGGCCAACATATCATGGTTTTCTAGGCTTATGAACTAATAGAGCAAACAAAGCCATTCATCACAACACAGGTTGTAATATGGAATGTTTCCTGTCTTGGCTCCCCAGTGATTTTACCCACACACCTCTACTGGTTTCCTTTGAACCATTTTCAAGGATTCCATAATACATAGCTCAGAGGGACAACTGTTCAGGCATTATGATCAGTTAGAAAATATATTGAACAACAGTGCCGTTTGAATACGAACAGAGAAATCAAACCCTGATTCCGCTCTGTTCTAGCTTCACAAAGATTTCTCAGAATCACATTATATAATCATGATATCAATCATTTCCCTAGTTAGAAGTTATAACACCATATAAAGAATGTCTCCAGCATGTGAAGCAGATGTACCACACCTGATCTGCAATAAGAGAATGTAGCCAATCACAACACACCTTGACATAGAGCTGTTGGAATTCGTCCAGGTTCAGTCTTCCGCTGGGGCAGTCTTTGAGGAAACCTTTGTACCATTGCTTGAGCTCGTGTTCGTTAAACTCTGTGCTCTTCACCAGGTCCTCCATCACCTCAGGGGTCAGCTTGCTGTTCTGTTTTCCCATGGTGCCTGTTGTGCAGGAAGCACATGACCAAAGAGACTCAATAACATAAAACATCTCTGAAAATGATGACTGGGAAGGATTTATACTGATTAGAAAGGAAACTCCAGCACATGGGTGATCTTGATGCTTCGCAACATTTAATGGATCCAAGACCAACGTTTCAGTTTCAGTAGACCTTCATCAGGGTATTTTTTATACCAACGTGTAGTACAATGTAGCACAGTACATAAGGCATATCTTCATTTGAATCATGGTGAGAGAAATAGCCTATCACACATTCAAATGTATGTTGTGCATTATAATGCATTATGCATAACGCATAAGGTGTTATAAACGTGCTTATAATGCGTTATAAAGAGAGGGTTTTCATTGGAAGTGTAAACAACAAGTTTGCTCTCAAATCTGCTTTGTTTCAAACAGTACCTTTATAAGGAATGAAATTAGTAAAAAAAAATTAAAAAAATAGAAAAGCTATTCATCAATAATGAATTGCTTTGCCTGCCTGATGCCAGTGTTCTATTTGTGTTTTCTAAATCTGTTGGCACCACAGTCTCTGGCCTGACATCACACAGTGCTGGGCAGGAACACTGCAGTCAGCAAGACTCACATCAAGCGTTCGATCATTGCCTATCATGTAACAACCTAGGTCTACGTTTTACCTGTAGCCTATAGTCTCTTGTGACAGACTTTCGCACTCGAGTTTTGTTCTAGATTCCAAAATGACCAATAGCCTGATGTTTGGTGTTCGTCCCAAATGTACAGTGTACATTGGTAGTTTATTATATAGGGAATAGGGTGCCAGTTGGCACGCATGCTTTTAACTGCAGTTCACGTTTAATAACGTCAAAGTATAAACCTCTAGAGGAATCTATTCATTAATGAAAACGAAGTGAGTGATAATGACATGTCCTCATCACATAATGGAGTAATTATATGAAGTCAGCAGTGTGTAACTCATAGAGATCATGGGCAATAATAATAATAATAATCATATATTTATTTCATACAGCGCTTTTCATTACACAAGTAATCTCAAAGTCCCTGTAAAAACAAAACAGGCATTCATGTTGATCTCGCAAATTCTTGGGCGATGCCTTCCGCAACTTCAGATGATAACACGATGAAGAGTGAGGGAGTCTGTAGTTAGATAGGAGTTGATGCGGTTCTCTTCAGACAGGCAGCATGTTTTGGGCGGAGGGAGGGAGCATCGATGGTGCAGTACTCCATTAATCCTTTAAAGCCATTGACTAGATAATTAATCGACAAGGGAATCAACCCAACTTGTGAGCTGCTCTCTCACAGTGGATCATCATCTTAAATAATAAAAAGTCACAAATCTGACAGCCTAGATTGGCGGTGGCTACTGCTTACATCTGTTCTGCCAATATGTTGACTATGGAAACTATACATGGAACTTCATACAGTTGCCTTATATGCTAAAATGTTATCCTGTCCTAGAAAACATAATACAATGAACTCAAAGACTAATTGTAAATGGACAGTTGTGGGAGACCATGGTAACTGGAACAACTATAATATGACAAAAGCTGTCGATGGCCTGAGGTAGGCTATGCAGTAGGCATACATTGTGATGGAGTCATTGACAGCAAGCACCGTGCTTGAACCAACAACCATGTAGCAGTGCACTTTCTATGCCAAAAAGGTGCAGACCTTTTTGCAGAGGCCATGTATGCCCCATACAGGCACATTACACAATACACAGGCACACTACATTGCCACGGGCTTGGCCTATTTGCACTGTATGTTGCATACCCAACATTTGGCGCAAAGGATATTGTTCATTAAAAAAATGACATATATTTAGATGATGCTACCAAAAGGCTTGTGTTGAAATGATTTGGATCTTACATAACATCAAGTGAGCCTAAGGCATGGAATGACCTTGAGGAGGAACATTTTGCTTGAAGATGAGAAAAGAGATCAGAGGGAAGGTGAAAATGGGTTTGGCTCCTACGGTCTGAAGGCTTAATATTCTAGTCCCTTAGATTAACGTCGTTCCAAATATAAAAATGTATAGTTGTCCACATCACATGTACGCGCAACACTAACGTCATGTGGAGAAAAAAATGCAATTTAATTGCAGATAGAACATGTCGTTTCAGATATCCAGTTCATGGTATAAGCCTGCTAGGACATAGAGGTGGGTATGCAAGTGCATTCCGATAGAAACGACGCAGTGGTGTGGGAATTAAACCTGGTTAGTGATAACCCGCCCGAAATCACACCACTCACTCATGTCATTTTTCACCATGCGCACCATCTAAAAATGATAAAAACGTAAAAAATGAACTATCAACCAATCAAATGACATCTGGTCATTCTCGTGAAATGTGAATAAACCAACGGAAAAACATGATATGGATATTATTTTCGAAATATAATTAGTTAAGCATGTTTTTATATTTCTAAACGTTATGCAAATGTTAATGATGGATGCACATATCCACCAAATAAAACGCCAAAACCTCTCCCCAAATCTCATTCAGTGAAACGTGTCTAATAAGGGCAGGAAAACCCCCAATTATGTGATACATCGTGAATGGAAATTATTATATCGGTAGACAACCATCTCAAACTATTTAAATACATGCCATGCCAACATAAAAACGACATTCTGCAGACACATGCTTCTTACCTTATTATACAATTTTTGGAGATGCAATTGCTAATGGTCGTCTGCACTGTCGTGTATTGTGAGACAGTAAAAAACCTCCCGATGATCAAGAGTGCCCAAATGGGAATATACCCTAAAATTGGCCTCTTCAAGACGCAGAGAGAAAAATAACGGGTTCCCGTGCTATTCCAGATGAGACAGGCGCAGGCAGGCAGCAGCGGCAGTAGGGACCGATCCCACGCTAGTCTTTGGTAATGCGACTGTAGACATACGGCGTCACCCGTGTGCATCACAAATTGATCTTATGTTGACTGTTGTCTCTGTGCATTGCTCCAACTGATTGATTTTATATTTGCGTTGATAAAAGCAGTATAGGCCTATCTATGACTTATAAGTCGTGTTCCCTTTTAGCACAAATAATTACATTTATTGGATAGGTAGGTGTATGGATAAATTATGATTGAGGTGACCAAAACCAGTCAATAAGCACATCCAGCATAATTAAATATGTGTTTTTACCCTGGGGGCTTTTATTTGGTTTTGTTGAAGGGCTATGCATCATAATGGAATATTCAGTAAATATTTACACTTTAACAGTTATATTCAATCAGATTATACCACTTACCACTTATGCCCCTGCAAAGCCTACTGCAGTAAGGCATGTTGCCCTATTCTACATTTGCAACGATTTCTGCATGTAGCCTATGTAGCCTAACTTCCAATGCAAACATGGCTGTAAAAAAAGGATAGGCTATATATACTGTTTGACTAATTCAAATATACTGAAGTAGCTTGTAAGAAATAATGTTGCATCAGGAGGGAGCAGAACTATCTGAATTAACATATGATTGTGTCACCATGTGGACACATTTGGTATCTTTAATTCTCATTTTTCCATGAATCCTAAGCATCATTTCATTCCGTAAATTGGTTGATATCACAAAGAAAGATGCTCCTCAAACCATACCTTGTCCCCTTAATATTTTCTTAATTTAATACTTAGGATACACAGCCAGGTTAAATACACACATTTGAGTGTTTTCCATTTAAAACTCACAACACAAAAGCAAACATGAGATATTCAATACATTGAGAATTTCTTTAGCACCAGTACAAATAAACTCATCCACACATTGGTCATTCTCTGACTTACAGTACATCTTTCCAACATGATTTTCAAAATAAAAGACATCGTCCCAGCTTGATTTGACTTGGCATGGCTAACATGTAATCAATATACAGCAGCATTCACATACATTGGTTCCTAAAATGTACACATACTGCCAAACTGGCACACACAAGCAATGCTATATGGCCTCATAACCCAATACTGTAGGTCCTTAGACATTTTTCCCCGGTGAGTGTTGTCATCCCTTATGCTCTCCAAATCTGTTTCCAGAATGATAACATAGTAAAACATGTATATAGTAAATATCCACACAATCGAGTTTCAATGAATTTGTGAGGCGTCTTGGCGATGATAATTATTTGACAATCTGGTATATTCAACTAGAAATGGCTCATTGTCATGTATTTGAGCGCAAACATGTTTTTTTTTGTTGGTTGACAATTCTATCAAAATACTATGTAAAACAATATGCAAAGTCATTTTTTATTTCTGCACTGAGTTTAGTTTACATTATTTTGTGTAAAAAAACAACAACAGTTTAATAATGTTTAACATGGGCTTAAATTCCTGTTTCTAATCGCATGCTTCACAATATGAGTTTACATTGATGTGTATAGAGCTTGAAAAACCATTATGTGAAACTGTATCTTCAACCCTATGACACATTCAAATAACTTTTGTGAGGGTATAGAATCAAAACAATATGGGACCATTTTTATCTGTTTATCACACATTTGTGAGGCCTTAACTACGTTTTTCGAAGACCAAGTATAAATAATAGTTTATCTAAAATAATTCACACTTCTCAACAGATCATAAATGTGACTTGCTATATGCTTTGGGCACATTATAAACTCATTTATGGGACAACTGTATCCTCAAAGTAATATAGTCTACTTTTCCCAATATTGTCTGCCAGTGTATCAGTTATGCATTCCAGAATTTGCATATTGTGTCATCTGTATAAACCAAAAAGTTATTTCAACATCAAAACTAGAATATCCCAAAACGTTGTATTCTGTCAGAATACATTTTTTTTCATCAGCTACATAGCATCTGAAAATGCTAAATAATTAGTCAAATATAGCACAAAGTTGGGTCCCACAGATTGATGAAGTGAAAAAATGTTCAGATTCAGAACTTGTTTTGTTTTAGTTTGTCGATGTGATAGCAGAGCTTCAGGGCTGGTCCCAGCTTCAGTCCTAGGTACTTCATGATCATCTCACTCTTTAGAAGTAACAACGCGTTGCCGTCTATCTCCTGTGGGAAAGAAAGTCAGGTTATATCTCCACAAGTAAACTAATCATACACGTGTATCAGTGTTGTTTACTGAATTGACTGAATTAAAATAGAAGTGACCCAAATCCTGGTTAGTATTTCACAAAACATCACATCCAGATATAATCCGATCACTGTTGCAGATCCATCCACTGGACACAGATGTCAGTTCAACATCTAGTTTTGATTTACATTTGGTTAAGTTGTCAACTAACGTGAATTCAACGTGAAATCAACCAAAAAAAGTCACCATGTCATTGGATTTAGGTTGCAAGTTGGTAGCATTTTTTTTAAAAATCCCTTAAACTGATGACTTGTTGCTAATCCAAACAGTTTTCCACGTTGATTTAATGTCAGCACATTTTTTGCAGTTGTTGAAATGACGTGGAAACAATGTTTATTCAACCAGGTTTTGCCCAGTGGGCAGGCCTCAATTTCATTGAGATTTTCTGTGATTCCTCTCACCCAGTCTCCTCGCCTCCTTCTCAACTATATTGGAGGAGAAGGTCCAAGGTTCCTCTGTTCCTCCCCCCTGACCGTCTCATCCAAGGCGTTTTGAGAAGGTGAGGAGAGAGGATGCAAGGTATCAAAATATTAATTAATTAAGAGTGAGCACAAGGGTAGCCTACATGCTTCCTGAATATGTCGACATGAGGGCCCAGGGAATGGGGGTCAGCGTCTCTGATGAACCACACCACGTCCTCTACACTCCAGGTGGAAGGGTCCTTACTGGGGGGCACCTTGGATTCCTGGGAGTCCTGAGATGGATTGTACGCTGGATGAGAAAAGAGACAGATAGGTACAGAATAAAGATTTCACTACGGGTCTATTTTACCTGGTTAAGGCATTGTGATTATAGCAAGAAACAAACTTTCCCAAAATCCCCAGGTTTTCCAGAAAACCCAGTTGGAAGATCACCGGAATCAGAAGGGAATAAGCAGGAAAACCTGGTAATTTTGGGAAAATTAACAGAATTTTGCAACTCTAGTCTCCACTCTCCCAGTCTCTTACCTGTCCTGTTACCTTCCAGGAAAGTATTTGGACTAGACGTCTGTCTACACATGCCCATGGGGGAGGAGCTGTTGGGGAATTGCTGCGAGGAGCGAAACCCATAGGACGGTTTGGATGAGTAGGAGGAGCTTATGGCACTAAAGGCGGAGTCACCTGGGTCCATTGAGTAGCGTTTGTCTGACGGGTCCAGAAGGTACTCCTCTGGCATGGAGGTTTCAGCTGTGAAATGGATGGAAAGAAATTACATTAGTAAAAAAATATTTGCGATACTTTGAATCACTTTTGGATAGAAGCTGAAGTCTTTGAAATATGTATTTGAAATGCCGTTCTGTGCTTTAATTGTCCAATCCGAAGCAACAAACGCACATGTTTGGGGAATTGAGCCTAGGATATTTCTGGGGGACATGGGAGTGTTCTAGGTAGTCTTCTGGCATGGAGGTCTCAGCTGTTTGGGTAGGAATACAGGGATTTTGATAATGGATGGGATTACACATGTAAAACACCAAATTATGTGTATTTCACAAATTGTCATTCTGTGCTTCCATGTGCAATCTGAAGCAATATAGTACAATATTTGGGGAACTGAGCCCACTATATTTCAGAGGGACATTTTTTCAGAGGCTCTTGTTAAGTTACAGGACTGTGTTTTCTAAGAAGTAATGTACAATGCATCACATCTGCACTCCTGCCTACACAATTGCCCCTTGTAGGATAAATAAAGTATTTTGAATGTAATTGAATAAACAACAGTACATTACCCTCTGATTGGTAGGAGGCATTATGCTGGGTGATTGGTTGGTCGCTGAAGAGGTTTTCACAGTGTAAACTACGACAGAGCTTCTTGAGGAAGCGTAGCACGTAGCCGACGCTGTTGACCACAGGCAGACTCAGAAGGTGCTGCTTCCCATCGAAGGTGGCTGGAAATCAAAAGGAACACTTGATTAACCTAGAAACTTTGTTGATTTCCTGTTGTACTAAAGCTTGTTGCAGTTAACCTTGCCCTAGGCGACACATCTCTACAGCCATGTCTGAAAGCAACAAATGTCACCCTATTCTAGAGCCTTTATGGGCCCTGGTCAAAAGTATTGCTCTCTACACTGAGTATACAAACAAGTATACTTGTTAAATCCACTTCAGTCAGCGTAGACGAAGGGAATGAGACAAGGTTAAAGAAGGATTTTTAAGCCTTGAGACAATTGAGACATGGATTGTTTATGTGTGTCATTCAGCGGGTGAATGGACATGAGACAGGAAGGATACCTAATGGTTATTAGATTATCAAATCAGTGTATGCCAATTTCTGTTATTTCCCTACGGGCTATTTCTACTAATGAAATAAATGAATATAAAACAGAAATCGTCAGTTACACTACATACAATCTGTGGGTTTATGTTATACCTGATATTTTCTCTCCTCCGTAGCCCTGTGTGAGGAGAGTGAACACAGCTTTCTGCTGGAAGGCACTGTCGATGCACCCCTGGACAGCCTGCTGCAGCACCACGGAAGGCCTGTCAGGTCCAAAATGATCTGGGAGCTGCTGCAGCTTCTTCCTATCCAGGTTAGGACCCATGTTGGCTTGCTTGTTGATGTAGATACACACTGCAGGGAACACAAAGAGAGAGAGAGAGACACCCTTGTTACCCTGCTTGTTTATGTAGATAAACACTGCAGGGAACACAATAGGAGGGATCGAAAAGGCGTGGCCCACCTGTGAGCACCTGGGGCGTGGCAGAGTGGGGGATGGTCGCAGCATCCTGGGGGATGGAGCTCATGTCTGGTTCTGGGGTACTGCTGGGAGGTGAGATGGCCAGGGGAGTCATCACCATCCTGGGCTTCAGCTGCAGGGAGACACAAGGCTAGGATCTCAATATCTACAGGGTTATTTGTACACAGTTTAAATGGATCACTTGTAAATAATGGCATTTTATTCCAGTTTTAGGTAGCAACAATAGTCTAAAATTATCCTGTATGGCTCAGTTGATAGAGAATGTTGCTTCCACAACAGGGTTGTGGGTTCGATTCCAGGGGCCACCCATACATAAAATGTACGCTGAAGTAGCTTTGGATAAAAGGTCTTCTAGTAGTAGTACTATTATTATTAAAATATTATGGTTTGCAATTTGCATTAGTTAACTGTCACGATCGTTGGAATGAATGGACCAAAGCGCAGCGGGATCTGGGTTCCACATCTTTTTATTGCTAAGTGAAACTCACAGCAAAACAAAACAATAAACCTCAAACGAAACGTGAAGCTAACAATAGTGCTGACAGGCAACTATCCATAGACAATATCCCATAACCCACAGGTGGAAAAATGCAACTTAAGTATGATCCCCAATTAGAGACAACGATTACCAGCTGCCTCTAATTGGGAATCATAAACAAACCCCAACATAGAAAATAAACCTAAAACCCCATAGAAAATTAACCTAGAACCCCACATAGAAATAATAAACTAGACTAAAACCCCTAGTCACGCACTGACCTACTCTACCATAGAAAATACAGGCTTTCTATGGTCAGGACGTGACATTAACACTCAACAGCAATCTCCATATTAATATACAGTCCAAGTCAAAAGTTTGGACACACCTACTCATTCAAGGGTTTTTCTTAATTTGTATTATTTTCTACATTGTAGAATAATAGTGAAGACATAAAAACTATGAAATAACACATAAGGAATCATGTAGTAACCAAAAAAGTTTAAACAAATCAAAATATATTTTATATTTGAGATTCTTCAAATTAGCCAGCCTTTGCCTTGATGACAGCTCTTTGCACACTCTTGGCATTCTCTCAACCAACTTCATGAGGAGGAATGCTTTTCCAATAGTCTTGAAGGAGTTTCCACATTTGCTGAGCACTTGTTGGCTGCTTTTCCTTCACTCTGCGGTCCAACTCATCCCAAACCATTTGGGTTGGGGTCAATTGGGTTGAGGTTGGGTGATTGTGGAGGCCAGATCTTCTGATGCAGCACTCCATCACTCTCCTTGGTCAAATAGCCTTCACACAGCCTGGAGGTGTGTTTTGGGTCATTGTCATGTTGAAAAACAAATGAAAGCACAAACCAGATTGGATGGTGTATTGCTGCGGAATTCTGTGGTAAGCCATGCTGGTTAAGTGTGCCTTAAAGTCTAAATAAATCACCAACAGTATCACCAGCAAAGCACACCCACACCATCACACCTCCTCCTCCACGGTGGGAACTACACATGCGGAGATCATCCGTTCACCGACTCTGCGTCTCAAAAATTACACAGCGTTTGGAACCAATCTTTAATTTGGACTCATCAGACCAAAGGACAGATTTACATTGCTCATGTTTCTTGGCCCAAGCAAGTCTCTTCTTCGTATTGGTGTCCTTTAGCAGTGGTTTCTTTGCAGCAAATTCAACCATGAAGGCCTGATTCACACAGTCTCCTCTGAACAGTTGATGTTGAGATGTGTCTGTTACTTGAACTCTGTGAAGCATGTACTTGTGGTGCACTCTGAGGTGCAGTTAACTATAATGAACTTACCCTCTGCAGCAGAGGTAACTCTGGGTCTTCCTTTCCTGTGGCGGTCCTCACGAGAGCCAGTTTCCTCATAGTGCTTGATGGTTTTTGCGACTGCACTTGAAGAAACTTTCAAAGTTCTTGACATTTTCCTGATTGACTGACTTTCTTGTCTTAAAGTAATGATGGGCTGTCGTTTCTCTTTGCTTATTTGAGCTGCTCTTGCCATAATATGGACTTGGGTTTTTTACCAAATAGAGCTATCAAATAGAGCTTCTGTATACCACCCCTACTTTGTCACAACACAACTGATTGGCTCAAACACATTAAGCAGGAAACAAATTCCACAAATGAACTTTTAACAAGGTCCACCTGTTAATTGAAATGCATTCCAGGTGACTACCTCAAGAAGCAGGTTGAGAGAATGCCACGAGTGTGCAAAGCTGTCAAGGCAAGGGGTGGCTACATTGAACCATCTCTATTATAAAATATATTTTGATTTGTTCAAAAGGTTTTTGGTTACTACATGAATCCATATGTGTTATTTCATAGTTTTGATGTCTTCATTATTATTCCACAATGTAGGAAAAAAAAACTGGAATGAGTAGGTGTGTTCAAACATTTGACTGGTATTGTACTTGTACAGCAATTTGTACACAAAACAAAAATATAAACGCAACATGTAAAGTGTTGGTTCCATGTTTCATGAGCTGAAATAAAATATCCAACAAAAAGCTTATTTCTCTCAAATTTAGTGCACAAATTTGTTTACATCCCTGTTAGTGAGCATTTATCCTTTGCCAAGATAATCTATCCACCAGACAGGTGTGGCATACCAAGAAGCTGATTAAACAACATGCTCATTACACAGTCGCACCTTGTGCTGGGGACAATAAAAGGCCACTCTAAAACGCCACAGATATCTCTAGTTTTGAAGGAGTGTGCAATTGGCATGCTGACTGTAGAAATGTCCACCAGAGCTGTTGCCAGAGGAATTAAATGGTCATTTCTCTATCATAAGCTGCCTCCAACATCATTTTAGAGAATTTGGCACTATGTCGAACCAGCCTCACAACCGCAGACCATGGGTATAGTGTTGTGTGGGTGAGCAGTTTGCTGATGTCAGCGTTGTGAACAGTGTGCCCCATGGTGGCGGTGGGGTTATGGTATGGGCAGGCATAAGCTACAGACAATGAACACAATTGCATTTTATCGATGTCAATGTATTTTTGTGCATTCAAATTGCCGAGTCCCTGAGGCCCATTGTGAGGCCCATTTTTAAAAAAGGTTTCTGTGACCAACAGATGCATATCTGTATTCCCAGTCAAGTGAACTCCATAGATTAGGGCCTAATTTATTTATTTCAATTGGCTGATTTCCTTATATGAATTTTAACATCTTGGAAATTGTTGCATGTTGCGTTTATATTTTTGTTCAGTGTAAATAAAATCACTTTTTATGAAATAATTCACAATATTCCCTATTCTTATTGCGACACTCACCAATCACTTAAACAATGCAGACATTTTTGCTAGGCATATACAGTGGCCAATCAGAATGCTAATTAATTAAACAAACCTACCCCATGTTAAGTCTTTTTCAGACAAATATGACCCCCACTAAATATAAATGAAATGGGGTCTGTCTTGCTACATCATCATATGCATTTTTAAACACACTGCATTTCCCATTGCCACCCCCCTTCCCCTCTCTTTCCCCCCATCCCAGCCCATACCCTCCTCTTCTTTTCCCCTCCCTTCCCATCCCTGACACTGACCTTGAAGCCAGGCTTTCTCCCCCTCTTCTTGGGAACTTTGAGAGGAGGAAGGGAATCAGGGTAGTGGGTTGGAAAATCCATCTTGCGATGAAGTGGGGGTCTCCCTCTCTTCCTGCCGGGAATCTTTCCTGGCTGGCTGGGGAGGAAGGAAGGAGACACTGCAGGCGACTGCATTTCACTGTTGTTGTCTGCTTTCTGTGCTGCTGCAAGTACACTCATTGGAGCTGCAGGGAGACATACAGGAAGGAGGGAAACACAAAGGGAGATACAATAATAATAATTTAAGACTGCATGGCTTGTAATCTAAACCACTGTTAGTGCACACGTCGTACATCAACATTGTTCTTTCCTAGAATCAATCATCTCTTCACATATAACAAACATACACATGCTACATAAGAATCTATTTACATTGTGCATCCATAATCCAGCTACTGAGGCGGATGTGGAAAAAAGATGCTGTCACATAACATTAACCACAACAACAGTAAACAGAAGAGCCTGCAAGACATTCTGCTGCAGGGCACTAATGCAGCCAGCTACAGAAAATTGAGTTGAACACTAAAAAAACAGACAACAACAAAAGGCAACAATGCCTAAAGCAAGTTCCCCCTGATGGAACAGATCTACCACCCAGTCCATCCTGTCTTCATTGTGAGCCCCAACATTCTGGCTGCTTGTCTACCAGCGCCTCCGTTACCTGATCTCCTCTGATCTAGAACGCTTGAGAAGCAAGCTCTTCCCTTCTTCGATCCCTGTTAGAGTCCAGATCACCAGGAGAAGGTTCTATGCACAGCACACTCCCTCAGCAGGCTGTGAAAGCCATTTTGCCTCTAGCTGCTGTACTGTACGTGTTTCTCCCTGCTCCTTTCGTCTCTGCTGCTGCTGCTACTGCTGCACGGCACACAGGCTGGCTGGCTGGCTGCAGACATCTCATTACACTAATGCATTCAGCAGTGGCAGAGGGAGGGAGGAATTGATTTCACTACACAGCTATGAACTACCATTACGATGACAGTGCTCACCCTAATCTTTAAAAAAGCAGAAGCTTCAAGTGCCATCCTACTGATGAAAAAAAAATGATACATACATGTCTCATATATACACAGCACAGAAGGCTATGCACACAGGCACTGCTAAATTATAACAGTGGTCAGACTATAGCAGTAGCATGCAGCATGCTTCATCCTTCCTTCATGCAGACAAAGACAACGAAAAATAGGAAGAGAAGACATAGCCAATATGCACACACCATCAGAAAGAATGAGGATTGGAGAGTATATCCCTTTTCAGTTGATCTCCTACTGAATCCTCCTCTGTTCTGTCTGTATCTGAGTGTATTTGCCTGCTTCTAAATCTCTTGAACCGCAACGCAGAGTGGAATATCCAAGCAGGGCAGATTCCACTGTAATGGTGTGTGTGTGTGTGTGTGTGTGTGTATGTATGTGTGTCTGTGTCTCTGCCAGAAACGTTCTACTGTTGTCATGGCAACAAGCCTGTAACACCATGGTGGCTGTAACTCCCATGTTTTGCCGCTTGAGTCAGGCTCCCTCAAAACTGGGAGGATGAATAATGAGTACAGAAGACATCCTCAAACCAACCGCTAACTACAATAGGAAATAGGAAATTAATTAATTTTTTATTGAGTGTGTGCATATACTACCGGTCCAAAGTTGGGACACACCTTCTCATTCAAGGGTTTTTCTTCATTTTTACTATTTTCTACATTGTAGAATAATGGTGAAGACATCAAAACTATGAAATAACACATGGAATCATGTAGTAACCAAAAAAAAAGTCTAAATATATATTTTATATTTGAGATTCTTCAAATAGTCACCTTTTGCCTTGGTAACAGCTTTGCAAACTTTTGGCATGCGGTAATATTTTCCTATCTTGAGAGTAAAAAAAACTAAAAACTATAGTAAGTGCCTCTCCAGCTGAATTAAAAAATAAAAAAATCTATTTGTATTATCTTATTTTATATCGATTTAATCAAAAACTATACATCGTACTCCCCAGTATGTCAAAGTGTAGGTCTATGTAAGTCGTCTAGGTGTAGCAGGTAAGGCGGAGTCAGGCGCAGGACACAGAGATGAGTAATTCACGTAACTTTACTCAAAACATAAAATATTCCAAGAAGGAAAATAATCAACCTCACAAATACAGACCAACTTACAACGAACAAACACGCACAAAATCATGGGGAACCAGAGGGTTAAATAAGGAACATTTAATAATGGGAATGGAAACCAGGTGTGTACAATGAAGACAAAACAAATGGAAAATGAAAAGTGGATCGGTGGCGGCTAGAAAACCGGTGATGCCGAATGCCGCTGGAACAAGGAGAGGGACTAACTTCGGCGGAAGTTGTGACAGTCTAGGTCTTGTACTTCCAATGAGTGATATTATACGGCTCTACAATGGATGGTTAGTTACGTTTGTTTGTGACCAAGTGGGATATTACCACATCTGGGAAAAATCCATTTGGAAGGCCCTCCAACTGGTAATTACTAGTTAAATCAGCCATGAATCCCCTTGTGACACAGGGAATGGAAGCTTGTGGTGTGCAACAAGGAGGGGCAACTAAATGCAAGATTCTCAAAAACAAATGAAATTGTTAAAATAAGTCTAGCCTGTCTATCTCTGGGTAGGTAACAGGGTTGATGTTACGCTCATTTTCACTACAAAACACCAGAAAATGGCCAAAGTAGAACCAGCACCTACTTTTACACTATGATTTGACTATTAGATGTTCAATGTTTCTTTTGAAATTGACCATATTAAAACAAAAGTTCAGTTCACGTAACAGGGTTGACCTTGAAATTAGACAGATGTAAATGAATCACTAGTCACATCAAATCAATAATAACCTTCATAAATTACTAAAAATGCACTTTAGCAAGTCTTCATTCATATTGACAATTAGATGCATTGAATTCTCCATGTGGACTACACCAAAGGGCACTTCATTTCATATAAAAGTATTTTAAAATTAAAAATTTGTAAAAATGTCTACTTAACATATCAAAGGACACTCATTTTGTGGAACGAACCAGTACTGACCGTTGGAATGTTCTCGTCAAGTTTGTTTGTTCGTTCATTTGTCATATGCACATGAAAGACATGTAGTCACTACATGACAAATACAGTGCTTTTGGAAAGCATTCAGAACCCTTGACTTTTCCACATTTGGTTACGTTACAGCCATATTCTAAAATGGATTAACATGTTTTTTTCCCTCTTCAATCTATACACAATAACCCATAATGACAAAGCAAAAACAGGTTTAGACATTTTTGCAAATGTACTTTTATTTTATTTAAAAAAACGAAATATCACGTTTACATAAGTATTAAGACAATTTACTCAGTACTTTGTTGAAGCACCTTTGGCATCGATTCCAGCCCCTAGTCTTTTTGGGTATGATGCTACAAGCTTGGCACACCTGTATTTGGGAAGTTTCTCCCATTCTCCTCTGCAGATCCTCTCAAGCTCTGTCAGGTTGGATGGGTAGGATTACTGCAGAGCTATTTTCAGGTCTCTCCAGAGATGTTCAATCAAATCAAATCCAACTTTATTTGTCAGTCGCTCCAAATACAACAAGTGTAGACTTGCTTACTGTGAAATGCTTACTTACAAGCCCTTAACCAACAGTGCAGTTCAAGAAGAGTTAAGAAAATATTTACCAAGTTGACTAAAATAAAAAGTAACACCATAAGAATAACGAGGCTATATACAGGGGGCACTGGTACCGAGTCAGTGTGAGATCATTTGTACATGTAGGTGAGGGTGAAGTGACTATGCGTAGATAATAAACAGCGAGTAGCAGCAGTGTACAAAAAGGGAGGAGAGGGGGGGGGGGGTCAAAGCAAATTGTCCAGTGGCGGTTTTTATTAATTGTTCAGCAGTCTTATGGATTGGGGGTAGAAGCTGTTGAGGAGCCTTTTGGTCCTAGACTTGGCCCTCCGGTACCGCTTGCCAAGCGGTACCAGAGAAAACAGTCTGTGACTTGGGTGACTGGAGTCTCTGACAATTTTATGGGCTTTCCTCTGACACCGCCTATTGTATAGGTCCTCGATGGCAGGAAGTTTGGCAGTACTGGGCCATTCGCACTACCCTCTGTAGCGCCTTACGGTCAGATGCCGAGCAGTTGCCATACCAGGCGCTAATACAACCGGTCAGGATGCTCTCGATGGTGCAGCTGTAGAACCTTTTGAGGATCTGGGGACCCATGCCAAATATTTTCAGTCTCCTGAGGGGGAAAAGGTTTTGTCATGCACTCCTCACAACTGTCTTGGTATGTTTGGACCATGATAGTTCGTTGGTGATGTGGACACCAAGGAACTTGGAACTCTCGACACGCTCCACTACAGCCCCGTCGATGTTAATGGGGGCCTGCTCGGCCTGCCTTTTCCTGTAGTCCACGATCAGCTCCTTTGTCTTGCTCACATTGAGGGAGAGGATGTTGTCCTGGCACCACACTGCCAGTTCTCTGACCACCTCCCTATAGGCCGTCTCATCGTTGTTGGTGATCAGGCCTACCACTGTTGTGTCGTCAGCAAACTTAATGATGGTGTTGGAGTCGTGTTTCGCCACGCAGTCATGGGTGAACAGGGAATACAGGAGGAGACTAAGTACACACCCCTGAGGGGCCCCAGTGTTAAGGATCAGCGTGGCAGACGTGTTGTTGCCTACTCTTACCACCTGGGGCGGCCCGTCAGTGTTTAGTCCCAGAGTCCTCAGCTTAGTGATGAGCTTTGAGGGCACTATGGTATTGAACGCTGAGCTGTAGTCAATGAACAGGTCGACCGATTATGATTTTTCAACGCCGATACCACGACCGATTATTGGAGGACCAAAAAAAAAACGATACCGATTAATCAGACGATTTTTATATATTCGTAATAATGACAATTACAACAATACTGAATGAACACTTTTATTTTAACTTAATATAACACATAAATAAAATCAATTTAGTCTCAAATAAATAATGAAACATGTTCAATTTGGTTGAAATAATGCAAAAACAGTGTTGGAGAAGAAAGTAAAAGTGCAATATGTGCCATGTAAAAAAGCTGGTCAAATCCAGAAACTATCATTTCGAAAACAGGTTTATTATTCTTTCAGTGAAATACGGAACCGTTCCGTATTTTATTGAACGGGTGGCAACCCTAAGTCTAAATATTGCTGTTACATTGCACAACCTTCAATGTTATGTGATAATTATGTAAAATTATGGCAAATTAATTACGGTCTTTGTGAGGAAGAAATGGTCTTCACACAGTTCGCAGCGAGCCAGGTGGCCAAAACTGCTGCATATACCCTGACGTGAATGTGCTAAGCAGGAATCAGGAGGATAGAATTATGGTCAGATTTGCCAAATGGAGGTTGGGGAGATCTTTGTATGCATCTCTGTGTGTGGAGTAAAGGTGGTCAAGGATTTTTTTTTCTCTGGTTGCACATGTGACATGCTGGTAAAAATTTGGTAAAACTGACTTAAGTTTGCCTGCATTAAAGTCCTCGGCCACTAGGAGTGCTGCTTCTGAGTGAGCCTTTTCTTCTTTGCTTATGGCCTTATAGAGTTGGTTGAGAGCGGTCTTAGTGCCAGCTTCGTTCTGTGGTGGTAAAAAGATGGCTACGAATAATATAAATGAGAACTCTCTTGGTAGATAGTGTGGTCTACAGCTTATCAAAAGGTACTCTACCTCAGGCGAGCAATACCTTGAGACTTCTTTAATATTAGACATCGCACACCAGCTGTTATTGACAAATAGACACACACCCCCACCTTTCGTCTTACCAGAGGTAGCGTCTCTGTTCTGCCGGTGCATGGAACATCCCGCTAGGTCTATATTGTCCGTATCATCGTTCAGCCACGTCTCAGTGAAATATAAGATGTTAGTTTTTGATGTCCCATTGGTAGGATAATCTTAAAACGTAGGTCATCAATTTTATTTTCCAATGATTGCACGTTAGCAAGAAGAACGGATGGCAATGGGAGTTTACTAGCTCGCCTACGGATTCTTAGAAGGCTGCCTGATCTGCGGCTCCTTTTCCTGTGTCTTTTCTTCACGCAAAAGGCCACGCATCTGGGCATATTCCAGTGAGAATGTAAAACGTCAGCCATGTTCTTTGTCGCCATCAGGTTCAAGTCCGGTCTCTGACTGGGACGCTCGAGGACATTCAGAGACTTATCCCGAAGCCACTTCTGCGTTGTCTTGGCTGTGTGCTTAGGGTGATTGTCCTGTTGGAAGTTGAAACTTGGCCCCAGTCTGAGGTCCTGAGCAGTTTTTCATCAAGGATCTCTCTGTACTTTGCTCTGTTCATTTTTCCCTCGATCCTGGCTAGTCTCCCAGTCCCTACCGCTCAAAGACATCCCCACAGCATGATGCTGCTACCACCATGCTGCACCGTAGGGATAGTACCAGGTTTCCTCCAGACGTGACGCTTGGCATTCTGGCCAAAGAGTTCAGTCTTGGTTTCATCAGACCTGAGAATCTTATTTATCATTGTCCGAGAGTCCTTAGGTGCCTTTTGGAAAACTCCAAGCGGGCTGTCATGTGCCTTTTACTGAAGAGTGGCGTGGTGGAGTACTGCTGAGATGGTTGTCCTTCTGGAAGGTTCTCCCATCTCCACAGAGAAACTCTGGAGTTCTGTCAGAGTGACCATCGGGTTCTTGGTCACCTCCCTGACCAAGGCCCTTCTCCCCACGATTGCTCAGTTTGGCCAGCGGCCAAACTACGGGATGGGTGTCCCTAAACCTGGACGGTTGTTGCTAACGTGTGCTAATGTGACTAGAATGACGTTGTATACAGCTATTGGGCGGCAGGGTAGCCTAGTGGTTAGAGCATTGGACTAGTATCCGGAAGGTTGCAAGTTCAAACCCCCGAGCTGACAAGGTACAAATCTGTCGTTCTGCCCCTGAACAGGCAGAACTGTTCCTAGGCCGTCATTGAAAATAAGAATTTGTTCTTAACTGACTTGCCTAGAAAAGGTAAAGGTCAAATACATTTTAAAAAATTCCGGGACATAGACATGTCTAATATGTTCAATTAACAGTAGCTATTACAGTGAAAAAATACCATGCTATTGTTTGAGGAGTGCACAACAACAACAAAAATGATCACAGCAACTGGATTTATACATTCACCTCTGAAGGTAAATAATGTACTTACATTCAGTAATCTTGCTTTGATTTGTCATCCTAAGGGTCCCAGAGATAAAATATACCATCATTTTGTTTGATAAAATCAATTGTGATGTTCAAATGCGGGTACTGGGGTCTACAGTTTGACCCCACCGCTGTCTCTGGCTCCACACCCACCCCTCCCGGCCATCTAGATGTGTGAAAGTTAGTGTATAAGCTAATGATCCATCATGTATGACATTCCTGGGAGTGTTTAAACTTTTATTTTTTAATACCATAGCATTTTTGTATGTTATCTATAGTTATGTACTTGACAATGTATTAATTGACCAATTCGGCACATTTGGGCAAACTTCATACAAAATATTGTGTAGTAATGTAATTATTCAACTGAAAGTATGGCCTTTCTCTTGCATTTCAAAGATGAAAATGTATGGTTTTATGGTTTATATTATCTTTTACCAGATCTAATGTATTATATTATCCTACATTAATTTCACAATTACACAAACTTCAAACGGTTTCCTTTCAAATAGTATCAATAATTTGATGTCCTTGCTTCAGGTCCTGAGCTACAGGCAGTTAGTTATATGTGGGTATGTCATTTTTGGTGGAAATTGAATTTTTTTGTTATTGAACGTCATTTTAAAACAAGCTCAAGACTTTTATTTTGTCTGCTGCTTTTGGAAGCTGCAAAGCAACTAAAGTCTGGGCTACATTTGCTTGATTGACTAGCTAACTTTGACTAGCTACGTTCAGTTCATGTTCTTTTCATTCCTGACAAGAGTTTGTAAGTATAAAAAATATTTGTAACTGAGTAAAGGGAGACAAAGTAAGAATTTAATGTGTAAATGTTCATTCATAGTCGTAACATAGGGTTTGTACATTTACAGATCTAATTTAATGGTTACGTTTCATGTTTCACACATGGCTTTTCTTACGATCTTAACAATTTAGGTATGGACTTTCTTACCATCCTAACAATACATACGTTCAACCTTTTGGCAGCTATCTGGCTCCAAATACATTCAGCCTCTTGCAAATTGAAGGGAAATTATGAAACATTGAGAGAAGAAAAATCAATTGTAAAAAAAAATCTAATTAATTGGTACATTTTTGGGGGAATCCTGGCTTACCTTGGCAACCGTGAATACACATCACTGGATGCTATGCTACTGGCCTCATATCATGAATATGCATGAATATCCATCTGGAGACATCTCAAAGTTAGTGTTTTTTCTCAAAGTCCTACTTATACACTCTAGCAACTTTAAGTATTACAAAAATTATATTCTATCAAATAAATCTCATGTGATAAAATAAGCCATTCATTTTTGTTGTTGACCAAATTCGACACGCATTGATTTCTCTCTTTCAAACTCTTTGCTTGGTGGACGAAAATGAAAAGAGTGCCACTTGCTGGAGGGACATACATTTTCCGCCGAGTTGGGCCTCTCTCTTCTAATACTGCCCTCTCCTGACGCACTTCAGAATGGTTTTGTGCATTTCCGCCTTGTTCAATAAAGTTGGAATTGAAGCCAAAATGGCGACGTGCATGTTGTCGTCAAAGATGTCGCCCTTGGTGTCACCCATCATTAGATTTCTACTGAAAGATCAGTACTATTCCTCGAAAACAATATGTAACGGTGTGACTAACATTTCCAGACGAGGTGAGCACATTATTTTGGTGAGGGAAGAGCTAGATTGACTGCTGTGTTTTGTTCAAAATGAGTACTGACAGTTAGTTAGCATAGCTAACTTCTCTAAACCGCTAGTGTCAGCTGTCAAACTTAATTATATTCATGACCTGTCTAGTTAGACTAGATAGCGAATTATCTAGCAACCTATGCGTCAATCAGCCATTATTATAATTACATTGTTAGATAGCTACTTACATTGTTACGGTGCTTACACAACTTACCTTTTAGAGACGAATGAATATCGAATCGCTGACTGAACCTTTTGGCTTTGGACAGTTTGCTCGCTAAATGAATAACGTTACGTTTCTGCTCTTCGCACGTTAACCAATAACCGCCACAGGTGGTCTCGCTAATTATTTAACTAGTTCTAGTACTAATACAGCTTCAGGATGTACCGATAATTCCGATTCCGTGATCTTTTCTACTGCTCAGGCTATTCGACGGATGCTCTCCCCCAGCCGGCTGCAGAAGACAGCAATGCTGCCGCAGCGTACAGCGGACCACTGGAGCACTACAACAGTCTGGTCAGGGATGAGTCGCTGCAAGAGGACCCACATCAAAAAGCCGTGGTTCAGACCTTGGATAAAATGCACAAAACCCTAAGAGGTTACAACAACCAGCCTACGTCCCTCTTCTCGAAGGTAATCTGATTTCTATGCATGTTCTTACTGATGTCAATAATACATTATTTGATTTTTACCACTGTCAAAACGCATTAAATAAAGTATAGACTATAATCTATAGTTAACCCTATATTCACACAGACTCACAATACATTGCACACTGTCTATTTTATTTTACAGTTTTTCTCTAAGCCAAAGCCCCCAAAAGGGTACTACATCTATGGAGATGTTGGTAAGTAGTAGCTCTATAATATCCATCTTTGTGCTGCCACTTTAGCATTACATTTATGATATTTCCCTTTTTGACTACATTGCACATTTGAAACAATGAATTATCATTCTGTTTTTCTCTGTTTTATTTATAGGCACAGGGAAAACGATGGTTATGGACATGTTCTACTCCTACGTGGAGACAGAGAAGAAAAAGAGGGTCCATTTCCACGGCTTTATGTTAGATGTACATAATAGTACGTTAAGTTGTGTCGCTAAATGGCGATTTGACATGACTTGTTGATCATACTTAATGTCAATGATGAGTTGAGCAATAGATTCAGATTTGATTGATTAATTGAACTGAGATCTATGAGTGGGTCCAGAGTCGACTCAATCTTTGTTCTTTTACTTACTGTATTTAGGGATACATCGCCTTAAAAAGAGCCTGCCAAAAAGGAAAGCTGGGAGGATGGCTAAAGTCTATGACCCGATTGCACCAATAGCAGAGGAGATCAGTGAAGAGGCCTGTCTGTTGTGCT
Organism: Oncorhynchus mykiss; assembly: GCF_057628025.1. Classification (NCBI taxonomy): domain Eukaryota; kingdom Metazoa; phylum Chordata; class Actinopteri; order Salmoniformes; family Salmonidae; genus Oncorhynchus; species Oncorhynchus mykiss. The sequence continues at coordinate 35,926,053 of NC_143040.1, forward strand.
TTGATGAGTTTCAGGTGAGGTCTGGGGGATATTCCTCTTACTGATCACTTGTAACTACTGTTATACCTTCATGTTATAATTGTGCAAAATCATCTGAATAGCATTAGCTAATGTATGGATGTGATAATGAGGAATCCTGTTTTAGCCAAAGCCTGTTTTTAGAGTTGGACTAATAAAGTTCTATTCTATGCATGGTTCCCAGTTTTGGACGCATGAAAATATAACAGGATAGAGCAATATGAGTGAATTGGTTGTAAATTCATTCCACAGGTGACAGACATTGCAGATGCCATGATTCTGAAACAGCTCTTTGAAAACCTCTTTAAGAATGGGGTTGTTGTCGTGGCCACGTCCAACCGCCCCCCAGAGGGCAAGTAGAATATTACATCACAAAACAAATACCTTGTTGAGCTGCGTTCAGCACAATCCATAGAGGACAATCTATACTGATCTAACCAGACCTATTCCTCTCTTCTAGATTTGTACAAGAACGGACTACAGAGGGTCAACTTTGTGCCATTTATTGCTGTGTTGAAGGTAAATAAGAAATACATTTCTGGTTTATTTTGTATATAAGACATGTATTCTACTGTATTTTAGTCAATGCCACTCTGACATGGCTCATCCTAATATTTATATATTCCTTAATCCTATTCTTTTACTTTTAGATTTGTGTGTGTTGATGTGAATTGTTAGATACTACTGCACTGTTGGAGCTAGGAACACAAGCATTTCGCTACATCGGCTAAATATGTGTATGTGACCAATGAAATGTGATTTGATTTGAAAACATACAGGCAAGGTTTATCTTACGGTAGTCTGCCTCTTTCATGCAGAACTATTGCCAAGAGCTTCGTCTGGACTCTGGGATAGACTACCGCAGAAGAAACAGACCCTTAGCTGGGAAACTGTACTTCCTGTAAGAACTGCATGGTGCAAACCATGGATACAGCAATGAGGCATTTCAATACTCAAATTACTAGGTTATCTTTGGTAGTATTTATTTTAATATGGAACTCTTTCTTTCAAGCCAATTTGTGTTTGATCAGTATAGTTTCATGTTTTAAATAATGTGGTTCATCCTATTTTGCTATGTTACCCTTTTTCGACACAGCTCAAGTGAACCTTGTGTTGAGGCAATACTGGACAAGATGTTTGACGAGCTGGCCTTCAAACAGAACGACAGTAAGATGCTCACGTTGTCATTGAGTGTAGATAAAGAGGGATCGGTGGAGCGGTCTGTAATTATAAGTGCATGATATGAACATAACATTCTGTATTAATGGTATACTTAATAATATATTGAGCCTCATTGTGTTCCATCATGTTGAGTTTATTACTTGTAATTTAGCTGAACCAGATGTTCATTTTCTTTCTCTAGTAACACGGCCAAGGACTCTGAAACTGCTAGCCAGGGAGGTCAGTCTTATGAAAACCTGTGGGACCATAGCAGACTGTACCTTCGAGGAGCTGTGTGATAGAGTAAGTGACCACAGCAGACTGTACGTTTGACTGTACGTCCTGTGTTACCTAGTTAGGAAGAGTTGTTGGTTCAATTCCCACAGGGATCACATAGGCATACTAAATACAGTGAGCTCCAACAGTATTGGGACACGTGATGTTATTGCTCTGTACTACTATGATGTTAAAATGCAGAATGTCAGATTTCATTTGAGGGTATTTAAAAAAAAAAATCCATCTCAGGTCAAACGTTTAGAAATTACCGCACTTTTTTTTTTAACCCAGATTATTTTGTGCCCAATACAAAGGAATGGTCAATTATGTATTGTCATTTTGGAGACACTGTTATTGTAAATAAGAGTATAATATGTTTCTAAACACTTCTACATTAATCTGAACGCTACCATTATTACGGATAGTCCTGAATTAATCGTGAATAATGATGAGCGAGACAGTTAGATGCACAAATATCATACCCCACCCCCCCTAACTTTCTCACTCATTATTTACAATTTAATTCAGGACTATCTGTAATCATGGTAGCATCCACATTCATGTAGAAGTGTTTAGAGACATATTCTTATTTCCAGTAAAAGTGACTCAAATGACACAATACATTATTTACCATTCATTTCTATTGAGCACAAAATAGTCAAACACAACCAAAACAAACAGCAAATGCATCCAACAAGTTTGTAGAGTCACAAGCTTGATGCAACCATTGTGTGCTAAGAAGATTGGACCAAATATTAAACTTTTGACTACTTTGATACATGTAAGTGAATTTGTCCCAATACTTTTGGTTCCATAGAATGGGGAGAGTAAATGAAGTGCTGTAGTTTCTAAACGGGTCACCCGATAGGGATGAAAATACCCTCAAATTAAAGCTGACAGTCTGCACTTTATCCTCATAGTCATTGTATCATTTCAAGTCCAAAGTGCTGGAGTACAGAGCCAAAACAACAAAACATATCACTGTCCCAATACCTTCGGAACTCACTGTATGTATGCACTCCCTGTACTGTAAGGGGCATACTTATACATGATGTGTTTTGTATTCTAGCCATTGGGTGCCAGTGACTACTTGGAGATTTCCAGGCAGTTTGATACTGTATTCATCAGGAACATTCCCCTGCTCACTATGAACAAGAAGACTCAAGCGAGACGCTTGATCACGCTTATCGATGCCTTCTATGAACACAAGGTAACATTACAAACCACTTAGTTTTAATTGATGTTATTTATTTGCACCTAATAAGAAACCAAATCAACAAGCATAATCATACAGGGAGGTTGAAACAGAGGGCTTTATTTCTAAGCTTGAGGCTGGATAATTTTAATATAGTACGGTTTATAAGGAAACTTTGTCTTTGCGCCATAAATTATTATCTCACATCTTCTATTATTGTAACACATTGTGATTGTTTTTTGAGACTATCCTTTGATATGAGTGTGCTTTTTATATGTACTGTTGAGGTTGTTTGATTAGCATTGTTGGATGCACTTTTGTTTTGAGTTGCTAAAAACTAGCCTGGTCCCAGATTTAGGACCAGGCTTGATGAGAACAACCAGTGTTAGTAAATGTCTCATCCTGGGTCCCCCAGGTACGAGTGGTGATTCTGGCCGATCACCCTCTGGATGACATCTTTGTACACGACGGAGATCACGAACACCACCATCATGAACTCATGGATGATCTCAACCTAAAAAAGGTACAAATTGCAGCCAAATACTCCCAACATTATTTTCTTGATCTCTAACTTAGAGAGTATATGACTTACAATATACTGAGTGTACGAAGCATAAGGATATTGAGTTGCACCCCATTTTTTTTACCTCAGAACAGCCTCAATTTGTTGGGGCAAGGTGTTGAAAGCCTTTGACAAGGATGCTGGCCCATGTTGACTCCAATGCTTCCCACAGTTGTCAAGTTGGCTGGAGGTCCTTTGGATGGTGGACCATTCTTGATACACACAGGAAACTGTTGAGCATGAAAAACCCAGCGGAGTTGCAGTTCTTGACACACACAAACTGGTGCGCCGGGCACCTACTACCATACCCCGTTCAAAGACACTTAAGTCTTTTTTTTCTTGCCCATTCACCCTCTACATGGCACAAATACACAATCCATGTTTCAATTGTCTCGAGGCTTAAAAATCCTTCTTTAACCTGTCTTCTCCCCTTCATCTACACCAGGGGTCTCCTAAAAGGTTAATCGCAGCCCACCTTTGAGTAGCTCGCCAAACAATTCTGAAAGTATATGCGATTTTCAAGTACTCCACCGTAAACTGTCATTAACAAATATCATTTGTATCTATTATTTGTTATTTTCAAACTTTCCCATTAAATGAGCAGTAGCAATACAGAATCATCACTCGACTGGCGCCTTAGAAGGCATATTCTTTTACTCGCTAGATGCACAATTAAAGGGCCAGATGCACAATTTAAGGGGAATTTCTTCCAGTCTTCCAGAACAAAGATAGAGACATTCTATTTTGTTGTTTCTCTATGAACAATTGTAATTTTGAGAGTGAAAGACAAAAAAAATACAACTGAGAAAATAATTTGGGAAAATATAAAACTATTTTTGGGGGGGGGGGGGGGAGAATCACAGATTTTATAGGGCCCCCTTAGTGGTTTATTAACCATTTAGTTTACCAGGTATATTGACAGTACATAGTGCACTACTTTCTCTGGTACACTAAAGACACTGGAGAAGAGAACAAATGTGCTTATTTGAAAGCTAGAAAAGTATCTTGCGACATGTTTTATTTTAAAAAAAGTAGTTAATCATGCTAGAAATGTTTAGAGCCCCCTGATCTACACCGATTGAAGTGGATTTAACAGGTGACATCAGTAAGGGATCATAGCTTTCACCTGGTCATGGAAAGAGCAGATGTTCCCAATGTTTTGTACACTATGACCTTCTGTTTGTTGACTTCTCAGCTTCTCTCCAAAACTGCTTTGTTCTCAGGCTTTAGGAAAATACCAAACACTCTCACTAATGGTGTTTTTCTATTGAATGCATTTACACCCTCATGTGTTGTTCCTGGATCAGGATGCAGCCAGTGAGTTGTCTATCTTCAGTGGAGCAGAGGAGATCTTTGCCTTCCAAAGGACAGTGTCTCGCCTCACTGAGATGCAGACTGAAGAGTACTGGCTGGAAGGGGACAGGAGCACCATCACCACGTAGCTGTACAGTACCCCTCACCAACCCTCTAAACCCTTCACTACCTGCAAGGACAGTGAAAACCACCTCACCAGTACAGACTATCAGTTAATTTGACGGGATCAGTTTGAGCGTGGCGAGGCGCAGAATCACCAATCATGATCACATATAATAAGTGTGATTTGTAGATCAGTGATTCTACGCCGTCCGACTGCAAAGTAGTCCGTCTCAAACATGCACATACACTACCATGAGGGACTCCAAACAATGGAATATATTTATTATACTAAGAAAGTATGACTTCAAGCCTTTGATTTTACTTTGCCATTGCACTTTACAAACTGACCATATTGTGCAGAACATTTTAAGTTAAACCTTTATCTGTGGATTTCTTTCTATATTGTACACATACGATAGATAGGGTATTTGTGTGAATGGCTTTTGCAAAAAAAGTTCAATGAAATCCACTTCTACAAATGGTAGAACTACTGGTTCAAAGTACATTTGTTATTTTATTGATATCTTATAATGAAAAGGATTGTCTATTTTAATAAGTGATGTACTGTATGATTTTATTGAGACGATCATAGAGAGTGATGACTACAGTATGGTTCATATGGATGTATGTAAGGCTGCTTGTCTCTGATGTTAAAAGCAACATCCTGCCCTCTTCATGGTTTTTAAGTTTTATTTAGCAAACATAAATTACTGTAACCTGAGTGCCAGCCTATACTGTGCTGCCATGCCACCTCTTTGTCACTCATTGTCAAATCAAATAATTGGAGTGGGAAATAGTACAAACATCTAGGATCAGGCTAGGAAACATAGATTACCGGGCACAATTGTGTAGTTTGACATGACATACACTTTATGACCAAAAGTATGTGGACATCTGCTCGTCAAACATCTCATTCCTAAATCATGGGAATTAATATGGAGTTGGTCCTCCCCTTTGATGCTTTAACAGCCTCCACTCTTCTGGGAAGGCTTTCCACTAGATGTTGGAACATTGCTGAAGGGACTTGCTTCCATTCAGCCGCAAGAGCAGTAGTGAGATCGGCACTCGCAGTTGGCGTTCCAATTAATCCCAAAGGTTTTAGATGGGGTTGAGGTAAGGGCTCTTTGCAGGCTAGTCAAGTTCTTCCACACCGATCTTGAACAAATTATTTCTGTATGGAACTCGCTTTATGCACGGGGGCATTGTCATGCTGAAACAGGAAAGGGCCTTCCCATAACTGTTCCCACAAAGTTGGAAGCACAGAAGCGTCTAGAATGCTGTAGCGTTAAGATTTCCCTTCACTGGAAAAAGGGGACCTAGCCCAAACCATGAAAAACAGCCCCTGACCATTATTCCTCCAACACCAAACTTTACAGTTGGCGCTATAGATTCGGGCAGGTAGCGTTCTCCTGGCATCCGCCAAACCCAGATTAGTTCGTCGGACTGCCAGATGGTGAAGTGTGATTCATCACTCCAGAACGCGTTTCCACTGGCAGCGAGCTTTAAGCTACTCCAGCCGACGATGATCTTAGGCTTGTGTACGGCCCATTTCATGAAGCCCCCGACTAACAGTTATTGTGCTGACGTTGCGTCCAGAGGCAGTTTAGAACTCGGTAGAGTGTTGCAACCGAGGACAGATTCACTTCAGCACCCGGCAGTCCCGTTCTAATTGTTTTTGGACCTACCACTTTGCGGCTCAGCCGTTGTTGCTCCTAGACGTTTCCACTTCACAATAACAGGTGTTGTAGATATTTGATAGTAGAGTAGTGGCCCGAAGGAACACTTCATGTATTGTGTAAAGTCTTATGAAATGTCATGTAATATTTAAAATTTGCGTATGACCACTGGAAGAGTATGGGGATCCTTAATAAATACAAACAGCACTTATAGTTGACCGGGGCAGAAATGTGAAAAACTGACTTGTTGGAAAGGTGGCATTCTATCTGCTACGTTGAAAGTCACTGAGCTCTTCAGTAAGGCCGTTCTATTGCCAATGTTTGTCTATGGAGATTGCATGGCTGTGTGCCCGATTTTATACACCTGTCAGCAACGGGTGTGGCTGAAATTGCCGAATCCACTAATTTGGACATACTTTTCTATACACTATATATATATATATATATATATATCTTTACTGTGTAATACCATGTGTAATTTTGCCTTCCATGATTATAATAGTATTATAATTATTATTTTAAATACTAAGTAAGTACCTTTTGTAATTATGCATAATTATTGTATTAAATGTCTTGGTATGTTGCCTTTACTTGAAATGTTTCAACCTATCAATATGATGCAATAGAGTGAGTGTGTCACTTTAACTCCGATTCCTTCAGTGCAATCCAGGGGGCAGGTCTTTTCTTTCATCTGGGACTACAGTATTAGTAGCCAGCTGGAGATGGCCTTGGAGGTTGTGCTTGTGGTGTGCACCGCTGCTCGGGATGAGGAGAGGGAGCAGAATCACAGGCAGAGCGAATGTTTTATTAATTCGACATGCAACATTGTGTAAGTAGCTGAACTCTTCATTTGTTGCAAACGCTGAAAATAATTTATCGATGGTAACCAGTAGCTTACTGGAGGCAGGGAATGAAAGCTCTCGGCGGTGCTCCTTAACACGGTTAATAAAATATTTGGATAGGAAATGGTCAAGATGGCAGCCCCATTTGGAATGTGAAGGTGTGGATTCTTATCGCTAGCGAGCAATTAAAAAAAATAAATGTAACCTGCATATTGGAAATAGTAAACAAACACGGAACGCTGTTGATTGTATACAGTAGCTAGCTAACGTTATTCTAGAGGGTGCGCTACACGCCATTCCCAAGATAGGTGATGGAATTCTGTTGTATCACTGAAAATGCCGTATGTATAATAAATCAATTTGTTTACAGACAGACGCTGCAGTAATAAATGCACATGAAACAATGGCCTTTTGAATCGCACGATCAAGTTGCTGCGATCATCAGAGAAAAGACAGTCGACGGGACGCACGTGGAGTTCTATTAGCAGCTGGAGGTGTGGAATGTGGACCTTGGACACATTTGACTCATTATACATGCTTTAAATTAGGCTGGTGATTGATTGCTAATATTATGCATGATAACCAAACGAATAATAGCCTATTATTAATGGAATGCAACTTTGTTGATCAGTGTATACCGAATACAAGCAAGAAACCAAGGAGGGGAATATGGCTGAAGTATCACACAATGAACCACTCTCTCAGGATATTGACATCGATCCAGACTTTGAGCCCCAGAAACGACCAAGGTCTTGCACCTGGCCTCTGCCTCGACCAGAGTCCAATGCAGGGAAGCCCGAATCAAACGATGACATCATTCCCGAGGAAGAGGATGATGATGTCACAGCACCCAGCAGCTCTAGCTCGTACACTGTCAATAATGTGAATGGTGGCATAGCCATACATCAGAACACAAAGAACTCTTCTAAACACCTGTGCTTCACCACCACTAAGGAAGAAGTACTAAACCCCACTTCCAAAGAGGAGGGGAATGACGTCGATGGGTCCTCCTTGTCCACACAGACACATGCTGTCTCAGCTCTCAATGGCCTGGCCTCCCAACCTAGGAAGTCCTCAGCTAGGAGGAATGCCTGGGGGAACTACTCCTATGCGGACCTCATCACCCAGGCCATAGAGAGCTCCCCGGACCAGAGGCTGACATTATCCCAGATCTATGAGTGGATGGTGAGGTCTGTCCCTTACTTCAAGGACAAAGGAGACAGCAACAGCTCTGCAGGCTGGAAGGTGAGCAGCAGGGTGACATCACTGATATGGGATGATGCTTTCAGTAATAACACTGTAACAAAGGCTGTGTGAGTTAGCCCATGTGTTCTTAGTGTGTACTGTCATCTGCAGGTGGCATCTGAATTGATAAAGATATACAATGCTTTCACTTGGAGTTAATGTGTTTTAGGTAGGCTACATACTGTACATATTGTAGTGAGGGGACACACTCGGGGTATTCAAACACACACATACCAAGGACCACAGTATGTTTTTTTTGGTGTGAAGTCTTCCTCCATCTAGACCAGGGATAGGGGTGGGGGCCACAAAAGCTCAACGCATTAGGAGCCGCAAGTGGCTCGCGGGTCTACTTACCCACAGCCATACCCACACATGTAGTCAGAGCCGGCCCTAGCCTTTTGGGGGCCCCATGTGAAATTTGTTGCGAGTAGTTCCCCCCCCTCTTGACAGCGGAGATAAAATATATAACTATCGTTTTTAGGGTATATTTCCTGCAATTCTACACTTGACATAAAGAAAATGTTTTAGTTTTTAAATCAGGTTTGCTGCAATTCTACACATTTTGCCATGGGGTGGAGTGAACAATATGCAGTTTTAAAGCTAATTTCCTGTAATTCCTGGGGTTATATGGCCTGAGGTCATAGTGTTCTTATAGGTGCTACACTTTTTTTTTTAAATCGAAATGATTTTTGCATTTTAATTTCAGAAAATGTCTGTAATATATCTGGCGCTAATAGTGGAATGATAGTGTTTCATAGTGTTACTTACCCACCAGTGTTGTGATTGGCTGTGACTTTTGCCAATTGAGTTCTCCCGCTGGATTGGCATATGTTGTCAAACTGAGAAAAGTTGTTTCTGACTTTGTGGCTGTGTTATCTAGTGGAAATCGCTGTCATTTCCTGGTTGCAAAAATTATACTGTTTGCTCAATTTCAGTTCTTGTTATCATTGTACCATCTAAATCGCTGTGAAATATATATATTTTCAGTAACAAATATCGTTTTTACAGTTTGAAACTGGTGCACCAAAACTGAAACCAACAAATTTTGGTCCGCCAGCTTCAAACAACTATAAAAACTATATATTTTTTAAAGATATTTCACAGCGATTTCGATGGTACAATGATACCAAGCACTGCATAGTGGAGGGTTTCTCACACATACATTCGAACAATTGCGGGTAAGTAATACTGTAAAACAATATCATTCCACTAATCAGCGGCAGATATATTATGGACATTTTCTGGAATTACAATGCATACAAAAAAAATGATAACCAGCTGGGATTGGAAAGTGTGTGGCTGCCTGATAGAAACAAGGGACGCCCCATGCAGATATCACTGTTGCATGAGGCTCCTCCTGAGTGCAGCCAACACCACTCCTGTCACCCGGCCTATGACAGTGCTGTAATAGAAGCAGATGGATACCTACATTGTCATTCAGCCCTCTTGATGAAGACCATTCAGAGAAAGCTGGGCAATCAGATGCTGTCTCGAGTTTAGGACAGAACCATATAGACCTACACTATGGCTCTGGTTTAGGAGACTTAGGCCATATACTGTCAGCCTGGGTTTAAACCGAATTGTTCAGTTTCACTTTACTCTACTCGTACTGTAGCACTGAGTGGAGAGTTCCTCTGACTGCCACCGTCTTATCAGAGTACTTGCATGTAGAAGAGGCCCTCTGGCCTGCAGGGGATCTCGGCTCAGTGCAACAAATTACAACAAACATTTGTCAGCAGTTGAAAATTAAAAAATGTTATTAAATTAAAACACATTTAGGGTGACCAATTTTTATGTTATGGTGTCCTTTTGATCTGAGTTTATTTATTAGAGCAGTTTTCAGTAACACGATCAGAACAAAGGCGCAGTTAAACACATTTGTTTCCCATATGGCATCCTATTTCCTTTTATAGTGCATTTGTTTTTACTCGGGTCCCGTAGGGTCTGGTCATATGCAATGCACTACAGTATGTAGGGATTGGGCTGTCATTTGGGATGCACCCAATGATGGGCTATTCATTGTGATGGTAGATGGTGAATGATAGCCATTGATTATTTAAAATGGATGCATACAGCTGAGGACGAAAACAAAAGACCCCACTACCTGGCCTCAACAGCCAATGAAGGTAGTTACTTTCCTTTAATTTCTCCCGAGTTGAGATACTTCTTCATCCTCCTTTTCCCATTTTATTAGTATTGTTTTTCCTGAGGAGTATTCATTAGTTCAGATAGTCCCTCTCATTAGAGGCCTCTCTGCTAGTGCCCTTATAACCTGGTGGTTAAAGAGATAGCTCAGGATTTTGGCTGTGAAGGAAGTTGGAGGTAGTTTCGCGAGCCAATGCTAACTAGCGTTAGCGCTCGCTTAGCACAAAGACTGCTGGCATGCTAGCTGTACCCGAAGACTTCCAGTCTCTGCGCTAAGCTAGTTATCATTGGCTCACAAAATTGCCTCACTTCCTTCTGGATGCAGAGGCATAAAAATGGTATCCATTAGTTCATCTGAGTCTTGGGAGGTAGATAAAGGTCTTCATTGCCAAAATCCTGAAATATCCCTTTAAGCCTATAATTTTGGTCCGCAAAGGGCTCTCTCTGGTCTGTTGTCTCTTGCCTCTGTTTGATTCTGGGGATTAGTTTGGCCTGGAAAACCAATCCATCCGTCATGGAATCGAGTCTAATGAAAGCTTCAGCTTTGCTGGATTTAAATGGAAAAAAGAGGTCTGGAAATATAAATAGTCTAGGTTTGTAATCCTGTGCAACTGTTGGATAGAGGTTTGTGGGTCTACAGAAATGGAATAATTTACATTTTTGTGTTTTATTTTTATTTAACATTTATTTAACTAGGCAAGTCAAGTCAAATTCTTATTTACAATGACGACCAAACCCTAACCCGGAAGACGCTGGGCCAATTGTGCGGCGCCCTATGGGACTCCCAGTCACGACCGGTTATGATACAGCATGGAATCGAACCAGGGTCTGTAGTGATGCCTCTAGCACTGACCGCAACGCCACTAGGATCATTACTATGATAATGATCATAGTTATAACAATAAATCAATAACGAGGGTCTTATTCTGGTGATTTGGGCCGTGTCTGAATACATACTTGCGTCCTCAATAGTAGGCTGTTTGAATATGCAAAAAAAAATAAAGCTTAATAGTATCCGACATGTTGAGAATCAAGTATACTGTTAATGCCTGGACGTAATACTCGTTTCGGCTTTGACAACAGCTGATCATTTAGATATGGGGATGCGCTACCAAAATCAATAGCGGGAAACAACGCAATGACGCATTCTCAGTATGCAAATATAGAATGTTTTAGTACTATGTGACATTTCAAAAATCAAGTATGGTTTAAATCCCAGGATTTTATACTCATTCCGGCTCGTCGTCTAGTAGAATTTGATGCACACTTTTCCACATTGCGTAGGAAGAGGTGGGCTGCAAGTTCTCTTCAAGTAGCAAACAACAAAACTAGGCTACTTAATTGGGAAGATGCACAAAGCTTCTTTTGGTGGTTTTAAAATGTAGGCCAAGTAGTTTTTGTTCTCCTTAAAATGATCACAAGTATTGCATCTTTGGAAACGTTCTTAAAAAATAAAATTACAAATCCCAAAGTGGATTACTAGTTTCTCACTGAAGTGTTATTTGTTCCCTTGGCTTTCGTCAGAGCTTTAAAATGAAATACTAAACCATCTTTTGATTTCTGAATCTGTCGGCACCGGGGACTCGGGAAATGGCTGCTTTTGAGTTGAGCATGTGGATTGTTTTAGTTTTGTTGTCTAGTCTACCTATTTAGTTTTGATCTCCTTCCCAATAATTAGTGTGTTAGTTTATTATGTTGCTGTCCAAGTTTTGGTGTGTGTACTAGGCTATTTGATTTCATTTATATTTTACAGCACTTTGGTTTCACTAAATATGTCGAAATGGAACTGATCAGTTTGACTTCAGCCCCTTTTTAAACGGGACACATGGGCTATATGGTCTACTACGGTGTAGGTCAAATGTTACAGGCAGCCTGAGGCCTATAACTAACCTATTCTATTCAGAGTTTAGGCTGGTTAATGGAAAAATTCAACCACACTCGGCCCCTCCCCACCTAAGCCAATCAGGAGCCGCTACTGTGTTGTGGCATACCGCATACTTTTTACTAAACGGTACGCGCTAAATAGTATGTGCCGATGAGTAAATAGTATGCAGTTTTAAGTATGGTATTCGGACATGGCCCTGATGATCATTGTTTGACAAAAATATTGTTATCCATAATATCTCCATGTAGATATTTGGTATTTTATTAGGATCCTCATTAGTTGTTGCAACAGCTACTCTTCCTGGGGTCCACATGAAACATAATACAGAACATCAATAGTAGAGGTCGACCGATTTATGATTTTTCAACGCCGATACCGATTATTGGAGGACCCAAAAAAAAGCCGATACCGATTAATCGGCCGATATTATTTTAAAAATGTGGAATAATGAGAATTACAACAATACTGAATGAACACTTATTTTAACTTAATATAATACATCAATAATATCAATTTAGCCTCAAATAAATAATGAAGCATGTTCAATTTGGTTTAAATATTGCAAAGAAAAGTGTTGGAGAAGAAAGAAAAAGTGCAATATGTGCCATTGAAAAAAGCTAACGTTTAAGTTCCTTTCTCAGAACATGAGAACATATGAAAGCTGGTGGTTCCTTTTAACATGAGTCTTCAATATTCCCAGGTAAGAAGTTTTAGGTTGTAGTTATAATAGGAATTACAGGACTATTTCTCTCTATACGATTTGTATTTCATATACCTTTAACTATTGGATGTTCTTATAGGCACTTTAGTATTGCCAGTGTAACAGTATAGCTTCCGTCCCTCTCCTCGCTCCTACCTGGGCTCGAACCAGGAACACATCGACAACAGCCACCCTCGAAGCACCGTTACCCATGCAGAGCAAGGGGAACAACCACTCCAAGTCTCAGAGCGAGTGACGTTTGAAACGGTATTAGCGCGCACCTCGCAATCTAGCTAGCCATTTCACATCGGTTACACCAGCCTAATCTCGGGAGTTGATAGGCTTGAAGTCATAAACAGCGCAATGCTTGAAGAATTGCGAAGAGCTGCTGGCAAACGCACGAAAGTGCTGTTTGAATGAATGCTTACGAGCCTGCTGCTGCCTACTATCGCTCAGTCAGACTGCTCTATCAAATATCAAATCATAGACTTAATTATAACATAATAACACACAGAAATACGAGCCGTAGGTCATTAATATGGTCGAATCCGGAAACTATCATTTCGAAAACAAAAAGTTTATTCTTTCAGTGAAATACGGAAAAGTTCCGTATTTTATCTAACGGGTGGCATCCCTAAGTCTAAATATTGCTGTTACATTGCACAACCTTCAATGTTATGTCATAATTATGTACAATTCTGGCAAATTAATTACGGCCTTTGTTAGGAATAAATGGATTACACACAGTTCGCAACGAGCCAGGCGGCTCAAACTGCTGCATATACCCTGACTGCTTGCACAGAACACGAGACGTGACACAATTTCCCTAGTTATAAGAAATTAATGTTAGCAGACAATATTAACTAAATATGCAGGTTTAAAAATATATACTTGTGTATTGATTTTAAAGAAAGGCATTGATGTTTATGGTTAGGTACATTGGTGCAACGACTGTTTTTTTTCCGTAAATGCCCTTGTTAAATCATCACCTATTTGTCAGTCGGCTGTGATTCGATGAGAAATTAACAGGCACCACATCGATTATATGCAACACAGGACACGCTAGATAAACTAGTAATATCATCAGCCATGTGTAGTTAACTAGTGATTATTTCAAGATAGATTTTTTTTTTATAAGATAAGTTTAATGCTAGCTAGCAACTTAACTTGGCTTCTTGCTGCCCTCGCGTAACAGGTAGTCAGCCTGCCACACAGGCTCCTCGTGGAGTGCAATGTAAGGCAGGTGGTTAGAGCGTTTCAAAACATGTAGCCTACACACACTATCTAGGTCAAATAGGGGAAAGGCGTTATGCCGCGAGGTGTTGCTTTATCTGTTTTTTAAAATCAAGTTGGCTGTTTATTTGAGATGGAAGGAAGTTCCATGCAATAAGGGCTCGATATAATACTACGCTTTCTTGAATTTGTCTGGATTTGTGGATTGTGGTATCCAATTGTTAGTAGTTACTATCTTGTCTCATCGCTACAACTCCCATATGGGCTTGGGAGAGACGAAGGTCGAGAGCCATGCGTCCTCCAAAACACAACCCAACCAAGCTGCACTGCTTCTTAACACAGTGCGCATCCAACCCGGAAGCCAGCCGCACCAATGTGTCAGAAGAAACACCGTGCACCTAGCGACCTGGTCAGCGTGCACTGCTTGGATTGTGAAAAGACCCCTGGTGGCATGACTAGTGGGATAAGTGTGTGTGTGTCAGAGCTGTGTGTAAGTTGACTATGCAAACAATTTGGGATTTTCATCACATTGTTTCTTATAAAAATAGGTGATGCAGTCAGTCTCTCCTCAACTCTTAGCCAAGAAAGACTGGCATGCATAGTATTTATATCAGCCCTCTGATTACAATGAAGAACAAGACGTGCCACTCTGTTCTGGGCCAGCTGCAGCTTAACTAGGTCTTTCCTTGCAGCACTGGACCACTCGATAATCAAGATAGGACAAAACTAGAGCCTGCAAGACTTGCTTTTTGGAGTGTGCTGTCAAAAAAGCAGAGCATCTCTTTTTTACGGCCAGACCTCTTCCCATCTTTACAACCATTGAATCTATATGTTTTGACCATAACAGTTTATAATCTAAGGTAACGCCAAGTCATTTAGTCTCCTCGACTTGTTCGACAACCACACGATTCATTACCTGATTCAGCTGAGGTCTAGAACTTAAGGAATGATTTGTACCAATTACAATGCTCTTAGTTTTAGAGATGTTCAAGACCAGTTTATTACTGGCCACCCATTCCAAAACAGACTGCAACTCTTTGTTAAGCGTTTCAGTGACTTCAGTAGCTGTGGTGGCTGATGCGTATATGGTTGAATCATTAGCCTACCCGCACAGCCTACCTGCGATGTATCTGTGAGCTGTTAGGGCGCAGGTGTGCCAATACCAGAGTAGGTACATTTTCTATTTAACTCAACAGTTTTTGACAACTATCGGTTGAGTTTAAAATGCGATGGAAGCACATCGAACTTTACATTTTTATTCGGTACCAGAAAACGTAAGCGAGAGTGCGCACAATGTTGTCACACACAGATTTTTATCCACAACAAGTCAGTTTGGTGGAAACCCACCGCTGGTGGGAAAATGTGCATATTTTCATCATGCAGATTTTTGAATATTCACATGAAAGTCTGTCGCCAATTGGATGGGAACCTAACTAGTCATGGAAATAGTCACGCAACAAGCCACTCATGATTACTTGTGGGTGGCTCACACTGTTAAGGCATGCTACCCAGCCTAAACAGTTCGGAAGAGTTTTGTGTATACAGTGGGGAGAACAAGTATTTGATACACTGCCGATTTTGCAGGTTGTCCTACTTACAAAGCATGTAGAGGTCTGTAATGTTTATCATAGGTACACTTCAACTGTGAGAGACGGAATCTAAAACAAAAATCCAGAAAATCACATTGTATGATTTTTAAGTAATTAATTTGCATTTTATTGCATGACAAGTATTTGATACATCAGAAAAGCAGAACTTAATATTTGGTACAGGAACCTTTGTTTGCAATTACAGAGATCATACGTTTCCTGTAGTTCTTGACCAGGTTTGCACACACTGCAGCAGGGATTTTGGCCCACTCCTCAATACAGACCTTCTCCAGATCCTTCAGGTTTTGGGGCTGTCACTGGGCAATACGGACTTTCAGCTTCCTCCAAAGATTTTCTATTGGGTTCAGGTCTGGAGACTGTCTAGGCCACTCCAGGACCTTGAGATGCTTTTTACGGAGCCACTCCTTAGTTGCCCTGGCTGTGTGTTTCGGGTCATTGTCATGCTGGAATACCCAGCCACGACCCATCTTCAATGCTCTTACTGAGGGAAGGAGGTTGTTGGCCAAGATCTCGCGATACATGGCCCCATCCATCCTCCCCTCAATACGGTGCAGTCGTCCTGTCCCCTTTGCAGAAAAGCATCCCCAAAGAATGATGTTTCCACCTCCATGCTTCACGGTTGGGATGGTGTTCTTGGGGTTGTACTCATCCTTCTTCCTCCAAACACAGCGAGTGGAGTTTAGACCAAAAAGCTATATTTTTGTCTCATCAAACCACGTGATCTTCTCCCATTCCTCCTCTGGATCATCCAGATGGTCATTGGCAAACTTCAGACGGGCCTGGACATGCGCTGGCTTGAGCAGGGGGACCTGCTGAGAAATACTGCACCAAACATCTTATGTAAAATTGTGTGGCTAAGATCTTGGTAAAAATGTCAAAATGACAGATGTGTTGAGTTGGATTCATTCTAATTATTTTGAGGATGTGTATACTGGCTACGGCGTCTCAAAATGGACAAACGGTACTATTGCCACTTTTCTTCTAGTTTTTCAAACAACGATTCGGCTTGCCTCCAGCCAAACTGAAGCATGCTGATGGCTTTAGAGATCACCATTTAGGTCTTAGTTTCTATAGGTTAGGTAAAGTAGTGTACTGATACTCTGTACACGTAGGAAGAGGTTTAGTCTGCATATTAGGAAGGGATTTAGCCTATAGTTCTATGGTCAGTAGTTTATCTCAGCTATTAGACAGTGTGGCATTAAGGAATATAAGATTTAGGTTGTCTATCTGCATCAGCTGAGGTGGGGCAAGGTCGGTGCATTATGTCCTTTATGAAGAGTGGTTTGGGGCTAATCGTTGACGTTGTCAATCTATACAGTAGGTAATTCAGCTCCCACTTTGATAATAACGCTATGTTTTATGTCATACATTAGTGCTTCTGTTCAACCTAGAATATACTTGTATTTAGCCCTGCAGTCAACCCAACTTGTTCCATACTTAACTTACCTATTCAGTGCACATTTGTCCTGAAACATTTTGTTTAAGTCTTATTTTTTACGGAATTGATGCATTATGTCTGGTTGCTAGACAGTGCACCCTTTGCTGTAGCTATTGTCCTGGTACAGTGTTATGGGTCTACCTACTATGGTTTGTTTTTAATCAATTGGAGTCTTGCCATTGGCTGCTGTGCTCCATACCTCCATTTTCTTTTTATTGGCTGGTGGCCTGAGCACAAGAATCAGAATCAGCTGACTGGAAACTATGTAGGTCAATGTGTAGCAGTACGGGGGAGTGAGAGATGGGACCGAGAGAGATTGATAGGAGGGAGAAATAGAGGGTGTCTGAGGGAGAGACAGGGATGATGTGAGCGGGGCGAGAAATAGAGGGGGAAGAGGCGTGCTGCCGGTTTACTCTGGATCTGGCGTTGCTTTGTGTAGACTGGCAGAATTCTGGTGTCTGTGTCGGTTTGTCTGTCTGTCGGTTTGTCTGTCTGTCGGTTTGTCGGTCTGTTCACAAGGAGGCTTTGATCAAAGGCTGCAACCGGCTGCTGCTGTTGTATGACAGAGTGGGGGAGGGGAGCGCTACAGTGGGTGCTTTTAGTTCTGTCTTTTTACAGAAAGCACTGCATATTGGGCTCCCACTGCATCTCACTGCTAGAGGCGTCACTACAGACCCTGGGTCGATTCCAGGCTCACAACTGGCCGTGATTGGGAGTCCCATAGGGCGGCGCGCAATTAGCCCAATGTCGTCCGGGTTTGTGCCAGGGTAGGCTGTCGTTGTAAATAAGAATTTGTTCTTAACTGACTTGCCTAGTTAAATAAAGGTCAAAAATATATTTTTTAAAATCAAAATATAGAGATCACATTCTACTTGCAATTATACATGTGAAAATAACAATAATACAACAATGTATAGATATAAATCTGAATACGGTAGGTTTGTGTAACCTAATCAGCTAAATCGACACAGCAGAGTATTGCGATATCTTGACTCCAAGTATCAAAAATAATTGATGATGATGATAATAATAAGTAGTTAAATCTAGCTAGCGCTAGTCAGCTGTACCTGTGCCAAAACTCCGGAATTTGTCGTTCTCTATCTTCTTTTTAAAATGGTGAGCCAGCATGTTTTCAGCACTTTTTTATTTCTATGTCTGATCACAACTTGTTTTCTTATGGCTCTCTCTTGTCCCTCTGCAGCAGAGCAATATCTTTGGCAGTATTGTACAGTTGAAGTCGGACGTTTACATGCACCTTAGCCAAATACATTTAAACTCAGTTTAATCCTAGTAACAAAGTCCCTGTCTTAGGCCAGTTAGGATCACCACTTTTATTTTAAGAATGTGAAATGTCAGAAAAATAGTAGTGATTTTATTTCAGCTTTTATTTCTTTCATCACATTCCCAGTGGGTCAGAAGTTTACATACACTCAATTAGTATTTAGTAGCATTGTTTAACTTGGGTCAAACGTTTCGTGTAGCCTTCCACTAGCTAACCACAATGAGTTGGGTGAGTTTTGGCCCATTCCTCCTGACAGAGATGGTGTAACTGAGTCAGGTTTGTAGGCCTCCTTGCTCGCACATGCTTTTTCAGTTCTGCCCACAAATTTTCTATGGGATTAAGGTCAGGGCTTTGTGATGGCCACTCCAATGCCTTGACTTTGTTGTCCTTAAGCCATTTTGCCACAACTTTGGAAGTATGCTTGGGGTCATTGTCCATTTGGAAGACCCAATTGTGACCAAGCTTTAACTTCATGACTGATGCTGCTTCAATATATCCACATAATTTTCCGTCCTCATGATGCCATCTATTTTGTGAAGTTCACCAGTCCCTCCTGCAGTCAAGCACCCCCATAACATGATGCTGCCACCGCCGTGCTTCAGGGTTGGGATGGTGTTCTTCGGCTTGCAAGCCTCCCCCTTTTTCCTCCAAACATAACTATGGTCATTATGGCCAAACAGTTCTATTTTTGTTTCATCAGACCAGAGAACATTTCTCCAAAAAGTTTGTCCCCATGTACAGTTGCAAACCGTAGTCTGGCTTTTTTTATGGCGGTTTTGGAGCAGTCCTTGCTGAGCGGCCTTTCAGGTTATGTCGATATAGGACTTGTTTTACTGTGGCTATAGATACTTTTGTACCTGTTTCCTCCAGCATCTTCACAAGGTCTGGGATTGATTTGCACTTTTCGCACCAATGTCTCTAGGAGACAGAACTTGTCTCCTTCATGAGCGCTATGACAGCTACGTGGTCCCATGGTGTTTATACTTGCGTACTGTTGCTTGTACAGATGAACATGGTACCTTCAGGCGTTTGAAAATTGCTCCCAAGGATGAACCAGACTTGTGGACGTCTACAATTTTTTTCTGAGGTCTTGGCTGATTTCTTTTGATTTTCCCATGATGTCAAGCAAAGAGGCACTGAGTTTGAAGGTAGGCCTTGAAATACATCCACATGTACACCTCCAATTGACTCAAATGATGTCAATTAGCCTATCAGAATCATCTAACGCCATGACTTCATTTTCTGGTATTTTCCAAGCAGTTTACAGGCACAGTCAACTTAGTGTATGTAAACTTCTGACCCACTGGAATTGGGATACAGTGAATTATAAGTTAAATAATCTGTATATAAACAATTGTTGGAAATGTTACTTGTGTCATGCACAAAGATATAGTTTGTTAACAATACGTTTATGGAGTGGTTGAAAAATGAGTTTTAATGACTCCAACCTAAGTGTAAGTCTAAGCTTCAGCTGTATATTAAATGGCAGTATTGAATTGCAGTACATTGAGAATCGCAGTACATTGAGAATCGCAGTGCATTGAGAAACGCAGTACATTGAGAAACGCAGTGCATTGAGAAACGCAGTGCATTGAGAATCGCAGTGCATTGAGAATCGCAGTGCATTGAGAATCGCAGTGCATTGAGAATCGCAGAGCATGTCATGTCAGCACCTACACTACCGGTCAAACGTTTTAGAACACCTACTCATTCCAGGGTTTTTCTTTATTTGTACTATTTTCTACATTGTAGAATAACAGTGAAGACATCAAAACTATGAAATAACACATATGGAATCATGTATTAACCAAAAAAGTAAAGTAATGATGGACTGTCGTTTCTCTTTGCTTATTTGAGCTTTTCTTGCCATAATATGGACTTGGTCTTTTACCAAATAGGGCTATCTTCGGTATACCAACCCTAACTTGTCACAGCACAACTGATTGGCTCAAACGCATTAAGGAGGAAAGAAATTCCACAAATGAACTTTTAACAAGGCACACCTGCTAAATGCATTTAAATGCATTCCAAGGGACTACCTCATGAAGCTGGTTGAGAGAATGCCAAGAGTGTGCAAAGCTGTCATCAAGGCAAAGGGTGGCTATTTTGAAGAATCTTAAATATAAAATATATTTTGATTTGTTTAACACCTTTTTTGGGTTACTACATGATTCCATATGTGTTATTTCATAGTTTGGATTTCTTCACTATACAATGTAGAAAATAGTAAAAATAAAGAAAAACCCTTGAATGAGTAGGTGTTCTAAAACTTTTGACCGGTAGTGTAGGTATCGTGATATTGTATCATGAGGTCCCTGCCAATTCCCAGCTTTACAGCTGACCATAGTCATACCCACAGTTGTTGGCATGTTGCAAAGTCGTATCAACCCTGCCAGGCTAGTCAATAAGAAAAAGAACGACTGATGAGTCATGCATTAACAGTGCAGGAAAAGAGAAGCATGTTTCACTCCTGACTGGATGATAAAAGTGTTTCACTGCTTAGTTTAATCATGTAATTGGCTTGGAGCGAGTCACTGACCGAGGGGTTTTCGGGAAGTTTGATGTCAACAGACTAAACCATTGACCCATATTCAAATATAGACAAAACAGCCCACTGACCCATAGGAAAGAATAGGCCGGTTTGGTCAGTGATCTATCTCACATCACAGAAATGTCCAGCTTTGCATAGTAGGCAGACGTGTGCATATCAGATTTTGCTAGGCAAAATGGTAGAGGCACTTAGGACTACCCTTGACTTAGGACTCACACTTATCCGTACATCTCTCATTAACCCACCCCTCTCCAAGCCCTGGTGCCGCATACCCAGAGATGACTTACCGCGGTTCCTCCTCTCCCCTGCTCTCCTTTTGCTTCGCTCTGTGGCAGGGCTCCCTGTTAGTGTAACCTGAATGCACAGACAGACTCCAGCCCTTTTCATTTAGAAGCTACATGGTGGAGAATATCTCCAGGGAAATCTGTTAGGCCTTTTACAGCAGCAGACAGAAAATAGGTCACAGTTGCAGTGGAATACTGTCTCTCTGAGTAGAAGTCCCACACATTGTATAACTGCAGTGTAATAACCAGTGTGTGTATATTAATGTTTTCTCCCTTTACTTTGCTTCTCAGCTTTATGTCCAGTGTGTATGTATGATTGAGCACAGGCCTTTTAAAAAAATAATAATTTCAAAAAAATTATACAGAGGTTAAAACATTTTTCACAAGTCTCATATAAAAACAGCTTTTTTTTGGAGCAATTTTACCACCAAGAATCTTTAACATCAAAGACAATCCACACATTTACATCAGGAATGAAATCAAATACTGCAAAAATTCCCATGCATTGGGCTCTTTCTCCATCAAAAATGTGTTTTTATATATTGTTTCTCTTAGATCTGTGTAGTAACACTGTGATTAAACACGTAACAATATTGTATTAACCTCCTGTTAAAGTGTCACACAAAACTGTAACCCTTTCCTCTCTCTCCAGAACTCCATCCGACACAACCTGTCTCTCCACAGTCGTTTCATGCGAGTGCAGAATGAAGGAACGGGGAAAAGTTCCTGGTGGATGGTCAACCCTGAGGGCGGGAAAGGCGGCAAAGCTCCACGACGACGGGCCGTATCCATGGACAACAGCAACAAGCTGATCAAAGGTGCTCGAGGCCGCGCCGCCAAAAAGAAAGCATCTCTAGGCCTACAGGCCGTCCAAGATGGCAGCTCCGAGAGTTTATCCTTATCCTCTAGCTTGTCCAAGTGGACAGGAAGTCCCACGTCTCGCAGCAGCGACGAACTGGATGCCTGGACGGACTTCAGGTCTCGCACCAACTCCAACGCCAGCACAATCAGCGGGCGCCTTTCCCCCATCCTGGCCAACCCAGAGCTGGACGAGGCGCTGGATGACGACTCCATTTCTCCCCTCTCCCCCATGCTCTACTCCAGTCCCAGCAGTTTGTCCCCCTCCACCGGCCCCCTAGGTCTGGCCGACCTAGCCCTCACTATGAACCTCAATGACGGGCTCCCTGACGATCTGATGGGCGACCTTCTGGACAACATCAGCTTGACGGCGTCCCAGCAGCCCCTGGGACAGGAGGTGGAGAGCGGAGGACCCAATCAGATGGGGAGCTCAGTGTTAACCTTCAGCTGTTCAGGAGGTAGTAGTAGTCTGGGCATCCCATCCTCCGGCAGCTACGGGTCTGCCATCTCCATCTTCCAGCTCAGCCCCCCGTCCTCCTCAGTGACCTCCCTACGCCAGTCCCCCATGCAGACCATCCAGGAGAACCACCAAGCTTCCTTCTCCTGCCTGTCCTCTCGTTTCAACCACCACCACGCCCTACAGGACCTGCTGAGCCTGGAGACACATGGCAGCCATGTCAGCGACATCATGCTCACGCACTCTGACCCACTGATGTCACAAGCCAGCGCCTCTGTCACTTTGTCCCAGAATTCCCGGCGGAATGCCATGCTGCTTCGCAAGGAAGCATCAAACTGGGACGGTGCTGCGGGTCTGAATTCCCAGACTTCCTTAATGCCTGGTTGGCGGGCTCAGGCTGGCTTGTCTACACCGAGCAATGAAGTGTTGTGCTCAAGCAATGACTTGGACCAGCAGGCCAAGCAGCTTCTCCAGCACCTACCGTCTCCCAGTAGAAACTCTTCTATGCAGCTTGGTGGCTCTGGTACCAACAACAGCACCTCTGAAAACCCATTTCAGTTGATCGCTCCAGACCGCTTTCCCATCCCTGATGATCTGGATTTGGACGTGTTCAGCAGCAGCCTGGACTGTGACATGGACACTATCATCCGTAATGAGCTGATGGACGCTGACTGCATTGATGATTTGTGAATACAGGCCCAGGACTGTGGAGCTCTGTTTAGTCTCTGTGTTGGGAGTTGAGACAGGAACCATCCGTATTATCAGTGGGATTTTAGTAAATGTGAAGTTAAAATGTGAAATAGACACTTATTTTAAGTCTCAGGGATTTATCCTTATGTGGTGATTTGTAAACACTGATATTAAAATGAAATGTTTTTTATTTCATTTTTACCCAGCTTCCCATGTCATATTTCTTAACTATACATTAACCAACACAATATTTTTTTGCCAAACCAGCCGTCACTTCAGTGTGGTTGACTGCGTGTTTACATCTAACAAGCTCCAGAGAATGTTACCATTATTTTGTATATACTTGATTCAGCTTTGTATGCTTTTACCGGTATGTTCTCAGCAGAAAAGAGGACTAAAGAAATAAGGGGGAAAAAAGCAATTGTGTATCTTTGAAACGCCTTGCATCAAAGAACCATTCCATGCACCTGTATCGTAAAACATTTAGCTTATAAATGTTTAACGTCATTAAAAGCAAGGTTAACCACATGGCGTTAATTGTACTGTATGTATGTGATGTTTGGTTAATTTTCTTCTGTGATTTTGGTATTCAATACTCCTGAGAGAAGTCTCTGCTTTGTAAAGTTGCAATGTCAGACTCTGCACTATAACGTGGCCTGTATTCAATAAAGCATTTCTGAGTATGAGTGCTGATACAGGATCAGTTTAGCCTTTTAGATCAGCACTCCTACTCTAGGAAGCTTTATGAATATAGGCCCGGGTGTTGCTTGATTGTCAGTCCTTATAGCAATTCATGATCGCTCTGGAAATGACGCAATTGCAGAGCCTCTTGGAGGCTTGCAGAGGCCAAATCGAGCTCCGCGCCGCGCCGCATTGCCGTGCACCTCCCAAATGTTGTAATAATACTTAGGGCTCCGCATAGCTCTGCATTGACATGATTGGTCGATGGTACGTGGGGGGCGGAAGGTGCTTTATAAACACATAATAACTTCCTTGACGACTTCCAACAGCTCATGCGAAGCGCAAGAAGTTTGACTTCTTCTGACTTCTGCAGAGGCCGCATAGCTCTGAATGCTGCACGGCCATTGCAGATGTTGGATTGACCATGCAGGACCTTTAAGGAAAAGCGTTGTATAAAAAAGACTGGCAGTTGCATGGTAGCATAGCATTTTAGATGGCTTTTAAATTAGGGAACAATAACAGTACAATATCTTCTTGAATATTGACAGATCTTTTCCACGTTCAAGAAATCCAATAAACGAAAACATTGAGAATGTACTTTGTTCAGCACGCGCTTTAGTAGAAATAAGGGTTAAAGTGAAATTCTACAGGCAAAACGACTGTCACAATAATTTTACAATGGATTTAACTCGTGGTTTTTCCAATATACTTTGTAAGAACAAAAAAGGGTCAACCTAAGGGTTAAGTTTACAATCTCATCCAATGAGAATGGATCTACTTTGTATTTTTACTTATTTTGAACACCGAAGAAATTACATCTTACAAAAATCCTATTTTTGTACATTGGATAAACATTTACTCATGCTAAATATTGACATTTAGGCAAAGCCTGAAATATCAGATTATGGAATGGCCCATTCCATACAGAATCAGAAGCAATAAACTCTTTTAACATTCTGTTTAAATTATTGCCAAAAAAATAATATAATGAGCCGATTTCTCACATGGAAAAGGATTAAGTGAAGAGATTATTACCAACATTTCGAGTCAACATACATTGTACAAGCTTTACGGGTGTCCTATGCTATTGTATTGAAAATGTTAGGCGTTTTAATGACCCCTTATTTTCTTGACATCGATGTTATTCTTAACGCTACCGACATAGGAGTTCTATGTAATAAATGTAGATGGATTTAGACCTGATACAACATATTTTGAATACAGTACTTGGATTGGTTTATACGATGATTAGATATTAACCATTTGGCTGGCTGGTTTTATGCTGAAATAATTTTTGTTTTAGTATCATCATGAAAGTAATATTGCAGTATTATTTCTCGTACTGTAGATCACTCACTGCCTACCTATGATCTTATTAACCTTGCTGGTCCTAAATGACGTCACTCTACTTGATGTTTTGTTGGCATTTCCTTATGTATTTCCACTTTGGAGGATGTAACGTCGGTCTAAGAAATGGTGCATGTAAATAAAAGCTTTGTGAAACACTATAAATCGTCTTGAAAATGTGTCTTGTTCTTTTATTGTATTGAATATTTATATCCGTCTCTACATGTATTCTTTTTTTTAAAGACTCCACCGCTACTGCAAGTGTAAACCAGCAAAAATGGATTGAAGACAAAAAGGGGGCATTCTAAGAACATTATTCGATTTCCTATATGTCCTTTGTCCTCAGACATCATGCTATAGAAAATGGTTGCTAGGGAAACATGCCATCTTAAAATGGGGGATTGATAGCAACCAGATGGTTAAATAAAAACGGAGTACTGCCTTTTTGTGATAGGAATAGCACGGTGTGTGGACGCACACTTAATTCATAAATTCAACAACAAAGCCATGTTTTTTTTTTTATTTAACCAGGCAAGTCAGTTAAGAACAAGTTCTTATTTACAATGACAGCCTACTGGGAAACAGTGGGTTTTTACAGATTTTTACTTTGTCAGCTCAGGGATTTGATCCAGCAACCTTTATGGTTATTGGCCCAACACTCTAACCTCTAGGCTACCTGCCTCCCCCCAAAAATGATTTGATATCAAGGGGGCACCAGGATATTGCATTCTTGTTAATCCTCCATCCACAATCACAGTCGCCATGCAGTTCAGTCCAGGCTATCACAGCCTCTCTTCTCCTGCTGGTGACAAAGGAATTATGAAACTCCCTTGTCCTTGAGTATTTATTGGTAGAAGTGCACCTTGTGACAATTTTTTATTGGATGTGCCCATCCTCTGTTGGAGCCAATCGGCTTTCCTGTATCCAAGAGAAGTGAGCATGTTGAGCTATTTAAATCCAGCTAGGGGAGCTGATAATAGAATAATGATGTATTTGAAATGTACAGTAGGTCTACCACCAAGAGATCATTGCACTGTATTGCTGCAAGGTACACCTGACTTATCTAAATTGCTGATCATTGCTTTGGAAATTTAAAACAGAACTTTATCATTGTGATTTCATTGAGTGATGTAATTGTCTTTATTCTTTTTGGAAAACAAAAATCTGCTAAAAAGATTATCACTGAAAATATTTTACAAGAGCATAGTGAAATTATTCAAAGAGAATTAAGTGTATTAGGAATTAAGTGTATTCACCAATGAAAGAAACAGCACAGACAAATATTACCACAAATTGATACATTTGAAAAATACATTTTGGCATATGGTCATTGCCTATCAGAAAATTCCCATTTGCATAGGTCAGCAATCCTGTTGGATCAAGGGGCGTTATTGAAGTTCTGGTGCCCTCTAGAGTTCAAAAGTATGTGCAGGTCTGTTTAGACTTTTATGGCACCATAGTCTCCATGGTGACACTGGACAACAAGCTTGGGAACCAGTTTGGAGTTGTTTTCAGGAGCCAATGATTCACTGTTTAAGGCAAGTTTCTTTTCTGTTTTGGAAGACCTATTGAGAAATCTAACTAACTTCTACATTTTCTATATAAACCTCCCCCCAAACAGCCATATTTCTCCTCAGAGATATTTTGATTGGATAACACCACCAATAGAGTTATGCCCCTTGATTTTGCTGTGGTACATAAATGACCATTTTTGGGGGGTTTGTTACTTATATAGTATCCAGGACATCCCATCATGTCCAAGCTGGTGTACAAAGTTTCCTCCACTGCCAAGGTAGAGCAGATGGAAGCAGAGTTGTCTGTCCAGCTGTCAGCTCTCCGAACTGAAATAGAGGAGAATGGATCTCCCCTGGAAACACCTTCCAAGTCTTACAGGTATGGATGGACACATGGATATGAGGGAGGTCTGTGAGCAAAATAAAGTTGCCCAGTTAAAATGCCAGTGATTGCGATTTTCTTCTGTTTGATACTGGCTGCCTTTTTTTTGTAGATGTTTTATTGTATTTTATTGTATTCTATATATATTTTTTTTCCCATCGTACTATAGCTCAGTTCCAGTTCCTAAAGATGTATCATACTTTCGTATGGAGAGAGAGCAGGTCCTGAGGAGAGGTCTTCAGGTGGCAGAAGCACTGCCAGTGGTGCCTCTGTCTGATGTGCTACAGAGAGAGCTGCAAAGCTGCCTAAGCCTGGAGTACACACCTGAGAGTCTGCCTCTTCTCCTGCACCAGGTAAACTGGGCTGATTATATTGTCATTGGGATCACATTGGTGACACTCAGGGCCCCCGCGGCTGCCCTGACAAATTGAAGGTGTTTGTGAGGGCAAAAGGGGGTGCAACTCAAAATTGGGAAGGTGTTTTGTTTTGTACACTCAGTGTATTTATGGTAGTTTTATGCAGACCGATGCTACCAGTTGGCCCAGATCAAGTACCTGCTGATGCTGAGATGGAGAAGGTTCTGTCGTCACTCCCACATCATTGAGCAGCTGTATCCCTTCTACAAGGTAACCTGGCACGTTGATAATTAATCAATCACCTTAGTTTATCATGAGTAATAGAGGATAATGGATCAATCAATAAATCCCTTTTTACATGAACAGTTGATTTCTGTGGTGTTCCACCAGGAAAGCTAAATCAAGCACTAAAGTATTTGAAAGAAAACCAATACTATTTGAACCCAGGTCGGGTGTGTTCTTTCACCATACTGTTCCACCAGGCCCAGGTATCAAACCTGGTCAGTGAGTATGAGGATGCTGTCCAGCGGGCCAGGAGACTGGCTGTTTCCAGGGAGAAGGTCCTGACAGGGCGGGGCAACCCCATTAACACGGTCACCCAGGAAGATGTGACCATCTACCTCACCTGGCTGGTCTGTCACCTGCATGCCTCCAAGACCATCCACCACTTCCTGACAGTAAGGCCATCAGAGAGACTATGGGCAATGTTTTTGTAGCACAAAAGTGATGTGTTAAGTGCAACATTTACCGTAAACCTCATTGGAATCTGGCACTGTGAAATAATTGTAACAATGTGCATTATAAGGAGGAGATTAAGCAATATATAAATAGTTGCCTCTTTGTTGAAATGCACATTGTTGAAAAAAAGTTTCAAATTAAATCTCGTTGCCAGATTACAATGAGGTTGATGGTACAATTTTCACTTAACACATCGCTACGTTGCCCTATATGTATGTCCCAAATCTAAACTTGTTCACTATATAGTGCACTACTTTTGACCAGGGATCATAGGACTCTGGTCAAAAGTAGTGCTCCAGGGAAGAAGGTACCATTCAGGGTGCATCCTATGGCTGCATCTCAATGGTCTAAAAGTGGCTTCCTCTACTCGTCTCCTCTCCTTCATCGCCATGTAGCTGAAATTAAAGGCTAGTTTAGATTAGAGCAGATAAAGACTACTGAGATGCACCCCAAAGCTTGGTTGACTTTTGGGATGGGTGGATGAATACCTTGTAATAGATTTATTTAGAAATAAGACCGTTTGTTACCTCACACTATATGATGGGTTACAGGTGATCCACTACATCCCAGCCTCTGAGAAGAGGGATAAAGAGTTATTAAGGAAGTCCCCATCAATTTCCCCAGTGCTGGTTGAATGTGTCCACACATCTTCAGAAGATAAAGACCAAGTCTTGGCTGGGCTTGAGGGTAACACCAACATTGACTGTTACCCTTATTGAACCTCTACATTTCAATGTCTTACTTGAACTCGATGTAACTCTTACATGTGGGTACAAAAGAGATTCATTCGTGCTCGTGATCGTTCCTTTCTGTAGGGATGTTTAGACTGGCTAACCAAGTTCCCATGCACATTGTGAAACTGGAGGAGTTCCTCCCAGAACTACAAAGCCTGGTCTCCTACTTCCGTTTGCCCTACGACACCCAAAACATCAGGAACACTGCAGACGAGATGGAGCTCTTCAGCATGGTAGTACCGTTGTAACATACATGTCAAGTTATTTGGTCCGTCGTGTACTCTCTTGGTGTAGATCCGCACGTACGTTTCTCACTGGCATCAATGAATAAGTTATGCGAACGTCTGAGCTGTTCGCATTTATCTCAACTCGGAATCTGGTCCTTTGTTTGTTGGTCAGATCTCAAAGGAGTTCAGGGTGATCTTCAGACAGCAGGAGGTGATGAAGACCTTCCTCCAGTATGATGGGACAGAGGCTGTAGAGGGACAGTGGGGGACGAAGAGGAGCACCATGGCTCTGAGGAAGAGTGCTAACTGGATACCATACATTCAGGTCTGGAGAGAGAGGGATTGTCCCGGTCTCTGTCGTGATCTCTATCCTGTCAATCCTTGTCCTGCATAGTACTTGGTTTTTTAGTACTTGGTTTTAACACTTGAAGTGCTAACAAGTTAGTTCAGAGATGATTGGAGAAAAGGTGTCAGGAACGCTGATATATAAGGGATGGAAATTGAGCTAGCCCTTTATCCAGAGGCTAGTACTTTTCAGACTGGGCTAGAAGAAAATGTGCCAAACTAGTAAAATGTTGTATTAGCAAATATGGCATGGCACAGATTTTGGACCTAGGCTAAAAACAAATTGCAGCCTACTAGCCCGGCTGACCAGTGCCCAAAACCCTTAAATCCCATCCCTAATGTTTATTTTCTGACTAAACTCAAACTCAAAACAGGTGAAGCCCAAACGGGATCCCTGGCAACAGAAACTTGTCACCAAGCTGAAGGAGCTCCAGTCTTATGATGAGTTGCTGAGGACTCACTGCAGGTTTCTCCAGGTAAACAGTCTAACACCTAAAGGAGGGATTTTATAAATGACCTATTAACGTTCATCTCTATAGTTTGTATCGTGTATCGAAGTATGGGCTAACTACAATTACTTTCAATCGTGTTATTTTGCATACTCACAGTGACACCTCTCTCTCGCTCTCTCTCTCTCTCTCTCTCTCTCTCTCTCTCTCTCTCTCCCCTCACTCTCTCCCTCCCCAGCTGTCAGATCCTGCCGTAGTGACTGAGGCCCTGAGGGAGCATGCTTCCCAGGTATGTGACCCTCAGGCCATCCAGCCCTCATCATCTCTGACATCGTCACACACCAACAGACACAACACCTTGCAGATCTGGACCAGCATTTACAGCGCTGCCAATCTTTATCAGGCATGTATTACCTAGTCAGAGATGTGATTATGTGTGCTACAAAGACAACATGCTTTTTCATCATGTAAAATGGATTGTGTCTGGGTTCATTCCAACCACAATTAGCATTTTATCCCCCTGCTAGGAATCCAGTGGATGTGGAGGACAGGAAAAAAGCAACACAAAGAGCAGAACCACTTCAGTCAAGAAAGTAAATGAAAGGTACATTATTAAGAAGGACAGATTAGGATCACTTGGGATGTGGGTCTCATTGAAATAAAACGGAATGCCTTTTGCTTATTTGGTGTCCCTTCTCTCTCATTCATCCCAGCTATAGCCATCTGAGCAGCATGCAGCTGTTGGGTTTGGATGAGGGCCAGGAAGGGGAAGAGGGTACCTCGGACATCGTCACAGCCAGGGGAGCCTACCTGTCACTCCTCTACCTTCGACACCTCAAGATCAGGGAACTGCAGGTGAGCTTCATCCAAGGAGCCTTACGTGATTGCTGCTGGAATTGAAACGATGACCTTGGCGTAGCTAGCGCCACACAAGACCACAAGGGAGGTTCAGGGTAGACTTTTAGACTGTTAGGGCCTGCTCTCTATACTCTTGTCACTCCCACTGAACCCTGAGCTGTCCTCTCTTCCCCAGTGAGTCTCTCTTGGGATGCTGAACTGCTATCCATTATCTACTGTGTCATATTATTTACCCTTCCATTCCCTCTGGAGCCTGAGCTGTCTTACCCGTCCTCTCTCCCTTAAAGCGCATCTCCCTAGGCATTCTAAACTACCTGAGGTCCATAGAGAGAACCCTGACTTTTGACACAGCTGGGATGAGTGTGGAGGGAGGAGGAGCACGTGGAGGAGGAGCAGGAGGAGGAAGAGCAGCAGGAGGAGGAGGAGGAAGAGGGGAAGCAGGAGGAGGAGGAGGTGATTTGGTCAGCACCACTGAGGAGTCAAGCTGGATGAATGCGGCCAGAGGGTGCAGTGGGACAGTCGGAGGTCTGGGCTCTCACCTCTACAGCCACAACACTCCTGTTGACTACAAGGTAAGGCATCACAGCTACAGTACAACCTGAGACATTAATGACATTAGTGATTTGTAGGGGTGAAGAAAATAAGTGAGTAAATACTCACCATTAGAGGTGAATAAAATAATGCACCCTAAACTTTCAACACATTTTTCCTCAAAAGCAGTGTAAACACTTGCATTAAATGAAAAAGAATCAAAATGGCGTTTTTCGCGTGTTTACACTCCACTCTGAGACGCTTTGTGAATACGGGCCCAAGTGTGTGAGTTACAGCCAATTGAGGTCACTAGCTCAAGGAGTTCTGGTAACCCTTGCAGCCTGGTCTGAGGACCAGGCTAATCTGACCCTGGGCTGTTTCATTCCACACAGTTGTTCCTCTTCTGGTTTGGAACTCCATTTGTTATTGGTCTATTAACTTATACTGCCTGAGGATTTCACGAGGCACACCGAATCTCCACCCATGCAGAACCAGGTCCTGTGTAGATTGTATTTTCAAATAGCATTTATCCGAAAATAACACTGATCACATTTGCATATTTTTTGTTTACAGTGTTAGTTTAATCTGCTGTTGTACAAAATTATACAAAACACAGGAAAAACAGTTTTACTGCACAGATTTTTTTTTACAGAAAGGTATTATGGTAGAGTCAAGAGGCACTATTCATAACATTGGATTTGCATGAGCTTAGTAATGCATAGTAATGCTAAATAGATCTTTTTTGTTTTTCAAAAATCGATTTCATCATGAAAAAGCTAAAGGACAAAACAATGAACAAGACAGGAGGGGGTTACAACAGCATACAATGAAAATACAATCAGTTACCTACATAATACACATTGAAAAAGGCTAAGCAAAACTATACTGCTGTTTTCCTGTCCTGTCCTTTCACGTCAGAATCAGATTAACAGTGGAATCATGGTTAAAGAGCTCTGTACTACACTACAGTCTCAATAAGTCTTCAAAATAACTCAGAAGGTCCTCATAATCATTTATGTGCATGATTGGCTGGCGGTTGCTATAGCCTGCCTGTTTCAGGAACTTACGCAGCTTTAGGCCACGGATGTCCCTGAGCAGACCCCTGGTGACACGGTAGGTGTTGTCAGGGTCAAAACTCAGACCGTCATCGTCATGCTGGGTCACATAAACCTTATCCACAGTCCCGTCTGGACGCAGACTGATGATGAGGCGGTCCATGTTACTGTCGTCTTGGTCACCAGTAAAGTCTTTTCTCACATACTGAGGAAGGCAATTGGATTCTTCCAGATTCAGGTTGCCCACTATATAGTATGGGTGGACATTATCGGGGAGCAGAAAATTGCAGGTAATTACAGCTATAGTTGTGGTCACATTGCTGTAGTCCCACTCCGGTCTGTTCTGGAAGGGATGGAAATCAAAGCCCCCCTCGTTGGGGTTGTATCTTGCAACCATTTCACCCATGATATCAAAGTCGATGTAATTCTTGGCGAACCAAAACAGGAGCTTGAGTCCATGCCTGGGCAAGTGACAACCAAACCCAGAGAGTCTTAGATCTTCCATAGTGTTCAACGTACCTCGAACCATGGTGGTACCCTTGAGAGAGAGAGAGAGAGAGAGAGAGGGAACTTTAGAGAACTTTAGTAGGTGTGATTGTGTGCAATAAAATCCCATAATATTGTATTTATTTATTTTGATTTAACCTTTATTTAACTAGGCAAGTATTTTGAGAACAAATTCTTATTTACAATGACGGCCTAAGAAAAAGGCAAAAGGCCTCCTGCGGGGACGGGGGCTGGGATTAAAATAAATAAATACAATATAAATATAAATATAGGACAAAACACACATCACAACAAGAGAGACAACACAACACTACAATAAAGAGAGACCTAAGACAACAACATAGCAAGGCAGCAACACATGACAACACAGCATGGTAGCAACACAACATAGCAAAAACATGGCAGCAGCACAACATGGTAGCAGCACAAAACATGGTACAAACATTATTGGGCACAGACAACAGCACAAAGGGAAGGAAGAGACAACAATGCATCACGCAAAACAGCTACAACTGTCAGTAAGAGTGTCTTTGTTGCAGCTCAATCCAGTCGCTAGCTGCAGCGAACTGAAAAGAGGAGCGACTCAGGGATGTGTGTGCTTTGGGGACCTTTAACAGGATTTGACTGGCAGAACGGGTGTTGTGTGTGGAGGATGAGGGCTGCAGTAGATGTCTCAGATAGGGGGGAGTGAGGCCTAAGAGGGTTTTATAAATAAGCATCAACCAGTGGGTCTTGCGACGGGTATATAGAAATGACCAGTTTACGGAGGAGTATAGAGTGCAGTGATGTGTCCTATAAGGAGCATTGGTGGCAAATCTGATGGCCGAATGGTAAAGAACATCTAGCCGTTCGAGATGAATAGTGCATACCATGGAGCTTCATAGGCCCAGTGCAGTCAACGTTCTGCTTTACCTGTGTTTTGTATAATATTGATGAAACTATCTCTATAAACGTGTCAAAAAATGTGTTCCGTGTTCTGAATAGTGCCTTGTTGAAAATACAATTTAGCCAGGACCTTCTAATCAGCAGGTTTTGCATGGATGGCGTTTTACATTGTTAATACACCAATAACAAAGAGAGTTCTAAACTCTCTGTCAATAACAGTTTGTTTTCAGGTTAAATATCCCTCCCATGAGTCCCCTCCTCTTAGGTCCCTCCCTCAGACAACTGCCAGACAGTCCTAGCAAAATTCTTGCTTGAGAAATAGCTTTTTTGCAACAAAAAAAACATTTTTGTTTCTTTTCGGGTCATTTTAATGGAAAATATTACAGTAAGTTACTTAATTGTTACCCAGAAATGATTTGATATTGAGATGAGGAAAAAAAACAACTGCCCTGGGTCTTTAAGGAAAATATTCAACCATGTTGTATAATAAATAGAGGGCAATCTCTTACAACGCTTTTATGGTAGAAAAAGTTGCATTGGTGTGAAAAATATGTTTAGTGGCTCTGTCCACACACACCTCTAAGACTGAAAACTTGTTTTTCTAATGAGCAACAGAAAAACACACTGTTCAGTGGCTCTTAAGTATACACACCTGATATGGACAAACAAGATCACACAAACAAACACATCAAATATGTTATATTTACAGTAACTTACTGTAGCTGGTGTTGTGGTGCTGCTCTCCTTCCTCTCCTCACGTCTAAAAGACCTGTAATGACAGCTATTTTACCCATCTCACAGTGTTTATGAGTGTGTTGTGCGATAAGGAGGCAGGACTAACCACAGTGTACAGGAAATGAAACTGAAAGGGACTCAGTCCTGTGTTGGACTGAGTTCGATTCCACAAAGTTCTCTTCTTTCTGCCACATATTCAAAAAGTTTCTGATCTAGGACCAGTTTTAATCCTCATGATCATAATGAATAAGATCCCATGGACAGTGGGGACCTGATATTACCTGATATTTAAGGTGGTCGATGTTGTTTTGTGTCCAATGTTTTTCATTTAACAATATCTGGAACCACAGCACAATAATATTGTACAAACACAACACCCCTACCCCACTCTCCACAACTTCCAGACTTCTTGTGAACGATCACGTTTTATTAGTCGTATGTATGGGATACACAGGGTGTACACAGGGTGTTTACACAGGGTGTTTACACAGGGTGTTTACACAGGGTGTTTACACAGGCTGTGTACACAGGTTGTTTACACAGGGTGTTTTCTTGCAGGTTCCTTCTTGACAATGCAACAGCAATAAAATATAATAAACATATGTGAGGGAAATCTTCTGTTAAACCCCGTTAAAAAATTATTCTGCCCCTTTACTTTCAGTGCAGCAAACTCTCTCCAGAAGTTCAGTGAGGATCTCTGAATGATCCAATGTTGACCTAAATGACTAATGATGATAAATACAATCCACCTGTGTGTAATCAAGTCTCCGTATAAATGCACCTGCACTGTGATAGTCTCAGAGGTCCGTTAAAAGCGCAGAGAGCATCATGAAGAACAAGGAACACACCAGGCAGGTCCGAGATACTGCTGTGAAGAAGTTTAAAGCCGGATTTGGATACAAAAAGATTTCCCAAGCTTTAAACATCCCAAGGAGCACTGTGCAAGCGATAATATTGAAATGGAAGGAGTATCAGACCACTGCAAATCTACCAAGACCTGGCCGTCCCTCTAAACTTTCAGCTCATACAAGGAGAAGACTGATCAGAGATGCAGCCAAGAGGCCCATGATCACTCTGGATGAACTGCAGAGATCTACAGCTGAGGTGGGAGACTCTGTCCATAGGACAACAATCAGTCGTATATTGCACAAATCTGGCCTTTATGGAAGAGTGGCAAGAAGAAAGCCATTTCTTAAAGATATCCATAAAAAGTGTTGTTTAAAGTTTGCCACAAGCCACCTAGGAGACACACCAAACATGTGGAAGAAGGTGCTCTGGTCAGATGAAACCAAAATTGAACTTTTTGGCAACAATGCAAGACGTTATGTTTGGCGTAAAAGCAACACAGCTGAACACACCATCCCCACTGTCAAACATGGTGGTGTCAGCATCATGGTTTGGGCCTGCTTTTCTTCAGCAGGGACAGGGAAGATGGTGAAAATTGATGGGAAGATGGATGGAGCCAAATACAGGACCATTCTGGAAGAAAACCTGATGGAGTCTGCAAAAGACCTGAGACTGGGACGGAGATTTGTCTTCCAACAAGACAATGATCCAAAACATAAAGCAAAATCTACAATGGAATGGTTAAAAAATAAACATATCCAGGTGTTAGAATGGCCAAGTCAAAGTCCAGACCTGAATCCAATCGAGAATATGTGGAAAGAACTGAAAACTGCTGTTCACAAATGCTCTCCATCCAACCTCACTGAGCTCGAGCTGTTTTGCAAGGAGGAATGGGAAAAAATGTCAGTCTCTCGATGTGCAAAACTGATAGAGACATACCCCAAGCGACTTACAGCTGTAATCGCAGCAAAAGGTGGCGATACAAAGTATTAACTTAAGGGGGCTGAATAATTTTGCACGCCCAATTTTTCAGTTTTTGATTTGTTAAAAAAGTTTGAAATATCCAATAAATGTCGTTCCACTTCATGATTGTGTCCCACTTGTTGTTGATTCTTCACAAAAAAAATACAGTTTTATATCTTTATGTTTGAAGCCTGAAATGTGGCAAAAGGTCGCAAAGTTCAAGGGGGCCGAATACCTTCGCAAGGCACTGTACATAGGGTTGCATGTTTTGCAGATGCTTGCATGGGGTAGCTTGACTATATGATGCTCCTGTACTCTGTCTGTTTTTTGGGCTTTCACTCCATCTCACCTGCGGGGATGGGGCGACCAGCCTCCTTATTATAATACGTTTTTCATAAAAGTAATATTAGTTAAAGGTAGAATTTCCACCACACATAAGAATAAGAACACAAAGTAAATGGCTCAGTAGAATAGAATAAACATTTTAGCATAAGTGTTACGCTGGAAAGGACAAATTATACACTCTTAGAACAAAAGGTGCTATCTAGAACATAAAAGGGTTCTTTGACTGTCCCCAACCCTTTGAATAACCCTTTTTGGTTTCAGGTAGAACCCTTTTGAGTTCCATGTAAAGTTTCCTTTACACAGAGGGTTCTACATTGAACCCAAAGGAGTTCAACCTGGAACCCAAAAGGGTTTTAACTGGAAAAAAAAAAGATCTATGGGGACAGCCGAAGAACCCTTTTGGAACTCTTTTTTCTAAGCGTCGTCCAATATTTACACGTGTTTTGGGGGGCAAGTGTTTAATTGTGCAATCATAATAAGAGTATGGTAGCAGAAGTTGTGATGTAAATATTAGTCATTTAGCAGACACTCGCCTCAAGAGCAACTTACAGGAGCAATTAGGGTTTAAGTGCCTTGCTCAAGGGCACATAGACAGATTTCTTTACCTAGTCAGCTTGGGGATTCGAAACAGAAACCTTTCGGTTACTGGCCCGACGCTCTTAACCGCTAGGCTACCTGCCGCCCGTGGGTGTAGTATGAATGTGTGTGTGTATGTGTGTGTGTGTGTGCGTGTGCACGTGTGTGTGTGTGTGTGCATGAGTGAGTGAGGAAGTGAGTGATTGAGCGAGTGCGTCTGCTATGTCAAAGTTTCTTTAGGGAATTGATATCGGTTTTACTGTGACTACAGGTTCACTGTTCCGAGTTCATGGAGTACCCAGAGGTGGAGAATCTTCATGATTTCTACACCACTGAGGAGAGATATGTCCACACCCAGGACCAGCGAGGGCTCTACGTGGTGTACGACGTGGC
Source organism: Oncorhynchus mykiss (assembly GCF_057628025.1). Lineage (NCBI taxonomy): Eukaryota > Metazoa > Chordata > Actinopteri > Salmoniformes > Salmonidae > Oncorhynchus > Oncorhynchus mykiss. Next base: position 35,964,044 of record NC_143040.1, read on the forward strand.
TCTGAAGGACCTGGAGGAGCTGGAAGACACACTGATTCTTCTGGGCTCACACTACATCCAGAGGAGTAGTTGGAGGGTCAAGGGCCAGTCTGAGGGCAGCAGGGTCAAGGGTCAGTCTGAGAGGTCACCTAGCTCTGCAGCGACAGACCTCCACTCTGCCTGGGCTCAGACAGATGTGGATAGAGTTGCAGTTCTCCTAGACCTGTGGACATGCGAAGCTGCTTTTTTGGAGAGCAAAGTGCAGGTTAGCAAATATGCTGAACAGGGCCGTGTTCATTAGGGCACGTAACAGAAAACATCTTAAACTGTTCTGAAACGGAAAACAAAAATTCACATTTCTCATTGGACATGTATATTTAGTCCCTCCCTGTTTCAGTCAGTTTTCTTCTCATTGATGCCTAATGAACACGACCCAGGTGATAATCAATTTATTTTAAGTCCAGTATATTGCGTGTCATTACGTGAACCATGGCCCCTCTGTTAATTTCCAGTTGTTGAACTGCTATATTGAGGCCTACCAGCATGTGACAGGACCAGAGGAGAGGTTCTCCTTGGCTCAGGTCATCACAGACATCATGCACAGAAGGCCTCGGCTACACCTGGACATGGGAGCAGAGTACTTTGTTCAGGCCTACCGGGCAGAGATGGTCTGCATGCAGACACACCAGCAACTCATCAGAGCCGTGCTGGACAACCAAGTAATTGTTTCTGAAAAATTGTGGCACAGCCTAGAGAGCTATTGATGCCAGTGTGGATAGTTGAATCATAACAGGTGTATCTGGCTTGAAGGACCATTAGTAAACCATTGGCCGGGATAGCCCGTTAGCAAAGCTAATAAAAGCAATAGGTTTTGAAGTCGAATATATATTCACTTTTCCATGCCATGTGTTCTAAAGGTCTCTCTAACTGTGTTATGTTGACTATTAGATAGATCGTCAGCGGCAATACCTCCACCAGGTGTGGAGAGGAGGTCAGGGACAGGAAGCTACTCCTTGTGACTATGGTCTTCCTCCTAACTATGTGGCCAAACATCTGGTGTCCCTCGGTGGTGGCAGGCAAGTCGTAGTTCTACCCATGAATTATAGACTGATCACAGTGTAATGTGATGTCACCTCAAAACAGACTAACATGTTAAACAGTGTAAATAAATAGCTAATGTAAAAATGTGTGCGCACACCCCTGCCTGTCTGTCCTCTTGTTACCAGTCCTGCCCTGATGAATGTGTTCCTTCTGGAGGTGCACCACTCCCTAAGCCTGGCCTCTGAAATGTACCAGGCCCTGACCCAGGCTCACACTGAGCTCTGCCAGCTCCACCGTGCCAGGGGGGTGACTGAGAGAGTCACCCTGGAACAGAGACTCCTACAGCGGGCTCTGCAGCACTGGCACTCCCTGGATCCTCCCGGGGCCTACTATAGCTCTCAAACTCAAAAGGATGTGAGTCGAGTATCTCCCTCACATTCGAGGGAGTCGAGTATCTCCCTCACACTGATATGCTGCACCTGCCACTTGAGAAGTTCTAATTGTAAAAATGATATTTTCTTAATTGACTCACCTGTGTAAATAAAGGTTAAAAAAACCACGGAATCTATATCAATATTGTAATGTGCAATGATTGCAAACAGTTCACAGCAGATTGTTTTTTATTTCGCTCCAGTTGTTTTCAGATGTTTTCATGGAGGACCCCTCCCTGGTCCGAGCGTTGGGGGTCTCTCTGATCAGATCGGCTGAGGAGCAGGACATGAAGCAGGGGAAGGAGAAACAGTTCTTTGCTGTGGAAACCTTCGCCAAGCTGCTGGAGTTAGTCACCATCCGCCATCGCCTTATGGAGTCAGCAGCAGAGACTGCACATCTGGCACAGTTGAGTTGATTCTTCCTATATTGATTGTAGTTAGTTATTTCAGGGGTATGTACTGCAAGGGGTCTGCGATTTGTAAATCTTTTTTTGAATTCTGAATGTTATTATTATTATTTTTTGAATATTGCTAGCTCCAGCAGACTACCACCGTCAGGAAGCATGGGGTGAAATCTCTTCAGATTACCTCAACAAATTGACAACTAGAATGCTAAAGGTCTGCAAGGCTGTAATTGCTGAAAGCGGAGGATTCTTTGACGAAAGCAAAGTTTGAAGGACACAATTATTATTTCAATTAAAAATCATTATTTATAACCTTGTCAACGTCTTGACTATATTTCCTATGAATTCTGCAATTCATTTCATGTATGTTTTCATGGAAAACAAGGACATTTCTAAGTGACCCCAAACTTTTGAACGGTAGTGTATATACAGTGTCTTGCGAAAGTATTCGACCCCCTTGAACTTTGCGACCTTTTGCCACATTTCAGGCTTCAAACATAAAGATATAAAACTGTATTTTTTTGTGAAGAATCAACAACAAGTGGGACACAATCATGAAGTGGAACGACATTTATTGGATATTTCAAACTTTTTAACAAATTAAAAACTGAAAAATTGGGCGTGCAAAATTATTCAGCCCCCTTAAGTTAATACTTTGTAGCGCCACCTTTTGCTGCGATTACAGCTGTAAGTCGCTTGGGGTATGTCTCCATCAGTTTTGCACATCGAGAGACTGAAATAGTTTCCCATTCCTCCTTGCAAAACAGCTCGAGCTCAGTGAGGTTGGATGGAGAGCATTTGTGAACAGCAGTTTTCAGGTCTTTCCACAGATTCTCGATTGGATTCAGGTCTGGACTTTGACTTGGCCATTCTAACACCTGGATATGTTTATTTTTGAACCATTCCATTGTAGATTTTGCTTTATGTTTTGGATCATTGTCTTGTTGGGAGACAAATCTCCGTCCCAGTCTCAGGTCTTTTGCAGACTCCATCAGGTTTTCTTCCAGAATGGTCCTGTATTTGGCTCCATCCATCTTCCCATCAATTTTAACCATCTTCCCTGTCCCTGTTGAAGACCATGATGCTGCCACCACCATGTTTGACAGTGGGGATGGTGTGTTCAGGGTGATGAGCTGTGTTGCTTTTACGCCAAATATAACGTTTTGCATTGTTGCCAAAAAGTTCAATTTTGGTTTCATCTGACCAGAGCACCTTCTTCCACATGTTTGGTGTGTCTCCCAGGTGGCTTGTGGCAAACTTTAAACAACACTTTTTATGGCTATCTTTAAGAAATGGCTTTCTTCTTGCCAGTCTTCCATAAAGGCCAGATTTGTGCAATATACGACTGATTGTTGTCCTATGGACAGAGTCTCCCACCTCAGCTGTAGATCTCTGCAGTTCATCCAGAGTGATCATGGGCCTCTTGGCTGCATCTCTGATCAGTCTTCTCCTTGTATGAGCTGAAAGTTTAGACGGACGGCCAGGTCTTGGTAGATTTGCAGTGGTCTGATACTCCTTCCATTTCAATATTATCGCTTGCACAGTGCTCCTTGGGATGTTTAAAGCTTGGGAAATCTTTTTGTATCCAAATCCGGCTTTAAACTTCTTCACAACAGTATCCCGGACCTGCCTGGTGTGTTCCTTGTTCTTCATGATGCTCTCTGCGCTTTTAACGGACCTCTGAGACTATCACAGTGCAAGTGCATTTATACGGAGACTTGATTACACACAGGTGGATTGTATTTATCATCATTAGTCATTTAGGTCAACATTGGATCATTCAGAGATCCTCACTGAACTTCTGGAGAGAGTTTGCTGCACTGAAAGTAAAGGGGCTGAATAATTTTGCACGCCCAATTTTTCAGTTTTTGATTTGTTAAAAAAGTTTGAAATATCCAATAAATGTCGTTCCACTTCATGATTGTGTCCCACTTGTTGTTGATTATTCACAAAAAAATACAGTTTTATATCTTTATGTTTGAAGCCTGAAATGTGGCAAAAGGTCGCAAAGTTCAAGGGGGCCGAATACTTTCGCAAGGCACTGTAATTTTAATGAAGCTGCCAGTTGAGGACTTGTGAGGCACCTGTTTCTCAAACTAGACACTCTAATGTACTTGTCCTCTTGCTCAGTTGTGCACCGGGGCCTCCCACTCCTTTTTCTATTCTGGTTAGGAACAGTTTGCGCTGTTCTGTGAAGGGAGTAGTACTGTACACAGCGTTGTACGAGATTTCTTTCTTGGCAATTTCTCGCATGGAATTTTTCAGAACAGGAATAGACTGACGAGTTCCAGAAGAAAGTTCTTTGCTTCTGGCCATTTTGAGCCTGCCATCGAACCCACAAATGCTGATGCTCCAGATATTCAACTAGTCTAAAGAAGGCCAGTTTTATTGCTTCTTTAATCAGTACAACAGTTTTCAGCTGTGCCAACATAATTGCAAAAGTGTTTTCTAATGCTCAATTAGTCTTTTAAAATGATCAACTTAGATTAGCTAACACAACGTGCCATTGGAACACAGGAGGGATGTTTGCTGATAATGGGCCTCTGTACGCCTATGTAGATATTCCATTCAAAATCAGCCGTTTCTAGCTACAATAGTCATTTACACCATTAACAATGTCTACACTGTATTTCTGATGAATTTGATGTTATTTTAATGGACAAAAAAATGCTTTTCTTTCAAAAACAAGGGCATTTCTAAGTGAACCCAAACTTTTGAACGGTAGTGTATATATTAAATGATACCATCTTTGAGAACTAACAACCAAAGAAAAGCTAGACAGTCAGGGAGAATAACATTAAAAAAAGGGCATTCAACCCACATGCCCATTGATTTTGTTATAACGTTTGAGCAGAGGAACACAGCATTAGCCATGGCAAAATGCATATAATTGCAGGAAATTTGATTTGAAACTACATTACGCTGAGATTATCCTCACTGTATTTGCAGGCTTTGAGGTAAGTGTTACTAAATGTGTTTATGGTATAAAATGTGCATTCTGTAGTGTTTATATTATGGTCTGGCTCGCCTAGGTTATACAAAACACAAGCTCTGGAGCTGGGCCTTGATGAGTTCCACCTGTATGTGCGCCCGGAGCAGTTTGAGTTTGCTGTCCAGAGAGACAAGGCAGAGCATAGACCTCTGTTTGTTACGGCACTACTGCAGGACGACAGCTGTTTGGACAGGTACCCTCCTTACCCTGTTACGCTGCTAACATAGATAGATGTGCAGCTACCTTCTTTTTCTTTCTTAGTAAATTGTATATCTACAGTAGGTCTTGAAAAATAAGGGAACTATTAACAATTCCCTTTTTTGACAATGTAACGCTAATGCTTATAACAATCATAAAAAACCTTCTTCTCATGGACTAAAAGTCATATTCACTCCACATTTGGTCTTTGGACTCCTCACAATAATAACCCCTAAAGAGTTTGAGAAAATAACGTTGATGCATTCAAATGACCACACTATACCACACTATACGCTAATTTGCTCAAATGTGCAAGAAATACTTCAAAAATCTTCTTCTCGTGAACCGTAGACCAAATGACACCCAATTCTGATTGTAGGCCATTGGTACATGTCTTAACTTAGTTTGAGAAAAGCTAAGGGATTGGTCAAAGGATGGCTGAGGTATTAAAATTCACTCCAGATGTTGCATTTAGACTCATGAGTTCCTACGTGATAGAGCGCTGGCTTTGTTATCCATCTGATCATGTGCCCTTTCTGTCATCCTGTGAACCCTATTTATTGCTGCTCGCAGCTATATTCTTATGTTTGTTATTCCCGACTCCTGTAGGTACACTCCATCTAAGTTTCCACTGAGCATCCAGGAGCTTGATGAGAACCAGATTGGAAAATTCAGCTTCTACTCTGAAGAGACAGTAGTGCATGTAAGTTCAACTGAGACTTTGGGCCTGATTCAGAGTTGAGATAAGAGGGCACAACCTTTTATGTAAATCAATGTCAAGAGAGAGTCCTGCCTTTTTATGAAGCGATATTATAGCTGTTACCCATTATGATTCACACTTGATCTTATAGGGGTCACCTCAGTCCCGGTCTTCTCTCTCCAGCTCATGAATAGGTCAGGCATAGAGAACCTGCAGGTGACCCTGGCCTGTCAGGTGACTCAGAAGAACGCTCTGATTGGTGCAGTGAAGCAGGCGTGTCTATGTTATTGGTCAGAGACTTTCACAGGCTCTCCAGAGGTACCTTACATCACTACACATATACTTTAATCCAGTGGCCTGTTTGCTGGGATCAAATGACTTCTCTTTCTCTCTCTTTGATTTAGGTTCTTTGTTCTAGTGGCGATGCAAGCTCCTTAGCTAAGCAGGGTCCCAAAGTTCGCAAAGATACAAGTGAACCAAAGATAACTGGTGCAGGAACCAGGGAGAGGTGAGTTGGAGGGTCAATGAAGGCCATGTTTTGTAATTATCAATATTATTACAGTTAAATATAATTATTATGTCATGTGATTTGACTGTTGTGTTTGTTCAGGCTGACCGAGGCGTTTGTCTCCATCCAGCTGGAGAAAGTGGGTCCACGAGATGAGATGTTGAACTCTTTCGTAAAGAGGAGACAGATCATGGGTGTTGTGATGATGAACCCTGTAAGTGAAATGTCATAGAGGTCAGAGGGGGCAGGAGCTATGTTGGATCTCAGATATTACTGTTTGATTGTTTACCTTCATGACCTTCTCTTTCACCACAGGATGAAGTAGCAAAAATCAAGAGGATGCTGATTATTGAGTTCTGTCGAAAGTATGTACATCTGTAGTAGAAGTTGACGATCATGATTGCCATGTTCCGACATGCTAAAGTGAAGCTTCCTAGCATGACTCATTTGGAAGAGTTTATTCACAGGAGACCCGATTGTTTCATCACATTTTGGGGACTTTATTTCCCTGAAGTCTGACTTTCCTCCAGGTGTACCTGTAACATGTTGTCTGTGTCTGTCAACTTTTTCCTAGATTCAGTTTGCGCATGTCCCAGTGTTGTGTGAGAGGGCAGATTATAGGCCTGTACCACAGCCTGACCACCTTACTGGACGAGCTGCCAGACATCCGCCAGTCCCACTTCCTGATTGGCCAGGACCATGAGTTGAAAAGCGATATGGACTCAGGACTAGGTGTTCGTCCTGACCCCAGGTAAGACCAGTGTGAGAGAGCATGAAATTCAGGGATGTAGTGGTAAAAAAAATTGGTGGGTAAACATCCACTACATCAATGATCATATAAGAATACTTGCTTCAGAAAACCTTGCATATGTTGACAGAGAGAATATTTTAGGAGTGTGAAGACACCCTGTGGTAGTGTATTTGCTCAGTGTCTCTGCGGTTGGAGGTCAGAGATGATTTTTGTTCCACTTGGTTGGACAGGAAGTTCCAGCGGCGTCCCACGCGCCTGCTGTCAGCCGACGGCAGAATGTTCCTCAACCTGTGGTTCCTCCCCCACTACACTGAGGTTCTCCTCATGTTCAGAACCCTGGAGGACTCGGTGAGAGGCTCTAACCTGCTTTACATTGTGTTAACCTACAGATGGACACAGACACATGCATGGAGGAGTGGATTCAAATTAGATTTGGTGATATCAGTCAAAAAACAAAACCATGGCCTTGCTACGTCTCTGTCTATCTTTCCTGTATGCAAATGAAAACTAAATCCAGAACAATGGAATGTTTCTAAGACTCTAGATCAGGGTTTCCTAACTGGGGTTTTATTTGGCCACATACGTTTTCTGAGGATTTTTAAATTTTTTATTTTACATTTTTATTGGTGGACATAAAAGACTGTAGAAACACCAGGAAATCACCTCCAAGTGATTTTAATGTAGGAAATCTGTTCCCAAGTACTCCCACTCGTAATAGAGAGACACGTGATCATATGCAAACGTGAGCAAGGTTTGAAATCGTTATCTTTTAGTCAAATATTAAATCTGTTTGGGTTTATTGCGGTCCATTTGCAGTCTACAAACGATTTGTAATTATGTTCCGGGCCGCCCGACCACCCGCACATTTATTTAAATCAGCCTTTGGCTGATTCTAGTTGGTGATCTCGGCATAGAGCACGTTGATCTTTATCTTGAACTGGTTTCCTTTTGTTGCATAACAGGCATGTTGCCGGGCTCTTCACCATAGTCTGGAGATAGTGTCTGCCCTGCATGACATCATCTATTACCTGGTCAGTTTCGCCCGACTGGGGAACCCAGGAGTCTTCAGCTCCAAGAGAGGAGGAGGAGCAGGAGGAGGAGAGCTTACAGCTGACTGGGGCGGCGCTGAAGGCATCGGTATGCATTAGTCATAAACAGACCCGTGGTTCCAATGCCTCAGGGGGTTAAATCATGGTGCAGGATTGTGAGTTTGATTTCCCGCATCGAACACATATACAGTACTATCTGTGTCACTGTTGACAGTTCTGTAAGTCACATTGGAGGAAAGCATCCGCTAAATGACCATGCTGTTATTGTTAAGGTGCGGAGCTGTGGGAGATCCAGAAACAGGTTGACTCTCTTTGTGACCCTGGTAGCCCTGAGGCTGTGGGTCGCCTGCTTCAACTACGGAGACACGTGCTCTTCTTGCAGTACGACACCGCTGTGAGGCACCTCATCAGGTGAGTGGAGAAAGGTAGAAGATGTTGATATATGCCATCAGTGAGCTGGTTCAGATAAGTGTAATGGAGTATGAGGGTTCCTAGCATAAGAACCAGACCTTGGTCAAATACATTATGTGTCAACAACTTTCAAACGCTTGAGCTTGATTTAGCTAAATCAGTTCAATGGGACCAATGGAAATCAAAAGTGAAAACACAAAGTATTTGATATGCTCTCTCTCTCTCTCTCTCTCAGAGAGGCGTTTCTCTCCTCTGGTAACATCGTAGCCTATCAGAGCGTGAGTGACAACATGGGACACGCCCTCCCTGCACTGAGTGATAGCGTCAGAACCAATCACAGTTCTCTACTGTCTTTACCAGAGCCAATGGAGCCTCACAGCCCCCGGGTTTGTTATAAAGTTTACACTTCTAAAGCCCAGACAGTGTTTGTGTTACTATCCAGAGTAAATGGGAAACACAGTATAGTTAATGCTACTTTTGATAGTGTTCTACTGTTCAGGCAGGGTTGAACTTTTAGACAATTGTGAGGTCATCATGTATTTGTGCTCTCTAGGCTCAAAGGATGTACCCATGGAGAAGTTTTCTGGTGTGTCATGGATTGCACTCTGTAGACATTTGGGGCATCCCACCCATTGAGTACTGCATGCAGGTAGACTTCTACTCTCCTTTATGATATTTCTTGTTTTTCCGTTCTTACTAGCAAGTGATTTAGCAAATAGAGGCAACTAGAAATGATCGCGATAGTGATTGTTTTATCTATTTTGGTTGAATGCATTGTAAGCTGCTCTGGATAAGAGTATCTACGATGCTAAATGACTATATTGTGGTTGTTCATGGTCTTTCTGCTGCTTGTAATCCAGCTGTGTCTGAGTGGGCTGGGTGACCGCAGCAGGATGGAGGCCAATGGAGCGATCCTGGGCGTGTCTCTACTAATGGAGGATGTCCTGAACAGCGGAGGGAGAGGGGCAGCACCGCTACGTCTCCATGACAACAAGGCGGGGGACTCACGTGGAAAGCCCGAGGAAGTATATTTACATACGTGTTAGAAGATCTTTTCTTTGGGGTGTGTTAAAATATATGGGTTACTAGGTACATAGTTGCATTCAAAACACATGTAGGCCTAAACATGTATGTAACATCTATGTTTACCGGCAGAAAAAGCACCTTGTAAGCAACGCTGTGAACATTTTTTTTTTTTTTGCACTGGCTGACAGTATTGTTTCTTAATACTAGGAGGATGGTAGCAGTGTGGATGACAGTGTTGATGAAGAAGAGAAGGGGATCTCCTCTGCTCCCCTCCAGGACCCTCTCCAGGACCCTCTCCAGGTGCTGTCTGTGTTAAAGGGTTTCCTGCTCCTCACCAAACAGCTGGAGGTGTTTAAGGAGAGCTGGGGAAGGCGACAGCTAGGGGTGGAACAGATCAATACCATGAAGATCCACAGGCACTTCTCAAGACTCTACAGGTTAGTTAGTATTGCCCACGAAAAAGTTTTTACTTGATGTGATATTCTGACATACCATGCAATACATATTTCTTAATTCCATTCTTTTACTTTTAGATTGTATTGTATTGTTGGGAATTGTTAGATACTACTGCACTGTTGGGCTAGGAACACAAGCATTTCGCTACGCCCGCAATAACATCTGCTCAATATGTGAATGTGACCAATAAAATGTGATTTGAATACATGGGGGGGGGGGGGGGGATGATGTCGTCTCATCGTTAATATGTAGCTCAGTGGGTCTCATGCTTCTACATTTCAGAGCAGACATCCAGTACCCAAGTATGAGAGCCCTGGCTCAAAATATGGGTAAAGAGAAGGACTTTGAGGCTCTGCTGTCTGACAGCCAGCCTCTACTGCCTCCTGCAGGAGCTTCCGAGGTTCACATCAAGAGATTCCAAGTACTGTACTACTGCAGCACACCATGATAGCTCACTCACACACCTGACCTCTATTGGAATCTTTTAACACGGTTTAGTGTGTATGTGAATGTGACCAATACAATTGGATTTGTTTTAGTTTAGGTAGAGAGTAAAATGTACACTGAGTGTACAAAACATTAAGGACACCTTCCTAATATTGAGTTGCGGCCCCTTTATAACTCAGAACAGCCTCAATTTGTCAGGGCGTGGACTCTACAAGGCATCGAAAGGGTTCCACAGCAATGCTGGCCCATGTTGACTCCAATGTGTCAAGTTGGCTGGATGCCCTTTGGGTGGTTCCGTGTGGCTCAGTTGGTTGAGCATGGTGCATGCAACGCTAGGGTTGTGGGTTTGATTACCACATTGGACCAGTATAAAAATGTATGAAGTCGCTCTGGATAAGAGCATCTGCTAAAATGTAAAAGTGGGTGGTGGACTATTCTTGATACACACGGGAAACGGATGAGTGTGAAAAACCCAGCAGTGTTGCAGTTCTTGACACAAACTGGTGAGCCTGGCACCTATTATCATACCCCGTTCAAAGGCACTTAAATCTTTTGTCTTGCTCATTCACTTTCTGAATGGCACACATACACAATCCATATCTCAATTGTCTCCCGGCTTAAAAATAATTATTGAACCTGTCTCCTGCCCTTCATCTACACTGATTGAAGTGGATTTTACTGGTGACGTCAATAAGGGATCATAGCTTTCACCTGGATTCACCTGGTCAGTCTGTCATAGAAAGATCAGGTATTCCTAATGTTTTGTACACTCAGTGTACGTGATCCAACTTGAGTGTTTTATCAAAATGTACACACATAATGTCTGATGGACATAAAAGCCACTGTATTCGTGTAACAATCCATATACCGTAGTAGTCTGGGATCCAAACTGAAGCCACGCTACGTTTCACTATTGTTCCACTTCACGAAATAAAGCCTTGATTCAGGTTGATTCTACCTTTTTTTTGCCATTCGTGCTGTTGTCTGTGCCTAACCATGTTTGTACCACGTTTGTGCTGCTACCATGTTGTGCTACTGCCATGTTGTGTTGCTACCACGTTATGTTGTTGTCATGTTGTGTTGCTACCATGTTCTGTTGTCGTGTTGTGTTGCTGCCATGTTGTGTTGTTGTCGCAGGTCTCTCTTTATGTCGTGTTTAGCGGTGTCTCTCTTGTCATGATGTGTGTTTTGTCCTACATTTTTTACTTGGAATCCCAGCCCCCTTCCCCACAGGAGGCGTTTTGCCTCTTGGCAGGCCGTCATTGTAAATAATGATTTGTTCTTAAATGAACTTCCCTAGTTAAATGAAGGTTAAATAACACTTCTTTTTTTTTTTTTAAAGGTTGGAACCCAGACTAGTCGAGTAGTGCTACAGACTGAGGAATAGATTATAAATTGTGTAATGAAAATGAGGATAAACATGAACATTGGTTTCTCTGTTGACTCTATGCATGGTGGCTCAATCAGTTTCTACGGACTGAGCAATGGGTTATATCTGTAACGTGGCAAACAAGGTGATGAGGAACATCTCATTGAGTCTGTGCATGGTGCCTCAGTTGCTCAGGCTGCTGGAGAGTACGGAGTGTGATATGATCCGAGCGGTACAGAGGAGGATCACGAGAGAGCTGACCCTGGTGATTTCGGAGCGGGCACGCCAAGACACAGGCCTCCCCACAGGTACACCACCCACCTCTCAGGATGTCTCACGACGACAGTAACCAATGTTGGATCTGGATTTTGTCCTTTAAAACATTTGAAGATGTTTACATTTTACTGAGTCGAACGATTCTAGGTGTAATGGCTGACTAATCACTGTTACGACTGTCGTCCAGAGTTGTGGAAGCAAGGCCCCATGAAGCACAGTCTGTCCCCAGAGAGACCTCAGTTAGTGGAGCGCTTCACCCAGCAGCTAATGGAGTGTGCTGAGCAGACGGCGGAGGGACAGGTGAGAAACCCAACACAGAATGGACAGACAGGCAAGACAATAGCCCTAAAACAATGGGTAGCAGTCTGGTCCTTTTTCTCAGAAAAAAAAATTCATAAAAAATTGGCAGTCACAGGTTCATAGGTTCCAAGCACCAAGAACGTGAGAACAGTTTCATGACAAACATATATGTTATACGTCTCCTGCCAGCTGACCTTCCCCGCGGCCCCCCTCCAGCGGTGTCTGTCCACTCTGGGCCGCTCTGTGATGGAGAGAGAACGCAGCAGCTTCCTCCTCTACTCCCAGTTCTATGAACAGATCTTACAGCAGGAGAGCCAGCTGCTCTACCGCAGAGAACAGGTATCCTACTCTACTGTACTTCAGCAGTTCAGCGCATAAGACGTGTGTCAAGATATGCAATACCTTTTTTTCCCATTGGTAATACAGTATATGTGTGAACGACTGGGATTAGAACCTCTGGGAGATAACGCTAGTCTTCCGGTGTCGGGCAAGGTTGGTTATCACGTGAGCAGGGTTCCAAACCGGTTTGATTCCGGGGCTTTATACCATTCATTTGCTAAACTGCACACAAACGTATCTTTAAGTTCTTGCTTCTTTGACTTCTCTCTGTACAATATTTGTCCTGCAGGATGTGAAGAACCTTGAGGCGTCCCAGTCCCAGACCATCAACCCTTACAGCGAGGTCAGTGGGCTCTGTCGTGGGATGATGTTGCAGACCACAGCCCTGCGTACCCGGGTCACCCAACTGGAGGAGGAACAGAGAGGTCTGGAGCAGCAGATTAGCCTAAAATACAGACAGCGCTATGACTCCCTGGTCCGACAACTTTTCTCCACCTGCATTCAACTGAAGGTACGAAACGCTTTTAAAACCTTTTATCTTTTTATCATAACGGTAACTATCTAAAGCCTGAAGGGTATAATGCATTATGATGCTGTTAGAATGCATTATAAGACTTGACATAAGCATGTATGAGCACCTTATAGTCTCTTAGTAACACCTCATAATGGTCCTGACTAACTTTGATCCACAATAACTGGTTAATTTGGAAAATAGTTGGTGTTGGTTGCATCGTACTTTTGACCACATCACTGCCACACTAAAAGCACCATAACGCACACCCTCTCGTCTTTTTACTTTATTGTTTACTTGGATGGATCACAGGCCAGGCTTGATGAGTACCATGTGCGAATGGACCAGGATGTTACTCAGCTGGTGAGCAAAGTGAGGAGAGAGGGAGTGGATAACATCATCAAGCTGAAGAAGTTTGGCTCCACTACAGGCAATGAAGCTCTTCTTACGACACAGTCGGAGGTGAGACGATTGGGGCCCAAAGTTGTTTTCGAAGCAAGTGACTGAATTGTGACTCAGCTGTTTACAGAATTATTGCATTCATGACTAACAGATATTCTCTTCCTTAATCTTTCTTCTTCCTCTTCTCCTCCATCAGAAGCAGGAGCTCCATGACCTGAGCATGGAGAACAGTCTGCTGACTGGCCTGCTGTCTAAGGTGAAGGCACTGGGCCACTGGAGACAGGTGGTTGGACAGGGCAAGCTGCACCGTAGATTGCTCCACAGCCAGCAGGTACGGTTTGGAGGATTGGAAAGGAGTGTCCCCAAAATCACACAAGTGTATTGACTTGCAATGACCGTGACATCACGGTTGTTTTATGATTTGACCTACTTAAGTTGAATGCACAGATGTTAACCTGTGCATAAGAGCCTCTGCTAAATTATTGTAATATGAATACAAATGTAGAGACTCATGGATTGCACCAGAATTGGCTGACGTTTTTTTGCTGACGTTTTGTGCGACTGTGACTTGTGTTGTGTCTAGAGGGAGATGTCCTGTCAGAGGGAGGCACTGCAAATGAAGATGATGTCAGAGGGTGAAGTGATCGTACTGAAGCAGGAACTGGAAGTCACTCAGAGGGCCATGACACAGTGTCAGACGGAGTACAACCGCACCAAGAGACTGCTCAGCAAACAGGTCCTCCTATCCTCACTCTGACTCATTCACATGCATTTCTTTCTACAACATTACAGATAACAAGTGGAATGAATCTTCACATTTTCTTCTCATTTTACATCATTGTAAATAATGTGATATTTTCTGTCGTAGCCGATTTAATAACCAGATCTAGAGATATTTGCCTGTCTGGTCTGACAGTAGAGAGATTTTTATGCCCACAGAGCGCAGAGCTCCATGAGGTGAGGCATCACTCTGCTCAGGAGGTCCAGAGCAGACAGGAGCTGGACAGCTACCACCTGCAGAGCCTGGAGCAGCTGAGAGAGGGCGTGGGGGACAGAGACAGACAGCTCCAAGACCTCAGGACTCAGCTGGACAGGAGCAGCAGAGACAGACGGCTACTGAGACAACGCAGTGCCAAAGACATCAGACAGGTGACACTCGTTCTCATCCCTGCAGTACAAACACACCAACACATAATATAAAATGATCTGTTCTAGTATTACTAAAACAGACATCACCCGGCTTGGAGGACCATAAAACAGAGATGGATAATAACTTAAGTTCCCAGACTTTTAAACTATTACATTGTACACTGCTCCAAAAAATAAAGGGAACACTTAAACAACACAATGTAACTCCAAGTCAATCACACTTCTGTGAAATCAAACTGTCCACTTAGGAAGCAACACTGATGGACAATACATTTCACATGCTGTTGTGCAAATGGAATAGACAACAGGTGGAAATTATAGGCAATTAGCAAGACACCCCCAATAAAGGAGTGGTTCTGCAGGTGATAACCACAGACCACTTCTCAGTTCCTATGCTTCCTGGCTGATGTTTTGGTTACTTTTGAATGCTGGCGGTGATTTCACCCTAGTGGGAGCATGAGACGGAGTCTACAACCCACACAAGTGGCTCAGGTAGTGCAGCTCATCCAGGATGACACATCAATGCGAGATGTGGCAAGAAGGTTTGCTGTGTCTGTCAGTATAGTGTCCAGAGCATGGAGGCACTACCAGGAGACAGGCCAGTACATCAGGAGACGTGGAGGAGGCCGTAGGAGGGCAACAACCCAGCAGTAGGACCGCTACCTCCGCCTTTGTGCAAGGAGGAGCAGGAGGAGCACTGCCAGAGCCCTGCAAAATGACCTCCATCAGGCCACGAATGTGCATGTGTCTGCTCAAACGGTCAGAAACAGACTCCATGAGGGTGGTATGAGGGCCCGACGTCCACAGGTGGGGGTTGTGCTTACAGCCCAACACCGTGCAGGACGTTTGGCATTTGCCAGAGAACACCAAGATTGGCAAATTCGCCACTGGCGCCCTGTGCTCTTCACAGATGAAAGCAGGTTCACACTGAGCACATGTGACAGATGTGACAGTCTGGAGACGCCGTGGAGAACGTTCTGCTGCCTGCAACATCCTCCAGCATGACCGGTTTGGCGGTGGGTCAGTCATGGTGTGGGGTGGCATTTCTTTGGGGGGCCGCACAGCCCTCCATGTGCTCGCCAGAGGTAGCCTGACTGCCATTAGGTACCAAGATGAGAGGAGGAGATCCCCCAGGAGACCATCCGCCACCTCATCAGGAGCATGCCCAGGCGTTGTAGGGAGGTCATACAGGCATGTGGAGGCCACACACACTACTGAGCCTCATTTTGACTTGTTTTAAGGACATTACATCAAAGTTGGATCTGCCTGTAGTGTGGTTTTCCACTTTATTTTGAGTGTGACTCCAAATCCAGACCTCCATGGGTTGATAAATTTGATTTCCATTGATAATTTTTGTGTGATTTTGTTGTCAGCACATTCAACTATGTAAAGAAAAAAGTATTTAATAAGAATATTTCATTCATTCAGATCTAGGATGTGTTATTTTAGTGTTCCCTATTTTTTTGAGCAGTGTATGTGTCCCGTAGGTATAAACTTGGGCCCAGCCTTTCCTGGTCAGATTATATGGTCATGGAAAATCCCTGGCCCTGGGAATAATTTATCTAAATGTCTATATTCCCCGATGAAGGGAGCACATTTACCGTAAATTACACAGAGCAAGTTTAGATCATTGGTGTAATGGTAATAGACATTAACCCAGGCACCCACTGTGGCTTTAGGTGAAGGGCCAGCTTCATCAGGAACGCAGCCTCAAACAGGAGGCTTTCCAGCGGGTGGACAAGCTGCAGAGCCAGGTAGAGGACGTTGAGACTGCTCTCTCCAGGTGTACCTACACAGCAGGTAATGGCTCAGCTTCAGTGTGTTCCACACACTCCCTTTCCATACAGCAGTAACTTACTATGGCAATGGTTTTCAATCCTGGCTCTGGGGACCCAAAGAGGTGCATATTTTTGTTGTTTTTGCCCTAGCACTACTACACCTGATTCTACACCTGATTCTAATAATCAACTTGTCATCAGGCTTTGATGATTTGAATCAGGTGTGTGGTGCTAGTGCAAAAACGCACCCCTTTGGGTCCAGAGGATGAGGATTGAGAACCACTACGCTATGCAGTTCAAGAGTAGTGTACTGTATGTGCCCAGTACAAAACACACTGTTTAATGAATAACTCACTATGCTGCAGCTAGCCATTGATTCAGCCTGTGCTCTCTCTCAACAGGGCGACGCAAGACATCCTGTTACACTTTCCCTCACAACAGATCCAGCATCAGAAACCCAGAACACGCTGGCCCGCAGCAGGACGATAGCAAGAGGGATTCTACCACCCAGCTGGAGAGACCCAAAACAGTGAGTATCTCTTCTTGGCATATTACAGCCTAGTAACCAGTGAACTTTTGTGTGGCTTCGTTTCCCCAATAGAATTGTATCGTTTGTGTGTTTTGTCAGGAACCGCCTCGCCTGCGTATCCTCACCACGGAGGCCCTGCTACCAAACCTCACTGACGGAGGCCCAACCTCCTCTAGTCTCCTCACACACCTTCAGCAGCTGCGACTCAACCATCAGTAAAAATGATGCTGTTCTTGTAGAAAAATGTCAACCATGTTGTAACAAGTAATGAAAACAAACATTTATTGGTGATGAAAATGATACACAGTATGCGAAGGACCTTTATACACCTGGGCGGCTAAAACAAGAAACAAAAACATTGTAAAACACCTTGTTTAAAGCTATAACTTGGTGTGATCTCATTGTTGCAGATGCTACCATACAAATGTAGTAAGACAAACCAAATATGAAGAGTTGAGACAGAACTACATAGGCCCAGTGTATCCAGGCTCAATACACACACAACCTTTAAAAAGGTTATTGTAGAGGAAACATAACCTTACAGTTTATGGATAAATCAGGTTAAGAATGACTGTTAATCTCTTCACTCACATGCAGGGGAAAAAAAAATCTGACTTGAGCAAAAACATGGTTTGCCTGGTCTCAGATCTGTTTATGCCGTTTTGCCTACAGTCATTGGAATTTAACCATCTGACTTGGCTAAAAAGCACAAACTTATCTGGGCCCGGGCTATAATGTGGGGATGATCAATAGGTTAAACCATAGCATCCTCTGAACAGTCTAATATTTCTGGCATGTTCATCAGATTAGAAACTACACCAGATAATAGAAGGACATTCAAAAAAAAGGGTTGCATGGAAGAATACAAAAAGAGTTGAGTTCTGACAATACAAATAAAATATCACAAAACACACGCAGGATTGATGCCTATTTTGGAAGCGAACACACACAAAAAAATGTTTCAAACTATCCATCTGGGGTGCTAATCATGTTTTCAACCATGCAAAGTCTGCACCGGTCTCCCCCCCCCCCAAATGGAATACAACTGTAGAATAAACTGTACAGGGATTCAGAGAAGAAGGACTTAAGGTCAAATAAAGTGATTTGTCTTTTACTTCTTTTTTTTTTAACAGGATGCAAACTATGCCCTTAAGATCCAAGTCTGGCCCTCAATTTTCTACAACAGAATCTTAGACCCATGAACTAAGGCTGGACTCCAATCCGATTACGCTTTATCGGCAATGTACCACTTAATTGAAACAATATATGCAGCGTTTACCAGGAATGCGAGCTCCGAACATAGCCTTTAAAAGCTGCATTGTCTACAACTCGCGATCGGATTGAATCCCAGCCTTCATTTCTACAGCACAATCTGTCCGAATAATTCAATCTTGTTCTACACACTTCCAAATCCAAACAGATTTTCAACTAATACTCAACTCAGAGAAAAATCAAGTCAAACGATGGGTAGGTTATTGATAATTACATCTATTGAGGACATGGAATTTAATGTGTCAGTACCAACACTGCCATAAAACACAATAATACTGACCGGTATATCAGTCCTGACTAACCCCACTCTATAACCATGACTTTAAAGTGACTGTTCCATGTGAAGACTGGTAGATTGGTGTATCTTTTACACATGAGCCTGATTCACACTCTAGAGCCGAACCAAAAACCAAGCAGAGCTGTACAGTACAGTTTGGGTGGAACCTGTCGTGTGAAGCAGGCAATACAGTACAAGTAATGGCCAGCACTTATTGATACAGCGTCTTGTCTGCATCCCAAATGGCACCCCATTCCCTTTATAGTGCACTACTTTTGACCAGAGCCCTAAAATGGGCCCTTGTCAAAAGTAGTGCACCATATAGGGGAATAGGGTCTTATTTTGGAGGTAGGCATGTTTTACAAACCCTGAGACACAGCAGGCAACTTCTGAGCAGTGTCTATGTAGTGCCAAGAGGAAAATATAAAGATGAACACTAAAATGACAACTTATAGACAGGACCATGATTGATTATTAGTTGCCATGATCAGTTTCAATACTGATCAACTCTCATCCCCAGAAGCGACGGTATGCCCACGTTCCCTGACCTGCAGGATTCACTGGACTCAAACAGATCCAATAACTAGTATTCACACAAATGGTTTTCACAGAAGTACCATTTCTCAAATTAGGAAAGTAGATAAAAGACAACCAATCACCCTTCATTGTTGCCCGGTCTGATACTGGTTGTAGAGTTAAATAGCTACATAGTAAAATGCTCCATTCTGATAATGGCCTGTAGTGTGGACATTAAGTTGTCTGAATCTTAAAATTCAGATAAGGTACTGACATTATCCGCTAACTCAAACCATGATGACCCTAAGTATGTAAAACCGTGCACGACAATAAGATGGTGTAAATCGCTCTAGCTGGGAGTTAGTGAAAAATCTCTTTAAAGGTCTTCGTCAGAACCCTCGTATGACCAGAAAGCAAGTGTTCATCATAAGGCTCCACTTTCTTTCTTTGTCAACGTGGCACAGTACTGACTTTGCTAGTTATTCATATAAAAATAAAGTAACATTTGTTTTATTTACACATTGACAGAGTATGTAAAAGTTCATCTCTTCAGTACATTGGTAACAATATGACATTACAAAACATTGAAAACAATTCAGGTTCTTTCTGTCAAGGCTGGGAAAAAAAAGCAGGGTTGGGAGTCCATTTCAATTCAGTAAAAACTTCCTGAATGGACTGAAATTAAATGGGCATAGTCAAAAATGGCAGCCTTATTCCTACATTTCAATTTAATAGCAATTTAGCAGACGCTCTTGTCCAGAGCGACTTACAGGAGCAATTATGTGCCTTGCTTAAGGGCAGATTTTCCACATAGTCGAACCAGCGACCTTTCAGTTACCGGCTTAATGCTCTTAACCGCTAGGCTACCTGCCGCTCTATATCTATGGCCCCTGTTCAAAGGTAGTGCACTATATATAGGGAATAGAATGCCAATTCAGACATACCCATGGACTACAACCCTGTTATAGGGCGACTCATAATACTGGCTTGAGGACTGAGCGCAGTGAGCGTCCCTCTTTGGTGAGCTCTCTGGTGAAGCACATGCAGGGCAGAGGGATTGCCTCGTCCCGACGGGTGATGGTGTTAAACTTGCACTTCTTCAGATGTTCGGCCATATTGGCGATGTTGGCAAACTTCCACTCGTTCACCGTACCGAAAGCCGTACTGAATCGCCACACCTGGTTCACAAAAGAGAGTAATTGAAATTCATTAGTTGTAATGACGACACTTATATGTGTAATATGGTATGCCTGCTTGCAACGCAAAGCCTTTAATCTAATTGATTACTGTGTTAATACAGGACAGCAGCAGCAGCAGGACAGGAAATAGGAGTGAATTCTAACTTGAGATCCCCATGCGTGTCTCAAACTGTCATACATCTCCGAAATTTCCCATTGATCATAGATTTATGGGAAAATGCAATAAAGTAAAATTCAATACAGATGTTAATGCACATGTTTAAAATGCAGTGAGCGACTAACCTTGTTTTGGATCTGCCATGAGGAAGACCCATCTGCCCGTCGTGTGTTCTCCCAGAGAAGCACCACCATGCCTCTGGACTTGAGTAAGCTGCCACACACATCCCTCATGGTACGCGAGACCCTGGACAGCTGGCACAGGCTGAAGCCATCCAGGAAACTAGCCACATACTGTTGCACCTCGAAGGGCAGGGAGCTCAGGTGGTCGCAGGTGGAGCCGAACCGACAGGCATTCCTGGGGAGAGTTTTATCTCCGAACCGGGGAGGCATACCCGGCTGCACCCCGAACGAGCCCAGGTGTCTATCGTGGATGATTCTGGAGCCCTGCACAGAGGGACAGAAGCGTCTCTGGGAGTAGGTGCAGCCGTAGTAGGCCAGGGGACACCGGTGCTCCAGCCAGCCGTTCAGGCCGGCGTGGATGTCCCCGTGAACGTTTTTGAAATGCGAGGAGAACTCATCCCTGCGGAACAGCTGTCCACACACAAAGGTGAACATGGTGCGCTGCTTGGTCTGGTAGCGGGCCACGCACTCCAGCACCAGGTCCAGTCTGAGGGTGTGGAAGGGGCTGGGGTTGGAAAGCTGCGGGCTGGCGTGATCACAGGCCGACGCTGAGGCGATGTCCCCCACCATGGTGTTAGTGGCCAGTATTGCCGAGGGGAAGGAGAAGGTCTGGGTACCAAAGTCGACGCGATAACCATCTACAAACCTGCTGTCTGAGATGCTGCGGCCCCCGGGGGAATCACCCAGGCAGAAAAGCAGCGCTGCCGTGATCAGGTCTATCCCATGGAGCCCCAATGGATCGTCAGTTACCTCCAGGTCTGAGGTGTCCACTGACTTGTCCTCCATTTTAGCTCTGAACAAATAGGGATCAGACATCATAGCCCTGCGCCCGTTAAACGTAAACACACTCATCCCTCGGAGCACCTGGAGGTTCTGTAGTTTCCTCTCCAGCCACCTATCTTCGATCTCTAAGGGCAGGTGCTGGAGCACATTGTAGGGTTCCAGATTAGGGAGAGGCATGGGAAGAGGCAGGTGGATGGGTAGTGGTGGAGGGTGGGGCCCAGAGGGCTCCCGTGGTGCTACTATATTAGGCATTGAGAGATAAGGCATCACCGGCCTGAAGTCTGAAGACCTGTTGACTTCTGAGCGTCTGGGTGGAGATCTGCTCAGATCCATCCGCTCACGTCGCCTCAAGTGATTGTGGTCGTCTCCTGTATGGTGGAAACCGTTACTGAGAGGAGGACGACCCACCTCTGCTAGACCCATCATGCCGTCCTTCTCCACCTCCTCTGAAGACTTGATTAGTTCATCGAGCTCTATCCAGTGGCTCTCATCTCCCTGTCTGCCTGTTCCGACTCCACAGTCCACGGACACTCCGCCCACTGCTCCGAGCTCACAGTCCAACTGTGTGCCACTCTCCTTCATCTCTACATTCTTCAAGTCATCATCACTGTTCTCTCCATTATGGAGAACCCCATTTCGCTCTGTTTTTTCCCCATTTATAATTCCATTGATCAAGTTGACGTCCTTTGCACTTCTGAGAACTTCCAAGGTCGCTGCTAAGTTCTTTTTGTGTACCGAAATATAGGACTCCTCATCATCCATTTCAATCACTCCATTAGTCAAAGCAGCAGCCTCATCCATTTCAACCATTCCATTACTAACTGCAGTCTCTGGTACACTTGACACAACATCAGCCATCTTTTCATTTGTTTCCACAGCTGGTTTATTATATCCGTTATTTGACGTGTTGGTGGTGACTCTGAGGGACTCCAGTAGCATCCTCTGATCTTGGAGAGCCAGGGCCATGTCTAGCTGCTCCACCACTTCAACATTGCTCAGGTACTCATAGGACTTCCTGTCTGAATAGCTCACAGGCCAACGGTTCCACTCCATGGTGCAACACACCACACTGGCCGGGCACGTCTCTAGGTGTTCAGCCATTTTGAGCCGAGCAATAGTGAAAGGGCACCCGAATCCAGTGTTGAGGCAAGGCACTCTTTCAAACGGGCATAGTAAATGATGCTCCTCCACTTTGCAGGAGTGGAAGACAGCTCCACAGACGAGAGGGCAGCCAATGAGATCACAGGACACACCAGTCTCTGGGCGGATCATACACCTCCGGTTTACACACTTCATGCAGTGGGCATGGAGCGCCTCCATCTTTGTGGTGTTGATATTCTAGATTTAAAAGGAGGAATGAGTGAAGTGGTCTGCCCTGAAATAATGAGAGAAAAAAGTTTTAAAATCATACCGTTTTTAGTAAAGATTTAGGTCTAATTAGATGTGAACAAATTCAAGTTGAACCAGTCAGTTAATGAATAGAAAAAGCAACCAGGCCATGTCCCAGTTCCTAGAAACATCCTGTCCTGTTAAATTATCCGACTGACATAGTTCTAGGGCCAGCTCTCTACCTACCAAACATGTGGCAATGGCGTCCCGTGCCTTTAAAAGACCAGCATCACATTCTATAACTTAGCACCTGCTCCCATCTCAGTCTGTTTACTAAATCTTTAAGCTGCCACATGACATTTCACAACACTCTTCTTGGGTTACAGTACATGGTCACAACACACCAGTTCTAGGATCTAGCCTAAAGGACCATGACCTTTAACCCCTGGCTGAGGCTGTATGAAGCCAGGGAGGAAGAGAGAAGCCCAACTCTGTGGAAAATCTGTCTCCCTCCAGCAGGCATTTTGTCATTGTTCTGCCCACCTAGCAAGGAGTTTTTGTATGGTTAACAGCTTATTTCCTACGTGAGCTTTATTTTACCAAATAGAAGTTTAGTAATCCTTAAGTCGTTACGAGTGTACTGATACAAGTAGGACAAGTAACATCGCGGCAACAGAGAAAAAACAACTTTATATACCTGAGCTCTCTGGAGATAGCTATGCATATTCGTGAAATCAGGCTAGTAGCATAGCGTCTCTCCATTGAATACAGGCAGTTGATGTCACCAACCCTCATCAAATATTTACAAAAGGATTACAATAATGCGATGTATCCACCACGTCGAAGAAATGATGGGCGGGAGCTAGAAAGCCCACCGTGCCGCTTTACGGACTCCCATTATTAGGGCGGAGAGACATTTACACGGAGTGTACAAAACAATAAGAACACCTTCCTAATATTGAGTTGTACCTCCGCCCCTTTTGCCCTCAGAACATGGCATGGACTCCATAACGTGTCGAAAGTGTTCCACATGGATACTGGCCCATGTTGACTCCAATGCTTCCCACGGTTGTCAAGTTGTCTGGATGTCCTTTGGGTGGTGGACCATTCTTGATATACACAGGAAACTGTTGAGCATGAAAACCCCAGCAGCATTGCAGGTCTTGGTAGAGCATGGCACTTGCAACACCAGGGTTGTGGGTTCGATTCCCACGGGGGACCAGTACGAAAAAAGTATGACCATTTTGAACTCACTACTTACTGTAAATCGCTCTAGATAAGAGCTTCTGCTAAATTACTAAAATGTAAAAATGGGTGGTGGGCCATTCTTGATACACACAGGAAACTGTTGACAAAAACCCAGCAGCGTTGTAGTTCTTGACACAAACTTGTGCACCTGGCACCATAATCATACCCTGTTCAAAGACACCTGAATATTTGGTCTGCCCATCCACTTTCTGAATGGCACACACACAAACCATGTCTCAAGGCTTAAAAATCCTTATTTAACCTGTCTCTTCCCCTTCATCTATACTGATTGAAGTGGATTTAATAAGTGACATCAAAGGATCATAGCTTTCACCTGGTCAGTCTGTATTGGAAAGAGCAGGTGTCCTTAAGGTTTTGTACACTCCGTGTATCTTGTTAGTATATTCATAATATTTTATGAAACAGGCCTGCTCAAAGCTTGATGACAACAAAACCTGGTGACCTGTCTACGCAACTGTCAGCCAACCATGTATGTAAGAGGAAACGTTACACTGCCAGTCTTGACTGGGCATGACTGAGTTGTCTGGCTTCACAGGCCTCATGTCAGATTGCGCAAGATAAACAAAAACAAACGACTAGCTGACTAACACAAGTAACACATAGTAGTAACACGCTAACTGGCTATTTAGATTAACACAATAGTAACACAGTTAAAGAACTAGCTAACTAGTTATTTTTGCCACTGGCAAGTGTAATGTCCGGCCTATTTAGAGTGGTTAAACTTTTTTTGTTTGTTTAACTCTATAACGTTAGATTACTAGCAACACCAACCAACTTTAGCTGTGCTAGCTAGCGGCTAACAGACCCAATATTGATTAACGGGTGAAAATGAGATGGAGGTTGGATCCGGCGGCTCTCCAAATGTCCAATTTTAGCCAGCCACTGAGCTAGCTAAAGTTAGCTTGGTAGCTAGCTATTTAACTAAAAAAACATGTCACAATACCATTTGGCTTACCCGTATTAAATAACGATACAGCAAATCGTTGATATCTGAGTCTTGTCCTTATATTCGGCAGTAACACTAGCCACACACAATTAACTAAAAGTTCGGTAGGTAATATTGTAGCAGCTAGCTAGTCAGCTACAAATATTGACGTCGTCTCTTCCGCCTCGAGTCACTATTGTGACTTCTGCTGTAAAATGCTATCAAGCTCATCTGTGACTAGCTGCTAATATCTACAAGTGGCGCAAGTTGATTGCGTCATCATTCAGCGGACCCGGACCACGGCGAAGTTTGGCTAGAGATGTGCGCCTGAAATAGATGGGGAATACCCCAAGAATACTTAGCGAGCTACATCTCCAATAAATATGTTGTTTTAGACATCGAAAAGGTCAGAAATAGTTCAATTAAAGACAGCTCTTTGAAATAACTTTATTTTTTTCTTTACAAAAAACACTGAAAACCCATATGTTACAGATGTTTTCAGTTTTATACCACATCTTCAAAATCCCTGATTTCTACACTGATATTTTATATACACCCAAAAGTACAATACATTCATGGTTTCCTCTTTCCTTATGCAACATTTTTATTTGTGTGGGTGCACATTCAAGCATGAAGTGAGTGTAGTGGTGACTGGAGAAGTGGGTATACTCAAAGTTTGCCAGAAATTTACCAAAAGGAGGTGAAAAGGTGAAGGAAAGGCGCCATGTGTGAAAAATTCTATGAGAAATTGTGACATACACTTTGAATGCACTAATATGATAAATCCCATATTGGTCTTTCACAATCAGGCCAACCCAATCTGTACTGTGCAAGTAGGCTAATAGAAGGGTTTAAGCTCTCAAAGTACACAATTGGATGTTCTAAGACCATAACAATGCTTTAACCACATCCAGAGACCCCTTTTTGAGGTCTGGTAAAAATGTAAGACATTTGTATTTTTGAGTGTAGTTATCCTTTAATTCAAGTGAACAGGCACCTAGCACTGCTGCTTTGTTAGCAGTGTTTCTGTAGCACATGAGATGGAGAAAACAAATGGCCACTGGATTAATGCAAATAATCATGCAATCATTCTGCCATAAGCTACTTTGTAGCTAGTTAACATTTTATTGTGAAGGTTTTTGGAAAGACTTTTCATCTACCAGAAGATGTTTAGGCCTATCATTAGCATCACTATATTTTTAGTGTTCCTTCATTGTTTGAAATCATAGAAATGTGGAGGCAATTATTTTATAAAGACTTCCTCATATGCATTCTCCTGTTCTATTGGTTCTTTCAACTTCCTTCCATTGTCTAGCAGCCAAAGGCATTATCCTAGTCATATTATCAACCCATGATTGTTGTTGCACCTTTAGATCTTGCCTCTTTAAAAATGTCTAACTGATATTTCCATCTCTGCCACATTAAACCCGGTGTGCATTTTAGAACAGAGTTTTCCCGCAAATTCCATTTTGGAACATTAGTGTATATCCTACAGCCTTGAGCACATTGCTGCACCTAAAATATGAAGAAATAATAGTCTATCAACATTTTAAGCTAAACATTCTGATCTGTTCCATCAGCCGTATTAATCGATACAGCGTATACCTCCCCTATACTACTTCAACACACATTGTGGGGACTAAGAAGTGAGTATACGCAATGCCCACTGAAAAATAAGTGTGTATACGGCATATACTTGCATACACCCTCCACTACACCACTGCATGCATGCCTGTGCATGCTTGCACTTGTGTGTCTGCCTTTGTAGATGTATGTATGAATGCACCGTTTGACATCTGTTCTCATAGCTTGGACTACTGGTCTGCTCGGCTATCTTAGGAGGCTACCTCTGAGATGTGGTGTATATTGGACAGAGTGAGCTGAGCAGCCTCCTGTGCTGGGTAAGAGTGTCTGGTTCTCAGCCACAACCTCCCGAACACTCCAGTGATCAGCAGTAGGACCACCAGCAGTCCCCCCAGGACAAACGTCTCCACCGAAAGCACACCTCCAGAGTCTGCAGGGCAAGAGACCACAAGTCAGAGATGCAGGGATGTGTTGTTAGGGCACAACGTTAGCAAAACACAGAAGTAGGAAAACATTTTGAAATGGAAAACATAAGTAAGCTGTTCAACATTTTGGAACGTTCAGATAGAAATACAGTTGAAGTCGGAAGTTTACATACACCTTAGCTAAATACATTTAAACTCAGTTTCACAATTCCTGACAGTTAATCCTAGTAAAAATTCCCTGTCTTAGGTCAGTTAGGATCACCACTTTATTTTAAGAATGTGAAATGTCAGAATAATAGTTGAGAATGATTTATTTCAGCTTTTCTTTTTTTCATCACATTCCCAGTGGGTCAGAAGTTTACATACACTCGATTAGTATTTGGTAGCATTGCCTTTAAATTGTTTAACTTGGGTCAAACGTTTCGGGTAGCCTTCCACAAGCTTCCCACAATAAGTTGGGTGAATTTTGGCCCATTCCTGACAGAGCTGGTGTAACTGAGTCTTTTTTGTAGACCTTGCTCGCATATGCTTTTTCAGTTCTGTTCACAAATTTTCTATAGGATTGAGGTCAGGGCTTTGTGATGGCCACTCCAATACCTTGAATTCGTTGTCCTTAAGCCCTTTTGACACAACTTTGGAAGTATGCTTGGGGTCATTTCCCATTTGGAAGACCCAAACTTCCTGACTGATGTCTTGAGATGTTGCGTCAATATATCCACAACATTTTCCTTCCTCAAGATGCCATCTATTTCGTGAAGTGCACCAGTCCCTCCTGCAGCAAAGCACCCCCATAACATGATGCTGCTGCCCCCGTGCTTCACGGTTGGGATGGTGTTCTACAGCTTGCAAGCCTCTCCCTTTCTCCTCCAAACATAACAATGGTCATTATGGCCAAACAGTTATATTTTTGTTTCATCAGACCAGAGGGCATCTCTCCAGAAAGTACGATCTTTGTCCCCATGTGCAGTTGCAAACCGTAGTCTGTCTTTTTTTTAGGGCGGTTTTGGAGCAATGGCTTCTTCCCTGCAGAGTGGCCTTTCAGGTTACGTAGATATAGGACTCGTTTTACTGTAGATATAGATACTTTTGTACCTGTTTCCTCCAGCATCTTCACAAGGTCCTTTGCTGTTGTTCTGGGATTGATTTGCACTTTTTGCACCAACGTACGTTCATCTCTAGGAGACAGAACACGTCTCCTTCCTGAGCGGTGTGACAGCTGCATGGTCCCATGGTGTTTATACTTGCCAAAACTATAGTTTGTTAACAAGATATTTGTGGAGTGGTTGAAAAATGAGTTTTAATGACTCCAACCTGTAAACTTCCGACTTCAACTGTACACATGCATTTCAATTCAGGTCTGTCTCTGCCATGTAGAATAAGGAATCATCTTGGCTCTATCATGGCATTTCTATCTACAATGTTTAACAATATTTGGCTCCTGAATGTGTCTCTGCTCTTATTGGACAAGCTCATGTTAGCACCTCCCTGTTTCACTCTAATACAAAACTTTTATCTCTGCTGAACACAACCCAGTACAGTATATTGGTGATAATAAATAAAGGGCCTATATTGTGAGACTTACTCAGAGTGGGTTGGTCACTCTCAGGCAGACGTCGCCTGATTGGTCCATAAGATACTGTATGGGACATGGCAACATCTCTTCTCATCCGCCTAGAGGTATCCTCAACAGAACAGTTCTGTTACATGAAGGGACAAATGTTAAGGTACAACAAGCATTTGTATAGCTTAGTATTATCACAGCATTATTAACCTACCTACTTTTCCTTTTACATTTTCCAAAATGATCACATTTCTTTAATTAATACCAGTTGAAATAATAGGACTGTAAAAATAAAAAAAGGAAAACAATGTGTTTTCATTGTCTTTATTTGTGACAGCAGTAGGCCCTTGCTATATACTAGGGTATGAACAAGCCAGTGAGCATCATCAGAATGAAGAAAGGGGGAGGGATCACTCACAGGCTGACAGACCCCAGGTGTGTTGTGACAGATCTGAACATTGCAGTGGAGAAACACATCCTTGTAAGAGCTGCCCACGAACTTGAACATTTGTATCCTGAACATAGCCTCTGGCCCCTGTCCATTCTTCAGCACTGTCAGCGTCTGTTCGTTTGACAACACGGGGCAGCTGAAACACACACACGAGAGAGAAAGAGAGAGAAAGCCAGAGAGAGAAGAGAGAGAGAGAGCAGGCAGTGGATCGCATCAGTATCAGAGGCAGCATGTGCAACCGTTGAATAAGATATTATACATTTTAGAATGCGTTGGTTAATCAAATCCATTACAATCATTCCTGGTATGCTATACTAACATCTGAAACAAAACCCAGACAAAGAATATCCATTTGCTTGTTTACATAAAACATATGCCATGTAAGTGCAGAGCACTTTGTGACTGACATATCCATCTTTCATAATGGGAAAGTATTAGGATTATGGGAAAGACAAGGAAGATCCTTTTAAGTGTTTTCTTCTCAGATGTAGTAAACAGAAGTCCTTGTGCAAGTCTTTGCTGTGCTGTTGCTAACAGTACAACATATGTCCTGGTTGTCAAGGACATGCACAGTTGTTGATCTGGGTCCTAGATCACGTGACAGGTCTGAGGTTGTTGTGTTACCCCCAACTCTTAAGTCTAAGCATTTCAACAGCTCTTATTTCATATTTCAACAACGCCATTCCCAGAGGATTATGTGCTGGTGTCAAGTGTGGTTGATGTGTGACACTACAAAAATATACAGGTCATTCGGAAAGTATTCAGACCCCTAGACTTTTTCCACATTTTGTTACATTACAGCCTTATTCTAAAATGTATTAAATATTTTTTTCCCTCAAACTACACACATTACCCAATTTTTTTTGCACATTTATTTATATATACTTTTTAAATATCACATTTGCATAAGCATTCAGACCCTTTACTCAGTACTTTGTTGAAAGACCTTTGGCAGATTCTTGGGTATTTATTTTAATTTTACCTTTATTTAACTAGGCAAGTCAGTTATGAACAAATCATTATTTTCAATGACGGCTGATGGGAGAACCTTCCAGAAGGACAACCATCTCCACAGAGGAACTCTGTCGCTCAGTCAGAATGACAATTGGGTTCTTGGTCACCTCCCTGACCAAGGCCCTTCTCCCCGGTTGCTCAGTTTGGCCAGGCTCCAAACTTCTTCCATTTAAGAAGGATGGAGGCCACTGTGTTCTTGGGGACCTTCAATGCTGCAGAAATGTTTTGGTGCCCTTCCCCAGATCTGTGCCTCGACACAATCCTGTCTCGGAGCTCTATGGATAATTCCTTCAACCTCATGGCTTGGTTTTTGCTCTGACATGCACTGTCAACTGTGGGACCTTATATAGACTGGTGTGTGCCTTTTCAAATCATGTCCAATCAATTGAATTTACCACAGGTGGACTCCAATAAAGTTTGATCACATCTCAAGGATGATCAATGGAAACAGGCGGCACCTGAACTCTATTTCGAGTCACATAGCAAAGGGTCTGAATACTTATGTAAATAAGGTATCTGTTTTTTTCTAAAAACCTGTTTTTGCTTTGTCATTATGGGGTATTCTGCATAGATTGATGAGGAAAACATTTAATTTAATCAATTTTAGAATAAGGCTGTAACGTAACAAAATGTGGAAAAAGATATGCCTCCATAACACATTTTTGAATTCTAATAAACAGAATGAAGAGCAATATGTGGTGACAGGGCTTATAAAACACAGTGATATAATGTTAAACTTTTCTTTCTTAAAATTTCTTTCTTAAAAATGTATTTCTTTCTTAAAATACCTGTCCTTAATGAAGGTGTACTGGATGTTGCTATACGGGTCGTTGGTTGGGGTAGCCCAGCATCTCTCCACACGCAGCAAAAGATGAGCCGGTATCTAAGAGAGAGAGAGAGAGAGACAAACCGGGACTGCAGTCAGTGACTAATTGGCACCCCCCTACACACAAGTAGAGAGAGGTGTCTCCGGCCTACACTGCACTCAGTAAATATTTTGACCAAGTCAGCAGGTCAACAGATGTACAGATAAAGAGAGAGTAAACAACAGTGGGAACTAGGGTTTCTTGGAAGCCAAAGATGGAGCAACAGACAATCACATTGGATCAGGGCCAATATACTTGACATTGCCAGGGCCAAAGACTGGTCTTCAGCGCAACACTCACTAAAGGTGCTCATCTTTATCTAGCAAGAGAGAGAAATGTCTCAACCAAGGTAAGCTTACAGTTAATTGGGCCTATTCTAACATTCAAAAGCTGCACAGAAAGTTACACCACATTGGTTGGTACTTCAGTTAACTAGCCTAACTAAATATCTGCAGGTCATGATCAGCTCTGATTTCATATTGCAGCAACACCATTCCTAGAAGACTATGATGGTGTCACGTGTGCTTGCAATGACAATAAGAAAACAAAATCAGCCTGGACTCAGACTATAAGTAACATAGTAAATGTAAATCCGGGACACTCAAATTAGTATGATATGTTACGTTTGGTATGGTTACATAAGACAGAAAGTTACCACCATGCTAACGTTAGCCACAACATATTGTAATTCGTAACATCGTACGTATTGTACGAATTGCAATTTGTAACATATGGATGATAGACATCCACAAATTAATACATACCATGCAAAATACAACATGTCATACTAATTTGGTGTCCTGGATTTACATTTACTATGTCACGTCTACCCCTGAGTCCAGATTGGAAAAAAATACAACAGATTTCAAACAGAATGAAATCATATGATGACCTTTACCATGAAAACTTTAACGTAGATGTTGTCTTCCAGTGTCAGTGAGGGAACAGTGGTCCACTTGTCCTCAAAGTCCTTGTCTTTATATAGCAACATGGACACAGAGAAGTTCCCATCTTCTGTGTTCAGAGTGATCATCCTGGACAGAATAGTAGAGATTGTACAGATGCAGTGCTTGAGTCACAGTTACAGGTCCAATTTGCATGAGTTACAGTTACAAGTCCAAAATTCGATTAGAAGTGATTGGATTGATGTATTCTACAAACTGCAAGCACTACATAGAACATAAAGCGACCTCTTTTACATCAAATCAAATGATATTGGTCAAATACACATATTTAGCAGATGTAATTGTGGGTGTAGCTAAATGCTTGTAGATTAAGACTCTGTGAATAATGTTAATGAAAGTTTAAACCATGTATTGATGAACTCGTAACGAAAATCCATAACCCTTTTTAAAGGCCATAACTAGACATCTTACTTGACATCCACCCTGATCATGTTTTCCCCATTAGGTTGCTGGACCATGTAGTTTATTGGGTAGCGGCAGACAAACGTGATGTTTATGTAGTTCCTTGTGATGACATCCAAATCGTTGTTGCGTATAGTGTTAATGAACATAATGTGTGTATCATCCGATGCCTAGAAAGAGAAGTATGAATCGTTATTGTGGATAGGGCAACTTTGGAAGCAAGTCAACGAGTCACTTTGGAAGTAAAGTGCATTCGGAAAGTATTCAGACCCCTTGACTTTTTCCACGTTACAGCCTTATTCTAAATACCCCATAATGACAAAGTGAAAACAGGTTTTTAGAATATTTTGCATATATTAAAAAAGAAAGAAAGAAATTGAGCTCAACTACATCCTGTTTCCATTGACCATCCTTGAGATGTTTCTACAACTTGATTGGAGTCCACGTGTGGTAAATTCAATTGATTGGACATGATTAGGAAAGGCACACACTTCTCTATGTAAGGTTCTACAGTTGACAGCATTACTTCTGGAGGAAACATGGCACAATTTCTATGGGGAAGCATGGGGGTGGCAGCATCATGCTGTGGTGATGTTTTTCAGCGTCAGAGACTGGGAGACTAATCAGAATCGAGGGAAAGCTGAATGGAGCAAAGTACAGAGAGCTCCTTGATGAAAACCTGCTCCAGAGTGCTCAGAATCTCAGATTGGGGTAAAGATTCACCTTCCAACAGGACAACAACCCTAAGCACACAGCCAAGACAACGCAGGAGTAGCTTCGGGACAAGTCTCTGAATGTCCTTGAGTGGCCCAGCCAGAGTCCGGGCATGAACCTAATCGAACATCTCTGGAGAGACCTGAAAATAGCTGTGCAGCGACACTCCCCATCCAACCTGACAGAGCTTGAGAGTATCTGTAGATAAGAATGGGAGAAACTCCCCAAATGCAGGTGTGCCAAGCTTGTAGCATCATACCAAAGAGGACTCAAGGCTGTAATCACTGCCAAAGGTGCTTCAACAAAGTACTGAGTAACGGGTATGAATATTTATGTACAGTGCCTTGCAAAAGTACTCATCCCCTTGGCATTGTCCCTATTTTGTTGAATTACAACCTGTAATTTAAATTGATTTTTATTTGGATTTCATGTAATGGACATACACAAAATAGTCCAAATTGTTGAAGTGAAAAAAACAGCCTAAAAACAAAGGAAAAGTTGTGCGTAAATATGTATTCACCCCCGTTGCTTTGAAGCCCCTAAATAAGATCTGGTGCAACCAATTACCTTCAGAAGTCACATAACTAGTTGAATAAAGTCCACCTGTGTGCAATCTAATTGTCACATGATCTCAGCATACAGTTGAAGTCGGACGTTTACATACACCTTAGCCAAATACATTTAAACTCAGTTTCACAATTCCTGACATTTAATCGTAGTAAAAATTCCCTGTTTTAGGGTCAGTTAGGATCACCACTTTATTTTAAGAATGTGAAATGTCAGAATAATAGTTGAGAGAATGATTTATTTCAGCTTTTATTTCTTTCATCACATTCCCAGAGGGTCAGAAGTTTACATACACTCAATTATTATTTGGTAGCATTGCCTTTAAATAGTTTAACTTGGGTCAAACGTTTCAGGTAGCCTTCCACAAGATCCCCACAATAAGTTGGGTGAATTTTGGCCCATTCCTCCTGACAGAGCTGGTGTAACTGAGTCAGGTTTGTAGGCCTCCTTGCTAGCACACTCGCACACGCTTTTTCAGTTCTGTCCACAAATGTTCTATATGAATTGAGGTCAGGGCTTTGTGATGGCGACTCCAATTCCTTGACTTTGTTATCCTTAAGCCATTTTGCCACAACTTTGGAAGTATGCTTGGGGTCATTGTCCATTTGGAAAACCCATTTGCGACCAAGCTTTAACTGATGATGTCTTGAGAGGTTGCTTCAATATATCCACATAATTTTCCGTCCTCAAGATGCCATCTATTTTGTGAAGTGCACCAGACCCTCCTGCAGCAGAGCACCCCCACAACATGATGCTGCCACCCCCGAGCTCCACGGTTGGGATGGTGTTTTTCGGCTTGCAAGCCTCCCCCTTTTTCCTCCAAACATAACTATGGTCATTATGGCCAAACAGTTCTATTTTTGTTTCATCAGACCAGAGGACATTTCTCCAAAAAGTACGATCTTTGTAACCATGTGCTGTTGCAAACCGTAGTCTGGCTTTTTTATAATGGCAGTTTTGGAGCAGTGGCTTCTTCCTTGCTGAGTGGCCTTTCAGGTTATGTTGATATAGGACTTGTTTTACTGTGGATAGCGGCACTGAGTTTGAAGGTAAGGCTTGTAATACATCCACAGGTATACCTCCAATTGACTCAAATGATGTCAATTAGCCTATCAGAAGCTTCTAACGACATTACATAATTTTCTGGAATTTTCCAAGCTGTTTAAAGGCACAGTCAACTTAGTGTATGTAAACTTCTGACCCACTGGAATTGTGATATATTGAATTACAAGTGAAATAATCTGTCTGTAAACAACATTACTTGTGTCATGCACAAAGTAGATGACCTAACCGACTTGCCAAAACTATAATTTGTTAATAAGAAATTTGTGGAGTGGTTGAAAAATTTGTTTTAATGACTCCAACCTAAGTGCGTGTAAACTTCTGACTTCAACTGTGTATACACCTGTTCTGAAAGATTCTGCAACACCACTAAGCAAGGGGGCACCACCAAGCAAGTGCACCATGAAGACCAAGGAGCTCTCCAAACAGGTCAGGGACAAAGTTGTGGAGAAGTACAGATCAGGGTTGGGTTCTAAAAAAAATCCATTATTAAAAAATGGAAAGAATATGGCACCACAACAAACATGCCAAGAGAGGGCCGCCCACCAAAACCCACGTACCTGGCAAGGAGGGCATTAATCAGAGAGGCAACAAAGAGACCAAAGATAACCCTGAAGGAGCTGCAAAGCTCCACAGCTGAGATTGGAGTATCTATCCATAGGACCACTTTAAGCCGTAGACACCACAGAACTGGGCTTTATGGAAGAGTGGCCAGAAAAAAAAAGCCATTGCTTAAAGACAAAAATAAGCAAATACGTTTGGTGTTCACCAAAAGGCATGTGGGAGACTCCCCAAGGTACTCTGGTCAGATGAGCCTAAAATTGAGCTATGCACGCTCAAGTTGTTTTTTTTGTGTCAATAAAAAACATTTTGAATCTTCAAAGTGGTAGGCATGTTGTGTAAATCAAATGATACAAACACCCCAAAAATCTATTTTAATTCAAGGTTATAAGGCAAGAAAATGTGAAACATGCCAAGGGGGGTGAAAACTTTCACAAGCCGCTGTATATGTGATATTTCAGTTTTTTTATTTATAATAAATTTGCAAACATTTCTAAAAACCTGTTTTTGCTTTGTCTTTATGGGGTATTGTGTGTAGAATTATGAGATGTTTTACATTGTTATACATTTCAGAATAAGGCTGTAAAGTAACAAAATGTGGAAAAAGTAAAGCAGTTTGAATATTTCCCAAATGCACTGTAACTGCAGATTGATAACCATGAAAGGGTGAGCTAGCACACGCTACACGTCCCAAACCCTGTTACATTCACCAAAAGTTACCCCTCTTCAGCAAACTCTTTTCTTAATTTCCTGTGACATACTATCAAACATCAAACATAAATCTCAAATTGAGTAGCTGGCCAGCCCATGCAGGATTTGGTTCTGGGTTCCAAGATGACTCTTTCCCCAACCACAGCGCCTACGTACAGTAGGCAGCAGCACTGTCATTTTCTGTCACTATAGAATGTGTGAGTAATACAATTCAAACGCTTAGTAGAAGACTACTGACGTAGGCAGAAACCATAAAGAGGGGTTGGATGAAAAGGTTGTGACTGGGTTGTGTCCGGATCCCCGTTGAGAGCAACTGGAGGACTGGTCCCATGGCCATTGAGAAGGATGAATTGCCCCTTGTCCCTACTGTCCAGTACTGTTTTATTACCCCAGGGTAAATACACAGGGCCTACTGTCTGACCCACAGAAGCTGCGCCTTAAATAGCAGCCTATTCCCTACATAGTGCACTAACGTCTTCATTATTCTGTAGGAATAATGCTCTGTTCACTGACTTTGGGTTCTTATGAATGGTGAATTAACAAACTCATGCAATTTGACAGAGAGACCACAATGATTATGGCAATGGGTGACAAAATCTTCAAGTCCAATTTATTTTGGAGAGTCATTACATTCCCACTTGCTATTCTCTCCGGTCCTGTCTGTGGGGTTCAAGAGGTTTAAGAGGGTCTACTTCTACCTCTCAAGGTGAAAGGAGGAGTGTTTGCTAACTATGGCATTCCCTTCTTTTCCCAACAGTGTCTAATCCCAGAAGCAAAGCGGGCTTACTACTTTCACTAGGGCTGGTTTGCTGAAGCAAAAGCCTTGTAAAACCTCAGAGGGTAGAGAAAGGGGGGAGAGACCCGACCCCCCCCCCCCCCCCCCCACACACACACACACAAAGCTGTGTTAACCTTTTGCTTGCTTTACAAGAAATGCCTCTGTGCATTCTAAGCAAGTGTTTCAATGACACTCATGGTCTTGAGTACAGATTTATACCATGCCAAAGTTAAAATTGTCCTCGGAGCTGTGCTCCCGCCACCACTGTATGAGACGCGGCTGAGAGGTAGTATAAAAGGGACGACTACAAAGTGGGCCAATGAATTATAGCCTGGCTATTCAGCAGGCCTGAAAACACGCTCATTTCCATGTCAATCCAGATCATTTTAGAGCTCCCACCCACTCCGCGCTGCTTTGAGTAAAGTCCAGTGGCTCTTAGAAGGGCAAAGGAACAACACTCCCATTTTCTTTTAAATATAGGCTACTTATCCCTCCCCTCTCTCTTTCTCTCTGTCTGGGTCTCGCCCTCACGCTTTTTTTGACAGATTATGGGATCATTTCATTGCAGGAAACTGATAGCGGAGGCCCATGTACGTAACTTATAAAGGAAAAGAGGTGTTATTCATGCTAGTTATTATGAGCATTGCTTGTGTCCAAACTCCCATTGAGCTCCCCCAATTAAAGGGATACTTTGGGATTTTAGCGCAATGACTGGAAGGCTATCCGTATATACTAAGCATGCTAGCAGATACCCATAGACTTCCAGTCATTGCGCTAACGCTAGTTAGCGTTGGCTTGCGAACCTACCTCTAACTTCCTCCATGTTGGACACAGAGACATAAAAAGTCCTTTTTCCTGGCACAAACCAGTGCAGAGAAGTTCTACGATACTACACCAGGCGTCAGGCCAGAGCTCAATACAACAGAGGTGCATCGTAAAATTAGATAATTTACTGTGATGGGGATTTTATGTGGCTGGTAAAAGAGATCCAAACTGTAGTTTGTCTCCATGTTACTGGTGCTTATGTTTTTCTTCTTTGTCAGGGTTGCTCCGAACGGCAAAGGTTACTACTTTGTTTACTTTACGGATTTAAATCCTTCATAGTTGGCGTAGACAAGTGAATCTTAATCTCCCAAAGCAATTACCAGAGAATGGCAATGAAATTCCCCAAGTATGAAAGGGCATTTCTAGGGGGGAAATGCTCAAAGTCTTACCATGATTGTCCCACAGTCAGAGAGATTAGTCTTGATGCTGAAGACATAGTCATCTTCAATCTCAACACCACGGCACTCTGGGTCATTTAGGTGCAAATCCCAGACCTAAGAAAGAGAGGAAGGGACCTCACTAGAGCGCTACGGTAGACCCACCTGACAGCCTTAATATTAAAATGTTGATTTGGTTCTTGTTGCTGTGTTCTCTAGTCATTTCAACAACACAGCACAGCACACAGGCAGTGATTTATTATATCAGACTTCACAGTGAGTTAATGGCAGGTAAGCTGTAATATAGAGAAATATTGATTCGGGTTGACACCGAACTTACATAAATGGGTGGCAATTTATTGAGGAAGAAGGCACTGGGAATGACCACCTCCATCTGGTCATTGGTGCAGAGGACAGTTTCATTGAGCTCTAGAAGAGAGGAAGGGGTCAGTGGGACAATATTTAAAAAATCCTGTCCCCCTGACCCTGACATGATATCAGATCATCTGAAATATGTTACGAATTTGAAATGTGATGCATTGTTATTCCATTTTTGCAAGTATACAGTTCAAGAGTTATTTATAAAATATATTTATCCCAGTTATTATTTTGTTGTGACATCAATATGGTCACGGAGAAATTACAACTACAGATTCCATTCTCCTATATGTTCCATCCCAGACTCCAAAATGTTTCCTCAGTCAAAAACGTGATTCTGGGCTCCCCCTCTATTATATATGTGGTCACTAGATTTCAACAGGTGCTTATTGTTTAACAAGACCAATCAACATTAAGACCACATCAAGAAACAGACCCCCCCCCCCCCCCCCCCCCCCAAAAAAAACAAACACATTACATCAAGTTATGGACTTATAAATGAATGATATGTACCCATTGATTCTTGAAGAATCCAACATAGAAGCTTGTTTAACTCCAATGTTTGTAAACAACGTAAATGTAAATAAACGCGGTGTCGCCTCAAAACGCATTTGAAACTATCATTTTGATAGCATGAATGATCAGTTCTTGCATCCATATCTCCGTCTAAGAATTGGGAGAGTGGGTACATTTCTCCAGGCCATCCCTCAGCTTTTTACCAAAACAGAGGCGGGGTGACGCTTTGTTATTGTTTCAATTAAGGATTCTAGATGTAAACTTGAGATTTGCCTACGAATAGGGTTGCAAACTCCTAAAACGTTTCCCAAAATTCCCTGTTTTTTCAAAAATCCTGGTTGAAGAAATTCCAGCTTGGAGGTTATTATCAACTTATTCCCTGCTGATTCCAGAAATCTTGCAACTGGGGTTTCTGAGAAGAAAACCCCCAGTGGATTTGGGGGATTTTTGCAACCCTTCTCATGAAGTAGTTGAACTGAACTCACCCTCCTCCTCGGGCTCCAGATACACAGCAGAGGTGACTGTCCTCACAGCGAGCAGGAGCCAGGCTAACACCAAACTGGCAGGTGTCATCTTCAAAGGGACTCGTGCTCTCTGGCTTCTCTACGGTCAGATACTCCAAACCTCAGACTACTGTCTTCTTGGCCCTTTCCCACAGATCTGTGAATCTTCTAACCTATTCACCAAAGTGTAGCTGTCAGGTTCAGACGTAGTGCCCACTCTCAGTGCAGTCCTCCAAACACAGCTCTAATGAACTAGGACCGAGAACCAGCCTCCCTCCCTCCCTTTCTCCAGACCTTAAAACACTAGCCTGAATGATGTCCCCACCAACAATGAGATTCCACACATGAATAGGGGGAGCCGAGGGGAGTCCAAGGTAACACACATAGATTTGCATCCCAAATGGCACCCTATTCCCGATATAGTGCACTACTATGGACTCTGGTCAAAAGTAGTGCACTATGTAGGGAAACGGGAGCCATTGGGGACGTCGCCATACTACTGGGCCGTGGCCGGCGATGCCCTCTTCGTAAACATTGCACTACGCAACTACATCGTCTTACTACGCACATCAACAAGCAAACTCATTAACATGTCAACAGAGACAATATGACAGGGGTGGTACTGCTTTTTTATCTGCTGTCTTTTGTCCATGCGTTTTTTTTAAAGGCCATGGGGAAATCTTTACTGCTGCGTGGACCCCAGTCAACAGCGTTTGTCCCAAATGGCACCCTATTCCCTATAGTGCACTACTTTTGACCAGGGCCCATAGAGAATAGGGCGCCATTTGGGATGCACCCCGTGAGAGGAAAAGAAGGTCTGCTGATGAGTCAAGGGCAGTTCACTGACACTGCCAATGGTCTAATTCTGTGTGAGTCTGTGTGTGTGTGTGTGTGTGTGTGAGTGAGTGTGTGAGGCTGTAATAGACAAGGAGCACCACAGAGGAAGAAGCTAGAAAGCTAGAACAGGAGGAACATTTGATGAAAATGATTTGCAATTTTTACAAGTTGACTTTACAGGCAAAGTTTTACGGACATGGAATCCATGTGCTTTTTTTTCCTCTTGCAAATAAGACTAGCTGAACAGTTAGACTGATTGTCTGTCATTATCCCACCCGACAACCAGCTTCAGTTGATCCCCGCAAAACCTACAAAATACACTCATGCCGTGAAAGACAACAGCTTCCTTCCTCCCTGCAAACTTTTACAACATGGACATTAACAACCTTGGCTGAGTTTGACGTGACTTATAAGACGAAAGAACCAGACTCAAAACAGATTCAAAACAACTGTCCTATGTCAGCCTTTTATTCTTTAAAAAGGGATGGAATACCTCAACCAATCACCAAAGTGATTACATCATCTGGAATGTTTTTCCCTCATCAGAATATCAACAGTTGGAGAAGGAGCATGTTTGATGTCTATTAACATAATATATGACCTACTGTTAGATGCATTGTGGGTCGTGGGGAATACCGAGGTAAAAACAACACAATATTTCAGTGAAACCTAATCAAATGGAATCATAAAAGCAGCTACTCATCCGAATTATGTGGAATCTGAGTGTGTTGCAGGGAGACATATATACACCCATTAAAAACCTCACCGTTTTCCAATCTGTGGCAACAAGTGAACTAAACATACTGTACCAGACAGAGAGATCTAACAAGACCATTAAACTGCCACTTCACATAGTTTAAAAAAGACACAAAGTGATATTTGGTACTTTACTTACAGGCTTCCTTTTTCTACGTTTTCTTCTGTATCCATATCATTTATGTGATGCCATTGGAACAGCTACGTAAAAAGTGGAATATGCGCAACAACGATTCCATTGTGTCTTACGTGTAATATCACTGTTCTGTCTACTATTAACACTGTGTGCTGGATGCAGTGTGCGCTTATCTTTGAGCCTGCTTATCTTT
Organism: Oncorhynchus mykiss; assembly: GCF_057628025.1. Taxonomy (NCBI): domain Eukaryota; kingdom Metazoa; phylum Chordata; class Actinopteri; order Salmoniformes; family Salmonidae; genus Oncorhynchus; species Oncorhynchus mykiss. Next base: position 36,005,181 of record NC_143040.1, read on the forward strand.
GAGCCTGCTTAGCTTTGAGCCTGCTTATCTGTACGACGGCCTCGTCTGTGTGGCTCTAGCCCCTGATGGGGTTAGGATTAGTATTGTAGTGGCTTGGTGGACAGGTTTCAGCTTCACACCAGGGCCAGGTGCGGTCGGGGCATGGTTTTACTCCAGGGCCTCGCTGTCCTCGGTGAAGAGATCAGCCAGATCAGCCACCATCAGGACTGCAGCCTCCGAGTGCTTCATGGCAGTCGCACTGTGGCTGCTGTGGTGGTAATGACAACATTTACAATGTTCAGAACTAACGGCGTCGCATTGCACTGTGACTGTGGTGTCTGAACAACGTTTCAAATCAAAACTAGCTACACGACCGTTCAAAAGTTTGGGGTCACTTAGAAATGTCCTTGTTTTTTAAATTAAAGCACATTTTTTGTCCATTAAAATGACATAAAATTGATCAGAAATACAGTGTAGACATTGTTAATGTTGTAAATGACTATTGTAGCTGGAAACGGCAGATTGTTAATGGGATATCTACATAGGCGTACAGAGGCCCATTATCAGCAACCATCCCTCCTGTGTTCCAATGGCACGTTGTGTTAGCTTAATTATGCTGGAAACTGTCTCAACGTCAACAGTGAAGAGGCAACTCCGGGATGCTGGCCTTCTAGGCAGAGTTGCAAAAAAAAAGCCATATCTCAGACTGGCCAATAAAAATAAAAGATTAAAATGGGCAAAAGAACACAGACACTGGATAGAGTAACTCTGCCTAGAAGGCCAGCATCCCAGAGTCGCCTCTTCACTGCTGACGTTGAGACTGGTGTTTTGCGGGTACTATTTAATATAGCTGCCAGTTGAGGACTTGCAAAAGTTTGTTTCTCAAACTAGACACTAATGTACTTGTCATCTTGCTCAGTTGTGCACCGGGGCCTCCCACTCCTCTTTCTATTCTGGTTAGAACCAGTTTGAGCTGTTCTGTGATGGGAGTAGTACACAGCATTGTATGAGATCTACAGTTTCTTGATAATTTCTCGCATGGAATGGCCTTCATTTCTCAGAACAGGAATAGAGTTTCAGAAGACAGAATTTTGTTTCTGGCCATTTTGAGCCTGTTATCAAACCCACAAATGCTGATGCTCCAGATACTCAACTAGTCTAAAGAAGGACAGTTTTATTGCGTCTTTAAATCAGTACAACAGTTTTCAGCTGTGCTAACATAATTGCAAAAGGGTTTTCTAATGATCAATTAGCATTTTAAAATGATCAACTTGGATTAGCTAACACAACGTGCCATTGGAACACAGGAGTGATGTTTGCTGATAATGGGCCTCTGTACGCCTATGTAGATATTCCATAAAAAATGTGCCGTTTCCAGCTACAATAGTCATTTACAACATTAACAATATCTACACTGTATTTCTGATCAATTTGATGTTATTTTAATGGACAAAAAAAATGCTTTTCTTTCAAAAACAAGGACATTTCTAAGTGTCTCCAAACTCTTGAACGGTAGTCTAATTCTTACAGAAGCTATAGTTACCTAGTTATATTATCATTTAACGATGCAATTTCATCTTTAGATATACATGTTGTCCTATGACTATGAAATAGAACATTGGCCTCTGTTTTTAGTATAAGAAAAGGCCCTCACATTTTCTCTGCAGTCTTCAACATAGCCTGCATTCTCTCCTCAATAGTGGACTTGATGAGGAATCTATGGACATAGGTGGGTCTAGAGGACACAGAAATAACATGATATAAACCTTAATAAGACATAATGGCCTATACATACCTATACAAAAGTAATAAAGCAAACCCAGTGTTCTCACTTGGTCTGTCCAATGCGGTGCACCCGGCCAATGGCCTGCAGCTCGTGGGCGGGGTTGAGTATGGGCTCCACCAATAGGACGTGTGTAGCCTCGATGATGTTGAGCCCATTGGAGCCCGTGTGGAGTGGAAGGAGCAGGATGTTGATCTTCTCCTCGTATTTAAACGAACACAGATTCTCCTGAAACACCGACGATCAATTCACAGGTTAAAAGACACAGAGATGAAGACGTGCCGTAACTTCATAATTGGAGCAAATGTATCTACAGGAGAGATGCTGCGACAGCGTGGGGGGGGGGGGGGGGGGAAGCTTCTCAGTGGCAGCTCTCGCTCTACAAGTAAAACAAATATTCTTCATTTAGGGGGAAAAGCTTTGCGATTGTGCCACTGAGAAGTTGTACAGAAACTATGATTGGAGTGACATGCAACACAAACCTGGAATTTGTGAATGCCATTGATTTGAGAGAACTCCATGTTGTTGTCGAACAGAGCCTTGGCAATGATGTCCAACACACACTGCCACTGGGGAAAAGGAACATACACTTCATCATCATCATCCTACTTTGATGTTTTAAACAGCATGGCCAATAAATGACGATCACAATAAGTGTGATAATGAGTTTGTTTACTCTGTTATTCTTTACACCTTGTTTGCAAAGCACACATGCGTTACCGTGGAGAAGACGAGACACTTGGCTCCTGGGTCAGTTAGCTGGATCTTCTTCAGAGTCCTGACTACCGCCTCCACCTTGGTAGAGTGGCTTCCCTAAAAGACACAGATACAGGGAAGTTCACTTATTGTCCATATAAACTCAGCAAAAAAGGAACGTCCTCTGACTGTCAACTGCGTTTATTTTCAGCAAACTTAACATGTGTAAATATTTCTATGACCATAACAATATTCAACAACTGAGACATAAACTGAATAAGTTCCACAGACACGTGACTAACTGAAAAGGAATAATGTGTCCCTGAACAAAGGGGGGTCAAAATCAAAAGTAACAGTCAGTATCTGGTGTGGCCACCAGCTGCATTAAGTACTGCAGTGCATCTCCTCTTCGTGGACTGCACCAGATTTGCCAGTTCTTGCTGTGAGACGTTACCCCACTCTTCCACCAAGGCAGAGAGATCCGGGCTCTTCGCTGGCCTTGGCAGAACACTGACATTCCTGTCTTGCAGGAAATCACGCACAGAACAAGCAGTATGGCTGGTGGCATTGTCATGCTGGAGGGTCATGTCAGGATGAGCCTGCAGGAAGGGTACCAGATGAGGGAGGAGGATGTCTTCCCTGTAACGCATAGCGTTGAGATTGCCTGCAATGACAACAAGCTCAGTCCGATGATGCTGTGACACACCGCCCCAGACCATGACGGACCCTTCAATCCCGCTCCAGAGTACAGGCATCGGTGTAACGCTCATTCCTTCGACAGTAAACGCGAATCCGACCATCACCCCTGGTGAGACAAAACCGCAACTCGTCGGTGAAGAGCACTTTTTGCCAGTCCTGTCTGGTCCAGCGACAGAGGGTTTGTGCCCATAGGCGACATCTTTGCCGGTGATGTCTGGTGAGGATCTGCCTTACAACAGGACTACAAGCCCTCAGTCCAGCCTCTCTCAGCCTATTGCAGACAGTCTGAACACTGATGGAGGGATTGTGTGTTCCTGGTGTAACTCGAGCAGTGGTTGTTGCCATCCTGTACCTGTCCCGCAGGTGTGATGTTCGGATTTACCGATCCTGTGCAGGTGTTGTTACACGTGGTCTGCAACTGCGAGGATGATCAGATGCCCGCCCTGTCTCCCTGTAGCGCTGTCTTAGGCGTCTCACAGAACGGACATTGCAATTTATTGCGCTGGCCACATCTGCAGTCCTCATGCCTCCTTGCAGCATGCCTAAGGCACATTCACGCAGATGAGCAGGGACCCTGGTCATCTTTCTTTTGGTGTTTTTCAGAGTCAGTAGAAAGGCCTCTTTAGTGTCCTAAGTTTTCTTAACTGTGACCTTAATTGCCTACCGTCTGTAAGCTGTTAGTGTCTTAACGACCGTTCCACAGGTGCATGTTCATGAATTGTTTATGGTTCACTGAACAAGCATGGGAAACAGTGTTTAAACCCTTTACAATGAAGATCTGTGAAGTTATTTGGATTTTTACAAATTATCTTTGAAAGACAGGGTCCCGAAAAAGGGATGTTTCTTTTTTTGCTGAGTTTACATGTTCGGCAAAGGTGTGCGTCTGTCTGCATACCTTGACAGGGATGTCTGTCCCCTGGTTGTCTGTCTGGGTGGTGAAGACATAGGAGATCTCTGCGTGGGACGTGGTCTGTCTGCAGATGGCACACTTGATGGCTCTCCGCCGCGTGCCCGACCCCACGCTGTACTGCTCGACGATGATGGCGATGCACTCGTTACAGAAACAGTGACCGCAGGTCAGCACCGCCCACTGGAGCAGAGGGATTCAGAGAGAGACACACACACGGCATGAATCAACCATGAAAAGGCTGAGTATGTATTACACAATACACCACATACACACCAAGCATCACAGTTCAGAATTATTATTAAGAGTGGTAAAGATCACGAGGTTGATGGGGGACACAGACAGAAAAACACTTGTCTCAATGGGAATCAGATTGATCAGAGTCGTGTTGTAAATGGGCAGATTATAACATGTCTCACCTCCTGACCCAGAGGACGGGCACAGATAGGACACGGTTCTGGATTTAGTCCTCCTGTCTCCTTGTCCTGGGACTGAAACAAAACAGCGACACAAACATTTACCTTTAGCTTTGTTTCCTTACAGAATGTAGGACACTTCTTCAAAGATATGGCCCGTGGCCCGGATCCGGACCGTGAGGGGGTCCAATTTAGCCTGCGGGTGGTTTGAGTAAAATATAAAAAAAGCAACAAAACAATTGTGCGGGAAAGCTAACTCAATACTTTATAATTACTCAAATCAAATCGAAACTGCGTAGAAATGATAATGGTCCTACATTTATACAGTTTCTTGACTGTGTCCAGTTCACTAATAACCACCTAAATTAAAGCTAGACAGTTTCGGAAATTCTAAAAGCGATAGATAGAGGACTATCTTTTGCAAATTTTGACAGCAAGGAAATATAACACGTTTTAAGAGCAGCCCTCCGGACCTCTTGAAGAATGAACGAGGCCCCCAGGGCAAAATGAGTTTGACATCTAAATCCAAGACAAGACAAAACTAAATCGACAAAAACAAAACCATTGCTATTATATTTTAAAGACTAGGAAGAGATGGTCCGAGGCGAATGGCAGGCTTACCTTCTCTAGATTTGAGAGATAAAGGAATTGGCCCAGCTTCTTCTGGAGCTGAGACTTTGCCACTGCTCTGTCGTTTAACAGTTTCACCCTGTTCTGATCCACCTACACCCAGAAAGAAACAGAAAACAGCAATTAGTGAAATAGGGCACTGAAATAACAGCAGCGCAGTAATATTTTACTCTGTCCTTATACAGAGTAAAATGCATTTCATTTTTTAAATTTTATTCAATTACACTGAATCACAGTCTTTCAATATTGAATTATATCTTATGTCATGCATAATATGAGCAAAAAACAAAAAAACAGGTAAAGGATGTAAAATACAAGTTGAACCAACAGCCCCCAGTCCACTGGTGTAGCTATCTCACCTCGTGTGGTTCTATGATGTGCAGTACGGGTACTTTGGGTTTGGGTTCATCAGGCAGCCTCACACGCAGCCTCTCTGTGGCCATTCCCAGCTCATCAATGGCTGACACATTGTTCCTAAGTACCATCCAGTACTCATGCAACACCTGATGATGCAATATGATTTAGATTAAGCATTTATGAAATACATATATATATTTATTTATTTATTTATTTTAGTTCTTATGTGGTAACCTGAATCGCATTTGTGTAAATATAGGACGCTAATTGTGGAAGTAAAGGCTTGAATTGTTCTTAATAGCACAAGTACTATCTAGACCTAATCTATAGTGCATTCAGAAACTACTCAGACCCCTTGACTTCTTCCACATTTTGTTACGTTACAGCCTTAAGACATTTATGAAATAGTTTTTCCCCCTCATCAATCTACACAAAATACCCCATAATGACAAAGCAAAAACAGGTGTTTAAATCTTTTTGCAATTAAAAAAATGTCATCATGAAACATTACATTTACATAAGTATTCAGACCCTTTAATCAGTATTTTGTTCAAGCACTTTTGGCAGCAAATACAGCCTTTCTTGGGTATGATGCTACACGCCTGTATTTGAGGAGTTTCTCCCATTCTTCTCTGCAGATCTTCTCAAGCTCTGTCAGGTTGGATAGGGAACGTTGCTGCACAGCTATTTTCAGGTCCGGGCTCTGGCTGGGCCCCTCAGGGACATTGAGACTTGTCCCGAAGCCACTCCTGCGTTGTCTTAGCCGTGTGCTTAGGCTTGTTGTCCTGTTGGAAGGTGAACCTTAACCTGCTCCAGACCTCAGACTGGGGTGTTCATCAAGGATCTCTCTTTACTTTTCTCTGTTCATCTTTCCCTCGATCCTGACTAGTCTCCCAGTCCCTGCCGCTGAAAAACATCCCCACAGCATGATGTTGCCACCACCATGCTTCACCGTAGGGACGGTGTCAGGTTTCTTCCAGACGTGACGCTTGGCATTCAGGCCAAAGAGTTCAATCTTGGTTTCATCAGACCAGAAAATCTTGTTTCTCATGGTCAGAGTCCTTTAGGTGCCTTTTGGAAAACTCCAAGTGGGCTGTCATGTGCCTTTTACTGAGGACTGGCTTCCGTCTGGCCACTCTACCATAAAGGCCTGATTGGTGGAGTGCTGCAGAGATGGTTGTCCTTCTGGAAGGTTCTCCCATCACCACAGAGGAACTCTGGAGCTCTGTCAGAGTGACCATTGGGTCTTGGTCACCTCCCTGACCAAGGCCCTTCTCCCCCGATTGCTCAGTTTGGCCGGGTGGCCAGCTCTAGGAAGAGTCTTGGTGGTTCCAAACTTCTTCCATTTAAGAAGGATGGAGGCCACTGTGTTCTTGTGGACCTTGAATGCTGCAGACATTTTTTGCTACCCTTCCCCAGATCGGTGCTTCGACACAATCCTGTCTCGGAGCTCTACGGACAATTCCTTCGACCTCATGGCTTGGTTTTTGATGTGACACGCACTGTCAACTGTGGGACCTTACATAGACAGGTGTTTCCAAATCATGTCCAATCAATTGAATTTACCACAGGTGGACTCCACTCAAGTTCTAGAAACATCAAGGATGATCAATGGAAACTTAATGTGGAGTCTCATAGCAAAGGGTCTGAATACTTATGTAAATAATGTATTTCTCTTTTTTAATAGATTTTCAAACATTTCTAAAAACCTGTTTTCACTTTGTCATTAAGGGGTATTGTGTGTAGATAGATGAGGAAATGTTTTACATTATTTTGTTGTTGTTGAGTAAGGCTGTCACATAACAATATTTTGAATAAGTCAAGGGGTCTGAATACTTTACAAATGTACTGTATACAGACATACAGTAAGTCAGTCAGGATACCTTGTACTCTTTCTTCCAGTTCTCAAAAAGCTCCATGAAGGTATTTCCTTCTTCCACCAGGTCGTGGTCCATGCGTCGGGCCTTGGAGAAGGAGAGAATGGCCTTCAGGGCCCGCTCTGTCTCGCTGGCAGCCCACAACCCTCTACTGGTGGTGGGGAGACGGTCGTCCACCAGCCCCTCCTCATCCTCGATCATCTCCTCAAAGATAGCCGTCTGACCCTTTACCCTGACAGGGGGAGATATCAGAGATATTAAGAGAGCAACGAGGTTGGTTCAGATTCGCTAATTTATTGTACATTTATTGTAAATCTGTGTTTCTTTAACTTACGTGTGTGAAAAGAGCTTGGACTCATAATCAGTGAAGAGCTCGTCTGCTTTGCAAAACACACAGCTGGAAAGATACAAGAGTCAAATTACCATGTATTATTAAAATGTATTATTATTTTGTTTTTTGCATTGAGGCCTACTTATTGAGTGGCAGGCGGACAGGTCTGAGGTGACAGAGAACAGTCTCCTCTATGACAGCCTCTGATGGTGTGCCTTCCAGCCTCTTCACCGCGTCCTGCACAGACTTCTGGGACTTCGTCAGATCCTCCATCTGAGTGCTGAGCAGGAACTGCAGGCCACGCCCATCTCGGAACCTACAGGAGTCATAATGGTTGAGTGCACACATTCACCCAGATGGTCGGCGGTTCAATTCCTGCAGGGATCACCTACATATACCAAAGCTGTACTGAAAGTCGCTGTAAGTGTTTGCTACGTGGCATATATTCCAACCGTGTTCATTTCGTCAACAATAACGACAACGAAAACATACTTGTCAACAAGGACTAAAACTGTGACAACAACGATATACCCTAAAAAACGTAATTTTTTTACATTTTTATTTTTTAAATAAATTATATATAGTATATAACAATTCCACGTGAGACTAATGGACATTTAATTTAACATGAAGCTCCTTTTCATCTGTTGAGATTATTTCATGCAATCATCTCATGGCAGAATTGACATCTTTGAGTTGCGCGGTCTGATTGAGGCTTTATAGCAGGGAATGGGCAACTAGATGGAGGGGATTAGTAATAATCATTTGTATACTGGAAATTGACCACAACCAAGCCCCAAAAAAAGATTGCTCTTTTCAAATACCATCATTTCATACCTTGATTACATTGAGACACGATCACGTCTCTTTTTTTATTTGTGCGAATGCTAAATTACATTCTTTTGATCAATTCCTGGTGATTTTAGTTATTTTATTTTATTGGGCCCCCCCCCCCAAAAAAAAAAAAATCACTGTTGCCGACCCCTGCCTTTTAGTCTATATGGTTAATTATGTCTGACATTGGTTACAATATTAAAAAGAGAAAATGGTGTTCTCAGCTTTGGGTGCTGGGATCAAAAGGCATATTACCGGACGAAAGGAAGAACCTGCAGTCACTGAAATGTTATTGTCTTATTTCTTAGCAGCACAGGTCAAAACAAAATGGCCGCGTTTCGGCCCGGCGCCTTCGTCAGCGTTTGGAGAACGATAGACATCCACCCATATTTATATAGTAGATTAAGTCACACTGTAGTACAGCTTCCTTCTTTTTCACACTCATTTTTACACTCATTATTTACATACATTTCCTATTGTTTTTCACAAGAGCGTCATAATCCAAATAATAAACAAACCCCACCCCCTAAAAATGCACCCTTTGCTCACAGGCAGCAACCTAACAGGATTTCTTCATTAAGGCTTCCAGGGCTCTCTGTTTGTAAGGCATGGGTATAATATGCCTCTCTGTAACAGCAACTTCTCTCTATTAGTTATTCTCTTAAGTGGCTGTACAACTTCTAAGCCCTGGAACCTCAGTTGGCACACATCATGTCTGGCTACAGGGGCCTTCTCGGTTTAAGAGCCCTTTCATCCCCCCTGAATGCTTCTGTAGATAATTGTCGTCGTCTAGTTGACCAGCATGCGTCCTCTCTTTTTGTTCCTGATGAGGTTCAGAATTGTTTATTAGAGCCTGTCACGTGGTGAGCGGCAAGCTTTACGCTCCCTATCCAAAGACGACAGTGTGGTTATCAAACCCGCAACTGTTTAAAAAAAAAGGAATCATGTCGAAGAGAAACACTGAATCAATTCAGCAACAGAGACTTGAGTTCCCCCTTGAGTTGTGATCCTACCGCCAAGTTCTTGGGTGAATACCAAAGTTATTTTGGACAAAGCCATCCCACAGAAAGTGAGTCTAACTTTGTTACAGTAACACGTTCTCTGACCTCAATTTTATACAATTCAAAATATTCACAAGTGTTGCCAAGAACCTGTTCCCAGACGTCACATTGCTGCTGGCACTCAGTCAGACACTGAAGCCACGTCTCCATGTTAGGATTATCACATCAAGCCGGCTGTTACCTTCATATTTAAAGGATACAACGGTCTTCCTTAACTGAACTCTGTACAAGGCATTGCTGACTCAGACATTCTATGCACAATGTCTGAGTCAATAATGCCTTGGTATCGCTGACTCAGAAAATGGGCGGTGGCAGCTTCGAGGTTAGAGAAGCGGACCAGCATCCGGAGAGTTGCCTGTTCGAATCCCACTACTGAAGAAATCTGTCCGGAGTGAGGTGGCAACCAGAGGGTTGCTGGCATCAATGTCTCAGGTGCCACGTACCGCCGATGTTCCCTTGAGCAAGCAACTTAACCCCCCCAATAGGCTGACCTCTTCTCCAGCCGTGTGTGGATGTGTGGATGCGTGTGTAAATTGGGGCGGTTGGATAAAAAGCAGAAGACCGTTTTCCATCTTGTATGGACTAATAAAGCAATGTGACCAGTTTATATACTAATCCCCCCCCCCCCCCCCCTTGAAGAAGCTTGAAGAAGATTTTGTTTTTACTGGTAATTCGTTTTTACCCCTTTTTGAAATATTGGTTCAAAACCTGCCCTTCCTAATGATCAACCTACTGTATTTGTGTCTACTTATTCCCCCATCTCTCAGGCTGTTAAATATTCCATTAAAAAGCATTGGTATGGTCCTCCCGAGTGGCGCAGCGGTCTAAGGCTTAGAGGCGTCACTACAGACCCGGGTTCAATCCCAGGCTGTGTCACAACGGGCCGTGATTTGGAGTCCCACAGTGCGGCACACAATTGGCCCAGCGTCGTCCGGGTTTGGCCAGGGGGAGCTTTACTTGGCTCATGGTGCCCTAGCGACTCCGTGTGGCGGGCCGGGCGCCTGCAGGCTGACTCCGGTCATCAGTTGAACAGTGCTTCCCCCGACACATTGGAGCAGCTGGCTTCCGGGTTAAGCGGGCGGGCGGGTGTTGAGAAGCGCGGTTTGGTGGGTCATGTTTCGGAGCACGCATGACTCGACCTTTGCCTCGCGAGCCGGTTGGGGAGACAAGATCGAAATTGGGGAGAAAAAGGGGGTTAAATACAGATAAATAAAATTGTACAAATTAAAAAGCATTGGCATGTCCTGTCTACGGACCCCTCTGTGGGCCAGGCTTTTCAGAATATCCCTCGATTTGCTTTCAAGCGTGCTAGAAAGCAGAGGGAGAGACTGGTAAGAGCAGATGGATATGTACCCTCTCAGAATGTTTGATCTATCCTCCCCTCAGGCAATTTTCCACGTCATAATTGTGTGAACTGTTAATGCGATGATCAAGGGTCATTTCTTCCTTCATCCTCATACGGGAAAGACAATGTAAGCCAGGGGTAGAATTTCCTGGAGAATGAAATGTGCGGTCTAGTTACGGAAGTGGCTATTATGATGTTGGAAAATCTAACAGAAAATCGAAAGTTCATATTACAGAGCATAAGAGCAACATCAGAATTGGTGACGAGAAGTCCCCTGTAGCCAGACACTAATGCGGCCGGACAAGATGTGTGCCAAGTTGCGAACTGAGGCTCCAGGGCTTAGAAATTGTACAGCCACTTAAGAGAGGCGGTGATTGAGAAAATATTGCTGTTACAGAGAGGCATATTATCTCCATGCCTTAAGGAGAGCCTTAATGAATAACTCCTGTTAGGTTACTGCCTGAAAATGTATGTAAATAATGACTGTAAATAATGAATGTTGCCAGCTAAGGTATACAAGGGGACAGTCATCCTAGCTGGACAAGGCTATCTGAACGTGCACATGATAGGAGTTAGAGGTAGCCTAAATAGTCATTATTTAATATAATAAAATGCACGGACTATTATGTGACTAAAATGGCTGTGACTAAAACTAAACTAAAATTGTCCAGAGTTTTAGTCGGCTGAAAATAACTACAACTAAGCGAAGGATGAAATGGCAAAAAATGTGACTAAGAATAAAAAGGTATTTTAAGACTAAAACTAAATCTAAAATACTGTAGATGCCAAAACTAACACAGGAAATATCAACTTATTGTTATAAATATAGTCAATTCAAATCCAAATACTTGTCAGCCATGGAGAACTTGTTGGCCTGCTGTTTGTAGCTGCAGGTCAGTTCGTTCTGGATGCGGGAAACCAGGTCGTCATCGACGTTGTGCTGTATGGCCCGCTGTACCACGTCTAGCCACCAGGGGGATCGTAGATTGACCTGGCATAGAGAACAGCGATGAGAGGAGACACTAATGTTTAGGTTAAGGGGCTCTTCATCTTGGAACCCAGAACCCAATCTTGTGTACACTAGCTTGCTATTCGACTTGATTCTGGAGACCCGACACAGCTGGAAATGGAAAGAGCAGATTCAACCCCCTCCCCACTACAAATCTACTGGTTAAAATCCACACCTCCACCTCAAGCGCTGCTTAAATTTGTCAAAACAATCAGTGGCACTGTGCACAAGAGGGTCCTCTTACTTTGCGTTTGAGCTCCTTGATGTTCTGCAGTACAGGCTGTAGATTCTGGTAGGCCTCAGACACCTCGGCGTTGTGTTTGGTCATGTAGTGCTGCCTCAGCTGCTCTGCCTATGTAGATAACACACATAACAGAGGGACAGATATACATGTTCTACGAGCATTCGCGCACAATTGTATACCTGGAAAGACATGATAGTACACATGTAGGCCGAATCCTAGGAAAGTGAAAGACATTTCGATTTCTTTGGCCACGTCATAGAAACACAACGCGGAGTCCGGGGTCAGGGCGGAACCAAACACACAACACCATCATCAGCGGGTGTTTCACCTCCTCTTTCAGCCGGTCGTCTCTCAGAGTGGGCGGTATCCCAGGGTGCTTTGCGTTGAGCAGCTCCATTAGGTTGTGCGTGGCATGAAGCCTCTGTTTATAAAAAACACAGAAACAAAAAGACGAAAATGGAAACATTCAGGACTTCAGAAGGGTTTCCTTCTGCTGCTAACCAGCATCAAGCAGATGGCACATGCAAATGAGAGAGTTAATATGAGCAGAAAGGTTGCAAATCTGATGTTGAATAGGTTTTGACAGTCCAGAGCGGGCCTTTAGACGCCGGCTGCGTGGCTGTAGTGCATACCTGCAGGGAATCAGTCTTCAGCCGTCCTTTGTGTTCCTCCGAAGACCTCAGGACATCTCTGTACATTTCCACTGCCTCGCCAAACTCATCTACAGGTGGCGATACCGACAACAACAACAACAGCAGCCCTCGTTAAAGCCACACCGCTCTGTGTTATACAGCACTTTCATGCGCCATGCTATACTACCGCACACAGCACGAGCATAAAGGATGCTCATTATTATAGGGACAAGCACAGATCAATGATGTCACAGTCTCCCAGGTCAGTTTCCCATGGGAAAGAGATGAGGAGACAGAACCACTGGAGAGAAGTAGCGAGGAGGAGTTTTGTTGTCTACCTCTGATGATGTGGATGCCTGCCAGGCCGTTGAGGGCGCACACCAATTGTCGGTGAACCTCTTCACACTCCACTCGACATTTCTTCTGCAGGGACTTGAGCAGCTCCTCCATCGTCATGGTGCTGTTTTAGGGGCATTAGGTCAGAAGGATCCGTTAGTCACTAACGTCATTGCAATCTACACAAAACCAAACCGCAGCACCAGAGACTGAAACGCACTTTAGGCATCCTTTATTGACCAACAAAACCAAACAGCTCCACGGAAACACATTGTAGGAATGACCTCACCAACTGGCAAACAGAACCAAACAAAACAGCATCGCACCAGAAACCCAGACAAACTGTAGGGCTTTATCTATCAACCAACAAATAAACGTGAGGCCATAGATACTATTTATCTCTATGTGTGAGGTCATCCAATTACCAGCTAGTCATTTGGGCTCTGTGTGAACCAACTGGTACATAAGAAAGAACAATTCATTCGCCAAAGACAGCATGACCAGACAATAGCCTTTGTATCGGCCACCCAACCCCACCCTGCTTTACACAGTGAATGGGGCCTAAAAAAAAGAAAAGAAAAGTGCACAATTAAGTCCAAACATTTACACCATTTCAAGTGCAAATCTTATTTTTCCCCTACTAGAACAGTAACAGTGTCAGGCTCATCTGTCAAGCTCATCATACCAACATCTTCTCGATGATATATATATATATATATATTTTATATCTTTACCTCTTCTGGAAGGGCAGGAACTCTCCCCTGACAGCCTGCGGGTGGCAGCAGGCTTGACGGAGTCTGAGCAGGGGGTACAGGATGGTGTTGACCGTGCGTCTGTCCAGGCTGCCCAGCTTCAGACTCCAGTCCTGGATCTTCCTCAGCTTAACCAGGGCGTCCTGGGAACACACCTCATGCTGCCGGTGGTAGAAGTGACCCTCCACTGGAGAGAACTGCAGCCAGTGGACCTCTTCTGTCTGAGGGGGAATCTGAATCTGGAAAACAGTGAAAAGTGATACTTGTGAATCTAAAAAAAGGCTAAACTGACTTTACACCATTAAACCAGGTAAGCTATTAGAAACGCATTCTATTTCACAATAACGACCCGATAAGGCACTAGACTAAGTACTTGTTATATTACGAAAACATTTGTATCATACAAAATGTGTTATTATCCAACTTACCTGATCAATGACATCTTTCTTGGCCGATCGCCACAGCAGCTGACCAATCAGGTTGTAGAGTGGCTCTGTGTTTCCACGGCGATAGGGTCGGTAGAGCAGCTGGTCCCACCAGTACTTGACCCAGTAGGGGTCGACCCCCAAGAACAGAACCAGACCATACAGATCTGTTAGGAACAAAGCAGTCTGTCAGGTTAGGGTTAAGAACAGGACAAGGCAAGACGGATCTGGACCGAACAGAGACAGATCAGTCATGTGAAGACCGGGGAAGCATGATATGGTAACTATTGAAAACTACTGTAGGCATCAATTAATTATAAAATTGAATTTAGAAGTTAACCTTCCAGGCCTCTCTGTACAGGAGTTCCACTGACACACCAGCGGTTGACTGACGAGAGACGCAGGGCCATTTCTGCCGCCTGATGAAGAAAAAACAACAATTAACAATTTGTAACAATGGAAACAACAGCATAGATGCTCAAAAGCCCAAGGGTAATTAACGAAAATGGTGTAGGAATACCATCTTTCTTGTTGCTATAACATTTACGGCATCTGAAGAGCACTCCGGTTTCCGACCAGTCTCTCCAACATTGAGGCTACCACCGCCCATAATTATTATTATCCTTCCAGGCATCTCACCTTGGCAGTGGTGCATTCCACCATCTGGGCCTCGTCCAGACAGATGCGCCACCACTCTACGGCCACTAGGGGGCTGGGAATAGCCATGTACCGCTTCTGGTTGCGAAAGCGCCGGCCGTCCTTACTGTTGCTGTGGGGGATGTCTACGTAGTTGAGCTCCGAGCGCAGCACGTCATAAGTGGTGATGACCACATCCTGCTCAGCCAGCATGTGAGGCTGGATGAAGCCATGCTTCTTCACCCCCTGGTACACCTGGGGACGGTGGGAGGGATGGAGGGAGGATGGAAGGATGAATGGAAGGATGGACCAACGCAGGATGGGTGGACCAACTCGGGTCAATGTCAGCTACTACAAACAGCAGTGTTGGCAGCACTTTCCATCAAGTTATATAACTGTTTAATTACAGATTTATAAACGAATATAAGCTAACAATTAAGACTCCAAACTATTTGTAAAAGTTCAACTGTAATATAACTGTTTAGTGCAGACTTATAAAAGTCCTTACCAGTACTCGTAGTGATGAGGAGCTGATGTGTTTGTTGATCTCCTCAACCCACTGATGACAGATGGACGAAGGGGAGATGATGAGGGTAGCTCCTGTCGGGACAGGTGTCATGGCGACCAGGCAGTGAGGACAGTAGAACGGTGTGGTGTCTAGGCTTTCCTCCTTGTAGTTCACACACTCTGCATGCTGCCACAGCTGGCAGTTGAGACACTGCACCCGGGCCTTGTAGTCGATGAGACCCAGCTCGCCACAGATACACTCAAAGCGATAGTCTGGGGTGTTGAAGGGGGTGAACGACACCCGGGTGGCCGGCGGCATTTCCGGAGGGACAGGTGGACCTGGTTGCTGCTTACTCTCTCCAGGGACATCTTCCACTTTATCCACTCGCTCCGTCGCCTGTCCCTGGGAGTTGTGGAGTGTCTCTTTGTCGTCCTCCTCTGGGCGGTCTGCCTCCGCAACAGGTGACAGATCCTGTGAGGCGCTTAGCGTGTTGCTGCGTCGTTCTTCCTCAAGGTGTCCCTCCTGCTGTTCATGTCTACTGTCCTCTGCAGAAGCAGGACCGCCAGGGGACAGGCAGCTCTGGCTAACATCCTCTGAGGGAGAGAGGTCTGGGGTATCAGGGTCTTTATAAGAGGTCTTCCCCTTCTTCCCTGCGCGCCTTAGGGAAGTTCTCCTGGGCCCACTGTCTCCGGAGGGACTCTGCTGCAAAACCAAACCAAAAACCATCAAAGACCATCAATGGGTTTAACAGCAGTAATCTGAACGCAGTGCATGCCATTAGAAGAACAGAAAAACTAATTTGAGGCTTACACAGTGAGGGTATTTCACAATTATAATCAAACTCTCTACATCTTATGGAAGACAGTGTAACTGAGAAGACAATATGCATTTCTGCAAGGACTCCAATACGTACAGACTTGGCCGTGGTGGTCTTCTTCTTGGTTTCCTTGTATTTCTTCCCCAGTTTAAAGGATCCGGCCAGACCGCGACCTTTGACTCTCTCTACTAGTTCCTCGTCCAGCAGCTTGCCCAGGGCCCTCTTGATGTGGTTGCGGTTCTTCAAGAGGTCGTACCGGTACGTGGTGCGAATGTACGCAAAGATGGCGTTGACCGACGCTCCTTTACCAACCCTCATCTCTTTTATTGCCGTGAGCAGCATCACACGCACAGCTGCACAGAGATAACACACAACAGGTTGTAAAAAAAAAACACATCAAAAACACTAATTTGAAAGGATGTAGATAACATCAACAGTGACTTACTTGGGTAGGATATTTTCACTTTAGGTTGAGCCTCTGACTTGCAGTGAATTATATGCATCTCCTCTTCTTCTGGTCGTGGAGGCGGTACAAAATAATTCACTGACTTTCCCTGAAAATCACAAGAGAGACAACCCTATGCGTTCATCAATCAAGGGGAGTATCTTTGAAAAACAATGTTCCCATCTCTGATGTGCCAATAAAGTCAAGACAGGAGAGAAAGTCAAAGTGCCATTTGATGCCCCCTTATTTGTCACATGCGCCGAATACAACAGGTGTAGTAGACCTAACAGTGAAATGCTTACTAACAAGCCCTTCACCAACAATGCAGTTTTAAGAAAATATTCCCCCCCACCGCCCAAAAAGTAAGAGATCAGAAAAACAAATATTAAAGAGCAGCAGTAAATAACAGTAGCGGGGCTATATACAGGGGGTACCGGTACAGAGTCAATGTGCGGGGGCACCGGTGTAGAGGTAATATGTACATGTAGGTAGAGTTATAAAAGTGACTATGCATAGATAATAACAGAGTAGCAGCAGCGTAGAAGGGGGGGTGGGCAATGCAAATAGTCTGGGTAGCCATTTGATTAGCTGTTCCGGAATCTTTTGGCTTGGGGGTAGAAGATGTTTAGAAGCTTCTTGGACCAAGACTTGGCGTGCGGTAGCAGAGAGCGTAGTCTATGACTAGGGTGGCTGGAGTCTTTGACAATTTTTAGGGCCTTCCTCTGACACCGCCTGGTATACAGGTCCTGGATGGCAAGAAGCTTGGCCCCGGTGATGTACTGGGCCGTTCACAGTACCCTCTGTAGTGCCTTGCGGTAGGAGGCCGAGCAGTTGCCATACCAGCCAGTGATGCAACCGGTCAGGATGCTCTCGATGGTGCAGCTGTAAAACCTTTTGAGGATCGGAGGACCCATGCCAAATCTTTTCAGTCTCCTGAGGGGGAATAGGTTTTGTCGTGTTCTCTTCACAACTGTCTTGGTGTGCTTGGACCATGTTAGTTTGTTGGTGATGTGGACGCCAAGGAACTTGAAGCTCTCAACCTGCTCCACTACAGCCCCGTCAATGAGAATGGGGGTGTGCTCGGTCCTCCTTTTCTTGTAGTCCACAATCATCTCCTTTGTCTTGATCACGTTGAGGGAGAGCTTGTTGTCTTTGCACCACACAGCCAGGTCTCTGACCTCCTCCCTATAGACCGTCTCATCGTTGTCGGTGATCAGGCCTACTATTGTTGTGTCATCAGCAAACTTTAATGATGGTATTGGAGTCGTGCCTGGCCGTGCAGTCATGAGTGAACAGGGAGAACAGGAAGGGACTGAGCATGCACCCCTGAGGGGCCACCGTGTTGAGGATCAACGTGGCGGATGTGTTGTTACCTACCCTACCACCTGGGGGGGGCCGTCAGGAAGTCCAGGATCCAGTTGCAGAGGGAGGTGTTTAGTCCCAGGGTCCTTAGCTTAGTGTTGAGCTTTGAGGGCACTATGGTGTTGAACGCTGAGCTGTAGTCAATGAATAGCATTCTCACATAGGTGTTCCTTTTGTCCAGGTTTGAAAGGGCTGTGTGGAGTGCAATAGAGATCGCATCGTCTGTGGATCTGTTGGTGCAGTATGCAAATTGGAGTGGGTCTGGGGTTTCTGGGATAATGGTGTTGATGTGAGCCATGACCAGCCTTTCAAAGCATTTCATGGCTACAGACGTGAGAGCCACGGGTCTGTAATCATTTTAGCAGGTTACGTTAGTGTTCTTGGGCACAAGGACTATGGTGGTCTGCTTGAAACATGTTGGTATTTCAGACTCAGACAGGGAGAGGTTGAAAATGTCAGTGAAGACACTTGCCAGTTGGTCAGTGCATGCTCTGAGTACAGTTCCTGGTAATTCGTCTGGCCCTGCGGCCTTGTGAATGTTGACCTGTTTAAAGGTCTTACTCACATCGGCTGCGGAGAGCGTGATCACACAGTCGTCCGCTCTCATGCATGCTTCAGTGTTACTTGCCTCGAATTGAGCATAGAAGTTATTTAGCTTGTCTGGTAGGCTCGTGTCACTGGGCAGTTCTCGGCTGTGCTTTCCTTTGTAGTCTGTAATAGTTGCAAGCCCTGCCACATCCAACGAGCGTCGGAGCCGGTGTAGTACGATTCGATCTTAGTCCTCTATTGATGCTTTGCCTGTTCAATGGTTCGTCGTAGGGCATTGCGGGATTTCCTATAAGCTTCCGGGTTAGAGTCCCGCTCCTTGAAAGCAGCAGCTCTACCCTTTAGCCCAGTGCGAATGTTGCCTGTAATCCATGGCTTCTGGATGGGGTATGAACATACAGTCACTTTGGGGACGACTTCCTCTATGTACTTATTGATAAAGCCAGTGACTGATGTGGTGTACTCTTCAATGGCATCGGAAAAATCCCGGAACATATTCCAGTCTGTGCTAGCAAAACAGTCCTGTAGTTTAGCAAGCATTTGCTTCATCTGACCACTTTTTATAGACCGAGTCACTGGTGCTTCCTGCTTAAATTTTTGCTTGTAAGCAGGAATCAGGAGGATAGCATTATGGTCAGATTTGCCAAATGGCGGGTGAGGGAGAGTTTTGTACGCGTCTCAGTGTGTGGAGTATAGGTGGTCTAGAATTTGTTTCCCTCTGGTTGCACATTTAACATGCTGATAGAAATTAGGTCAAACTGATTTAAGTTTCCCTATATTAAAGTCCCCGGCCACTAGGAGCGCCGCCTCTGGATGAGCGTTTTCCCGTTTGCTTATGGCGGTATCCAGCTCACTGAGTGAGGTTTTAGTGCCAGCATCGGTCTGTGGTGGTATGTAGACAGCTATGAAAAATACAGATGAAAACTCTCTAGGTAAATAGTGTGGTCTACAGCTTATCATGAGATACTCTACCTCAGGCAAGCACAAAGCCATAAGACTTCCTTAGATATTGTGCACCAGCTGTTGTTTACATACGTGTCTTACCAGAGGCTGCTGTTCTATCCTGCCGATAGAGTGTATAACCCGCCAGCTGTATGTAAAATCTCAGTTTCCTTCTCCAGCATATCCTGCCGATAGAGTGTATAACCCGCCAGCTGTATGTAAAATCTCAGTTTCCTTCTCCAGCAAATGATGGGGATCGGGGCCTGGTCGGGTGTCTGTAGTATATCCCTCCCGTCTGACTCATTGAAGAAAAACTCTGTCTAATCTGAGGTGAGTAATCGCAGTTCTGATGTCCAGAAACTCTTTTCGGTCATAAGAAACGGTATGAGCAACATTATGTACAAAACAAGTTACAAACAACGCAAAAAAACAAACAAAATAGCATGGTTGGTTAAGAGCCGATAAGACGGCAGCCACCCCCTCCAGCACCATCATAACATGGTTCTCACCAGAGGCAGGGTGAGGGCCTCCTGCTTCAGGCCCTGTCTGCTGTTGTTCAGTATAAGAGCCAGGACCTCCACAGTCTTCCCCAGCCCCATCTCATCAGCCAGGATCCCCCCAGGCCACTCCAGCCCAGCCAGGGGGAACTCACGAATCAGGCTGCAGGGAGAATTAGAGCAATAGACAAGAAATGTTCCATGTATGTTGGTATGTATTTAAAAACAGTAAAAACACTGTAATAACTACTATCAGGCTGCAACAGGGAGATAGGGTCATGACATTGACAATATAAACTGTAATAAAATGTGATATCCATGTAATAACAATGTATTAAACACAGCGCAGAGGCTGATTGATTATATTTCGTTATGTTTATGATTTGTGTTATCTGCCAGTGTTTGATAATGAAGATATTTGTAGATAAGGTCATACCAGCCTGTATATGGATTGTAGAATAGCTTCTTCCCACACAATGTGACAAGCTCCCTCCATAGGAAATTTAGAGATTGTTCTGGGAAGGGGAAATTACATATTGTTACTATTGTCCAGTATAATCAAAATAGAAAATACTTTCCCATTTGGAATTAGTTAGAATTAGTAATGTACAACCTGGCAGGCAAAATGTATTCATGTCAACCTGTTTTGCCTGCAGGGAGAACGTATATACCTTGAGAAGAGCTACTGCTCCTGTACTTCTCTCTCCTCAGCATCCAGTTAACAGCCTGACTCTGGTATGGCCTGAGGACTGGGATAAGAGCCTTGTGCTGTACATCTATGCTCACGTCCTGGTTCTCTCTCTGGTGGAGGTGTCTGACGTAATCATACAGCTCCTCCACGTTCTGCCTCTCCAAGTCAGTGTCACACTCCTCCTCCTCGGTCGACACCACTTCTACCATGGGACCAGGGAAATGGTACACAGAGTGTCATGGGTCAATTGAGGAGGAGAAGTAAGGAGGGTTGTTCCACGAAATGAGTACATTTTGCATCCATTTGATTAAGTAGAAATTGTGCAACAATACTGCATTTTAAAAGCCTGTTATATTAAATGAAGTGCCCTTTAATATAGACCACATGGAGAATTCAATAAAGCAGATTTTTATTGTGATTAAAGACGAGCTAAAGTGCCATTTTTGTTATTTAATTATTTTTTTAAATTCATTTAGCAGACGCTCTTATCCAGAGTGACTTAAGGGAGCAATTAGGGTTAAGTGCCTTGCTCAAGGGCACAGATAGATTTTTCACATAGTTGGCTCGGGGATTCAACTTTTCGGTTACTGGCCCAACGCTCTTAACCGCTAGGCTACTTGCCGCCAAAATCCAGCATTTTTACATGCCTCTCCGTGCACCCTCTATGACTCCCCTCCGTGGTGCTCTCTAAATTTTAACCCACTTAACCTCAAAACGCATCCAAGTTTTCACCATTGTTGTAAAGCCCTAGTTATTTTGTTGCCATGACAATTTCTGAAGATGATTTATTTAATGTGATTAGTAATTCATTTACATCTGTCCCTCATTTAAAGGTCAACCCTGTGACGTAAACTGAACTCTCATTTTAATATGGTGAAACTATTCCCTGTTAAATATTTTAATAGTCAAATCATAGTTGAGCTGGTTCTACTCTTTTTTCTGGTGTTTTGTGGTGGAAAAAAAAACTTGTTAACCATGATAGACAGGCTAGAAATGTTTTTGTTTTTTTGCATTCAATTGCCACTCCCTGTCGCACACAACAAGCTTCCATTCCCCCTTTCACAAGGGGTTTTATGGTGGATTTAAAATGAAATGATCAACCCCATTACGGTCAACCTTGTTACTTTATTTGGCACTTAATAGACATTTACTATAGTAAAAAAAAAAATTGAGATGGGAAAACATGTTTTTTGTTTTTAAGTTGAACATGTGCTATTTATGACAGAACGTTAAAATTAGGTGAAATAAAAAAATAATTTGGTCCAAGTTTACACTTCTCAAAAGGCACTGAATTGGTGGAACGACTCAGGAGGAGAGGGAGGAGGAGGAAGAAGAAGAGACAAGTTACTTACCAGGGATGATAAAGTCATAGTAAAACTCCATCAACTTCTGAATCAGTTGATTTGCCTTTCTGATCCGTCCGTTTCCCTCGCTGAGGAATTCAGGCTTTCCCAATCCCGATTCCAGTACATATATCCCCACCTGCCGGGGGAAGGCCGACAAACACAGGAGAAAAAAAACACCACTGCACTTCTTCAGAAATATAAACAGCAAAAATAAAAGGCAATTTAATAATTCATTCCATATTCATAACCATAATGGCCGAACACAATTGATGGGTGACTACATCAGCCACCATGCTGAATAAACTACACATTTCATTGAAGCTCTTGTGAAGAACTGGAAAAAAAATGTAATATTGACACTACTCTCCAAGTGATCACAGAGTACATAAAGTGAAAGTGCACACCTTAATTTCATCCTCCCCTGGCTGATGACACAGCTGCACAGCTCTTCTCTTCTGCAGCCAGTCCAGCTCCTCCAATACTATCCCTCCAGTCAGGAAACACTCCACTGGGCAGGTCCTATCCAGAGGCCTCATCTCCAGTCCTCCTGTACTTGTACTACTCTCTTCGCTGCTGCTGGTCAAACTGAGGCACAACTGATCTCCTGTCCTACGAAGGGTGAACGCCCTCTGGTCACAGCCTGGGAGATTAACCCACAGAGGGGGAGGACGGAGGCTGAACTCCCCGATCAGAGACTTCCAGATGTGAGCCAGGTCAGAAAGAGGAAGCACAGTGAGGGAGAGGAAAGTGGAGGAGGAGGTGTCTGTGGAGGAGGAAGCAGGGAGCTGGGGGTCCTCTCCTAGTCCTAGATCTGACAACAGAGCTCCTGAGCTGGAGCAGCTTGCCTCACAGTCCTCCTGGACGCTCAAGAGAAGAGAACCGGTTGGGATCTGGTGGGTGGTTGAAAGAAGGGAACTGGTTGAAATCTTGTCGCCGGTGAAGAGAAGGGAAGCAGTTGGGATGTGGTGGCTGGTGGACAGAAATGAGCTGGTTGGAATCTGGTCTTCCTCTTCTTGGAGTAGAGTCTCAATCCTGCGGTCCTCGTGCATGTTCCAGTTCAGCTTCTTCTTGGCCTCCTCATCTACCCTCACCGGTGGGGCACGCTTCCTTCTGTTGCTCATGGTGGCAACCTAGGAGAGCATAGGATGTCGGGAAAGTCACTCACTGCTGTAATGCTTATGATGAGTAAAGCATACCCAGATTAAAAAGTGGAGGGAACTGAGTTATGAAGAACCATGCAATGAAAGTTATTAGAGGTTAGTTCATCAAAGCAAAAACCCACGTTATGGACACACATGGATAAAAAAAAACACCTGTCGGATCTACTTATACTATTGAAGTATATTCCAGATTACCATAAAACGTCGTGTTTGGGCAATTCCGCTATCCTGACGTTCTAAATCCTTGGTGTAAACTTGCTAATTGTCTTCACATTACGACAGCTGCTCACTGATTGATTATCGAACTACAAAGTGTCAACAATGGCTCTGCAATGTAGAAATCCCATACTGCAACATTTTGCTACAATGTAACGAGTAGGCAACACCACAGTGCCGCTTCTAGGTGCACTGTGATTGTTGTCTGGCTTTGATAGCAAATCTGTCTACTGTCTGGCTCTAACAAACATTGAACATTTACTTTTTATCTCTCACAGAGCGTCGTCTCTGTTCCTGGTCCCTGCAGACGAAATAATAGACTGGTCTGGTTGATCGAAATCAGTCAAGAATGGACTTTACTGTCTTCTTGAACAGCCAGCTCCTCCGCCGCTGCGATGCGCCATGTTTTCATAGTACAGGACGGAAGTGAGGTAGCGTCACAACAAGGTTGAAACAGAACCGTCGGGCCACAACCACTAGGTCGCAGCATTGCTCTCTGTCTGCAAAGAGTTTAACAAAATAGGGCTTTTGCTCTCTTTCTAGTTGCCTTCAATTTGCCCCGGTCACGTCTCACACAATTATAATAATTCTGTCAAACCATAGGGGGCACGTGAATTTAACGTTTGGGGAAGCTATATTTTCACGAGAAACGTCCCCTTAATGATAAAGCATTGCATGCATCTATCGTCGCGTGTGCAGACTGATGTAAAATAGCCTACTATTTCTATAATCTGATGAGTATATTGCATAGTCATACATTAGGTTAAGAATATAACCTCAATAACTGTTCGCGAAAAAGTCCGTTCTGATTTCCCACTCCTTTCTTTGCGCAGGTCCAGAGCTCAGCCCCCGATAAAAAAAATGTTTTTTAAATGTATGATGCGGGAACATTTGTGCCTTTTACAAACACATTTCATGCAAATCTACGACACTTTACTCTCCATGACCGAATCTTTAATATCACAAAAATGCTGAGATCAAAAGGTGAGATCAATAAAAACGACATTGTCTTGAATGCAACCATCTAATCGAGGCCCATGAAAAGGGGAGACTATGACGTCCATCTAGCCAAGTGGAGGAAATTATTGTCCTAAAAAGAACCTACCAGTGGCACGGGCTCACCCAATGATAAAGACAGTGAATATGCATTCATCGACGCTCTTTGCTATAGTGCCAATATAATTAGGTTCCTTTGGAATTTGGGATTTTTGTTAGTTTAACTAAAGACAAACAGGTTAGAGATGTGTTTTTGTCTCCTCTCGTTTGTGCTTTTTCCCGCAATTTAATTTTGAAATATTGTGATAGGTTTAGGATTGTAGATACTTTACACGGACAGCTGTAAATGAACGATCAGCCATTTGATATTTGCTACACGCGCTGCCCAAATTGCGTGTTTCCCGAGTTTAGGTTATGTGCTGCGCTGGGATTTAAAGCAATCAATCAACATATATTTTTTTAAAGAAGCTATTGATCCTCTGTGGCTAAATCATGCACACTGGTCTGGTCTTCTGAATGATTTAATTTGTTTTTGTTTAGACAGCAGTAAGTATATCATTATGGCAAGTTCAATTCAATTTACTTTAGGGGAAGCTTAACTTGGATGCGCAGCCATTAGATGCGCCGCCAAACAAATAGATGCTGTTGTCTATTTAGATCTGTTACATATCAGCTTATAGCACTGACTAGCCTAGCCTACTACTATTAGCCAATAGCTGCAGGATCCTATAGCCTAATTTGTTACTGACATGATCATACCTTTATTTTGAAAAATAAATAAAGCAAGCTTGTACATGCAATTAACTTTTTTAACCTAGCTTACAATAAATACTATGTCTATCTCTGCATAATGTCTTTTATCGGGGACATGCAATGCAGTTTATGTGACCCGGTTTTAAAGATGCATGCAATGATCAAAAGGAATAGAAGGGGGGCACCCATGCTTCATTTTTTTTTTAAAGAGAGAGATAGAAAGAGAGAGAGAGAGAGAGAGAGGCAAAAAGAGAAACCCTGTATTGGCGCGGCAAAGGCTTAACTTGGGCTCCAAACTGAGAGGTTCAGGAGACGAGGAGGTACGCAATGTTCCCGAGGCAGGAGGTGCAGGTATGTCCACACTCTAACGTTATGATATTTAAGGTGTTTTATGCTAAGGATTTCAAAAGGTGCAACGTAACATGAATGGAGGAGACTACTCTTCATGTGAACATCAGTGATGGTAGCATTTTGTTTAGTTAGGTTGATATATGCATGAGTGGGCCACTTTTTTGGTCAATGGCTGTGTACACAATAAAAATAAGTCTACCCCTACTCAATGTATGTTTATTTCAATTAATTAAGGTCTTATCTACATTGTGATGATGAAGCATGTTGATAGTGTATTATTCAGTGGATGCTAATACCCCTAAAAGAACATCAGACCCCTACATTTGCTAAAGCGTGGCTTTAAGTTTTAGTGAGACATTTAAGTAGATGAAGTGGGACACTATTTACTCATTAGAAATACATTACTATCCCACTTCACCTGGCACTTGTTAGGAAGTCATAAATACGACTTTGTAGAGGCATATAGATAACACACTCTCTGTTTTATTTATGTTTTTATTTTGTCTATGATCTTCTATTAGACCCTCTCATCAATGCTATTGGGAAATTGATTTGGGGACATTCCAAGCTCTTGGTGAAAATCTATCTAAAGGAGCTTGCTCAGCTTTTAATTGATCCTGAATCACCTCTATTATTCCCTAAATGCTGTCCCCTTTCATACATTTTCTAGCCTACATTTCTTACATGTCATTGTTCTTCCGTTCTTTCCTTACACCCCTTGTTATTTCCCTTTAATTCCTTTACCTGTCATCCCATGATGTTTATGTGCTATATAGCGTCTAGACTTGATTTTGAGATGTTATGAACAACTACAACAACATATTTCAATGTACTTTAGAATATCTAATGAAGGAAATTGTATTTAAATTGATTAAAGGTTTATGTTGTGCATTTTTATAGCTGAAAAGTTCCCTGTCAGTAATTTCCTTCATTAGATATGGGATAGTACTATAAATCAGATTTTCATAAAATATTCAAGCTATTTTACATTAACGTTTATTATATTTCAAAACGCTATCAATAACTATTCATTTTAACACTGAAATGCTAGATGGTTAAATTATAATTGACAGAATGACAGCCTTCATAGTACAGCGATTTTTCATCATTTTTAACGGGTCACCCCACCTAAGAAACCTGACCATAAATGATGGGTATGTCCATCAATGATGTGATGTCACACTAACCAACACAGAACACATGCAGTAGCAACCCCAAAATAACATCTGTTGTGATTGGTTTGCAAAATGACCATAGTACAGTACTCTCAAACACAAATGTCCCACTACACCTGATGTCCCACTAATGCGGACTTCACCCTATATTAATAATATGGCATTTCATTCACAAATGTCTGAAACATTTGAATCAATGAAAAACTGTGAAATAGCCTATTTTACCTAAAACGTTTGTAAGTTATTGTCAATTTGAATGTCCGTTAGACTTTGAAAATCTCAATAGGTTATATACAGTACCAGTCAAAGGTTTGGACACACCTACTCATTCCAGGGTTTTTCGATATTTTGACTATTTTCTACATTGTAGAATAATAGTGAAGACATCAAAAGTATGAAATAACACTAATGGAATTATGTAGAAGCCAAAAAAAGTGTTAAATAAATCAAAATATATTTTATATTTGAGATTCTTCAAAGTAGCCAACGTTTTCCTTGATGACAGCTTTGCACACTCTTGGCATTCTCTCAACCAGTTTCATGAGGTAGTCACCTGAAATACATTTAAATTAACAGGTGTGCCTTGTTAAAAGTGAATTTGTGGAATTTCTTATTTCTTAATGCGTTTGAGCCAATTTGTTGTGCTGTGACAAGGTGTGTGTGTGTGTGTGTGTGTGTGTGT
The DNA here is from genome assembly GCF_057628025.1 of Oncorhynchus mykiss. Classification (NCBI taxonomy): domain Eukaryota; kingdom Metazoa; phylum Chordata; class Actinopteri; order Salmoniformes; family Salmonidae; genus Oncorhynchus; species Oncorhynchus mykiss. The sequence goes on from NC_143040.1 coordinate 36,032,617, forward strand.
GTGGCAACAACAGCTCAAATAAGCAAATATAAATGACAGTCCATCATTACTTTAAGACATGAAGGTCAGTCAATGTGGAAAATTTCAAGAACTTTGAAAGTTTCTTCAAGTGCAGTTGCAAAAACAAGCGCTATGATGAAACTGGCTCTCACGGTGACCGCCACAGGAAAGGAAGACCCAGAGTAACCTCTGATGTAAACTCAGAAATTGCAGCCCAAATAAATGCTTCACAGAGTTGAAGTAACAGACACATCTCAACATCAACTGTTCAGAGGAGACTGTGTGAATCAGGCCTTCATGGTCGAATTGCTGCAAAGAAACCACTACTAAAGGATACCAGTAAGAAGAAGAGACTTGCTTGTGCCAAGAAACACGAGGAATGGACATTAGACTGGTGTAAATCTGTCCTTGGGTCTGATGAGTCCAAATTTGAGATTTTTGGTTCCAACCGCCGTGTCTTTGTGAGACGTAGAGTAGGTGAACGGATGATCTCTGCGTGTGTGGTTCCCACCGTGATACATGGAGGAAGGGATGTGATGGTGTGGGGGTGCTTTGCTGGTGACACTGCTGGTGACACTGTCAGTGATTTATTTAGAATTCAAGGCACAGTTAACCAGCATGGCTACCACAGCATTCTGCAGCAATACGCCATCCCATCTGGTTTGCACTTAGTGGGACTATCATTTGTTATTCAACAGGACAATGACACAACACACACCCAGGCTGTGTAAGGGTTATTTGACCAAGAAGGAGAGTGATGTAGTCAGATGACCTGGCCTCCACAATCACCCGACCTCAACCCAATTGAGATGGTTTGGGATGAGTTGGACCACAGAGTGAAGGAAAAGCAGCCAACAAGTGCTCTGCATATGTGGAAACTCCTTCAAGACTGTTGGAAAAGCATTCCAGGTGAAGCTGGTTGAGAGAATGCCAAGCGTGTGCAGTGCTGTCATCAAGGCAAAGGGTGGCTAGTTTGAAGAATCTCAAATCTAAAATATCTTTTGGGGCTCCCGAGTGACGCAGCGGTCTAAGGCACAGCATCTCAGTGCTAGAGGCGTCACTACAGACCCTGGTTCGATCCCAGGCTGTATCACAACCGGGTGTGATCGGGAGTCCAAAAGGGTGGCGCACAATTGGCCCAGCGTCGTTCGGGTTAGGGGATGGTTTGGGCGTGGTAGGCTGTCATTGTAAAATAAGAATTTGTTCTTAACTGACTTGCCTAGTGAAATAAAGGTTAAAAAAATAAAGGTTAAAGGTTTTTGGTTGCTACATGATTCCATGTGTGTTATTTCATAGTTTTGATGTCTTCACTGTTATTCTACATTGTAGAAATAGTAAAAGTAAAGAAAACCCCTTGAATGAGTAGGTGTGTCCAAACTTTTGACTGGTGCTGTACATAGGCCTCAAGGTGTAGTAAATTATATGAGATCTGATTCATAATTTCAATGAGTCATTTTAGCAGCATTTTAAGCAGAAATATATGTAGCTCAGTGTGGGTAAATTACTGCAAACTCAACAGGCAAATTAGCGCTGAGTGCTGTCCAATGACTAGGTGCTGAAACCAGCCATGCAAACCAACCATCAGACCAATCAACTTTTAATCAGTCTCCGGGCAAACTGTTTTTGCAGTACATGTTATCAGAGGCATTCAATGTCATTATATACTTATAAATTACTGTAGACTAGGCTATTATTATTTTGATTATTCATGATTGAATGTCAAGTTCGCTTCTGCGTTATAGCTCTCCCACTGGGCACACACTGATTTTTCCACTTTATTTCAATTAAATTACATTGAACCAACGTGAAATAGATGTTGAATTTACGTCTGTGTCCAGTGGGATATTTTCCTTTTGTTAATTGAGAAGTTATGTAGTGTTTCAAAGGGTATAAAGAGTTGCCAAAGATAGATTGGCAACGGACAGCTGTTTATCATCACTTGTTTCTAAAGAAAACTTAAATTAATATACGTATCTCATCTGCAGAAAAGACATCAGTGAAAGAGGTGTGGTAAGGAGATGATGGATCTTCGATTAAACTTGGACCCACAGCTCTTCCCAATGGCAAAGAGGACATGATTCTATCACCAAGACCGTTCACACCATGTGGAATATGATGTACTTGAATGCCATTAGGTTTTTGTATTTCCCTATTTTACTGTATGACGCATTCGTCTCCCCCAGTAACATATTTGAGAGGTCAGTGGTTCCTAAAGCTGGTTCGTCCCGCTTGGTGGCCAGAATGGATGGGGACATTATAATTGGTGCCCTGTTCTCGGTCCACCACCAACCGTCAACAGAGCAGGTAGCGGAGAGGAAATGTGGTGAGGTTCGGGAACAGTATGGAATCCAACGAGTAGAAGCAATGTTCCACACCTTGGACCGAATCAACTCCAATCCGAATCTTCTACCCAACATCACTCTTGGGTGCGAGATCAGGGACTCCTGCTGGCACTCCTCAGTGGCTCTGGAGCAGAGTATTGAGTTCATTAGAGACTCTCTCATCTCGATCCGGGATGATGACAACAAGGATGGTACCTCCAGACAGTGGTGCATTGAAGGGATGCCTGCGAGTCAGCCACCCGCCACCAAGAGACCCATAGCAGGAGTTATCGGACCTGGGTCAAGCTCAGTGGCTATTCAAGTTCAGAACCTCCTGCAGCTGTTCAATATCCCCCAGATAGCATATTCTGCAACCAGCATAGATCTGAGTGACAAAACTCTCTTCAAGTATTTCCTTAGGGTTGTGCCCTCTGATACTCTCCAAGCCAGAGCCATCCTGGACATTGTGAAACGCTATAACTGGACATATGTCTCAGCAGTCCATACAGAGGGTAAGTCACTGTCTGTAGACCTACTGTATGTTTTTTTGTTTACAAAAGTAATTGCATGTTGCATGTTTGCCATCAATATCTATTCAAACACAATTTGATTACGTTGTGTTGGGGATTTAAATAATTGGCAGAGCTGCGGATACTCTCATGTCAGATATGTGTTATTGTACAATTGATTAAGATTTGTCATAATTCATAATCCTAATGGATTTAGCTCAAAAAACAAGGGGGTTCAACATAATCCACCAAAGCTTATAACCTGTGCTTGTTCATTCAGGCCTTCCTCATCCCTCTAATTTAGGCCTACAGTTCAGGAAGAATCCTTGAAAAGGTACAACCCACTGGGCACACACTGGTGTGGAAGCCATTTTTTCATGGTCAAATTCTATGCTTGCTCCTAGCACTTTAAAGTTAATTAACCCTGGTCTAGCCGGAAGCTTTTCAAGGGCTTAATTAGGTGTGGAGAAAAGTGTCAGACCAGTGAAGAGAGGGCAATGTTTGGAATCAGCTGTTGGTTAGGGAGGACGGAATATTCTATCTCAGTGGCGATTTTAGCATGTAGATCGTGGTGGAGCAAAAATAATAATAATGTGGAATGCCTGCATGCCAGCAAAGCCACTACACAACACTAAACAATACATTCATTGCACTATAACGGTGACAAACGGTGCCCACAAACTGTTAGGGCCTACATAAAGCTGTCCCAACAGCAGAGTCCCAACAGCAGTCCTAACACCTTACCACTGCTACATCTGGCTATCAGCGGAGCCTTGTCTAGAAGCGAAACAGTTCATTCAGCCTCATTTACTGCCTTTTAAAATAAAAATAGCCGATATGGCTGACTTGCGTCAACAAATGTGGTTTCTACTGACAATTGGTCATTTGTGGGTGAATTTTGTCATCAAACTTTGTCATCAAAGTCTGGCATTCTCTGGATTTATGGTGCTTTCAAGACAACTGGGAACTCTAAGAAAAAAAAGGTTGAATCATGGTGACGTCAGTGTTCTTCAGGTCATAGCTCCAGAAAGAGGCCCAAGTTCTGAATTTACAATTCCGATTGGATGAAAGTTCAGAACATATTTTCCCAGTCGTAGCTCGTTTTTCCCGAGTTCCCAGTTGTCTTGAACTCACTAATGTCAGATTTTGTAGTTCCGAGTTAACAGTTGTTTTGAATTTTCGGCACAAATCATGCTTCATTGACAGCATGGCCAATGTTGAATGTTTATAAAATATAAACTAGGTAAAGAGACCCTTAATCTTAGACTTGGGACCACACAGCCACTCCACTGAATAGCAGGCTAAGGTTTGATTTGCTTGCAGTTAGCCATACTGGTTCCTTCCAAACCACTCATTGTTGAATTTGCGATTTCCAACTTGTGTAATGTTTATGTCCAATGGCCGATGAGCACCGGTATGTTTTATCTATAATTTCTCTTCATTATTTCTCTTCATATGACAAGGATTAAAAGGATTTGCTAGTAGATTGCTGACTTGATTCATGATGATGACTGCTAGATAAGATTTTGAAAGTATGATGTTGACATAGCTACTGTAGAAGCTACTGTAGATATGTGATTTGACGTAATTTTATCTGTGGCCAATGACCTTGAGCCTTTTGGATGGACACTTCTAATGTAACTCTATGGCAGCACCAGAGAGGCTAGAATGTTTTAGCTCTACCCTTAGACTTGGCAGTGACGTAGTGTCCCCATGAGTGACAGAACACTTAGCCAATCTGTTGGCTTGCCCCACCACCACAGAAAGCATTGAACTAGGCTGAAACACCTGCATTTTGGAGCTGCCTTACTCAAGAAAACAATAAAGAGACCATGTTTGTATGCGGCTTTATTAACTTTATTAACTTTATTAACTAATGATATATATATTTTACATTGTTTGCAAACTGATATGTGACAAAATAACAGGAAAAATAACAGGAAAGCCCCCCCAAAAATATTATTATAACTTTTGTTGCTAAAAATGTGGGGCTCGAAGCCCCACCTACCCTGAATGACGGGTCGTCACTGGTCTATTTATAGTTTGAGGTTGGCACATGATTATGACAGGCCTGGATCTTTGGGTTCTATTTTTCCAGTCAGCAATGGTCAGTTATACCAGTTCATGTCCATGAACCCAACTCTTCATTTGTATTTCACAAAAGCTATATCAAATGACTTTACAAGCCTCAATCAGATGGGCGTACAGCTGGACACATGAGTTGTTTGTATGATCCGTTTGAGTGGATGCCGCAATACTGAAAGCAACAGCTTGTTATTTTCCATTGTAATCCAGTTTTACATCGTTGAAGCAGATCAAATAGCAATCATGACTACAGTCTTAGAAAAAAAGGTGGTATCTATAACCTAAAAGGGTTCGTCGGCTGTCCCCGTACGAGAACCCTTTGATGAACCCAAAAAGGTTCTACCTGGAACCAAAAAGGTTTGTCAAGGGGTTCTCCAATGGTGACAGCTAAAGAGCACTTTTGGAACCCTTTTTTTCTAAGAGTGTACTTTATCTCCCACATAAAGGTACCTTTTTTTCTAAGAGTGTACTTTATCTCCCACATAAAGGTACTACAATAGAAGCTTTTACATGACGGCAGCCCTTGCAATGATTTGTGTTGATGTTCCCAAAGATATCATTTTGTTTTGTTGGTTTATCATGGCAATAGCATACTTACAACTTGCTCCTGACCTCTGTTTCGAAATGAATGTGTGCAACATACTACCACAACTCACTAGTCACTGCCTCAACTACACAAAATTCTTGAGTTACATGAATTGAATCTTTGAAGGATTTCGTGAACCAAGTCTTTCAGAAATGTCTGTCCTACTAAATCTTACTGGGGAGGTGATGGCAGGTAATCCACCAGGTATCCAGCTGTCAGAAAGTATCCTGGTTGGTAAATGACTGCATTTAAGAGGTTAGATAGAAATATGTATGCTGTCCTTATCCACAAACTCTTTGCAGCATGATGTAATTCAGTCAAGATGAGTAATTTTTCCGATTAATTCACTTCAATGTTATAAACTACCGGAAATAAGAAATATATATATTTTTTTATGTTTTCCACCTTTTGAGTATTGAACAACAACAGCATATGAGACTGAGAAAACAAGACAATTCTCGGCTTTAGTAGCTACAGTTCGGTTCTGCAGTACAGTAATAAGAGCCAGGCAGTAGGATAGACTATTATACAATAATTAAGATTCCATGCCCCGATGATGAGATGTCTGAATGATATAAGGTTTATAGCTGCCTGCCTGCTGTGCATAGTCACCGGTTGTGTCCTATGGTGTCATATTCCCTCCCTGTATAGTGCACTACTTTTGAACAGAGCCCTATAGGTCCCGGTCAAAAGTAGTGCACTATAAAGGGATTAGGGTGCCATTTGCGATGCAACCTTTGATCTACCTGCAGTGAGGGACTCAGAGGACTCAGGCAGAGAGTTGTTGGTGAACTCATTAAAACCCAATTACATTTCTGTTCTGTTGCACCTTCGTTATTTACCAGACCGATGAATAGAATGATATGTGTTTTTATTAAATAAAGAAGTGATTTGAAAAAAAAAGTTTGAAATGCAGTCACTAGTTATAGGTTGCAGTGCTGTTGTGTTTGGCTTGTTGGCAGTGCTTACAGGTGAAGTTATAGTACAAAATGCCTTAAACTTCTTCCGAATGTAGAATATTGTATTGACCTTTTAAATAATATTGTGTTCAAATATATAGTTACCTTTAAAGACCATGATATAGTGTTTTTTGTTTTGTTTGTTAATGCTGTTTATTTTCCCAGGTAATTACGGAGAAAGTGGCATGGAAGCTTTTAAGGAGCTGGCCTCTCAGGAGGGGCTGTGTATCGCCCATTCAGACAAGATCTACAGCAATGCTGGGGAGAAGCACTTTGACAGGCTGCTGAGGAAGCTGAGAGAACGCCTGCCCAAGGCCCGGGTGGTTGTCTGCTTCTGCGAGGGCATGACGGTCCGTGGACTGCTCATGGCTATGAGACGACTTGGGGTGGCAGGGGAGTTCCTTCTCATCGGGAGGTAAAGTTAGATCATTTTATATGTTCATAATCAGTCTTAGCAATGGGTCAAAGGGAGATATCAAACTGGTGCCTTGTGTATCAAGCATTTTAAAGTAAGAGTGTTGATTTAGGATCAGTTTAGATCATAATTAATAAGATTACATGGACAGGGGGACCTGATCCTAGATCAGCACTCCTACTCTAAAACGCATGATTCATTAGGCCCCAGATCAGATCAAGCTGAACATAGAATGGCAAATTTGCTGTTCGTACCTTACTCCATATAGTGGAGTGATTGACCTCATTATTATCATATAGTATAGAAATTATTGCCATGACCATTGAGGGTTGTCCTAAGCATTGAGGTGCTGTTTCTCCCTTTGATATATCATACCAAGGCCCCCGATGGTTTACTCAGTTTATACTTGAACACAATAATAATCATTATTCTTGCAGTAGTGGAGGTCCTTCTGAAAACAGAAAGAAGCTTTTTAATCACACTCATTCTCATGAATAATGCATGGTTAGACAGCTCTCTATCTATTTCTACCGCTCTCTATCTTTCTCTTTCTCCTCTGTCAGATCACAGGCAAACTGGGGAGGCTTGGGTAATATGGGACAGCTCTTCTCTCCCCCCCCCCCCCTGTCAGATCACCGACTCGGTGGGAGACTAGGGTAATATGGGACAGCACCTCCAGCACAGAGCTCAGTGGTGAGGACGACTGAGCATCAAAACACAGATCAGCTTGTAGACACCCCCTCACTGTAGTAAGACTGTAGCTATGCAGTGATGGAGCTAGCTAGCATGAAGACCTAGTCTTGGTGAAGCTCCAGCAGCAGCCACAACTGTCCCCGAATTAGCCTGGTCTTTTTTCAATTGTAGGTTTCTATTGTTTCCTTTCACACAATAACAATACAGTTGGACCATGCAGGCTAACCCTGGATTACAGTTTGGACAATTCCTCCTCAAAAGACAGAAACATATTGTATATATAAACAAAGTAAGTGATGTAACACTGTTATATGGTGATAGTGAGGATACAGTGTGAAACACCGACGATAAAACACAAATCTATAAAACTTTCAACTCTCGGCAGTTGAGTTATGCAGCTTGTGACGTCTTCGCGGGTGATAAATAGGACACGGGATTGGTGCGGCTGTTTCTTTCTGGGTCAAGGAGACTAGCGACTGAAAAAAAATACTGTTTTGTAGAGCAGTGCGGTAAGTGAACGCAGCCAGCCCATTGCGTTGGGTCCATCTATGATAGAGGAGGCTGGGGAGGGCCATCCATCTATCCTGGGCTGTGTGGAGGATGAGAGGAAAGAATTGTTTGCAGCGTGGACCTCATTCCTCCAGTATGTATCCACTTACTGTTGCAGATGCTTTTACCCAGCATACAGTACAGTAGTTTGTCAAATGCAATGTTACTTATAGTACAGTCTAGTGCACACATGTTTTGCACCCTATATGTGTATGTGATTCCTGTAAGAAACAAGATGCCTTTTCTAAATAGCAGAGGTCTTTATTGTTAAATGCTGACATTACATTTGCCATTGTTTGGCAAATTTGATTTGGGTATATAAGCTACAGGCTTCCTTCTATGTAAAGGTTAGACAATGCAACAATTATACCCAGTATCCCACATGGAGGTGGTATGGCCTGGTTGAGTGTTTTTTTGTTCATACCATGGTTTGAATGATGACTTCAATGTGCTGACGTCAGAGCAGCAGGTTCTTGGAGCGTAGTGTGTGTGTAGCGCTGTGAAACAGATGGCTAGATATTGGTGATGTTGCCATGCTGGAGGAGGGAGGAGGGTATTCATTAGTCAATTGTTTATTTTTGTGTGCTACACAAACGCAAGTGGCAAGGTGTGTATTCCTCTGTATTGTGTTACTGATGAAATGTTCTGTCCCCTATAGTGATGGCTGGGCAAACAGAGATGGGGTGGTGGAGGGTTATGAGCAGGAGGCTGTGCATGCTCATTACACCTCCCTAAGCTGTGAAATGAGTACACGCAACACAGAGAATATATTCGTCAACTTTATTTCTGATATTCTCTGGTTGAGAAGAAGCTTTCCTGGAAAGAGAATCTCATAGGTTACACAGACTCTGTCTTCCTGACCATTGTTCATGGCCCCTGCCACTTGGCAAGCAGTTTACTTGAATCAGAAGGTAGAAGTAGTAGCACCTTCTGCTCAGACTTCCTTTCACTTTCTCTTGCATTTTTTGTCGCGCCATACCTTATGCTTTTGTTGTGACTCTTGAAGATGCGGTCTTGCCTTCTCCCTCAGGCTGTCCAACTTGTCTGGTGTAGACAAGCAAATGGAAATGCAACCATTTTGTCCCCAGTCCCTACCAGAGTCATCTAAAAACTTTCTCAACATCTGTTTCAGGGGACCATTGAATTGCTCTAAAATACCACCCATTTTGGGGTGGTAAGGAGTAGTCCTAACGTTAATGTTACTGTGTTTCTCCCCACAGTGATGGCTGGGCAGACAGAGATGAGGTGGTCGAGGGCTATGAACAGGAGGCTGTGGGCGGTATCACTGTGAAGCTGCATTCGGAGGAGGTCACGTCCTTCGATGACTATTTCCTGAAGCTCCGCCTCAACACCAACACCAGGAACCCATGGTTCCCTGAGTTCTGGCAGCACAGGTTCCAGTGCCGCATCCCAGGGCACCCACTGGAGAACATGAACTACAAGAAAAACTGCTCAGGTAGATATGGGGAGGAAATGATATGATAGAGAATGATAATGGTTTCTTCAGAAGGGTTGCAGACTTGCAATGTGAACTAGCATATGGTATACTTTATGTTGTCTATGTTGTCTATGTTTATGTTTACATGGTATTTTTGTCTCAAATGGCTAGAAGTTTCATGAAACTGGAGCAAATAAATGGTCTCTGTGCATCTAGCCATACAATAATGTTTTGTTTTTGTTTTTATTTTATTTCTAAAACATTCTCCTGGCCAACCAAAGATGATCTAGGTAAATTGAATTTAAAAGGCACATTGGATCTCCAAAAAAAAAGTGAATAATCAGATGAATTGATTAGCTCAAGCTGTATTGATGACTTGAAACAATGCTCAAAAAGCATGTCTTCAAAAAACGTTTTTTTTTCCCCACCTTGCACTTTTCTATTCCTTTTGTACTATATGCAGCTCCAGTCAAACGTTTGGACACACCTACCTCATTCAAGTTTGCCTTTATTTTGTACTCTTTTCTACATGGTAGAATAATAGTGGAGACATCAAACCTATGAAATAACACATGTGGAATCATGTCTTCAGTATTATTCTACAATGTAGAAAATAGTATAAAGAAAGAAAAACCCTTGAATTAGTAGGTGTGTCCAAACGTTTGGCTGCTACTGTGCGTCTTCAAACTTCATTTACAAGTTGGTTACCATTGTTTAGCAAATCCAGTGATGAATTCTATAGAAATTGCTGATGTTTTCAAAAAATATATTTTGATTCAAGTGAAAGGTAAATATAAACGATGCATGCAACAGTATATATGTTTTTTAATATTTAGCATGAATTTACGTTTCTATTTTACATCTCCTTTTCAAAGACTAGTTTTATCTTTTTGAATGTACATCCACCTCTTCACTAATAAACCAAGCCCTAAGTTTCTCTTACGTTCTGCACTATTTATAACAAGGATGTTGATCATTTGTGATAATCAGAGATAGAGTCATAGCCTGCTGTTCTGTCGTTCCTTTGTATAGAGCTCCAAAATGGTGAGTGTGTATTTTTCTGAACGAACTCTTAAAGCACATCACTCTGGCAATATACATAGAGGTCGACTGATATAGTGTATCATCAATAGAAAACTCAATGATTTGTTTGATGGGAAGTCATTAACCTTTATGGTTAAGATGGTTTTTCCTAACCTGCATAGATACCAAACCAGAGGCATATCAACCCTGAAATTCAACGCTATCAATGTATATCTGTTGACCCCTACTATATAAAGCTATTGGGGGGGATTTTATGCATTGCAGTGAGAGCACAACAACTGGTTTCCCTCACATGCTGTGTATTCTCACATCCTCCTGGTTTTGAGATTGCTTGTATAAAACATAAGCCCAATAACATTTGAAAGCATTAGATGAGATGCGAACTGGCTGGTCTGCCTTGTAGAACTTCAAGCTGCATGTTCCTATATGGACCTTGGCCCAATACGTTAAGACACCATGGGGTTAGAATGGACACCACCCAAAGGACATCCAGCCAACTTGATGGAGCTGTGGGAAGCATTGGAGTCAACATGGGCCAGCATCCCTGTGGAACGCTTTCAACACCTTGTAGAGTCCATGCCCCGAAGAATTGAGGCTGTTCTGAGGGCAAAAGCAGGTGCAACTCAATATTAGGAAGGTGTTCTTAATGTTTTGTACACTCAGTGTATATCTCTCACTCTTCATACCACTATCCACAACCCTATCCAATCGATTGTTGGTGTGTTTGTTTGTACTTGTAACATTCAGTAAGTTGATATATAACAATTTTTAAAAACAAGCCTGGCTACAAACAAACACATCTGAAAACTGAGCAATCATTGTGCCCGAACCGTTTGATTCACAAATTGATATGAGTCAAATTGTTGATTCTTTCTGTACCGGATACTATTATTAAAGGGCAACTCCACCACTTTTCAACCTCACGCTCATTATCTCCAGCACCAAAACCAGTGTCGACGTGTGAAAACTGCGCATTTCTACATTTTGTAGAAGAGAAAAAAAAACAGAACGTTAAGAAGTTCTACACGATGCCATAAGCAGAAGTTAAAAGCAAACTAGATTCGCGGTGACGTGGGGAGCAAGAACATACCCCTCCCTCTGGCTAGAAACCTGCTGCAGCTTTTGATAATCACACTTCTTCTTACTTTTAATCCTACCATGTGATATCACAGATACGCATTTTTCTTTTTAACCACAGATCATAGAAACTCGCTGTTTTCACCGATTGCGTAGACACTGGTTCGGTGCTGGAGATAATGAATATCAGGTTGAAAAGTGGTGGAGTTGCCCTTTAATATTGTGATTAGTATAAGACCGAGATCAGCTACAGTATGTGCTGTTTATATTGCTTCCAGCTTGCTTCACGCTTGTTAATCGATAGGGTGTCCCTGGACCCAGTTCTATATTGTTCTCTTCAAATTCTAGGTAAATCATCAAAGTGTTACTCTACTGTCTCTATCTTTTAACATACTGCACAATGTGTAGACCTGTATTTCTGGCAAACGGCGACGCAACTGCATCGAGGGAGGAAGGAATAAATGAGAATAATAGATTTTCTTCCTCTGTCAATTAATGATAATATTACCACATTATTTACACCTAATTGAATTGCGAGTTGCGAATGCAAAATGGTTGGTGGCTCCATGGTAACAAGCATTTCTTTGATGCCATAACATAATGATGCCTGCCCTTTGATGCTCCCAGACACAGAACAGAACAGCACAGTGTGTCCTTCTGCTGCACAAAACCCAAGAAGAATAATAAGCATGTGTCTTTGGACACCCTATCATTCCTTGGTAATATTTCAGTCGATATTACGCTGCAAAAGATGTTTGACAATAGAAAAATAGTTTATTTCATATTCAGCTATGACTATCTATTTCACTTTACATTACATTGTATATTCCTTGTATAATGCTTACAGAGCTGAAACATTAAGTACTTTTTTTTTGTAATTACTTTGAGGAAACAATGCATCCCTAATCTTCCTTCCTTTGTTTTAACTGTATTCCACAGGTTACGAAAGTCTAGAGGACAACTATGTCCAGGACAGTAAGATGGGATTCGTCATCAATGCTATCTACGCCATGGCTCAGGGTCTCCATGACATGCACAGCCACCTCTGCCCCGGCCATGTGGGACTATGCAAAGCCATGGACCCCATCGATGGAAGCCAGCTGTTAGAGTTCCTCATGAGGACCTCCTTCACTGGGGTGTCTGGAGAAGATGTGTGGTTTGATGAAAATGGGGACACACCTGGCAGGTAGGTGTAGCCCAGGTGATGCAGAGTCAGGGTCTCATGATGAGATAGCCCTGCCAACGAGACATAAAACCAGTGTCACCCTCAGCCCAAGAGGGAATTTCCTCTTAAACTTAAGGTTAAGACGATGGTTTCCTGAGCGAGATGACTGCGGTGTGAATCCGACAAGTACAGCATCTACTCTTAGTACTCAACAAAAATCCCCTGACAGTGACAATACTGTTTCCAAATGATTAGGATGACGTGCCCAGAAGACAACCAATCCTCCTGAAATATAACCAATATCAATATCTATGTATACCAAAGTCCCCTGCCCATGATCAATCAATATAATTTAATCTGTTGCTTTCTCTTTCACTATGAAAATAAGTCTCCGTACACTTGAATCAGATACAAGTTTCATAGCAACTTCCCCTCCACTCTTAGGTATGAAATAATGAACCTACAGTATGTGGAGCCTGGTGCGTTCGACTACATCAATGTGGGTTCTTGGCACGAGGGTCAGCTCAGCATTGATGACTACATGATGCAGATAAACCGCAGTGACATGGTCCTCTCCGTCTGCAGCGAGCCCTGCTCCAAGGGAGAGATCAAGGTAGGTGTCAACAGTCCAGCTGGTCTGATGCTACTGAACGTAATTATTTATTTACCCATTGACTTTCATTAACACTAGGACGCCCACGGGTGCTTGATTTTCTCATTAAAATAAATCTGCATGCAATTGCGAAAGCAATCTCCTCCTCCTTCCCTTTCCATAACTCGCGTTAGCCCAACTTACACATTAGCAATCTGCAAAACCTTCCATTTTGCAGATCTGTAAGGTGTAAGCAATATGGTGGACACCCCACCCCTACCCTAGTTATACTTATTCAGATGCTGCATATCTGGGTTAAGGCCAAGGGGAAGGAGTAGGGACTAGGGAGAGAACTGTGACTGGCTGTATGGGTAAATTGAGTGAGTTGAGAGACTCCAACAGTGCAATCTCATCCTGTCTATGTGTTTGAATGAAACAGGTGATCAGGAAGGGAGAGGTGAGCTGTTGCTGGATCTGTACAGCCTGTAAAGACAACGAGATTGTTCAGGATGAGTTTACTTGTACGGCTTGCGACCTGGGCTGGTGGCCGGACCCTGAACTGGAAGGTATAGTACGGTGCCCTTCCCTTCCCTCTTTCACACCTACAGAATTGTGCATGAATGGGTCCAAAACAGTACCATCGAGTTGTTGGGTTATTTAGGAGTGTATGGTGTTTGCTTTTAGCTTTCTTGTGTCTTTGTAGAGGTGCCTACATAAACATATGCACAAAGCTAATGAAGGATAAAAGAGAGTGCATTCGGGAAAGTATTCAGACCCCTTTACTTTTTCCACATTTTGTTATGTTACAGCTCAGGTGCATATTGTTTCCATTGATCATCCTTGAGATGTTTCTACAACTTGATTGGAGTCCATCAGTGGTAAATTCAATTGATTGGACATGATTTGGAAAGGCACACACCTGTCTATATAAGGTCCCATGCTTGACAGTGCATGTCAGAGCAAAAACTAAGCCATGAGATTGAAGGAATTGTCTGTAGAGCTCCGAGACAGGATTATGTTGAGGCACACATCTGGGGAAGGGTACCAAAACATTTCTGCAGCATTAAAATGTTCCCAAGAACACAGTGGCATCCATAATTCTTAAATGGATTAAGTTTGGAACCACCAAGACTGTTCTTAGAGGTGGCCGCCCGGCCAAACTGAGCAATCAAGGGAGAAGGGCCTTGGTCAGGGAGGTGACCAAGAACCCGATGGTCACTGACAGAGCTCCAGAAATCCTCTGTGGTGATGGGAGAACCTTCCAGAGGAACAACCATCTATAAGGGCACAAGGTGAGACCCAGATGCAGACACAAGAGGCAAATGGTTGAGTCTTGATATTTATTAAACAATTCAGGAGTCCAGGAGGTACAGAGGTGCAGGCAGGCTTGAGGTCAGGGCAGGCAGAATGGTCAGGCAGGCTTGAGGTCAGGGCAGGCAGAATGGTCAGGCAGGCTCGAGGTCAGGTCAGGCAGAATGGTCAGGCAGGCTCTAGGTCAGGTCAGGCAGAATGGTCAGGCAGGCTTGAGGTCAGGGCAGGCAGAATGGTCAGGCAGGCTCGAGGTCAGGGCAGGCAGAATGGTCAGGCAGGCGGGTACGGAGTCCAGAAAACAGGCAAGGGTCAAAAACCGGGAGGACTAGCAAAAGATAATAGAAGCAGGAGTACTGGAAAACCGCTGGTTGACTTGAAAAACATGCAAGATTAACTGGCACAGAGAGACAGGAAACAAAGGGATATATACAGTCGTGGCCAGGTTTTGAGAATGACACAAATATAAATTTTCACAAAGTTTGCTGCTTCAGTGTTTTTAGATATTTTTGTCAGATGTTACTATGGAATACTGAAGTATAATTACAAGCATTTCATAAGAGTCAAAGGCTTTTATTGACAATTAAATGAAGTTGATGCAAAGAGTCAATATTTACAGTGTTGACCCTTCTTTTTCAAGACCTCTGCAATCCGCCCTGGCATACTATCAATTAACTTCTGGGCCTGACTGATGGCAGCCCATTCTTGCATAATCAATGCTTGGAGTTTGTCAGAATCTGTGGGTTTTTGTTTGTCCACCCGTCTCTTGATGATTGACCACACGTTCTCAATGGGATTAAGGTCTGGGGAGTTTCCTGGCCATGTACCCAAAATATTGATGTTTTGTTCCCCGAGCCACTTAGTTATCACTTTTGCCTTATGGCAAGGTGCTCCATCATGCTGGAAAAGGCATTGTTCGTCACCAAACTGTTCCTGGATGATTGGGAGAAGTTGCTCTCGGAGGATGTGTTGGTACCATTCTTTATTCATGGCTGTGTTCTTAGGCAAACTTGTGAGTGAGCCCACTCCCTTGGCTGAGAAGCAACCCCACACATGAATGTGTCTCAGGATGCTTTACTTTTGGCATGACACAGGACTGATGGTAGCGCTCACCTTGTCTTCTCAGGACAAGCTTTTTTCCGCATGCCCCAAACAATCGGAAAGGGGATTCATCAGAGAAAATGACTTAACACCAGTCCTCAGCTGTCCTATCCCTGTACCTTTTGCAGAATATCAGTCTGTCCCTGATGTTTTCCTGGAGAGAAGTGGCTTCTTTGCTGCCCTTCTTGACACCAGGCCATCCTCCAAAAGTCTTCGCCTCACTGTGCGTGCAGATGCACTCACACCTGCCTGCTGCCATTCCTGAGCAAGCTCTGTATTGGTGGTGCCCCGATCCCGCAGTTGAATCAACTTTAGGAGACGGTCCTGGCGCTTGCTGGACTTGAAGTGCCCTGAAACCTTCTTCACAACAATTGAACCCCTCTCCATGAAGTTCTTGATGATCCGATAAATGCTTGATTTAGGTGCAATCTTACTGGCAGCAACCCTTTTTGTGCAAAGCAATGATGATGGCACGTGTTTCCTTGCAGGTAACCATGTTTGACAGAGGAAGAACAATGATTCCAAGCACCACCCTCCCTTTGAAGCTTCCAGTCTGTTATTCAAACTCAATCAGCATGACAGAATGATCTCCAGCCTTGTCCTTGTCAACACTCACCCTGTGTTTATGAGATAATCACTGACATGAGGTCAGCTGGTCCTTTTGTTGCAGGGCTGAAATGCAGTGGAAATGTTTTTTGGGGATTCAGTTCATTTGAATGGCAAAGAGGGACTTTGCAATTCATCTGATCACTCTTCATAACATTTTGGAGTATATGAAAATTGCCATCATACAAACTGAGGCAGCAGACTTTGTGAAAATTAATATTTTAATATCAAAACTTTTGGCCACGACTGTACACCAGGGATAATAAGTGACACCTGGAGGGGTTGGAGACAATCACAAGACAGGTGAAACAGATCAGGGTGTGACACAATCTCTGGAGCACTCCACCAATCAGGCCGTTATGGTGGAGTGGCCAGACGGAAGCGACTCCTCAGTAAAAGGCACATGACAGCCCGCTTGGAGTCTGCCAAAAGGCACCTAAAAGACTCTCAGATCATGAGAAACAAGATTCTCTGGTCTTGATGAAACCAAGATTGAACTCTTTGACCTGAATGCCAAGCGTCACGTCTGGAGGACACCTGGCACCATCCCTACGGTGAAGCATGGTGGTGGCAGCATCATGCTGTGGGGATGTTGTTCAGCGGCAGGGACTGGGAGACTAGTCAGGATCGAGGGAAAGATGAACTGAGCATAGTACCGAGAGATCCTTGATGAAAATCTGCTCCAAAGTCCTCAGGACCTCAGACTGGGTTGAAGATTCACCTTCCAACAAGACAACGACTCTAAGCACACAGACAAGACAATCCAGGAATGGCTTCTGAATGTCCTTGAGTGGCACAGCCAGAGCACGGACTTGAACCCGATCGAACATCTCTGGACAGACCTGAAAAAAGATGTGCAGCGACGCTCCCCATCCAACCTGACAGAGCTTGAGGATCTTCAGAGAAGAATGGGATTGGCCTCCCGATTGGTGCAGTGGTCTAAGGCACTGTTTAATCCATTTTAGAATAAGGCTGTAACATAACAAAATGTGAAGGGGTCTGAATACTTTCCGAATGCACTGTACACCTGGTTAATATACATCAGAGGATTTTTAGCCATATATTATCTTATACTATTACATCCATGTATATTATTACATGACATTACAGTAGGCCCAAAGTATTTGTCAATTTAAAGTCAATATTTACATTTACTTCCTTGCTCATGTGATGCACTCAACCTTTCTGTTCAGCTGTATAATATCAAAGGAATACTTCGGGATTTTGGCAATAAGGCCATCTATCTGCTTTCCCAGAATCAGATGAACTTGTGGATAACATTTCTATATCTCTGCATGCAGTTTGAAGGAAGTTGCTAACTAGCGCTAGTGCAATTGCTGACTAGAATTAGTGCATTGACTGGAAGTCTATGGGCATCTGACTGGAAGTCCATGGGTATCTGGTCATTGTGCTAACGCTAGCTGGAAATTGCGTTAGCACTAGATAGCAACTTCCTTCAAATTGCACGCAGAGACATAAAAATGCTATCCACGTGTTCATCTCACTCTGGAGAAATCGCCAAAATTCTGAAGTATCCCTTTAAATATCCCTAAGAGCTCAGAGCAGATACAGTGGGGCAAAAAGTATTTAATTAGCCCCCAATTGTGCAAGTTCTCCAACTTAAAAAGATGAGAGAGGCCTGTAATTTTCATCATAGGTACACTTCAACTATGACAGACAAAATGAGAAAAGAAATCCAGAAAATCACATTGTATGATTTTTTTATGAATTTATTTGCAAATTATGGTGGAAAATAAGTATTTGGTCAATAACAAAAGTTTATCTCAATACTTTGTTATATATCCTTTGTTGGCAATGACAGAGGTCAAACGTTTTCTGTAAGTCTTCACAAGGTTTTCACACACTGTTGCTGGTATTTTGGCCCATTCCTTCATGCAGATCTCCTCTAGAGCAGTGATGTTTTGGGGCTGTTGCTGGGCAACACGGACTTTCAACTCCCTCCAAAGATTTTCTATGGGGTTGAGATCTGGAGACTGGCTAGGCCACTCCAGGACCTTGAAATGCTTCATACGAAGCCACTCCTTCGTTGCCTGGGCGGTGTGTTTGGGGTCATTGTCATGCTGAAAGACCCAGCCACGTTTCTTCTTCAATGCCCTTGCTGATGGAAGGAGGTTTTCACTCAAAATCTCACGATACATGGCCCCATTCATTCTTTCCTTTACACGGATCAGTCGTCCTGGTCCCTTTGCAGAAAAACAGCCCCAAAGCATGATGTTTCCACCCCCATGCTTCACAGTAGGTATTGTGTTCTCTGGATGCAACTCAGCATCCTTTGTCCTCCAAATATGACGAGTTGAGTTTTTACCAAAAAGTTATATTTTGGTTTCATCTGACCATATGACATTCTCCCAATCTTCTTCTGGATCATTCAAATGCTCTCTAGCAAACTTCAGACAGGCCTGGACATGTACTGGCTTAAGCAGGGGGACACGTCTGGCACTGCAGGATTTGAGTCCCTGGCGGCGTAGTGTGTTACTGATGGTATGCTTTGTTACTTTGGTCCCAGTTCTCTGCAGGTTATTCACTAGGTCCCCCCGTGTGGTTCTGGGATTTTTGCTCACCGTTCTTGTGATCATTTTGACCCGACTGGGTGAGATCTTGCGTGGAGCCCCAGATCAAGGGAGATTATCAGTGGTCTTGTATGTCTTCCATTTCCTAATAATTACTCCCACAGTTGATTTCTTCAAACCAAGCTGCTTACCTATTGCAGATTCAGTCTTCCCAGCCTGGTGCAGGTCTACAATTTTGTTTCTGGTGTCCTTTGATATTGGCCATAGTGGAGTTTGGAGTGTGACTGTTTGAGGTTGTGGATAGGTAGGTGTCTTTTGTACTGATAACAAGTTCAAACAGGTGCCATTAATACAGGTAACGAGTGGAGGACAGAGGAGCCTCTTAAAGAAGAAGTTACAGGTCTGTGAGAGCCAGGAATCTTGCTTGTTTGTAGGTGACCAAATAGTTATTTTTCACCATAATTTGCAAATAAATTCATTAAAAATCCTACAATGTGATTTTCTGGATTTTTTTCCCTCATTTTGTCTGTAGTTGAAGTGGTGAAAATTACAGGCCTCTCTCATCTTTTTAAGTGGGAGAACTTGCACAATTGGTGGCTGACTAAATACTTTTTTGCCCCACTGTATCTTATTCACAGGGGAGACACTATTCCCACAGGGAATACAGTCTGATTTTGAAGTTCAGTTCCTCAAAGCCTTCGCAGCACAACACTTAATCTGTGCTCAGCAGAGTTTATTCATCCATGATTGTTGGTAACAGCACTATTTCACCCATCTGGCCTATACTGCTTTCCTATTTTCAAAGGTGTACCCCATGACACCAGAGAACCATTAATCATATATTAGACAACACTACATTTCTTATTGCTACTGCTTATGGCTTTCAAGCTCTTCAAAGATAAGACGCTCTCCTTGAAATTAAATGTCTACCTTTCACCTTTGTTTAACTAGGCAAGTCAGTTAATTACACATTCTTATTTTCAATGAAGGCCTTCAGGGGTGTTCAGGGGCAGAACAACAGATTTGTACCTTGTCAGCTCAGGGATTTGAACTTGCAACCTTTCGGCTGCTAGTCCAACACTCTAACCACTAGTCTACCCTGCCGCCCCAAAGACATTAGACATGAAACAATGATACTAACCAAAAATAATTGTCATCAACTTTGTGAAAGTGAACATTTTGTTTAGATGGCAATTATTTTAACAACCATAACACAAACTTAATGACCTTGTGTGATTATTTCCTTTTTGCTGTTTGACGTTAAAGGGATACTTCATGATTTTGGCATTGATGCTCTTTATCTACTTCCCCAGACTCAGATGAACTCATAAATATCATGTTTATGTCTCCAGGTCCAGTATGAAGGAAGTTAGAAGTAGTTTTGCGAGCCAATTCTATCTAGCATTAGCGCAATGACTGTAAGTCTACAGGAATCGGGTATCTGCTAGCATGCTAGTAGATACCCATAGACTTCCAGTAATTGTGCTAACGCTAGTTAGCATTGCCTTACGAAACTACTTCTAACTTCATTCATACTGGACACAGCGACATAAAACCGGTATCCACAAATCCAATCTGACTCTGGGGAAAAGGATAAATGGCATCATTTCCAAAACCCTGAATTATCTCTTTAATATAAAATTGGTCAGTGAAATATTTGCCATTAGTTAGCTGTGTCATTGGATGAATAGTGTGGTGATGTTGGATGCTTGGACCAGTGTTATGCTGCAGTGATTTACTGACTCCTGCTGCAGTCCTGTCGTTCCCCCTCGCCTCCAATGGCTACGCTTTGTACTACAGCTTGCCTCTCCCTAAGTAGAGAAGGGGTTTATTTATAGTTGAGCTGAAAACCTACTTTAATACTTGGTGTGTTTTCCAACTGGAGGCAGCGATTACACAGGCTCTTAGATGGTTGATTTGGAGAAAGAAAAATGCTATAGGCTACCCATATTGAATTAATATTCAACTGTGCAGAATGAATTTTTTTTTTATCCACTATAAGTTTATTTCATCCTTTGTGATTTTGGGTAGTTTTGTCAATTTGGAATTAAGAAGTGTCAAGTCAGACATACACTGTCTGGGACCTAGGTTGAATCAATCAATCAATCCATCCATCAATCAGTTAGCCTATTGCATACAGTAATAGCCTTTGTGCTTTGTTTCAAGTGAAATATCTTCAGAGAAAGGTCTCACGCTTATTCTCTTTATCTGTGTCTTCTCCCCAGGTTGCGAGCCAATCACCTTGCGGTACCTGGAGTGGGGGAACCCAGAGTCCATCGTCCAGGTGGTGTTTGCCTGCCTGGGCATCCTGGTCACCTCCTTTGTCACCTTCATCTTCGTCCTCTACCGGGACACGCCTGTGGTCAAGTCCTCCAGCCGCGAGCTCTGCTACATCATCCTGGCCGGGATCTTCCTGGGCTACATCTGCCCCTTCACTCTGATCGCCAGGCCCACCGTGGCCTCCTGCTACCTGCAGCGCCTCCTGGTGGGCCTCTCAGCCACCATGTGCTACTCAGCGTTAGTCACCAAGACCAACCGCATCGCACGCATCCTGGCTGGCAGCAAGAAGAAGATCTGTACCAGGAAGCCGCGGTTTATGAGCGCCTGGGCCCAGGTGATTATATAGACTTATTTAGATTTCTCTTTGTTCTTGTTTTCATTTGATGGTTTTGACATTGGATACCTCCCAAATGGCACACTATTCCCTATATAGTGCACTAGCAGGCCCTGGTCAAAAGTAGTGCACTATAAGGAATAGGATGCCATTTCAGACGCACCTATTGTTTTGTCTTTGGTATGTCTTGTGTCCTTGAAAAAAGCGGCATATAAATCCTGTGTGTTCTTCTTATTTTGTATAATCAGTTGGTGATCGCCGGCCTCCTAGTCAGTGTCCAGCTCACCCTGGAGGTTACTCTGATCATCCTGGAGCCGCCTATGCCCGTCAAGTCCTACCCCAGCATCAGGGAGGTCTTCCTGATCTGCAACACAAGCACGGTGGGCATGGTAGCGCCACTGGGCTACAACGGCCTGCTCATCATGAGCTGTACCTACTACGCCTTCAAGACGCGCAACGTTCCGGCTAACTTCAACGAAGCCAAGTACATCGCCTTCACTATGTATACAACTTGTATAATCTGGCTGGCGTTTGTGCCCATCTACTTTGGCTCTAACTACAAGATCATCACCACATCGTTCTCAGTGAGCCTGAGTGTGACTGTGGCATTGGGCTGTATGTTCTCACCAAAGATCTATATCATCCTCGCCAAGCCGGAGCGGAATGTGCGCAGCGCGTTCACCACCTCAGATGTAGTGCGCATGCACGTCGGCGACGGCAATATCGCTTGCCGGAGCAACAGCCTGCTCGACATGTTCAAACGGAAGAAGAACTCTGAGAAGTAAGTTGATGGAAATGAGTCATTCCTGGGCCTGTATTCAACGAGTCTCAAAGTAGGACTGCTGATATAGAATCAGTTTAGCCTTTTAGAGCATAATGAATAAGATAAGCTGGACAGGGGGATCTGATCCTAGATCATCTCTCCTACTCTGAGACGCTTTGTGAATACGGGCTCCTGAGGTACCACTGGGATGCTGATTTTGCTTTACAGTAATTCACGCACAGAGGGCAGAGCCTACGTACCAAATGGCAACCTATATAGGCTAGTTCTCTACTTTTGACCTGGGCCAAAAATAGTGCACTATGTATTGAATATGGTGCCATTTGGGACACAAAGAGAGTGTTACAGGATATTATGCCAGATCCAGGTCAATGTTCAATTAACAACCACCGTTGGTTGATCTGTTGCTGAATATAATTAATACCAGCATACCCATGAGTACTGAAGGATCACTATCAGGATACACTGTACCACAGAATTAGGATGTATAGTATATTGGAAATACATTCATCTGAATATATAAATAAATATACAATCCTCAGTAAATCAAACCAAAAATACGCATTTTGTAAAGTCACCATCAACATAGAATTGATCTGTTATAGATTTTAACTTTCCTTTTTAAAAATGTTATTACATGAACCAGAAACACAGTTGTTGTCTCCACCTTTCTGAGTCCCTATGAAATAGCTAACAGCCATCTTTATTCTGTTCATAGTTCTAATGGAAAGTCTGTGTCATGGTCTGAACCAGGTGCAAGACATCATGCTCCAAAAGGGGAGCACAATTGGCAAAGACTGTCTGTGCACGTGAAGAGACAGGAAGCAGGATGCTCCAATCAGATGGCCGTCATCAGACCCTTAACTAACACCTACCATAACACAGGCAGCAGCATGGCCATGGAGTTCTCTGACCTCAGCACCAAGACTCTGTACAATGTAGCCGAGGAGGACGAGAGCGACCTAGTCAGATACAATCCTCCCCTTAGTCCCCACATGATGGCCCATGGGCAGATAATGCCCACCACTGGTGGGCCGATGAAAGAGGTGGACGAGGAGGTGGTTGAATATTACCCTCCTGTTGAGCACATGCCCCCGCACCTGCCACAGAGCAGAGTGATCCCCCAGCAGAGAGTCATCATGGACCACCTACAGCTACAGGAGGTGGTGGGCAAGTACAACAGTGATTTCATCATCCCTGAGCTCAATGATATGGACATGATCATTCCGCCCAGCCCTGTTGGTGGTGGTGAGGGTTTTGGGGGCAGGTCTGGGAGCAGTCATGGCAGGCCTGTGTACCACCAGGCTCATCTCATCCAGCAGCATGCAGTCTTGCCCCTGCAACTAGACCTTGGCTCATTCGACGACGAGGAGCACACCTCCCACCTGGAGATGGAGGATGAGGAGGAGGAGGAGATTGAGGAGGATGTAGTGGTGGAGAACGAGCGGTTTGGCCTCCTCCATGGATACATGTATGACAACGCCCTGATTCACGAAGAAGAAGAGGACGACGACCTCGTTCAGCTCAAATTAGCAACGGAGAATTCTTTGGCCCTGATGCCCCCCTCCCCATTTCGTGATACAGCGAGCATGGGGAGCCCCTTTCATAACGCCTCACCCGTGTCCGAGTCCATATTGTGCACCCCTCCAAACTATGCCTCCGTCGTTCTGAAGGATTACACACAAAGCTCAACGCTGTGAACGAGTACTGTAGATATGGTAGAATAATATAGAGCCATTTTGTAGCTGATGACTTGTAGCATATTATTTGTGTTCCATTTAATGACCAGTAAGAAATGGTCAAAATGTCTTGAAAACTTTATTGAGAGATTGACTGGACTATATTGGTTGACTCATGAAATCTATGAGCAAAAGTGTGTGTTTACAGGGATGAAAGTGAGCAAAAAAAGCACAGGACACACTTTTAAAAGGTCTTATTGTTGTATAATAAATATCACAAAGAAAAGATTTAACCTGTTGCAAAATGTATTGCCATGTTTATGCAAGAGATGAACAGCTTTGAAGTTGCTCAGTGTCTTATTAGGAAAGCAAAAAGCTAAGATAGTCTTCTTCATGTAGCATATTGAAGCTATTATAGTTTTCTTCGTGTAGCTTATTGAAGTCATGTAAGTAGCAGTTATTTTAAGGGTACAATGCAGTGTGAATTTGACCATCATCAGGTATTACAATAATGGTTGTGTTTGTTGCTTGTTTTCATTAAGGCAAACTTCCACCACTTGAAAGTAGATTGTTTATCATAATAGACTATCCAACCTGTAGTTCACAAACATGTCTATAAATAATGTATGCACTGTGTAGGCCCATGTTTTCTAATACAGTTATAACCTTACAATGTAAAATGTTCTAGATGAATGTGTTTTGTTGTTTTGTTTAAAAGAAGTATGTATTATTCAGAAGAAAAAAATCACAGAGATTGTCACAGTCACTTTCTTCATCAGATAACTTCAGAATGAATATATTATACAGATACAATAACTAACTACTGTAAGAATGTAGCAAGCAAAAACCAGAAGGATTCAAGTGCCATGTATCCGGTATGCTTCCATTTACAGAAAAACATTTTTAAAATGTCTCTCATTTCTATTGCAAGTCTGTCTATTTTATAAACACTCCTCTAAATCCATACTTGCAACAGTGTCTATTATAATATGACTGCCAAACATGTAATTTGTTACTTTTGTGAATGTACAGTATGTAGTAGTATGCATCCTATTTTGGTAACGATTCAGATTAGTTTTACTAAAAGGAATTACTGCGTTTATTTTACCATTTATAAGTGTGTTGCTTATAGTGACTGTTGGGTTTGTACAGTATAATTCTTACTTTTACCAATTGTTATGATCTCACTATATATAATGTAATAAACAATGGCTAGTAACATGAATAGGCTATTTGATAGATATGCCTTCATAGAGTCCAATCATGTTTTCTGTTTTACAACATGTATCAAACACAGTCGTGCAAACAGTCATTGTCGTTCACATTATTGAAGATATGTGTTTTGTTAGAATAAATCAAATATTTGTTTTGCACATGTACTGAGTCATTATTTCGTGGTGGCTGTCTATACTTTGGTCACCTGCGGCAAAATGAAAGTGTAGGCTACCACTTTCTGGTCTATATCGCTAGCCTACAACAAAACTGATGTTGCTGTTGATATTTGAACATGGCGGAGGGTTCAGTATCGGTATGCACCGAGTGTTTGTTTAAAGTTTTGGTGATTGGAGAGAGGGGTGTTGGAAAAACTAGCTTCATAACGCGGTACGTTAACATGCGGTTCAAGGAGGAGTACAAGGCATCGATTGGAGTTGACTTTGCGTTGAAAACGATCGAATGGGACAATAAAACAGTGGTGAGACTTCAGCTTTGGGACATTGCAGGTAAGCCAAATATGTTGAGCACACACACACACACGTGAAATAAGGTTTTCAGCTAGCAGAATCATGTTTTTCTCACTCAAAAATGTACAGCCTTGAAATAGAAATAAGATTATCCAACTAACTCAAAACTAAAGAAAAGTTTACTCTAATAACCATTTCGATATTCCTATATAGAGAAGTGTAGAAGTGTAGAATCTATGGGGTTGTGGGTGATCTATAGGGTTGTGGGTTTGACAATATGGAGTGGGGTTGACAATATGATGACAGTCACAGTTCTGTGTTTCTCTGCTTTTGTTATTTGATTTGGGGTTACAGCTCTTTCCTTACTAGGTTATCTCCATGGATTGTAGACCACATTTTGCTTTCCAAGTTGTACATTTTCCATAGCCCCAGATTAACATTTATGTAAGTGAACAGCTTTCCAATCAAAGTTAAGGAGGATTAAGAATGAAAAGCAGATGACAACTGTATGATTGTGTGCCAACAGGCGCCCTAGTCCCTTTATAGTGCACTACTTTTGGCCAAGACCCATAGGGACACACTATGTTTTTCTCTATTTCCTGAAGGTCAGGAGAGGATTAAGGAACATGTCCAGAGTATACTACAAGGAGGCCATGGGGGCGTTTGTGGTCTTTGACACGACCAAGATGGAGACATTAGAGGCTGCCTCAACAGTGGAAGCATGACCTAGATAGCAAAGTGAGACTGGTCAGTGGAAGCCCTGTCCCTGCTGTCCTGTTAGCCAACAAGTGTGACCAGACAGAGGGAAACAAGGAGCTGTCTGCCCTCATGGACAACTACTGTAAAGAGAAAGGCTTCCTGGGTTGGTTTGAGACGTCAGCAAAGGTGAGGAAGTCAGAAAGAAATCTGTCAAAGAATGAAGTCATGTGATGTACATTTTTGGACTTTAACACAGTAACAATGTACTCATAAAGATTTAAGGTGTGTAAACATGAGTCACATTAGTTACAGTGCTTTACTGTGGTTTAAAGAAGCTGTGCATTGTACAAGGCAAACATTATGTAGTGCATTGGCTGTCAACGCAACAACATCTCATCTGTTAGTGAATGCTCTGTTCACCCTCATAGAGTTTGGGGACTAATGGATATTGGGTCATTTCAGCAAGCAATGACATCCACCATCTCAGGTTGTTGTGAAATAGTTTCTCTAGTTACAAAAACAGATAAGATTTGCATTCCTGAAACATTATTTTGTTGAAATTAAATTTGAAACCAAAAATCGGCCCTTTTAATTTATAGGATTCACATAATATTTAACAAATATAGTAACTAACCTAACATCCAATACTTCTTTCTATCATTGAGTAAGACTTGAGGAATCAACTAAAATGGTAAAAAGCCACCCACGGACACCCCCACACCCCACGCCAATCAGATCAAACATCCCACCCCAACAACTAGTATACAGTATCAGTTCTCTATGTTTGACAAGTACTATGGAGCTGCGGCTTGGAGTATTGCTTCTTCACCATTTGTTATGTATTCCCTGTGAATCTGGTGACGGCTTTTTCCCTCTGTTTAAAGAAATTGGCCATTGAAGTCGCTTGCATTATTTACTATAAATGAATGTGAAAGTACCAGGTTTTGCCCACTAGATGCCACTGTTGTTGCTGCTGCCACCACACCCTTTTATCAATTTTGCTATTTTATTTAATGAATCACAACATTTTCTTTGCAACTTTGGATAGAAAACCCAATAGTGTTTGCTCATGATAAAAATAAATTGTGTGGTCAATTGTGTGGTCAAGCCAGTCCTCCATGAAAGCAATTCAGTTTGTCCTTCTATTAGCAACCTAATGCTTCAAACCAACTCTCCTTGAATAGTCCAACAAATGGCAGCTCTCTGAGGGCTATGCGTATGTTGCAATTTTCATATGAAGACTTTTCCTACCAGCCCAAACTTTTGTGGAGAAATGGGCTAGTGACTAAAATGTTGTGACAATAATGAACCATTGGGAAAGGGATACCTAGTCAGTTGCACAACTGAATGCATTCAACCAAGATATGTCTTCCGCATTTAACCCAATCCCTCTGAATCAAAGAGGTGTGTCATCGGCGCTCAGAGAGCATTTGTTGTTTAACTGCCATGCTCAAGGGCAGAACAGCAGATTTTTCCACCTTGCTGGCTCTCGGTCTTGAACCAGCGCCATTTCGGTTACTGGCCCAACACTCTTAACCGCTAGGCTACCTGCCACCCCATGGCAGTCATACTGTATGTTTTTCAATAAAATGATATTGTAGTGTGATTATTTACCATTAAACCCAACCCAATACCATTACCATAGCAAAACACTATACAGTGTGTGTTTGAGACTTTTACCATTGAAGACCATTAGAGACCATAACATTGAAACCAATAGAACTGCTGTAGCCTAATTTTTTGCTTGTTCTCCAGAAATGGTCTAACAGTTACTAATTTGCCCCTTTTTTGAAGGGAATTAACCACACACAGAGGGTCTGTTTCCTTGTGAGGTTAACCATACAATCTATTTTCATCATGTGCAAACGCTAATGGCTTTCTACCCAAAGTTGCAAAGAAAATGTTATGGTCCTATTAATAAACACAAGAGACCAGCAACATGGATAAAAGTGTTTGGTGGCAGTAGCAGGAACAGTGGCATCTAGTCGGCCAAACGTTGTACTTTCACACTATAATGCAAGTGACTTCAATGGCAAATTTCTCAGAACAGGGGAGACAAAACATCACCAGATTCACTGGCAATACATTGCAAAGGATGAAGAAGCAATACTCCAAGCAGCAGCTCCATACTACTTATCAAACATAGAGAACTGATACTGTATACTGGTTGTTGGGGTGGGATTGGCGTGGGGTGTGGGAGGTCCGTGGGTGGCTTTTGATCATTTTATTGGATTCCTCACGTCTTACTCATTGTTAGTGAGAATGATGGTCCAAATTTGATGTTAGGTACTATATTTATTGAAGAATATATGAATCCTATATTTAAAATGGCCAGTTTAGGTGCAATCAATTATCTTAATTTCTCAGAAATCAAATTAGAAGGTGGGTGTCGAAATCCTTTTTCTTGTGTTTGAGGTGGAATGACTGTTGTAATTGAATGAAAAACTGCAAAAAAACTGATACTGACTCTGACCAAAATAGGTTGCATTTCATTATTCTTAAATTTAAAAAAAAAGTGTTCCTTGTACCATGTTCCCCTATGTCTGACTTTCAGGACAATCTCAATGTTGACGAGGCCGGAGCCTTCCTAATGGAGAACATGCTGCGGATTGACAGAGGGCTGTCCAGCAGAGACAACGGAAATGACAGGATCAACATGAGCCAGTCCAAGGCAACATTTAAATGCTGCTAGTACCACCATGGAGATGCGATGGACTCAGGGGGCAGAGGGATAGAGGGACAGGAGGGACAGCTGGGTAAACTCATAAATATATCATTTCAACCAGCATTGCCCACTGGATTAGGTGTCAGGCATGTCAGTTTATATCATTCTAATTTCACACCCTCACATATGATTTCAGCACATTCCATCAGCAGTACATGGGTATGGGGCAGTAGGCTACATGGGCTGTATGTGTGGGGTTTGTAAGAAACATTTCTATGGAGATGATTGAGCCCATATCTTCTGGTAATCCACTGATCCAATCAGCAGGCCAATAAACCGACCAGCGGGAACACACAGACTATGATTCCATGGCTGTGACACTCCCTTTAAATGGTTATAAGACTGACTGACAACACATTTGAATTATATTTTATCCTCATGAAAGTCTTGGATATCATTCTTTCCTACTCCCTCACCAGATAGAGGAGATCTCTAAGACAAGGTTATTGTCAAACACTCATTCAGTGAACAATAGCGGCCACGCTATTGCAAATGGAGGAAATAACTTTCAACGTGACCCATTTTCTGGCATGCTTTCTTGAAGAAATATCTGAGAATGCAACACAATGCTAGTGCTACACCCTCCGGAGATGCGTTCTATATTGGAGTGTGCTATATTCAGTGTAGAGGACCCGTCTCAGTCACAGTCTCTAGATGGAAAAGGTGTGTTTAAAGGAGCAATCTGCAATTCAAACCACAACAAAGCGGACACCCCGCCACTGTTTTTGTAATCAAATCAAATTGTTTTGGTCACGTACACATGTTTAGCAGATGTTATTGCGGGTGTAACGAAATGTTTGTGTTTCTAGCTCCAACAGTGAAAAAAAAAGAAGTAATATCTAACCACTTCACAACAATACACACCGATCTAAATTAAGGAATGGAATTAAGAATATAAAATCAAATCAAATGTATTTATATAGCCCTTCGTACATCAGCTGATATCTCAAAGTGCTGTACAGAACCCCAGCCTAAAACCCCAAACAGCAAGCAATGCAGGTGTAGAAGCACGGTGGCTAGGAAGAACTCCCTAGAAAGGCCAAACCTAGGAAGAAACCTAGAGAGGAACCAGGCCATGTGGGGTGGCCAGTCCTCTTCTGGCTGTGCCGGGTGGAGATTATAACAGAACATGGCCAAGATTTTCAAATGTTCATAAATGACCAGCATGGTCGAATAATAATAAGGCAGAACAGTTGAAACTGGAGCAGCAGCACGGTCAGGTGGACTGGGGACAGCAAGGAGTCATCATGTCAGGTAGTCCTGGGGATATAATATAATGGCTTTGTGATAGCCACTCCAATACCTTGACTTTGTTGTTGCTTCAATATAGCCACATAATTGTCCATCCTCATGATGCCATCTATTTTGTGAAGTGCACCAGTCCCTCCTGCAGCAAAGCACCCCCACAACATGATGCTGCCACCCCCGTGCTTCACGGTTGGGATGGGGTTCGTCGGCTTGCAAGCCTCCCCGTTTTTCCTCCAAACATAACGATGGTCATTATGACCAAACAATTCTATTTTTGTTTCATCAGACCAGAGAACATTTCTCCAAAAAGTACGATATTTGTCCCCATTTGCAATTGCAAACCGTAGTCTGGCTTTTTTATGGCGGTTTTGGAGCAGTGGCTTCTTCCTTGTTGAGCAGACTTTCAGATTATGTCGATATAGGACTCGTTTTACTGTGGATATAGATACTTTTGTACTTGTTTCTTCCAGAATCTTCACATGGTCCTTTGCTGTTGTTCTGGGGTAGTTTATGTAAACTTCTGACCCACTGGAATTGTGATACAGTGCATAAGTGAAATAATCTGTAAACAATTGTTGGAAAAATTACTTGTGTCATTGTCATAACGTGTGTGTAGGTGGCGGGGAAGTCAGGCGCAGGAGAATCAAACTTGGTATAATGGAGTAGTTTAATAACGTAAAACAAAACTCCAAAACCAAAGTACATAATAAAATAAACGTGGGTACAAGAACCCGTCTCACACCAATCCATAAAACACGAGCATAACAAAAAACAATCTCTGACAAGGACATGAGGGGAAACAGATGGTTAAATACACAACAATAAATGAATGGGATTGGAACCAGGTGTGTAGGAAGACAAGAGAAAACCAATGGAAATGAAACATGGATCAATGATGGCTAGAAGACCGGTGACGTCGACCGCCGAGCACCGCCCGAACAAGGAGAGGTATCGACTTCGGCAGAAGACCGGTGACGTCGACCGCCGAGCACGGAGAGGTATCGACTTCGGCAGAAGACCGGTGACGTCGACCGCCGAGCACCGCCCGAACAAGGAGAGGCATCGACTTCGGCAGAAGACCGGTGACGTCGACCGCCGAGCATCGCCCGAACAAGGAGAGGCATCGACTTCGGCAGAAGTCGTGACAGTCATGCACAACGTAGATGTCCTAACCGACTTGCCAAAACTATAGTTTGCTAACAAGAAATTTGTGGAGTGGTTGAAAAACAAGTTTTAATGACTCCAATCTAAGTGTATGTAAACGTCCGACTTGAACTGTATCTAACAAGTAATATCTAACAAATTACACAACATATACCCAAAACACACACATCTAAGTAGGAATGAATTAAGACTATATACATGTGGAAGGGCGTTGTCAGAGCGGAAAAGACTAAGAAACAGTAGAATAATATAGAATACAGTATATGCATATGAGATGAGTAATGCAAGATATGTAAACATTATTAAGTGAATGAGATACTGTAAAATAGTATAGAATACAAAATATACTAATGAGATGAGTAATGACAGACATGTAAACATTAAGTGACTAAGATACCGTAGAATAGTATAGAATACAGTATATACTAATGAGATGAGTAATGACAGATTATTAATAAAGTGACTAGTGTTCCATTCCTTAAAGTAGCCAGTGATTTCTAGTCTATGCCTATAGGCAGCAGCCTCTAATGTGCTAGTGATGGCTGTTTAATAGTCTGATAGCTTTGAGATAGAAGCTGTTTTTCAGTCTCTTGGTCCCAGCTTTGATGCACCTGTACTGACCTCGCCTTCTGGATGATAGCAGGGGTGAACAGGCAGTGGCTCGGATGGTTGATGTTCTTGATGATCTTTTTGGCCATCCTGTGGCATCAGGTGCTGTAGGTGTCCTGGAGGGCGGACAGTTTGACCCCGTTAATGTGTTGGGCAGACCGCACCACCATCTGGAGAGCCTTGCGGTTGCAGGCGGTGCAGTTTCCGTAACAGGTGGTGATACAGCCCGACAGGATGCTTTCAATTATGCATCTGTAAAAGTTTGAGGGTTTTAGGTGACAAGCCTCTGTTGTGCCTTCTTCACCACACAGTTTATGTGGGTAGTCCATTTCTGTTTGTTAGTGATGTGTACGCCAAGGAACTTGAAGCTTTCCACCTTCTCCACTGTGGTCCTGTCAATGTAGATAGGGGGGTGCACCCTCTGCTGTTTCCTGAAGCCCATCTCCTTTGCTTTGTTGACGTTGAGTGGGAGGTAGCTTCCAGAGCCCTCACCTCCTCCCTGTAGGCTGTTGGTAATCAAGCCTGCTACTGTTGTGTCTTCTGCAAACTTAATGATTGAGTTGGAGGCGTGCTTGGCCACACAGTCATTGTTGAACAGGGAGTACAGGAGGGGGCTGAGCACGCACCCTTGTGGGGCCCTAGTGTTGAGGATCAGTGGATTGGAGGTGATGTTTCCTACCTTCCCCACCTGGGGGCGGCCCGTCAGAAAGTCCAGGGCCCAGTTGCACAGGGCAGGGTTAAGACCCAGGGCCTCGAGCTTAATGATGAGCTTGGAGGGTACTATGGTGTTGAATGCTGAGATATAGTCAATAAACAGCATTCTTACATAGCTATTTCTCTTGTGGAATAGGGCAGTGGGATAGGGCAGTGTGCAGAGTGATGGCGATTGCATCGTCCTTGGACCTGTTGGGTGGTAAGCAAATTGAAGTGGGTCTAGGGTGGCAGGTAAGGTAGAGGCGATATGATCCTTGACAAGTCTCTCAAAGCATTTCATGATCCCAGAGGTGAGTGCTATGGGGCGATAGTCATTAAGTTCTGTTCTCTTTGCCTTCTTGGGTACAGGAACAAAGGATAGGGAGAGATTGAATATGCCCGTAAACACACCAGCCTGCTGGTCTGCGCATGCTTTGAGGACATGCTCTGAGGATGCGGCTAGAGATGCCGTCTGGGCCGGCAGCCTTGCGAGCGTTAACCCGTTTAAATGTTTTACTCACGTCGGCCACGGAGAAGGAGAGGCCACAGTCCTTGGAACATTAAGAACACCTTCCTAACATATTCCCCTCAGAATAGCACCAATTCGTCGAGGCATGGACTCTACAAAGTGTAGAAAGAGTTCCAGAGGGATTCTGGCCCATGTTGACTCCAATGCTTCCCACAGTTGTGTCAAGTTCGCTGGATGTCCTTTGGGTGGCAGACTATTCTTGATACAAATTGTAACGGCTTT
This sequence comes from Oncorhynchus mykiss, assembly GCF_057628025.1. Taxonomy (NCBI): domain Eukaryota; kingdom Metazoa; phylum Chordata; class Actinopteri; order Salmoniformes; family Salmonidae; genus Oncorhynchus; species Oncorhynchus mykiss. Next base: position 36,066,241 of record NC_143040.1, read on the forward strand.
CATATAGTGAAGGAGAGTCGGACCAAACTGCAGCGTGTCGATTGTGATCCATGTTTATTTAAACAAACGTAAACACGACTAAACACGAACACTACAAAACAATAAACAAACCGAAAACAGCCTATACTTGTGTCAACTAACATCAAACAAGGACATCAAGACACTCAGGACAATCACCCACAAAACCCAACACCAAACAGGCTACCTAAATATGGTTCCCAATCAGAGACAATGACGAACACCTGCCTCTGATTGAGAACCATATCAGGCCAAACATAGAACTAGACAAACTAGACATGAAACATAGAATGCCCACTCAGCTCACACCCTGACCAACCAAAACATAGAAATATACAAAGTAAACTATGGTCAGGGTGTGACACAAATGGGAAACCCAGCAGCGTTGCAGTTCTTGACACACTCAAACCGTTGCACATGGCACCTACTACCATACCTCGTTGAAAGGCACTTAAATGTTTTGTCTTGCCCATTCACCCTCTGAATGGCATAATTTTTTATTTAAACTTTAGTTAACTAGGCAAGTCAGTTAAGATCAAATTCTTATTTACAATGACGCCCTAGGAACAATGGGTTAACTGCCTTGTTCAAGGGGCAGAACGACAGATGTTTACCTTGTCAGATCAGGGATTCGATATAGCAACAGTTACTGGCCCAACACTCTAACCACTAGTTTACCTGCCGCCCCATAATGCAAACACAATTCATGTCTCAATTGTCCCGAGGATTAAAAATTATTCTGTAACCTGTCTCCTCCCCTTCATCTACAGTGATTGAAGTGGATTTAACAAGTGACATCAATAAGGGATCATAGCTTTCACCTTGATTCACCTGGTCAGTCTATGTCATGGAAAGAGTAGGTGTCCTTAATGTTTTGTATACTCAGTGTAAATCATTAATTTAAAATTACAAAAATGGATACATCAATCACAGATTTCCCCTTTGTTTGCACATTTGCAAACAGCACATTCTGTTAAATCAATAAAGGATCATAGCTTTCACCTGGATTCACCTGGTCAGTCTATGTTATGGAAAGTGCAGGTGTTCCTAATGTTTTGTACACTCAGTGTATATTCTCCTCTCTTTAAAGGTATGCTGCTTTACAGTTGTTGCCAAAAGGCACCTAAAGGACTCTCAGACCATGAGAAACAAGATTCCCTGGTCTGATGGAACCAAGATTTAATTATTTGGCCTGAATGCCAAACGTCACGTCTGGAGGAAACCTGGCACCATCCCTACGGTGAAGCAAGGTGGTGGCAGCATCATGCCGTGGGGATGTTTGTCAGCGGCAGGGACATGGAGACTATTCAGGATCGAGGGAAAGATTAACAGAGCAAAGTATAGAGAAATAATTGATGAAAACCTGCCCCAGAGTGCTCAGGACCTCAGAATGGGGTGAAGGTTCACCTTCCAACAGGACAACACAGGAGTGGTTTCGGGACAAATCTTTGAATGTTGTTGAGTGGCCCAGCCAGAACCCGGACTTGAACCTGACCGAACATCTCTGGAGAGACCTGAAAATAGCTGTGCAGTGACGCTCCCCATCCAACCTGACTGTCACGTTCAGACCTTTATTTCCTTTGTTTTGTCTTTATTTAGTATGGTCAGGGCATGAGTTGGGGTGGGCAGTCTATGTTTGTGTTTCTATGTTTTTTCTATTTCTGTGTTTGGCCTGATATGGTTCTCAATCAGAGGCAGCTGTTTATCGTTGTCCCTGATTGAGAACCATATTTAGGTAGCCTGGGTTTCACTGTTGGTTTGTGGGTGTTTGTTTCCGTGTGTGTGTTTGTCGCCACACGGTACTGTTTCGGTTTGGTTATGTCACATATTAGTTTATTGTTTTTGTATTTGATAGTGTTCAGTGCTTTTCTTATTAAAATCATCATGAACACTTACCACGCCGCATCTTGGTCCGATCCTTACTCCTCTTCAGACGAAGAGAAGGAAATCTGCCGTTACACTGACATAGCTTGAGAGGATCTGCAGAGAAGAATGGGAGAAACTCCCAGATGCAGGTATGCCAAGCTTGTAGCATCAAACCCCAAAAGACTTGAGGCTGTAATCACTGCCAAAGGTGCTTCAACAAAGTACTGAGTAAAAGGTCTGAATACTTATGTAAATGTAATATTTCATTTTTTTAAATTTTCAAATGTGCAAAAATGTCTAAAAACCTAGTTTTGCTTTGTCATTATGGGGTATTCGTGTGTAGAGTGATATGGGGAATAAACAATTGAATCAATTTTAGAATTCGGCTGTAACGTAACAAAATGTGGAAAATGTTAAGGGGTCTAAACTTTCCCGAATACAATGTATATTCTCCTCTCTTTAAGGGTATGCAGCTTTACAGTTGTTGTCCCTGTCACGCAATCAATTCCTGAATTTGAAAAAAATTGGGCCACACATTGCATTTTGTTGTTGCTGATTAATATATTTCAAATTTTTGGGGAAGTGAAACCTTGACCCTTATGCTGTGTTTTCTGACATGCCGTATATTAGAGACAGGTTCTCTTCACATCCCATCTGCTCTTTGCTGTCTTGTAGCTTTACTTTGCAGTGTCCTCAGACCTCTCGCAGAGCATCTAGGGATCTGTTCCTTATGGTCTCCTGGTTGCTGTGCTAATCACTGCCTACACTCTATAGCACTCGGCCACATTCAGGTTTCTGCCTGTCACATATCGGCTTGTTTTCCGGACAAATATACCCCTCTACAAAAAAAGCACTTTCAATGAAGATTCACCATTGAGCGTGCTTTTTACTCCAGGACTAGACTTAATCTGTGTCCAGGAAACCGACCTTATATGTTCAGAGTAACTTCATCTTGAAAACTGTGAATCTGGCGGCACCGTGATTAGCCTACTCTATGATTGATACTGTGTGTATGTATTCACCATGATCAGGTTTGGTGTCGTTAGTTTACCTCCCATGAGTAAGTGTGCCTGCGGAAAGTGACTGAGGAGAAGTAACACAACTTCTAAATATGGATTACGTCCTAGATACAATACAGCCAGGAGACCTAGATTCAGGAATCAAGATAAGATGTTGCCCCAAATACTTTTACATTCTGGATCAACACATAATATCTCATTAATAACTCATCTATTCTTGGTGACATGCTCATAAATGTGACATTGTGAATGAAAGACCCTTTATTCAACCCACCCTAACACTTTTTAAATTCTCCTATTTTCATTCACTCTCTCCTTTCTATTGACACACTGCTACGCACAGTGCTATGAAGAATTCTGACGAGCTAAACTGTTTATTGAATTGGCACAGCATGCTGTTGAAGAGCTAGCACCAGATACTACTTTATGTTGTTTATTGAATTGGCGCCAGAGACAGTTCTAGCGAGGCTGGCACCAGATACACGGTCTAAGTCCCAAATGGCTCCCTATTCCCTACATAGCCCACTTCTATTGACCGGGGCAGAAAGGGTTCTGGTTTAAAATAGTGCACTATATAGGGCAGGGATGGGCAACTTTGATGGGGGTGGGGGCCACAAAAATTGGATCTCATCATGAGGGGCCGCAGTGGCATGCGGGTCTGAGTACCCACATCCGTACCAACACATGCAGTCAGAGCCAGCCCTAGCCTTTTAAGCAAAACTTTGTTGGGGGGGAGAGAAAATATTTGTTGACAGCAGAGATCCTTTTTTAGTTTGTTGCAATTCTACTGTCACGCTAGGTGTGTGAGGAAGAATCAGGCGTAGAGAGCAGAGAGTTCCACAGGGAAAAGTGCACTTTAATATGGCACAAAAGCAAGGCCCACAACACAGGGCGCGGAAATAAACGGACCACCCAAAACACAGGGTACCAGGTCTAGAACACGAACACACCTCAATAAACGCACACACGTAACACAAGAATAATCCCGCACAAAACAAGGGCGGGTAAACGTACTTTAAATAAGGAAGCCCATCAAGCACACAAATGGACACAGGTGCAACTAATAAGACAAAACAAACAGACAACGAAAAAGGGATCGGTGGCGGCTAGTAGGCCGGTGACGACGACCACTGAGCACCGCCAGAACAAGCAGGGGAGCCAACTTTGGCGGAAATCGTGACATCTACACATTTTGCCATGGGACAGTGAGAAGATTTTGCAATATTATATTTGTTCGATATGGTTTGATCTTTTAGTGTCGGTATAATTAATTATGTGAGAAATGTCAGTGGAAACGCCTTTATGCTCAAATGTTGATATAATAACAATCATATTGAAGTGAATTTGTAGTCACGAGATGATATTGCATGTGGTCCTTCCACTACAACTCCGGATACCATGCAGTTTATTAGGCTACAGATTAAATAAATTACAGGGTGGTGAAAACGCACAGTGATGAGCTTGATGCTCCTTTCCAATAAATATCGAGGGTCTAATTCTGGTGACATGATGATCAATGCTTGACTGCCATCTGACAAATCAAAATATTGTCACTCTTATCCATCATAATCTCGTCATGTAGACTAGCCTACCCGCACAGCCTACCTGCACTGTATCTGCGAGCTGTTGGCTACAGAGTGCATGGGCCAAGACCATAGAAGGCACATTTGTTATGCAACGCAACAGTTTTTGTGACTGTAGAGTTGAAAAAGCGATGGAAACACATTGAATTTAAGATTTTTATTCAGTCCATGAAAACTTAAGCAAAAAAAAATACATTTTGTGTGCACTATGTAATCACGCACTGATTTTTATCCACAACAAATCAGTTTGGTGGAAACCCACCAACGGTGGGGAAATGAGCATACTTTCTTTATGCAGATCTTAGAATATTTGCATGAAAATCTGCAGTGGTGTAAAGTACTGAAGTAAAAATATTTTAAAGTACTACTTAAGTCGTTTTTGGGGGCATCTGTACTTTACTATTTATGTTTTTTACAACTTTTACTTTTACTTCACTACATTCCTAAAGAAAATTATGTACTTTTTACTCCATACATTTTCCCTGACACCCAAAGTTACTCGTTACATTCGAATGCTTAGCAGGACGGACAATGGTCCAATTCGCACACTTATCAAGAGAACATCCCTGGTCATCCATCCCTACTGCCTCTGATCTGGCAGACTCACTAAACACAAATGCTTTGTTTTTAAATTATGTGTGTCGGAGTGTGACGCTGGCTATCCGTAAATAAATAAAACAATACAATTGTGCCGTCTGGTTTGCTTAATATAAGGATTTTTTCATTCTTCTTACTATGACCTTTTGATATTTAAGTATATTTTAGCAACTACATTTACTTTTGATATTGAAGTATATATTTATTTAGACTTTACCTCAAGTAGTATTTTACTGGGTGACTTTCACTTTTACTTGAGTCATTTTCTACAAAGGTATCTCTACTTTTACTCAAGTATGAGAATTGACTACTTTCTCCACCACTGAAAATCTGTCACCATTTAGATGGACACCTAGCTAGTGGCTGATGTAACAAGATAAACAAATATTTTTGTTTTGGGGAATTGATCTGCTGGCCTACAAAAGGTCCAGTTGCCCATCGCTGATCTCGGGAATAGGGTGCCATTTGGGACACAGACACACTTTCTGTTATCTGGCTCTTCTATCTCTCTCACTGCATCCTGTGCACCTTTCAGTAGGCTTCAGCCAAAACTCCTCCAATGGCTTCTCTTCAATCCAACACATTGGGGATGTTTAATATTCATAAACCTTATTTTACATGCAAATTAACACGGTTTAAATAAATAAAAAATATTGCGAGAGAGCTTGGATACTGAAGTTGATGGGCCCTACTATGTACAGGATTTCAGTGTTTTGATATTCTTACGGAGCATAACATTGAACCCGTCAACTGATCCGGCATATTTTGCTGTCCATTGTGCGGAATTATATAAGGATTCAAACCTAAAACACTCTACTGGTCATCTGTAGAAGAGAAGGATAGGAAGAGGAGAGAGGGATGAGGAGAGAGAGATGGAAAGAGGAGAGAGGGGTGGGATGAGGAGAGGGGGAAGGCAGAGGAGAGAGGGATGGGAAGAGGAGAGAGGGAAGGCAAAGGAGAGAGGGATGGAAAGAGGAGAGGGATGGAAAGGGCAATGAAGGATGGGAAGGGGAGAGAGGGAGGAAAGAGGAGAGAGGGATGGGATGAGAATAGAGGGATGGGAAGAGGAAAGAGGGATGGGATGAGGAGAGAAGGATGGGATGAGGAGAGGGATGGGATGGGATGAGGAGAGAGGGATGGGAAGGGGAGAGAGGGAAGGCAGAGGAGAGAAGGATAGATGAGAAGAGAGGGATGGGGATTCAGCTAGTGCTAGCAGGCAGACTATTTGTTTTTTAACGCCCAGTGTTTCGTGGGGTGGCCTATACCTTGAACTCTCTGTTTCCTGCGCCTGACTTCACAACCACGACATCCAGATCGTTACAATTGCTATGAAGAGCTAAGTTAAACGGGTCACTCGGGTGGGAGGGGTGAGATGGGGTGGGTTTTATTTTGGGTTTATTTTCATATTGTTTTTGGTTTTACTTGTAATGGTGAATCAATAAGCACAGCATACATTTTTACTTGGTAGTAGGTCTGTGCATGTACATGAATTATCATGTGATATGCACATGCGCTGACAATGCATTTGTCATTTGTCCAATGCTGTTTATTCTGCCTATTAATTGTACCACATAATAATAATAATAATAATAATAATAATAATAATAATAATCCAAAAAGAAAGGGAGATAGGAGAAACCGTAAATGACATGTTATAGCACTCAAACATAATACACCTGTAACTCTATTGAACCACCATATTTCCAATTCCCATCAACATCACCAATGTCTCCTCTTCAGTTTTATTTTATCATTTCTATTTTATACATCACTGGAGCCGAGCTCCCTGCCATCCAGGACCTCTATATCAGGCGGTGTCAGAGGAAGGCCCGAAAAATTGCCAAAGACTTCAGCCACCAAAGCCATAGTGTTCACTCTGCTACCGTACGGCAAGCGGTACTGGGACATCAAACGGCACCGGCTCTCCAACCAACAGGCTCCGAGAGCAGCTTCTACCCCCAAGCCGCTAAATAGCCATAAGGCTGTTAAATAGTTAATGAAATGGTTACCCGGAGTATCTGCATTGACTCTATCTTGAACTGATTCTATGCATACTCCCCAGGCTATACTGTATGTAAACTCACTCACACACACACTACACTGACACTCTCACACAAAACCTACATACATTCACATACACTACATACACACACATAACACAAACACACACATACCCACCTGCACATTGATCTGGTACTGGCACTCCCTGTAAATAGCTTCATTCTTACGCATTTCATTCCTCGTGTTATTATTTTTTATTACTCTTTTTAACTGCATCGTTGTGAATCAAGCGTTTCACTGTAAAGTCTACGCTGTTGTATTTAGCTCATAACATTTGATTTGATTTGTCCCTTCCTAGTGTACAACTCAGAGAGCGACTGCTGGGTAGCAATGTTGATAAATTGTGCCATCTAGTGTCTCATTTTTCATAGCCTATCATGCCAACTCCTTGTCACTCATTGTCATGTTAAACATTTGCGTGAGCAATGGAGTTGGCAAGATCTGTGCCAGGTTATCTTTTTCACACTCACTGAGTAGCAATATTTGGCCAATGCATTTAAAAATCTCGAATGAATTCCTTGGTGTGTAATTCTTTGTTCTTACATTAAATAGTGTTTCATACATCTGAACAACGCACATAAGAATGAAACAGTGCTTAATCAACATACCTGTAACAATGAACATACTTCCAGTGCATGCCTCTGAACATCAGTGAAATGGTCCATTGGTCATGCGATGAATGATTTCACAGATAAGTGGTGGCCCAGTGGCCCCATACAGTGCCTTGGAAAAGTATTTATCCCCCTTGGCGTTTTTCCTATTTTGTTGCATTACAACCTGTAATTTAAATGGATTTTTATTTGGATTTCATATAATGGACATACACAAAATAGTCCAAATTGGTGAACTGAAAAAAATTACTGAAATGTAAACTGAAAATTGGTGCGTGCATAAATAAATCTGGTGCAACCAATTACCTTCAGAAGTCACATAATTAGTTAAATTCCACCTCTGTGCAATCTAAGTGTCACATGATCTCAGTATATATACACATAGGCCCCAGAGTCTGCAACACCATTAAGCAAGGGGGCACCACCAAGCAAGTGTCACCATGAAGACGAAGGAGCTCTCCAAACAGGTCAGGGACAAAGTTGTGGAGAAGTACAGATCAGGGTTGGGTTATAAAAAAATATCCAAAACTTGAACCTCCCACAGAGCACCATTAAATCCATTATTAAAAACATGGAAAGAATATAGTACCACAACAAACCTGCCAAGAGAGGGCCGCCCACCAAAACTCACAGACCAGGCAAGGAGGGCATTAATCAGAGAGGCAACAAGGAGACCAAAGATAACCCTGAAGGAGCTGCAAAGCTCCACAAGGGAGATTGGAGTATCTGTCCATAGGACCACTTTAAGCCGTGCACTCCACAGAACTGGGCTTTATGGAAGAGTGGCCAGAAAAAAAGCCATTGCTTAAAGAAAAAAATAAGCAATCATGTTTGGTGTTCGCCTAAAGGCATGTGGGAGACTCCCCAAACATATGGAAGAAGGTACTCTGGTCAGATGAGACTAAAATTGAGCTTTTTGGCCATCATGGAAAACACTATGTCTAGCATAAACCCGACACCTCTCATCCCACCATCGGTAGTGAGTGTTGCAACCGAGGACAGATGATTTTTTTGCGCTACACGCCGCAGCACTCGACGATCCAGTTCTGTGAGCTTGGTCGCAAATGGGTCTTCCAAATGGACAATGGCCCCAAGCATACCTCCAAAGGTTTGGCAAAATGGCTTAAAGGACAACAAAGTCAAGGTATTGGAGTGGCCATCACAAAGCCCTGACCTCAATCCTATAGAAAACTTGTGGGCAGAACTGAAAAGGCGTGTGCGAGCAAGGAGGCTCGCAAACCTGACTCAGTTACACCAGCTCTGTCAGGAGGAATGGGCCAAAATTCACCCAACTTATTGTGGGAAGCTTATGGAAGGCTACCTGAAACGTTTGACCTAAGTTAAACAATTTAAAGGCAATGCTACCAAATAATAGAGTGTGTGTAAACTTCTGACCCACTGGGAATGTGATGAAAGAAACAAAAGCTGAAATAAATCCTACTCTACTATTATTCTGACATTTCACATTCTTAAAACAAAGTGGTTGTCAGAGTCGTGTGTATAGGTGGCAGGGAAGTCAGGCGCAGGAGAATCAAACTGTGTGTAATGGAGTTATTTAATAACGATAAACAAAACACTCCAAACACTAAATGTAAACAATAAACAAAATGGGTATGAGGACCCTTCATGCCACAAAACAAAAAACACAAAACTGAATAACAAACAATCTCTGACAAAGACATGAGGGGAAACAGAAGGTTAAATACACAACAGGTAATGAATGGGATTGAAACCAGGTGTGTAGGAAGACAAGACAAAACCAATGGAAAATGAAAAATTGATCAATAATGGCTAGAAGACCGGTGAAGTCGACCACCAAGCACCGCCCGAACAAGGAGGCAGAAGTCGTGACAGTGGTGATCCTAACTGACCTAAGACAGGGAATTTTTACTAGGATGAAATGTCAGCAATTGTGAAAAACTGAGTTTAAATGTATTTGGCTAAGGTGTATGTAAACTTCCGACTTCAACTGTATTCAACTGTATTCAACTGAAAATTAAACAACTGCTTTCTGCAGACAAATTTGGATATATGCGCCCTCCTTTGTGAGCTAATGCTGATGACTGGTTATTGGTCAACAATCAAGGCTCACAACGTTTTGGTTCTGAAGCACAAATGTAATGTTTTTTTGACAATCATGGCATAAATCCGTAGACCTATGTTAGAACCAGATCAAATTGGCAAAGGTAAAATTCTAAAATACAAATGTTATGTACAGTACCAGTCAAAAGTTTGGACACACCGATTCATTCAAGGGTTTTTCTTTATTTTTACCATTTTATACATTGTAGAATAATAGTGAAGACATCAATACTATGAAATAACACATATGGAATCATGTAGTAACCAAAAAAGTGTTAAACAAATCAAAATAGATTTTAGATTTTAGTTTCTTCAAAGTATTAACCCTTTGCCTTGATGGCAGCTATGCACACTCTTGGCATTCTCTAAACCAGCTTCACCTGGAATGCTTTTCCAACAGTCTTGAAGGAGTTCCCACATTTGCAGCTTTTCCTTCACTTTGCGGTCCAACTCATCCCAAACCATCTAAATTGGGTTGAGGTCGGCTGATATGGAGGCCAGGTCATCTGATGCAGCACTCCATCTTGGTCAAATAGCAAATTGAAAATCAAATGATAGTCCCACTAAGCGTAAAACAGATGGGATGGCGTATCGCTGCTGAATACTGTGGTAACCATGCTGGTTAAGTGTGCCTTGAATTCTAAATAAATCACTGACAGTGTCACCAACAAAGCACCCCCACACCATCATACCTCCTCGTCCATGCTTCATGGTAGGAACCACACATACGGAGATCATCCGTTCACCTACTCTACGTCTCACAAAGACACGGCAGTTGGAACCAAAAATCTCAAATTTGGACTCATCAGACCAAAGGACCGATTTTCACTGGTCTAATGTCAATTGCTCATGTTTCTTGACCAAATCAAATCAAATCAAATTTGTCACATACACATGGTTAACAGATGTTAATGCGAGTGTAGCGAAATGCTTGTGCTTCTAGTTCAGACAATGCAGTAATAACCAACGAGTAATCTAACCTAACAATTCCACAACTACTACCTTATACCCACAAGTGTAAAGGGATAAAGAATATGTACATAAAGATATATGAATGAGTGATGGTACAGAACGGCATAGGCAAGATGCAGTAGATGGTATCGAGTACAGTATATACATATGAGATGAGTAATGTAGGGTATGTAAACACTATATTAAGTGGCATTGTTTAAAGTGGCTAGTGATACATTTTTTTTTACATCAATTCCGTTATTAAAGTGGCTGGAGTTGAGTCAGTATGTTGGCAGCAGCAACTCAATGTTAGTGGTGGCTGTTTAACAGTCTGATGGCCTTGAGATAGAAGCTGTTTTTCAGTCTCTCGGTCCCTGCTTTGATGCACCTGTACTGACCTCGCCTTCTGGATGATAGCGGGGTGAACAGGCAGTGGCTCGGGTGGTTGTTGTCCTTGATGATCTTTATGGCCTTCCTGTGACATCGGGGGGTGTAGGTGTCCTGGAGGGCAGGTAGTTTGCCCCCGGTGATGCGTTGTGCAGACCTCACTACCCTCTGGAGAGCCTTACGGTTGTGGGCAGAGCAGTTGCCGTACCAGGTGGTGATACAGCCCGACAGGATGCTCTCGATTGTGCATCTGTAGAAGTTTGTGAGTGCCTTTGGTGACAAGCCAAATTTCTTCAGCCTCCTGAGGTTGAAGAGACGCTGCTGCGCCTTCTTCACAATGCTGTCTGTGTTGATGGACCAATTCAGTTTGTCGGTGATGTGTACGCCGAGGAACTTAAAACTTACTACCCTCTCCACTACTGTCCCGTCGATGTGAATAGGGGGGTGCTCCCTCTGCTGTTTCCTGAAGTCCACGATAATCTCCTTTGTTTTGTTGACGTTGAGTGTGAGGTTATTTTCCTGACACCACACTCCGAGGGCCCTCACCTCATCCCTGTAGGCCGTCTCGTCATTGTTGGTAATCAAGCCTACCACTGTAGCCTACCACTTGATGATTGAGTTGGAGGCGTGCATGGCCACGCAGTCGTGGGTGAACAGGGAGTACAGGAGAGGGCTCAGAACGCACCTTTGTGGAGCCCCAGTGTTGAGGATCAGCGGGGTGGAGATGTTGTTACCCTTACCACCTGAGGGCGGCCCGTCAGGAAGTCCAGTACTCGGTTCAGGGCGGGGTCGAGACCCAGGGTCTCAAGCTTGATGACGAGTTTGGAGGGTACTATGGTGTTAAATGCTGAGCTGTAGTCGATGAACAGCATTCTCACATAGGTATTCCTCTTGTCCAGATGGGTTAGGGCAGTGTGCAGTGTGGTGCGATTGCCTCGTCTGTGGACCTATTGGGGCGGTAAGCAAATTGGAGTGGGTCTAGGGTGTCAGGTAGGGTGGAGGTGATATGTCTCTCAAAGCACTTCATGATGATGGAAGTGAGTGCTACGGGGCGGTAGTAATTTAGCTCAGTTACCTTAGCTTTCTTGGGAACAGGAACAATGGTGGCCCTCTTGAAGCATGTGGGGACAGCAGACTGGGATAAGGATTGATTGAATATGTCCGTAAAAACACCAGCCAGCTGGTCTGCACATCCTCTGAGGATGCGGCTGGGGATGGGCCTGCAGCCTTGCGAGGGTTAACACGTTTAAATGTTGTACTCACGTCAGCTGCAGTGAAGGAGTCAGCAGGTTTTGGTAGCGGGCCGTGTCAGTGGCACTGTATTGTCCCCAAAGCGAGCAAAGAAGTTGTTTAGTCTATCTGGGAGCAAGACATCCTGGTCCGCGACGGGGCTGGTTTTCTTTTTGTAATCCGTGATTGACTGTAGACCCTGCCACATACCTCTTGTGTCTGAGCCGTTGAATCGTCTCTATACTGACGCTTAGCTTGTTTGATTGCCTTGTGGAGGGAATACCTACACTGTTTGTATTCGGTCATGATTCCGGTCACCTTGCCCTGGTTAAAAGCAGTGGTTCGCGCTTTCAGTTTCGCGTGAATGCTGCCATCAATCCACGGTTTCCACGGCTATGGCGATAGCTTGTACATGTTTGCCCCTGTGGAGTCATTACATATGCTGGACACTGTGTACCATCGGGTGTTGAGGTTTGTTAAAAACTCCAAAGCTCACCCCTTACGGAGCGAGGTAAAAAAGCGTTCTCATACTCCACCTCTTACAATTTAAACTTCTTCCACTAACATCAAACCCCTTCTGGACAGCTGAAACAAGTGAGGAAAAATGACCCTTTCTAATTATTATTATTATCATTTGTATGAATAGACCAGGCGCTAGCTGGGATGCTGTCGTTCTGGGCCCTCCAAGCAGTGGTGTTGTAGATGGCCTCTCCATTGACCCCCAGCCACTGACTCATCTGCTTCAGATAGGTCCGATGTTCATCTCTCCACAGGACACTGTCTCCACCAACGTCTGAATCACACAGGCCCCAAGTATGCATTCATAAAGCCTTTATTACAGCTATATGAAATATAATAATATCTTCCATAGGCAGGCATGCAGCTGAATCTGCATTGTTAAATTTAGTTGCGTAGTTTAATTGTGTGGGGCTGGAAAAGTAACCAAATTTCAGTCTACCCGATATCAAATACATTCCTATTAGCTTCATACATGTCCTACTGTTGTGTACAATTATTAGTCTAGGAGAGAAGAATGAAGCCAAACAAGTCATGCTGTAGAGTTGAGCATTTAGGTTACCCAAAAAATAGTGGTCAAGTGTTATATAAGAAACATACAGGATCAGCAGCATTTCAAAAACAAGTTAAAATACTTTAGACTGAGTGCACTTTACAGTTAAATTATGCTGTTTATGAGTCATACTAAATCATATGCAAACAGGATTATGACCGATTCAGCTACAAAAAGTTTGTTATGGTAGTGCAATAACCTTCGTGACCTAAATGATTTAAGTCTCCTGTTTACCATAAAATAAAGTGCTTTTTCAGTTCCATTTAAAAGTGACCGCCACAAGCTGCTCGATAGTGTAGTCTTTAAGCTGGGCGTTTCTCCTGTAACCCCAGGAACCTTTGTCTATTGAAAAGCAGGTGTCCGGATCATCGCAGGTGTAGATCATTGGTCACCACAGTCTCTCGCACTGGGCTATTCCAATTTCTGTACCAGTGTTGTTAATGCAAATGCTGAAGCATGTGATGTTTACACTGTTGGTGCATACATCATTCTCCATAGCATTAACTGACACATTAAATAGACCTATAACTGCAAAAAGAGATTGGTGTAGATTTTTAGACATTTATGGACAGTTTCCCTGGACACAGATTAAAACTAGTCCTAGACTAAAAAGCATGTTGAATGGACAATCTTCATTGAAAGTGCGTTATAGTCCAGGACTAGGCTTAATCTGTGTCCTAGCCCATAAAGTCCCTACCTCTCATTGTAAAGCAGAGAACGCGTATAGTATGTTATTTCCCTAAACATGTTACATCATATTTTATCGCTCTGACTGGTCCCACTTTTGTTTGTGGATATGCTCTGTTGGAGGTCGACTGACAGAAAGCTCAACTACTATCAAAATAAATGTGCATCTGACTGGAAGTGTGCAGAGACTTTTCTGCTTTCTCCAGTTTTGCATTTTGCCTTCATCACCTTCACTTATAGGTTTTGAGAGTGTGGTAGATTCTGTCTATTATCTCTATGACTGTACCTCTCGTTGTATAGCCAAGCCAGGAATGCGGTGCTGTTCCAGTATTTATCAGGAGCATCACCGTCTCCATTGGACCACAGCAGCTCCAGCTTGTACTTGTTGATGATCTCATAGAGCTCGGGCAGCGTCTTAGTGGTGGGGAATAGGTTGGTAGTGTACAGGTTGGCAGCGTCCTGCTCGTAAAGCAGATTCAACCACTCAAACAGAGAGTGGTACAGTCCCAGAGTGCTCCAGACACTTCTCCAACTAGGTCCTGTTAGGAGCCAAGTCCACTGCGTTGCAGTTCCAGGAGTTCTCCGAACCCCACAGAGTGAAGCCTGCAGATAGAACAATAACAATAAACCACAAATGCATTTTTATAGGCCTAATCCAGTGGAATCATAGAAATTATTATTTTATTCAATGGAAGGGTACACCTTATTAGTGGAGCATGCATTGCGCGCACACACACACACGCACACACGCACACACACACACACACACACACACACACACACACACACACACACACACACACACACACAAAAGCATGTGGACCCCTTCAAATTAGTGGATTTGGCTATTTCAGAGACAACCGTTGCTGACCGGTGTATAAAATTGAGGACACTGCCATGCAATCGCCATAGAAAAACATTGGCAGTGTCACACCCTGACCAGTTTCACCTGTCCTCGTTATTGTCTCCACCCCCTCCAGGTGTCGCTTGTTTTCCCCAGTGTATTGATCCCTGTGTTTCCTGTCTCTCTGTGCCAGTTCGTCTTGTATGTTTCCAAGTCAACCAGCGGTTTTATCGTTCGCCTGCTTTTTGCTTTCTCCTTTTTGTAGTCCTCCCGGTTTTGACCCTTGCCTGTTTCTGAACTTTCTACCTGCCTGCCTGACCATTCTGCCTGCCTTGACCACGAGCCTGTCTGCCACTCTGTGCCTCCTGGACTCTGATCTGGTTTTGACCTTTGGTTTTGACCATTACTGTACCACGTCTGTGTGTGGAACCACCAAAGCTCTTCCTAGAGCTGGCCGCCCAGCCAAACTGAGCAATCGGGGGGGAAGGGCCTTGGTTAAGCATGTGACCAAGAACCCAATGGTCCCTCTGACAGAGCTCCAGAGTTCCTCTGTGGAGATGCGAGAACCTTCCAGAAGGACAACCATCTCTGCAGCACTCCACCAATCAGGTTTTTATGGTAGAGTGGCCAAACAGAACCCACTCCTCAGTAAAAGGCACATGACAGCCCGCTTGGAGTTTGCCAAAAGGCACCTAAAGGAATCTCAGTCCAGGAGAAAAAAAGATTCTCTGGTCTGATGAAACCAAGATTGAACTCTTTGGCCTGAATGCCAAGCTTCAAGTCTGGAGGAAAGCTGGCACCATCCCTATGGTGAACCATGGTGGTGGCAGCATCATGCTGTGGGGATGTTTTTCAGCAGCAGGGACTGGGAGAATATTCAGGATAGAGAGAATGATGAACAGAGCAAAGTACAGAGAGATACTTGTTGAAAACCTGCACCAGAGCACTCAGGACCTCAGACTGGGGCGAAGGTTCACCTTCCAACAGGACAACAACCCTACAATCTAGACAACGCACAATCCCCCCACAATCTAGACAACGCAGGAGTAGCTTTGGGACGAGTCTCTGAATGTCCTTGAGTGGCCCAGCCAGAGCCCAGACTTGAATCCAATCAAACATCTCTGAAGAGACCTGAAAATATCTGTGCTGCAACGCTTCCCATCCAACCTGGCAGAGCTTGAAAGGATCTGCAGAGGAGTATGGGAGAAAATTCCCAAATACAGGTGTGCCAAGCTTGTAGCGTCATACCCAAGAAGACTGGAGGCTGTAATTGCTGCCAAAGGGTCAAGTCAAAATATATGTAATGTTGTCACGTGTGCTCCCTCTTCAGCCTCTAGGTCACCAGGCTGCTCGTTATGGCGCACACCTGTCTCCATTGTTACGCGCACCTGCGCGTCATCAGACTCACTTGGACTTCATCACTTCTCTGATTACCTTCCCTATATAAGTCACTCTCTTTGGTTCCTTTCCCAAGGCGTTGTTGTTTCTATTCCTGTGTCATGTCTGTGCATTGTTCGTGTTTCTTATTTTGTATTATGCTGTAGTCATTTATTAATGCACTCATTCCCTGTACTTGCTTCCCGACTCCCAGTGCACATCGTTATACACGTGCCGAATACAACAGGTGTAGACCTTACCGTGAAATGCTTACTTACAAGCCTTTAATCATCAATGTTGTTTTAATATTTACTAAATAAACTTAAGTAAAAAATAAAAGAGCAAAAATAAAAGAACAATAACGAGGCTATACACATTCTTCAACAAAGTACTGAGTAAAGGGTCTGAACATTTTTATTTATTTTTTTACCCATTTTTCTCCCCAATTGGTAGTTATAGTCGTGCCATCGCTGCAACTCCTGTACGAACTTGGGAGAGGCGAAGGTTGAGAGCCATATGTCCTCTGAATCATGACCCTGCCAAGCCGCACTGCTTCTTGACACTGCTGACTTAACCCGGAAGCCAGCTGTACCAATGTTTCGGGGGAAACACCATCCAACTGGCGACCGTGTCAGCGTGCATGCGCCTGACCCTCCACAGAAGTCACTAGAGCGCGATGGGACAAGGATATCCCGGCTGGCCAATCCCTCCCCTAACCCGGACAATGCTGGGCCAATTGCTCACATCGGCTACGGAGAGCGTGATCACACAGTAGTTCTGAACAGCTGGTGCTCTCATGCATGCTTCAGCGTTGCTTGCTTCAAAGTGAGCATGAAAGGCATTTAACTCGTTTGGTAGGGTTGCGTCACAGGGCAGCTCGCGGCTGGGTTTCCCTTTGTAGGCCGTAATAGTTTGCAAGCCCTGCCACGTCCAACGAGCATCTGAGCCGTTGTAGTAGGATTTAATCTTAGTCTTGTATTGACGCTATGCCTGTTTGATGGTTCGTCTGAGGGCATAGTGAGATTTCTTATAATAGTCCGGATTACTGTTCCGCTCCTTGAAAGGGACACCTCTAGCCTTTAGCTTGGTGCGGATGTTACCTGTAATCCATGGGTTGTGGTTGGGATATGTTCAGTTGAAGTCGGAAGTTTACATACACTTAGGTTGGAGTCATTAAAACTTGTTTTTCAACTACTCCACAAATGTCTTGTTAATAACAAACTATAGTTTTGGCAAGTCGGTTAGGACATCCACTTTTTGCATGACACAAGTAATTTTTCCAACAATTGTTTACAGACATATTATTTCCCTTATAATTCACTGTATCACAATTCCAGTGGGTCAGAAATTTACATACACTAAATTGACTGTGCCTTTAAACAGCTTAGAAAATTCCAGAAAATGATGTCATGGCTTTAGAAGCTTCTGATAGACTATTTGACATAATTTGAGTCTATTGGAGGTGTACCTGTGGATGTATTTCAAGGCCTACCTTCAAACTCAATGCCTCTTTGTTGCCCTCAACCGTAAGGCTCTCCAGAGGGTAGTGAGGTCTGCACAACGCATCACCGGGGGCAAACTACCTGCCCTCCAGGACACCTACACCACCCGATGTCACAGGAAGGCCATAAAGATCATCAAGGACATCAACCACCCGAGCCACTGCCTGTTCACCCCGCTATCATCCAGAAGGCGAGGTCAGTACAGGTGCATCAAAGCTGGGACCGAGAGACTGAAAAACAGCTTCTATCTCAAGGCCATCAGACTGTTAAACAGCCACCACTAACATTGAGTGGCTGCTGCCAACACACTGACACAGACTCAACTCCAGCCACTTTAATAATGAGAATTGTTTGGAAATGATGTAAATATATCACTAGCCACTTTAAACAATGCTACCTTATATAATGTTACTCACCCTACATTATTCATCTCATATGCATACGTATATACTGTACTCTATACCATCGACTGTATCCTTATGTAATACATGTATCACTAGCCACTTTAACTATGCCACTTTGTTTACATACTCATCTCATATGTATATACTGTACTCGATACCATCTACTGTATCTTGCCTATGCTGCTCTGTACCATCACTCATTCATATATCCTTATGTACATATTCTTTATCCCCTTACACTGTGTACAAGACAGTAGTTTTGGAATTGTTAGTTAGATTACTCGTTGGTTATTACTGCATTGTCGGAACTAGAAGCACAAGCTGCTAACCATGTGTATGTGACAAATAAAATTTGATTTGATTTGAAAATAAATCACCCAAGACCTCAGACAAAAATGTGTAAACCTCCACAAGTCTGGTTCATCCTTGGGAACAATTTCCAAATGGCTGAAGGTACCACGTTCATCTGTACAAACAATAGTACGCAAGTATAAACACCATGGGACCACGCAGCCGTCATACCGCTCAGGAAGGAGACGCATTCTGTCTTCTAGAGATGAACGTACTTTGGTGCGAAAAGTGCAAATCAATCCTAGAACAACTCCAGAGGGCCTTGTGAAGATGCTGGAGGAAACAGGTAATATCCACAGTAAAATGACTCCTATATCGACATAACCTGAAAGGCAACTCAGCAAGGATGAAGCCACTGCTTCAAAATCGCCATAAAAAGCCAGACTACGATTTGCAACTGCACATGGGGATAAAGATTGTACTTTTTGGAGAAATGTAATCTGGTCTGATGAAACAAAAATCTAACTGTTTGGCCATAATGACCATCGTTATGTTTGGAGGAAAAAGGGGGAGGCTTGCAAGCCGAAGAATACCATCCCAACCGTGAAGCACGGGGTGGCAGCATCATGTTGTGGGGGTGCTTTGCTGCAGGAGGGACACAAAATAGATGGCATCATGAGGGAGGAAAATGATGTGGCTATATTGAAGCAACATCTCAAGACATCAGTCAGGAAGTTAAAGCTTGATCGCAAATGAGTCTTCCAAATGGACAATGGCCCCATGCATACTTCCAAAGTTGTGTCAAAACGGTTTAAGTACAACAAAGTCAAGGTATTGGAGTGGCCACAAAGCCCTGACCTCAATCCTATAGAAAATGTGTGGGCAGAACTGAAACAGCGGGTGCGAGCAAGGAGGCCAACAAACCTGACACAATAATATAATCTCTGTCAGGAGAACTGGGCCAAAATGCACAAAATTTATTGTGGGAAGCTTGTGGAATGCTACCCCAAATTCTTGACCCAAGTTAAACCATTTAAAGGCAACGCTACCAAATACTAATTGAGTGTATGTAAACTTCTGACCCACTGGGAATGTGATGAAAGAAATAAAAGCTGAAGTAAATCATTCTCTCTACTATTGTTCTGACATTTCACATTCATAAAATAAAGTGGTGATCCTAACTGACCGAAGACAGGGAATTCTTACTTGGATTAAATGTCAGGAATTGTGAAAAACTGAGTTTAAATGTATTTGGCTAAGGTGTATGTAAACTTCCAACTTCAACTGGACATCGTCTTTGTGGGGACACCGTCGTCCATGCACTAATTGATGAAGCCGGTGACTGAGGTGGTATACTTCTCAATGCCATTGGATGTATCCCGGAACACATTCCAGTCTGTGCTATCAAAACCGCCCTGTAGCGTAGCATCTGCATCATCTGGCCACTTCCGTATTGAGCGAGTTACTGGTACTTCCTGCTTCAGTGTTTGCTTGTATAAGCAGAAACCAGGATAGATTTATGGTCAGATTTGCCAAATGGAGGGCGAGCGAAAGCTTTGTATGAGTCTCTGTGTGTGGAGTAAAGGTGGTCTAGAGTTCGGTTGCACATGTGTTGTATATGTAAACTCAGCAAAAACCGAAACATCCTCTCACTGTCAACTGCGTTTATTTTCTGCAAACTTAGCATGTGTAAATATTTGTATGAACATAACAAGATTCAACAAAAAGAGACATAAACTGAACAAGTTCCTGATGTAACTCGGGCAGTTGTTGTTGCCATCATGTACCTGTCCGACAGGTGTGATGTTTGGATGTACCGATCCTGTGCAGCCGTTGTTACACGTGGTCTGCCACTGCGAGGACGATCAGCAGTCTGTCCTGTCTCCCTGTAGTGCTGTCTTAGGCGTCTCGCAGTACGGACATTCACGCAGATGAGCAGAGACCCTGGGCATCTTTCTTTTGGTGTTTTTCATAGTCAGTAGAAAGGCCTCTTTAGTGTCCTAAGTTTTCATAATTGTGACCTAAATTGCCTACCGTTTGCAAGCTATTAGTGTCTTAACGACCGTTCCACAGGTACATGTTCATTAATTGTTTATGGTTCATTGAACAAGTATGGGAAACAGTGTTTAAATCCTTTATAATGAAGATCTGTGAATTTATTTGGATTTTTACTAATTATCTTTGAAAGACAGGGTCCTGAAAAAGGGATGTTTATTTTTTTGTTTGTATATATAACGTTTTTTTATCAAAGTTGCCCGGATGTCACGTGTTCTACTTATATCAGTACACTCCTAACAACATAACCATTACGGAACTTCCATTCGATCAAATAAACCTCACATACAACAAATAAGCCATTACATGTTTTTGTTGACCAAATTCGACACTTCTGTTGACCTCCACACAAAAACTCCTCGCTTGGTGAGTGGGAAAAAAACGAAACTCCGCCACCTGCCGGAGAAAACATATTATTGGTCCAGTTGTCCATGTAGCTTCGCCTCTATTTTCAATGAGTGCTAGCTTTGTAGCTTTGTGACTTTGTCAAGTAAACTCGCTGGATAGGAACATTTATGTATAGTGCATACTGTTATTATCTTATTCAATGATTCATCATTTGTTTAACAACAGTTTCCAAAAATAAAGATTGAACGTCAATTATATGTTTACATACTGTATCCAATGTGTACATCCGGCGTGTTGCTGCCTCTACCGCGCAGACTCGTCTCTGTGTTTCCGTGTTAGCTAGGCTGGCTAACAGTAGCCTAGCTAGCTGGCTGCCGTCAGCGGAGCTTTACAATCGACTCCGACTGGATACATGCAATATCGATGGATACAAATAGATTTTCGACAATAATTCATTAATGTGCATATGCTTAAACTGTGTGCACGTGAATTGTACTGTTGAGAGTGCAGTAACAACACAATCCGTAACATGCGAGCGAGATTAAGAACAAGATATTAGCCAAGTTTGCGTCTTTAACTAACATCTAGCTAGGAAGTGCACTATCCAATTTATGGTGGCTTTGTTGATCCATTTAGTGTGTTTCGTCCTCGTCTGTATTGAGGGAAAATGAAGAAGTTCAATATTAGAAAAGTGCTGGACGGCTTGGCTGCTTCTTCATTTTCCTCTGCATCTCCACAACCGGGAACTAGTCAAAACGATGTGATCCAAGAGACACTACAGTCGGAGCATTTTCAGCTCTGCAAGGTGGGCTAATAACTAGCTAGCTGTTTTTGCTGGGAATCATTGAAGTTTACCAGCGAGCGAGTTAGCAGGAGCTGTGTTGACACATTGACAGCGCGTGATTTTTAAATCATTAGTATCTTACGTTATTTGTGTCTATGCTGACATTGCATTGATGCGGTTCTTGTAACTAGCTAGTATAGGGGGTTGCCAGCTATATAATTATAGAATTGCTAGTTGTCAAAATAATCAACTGACTGCCTCTCACAGTCCCAATGTCTGGCATTGGCCAAAGCATCAACCCACCAGCTAACTAACGTTAACAAGCAAGGTTATGTCATCTGTCTTTAATGTCCTCAAACAACCAGCCATAAATTACATCTGAATAATCCTCTGGATTATGTCATTAAGTAGCGGACTAAACTGCACTCAAGGAATTTTCTGAGTTAATTTCAGTGGAGTTTAGCCTGCTATAATTAAAGTGATAATGTCATCCAGTGTTGTTGGCTAGCTAGCAAGCTACAGCAGCTATCCAATGATCTGACTGTGACAGGGAACAAACACCTGGCTTGTCAAACGGGATAGCTACTTTCCTAGAAATATTTAGCTTTTTTCTTCTGTGGGAAAGAGAGACTCGTCTAGATGTGGATTTAAACTGATCATACATCTTTTGTATTTAGACGAAAACAATTGCCTCTGAAATGTCACACAGTTTCCTGGATACAACAAAACATGAGATAACATAACAGTACTTGATTAAATGTCTGTAAATTGTTTATCTGGAGGTGATCTAACAGCTAATGCAGAATGTGTTCTTTGGCTCCTTCAGACTGTGCGCCATGGCTTCCCTTACCAACCCTCCTCCATGGCCTTTGACCCTGTGCAGAAGATTCTGGCTGTCGGGACTCAGAGCGGAGCTGTGAGACTGTATCTTTTTTTGTCTTTAAATAGGGAACTCAACAAACAGTATTAGCAATCCCAGTGCAATTAGACCTATCTCTGACATTATTCATTTATGGCCAGTTTCCCAGACAGGGTTAAGCCTTGTCCAGGATTAAAAAGCATGCTCAATGGAGATTCTCTGTTCATAGTTATATGGGACCTTATATTGGCTTCAGTGTAAGATCCTCAAGTTCAATACATTAGGAAATTGTGGTTATAGAGGATTACCCAGTAGTAGCACATGTTTCTCTGAGCAGCAGAGTCAGGTTCACTATATAGGGAATAGGATGCCGTTTTGGACGCACCCTCAGACTCATTAGTAATATCTCTACCATGACATGATGAGCTGTTCAGCTCTGCTCTGCTGCCATATCCTGGGGAGCCAACCTGGCCCAAGCTCCTCCACTGTGCTGCCTGGTGTATGCCGGCCCAGTTCCACCTCATGGCCTAGGCTATGTGCTTTGAACATCTGGTCCTGCTGTGCATGTCTGTCAGACCGTGTGAGAGCGCACACAGCCAAGCTGCTGGCTACATGCTGCAGTCCCAGGCAGGGTCCCGGTCCTCATTGGTGAAACATAAGCCTGGAGAATAAAATAGCTGTTGGATTTGTACAACTCCCTAAAGGCTCAGTCAGTTAAGCTTGGCTTGGGTAAACGTGTTGCTTTGAAGGTCATTCAATGGCATGGCACCAGTTTATATTGTTCTCAGACAGTCTTTTTTTGGCATCATGTCATGCTCTAGTTTAGAAAATGTTCGCTTTGCACAACGCAAAGTAACACAGTCTACTGTATGTCATCAGGAGCATCTCATTGCTCCTTGGGTAGGTCGTTATTGTAAAAGATAATGTGTTCTCAATGACCTTAACTGATTTAAACAAAGCCAATATATGAGCAGCCATTTACCATATGTTTGTTATTTATAGGGATGGGTTGCTCTATTCCTTTGTCAGTCCCAGTCTGTATCCTAGGACCATTGTTTGGTTATAATCCACCTCCTAAAGAACATAAACACACACTCCTCCATGTTTTAGTGGTCTAAAATGGTCTACATTTGATAGATCTATCTATACTACCACAGTGTTTTCCTCTATATTTCATGGACATTTCCACTACTTATCTAATAGCTTTATTTCTATGACTCTTGGAGACAGGTAGCCTAGAGGTTAGAGTGTTGGGCCAGCAACCGAAAGGTTGCGGTTGTCAATACCCAAACCGACAAGGTGAAAAATCTGTCGACGTGTCCTTGAGCAAGACACTTCACCCTAATTTGCTCCAGGGGAACCTTTACTACTGTGTGTGTATATGTGTATGTATGACACTTGCAGTAGTAGTCTAATTAAGAAATAAGGCCCAAGGTGGTGTGGTACAGTGCATTCAGAAAGTATTCAGACGCCCTGGACTTTTTCCACATTTTGTTACGTTAGCCGTATACTAAAATAGTTTCCCCCCCTTCAATCTACACACAGTACCCCATAATGACAAAGCAAAAACAGGTTTAGCCATTTTTTGCTAATGTATTACAAATAAAAAATAATAACATTTACATAAGTATTCAGACCCTTTACTCAGTACTTTGTTGAAACACCTTTGCCAGCGATTACAGCCTCGAGTCTTCTTGGATATGACGCTACAATCTTGGCACACCTGTATTTGGGGAGTTTCTCCCATTCTTATCTGCAGATCCTCTCAAGCTCTGCCAGGTTGGATGGGAAGCTTCGCTGCACAGCTATTTACAGGTCTCTCCAGAGATGTTTGATCGGGTTCAAGTCCGGGCTACTCAAGGACATTCAGAGACTCGTCCCAAGCCACTCTTGCGTTGTCTTGACTGTGTGCTTAGGGTTGTTGTCCTGTTGGAAGGTGAACCTTCACCCCAGTCTGAGGTCCTGAGCGCTGGTGCAGGTTTTCATCAAGTATCTCCTCTATTTTGCTCCATTCATCTTTCCCTCTGTTCTGAATCCTCTCCCAGTCCCTGCTGCTGAAAAACATTCCCACAGCATGATGCTGCCACCACCATGCTTCACCGTAGGGATGGTGCCAGGTTTCCTCCAGATGTGATACCTGGCATTCAGGCCAAAGAGTTCAATATTTTTTTCTCCTGGTCTGAGAGTCCTTTAGGTGCCATTTGGCAAACTCCAAGTGGGCTTTCATATGCCATTTACTGAGGTGTAGGTTCTGTCTGGCCACTCTACCATACAGGCCTGATTGGTGAAGTGCTGCAGAGATGGCTGTCCTTCTGGAAGGTTCTCCCGTCTCCACAGAGGATCTCTGGAGCTCTGTCAGAGTGACCATCGGGTTCTTGGTCACCTGCCTGACCAAGGCCCTTCACCCCCGATTGTTCAGTTTGGCCGGCCGGCCAGCCAGCTCTAGGAAGAGTCTTGGTGGTTCTAAGCTTCTTCAATTTAAGACTGATGGAGGCCACTGTGTTCTTTGGGACCTTCAATGCTGCAGACATTTTTTAGTCCCCGTCCCCAGATCTGTGCCTCGACACAATCCTGTCTCGGACCTCTACGGACAATTCCTTCCACCTCCTGGCTTGGATTTTTCTCTGAAGTGCACTGTCAATTGTGGGACCTTATATCGACAGGTGTGTGCCTTTCCAAATCATGTCCAATCAATTGAATTTACCACAGGTGGACTCCAATCAAGTTGTAGAAACATCTCAAAGATTATCAATGGAAACAGGATGCACCTGATCTAAATTTTAAATCTCATAAGAAAGGGTCTGATGCTTATTTAAATAAGGTATTTCTGTTTTATTTTTTTATACATTTTCAAGAAAAATCTAAACCTGTTTTCACTTTGTCACTATGGGTTATTGTGTGTACATTGATGAGGAAAATGTTGTATTTAATAAATTATTATAAGGCTTGTAACGTAACAAGATGTGGAAAAAGTCAAGGGGTCTGAATACTTTACGAATGCACTGTATATGGCCAATATACCACGGCCAAGAGCTGTTCTTGTGCACGCTGTTGCGGCGTGATATAATGGCCATATATCAAAAACTTGTGAGGTGCCTTATTGCTATTATAAACTGGTTACCAACCTAAATGAAGCACAAAAAAAGTAATGTTTTGTTATATCCATTATCAGGCAATCAGCATTCAGGGCTCAAACCACCCAGTTTATAGTACTGTTACCGGTTACAGATTCTGAGGCGTTTGACACTAGTTCCTACTTCACAAATGTCAAATAGCAGAAGAGCAAGTTCTTTGCATGTTGTGTTATATTGTAATCTGTTTGGTTTTCTATTGAAACACATTATTGTTTGTACATTTCCATGTGATTGAGATATGCAGATTCTTGTCTTATGATTGTCATCATGTTGTCATCTGATATGAACCCTCTTGCTGTTGTGAAATGCTGCAAGGCGAACCACTGTGGTTTACCAATGAGGAAGTGTCTCTTTATCTGTCAGTTGGTGGAATAGCCTTTCTCTCTCTGTGGTGTAGCATGCCTGGGTTAAAATATACTGAACAAAAATATAAACACAACATGTAAAGTGTTGGTTTCATGAGCTGAAATAAAATAAATCCAAGAAATGTTCCACGTGCACAAAAAGCTTCTTTCAAATGTGATGCACAAATGTGTGCCTGACGGGTGTGGCATATCAATAAGCTGACTAAACAGTGCAGTTTTGTCACAGAACACAATGCCACAGATGTCGTAAGTTTGAGGGAGTGTGCAATTAGTATTCTGACTGCAGGAATGTCCACCAGAGCTGTTGCCAGAGAATTTAATGTTCATTTCTCTACCATAAGTTGTCGAGAATTTGTCAGTATTTCCAAATGGCCTCAACCATGCCAGCTCAGGACCTCCACATCTGGCTTCTTCACCTGGAAAACGGATGAAACTGTGGAAACCGTCTCAGGGAAGCTCATTTGCATGCTCATCGTCCTCACCAGGGTCTTGACCTGACTGCATTTTGGTGTCGTAACTGAATTCAGTGGGAAAATGCTCACCTTTGCTGGCATGCTGGAGAAGTGTGATCTTCACGGATTAACCCCGTTTTCAACTGTACAGTGACTGAGTATGGCGTCGTGTGGGCTAGCGGTTTGCTAATGTCAACGTTGTGAACAGAGTGCCCCATGGTGGCGGTGGGGTTATGGTATGGGCAGGCATAAGCTACAGACAACGAACACTATTGTATTTTATTGATGGCAATTTGAATGCACAGAGATACCGTGACGAGATCCTGAGGCCTATTGTTGTGACATTTATCCGCCCCCATCACCTCATGTTTCAGCATGAAAATGCACGGCCCCATGTCGCAAGGATCTGTACACAATTCCTGGAAGCTGAAATGTCCCAGTTCTTCCATGGCCTGCATACTCACTGCCCATTGAGCATATTTGGGATGCTCTGAATCAACGTGTACGTCAGCGTGTTCCAGTTCCTGCCAATATCCAGCAACTTTGCACAGCCATTGAAGAGGATTGTGGCATGTTGTCTCACACAACAGCCTGATCAACTCTATACGAAGGAGATGTGCCGTGCTGCATGATGCTGATGGTGGTCACACCAGGTACTGACTGGGTTTCTGATCTACGCCCCTACCTTTTTTTGTAAGGTGTCTGTGACCAACAGATGCATATCTATATTCCCAGTCAAGTGAAATCCATAGATTAGTGCCGAATGAATTTATTTCAATTGACTGATTTCCTTATTTGAACTGTAACTCAGTAAAATCTTAGAAATTGTTCCACGTTGCGTTTTTATATTTTTGTTCAGTGTGCTATTTGAAATGTTAAAAATGCTTTGAGAGCTTGTCAGATGGGTGGGATTTACAGTTTTGGGTCTATGCTATTGGTCTAATTAAGCCAGGCAGACTCAATCAATTACAGATCAAGTATTTCAACTGTTATCAAATAGTATTGGAACCCAAGTCTGCTACTAAGAACAGTGCCTCTCAACTAGAAAGGAGATGCTGATGCTGTCATAGGAACTACATGTGTCTACTTCACTGCCATTGCAACTCATCATCAAGTGACTTTATAGCCCTCTGATCAGATGCTATTGTGATGCCTAACAGTGGAGGCTGCCTGGTTAATGGCACTCTGTTGGTCTGTAGTGTAACCCCACCTTAGTTTGTTCAAGGCATTCGGAGGTTGTTTGATTTATAGCTGTTGTTAATCCTGTTCAAACAGACATTATTTCAGTGTGTCTGTCCAGATCCAAGCTAACGACACAGTAGCAAGTACACCGAGTGTACAAAACATTAGGAACATCATCCTTATGTTGCGTTGCTCTCCCTCTTGCCCGCAGAACAGCCTCAATTCGTTGGTGTCGAAAGCATTCCTCAGGGATGCTGGCCCATGTTGACAGCAATGCTTCCCGCAGTTGTGTCAAGTTGAACTGTTAGTGGCATTGGGGTATTATCTTGCTGAAAATATCGATTTTGGATGCACATGATTGGCAATGATGTCCTGTGGCATTCAAAACGTTGCTCCACTTTTTTATCAAGGGGCCCAATGTCTGCCATGAAAACAGACCCCACACCACCGCCAGCCTGCAATGTTGACACGCACCATGTTGGATGCATGTACTCATGGTTTTCTCCATACCCGAGTCCTCCCATGGGCGTGAAACAGCAGGAACCGGGATCCATCAGACCAGGCAATGTTTTTCCACCTCAGTGTTTGAGTTCCTTAGCCCACCGCAACCAATTTCTTTTTTTCTTTTTTTTCTGAAATAAATGGAACTCTTAAGGTTGTCGACTGCCATACCACATTCATGTCAAGGTACGATGAGTTGTGCGTTGGGTGCTGGACTGTCAGTTGGCTGACTGGCACTTAAATCCTTTGTCTTGCCCATTCACCCTCCGAATGGCACACGTACACAATCTATTTCTTAATTGTCTCCAGGCTTGGAAATTGTTATTTAACCTGTCTTCCTCCGCTGCATCAACACTGCTTTAAACAGGTGACATCAATAAGGGATCATAGCTTTCATCTGGATTCACCTGGTCAGTCTATCATACACTCATTCTGTTCTGTTCTGCCTGCGGCTCTGGAATCCTGACCTGTTCACCGGACGTGCTACCTGTCACAGACCTGCTGTTTTCAACTCTCTAGAGACAGCAGGAGCGGTAGAGATGCTCTTCATGATCGGCTATGAAAAGCCAACTGACATTTACTCCTGAGGTGCTGACTTGCTGCACCCTCGACAACTACTGTGATTATTATTATTTGACCATGCTGGTCATTTATGAACATTTGAACATCTTGGCCATGTTCTGTTATAATCTCCACCTGTCACAGCCAGAAGAGGACTGGCCACCCCTCATAGCCTGGTTCCTCTCTAGGTTTCTTCCTAGGTTTTGGCCTTTCTAGGGAGTTTTTCCTAGCCACTGTGCTTCTACACCTGCATTGCTTGCTGTTTGGGGTTTTAGGCTGGGTTTCTGTACAGCACTTTGAGATATCAGCTGATGTATGAAGGGCTATATAAATACATTTTATTTGATATACAGTACCGCAGGCCTTATCTCTGAGCATGTCTGTCGTCTGGTGCTCTTTTCATTTTCACGACCAGGTACATTAAGGAGGCTTTATAACTTATAAATGCCGCCCTAGCTTAGTTAAACATTCTAACCCCATTAGAAACCAACATATAAGCTTGTTTTATCCTTTTGTTTATAGACAATGTAGTTGTAAACAAACTACAGATTGGCCCTTTATGTATTTTTAAGCTAAATCTAATTTAATCTGCAGTCATTTTGAGACTGCTATTGGCTCAATTCCACAGTGAATTATTTCTCACAGGACTGTTCCCATGGTTGCTTGGCAGTTATGTACAGTATATCAGTGGACTTGGGGTCATACGTAGTTTCACAGTGTCAGCAGACAGGAAACATCTGACTTGAATGACCCTACAGCTTGCATCCCAAATGGCACCCTATTCCCTATATAGTGTACTACTTTTGACCAGAGCCCTAGTCACAGGTAGTGCACTAGGGAAGAGTGCCATTTGGGACACACACAGAGAGAGAGAGCGAGAGAGAGCTGAGACGCCGTAGTAGCCCTGTGCTGCCTGTCTAATTGGCTTCCATAGAGTTATGAATAAGTAACACTGTCATGGTCTACTGGTTTTTATTTATAACTCCCTCACTTGTATTTAGTCAGTCATATGAACATATATAGTTGTTGTGTGGAGCGGAGTCAGTCACTGTTGTTTTAAAAGCTAAGGGAGGGAAGCAGCGAGTCTTGACTTTCTCATTCAACTGCTCTTGGGCTCAGGGAAAATACATCATACAGATGTTGCTGAAGTTGAATGCAACATGGTCTAAGCATAGGAGGATCCCCATGTGCCAGTCGGATACAGTACTACCATGCCTCCCTTTTTAAATACTATGTATCTGTATTGTTTTCCTCATTGTTTCCTTGAACCCTGCCAGAATGGGTATTTACACAAAATATTTACACGATGGCTGGTGCGGTATGTGTCTTGCTGGTGACAAATCTAATTTCCCCTGGGGATGTCTATAAACCCAGATGCTGATGATGAATACATGTCCATCTCTCCTGTATGGTCTGTTCCTTGACTGAGCTGTTTAGTTTTGGCCGTGTGGGTGTGGAGTGTTACTGTCAACATGAGAGTGGTGCAGCTGTCATTCAGCTCCAGTTCCTGGTCAACGAGGTGAGTCCCGCTCACAGAGTTGGGTACAGGGCACATCTTTGCAATTTTTGTTCCCCCTCTATCCAACTCGATTGTCCCGCTCCCCGGCAGCACTCCCCAGGGCTCTGTCTCAACAGTGTTTCCTCAATTCCTTGTGTCCTCTCTGCTCTCACCTTCTCAAAACGCATTTGAGAAGGAGGTCCGAGGGACAGAACCTCCCAATGCGTTTTGAGAAGGAATTCGAGGAGAAAGGACATTATGCAATCGAGGAAATGCTATTGATAAAGTCCTGGATTGAATCATTGCCTTATCCCTTCAGCCCTAGTTAGTCATCCCTTCAGCCCCATTCCTCTTCCATATCATCTGTTTTTATCCTGCTCATTAGCATGCACTACAGTCAGTTAGACAGTATGTAACTCGCCTAGTGGTTCTTACCCAATGTTTAAAGGGTAGGTAGCATAAACGTAACCACATTTAACACATGGATTGGTGTCAAAAGTCCCAATGCAAAGTTACAGCTGACTTTTCTATTTTGGGATTTATTACATAAAACCGATCAAAATGTCGGAAAATATTTTTCCAGGTGATTTAAAATAATGTAAACTCCTACAGAAAATAACAAAATGTATCACTTCAAGTTAAACCAAACCGTTTGCGCTCATGACTACCGGTTTCAATTAAATGTTCGACCAACTTACAAACCAATACTTTTTGAATGTATTGTTACAAATCGACTTCTAAGCTTTCTAGCCAACTAGCCTACTAACGTTAGCCCTAGATGCCTACTAACGCTAGCCCTAGCAGCCTGCTAACGTTACATTAGCACTGAATGAGTCAGCTAGTTGCTATGAACACCTAGCACACAGCTACATTAAAGTAA
This sequence comes from Oncorhynchus mykiss, assembly GCF_057628025.1. NCBI lineage: Eukaryota > Metazoa > Chordata > Actinopteri > Salmoniformes > Salmonidae > Oncorhynchus > Oncorhynchus mykiss. The sequence goes on from NC_143040.1 coordinate 36,097,439, forward strand.
AATCATTGGAAATAACGCCTTCTAACCAAATATTTAAAAATGCTAGCTATATGCAGTTATCTTAGACGGCAAGCCAGCCAGCAAAAAGGAGAACAGATGAGGTACCACAGTTACACAATTAGAGCAAGCCGGTATGATTTTCTCTTTTGTTTTGAGCCCACGGCAAGAAGGCACCGGTGCCTGCAGTGCTAACAGGTTCCCACTAGATAACACAACCACAAAGTCTGTGAAGAGCATGAGTTGTGGCTTGCGTTAGCCTGCTTGAGTTAGCTGCCGTGCTAGTATACGAACTCGGTAGCACAGAGTAGATCCTCCATATGACGTTGAGAAATAGTGCATTGTGGGTAGTTCCGGAAATAAGTTAATAAATGTCAAAACCCCCAAAAAAAGCTATGTTTGTAGTTATAGGTAACCAGACCGTGACTACAGTTAAGTTACTAAATCTTTGACCACACTGTGTTGTTACTTTGAGTAAAAACATGTGCTTCCTACCCTTTAATGGACCATGGATCTTTACTAGTGAACACATTGAGTAAACAGTAATGTAGGCTTTGTGGAGGCAAAACCCTGTAATGGGTTCTTTATTGTATGGACATGATGTTATCTGACTCAGCCCTACCTCTGACTCAGCCCTGTCCTGTTAGCATGTTTACTGTTCAGTAGGCAGGCAAAAACCAAAGAAAATGTCCAAAATGGAGTGAAACGTGTACTTGTCGAATAAGAAATACACATTTTTGTCAAACTTTTTGCAACCATGTGCCATTATGAACATGACCCTGTTGCTTCTTTATTAGATGTGTGGAGGTATTATAACCCCTTCATAACCACTATCAACAGGGGGCGCTAGTCAGTGCCTTAGCTGATGACAGCATTCATCTGTGGAACCTGAGGCAGAAGCAGCCAGCTATCCTGCACACTCTCAAATTCAACAGGGAGAGGTACGTAGGTATAACATGAACAGTGGTCATATTTGAATAGAGCTAAAGCTGTAGCTACATTCAAGTTGGCTAACTTAGACCCATGAGTCATCATATTAAATATAAATAGTATTTTCTCTTGTCTTGATTCACCCTCTCTGCGGTTGTGGTTACGTCCAAAATGGCACCCTATTCCCAATATAGTGATATATTGATATATATATTAATATATAGAATATTTGATATGTCCCTCGCTAAGATAGGTTATTAGGTCCCCCTTTTTAATGTGTATATTTTATTGCTTTCTCTTGCTTCAGAGAAAGCTATCAGATTGACAGTATTTTACAGGTGAACCTACACATGATGTAGTTTGTTGAAGTAACTAAGAAATAATATCCTCTTTCTCATTCACCTTTTTACATTATTCCCTTCCATTTTGACAGGATCATGGTCAAATAATCATAATTTCTGCATCCCGAAATGGCACCCTATTCCATATATAGTGCACTACTTTTGGCCAGAACATTATGGGCCCTGTTCAAAAATAGTACACTATATACAGAATAGCATGCCATTTGCGATTCACCTCTTGATTAGTTTTGCCTTTGCCCCTACAGGATCACGTTTTGTCACCTGCCCTTCCAGAGTAAATGGCTGTACATTGGCACAGAGAAAGGAAACATCCACATCGTCAACGTTGAGTCCTTCACACTCTCAGGCTACGTTATCATGTGGAACAAAGCCATCGAACTGTGAGTTTGTCTGTCTGTATTATGCTGTTATCTGCTTAGGTTTCTATGTCTATGTCCCAAATGACATCCAATTCCCTATGGGCTCTAAATCAAAAATAGTACACTATACAGGAAATATTGGTGCCATTTGGGATTCAACCTGTGTGTTAGTTAGAAGTCTGTCAAAGACTGTGTTTAATTATTTTGCGCCATTTCTGCCATGTTATTTTAACTTAGACCAAGGGTTTTAAACCAAGGGTCCATGGCCCCTAGGGGCCTGTGGAGGTACTATATATATATATATATATATATATATATATATATATATATATGTATGTGTGTGTGTGTGTGTATATATATATATATATATACACATTATATATATATATATATATATACACACATTATATATATATACATTATATATATATATATATATATATATATATATACATATATATATATATATATATGTATATATATATATATATATATATATATATATATATATATATATGTATATATGTATATATGTATATATATATATATATATATATATATGTATATATATATATATATATATATATATATATGTATATATATATATATATATATATATGTATATATATATATATATATGTATGTTTCTTTCTAATGATGTCAACTTTATTTTTCAACTCCTAATATTGAGCCAATTACACTCACTGGAGTATCTGACATATGTTTGAAAAAGTACCCGCAAATACTGTAGGCTACCAGTGCGGCAAGTGCTGCCGGTAAGCTTTTTTGACTTGGACATACTTTTTTGCCAACACATGGCTAACCTTTGTTTAACCAACTAAACAGATGCTCTTAGCGAAAATGTGCTTGTAGTTACCTTTCTAGCGCATAGGCTGAGTTAAGAGTTTACACGTACTCTTTCAAAATAATGAAAAACGATCTACCAAATCTCCAAAAGGACTAATTCGAGGCAGAAATTAGTTGGAGCACTCAACAAAAAAAGCAGAGAGTAATAACTGTTCAGGATGAGTACAGTTGACTGACATTTCGACGTCAAGCTGACGTGTTCTTTAGTGTCAAAGTCAGTCACCTGTACTCACCCTGAACAATGGATTAAAGTGAGTTAAAATGAATTATTCTCTGCCTTTCTTCTTGAGTGCTCCAACTCTTTTCTGCCTCAAATTAGTCATTTTGGAAGTTTTTCTTGGTAAGCCCTTTTCGTGACTTTTGTCATTGTTGTCGAGCACCCCTCCTTTCCTTTGTTTGGTGAGGTGTGAAAGCCCACCTGAACACTTATCTCCCAAATCTATTCATTTTAATATGTTGATTACTTCTCCTTGCCTTTATCATTCACCTGATGATAAGACAAGATGTGGTATTTCTTCCCCCCACTAACGTACAATGGGGGTCCCTGGGTTTGCCTGGGAGGGGGTTGAAGACCCCTGCCTTAGACTATGAATTTCCTTGACAGCTGGGGAAGTTGGAATGTAAAACCAGGAAGAAGAATTTAGTGAGATAAGAATCTTACATTCATTGTTTGAATGAAACAGTCAGTAGAAGCCAATCATGTTAGGAGTGAGCCTGTTCCCTCCATCTCCCCCTGTTCCTCCTTAGGTCCTCCAAGTCACACCCTGGGCCTGTGGTCCACATCAGTGATAACCCTATGGACGAGGGAAAGGTAGGAACTTTCCAAAGAACATTTAATTTATTCATTCCAGAGCTTTACAACATTACTGATTATTTACAACATGCTACTAAAAATCCAATTTTCTAAATGTTTTGTTATTTTGGCAGATTTTGATTGGATTTGAATGTGGGACTGTTGTGTTGTGGGACCTGAAATGCAAAAAAGCTGACTACCGCTACAGTTATGATGAGGTAAGGCATTTTTCTGTGGCTGTTTAAATATGAAATGCACAGTGAACATTGTGGTTCATGATTTGTCGTACTACATTATTGATCTTCATTGCTTAAGTTTGTATTGGGGCTTGATGTTGATGCTCAATTCAACGTAATTATTGGAAAGTACCAATGGATATGTAAGACGTATATTTTTGTGGTTTCTGACTGATTATGTAACAATAGTTTGGAAAAATAAGATGTTAGAAGATAGCCTTTTCTAAAAGTCACGAGTCATCCACACCACAACATGCTGTTATTATTTCCCTCAAAGTTAATGTACACTAATGAAGCAGCCACTCTGTGTTTATTCCTCTCTCTGTGTTTTCTCTTCTCCTCCAGGCTATCCACTCAGTAGCCTGGCACCACGAGGGCAAACAGTTCACCTGCAGCCACTCAGATGGAACTCTGACTACATGGAACGTACGCGTCCCTGCCAAGCCTACAATCACCATCACACCACACGGTACGTTCTGTTGTACACACAGACATACCACCAAGGGTCTCAATGCACCTTAGGGGGGAAAAAAAGATGGATGGAAACAGCACAACATATGGAAGCCGATGTGCGTTAGACTTTTAAATATCCCAGAAACCCTGGACCCACTCTTATTTGCATAGCTCCCCAACAGATCCACAGTTGACGCAATCTCTATTGCACTTTTACAATGCACTTTTCCACCTGGACAAATGGAACATCTACGTGAGAATGCTGTTCGTTGACTACAGCTCAGCATTCAACACCATAGTACCCTCCAAGCTCATCACTAAGCTAAGGACCCCGGGACTGAACATCTCCCACTCAACTGGATCCTGGACTTCCTGACAGGCAGCCCCCAGGTGGTGAGGGTAGGCAACAACATATCCGCCACTCTGACCCTCAAAACAGGGGCCCCTCAGGGCTGCGTGCTTAGTTCCATCCTGTACTCCCTGTTCATCCACGACTGTGTGGCCATGCACGACTCCAACGCCATCATTATATTTGACGACGACACAACGGCGGTAGGCCTGATCACCAAAGACAATGAGACTGCCTATAGGGAGGATGTCAGAGACCTGACAGTGTGGTGCCATAACAACAACCTCTCCCTCAACGTGAGCAAGAAAAAGGAGCTGATAGTGGACTACAGGAACAGGAGGGCCGAGCACACTCCCATTCACATCGACGGAGCTGTAGTGGAGCGGGTCGAGATCTTTAAGTTCCTTGGTGTCCACATCACTAGGGACCTATCATGGTCCAAACTAGAGGTCGACCGATTCTGATTTTTCAACGCCGATACCGTTTGTTGGAGGACCAAAAAAAGCAGATACCGATTAATCGGACAATTTTTTTGTTTTTGTTTTTTTGTAATAATAACAATACTGAATGAACACTTATTTTAACTTAATATAATACATCATAAAAAATCAATTTAGCCTCAAATAAATAAGGAAACATGTTCAATTTGGTTTAAATAATGCAAAAACAGTGTTGGAGAAGTAAAAGTGCAACATTTGCCATGTAAAAAAGCTAACGTTTGAGTTCCTTGCTCAGAACATGAGAACATATGAAAGTTCCTTTTAACATGAGACTTCAATATTCCAAGGTAAGAGGTTTTAGGTTGTAGTTAATATAGTATTTATAGGACTATTTCTCTCTATACAATTTGAATTTTATATACCTTTATTTATTGGATGTTCTTATAGGCACTATAGTATTGCCAGTGTAACAGTATAGCTTCCGTCCCTCTCCTCGCCTTTACCTGGGCTCGAACCAGGAACACATCGACAACAGCCACACTCGAAGAAGCATTACCCATCGCTCCACAAAAGCCGCGGCCCTTGCAGAGCAAGAGGAATAACTACTCCAAGTCTCAGAGCGAGTGATGTTTGAAACGCTATTAGCGCGCACCCCGCTAACTAGCTAGCCATTTCACATCGGTTACACCAGCCATTAGGCTGATAGGCTTGAAGTCATAAACAGCGTTGTGCTTGCGAAGAGCTGCTGGCAAAACGCACAAAAGTGCTGTTTGAATGAATGCTTACGAGCCTGCTGCTGCCACCCATCGCTCAGTCAGACTGCTCTATCAAATCATAGACTTAGTTATAACACACAAATACGAGCCTTTGGTCATTAATATGGTCAAATCCGAAAACTATCATTTCGAAAACAAAACATTTATTATTTCAGTGAAATACGGAACAATTCGGTATTTTATCTGACGGGTGGCATCCCTAAGTCTAAATATTCTTGTTACATTGCACAACCTTTAATATTATGTCATAATTACGTACAATTCTGGCAAATTAGTTCGCAACGAGCCAGGCGGCCCAAACTGTTGCATATACCCTGACTCTGCGTGCAATGAACACAAGAAAAGTGACACAATTTCACCTGGTTAATATTGCCTGCTAACCTGGATTTCTTTTAGCTAAATATGCAGGTTTAAAAATATATACTTCTGTGTATTGATTTTAAGAAAGGCATTGATGTTTATGGTTAGGTACAGTCGTCCAACGATTGTGCTTTTTTCGCAAATGCGCTTTTGTTAAATCATCCCCCAGCGTTGCATCGATTATATGCAACGCAGGACACGCTAGATAAACTAGTAATATCATCAACCATGTGTTAACTAGTGCTTATGATTGATTGATTGTTTTTTACAAGATTACTTTAATGCTAGCTAGCATATTACCTTGGCTTCTACTGCATTCGCGTAACAGGCATTCTCCTTGTGGAGTGCAACAAGAGGCATGTGGTTATAGCATTGGACTAGTTAACTGTATGGTTGCAAGATTGGGATCCCCGGGCTGACAAGGTGAAAATCTGTTGTTCTGCCCCTGAACGAGCAGGTTAACCCACCGTCCCTAGGCCGTCAAAAAATAAGAATGTGTTCTAAACTGACTTGCCTAGTTAAATAAAGGTATAAAAAATAAACATTTTTTTATTTTTAAATCGGCAAAATCAGCGGCCCCAAAAATACCAATTTCCGATTGTTATGAAAACTTGAAATCGGCCCTAATTAATCGGCCCTTCCGATTAATCGGTCGACCTCTAGTCCAAACACACCAACACAGTTGTGAAGAGGGCATGATAACGCATATTCCCCCTCAGGAGACTGAAAAGATTTGGCATGGAACGTCAGATCCTCAAAAAGCTCTACAGCTGCACCATCGAGAGTATCCGGCTTCTGATCGCAAGGCCCTATAGAGAGTAGTGTATGGCCCAGTACATCACTGGGACCGAGCTTCCTGCCATCCAGGACCTCTATACCAGGTGGTGTCAGAAGGGCCTACATTTTTTTGACTCGAGCTACCCAAGTCGATGACATGGCAAGTGGTACTGGAGCACCTTGTCTGGGACCAAAAGGCTCATAAACAGCTTTTACCCCCAAGCCATAAGACTGCTGAACAGTTAATCAAATGGACTATTTACATTGACCCCCTTATTTTATTCTTATTTGTTATTATTTTTTGCACTGACTCTTGCACAGGCTTGGTGTACACTCACTGGACTAACCACACACACGCACACACACACACACACACACACACACACACACACACACACACACATACACGGACACACACAAAACACACACACATGCATATTGACGCTACACACACACACACATTTACATTCTGTTTATTATCTATGCATAGTCACTTTACTCCTACCTACATGTACATATTACTTCAATTTCCTCAACTAACCCGAACCCCTGCGCATTGACTCGGTACCGGTACTCCTTGTATATAGCCTTGTTAAAATTATTTTGTGTTACTATTTTTCCTTTAGTTTATTTAGCAACTTTTAAAAAATGGTTTAATCTTTGCAATGTTGGTTAAGGGCTTGTAAGTAAGTATTTTACTGTGAGGTCTACACCTGTTGTATTCAGCGCATGTGGCAAATACATTTTTCAGCGCATGTGACGAATACAATTTCATTTGAAATAAAATGTTATTTGTCACATACACATGGTTAGCAGATGTAAATGCGAGTGTAGCGAAATGCTTGTGCTTCTAGTTCCGACAATGCAGTAATAACCAACAAGTAATCTAGCTAACAATTTGAGCATGCCTAAATTAGTTATGATAGACTACATGTTTATGTGGGAATTGAAATACATGTTTACGAGTTCTATAAATCAGTCTACAGAAATACATTTTTTTGTGTGTGCAAAATGACATCTCAGGTAAGCAGCCCAAGGATGGAAAGAAGCCAGAACCATGTAAACCTATCCTTAAAGTGGAGTACAAAACGACAAGAGCTGGGTGAGTGATTGGTTGTCCTAATAAACAATAATAAATAAAGGCTAGTCCAGGGACCCACACGTTGTCCTGTGACACACTTGAGCATATGATAGGTCTTGTATTATTTATTTACTGTACTTGTTTTTTCTTATCTAGGGACGCCTTTGTGGTCATGTCTGGAGGCCTGTCCTATGACACAGGGTGCAGGAGAGCCTGTCTGACGGTGATGCATGGGAAGAGTACTGCCCTCCTGGAGATGAACTATCCCATCGTAGACTTCCTCACGCTCTGCGAAACACCATATCCAAATGGTGAGTTAGAGTTTTATACTATAGAAGCATATAGCTGTAAAAAAAAAATCATTTTGAAATTGGATAATGCTACTTTTTGAGAGCCACCGTGCCTTCAGAAAGTATTCATAATTTATTCCCCATTTTGTTGTGTTACCGCCAGAATTCAAAATGGATTAGATTTTCTTCTCTCACCCATGTACACACAATACCCCATAATGACAAAGGGAAAACTTGTTTTTTGAAATGTATTGAAATATCTCATTTACTTAAGTATTTGCACCCCTGAGACCATACTTTATAGATTACAGCTGTGAGTCTCTAAGAGCTTTCCACACCTGGATTGTGCAACATTTGCCAATTATTTTCAAAATTCTTCAAGCTCTGTCAATTGGTTGTTGATCATTGCTAGACAACCATTTTCAGGTCTTGCCATATATTTTCAAGTAAAATTAAGTCAAAGCTGTAATTCGGCCACTCCGGAACATTCACTTTCTTCTTGGTAAGCAACTCCAGTGTAGATTTGGCCTTGTGTTTTAGGTAATTTTCCTGCTGAAAGGTGAATTCATCTCCCAGTGTCTGGTGGAAAGCTAGTATTTTTCCGGTGCTTAGCTCCATTTTGTTTATTTTTTTTATCCTGAAAAACTCCCCAGTCCTTAACGATTACCCATAACATGATGCAGCCACCACTATGCTTGAAAATATAAGGAGAGGTAATCAGTAACGTGTTGTATTAGATTTGCCCCAAACATAACACTTTTTGTTCAGGACTAAAAGTTCATTGCTTTGCCACATTTTTTTCAGTATTACTTTAGTGCCTTGCTGAAAACAGGATGCATGTTTTGGAATATTTTTATTCTGTACATGCTTCCTTCTTTTCACTCTGTCAATTAGGTTAGTATTTTGGAGTAACTTCAATGTTGTTGATCCAGCCTCAGTTTTCTCCTATCACACCCATTAAACTCTGTAACCGTTTTAAAGTCACCATTGGCCTCATGGTGAATTCCCTGAGTTATTTCCTTCCTTTCCGGCCACTGAGTTATGAAGGATGCCTGTATCTTTGTAGTAACTTCACCATGCTCAAAGGGATATTCCATTTTTGTTTACCCATCTACAAATAGGTGCCCGTCTTTGTGAGGCATTGATAAACCTCCCTGGTCTTTGTTATTGAATTTGTGTTTGAAATTCACTGCTCGACTGAGGGACCTTACAGATAATTGTATGTGTGGGGTGCAAAGATGAGGTAGTCATTCATAAATCATGTTAAACACTATTATTGCGCACACAGTCCATTCAACTTATGTGACTTGTTAAGCACATTTTTACTTCTAAACGTATTTAGGTTTGCAGTAATAAAGAGGTTAAATACTTATTGACTCGAGACATTTCAGCTTTTCATTTTTCATTAATTTGTCATTTTTAAAATGTTATTTTAAACATAATTCCACTTTGACATTATGGGGTATTGTGTGTAGGTAGGCTTGTGACACAAAATCTGACATGCCATAACTTGGTATATTTGGAAAGAAGAAATCTGGGAGATTGAGGAAATAACCAGAAGATAGGTAGGCGTTACATAGTTCAGAATACACAAGATCAAGCACACACAAAATAACATTTTGTTTTGTTTTTTTATTTTGAAAGTTGTCTTTCATTGACAAGCTATGAGTGAATTATTGATTCCCAGAGCTGGAAACACATCAGATGGCTTCCACAACATGTGAAAATTTTATTTTTTTAAATGGGATTGATAGACCCAACAACTAGAAATGGGCAGATGTTTTAGTAAGTGGTTTCAGGTGTGGTCACGGGACATTTCCAAGTGTCCCTAAACCTCTCCAAAGTGGCATGTCTGTAAATTAGATAATTCCAGTGCTATTACATATTTGCAATCCCTAAATGCTATTTGTTCAGTATGAAAACACAATTCATACCATATCAACCTCACTCAAACATTGTGGTGGTGTTATGGGGTATCCAGGGTACATTCAAGTGTTTTTGCACACTGGACGTGCCTAAAAGTTATTGTTCACTATAAAAACTACATTTCTACAACACCAACCTCTCTCGAACATTGTTGTGGTGTCGGGGTACATACAGGGGATATCCAAGTGTTTTTTGTTTTTCAACCTCTCCAAAGTGCCTGAACTTTTAGCCTAGGCATATCCAATGTATTGGTCCCACATACAAAACAATATAAAAGCAACAGATATACATAAAATATATATAAAAATGTGTTCTCAAACATAAACTTGTTTAGACACGTGTCCTTCACTAAAAAAGGTGCAAAAATAGAAATAAGCTGAACTATTTACAAATGGCATTCGTGTTGGATTTACATCCCAGGTGTAGGTGATTAGATTTCACTTTCACCGTAGCTTGTGCATGTCATGATAGTCTTTGAAGCGGTCCCTCTCTGCCGGGAAACAAAAAGCGAACTGCCATTTCAGACAGAAGATCTGGCATCCCCCCTTTTCCCCCTTTTGTGTTTTGTGCAATGCTTGCAGTTCTTCCTTTTGTCTTTTGGCATGCGTGTTGGGTAGTGGCGTTCACCTTGAGTGGGGGTCTTGTGATGGTGCTTTGGGCCCCCAATTCGGCCATTTCCAACACCAGCTGCTCTCGAAGGCCAACTGGGAGATAGGGCTTTGGCCATCTGCTTGTGGTGAATGAAACCATTTACTGTAGCCAACCCCTCTTATCAGAGGTGTGGACTTGAGTCACATGACTTGGACTCCAGTCACAACTATGATGACTTGCAACTCGACTTTGATTTTAATACCAATGACTCGTGACTTGATTTGGACTTGAGCCTTTTGACTTGATACCCTCCCCAAGCCCAAATATTAAAAATGATCCTATTAAAAAGTGTGCAGTGCATCAACTCTTTATTTAATGGATTACAGTTTGAATCGGACAGCAGCCAATCAAATTGTGCCAGCTGAGAAAAAGTTGTGCGTGGCAGTGCAGAGGAACGTCGGCGGGTGAATTCAGATGGAGCCCTTGGAAAGATGATACCCAAAATTATAAAGTCGACGCTGTATCAACAAAAAACAGATTGCAACTTGCAAAACATGCAGGAAGAAAATTACAGACAGAGGCGCAACAGTTTCCAACTTTGTTCGACATTTGAAGCTGCTCAAAGAACAGTAAGTTGTGGCTAATATAGCCGACAGCTATATAATTTCTAACTTTACTAGTGTAGCATGTAGGCTAACATAACATTAAATCAATGAGCCTCCACACAGTTAGTCAGTGCAGGAACGTGATCATTGCACCCAAGATTGAGCTACAAATGGCTAGGCAATTGGTAGCCTAAATCCTGCCTGATGTTACTGCTGTTCCTAAAACCATTGACATACGTTAGCCTACTGTAACCACACAGTGTGTGTGTGTAAGGTTGGGAGATTGTGTACAAGCCTACATCGCCCCATAGTGATCCTCGATAGTCGATCACTATTGGGGGGGGGGGGGGGGGGTCTTTGTCATGGCTACCCATGTATTTCCATGGAAATATAACATTTATTTTGGAACGTAATACATTTCAAGATTTTTAAAAGCATTCATGATTTGCGTAAATGTAATATACTGCCGGCCAAGTCGAAATCCTCGCTGTCCAAATCGCTCCCCTGATCCGAGTCCGACTAGTATTTTATTAAAAGCTTCTATGTCGGTATGCTTATTCATAGCTGCCTTCTTTTTAGCTTCCTGTTCGATATTCTTAGTTTATTTCCCCCTTAAGAAGCCATCTTTTATGCTAAACGATGAAATCTGTTTTACAATGTAATGTAGCATGCTTAGTGCGGCTTGTCTCTGGGCCAGGTAGCAATAGTTTTCATTATACATAAAAGGTTCTAGGCCTTGCTTTCTCTCACCCAGGTCAACTGCATATCCCTAGAAAACGTATCTCATTGGCTACAAGACTATCAATGTGCCATAGTAGCCAATCCCCTGTGTAATGGATGCCTACGGCGCATAATCAGCCTGATGTCATGTTTTTAATGAGCAAAGATATAGTCACTCGGTGGACATTCACATTGCCATTAAGTCATATATCATCAGATAACATTGACAATAGGCTAGATTTGTTCCTACCAACCTAAGAATTAATTTCATACCTGCCATGTATCTATAACGCAAACACAGACCAAATGGAAGCTTACCTTGTAAGATGTTTGGTGAAAATGTTGTGTAAAATAAACATTTTGACTCTCGGGGCTGGTGGTCAATAACTGTAGGTCACAGACAGCCAAATAAGAGATCCTCGTTTTATTTTTTTATTCAACCTTTATTTAACTAGGCAAGACAGTCAAATTCTTATTTTACAAAAACGGCCTACCCTGGCCAAATCCTCCCCTAACCCGGCTGACACTGGGCCAATTGTGCGCTGCCCTATGGGACTCCCGATCATGGCCGGTTGTGATACAGCCCGGGATCGAATCAGGGTCTGTAGTGACGCCTCTAGCACTGAGATGCAGTGCCTTAGACCGCTGCGCCACTCGGGAGTCCAAGATTTCAGTGTGTATCGACGTATTCGGTGTTTATTTATTTTATGCTTCACAACGCTAACCGGAATGGAGGTAGCAGCCATCTTGAAATGAGGTCTTCGTCTCAGCCTGCCCTTATACATTCGTATGCCCATATATGATAGTAAGCCACACCAAATATTTTAAGGCACAGATCAATAGCCATGATACTCAGCATTCCGCAGACACCCTGCTTTTGCAGATAAGGGCTTCCGTTCTCATACCAGACTGAACTGGGAAAAAAAATCTTTACATTTAAGAGGTTAAACAACAAAATGTGGAAAAAGTCAAGGGGGGTGAATAATTTATGTATATTAAACTTCAATATCTAACACTGTGATTAGGATTTCTTTATCAAGACTTTTCTGTCTTTTTCCCCATGGTTTAACTCTTCTTAACATGTTTGAACTTTTTTTTCTGCATCATAGATTTCCAGGATCCTTATGCCGTAGTTGTCCTTTTGGAAAAGGATTTAGTTGTCATCGACCTTAGACAAATTGGGTGAGTTTTGTTGTTACAGTAGGCTACTTGTGTGCTTACTTGCATGTTTACTTATGGTGGCACGATACATGGAACGATGGCCTACTGTTTGCAGACTTGACATATAGTAGGGGGGTGGGGTTAGAATGTAAAGTAATGGAGTAATATTCTTCTTCTAAGTCTTAGTGTCTTACAACCACAGCCTTTTCCCTTTTGATTGACAGATACCCAATATTTGAGAACCCGTACTCTTTGTCGATCCACAAGTCTCCAGTGACGTTCGTAGAATATTTTGCTGACTGCCCTCCTGAACTCATACCTGCACTTTACTCTGTTGGCTCCTGGCAAAAGAGACCGGGTTACAGTAAGAAGGTAATGTATCCCACTTGAAAATAACATTTTAGAAAATAGGCTTTATCCCACTTAAGAAAGGTGTTATGTGCTTACAATTTGTTTTAAATATTGGAATAGCGCTCTCTAGGCTAGGTGGGGCGCTACCGTCCCCAGCTGACCAACATCCAGTGGAAGTGCAGGGCGCCAAATTCAAACAACAGAAATCTCATAATTAAAATTCCTCAAACATACAATTATTATACACTATTTTAAAGATAAACTTCTTGTTAATCCTACCACAGTTTCCGATTTCAAAAAGGCTTTACGGCGAAAGCATACCATGCGATTATGTTAGGTCAGCGCCTAGTCACAAAAAAACATACAGCCATTTTTCAGCCAAAGAGATGAGTCACAATAAGCAGAAATAGAGATAAAATGAATCACTAACCTTTGATGATCTTCATCAGATGGCACTCATAGGACTTCATGTTACATAATAAATGTATGTTTTGTTCGATAAAGTTCATATTTATATCCAAAATCTCAGTTTACATTGGCGCGTTATGTTCAGTAATGTTTTGCCTCCAAAACATCTGGTGATTTTGCAGAGAGCCATATCAATTTACAGAAATACTCATCATAAACGTTGATGAAAGATAAGTGTTATACATAGGATTAAAGATATACTCATCCTTAACGCAACCGCTGTGTCAGATTTCAAAAAAGCTTTATGGCGAAAGCACACCATGCGATAATCTGAGTACAGTGCTCAGCCACCAAAACAAGCCATACAGATGCCCGCCCTGTTGTGGAGTCAACAAAACTCGGAAATAGCGTTAGTAATATTCACTTACCTTTGATCTTCATCAGAATGCACTCCCAGGAATCGCAGTTCCACAATAAATGTTTGTTTTGTTCGATAAAGTCCAACTTTATGTCCAGATACCTCCTTTTTGTTCACGCGTTTAGTTCACTACTCCAAATGCACAAAGCGCGGGCACTAAGTTCAGACGAAAAGTCAAAAAAGTTCCATTGAGGTTCATAGAAACATGTCAAACGATGTTTATAATCAATCTTTTGGATGTTTTTATCATAAATCTTCAATAATATTCCAAAGGAAAGGGAACGGAGCTCGCGCAATAAACAACTCATAGCTTTCAGCTGAGCCACTTACTGTGAGTGGTCTTATTCTCTCCCCTTTCACAATAGAAGCCTGAAACAACTTTCTAAAGACTGTTGACATCTAGTGGAAGCATTAGGAAGTGCAATCTGACCCCATTTACACTGTATATTGGATCGGCAATCACTTGAAAAACTACAAACCTCAGATTTCCCACTTCCTGGTTGGATTTTTCTCAGGTTTTCACCTGCTATATGAGTTCTGTTATACTCAGACATCATTCAAACAGTTTTAGAAACCAGAGTGTTTTCTATCCAAATCTACTAATAATATGCATATCCTAGCTTCTGGGCCTGAGTAGCAGGCATTTTACTCTGGGCACGCTTTTCATCCGGATATGAAAATACTGCCCCTTATCCCAAAGAAGTTAAATGTGTTATGTGCTTACAATTTGTTTTAAATATTGGACTAGGGCTGACATAAAATAATTATATTGGAATAGGGCTTTGACTGTATCAATGTGGTCACAAGGTTATATTTGTGTAGTAAATGTCTTTTTTTGTATTTCCAGGAATGGCCCATAAGTGGTGGTAACTGGGGCCAAGGCACACTAAGCTACCCTGAGATCATCGTCACTGGGTGAGTACCTACCGAACACCTGAAGGCTGAGACAGAAACACAACCATAGAGATCCTATAATTCCCCTCTATAAGTAATTCTTTATACGTCTATGTGCACAACACTTACCTAACATAAACTGGATTTCTATTATATATTTATGGTATCCATTTACAAACAAAACTGTTCTCATTTTCCTTCTTTGCAATGAACAGACATGCTGATGGCTCAATCAAGTTTTGGGATGCTTCTGCAAGTGAGTGGCGTTTCATTTGATTCCTTCGATTATATAATTGGTTGAAATAAGAATACCACAATGGTTCGTCCCTTTTGTAAAGCAATGGAATACATTTGTGTGTAGTATGTAGGTCATTGCTAACAGTTCAGTACAATATCCCCCTTCCTTTGTTCTAGTAATGCTCCAAGTACTGTACAAGCTGAAGACTGCCAAGGTGTTTGAGAAGGCTCTAAAGGATGGTAAGGAGGAGAAGCCGAGCACGGAGATAGTGGATGAGGATCCCTACGCCATCCAGACCTTGTCGTGGTGCCCAGAGAGCAGGATGCTGTGTGTGGCTGGAGTCTCTGCCCACGTCATCATCTATAGGTTCAGCAAACAGGAAATAACCACTGAGGTGGTGCAGGTAACTGTAGCAACCAGTTTCTCAATATCATACCAATGCAGCGTTTTGAATATAAAGTTGAAGTCGGAAGTTTACATACACAGTCGCCAAATACATTTCAACTCAGTTTTTTCACAATTCCTGACATTTAATCCTAGTAAAAATTCCCTGTTTTAGGTCAGTTGGGATCACCACTTTATTGTAAGAATGTGAAATGTCGGAATAATAGTAGAGAGAAGGATTTATTTCAGCTTTTATTTCTTTCATCACATTCCCAGTGGGTCAGAAGTTTACATACACTCAATTAATATTTGGTAGCATTGCCTTTAAATCATTTAACTTGGGTCAAATGTTTCGGGTAGCCTTCCACAAGCTTCCCACAATAAGTTGGGGGAATTTTGGCCCATTCCTCTTGACAGAGCTGATGTAACTGAGTCAGGTTTGTTGGCCTCCTTGCTCGCACACGCTTTTTCAGTTCTGCCCACAAATTTTCTATAGGATTGAGGTCCGGGCATTGTGCTGGCCACTCCAATACCTTGACTTTGTTGTCCTTAAGCCATTTTGCTATAACTTTTTTCATTTGGAAGACCCATTTGCAACCAAGCTTTAACTTCCTGACTGATACCTTGAGATGTTGCTTCAGTATATCCACATAATTTCCCACCCTCTTGATGCAATCTAATTTGTGAAGTGCACCAGTCCCTCCTGCAGCAAGCACCCCCACAACATGATGCTGTCGCCCCCATGCTTCACGGTTGGGATGGTGTTCTTCGGCTTGCAAGCCTCCCCTTTATCCTCCAAACATAACTATGGTCATTATGGCCAAACAGTTCTATTTTTGTTTCATCAGACCAGAGGACATTTCTCCAAAAGTACGATCTTTGTCCCCATGTGCAGTTGCAAACCGTGTCTGGCCTTTTTATGGAGCAGTGGCTTCTTCCTTGCTGAGCGGTATGTTGATGTTGGACTCGTTTTACTGTTGATATAGATACTTTTGTACCTGGTCCCTCCAGCATCTTCACAAGGTCCTTTGGAGTTGTTCTGGGATTGATTTGCACTTTTCGCACCAAAGTACGTTCATCTCTAGGAGACAGAATGCGTCTCCTTCCTGAGCGGTATGACGGCTGCGTGGTCCCATGGTGTTTATACTTGCGTACTATTGTTTGTACAGATGAACGTGGTACCTTCAGGCATTTGGAATTTGCTCCCAAGGATGAACCAGACTTGTGGAGGTCTACATTTATTTTCTTAGGTCCTGGCTGATTTGTTTTGATTTCCCCATGATGACAAGCAAAGAGGCACTGAGTTTGAAGGTAGGCCTTGAAATACAGCCACAGGTAAACCTCCAATTGACACAAAAGATGTCAATTAGCCTATCAGAAGCTTCTAAAGCCATGATATAATTTTCTGGAATTTTCTAAACTGTTTAAAGGCACAGTCAACTTAGTGTATGTAAACTTCTCACCCACTGGAATTGTGATACAGTGAATTATAAGTGAAATAATCTTTCTTTAAACAATTGTTGGAAAAATGACTTGTGTCATGCACCAAGTATATGTCCTAACAGACTTGCCAAAACTATACTTTGTTAAACAAGAAATTTGTGGAGTGGTTGAAAAACGAGTTTTAATGACTCCATCCTAAGTGTATGTAAACTTCTGACTTCAACTCTATGTACTGTATATTAGGATGTGTGGGTATATTACAGGGATGTTTTTTTCTACCTGACTAATCTGGAATTCCTGCTTTTATGACTTTCTCCATTTATAAAATCGTTGAACTTTACCTATTTCCAAAACCAATATTTCCCCCTGATTTCCCATTTCATCTGCGATTAGTGTTCATGTTTATGACTAGATATTATCACTACGGCCCCGTGTTTTGGGCATGAATGTCACATGACCTGGATTTTAACCTTTTTAAATAAAGCTTTTTTTTTTATCAAACTTTCCCCTTTTCTTTTTTATATCAGATGGTCCAGCACCATCCTCAATTGCTTTCATTTTTGGTTTAATTCTCATTTTTAATTGTTAAACTCTAGGTGATATGATACTCCAAAACGCAGGGCCCTCAGTATGACTGTAAATAGCTCTGGATAAGAGTGTCTGCTAAATTCCTCATATACAAAAAAAGTAACATTTATTTACTCTCAGCTGTTGGAGGTGCGTATGCAGTGTGAGCTGGATGATGTAGATTCTCCAGACACCGCAGGAGAGCATCCTCTCACCCCATCTACCCCAGTGCACTCCACCTGCCCAACCCAGGAGGGAGAACCCCCTGAGACCCAGCCCTCCACAACTGATGACGGGCCCCGGGATAATGTACCATGCCTCAAGTACGAACCAAACAGTTCATGTTCTTTTCCTGCTTAGCATTGACATTTTCAATTGTAGAATCTCCAATATAGTGTTTTATTACAAAAAGTGCCATCCGTGAAGATAAGTAGGCTATTTCTATATAAGATTAATGCAGATACAAATGCATGTGAACAGTAGGTGGTAGTGTAGATGTGTATCTAGGTACACTACAGTATGCACGTTTAACACCACAAGTCACCTAATCCTGTTGTGTTGTTTCCCTGCAGGGTCCGGAGCTCCCCTCTGAAGCAGTCTCCTGGTTACCAGGTGGAGCTGGTAATTCAGCTGGTCTGGGTTAGTGGGGAGCCGCCTCAGCAGATCACCAGCCTGGCTGTCAACTCCTCATACGGACTGTAGGTCTACGTCTGCCTGTCTGTCTGTCTGTGTCAGCACGAACCACTGCACTCTTGATGGTCACGGTGTACATTAGACACATCACCTGCAGTTGTATTCATGCAGAGATCATACACAAAGGGAATATACTGTAACTGCATCAAAGGCTTTATTGGTTGCCTTAGGGCACACGTGTCAAACTCATTCCATGGAGGGCTGAGTGTCTGCGGGTTTTCGCTCCTCCCTTTTACTTGATTGATGAATTAAGGTCACTAATTAGTAAGGAACTCCCCGCACCTGGTTGTCTGTTTTAATTGAAATTTAAAAAAAACTACAACCTGCAGACACTAGGCCCTCCATGGAATGAGTTTGACACCCCTGCCTTAGGGGCTGAAAACCTTTTTGTGTTGTTTATAAAACTGCAGAGGACCTCGGTTAAATTATCGCATTCTCTTTTCCCTCAGTGTGGTGTTTGGCAACAGCAATGGTCTGGCTGTAGTGGACTACCTTCAGAAGACCCTCGTCCTGAACATGGGCACGTCAGAGCTGTACAGTCCCTCAGACCCCTACCAGAGACAGCCTCGGTCGCCTCGCAAGAAACCACAGCCGTCTGGAGGTGAGGGTCTCCCTGAATGTTGAGTAGGCTAAGGCATGTTGTATGTTCCCAGAAATGAGACATGGGAGTATATTCAGACAGAAAGTAGAATCAGAAAGACTGCAATATATTCCTTTTGCGATTTTAGTTTTTCATGCAGCAGCAGGGGATAGTAACTTAAGTATGTTCCCTAGAGCTCCCACCTGACGGGGTCATGAAAGGGATTAGTATAGTGATGTCAAGTGAGTTGTAGTCCGGACTGAAAGGCATTGATAGTCAAAGCCAGGGGATCGAATGAGAACACAACTACTGTATATTCAGTGAGGCAATTTCTGTTGTCGTTTTGGCTCTCTACTCCAGCACTTTGAAATGACACACTGACTGAGGTTAAAGGCCCAGTGCAATCAAAAATAGGTTTTTCTGTGATTTAAATATATTTCCACTCCTATAAGGTTAGAATAATATTGTGAAAATGATAATGCCCTTTTAGTGTAAGAGCTTTTTGAAAAGACTTCCTGAAATTTCAGCCTGTTTTGGTGGGATGGAGTTTTGGCCTGCCTGGTGATATCACCAGGTACATTTGTTTTATAGACCAATAAGAAAGAGTTCCAAGCCTCTCTGCCAATAACAGCTAGTTTTCAGTTTTCCCCTGCCCACTCAGGCCCCTCCCAGACATTCCTAGCAGAATCCCTGCTTGAGAAATTGCTCTTTTGTTTGTTTTTGACCATTTTAATTGAAAACAATCACAGTTAGGTACTTACTTGTTACATAAAAATGGCTACATTAAAGACTGTAGACTGTCATATTTTAATTTGAGCTTATTTTCCTCCATATCGGGTGAACCATTTAGAAATTACAGCATAGTCTTTTCATTTTAGTCTTTTCATTTTAGAGGACCAAAAGTATTGGGACAATTTACTTGTGTATTAACTTACTGTAGTCAAAAGTTTAGTATTTGGTCCTATATTCCTAGCACACAATGACTACATCAAGCTTGTGACTCTACAAACCTGTTGGATGCAATTTGCAGTTTGTTTTGATTGTGTTTCCGATTATTTGGTGCCCAGAAATGAGAAATTAATGGTTAATTGTTGTGTAATTTGAGTCACTTTTATTGTAAATAAGAATATAATTTGTTTTTTAACACTTATATATTAATGTGGATGCTAGTTTGTAGCCAGAAGTTTGATGTAGTCATTGCATGCTAGGAATATTGGACCAAATACTAAACTTCTGACTACTTTAATACACAAGTGAATTTGTACAAATACTTTTGGTTCCCTAAAATGGGCTGGCTATGTAGAAAAAGTGCTGTAACTTCTAAACGTTTCACCCGATATGGATGAAAATAGCCTCAAATGAAAACTACAGTCTGCACTTTAACCTCGTAGTCATTGTATCATTTAAATTCCAAAGTGCTGGAGTACAGAATCAAATCAACAAAACATGTCACTGTTCAAATACTTTTGGGCTTGTCTGTCTATGACTCTTAAAGCCAGTCACTGAGCTGGCTAGAGGTGCAGGCCTCACACTCTTGGCAGCCAGTTTGGCTTCACACCCTAAGTGCTCCACCCCTGTAGTAGCCATCTCTCTGTCATCACTGGTGGACTGTCCATCTGTTCAGTGGCTCAGTAGAAACTCAGAGAAACATGCTCATCATGAGTGGGATCTGTCTGTGCCGCGGAGGTACTGCAGGGGGTCTGCGGAGAGATTAAAAAAAAAATAAAAAATATATATATATATATAATATATATATACACACACACACACACATCTATTTCTTTTTTCATTACTAACAATAACAGATTCAACAAATTTTGGCCAAGGGATCTGTGGAATAAGTTTAAAACTTCTAATGCAATACAATGTAATAATATTAAAGGTGCTGTATGTCATATTTTTCCATTGTAAATTTCAGAAAAATGTATTTTTAGAATATCTACAATAATAGTGTAATGCTAGTGTTTCACAATATTTTTTTCCTCCAAAAATGTTTTATTGTGCACACACAAAATTGCATTTAATGGTGCAGCCTTCTTATTGGTCTACAAAAGACACATCATCTCCGTTCCACACCGCCATGAGAAAACTAGTGATCAGTCGTGGAAATAAAAGTGCAGAAAACAACTTGGCTTCCTATTTAAAAAGAAGATGAATAAAGCTATGAAAGAAAAATACTGGAGTTTTGGCGCAGTTACTGGCGCAAAAACTATATTGTCAAAACGACATATCCTAAAAAATAATATAGTTTACTGGTAATATAGTTTACTGGTGAACTTATAAAGTTTCCAGTAATATACACTCTCTTTGCAACCCTACTCCTGTCATTCCCCCAATCATGTTCTCTTGCTCTCTTGCTTTCTCTCTCTCCCCTCTCTCTGTCTGTCTCTGTCCTCCTTCCACTCGTGCTCTTCTATGTACGTTCATTCATCTTATGCTCAGTTCGGCTTCAGAGGTTCAGCACTGGATTCAATACTCTGTATTACACAATTATTGACTACAGTCGGATGTAACTTTCAATTTCATTCACAAATCTATTCTAACGTCTTGATTGGATTCATAGAAAAAATACCATTTACAAATATATAAATGGTGCCATTGTTTGAAAACAGTCAATTTAATTAGGGAATGCAGATGGGTCATTCCATGAAAAGAGTGCCTTTTGCGTCCCTTTGATATTTTAAGTAGACATTGTGCACCAATATAGCATTTTAAAAGCCTGTTATATTTAATGAAGTGCCCTTCGATATAGACCTCATCGTGAATTCAATAAATCTACCAAATTCTGCATTTTGACATGTCCCTCCGTGCACTTCTGACTTCTAGGAAGATTTTAACCCACTTAACACCCATATTTCTCCAAGTTTTATCATCGTTGTAAAGCCCTAGTTATTTTGTTGCTTCGAACAAATTCATTTCTTAAGATTATTATTTATTTAGTGCAATTAGTGATTGATTTACGTCTCTCCCTCATTTTGAGGTCAACCCTGTTACGTGAGGTGAACTCTTGTTTTAATATGGTGAAACTATTCCTTGTTAAATATTTTCTTCTAAAGAAACATTGAATATCTAATGGCCAAATCACATTGTAAAAGCAGGTGAGCTGGTTCTACTCTTGTTGGCCATGTTCTCTTTTGTGGTGGAATACTGAGCGGGTTGAGCATAACGCATCAACCCTGTTACCCATAGATAAACAGACTAGACATATTTTAACAATTTACATTTTGCTGGGGAAGCTTTCATTCAATTGCCACTCGCTGTTGCACATAAGCTTCAATTCCCCCTGTCAAAAAGGGGATTTATGGCTGATTTGAGATGAAATCGTCAACCCTGTTACTTTTTATTTGGCACTTAATAGACACTTAGTATATTTTATTTATTAACCTCTTGATAGGAAAACATGTTTTTTTAGGAAATTGAACATGTGCTCTTTATGATTAAAAAAAAGAGAGAATGAGGTGAAATCAAACAATGTTTTGGGACCAACTTACACTTGGAGCACCAAATTGGTGGATGACCCAGTTGCTAGCCTCTGAGTTCATTGGATTCTTTCTATTCTTATGATTTTTTATCAATGTTTTGTCTTAACTTTCTTTACTGTGGTTCTCCCTCTGTTTCTCTCTCTCT
Source organism: Oncorhynchus mykiss (assembly GCF_057628025.1). Classification (NCBI taxonomy): domain Eukaryota; kingdom Metazoa; phylum Chordata; class Actinopteri; order Salmoniformes; family Salmonidae; genus Oncorhynchus; species Oncorhynchus mykiss. Next base: position 36,120,115 of record NC_143040.1, read on the forward strand.
CTCTCTCTCTCTCTCTCTCTCTCTCTCTCCCTCTGTTGCTCTCTCTCTCTCTCTCTCTCTCTCTCTCTCTCTCTCTCTCTCTCTCCCTCTGTTGCTCTCTCTCTCTCTCTCTCTCCCTCTGTTGCTCTCTCTCTCTCTCTCTCTCTCTCTCTGTTGCTCTCTCTCTCTCTCTCTCTCTCTCTCTCTCTCTCTCTCTCTCTCTCTCTGTTGCTCTCTCTCTTTGGCCTTGTAAAGACAAAGACATTTCACCTGTGACGTCTTGCATGGCCCGCCTTTCTATCTTTTATAAGTCTGTGAAACAGACTTATCGTTCTTCTAACGCCCGTAAGTCATCTCATGTTTATCATACTCGGTTGTCTTCTCCATTTTTTTCTCTTCGATCTGTTTCAATCACCATTTGTATTCATGCATTCAGACAACTTATTTTAGCTGACACTTATTTAAAAGTGTATGAATAAGTAGCTTATCTGGACAGGGAATATGATTTTCATACGATAGTCACATGGAGGAATGGGGAAGATATACTGCAATTACTGACAGCCTTAGTCTTTGTTAATATCTATCAGCTCAGTTAAAAAGCTGCTCCTACCAAAGTTACTTGCCTCAGATTTTTCCGAACTATGAACATCTTAAGCTCACTTTGAAGCTAGTTGATGGTCAGCAGCAGTCTTCACTGTAGAGAACACATTGGTCTAAGACATGTCTGTTCTCCACAGCTCTCAGTGATAACAACACATTGGTCTAAGACATGTCTGTTCTCCACAGCTCTCAGTGATAACAACACGTTGGTCTAAGACATGTCTGTTCTCCATAGCTCTCAGTGATGATAACATGATGGTCTAAGACATGTCTGTTCTCCATAGCTCTCAGTGATAACAACACGTTGGTCTAAGACACGTCTGTTCTCCATAGCTCTCAGTGATGATAACACGTTGGTCTAACACATGTCTGTTCTCCACAGCTCTGTTGGTCAAAGACATGTCTGTTCTCCACAGCTCTCAGTGATAACAACACGTTCGTCTAAGACATGTCTGTTCTCCACAGCTCTCAGTGATAACAACACGTTGGTCTTAGACATGTCTGTTCTCCCCAGCTCTCAGTGATAACAACACGTTGGTCTAAGACATGCCTGTTCTCCACAGCTCTGTTGGTCTTAGACATGTCTGTTCTCCACAGCTCTGTTGGTCAAAGACATGTCTGTTCTCCACAGCTCTCAGTGATAACAACACGTTCGTCTAAGACATGTCTGTTCTCCACAGCTCTCAGTGGTAACAACACGTTGGTCTTAGACATGTCTGTTCTCCACAGCTCTCAGTGATAACAACACGTTGGTCTAAGACATGTCTGTTCTCCACAGCTCTGTGATAACATCACGTTGGTCTTAGACATGTCTGTTCCCCACAGCTCTCAGTGATAACAACACATTGGTCTAAGACATGTCTGTTCTCCACAGCACTCAGTGATAACAACACGTTTGTCTTAGACATGTCTGTTCTCCACAGCTCTCAGTGATAACACGTTGGTCTAAGACATGTCTGTTCTCCACAGCTCTCAGTGATAACCACACGTTGGTCTAAGACATGTCTGTTCTCCACAGCTCTCAGTGATAACAACACGTTGGTGTATGACATATCTGTTCACCACAGCTCTCAGTGATAACAACATGTTGGTCTTAGACATGTCTGTTCTCCCCAGCTCTCAGTGATAACAACACGTTGGTGTATGACATATCTGTTCTCCACAGCTCTCAGTGATAACAACATGTTGGTCTTAAGCATGTCTGTTCTCCACAGCTCTGTTGGTCTAAGACATGTCTGTTCTCCACAGCTCTCAGTGATAACAACAATGGAAACAACGCTTTAGAAGAGAAAAGCAACAAATCACCAACGTCAGGTAAAATGTCATTCTCCATTACTGTATAATACAAAACACAATCTACCTTTTACTTGAAGAAGTACAAATGACACATGTTTGACATCTATTTACTAGCTGCTTTTGAGTATCGACTCAGTTAAGGAGTGTTGAAAGGGTTGATGTCCACTGAAGTGTTGTTGTCGCCGTATACAGTAGGCTCTACGTCACCCACCAATTCAGACGATGAACACAAACAGGAAAGGTTCATACAGAAGGGTATTGTATTACATTGATGAATCAACCACATCTACTGAGCTTCATTCTTCCCGTATGTTCTGGCCACCGGCAATGCAATTTTACATTTGTCTTTTTAAAACACATTTGCAGTGAAGTCCAAAAGCAGACGGTTTTCCAAGACGGTTGCCAATGACTTTGGTAGTGTATGATCCCTGTGTTATAAACTCTACTGCTTTCTCTCTCACCGACTTCACTGGGCTTCTAACCAAGGCTGTGCCTTAATCCAACGTGCTAATAATAATGATGATGATGATGATGGAGACGATACATGCACTCAATCTGTGGGTTGTTGCCGTCAATCACAAGGTGGCTGATTGTCTGTCGAAGTGATCCGCCGCACTTTGTCAAATGCATGACAGATAAGAGGGGCCTCCACGTTTCTCTCTTAGGATGACATTTACTCTGCTTTTTGCACTAGAGTAAAATCATTGTAGCACATGTTCTCTCTGAAGAGAATAGAATGTCAAATAAAGATCACAAACTTTTTACAGAATCACTCAAATCTAAAAGCGATGCAATTTTTCACTGGTTCAAACGTAAAGTAATTCTGACTATTAATCTCTTACTAATTTTGAACTAATTTGAGGTATTGGGAATGTTCATCAATAGAATAACGTAAGTTTTGGTTTGACAAAAATATTTAAATATTTATATTACAGGACCTTGGTACTCGATTATTCCCTTGAATGATTTTCCCTCTCTCTCCTTTCCAGTCTTCCTTCCATTGTAACAATAACCTGAATTCAATCTCTTTTTCTTGTCTACCTCTTGCTTTTTTTGACGTTACATGCTGTGTGTGTGTGTGTGTGTGTGTAATAATGCTGGGCTCGCGTTGACTGTGTGAGAGAGGGTACTTCTCCTAGCCTGGCTGTTCGGCATGATGCACTCAATAACCAGCTGCCTCTGAGGATCAATGCTAATTCTACATTCTCCTCTCACGCTTTTTTTTGCCAATGAATGGCGGATGACAAATTTGCTGAGAGTGAACAAAACAAGCGTCATTTTATATGGCCAGTTCAAAATGTTTTATTCCGTTGTAAAAGAGGGTATGTTTTTTTTATTTTATTTATACTTTTTTTTTCTTGCAGCCAAGATGTCAAGGAAAATTTGCTCGCCTACAGAGCAGAAGACAGACCTGGGTAAGCCCTTACAACTCTGTGTTGTTTACATTCCCTCGTTGCCCTTTTACTTTTCAGGTGCTGTTCCAATCCCACTCCTTAAGTACCCCAAACTTTACTTACATTTTCCATGTTCATAAATGTTGTTTTGTGAGAGTGTAGTCCTAGCCTGGTGGATCCAGCTTCGTTGATAGCTTCGTTTACCATTACAACAGAATCGTGTGCTATCGCACGATCAGGCTTTGGTTCCACCAGGCTAAGCTTAGAAAGACACTACTGTGCAACATTCAAATGCTGTTATCTTGTAATCTGGTAAACTGAGACACGTACTCTCTGTTTGCCCTCGTCCTCTCTGTGAGCAGAGAAGAGGGTGCGACGCCAGCGCTCTCTCCCGTATAAGAAGCGCTTTTGTTGTGTGAAGGAGGGCAAGGAGCCCAGGAAGTCTCTCTCCCAACAAAGGACTCTCTCAGTCCCTTACCTCAGTGAGTGGACCAGGCATGTGGTCTGCGTCTGAAATGGCACCCTATTCCCTATATAGTGCACTACTTTTGACCAGGGCCCACATAGGGCTCAGGTCAAACGTAGTGCACTGTATAGGTAATAGGGTGCCATTGACTTGGGCTGCAGTGGGATAACTGGTACTTGTACTAACCCCCACCTCTTCTGCTAAGGCCTACTGTTAGCTGGTTCTGAACTTTGAACTTTAACACTAACTCTCTCACTGACTGACTTGTTGGTTCCCTTGTTTTGTTTTTGAGGACGTTCTTCAGTTACTGTCTGCATTGTGTTGAAAATCCTTATTTTCTTGTTTACTTCTCTGAAACACGTGTGTTGAATGCAGCAATGTGTTTGACACAGAGATGGATAGTGATCACTACTTGGAAATAACCTGTTTTTGCATGGACATTGCCATTGAGGGCTTTCACCATTTTGAAGCAGTCAACTGGGTGAGACTTCCTACAGGTTAAGGAAGGATCACATAATTCCATCCAGGTCACCAGAATGGATGAGCCATTCTTCTCTTGAGCAAACATTCTACAACCAGCACGTGGCAGTAAATCACCAACCTTGGCTTCATGTCTGTTTAAACAACACACTCCAAGGTGGCACAGTATGCCACCTGTCAGCCAGCCAGACAGCCAGTTTGTTTACCAACTCCTAGAAGTAGTAGAAGAAAATGGACTACTTCGAGATGGAGATGGCCTCAATGGGGCTGCCCCTGCTCTCACAGGCACCATCATGGTACAGACACAAAGATGAGTCATCTATGTTTTCCCCATGCTATTCAAACTGCCACTCATATTGTAGTAAAGTAATCCCCTTGTCTCCTCAAGTGTGGTACTGCATAAGGTAGTTTTTTTGTGGGTGGACGTTCCACATTGAGAATAGGCTTTCTTTAGGCAAATGGCCAGGGTGTTACTGTAGGTCAATTAGGCACTGAACTTATTTGTCAACATTTTTTGAAAACACAATAACACGATATCTGGTAATCTCTCGGTGATGAAAGGCCATGTGGTTTCTCTGGAATTTCCTTTATTTTGTGCTACTGTCGTTGGGTGGGTGTTTCATGTGCTGCTCCTTGTGTGCATTGTGAAGAAATGTGATGTTTTTTTCTCATTCTCTCTAGCTTGGATGTACCTCTGTGTCCCTGGGTTAATAACCACTCTTATTTTCCTTTTCCTATTCCTACTAAATCAAAGTATCCACTTTTCATATTATCCCTCACTTCCCCTCTCTCTCTATTTGTCCTCTGTGGGCCACCATCCAGATGCCAAGGACAGTTTGTTCAGCCGCTCGAGGAGCTCCAGTGTGACCAGCATAGAGTTGGAGTCCCGCGAGGCCATCTCCTCCTTCCACTTCAGTGAGAGTTTCCCCAGGAAGACAGACGGCAGTGGCAGTCCCAGCCTGTGGGTGGGCACTACCCAGGGCACTGTTCTGGTTCTGGCCCTAAGCCTGCCACCCACAGGGGACCTGAGGCTTCAGCAACCTGTCAGAGTATCATCTTGTGGTCAGTGTGTTTGCACCCTATTCCATGTAGTGCACTACTTTTGACCGTGGCCCATATGGCAGCCATGGTAAGTTTTAATGACAAGACAATGAATGCTACTCAGGGCGCCAGTCCAACTTTTCAGGTCTCAGAGAAGGTTAATTAGTCACACGATGCGGTTTACTGAACCATCTCTGTGGCAGAAGCATTACCACCACCGTCATTGTGGTGGCCGAATCTGGATGTAACCGGAAGGAATAGCTTGCGGCCACAAATGTTTCTTTGCATTAAAGCAGTGGTTCCCACACTGTGGTTTGGGGACAACTAGTGGTGTACAAGGTTACTGCAGATTGTCAACAAACTATATATATTAACACAAATATATACAGTGCATTCGGAAAGTATTCAGACCCCTTCTTCCACATTTTGTTACATTACGGCCTTATTCTAAAATTGATTAAATAAAACATTTTCCTCATCAATCTACACACAATACCCATAATGACAAAGCGAAAAAAGGTTTTTAGAAAGGTTTGCAAATGTATTAAAATAAAAACAACATACCTTTATTTACGTAAATATTCATACTCCTTGCTATGAGACTAGAAATTGAGCTCAGGTGCATCCTGTTTCCATTGATCCTCCTTGAGATGTTTCTACAACTTTGATTGGAGTCCACCTGTGGTAAATTCAATTGATTGGACATGATTTGGAAAGGCACACACCTGTCTATAAGGTCCCATAGTTGACAGTGCATGTCAGAGCAAAACCCAAGCCATGAGGACGAAGGAATTGTTCGTAGAGCTCCGAGACAGGATTGTGTCGAGTTACAGATCTGGGGAAGGGTACCAAAAAATGTCTGCAGCATTGAAGGTCCCCAAGAACACAGTGGCCTCTGTAATTATTAAATGGAAGAAGTTTGGAATCACCAAGACTCTTCCTAGAGCTGGCCGCCCGGCCAAACTGAGCAATCGAGGGAGAAGGGCCTTGGTCAGGAAGGTGACCAAGAACCCGATGGTCACTCTGACAGAGCTCCAGAGATCCTCTGTGGAGATGCAGCTCCCCACCAATCAGGGCTTTATGGTAGAGTGGCCAGCCCCATTGGAGTTTGACAAAAGGCACCTAAAGAACTCTCAGACCATGAGAAACAAGATTCTCTGTTTTTCAGCGGCAGGGACTGGGAGACTACTCAGGATCGAAGGAAAGTTGAACGGAGCAAAGTGTCGAGAGATCCTTGATGAAAACCTGCTCCGGAGCATTCAGGATCTCAGACTGGGGCGACGGTTAACTTTCCAACAGCACACAGCCAAGACAATGCAGGAGTGGCTTCAGGACAAGTCTCTGAATGTCCTCGAGTGGCCCAGCCAGAACCCGGACTTGAACCCGACCGAACATCTCTGGAGAGACCTGAAAATAGTTGTGCAGTGACGCTCCCTATCCAACCTGACAGAGCTTGAGAGGATCTGCAGGGAAAAATTGGGGGAAACTCCCCAAATACAGGTGTGCCAAGCTTGTAGCGTCATACCCAAGAAGACTCGAGGCTGTAATCGCTCCCAACGGTGCTTCAACAAAGTACTGAGTAAAGGGTCTGAATACTTATTTAAATGTGTTTTTTAAGTTTTTTTAATGAATTTATAAAAACACGTTTTTGCGTTGTCATTATGTGGTATTGTGTGTAGATTGAGCGGGGGAAAAATGTAATACATTTTAGAATAAGGCTGTAACGTAACAAAATGTGTTAAGGGGTCTGAATACCGTACTTTCCGAATATACTGTAATATATTTTTTGCATTTGTTTGTTTGCATTAGAGAAGGAGGGAGTGAGAAAATTCCTCAGAGGTCTAACCTGTTTCTGTTTTCCAGGTACTCTGATCAGACTATGGTGCAGCATAGCTCATAAAGTATTATAAATGTGCTTGTAATGCATTATGAATGGAAATATATAACTTGCCTCTCTATCCCAGGTACTCTGGTCAGACTTAAAGGAGGTATCCTGACCATGGCTTTCCTTGACTCCCTTGGGGCGGTCCTCCCCCCTTCCTACGAGCCGTGGTCGGAGCCCAACCCTCCGGACGAGGAGGAGAAGGAGAAGGCGAGGCGGCGCAGGCTGGCCTCTCCACCCCCCACCCAGGAGGGTCAGGACAGCCAGTATGCTGTGGTGTGTTCAGAGAAACAGGCCAAAGTGGTGGGCCTACCCTCCCAGTCCTGCTTCTTCAAACACAACATCACAGAGAGCTCCTTTGTGCTGAGAGCTGATGTGGTGCAGATGGCTGCTGGACTCTGCCTCGCCTGCTTCTGTGCTAATGGACACATCATGGCTCTGAGGTACTATTAAAGGCCCAGTCTGTGGTACTGTATGTACTCTGAAGTACTCTTACTGTAACACAGACCTCTGATGCTGTCTATGACTGATTGTGGCAGATGTTGTGTACTACAATGCCTACTTCAGTGCATTCATACTGTTTGTGTCTCTTGCTCAATCTTTGCCTCTCTCCCTGTCTTTCTCGCTCCTTCTCTTCCTTCCAGTCTACCCAGTCTCAGACCACTCCTGGATGTGAACTACCTTCCCCTGACAGACATGAGGATAGCCCGGACCTTCTGCTTCTCCAACCTGGGCCAGGCCATGTACCTCACCTCCCCCACCGAGATACAGAGAATCACATACAGCCAGGAGACCTGCGACAATCTACAGGTACGTGTGTGTGTGTGTGAGTGACGGAGAGATATCATGTTTTGTGTTTGTGGGTATGATAAATACTTTAGTTCTCTTTGACACGTACTGTTACATCGGTATCTTCTCTAGGAAATGATGGGAGAGTTGTTTGCACCGATAGAGACACCTGAGGCTCCTAACAGAGGTTTCTTCAAGGGCCTGTTTGGGGGAGGGGCTCAGTCCCTGGATAGAGAAGACCTGTGTGAGTATCATCCCCACAGTACACCTCACCGTCAATATAAAACTGGCTTCTCATTTAACTCTGACTGACATTCTAGAGCATTTTGAGGGCACATCGGATTGATTTGGACATAGATTATGCCGTACAATATGTTTGGCATGTGTTTATTAATGGCACATTCTTATTGGACGTAGAGCTAATGGCATTGCAATGATGAAGCCTGTTTTGTTGGCACACTGGTTCTCTCCTTTTCTCCTCGACAGTTGGTGAGACGGCGGCGGGAAAGGCGTCTCGTAGCCTGGCGCAGCACATTCCTGGGCCCCAGGGCATGGAGGGCATGAAGGGCGCAGCCTCGGGGGTGGTGGGAGACCTGGCCCGTGCCCGGATAGCCCTGGACGAGAGGGGGCAGAAGCTGGGCGAGCTGGAGGACAGAACCGCAGCCATGATGGCCAGCGCTGACTCCTTCTCTAAACACGCTCATGATGTAGGGAATATCCACCTGATCGTCTGTGAGGTGCAAACCTGGTGTCAACTAGTATTTGTTATCTTTCAAATACTTTGAGCGTTTGATTGATTCTGCCTGGAGTGCACGATGGACAGGGTTTTCACTTTCGAGAAACAATGAAGCTCAGCTAAAGTATTTGAAAGAAAATGAAAACTACCCGAACCCAGGTTTGATGAGACGCCTGCCTTCTGTGACAGTGTTGTCAATATATATCTATATTGAACCTTTTATTTTATTAGTCTCGTACTCTCATCCTCTTCCTTCTTTTTCTCTCTCAGATGATGTTGAAGTACAAAGATAAGAAGTGGTATCAGCTTTGATTGCAGCGAGAGGAGACAGTGGGCCTCAGTTCTCTGCTCGCACCTCTTCCTCTACAGGAGATGCAGCTCCTCCTCTTCTTCATCTCTCTGCAGGAGGAAGTGTTATCTAACAGACTGATGCCTTCCTCCTAGCAGCACAATAAAACACTCTGCATTACCTCAGTCACCTGGTTACCAATGAAGAGGAGTAGACTAACAGACAGACAGACTTAGAAGGAACAGAGGAGGAAAGTTATTCTGGGTGTTTCTATGTCATCTGAAAGAGATTATGTTCATTTCCTTAACACACCACAGGGGAGCCTAAATGTATGGGTGCTGCTCCTGTGTTTTATCAGTCCTGTTCTCAGCTGCTTTGTTGTCCACGAGGTAGGGCAATTCTACTCAAAATGAGCACCGTTAGGTTGCCTGTGATTACCTGTGCAGTGTCCAGGTGAGGTGATGCCTGCTCTTCAGTATCAACCAATCGCAAGGGACCTCTTAGGGGAGTCTCCTGTGTGTGGAGGAAGCTCCACGGAAACCACAGTCAGTGGCGCCAGCTCTCTGCTCTTGAAGTCTCAATATCTATAGCAATGGTGATGAAAGGATGAATCAGTGATTGATTCACCCCCTCTGTGTTTTGTCTCAAGTCATTCCTTTTTTTCCTACTGATTTGTGTCGTCTTTCATGCGAGTCATTATTTGAGACAGTTTGTTTTTCAGGAGTCCATCCACTCACTTAATTAACCATGAGTTTATTGATAGGTTCTTATCACACCATCAATATAACCTATCTTTTCTCCTACTTACAGTAGGCCTGGTTAGACTTATTATCAGGGTTTGTTTTCCTATCAGATTTGTTTGGAAGCAGGAAGTCATACTATACAGTTCCCATGTTTGTTTACTGAAAGGTAAAAGTTGAACTGGTTATGGAGAGTGAGTTATCAGCTGTTGCGTGTGCCGAGTGAAAATAGTACAGGCTCTTACTGAACCCACTAGACACAATTAAGTATACATAATATGACCAAAACGTGATGGATTCGTATGTTGAAAACACTTTGCAGTTCTATCGTACTAATAGAGGTATGGCCTTAGAATGACGTCAGTGCCAGCTTTGTATTTTTGCTCTGGGCTCTTGATTGGCTGAGAGATAAGAGTTATGTACAACGGAATAGGGTGAAGTTGCCCCCTATATGCTGATCTTGGGTCAGTTTAGCATTTTCCTCACTAATGGTTGTGGGAGGGGATTCTAGCTAATCCTAAATCTGTACCTAAGCGATACCGAAAGGCCTACAACTCTTCCTCAACATACTACACAATGTGGTAATATTGCGGTACTGTATACAGGTTGGAGTCTTCTCACAATCCTTTGCGATACTGATTCTAATCGGACAATTTGATTCATACCACTCATGGCTTATTCATTTTAAATCGTTTTTAATGTTTAGAAAAGAAAGCATGTCTGTTCCATCACAAGGATACAGATATAAACTTACTGTCTTTGTATTCGTAGTGTCAGTAGAAGATGTGAACAGGTGTCACTTGATGTGCGGTAAAACATTCTTTGGTTATTATTCTCTGAATCGACTGCTATTTTACAGACAACTCTCCTCCGCCTTTGCTTATCATGACGCGTATATGCTAACCTCTACCTATGTATGTGTATATCTGTGTGTTTGTGAACGTACATATATTCAGATATGTGTATGGGCACATATTTATACTTACAGTATATATTTTTCCTTAATGGTGTTTTTCAGCGTGATTTTCTTTTTTAGCCCGGTGCAAGGAGATGCTGCCATTTGTGTTGAGGTAGACGCGTTTATCTTATGTTCTTGATTCCAAATAAGAGACTACAGATTGTTTTCACCCCAGCCAAAAGCTGTAAATAAATGAGTAGTGCGACAAGACAACTGGAGACAAATCTGATAGTGTTGGTTCGGGGAAAATGGCACAGTGTCTGTCCCAAATGGCACCCTATTCAAAAGTAGTGCACTACATAGGGAAAAGGGTTGCCATTTGGGTCTCAGATGAGACAGGTCAGCAGCCATTTTATTTTCTGACACCAAAGAGTTGCTTAATTATACACTGTTGTCTTGTCTGTCCAAACTCCCAACAGTCTGGATGTGATAACTATAGACCATACTGTTTGGAACATGGTGGAACAGCTTCTCCATGCTTGTCACTCCCTAACCTTGTAACTTGCCACATTACATGTATGTACCTGTGTGCAGAAGACCCAGAAAAAGTAGATTTTCTTTTGACCGGATGTGTTATTTCTCGTACTACTGAGCTACATATATTGTAAAGAGCTGTTGTGTGGTTTTGCACTGTTTCGCACCTTGAACCACTTGTTTTGTTTTGTATTTTTTCTTGTTCATTTCTCTGAGGGACCAAAATATGGGAACGTTAACTGTGTCATTTCCCAGTAAAATACAGACTTGCTTCACTTTCGGATTTGTTTTCATTGCCAGTTAAAGATGTTCTAATAGATTTATATATTTGAAAAAATATTATTTTAATTTCAATATATTCCATATGAATACTTTTAATATAATTTAAGAAGAATAGAATGGTGCATTTTAAGACGACACATTTTTCTCCAAAACAATGGTTGTACATATTGCCCAATATTCAAACATGAAAATAAACATTTCTGGTGATCTATTAAATGTGTGCATCTCAGAATCTGATAGATCCAGTTTTTGGAAGATTATCTGTTGAGGGTGATTTCTCTGGATGGGTTCCCAGTATATTTACATCCACAAGAAGCCATTCAGTCAGGTCACACAACGTATTTAAGGTTCTTGTTGTTCTCTTGCACTTAGGAGGATGCATGAACTTTTAATGTTTACAGACTTGAAAGAACCATGTATTCGATCTACGGTCTATTGCAACCTATCTTGATTGACCACAAATTCATGAAGTTTCTCGTTATCAGAAATATTCATCAGTTGAGCTGAGTGTGGTAAATGTTTGTTTTTCCTCTGGAGTGTGAAAGACTATATTTATTTGCTCCTTGATATCTGTGATCCTTGGGACATCCCTACCCCATTTGAAGTTGACATTTTAAAATGGTTGGGGTTAGGGTTTAGGGCACGGATGTCCCAATGATTCCAGATAGCAATAACCATATTTATTTGATGAGATCCATGATTTTGTTTTCCTGTGTTCCCCATACTCTCTTTTCTTACCTGACAGATCAATTGCAACTGAAAACATACTGTACACAAACTGCAACCAGGAGACGCCAAAAGGTTTCTCAACCAACCAACTGCCATACTTGTATGGGATAAATAGCTGTGTAGTTACAATTTATTGTACAGTTTTATAAAGCTGCAATTTCACATGGATGGATGTCTGAGTCTGAATTCATCTGCTGCCACAAACGATGTAGGAAGTAGGTAGCTATATTGATACTTTTGGCCGTGTAGTGTATGTGGACACCCCTTCAAATTTCAGCCACCGAGACATGCAATCTCCATAGACAAACATTGTCAGTAGAATGGCCCAAGAGTTCCGTGACTTTCAACATGGCACTGTCATAGGATGCCACTTTTCCAACAAGTTAGTTTGTCTAATTTCTGCACTGCTAGAGATGCCCTGGGCAACTGTAAGTGCTGTTTTTGTGAAGTGGAAACGTCTACGAGCAACAACGGCTCAGACGCAAAGTGGTAGACCACACAAGCTCACAGAATGGGACCGCCGAATGCTGAAGCATGTAAAAATCATCTGTCCTCGGTTGCAACACTCACTACCAAGTTCGAAACTGTCTCCGGAAGAAACATCAGCACAATAACTGTTCATCAGGAGGTTCATGAGATGGGTTTCCATCGCTAAGCAGCCGCACACAAGCCTAAGATCACCATGCGCAATGCCAAGTGTCGGCTGGAGCGATGTAAAGCTCACCGCCATTGGAGTTGAATCCCCCTTCCAACATCTGGCAGTCCGATGGACGAATCTGGGTTTGGCAGATGCCAGGAGAACGCTACCTTCCCCAATGCATAGTGCCAAATGTAAAGTTTGGAGGAGGGGGATTAATGGTCTGGGGCTGTTTATCATGGTTCGGGCTAAGCCCCTTAGTTCCAGTGAAGGGAAATCTTAATGCTACAGCATACAATGACATTCTAGATGATTCTGTGCTTCCAACTTTGTGGTAATAGTTTGGGGAAGGCCATTTCCTGTTTCAACATGACAATACCCCCCTGCACAAAGAGAGGTCCATACAGAAATGGTTTGTTGAAACCTGTGTGGAAGAACTTGACTGGCCTGCTCAGAGCCCTGACCTCAACCCCATCGAAAACCTTTGGGATGACTTGGAACACCGACTGCAATCCAGGCCTATTTGCCCAAAATCATTGCCCGACCTCATTAATGCTCTTGTGGCTGAATGGAAGCAAGTCCCCCAGGAAAGTTTCAACATATAGTGGATATTCTTCCCAGAAGAGTAGACGCTGTTATATTAATGCCCATTATTTTGGAATGAGATGTTTGATGAGCCACACACTTTTGGCCATGTAGTGTATTATTGTGTAATTGGAAAACTAATCCAATGAACTAATTTGTCTCAAGTGGTCTTTGTGGCTGTTAACTGATTGAAAATAAATGTCATATTTATGCAAGTTGGAATCAAGTGTTAAACAACATGCAAGGCTATAATTGTTGGGTCAAGTAAATCAAAAAACAAATTATCTATAAGTTGGTTTCAATCAGGTGTGTCATCAGAGCAGGGCTGGAGCGAATGCCTGCACCCATATGCTCATTAAACGTTCTGTGTTTTAAGGGAAGATAAAACGTCTCTTGACAGGAATCATAAATCATGCGTGGTACAACTCATTAAATATATATATTTGTAGCCTACTGATTCACTTCACTCGACAATTATTGCCTTAATTTTGTATAATTGATGCCAACATGCAGTACTGCTTGGCAATGATTTACTTATTTTCAATCAGTCAACTACGGTGTGTCGGACAGGGGCCGCTAGAGTACAGATAATTCTCACTGGTCATAAAACTACACAGGCAGGCGCACAGCGAATGCGTTTTGATTGAATGGAACTTTAGAGTCGAAAGCATACTAGACCGAAGAGAAAGTTCAATCGGGAGAGAGAGAGAGAGAGGATGCATTGAACCATGTGCTACAACAAATGTGTTAGTAGCTGTTGATAAGAAGCAGTGATAAATGAAAACCTTTTTAGCTCACATTTAGGTTACCGTCTCGGATCCTCCTGAAGTTTAACTATATCGCGACTGAAAACTGCTGCAACGAAACGAACATAAGGTTGAGGAATAGAAACCGACTGATATTCAGCCTGTAGGTTTACAGCTATTGCACAATTCCTTTATTTGTCTTTTGAACCCCGTTGTGTTTTGCTTGGATATCATGCCACGCGTTCTCGTTCTCGCCTGCTTGGATTAATTGATAACCACATGCACCTGCTTGGTTGGATTTTTGGAACCTCCACAACATGCAGGCTATGAAACATTTACGCAAAAATGTTTATATTCTGAATCGTGAATGCACACGTCTTGGTCATTATTGAACACTAGTTGACTTGATTCCTTGGATCTTTCATAACTGGAATCATCTTTGCATGAGCCTGGAACGTTGAACCACTGATGGCGATGACATAGCGGCCGCGGCCAATGTTATGTCACAAGGATACCGCGCGCCCCTGAAGTTTACGTTTTGGAGAGAATACTATTTCTAACAGCATATGCATGGCATACATTGCTCATCATATCGGATATCAAAATGATGCGCACCGGCCCAAGCCTTGTCTACGAGTGGCTACAGACTATTCAGGTGCCCCAATACTTGGAGGCGTTTGTGGACAATGGATACGATGATCTGGAAGTTTGTAAACAAATTGGGGACCCCGATCTTGACGCCATAGGGGTACACGCGCGGCACCACCGACAAAAAGTACTCAACGCGGTGAAGAAGTTAAGAGAGGAGGACAAAAACAAAGCTCCCGGTCTTTACTTCACCCTCGAGCCTCTGAACCCCTCTCCCCTGAGCCCCTTGTTGGGCACCAGCACCACGCTCATCACAGATTGCGAGAATGACTTCCAGTGGTCAAGGTCATGGACAGAATCCAATCAGGAGGAGGTTGGAAATGGAGGTCACCAACAATCATCTTGTCCAACAAACCACAATCTAAGTTTAACTGATGATTGTAAAGAGTTGGTGGCCAATCCCAAACTGAAGGTCTTGATCAGGGATAAACTTGTGAAAGATGGCGTCAACCACAATGAGCCGCCATACACCTATAAGGTAGGCTCCTATTTGTCATTCACGATGTTATTTACTATAAGGATTTGTTCAGAGACTGTCACATACAATTACACACTCTTCCCTCTGGGCTTGCTGTGATGAATAGTATGGCCAATTTCTTTGATGGTGCTGTCTACCATCAATTCTGCTCATTCTTCCAGTCAGGAGGACTCTCACTTGTTTGAAGTCTGTGACAGGCAGTCGGAGGACTTAAATATGCATATATTTAGAAAATATATTTACTCAGAAATGATTTTGGTCCTATACGTCTGACCGGACACCTGCTAAAGCAATCTTCCATTGTCCGAGGTCATTTCATTTGAAGTCCTACGGTAAAACGTCATTGCCCTGGCTGGGGTAATAAGCTCATAGCCTTCAGACTCTGACAGCTGTCAATGTTACCTAACAGTATTTTACTGTGGGTGGAACTAATGGCTTCCATTGTGGAGGAGTGACTCCATAGAGAAATACAATGCCTTCAGGCTTTTTCCACATTTAGTTGTTACAGCCTGAATTTAAAATGGAATACATGTAGATATTTTTTTTTTGTCACTGACCTACACACAATAACCCAGAATGTCGAAGTGGAATTGTTTTTGAAATGATTACAAAAATGATTAACTGAAATGTCTTAAGTCAATAAGTATTCAACCCCTTTGTTATGGCAAGCTTAAATAAGTTCAGGAGTAAAAATGTGCTTAACAAGTCACATAAGTAGCATGGACTCACTCTGTGTGCAATAATAGCGTTTAACATTATTTTTGAATGACTTCCTCATCTCTGTAGCCCACACATACAATTATCTGTAAGGTCCCTCTGTCGAGCAGTGAATTTCAAATGGATACAACCACAAAGACCAGGGAGGTTTTACAATGCCTCGCAAAGAAGGGCACCTATTGGTAGATAGGTAAAAAATAAAATGGCAGACATTTTATATTTCCATTTGAGAATGTGGAAGTTATTAATTACTCTTTGAATGGTATATCAATACACCCAGTCACTACAAAGATGGAGGTGTCCTTCCTAACTCAGTTGCCGGAGAGGAAGGAACCCTCTCAGGGATTTTACCATGAGGCCAATGGTGACTTTAAAACAGTTACTGAGTTTAATGGCTGTGATAGAAAACTGGGGATGTATCAACATTGTATTTGCTCCACAATCATAATGTAATTGACAGAGTAAAAAGGAAGCCTGTTCAGAATAAAAAATATTTCGAAACATGCATCCTGTTTGCAATAAAAGCACTGAAGTAAAACTGCAAAAAAATATATAATAATGAGTGTGATTTCCTGGATCGGTGAGCCAGGCACGGCTGTCCAAAATGTCTCTTCTCCTCCAAAAAGTCTTATTGGAGCTGAGCTGTGTCACAACAGATTAAGAAGGCATGCTTAGACTACAGTCTCAGGCAGCATTCTATAGAATATCGAGAGAACACAGCGCATCAGCTACTTTGTTGGTTTCCTTTTTACTGTCTTTAGCTCCTCTCTGAAAAGATTACATTTGATTTAAAAAAATATATATATATTTTTTTCACATTGCAATCTGTATTATGTAACATGTTATAATGCCACCACACAAGTAAAATTAAACTCCTTCTAAATCCGACTTGGATAATCAGTATTTTCCAAACTACAGTGCCACTGACTTGATTATTATCCATATGCATGCAGAACTGTGCAGCTGCTCTGCACGCATTTTAAGACGATGTTTTACTTTTGTGCTCCGATTCTCTGCTACATGCCCATAATGTTCATGAAAGATTCAGGGGCTACAAACCGCTAAGTGCAGAGAGGCACTTTGTGACTCACTACTGACCTTTTGTTTGGAAGCACAGGAAAACAGATTCAGGTTTATCTGACTGAAAATATACTGAACAAAAATATAAATGCAACATGTGAAGTGTTGGTCCCATGATTCATGAGCTGAAATGAAAGATCCCAGAAATGTTATTTCTCAACTTTTGCACTCATTTGTTTGCATCCCTGTTCATGGTAATTTCCCCTTTGACATGATAATCCATCCACCAGACAGGAGTGGCATATCAAGAAACGGATTAAACGGCATGATAATTACACAGGTGCACTTTGTGCTGTGGACAATAAAAGGCCACTCTAAAATGTGCAGTTTTGTCACAACACAATACCGCAATTGGCACACTGACTGCAGGAATGTCTACCTGAGCTGATGCCAGAGAATTGAATGTTAATTTCTCTACCATAAGCCATCTGAATGTCGTTTTAGAGAATTTGGCAGTATGTCCAACCGGCCTCACAACTGCAGACCACGTGTGACCAGATCAGGACCTCCACATCCCTTTTGTGGGGAATAACTCATTCTGATTGGCTGGGCCTGGCTCCCCAGTGGCTGGGCCTATGCCCTCCCAGATCCACCCATGTCTGCGTGCCTGCCCAGTCATGTGAAATCCATAGATTAGGGCCTAATGAATTTACTGAACTGTAACTCAGTAAAATTGTTGCATGTTGCGTTTTATATTTTTATTCAATACAGTTATTTTACAGTTATTATTTTGGTCCTTTAGTTGTTTCAAAGCAGCACAGACAGTTTAGTTAGACTAATCATTGGCTGACCTGATCAATTCCGCAGAGGGTTTTATATCAATACATTAAAAGGGAACAAACAGGAAAATAGTGGAGAAATGGGAGGGGCAGAGATGTTAGGAACCAGAGGCTATGGCAAAAATATGTTTTCCATGTCTGCCATAATCACAGCATCTGTGGGAATTTGATACCCTAATTGATTAGATTGAACAGTGGTGTGCTATACAATGTTTGTTTTGACCTACAGTATTTACGTTGTTGATATAACCGTTAACTCTGGCATTGTTTGCTCTTTCATATATCTGCTGATGTCAAACTGGCATTTGGAAAAGGACAACCACAGCCAGAGCTTGATCCATGGGCTGTTGATGGCTTTTTGGAATCGAGTCCTTTCAGGTCAGCAGTTTAATTCCATTAAGTTGGATGATGCAGATATAGGCTACAGGCCAGGTAGAATGATTAATGCTTTCTACAACCGGAGGAGGAACCTGTATAATCATTAGAATTGTAGAATTAGAATCATTCTATGTAAGGGGCTGTATTGGGGATAAAGGGATCAATCGGAACTGTTTTACCAGAGTAATAATACATGCGATTAGTGTTATTATAGTTATGCATGGTAATAGCGTTGTTGTTACACAGTGAGAATGGATCTTATTACAAGCCGATCTGACGGCATTATCAAGTATATGCTGCTGGTTTGGAGACTGTCCTAATTTGATAGTTGAAAAATGGGTCTGTATGCTGTAATTGCCTAAAACCTTGGCCTTGTTTCGATATGTGTTCCATAGCAGCACGGCACGATCAATCCTAACTAACTGAGCCCTTCAGTTTTTTGCCTGCCTGGCTACGTTCCAAATGGCACCCTATTCCCTTTCCTAGTGCACAAATTTTGACCAACGAGTCTGGGGGGGAACAATTAATACAATTAGGCCCTCATAAACGACTTAACTACTGCCTGGGGCCTGGAATAGACATTGTGTCTTATAGAAAATGACAAGCATTAGAGGCTATTTAAAGTATAGCTGTAATCTATGTCCATATAATACGATTGCAGCCTCAGGCTCGACTTTCTCACAGTGAAGTTAATCTATGCTGGAATACTTAGCTACCGTAGGTATTTCTCTCTTTACTATATTGACAAAGACGAGATTTAGAGAAATAAGAACTCATGAGTCATGAAATGTAGCTTGCACAGTTGAGGTTTTAGCAGAACTATATAATGTGGCCTAGTTGGTTGTCTGTTTTTAACTGATTTTTCTTCTTTGTTATCGGCTGGTGTTTTACAAGGATCCAACAAAGTACATCATGAGATTTCTCTGAATTCACGTAGAAAAATGTGCCTTTTGTCATTCTAATGTGAGGCAGCATATGGTAAGTTTTGTCCCACCAGACTCCTGATGATGTCCCCCTTTCTCTCTGTTACAACAATGGGGCACATTACCCAAGAACCCCTCTGCTCCACTGGACTGGCAGTCTGACACATTCTTAGAACAGAGTGGCTAACAACAGTTCCACTACCATAGAATTAGAATGAGTTCTATAACTTCTAAAGCCCTGCTCCGGAAGGGTTGGCCTGGTTTGCCCTTCGAGGCTCGCAAGACAAGCAGAACCAGCAGGCTCTTTTGGACAGTCTGGCTCAAGATAAAGCCAAGCTGAATAGGAGCTCAAACGGACAAAGCTCTATAGAAACAGACAGATGTCTCTGTCTTTGTTTCCAAAAAATACAGTATTAAATGGACTGTTTGTCTTTCATGCATTCCTTAAAACAATTGACTACTTAGCTATACTGTGCTATATGTGAGAGTTGGGCGGTATCCAGATTTCCATAACTTCAACTGTGCCTGCTCTATCCCAGGCTATACACTGGGGTCACTTAGAAATGTCCTTGTTTTTTAAATAAAAGCTTTTTTTTTTTTTGTCTATTTAAAATAACTTCAAATTGATCAGAAATACAGTGTAGACATTGCTAATGTTGTAAATGACTATTGTAGCTTGAAACGGCTGATATTAATAGAATATCTTCAGAGGCGTACAGAGGCTTGTTATCAAATCAAAATCAAATCAAATCAAATTTTATTTGTCACATACACATGGTTAGCAGATGTTAATGCGAGTGTAGCGAAATGCTTGTGCTTCTAGTTCCGACAATGCAGTAATAACAAGTAATCTAACTAACAATTCCAAAACTACTGTCTTGTACACAGTGTAAGGGGATAAAGAATATGTACATAAGGATATATGAATGAGTGATGGTACAGAGCAGCATAGGCAAGATACAGTAGATGGTATCGAGTACAGTATGTACAAATGAGATGAGTATGTAAACAAAGTGGCATAGTTTAAAGTGGCTAGTGATACATGTATTACATAAGGATACAGTCGATGATATAGAGTACAGTATATACGTATGCATATGAGATGAATAATGTAGGGTAAGTAACATTATATAAGGTAGCATTGTTTAAAGTGGCTAGTGATATATTTACATGATTTCCCATCAGTTCCCATTATTAAAGTGGCTGGAGTTGAGTCAGTGTCAGTGTGTTGGCAGCAGCCACTCAGTATTAGTGGTGGCTGTTTAACAGTCTGATGGCCTTGAGATAGAAGCTGTTTTTCAGTCTCTCGGTCCCAGCTTTGATGCACCTGTACTGACCTCGCCTTTTGGATGATTGCGGGGTGAACAGGCAGTGGCTCGGGTGGTTGATGTCCTTGATGATCTTTATGGCCTTCCTGTGACATCGGGTGGTGTAGGTGTCCTGGAGGGCAGGTAGTTTGCTCCCGGTGATGCGTTGTGCAGACCTCACTACCCTCTGGAGAGCCTTACGGTTGAGGGCGGTGCAGTTGCCATACCAGGCGGTGATACAGCCCGCCAGGATGCTCTCGATTGTGCATCTGTAGAAGTTTGAGTGCTTTTGGTGACAAGCCAAATTTCTTCAGCCTCCTGAGGTTGAAGAGGCACTGCTGCGCCTTCTTCACGATGCTGTCTGTGTGAGTGGACCAATTCAGTTTGTCTGTGATGTGTATGCCGAGGAACTTAAAACTTGCTACCCTCTCCACTACTGTTCCATCGATGTGGATAGGGGGGTGTTCCCTCTGCTGTTTCCTGAAGTCCACAATCATCTCCTTAGTTTTGTTGACGTTGAGTGTGAGGTTATTTTCCTGACACCACACTCCGAGGGCCCTCACCTCCTCCCTGTAGGCCGTCTCGTCGTTGTTGGTAATCAAGCCTACCACTGTTGTGTTGTCCGCAAACTTGATGATTGAGTTGGAGGCGTGCGTGGCCACGCAGTCGTGGGTGAACAGGGAGTACAGGAGAGGGCTCAGAACGCACCCTTGTGGGGCCCCAGTGTTGAGGATCAGCGGGGAGGAGATGTTGTTGCCTACCCTCACCACCTGGGGGCGGCCCGTCAGGAAGTCCAGTACCCAGTTGCACAGGGCGGGGTCGAGACCCAGGGTCTCGAGCTTGATGACGAGCTTGGAGGGTACTATGGTGTTGAATGCCGAGCTGTAGTCGATGAACAGCATTCTCACATAGGTATTCCTCTTGTCCAGATGGGTTAGTGCAGTGTGGTTGAGATTGCATCGTCTGTGGACCTATTTGGGCGGTAAGCAAATTGGAGTGGGTCTAGGGTGTCAGGTAGGGTGGAGGTGATATGGTCCTTGACTAGTCTCTCAAAGCACTTCATGATGACGGATGTGAGTGCTACGGGGCGGTAGTCGTTTAGCTCAGTTACCTTAGCTTTCTTGGGAACAGGAACAATGGTGGCCCTCTTGAAGCATGTGGGAACAGCAGACTGGTATAGGTATTGATTGAATATGTCCGTAAACACACCGGCCAGCTGGGCTGCGCATGCTCTGAGGGCGCGGCTGGGGATGCCGTCTGGGCCTGCAGCCTTGCGAGGGTTAACACGTTTAAATGTCTTACTCACCTCGGCTGCAGTGAAGGAGAGACCGCATGTTTTCGTTGCAGGCCGTGTCAGTGGCACTGTATTGTCCTCAAAGCGGGCAAAAAAGTGATTTAGTCTGCCTGGGAGCAAGACATCCTGGTCCGTGACTGGGCTGGATTTCTTCCTGTAGTCCGTGATTGACTGTAGACCCTGCCACATGCCTCTTGTGTCTGAGCCGTTGAATTGAGATTCTACTTTGTCTCTGTACTGGCGCTTAGCTTGTTTGATAGCCTTGCGGAGGGAATAGCTGCACTGTTTGTATTCGGTCATGTTACCAGACACCTTGCCCTGATTAAAAGCAGTGGTTCGCACTTTCAGTTTCACACGAATGCTGCCATCAATCCACGGTTTCTGGTTAGGGAATGTTTTAATCGTTGCTATGGGAATGACATCTTCAACGCACGTTCTAATGAACTCGCACACCGAATCAGCGTATTCGTCAATGTTGTTATCTGACGCAATACGAAACATCTCCCAGTCCACGTGATGGAAGCAGTCTTGGAGTGTGGAGTCAGCTTGGTCGGACCAGCGTTGGACAGACCTCAGCGTGGGAGCCTCTTGTTTTAGTTTCTGTCTGTAGGCAGGGATCAACAAAATGGAGTCGTGGTCAGCTTTTCCGAAAGGGGGGCGGGGCAGGGCCTTATATGCGTCGCGGAAGTTAGAGTAACAATGATCCAAGGTCTTTCCACCCCTGGTTGCGCAATCAATATGCTGATAAAATTTAGGGAGTCTTGTTTTCAGATTAGCCTTGTTAAAATCCCCAGCTACAATGAATGCAGCCTCCGGATAAATCGTTTCCAGTTTGCAGAGAGTTAAATAAAGTTCGTTCAGAGCCATCGATGTGTCTGCTCGATTATAATCGAAGAGAATTCTCTTGGTAGATAATGCGGTCTACATTTGATTGTGAGGAATTCTAAATCAGGTGAACAGAAGGATTTGAGTTCCTGTATGTTTCTTTCATCACACCATGTCACGTTGGCCATGAGGCATACGCCCCCGCCCCTCTTCTTACCAGAAAGATGTTTGTTTCTGTCAGCGCGATGCGTGGAGAAACCCGTTGGCTGCACCGCTTCGGATAGAGTCTCTCCAGTGAGCCATGTTTCAGTGAAGCAAAGGACGTTACAGTCTCTGATGTCCCTCTGGAATGCTACCCTTGCTCGGATTTCATCAACCTTGTTGTCAAGAGATTGGACATTGGCAAGAAGAATGCTAGGGAGTGGTGCACGGTGTGCCCGTCTCCGGAGTCTGACCAGAAGACCGCCTCGTTTCCCTCTCTTTCGGAGTCGTTTTTTTGAGTCGCTGCATAGGATCCACTCCGTTGTCCTGTTTGTAAGGCAGAACACAGGATCCGCGTCGCGAAAAACATATTCTTGGTCGTACTGATGGTGAGTTGACGCTGATCTTATATTCAGTAGTTCTTCTCGACTGTATGTAATGAAACCTAAGATGACCTTGGGTACTAATTTAAGAAATAACACGTAAAAAAACAAAAAACTGCATAGTTTCCTAGGAACGCGAAGCGAGGCGGCCATTTCTGTCGGCGCCGGAAGTAGACAGCAAACATCACTCCTGTGTTCCAATGGCACGTTGTGTTAGCTAATCCAAGTTTATCATTTTAAAAGGCTAATTGGTCATTAGACAACCCTTTTGCAATTTTGTTAGCACAGCTGAAAATGGTTGTTCTGATTTAAAGAATAAATAAAACTGGCCTTTTAGACTAGTTGAGTATCTGGTGCATCAGCATTTGTGGGTTCGATTACAGGCTCCAAATGGCCAGAAACAAAGAACTTTCTTCTGAAACTCTTCAGTCTAGTTTTGTTCTGAGAAATTAAGGCTAATCCTTGCGAGAAATTGCCTCTTCACTGCTGATGTTGAGACTGGTGTTTTGCAGGTACTATTTAATGAAGCTGCCAGTTGAGGACTTGAGGCATCTGTTTCTCAAACTAGACACACTAATGTAGTTGTCCTCTTGCTCAGTTGTGCACCGAGGCCTCCCACTCCTCTTTCTATTCTGGTTAGAAACAGTTTGCACTGTTCTGCGACGGGAGTAGTACACAGCATTGTACGGGATCTTCAGTTTCTTGGCAATTTCTCGTATGCAATTAATTGCCTTCATTTCTCAGAACAAGAATAGACTGACGAGTTTCAGAAGAAAGTTCTTTGTTTCTGGCCATTTTAAGCCTGTAATCAAACCCACAAATACTGACGCTCCGGATACTCAACAAGTCTAAGGAAGGCCAGTTACAACGAGCATGCAGATAAGGTTCCCTGAGACGCTTTCTGACAGTTTGTGCAGAAATTCTTCGGTTGTGCAAACTCAGTTTCATAAGCTGTCCGGGTGGCTGGTCTCAGACAATCCCGCTAGTGAAGAAGCAGGATGTTGAGGTCCTGAGCTGTCGTGGTTACATGTGGTCTGCGGTTGTGAGGCCGGTTGGACGTACTGCCAAATTCCCTACAACGACGTTGGAAGTGGCTTATGGTAGAGAAATTATCTGGCAACAGCTCAGGTGGACAATCCTGCAGTCAGCATGCCAATTGCATGCTCCCTCGACTTGAAACGGTGTGGCATTGTGTTGTGTGACAAAACCGCACATTGCAGTGGCTTTTTATTGTCCCCAGCACAAGGTGCATCTGTGTAATGATTATGCTGTTGATGGATGGGTTATTTTGGCAAAGGAGAAATGCTCACTAACAGGGATGTAAACATTCGTTAACAGAATTTGAGAGAAATGCATTTTTTGTGCGTATGGAACATTTCTGGAGTCTTTTTCAGCTCATGAAACATGGGAGCCACACTTTACATGTTGCATTTATATTTTTGTTCATAGCTTACAATTATCTGGAAAATGATCTGTCTGTGTGCAGGTCATTAATCTGCATCGATTTAAATCACAGACTAGGACTATTGTAAAACCTGGAAGTGGGTCTTGTGGTCTACAGCACAATAAGCTTCCTGCTGGGTCTCTAATGCAGTAAGGTTAAGGAAATGTATAAATAAAGACTTCATCTGTTAAGGCCACAGATACATACATACATACATTGGTCCCTTCCCTCTGTAAGTAATATTTTGAATTACAGCGTATGTGTTTTAAAAGCCCAAATACTTTAAGAACTGTACATTCATGTCTGCTTTAACCCTCTAGAGTGGTCGTCTGGTCAGTCTGTAACATTGCCTCACTACCCTGCAGACACATCAGTGCAATAAATCTTGATCTTAATGGCCTTGCAGCACAGTGACTGCCTGGTATTTAATATCTCTAGTAGTACTTCACTATCACTTTACTGACATTAAATAGACCTACTGTATATAGATGAATGCATATTTCTGTCAGACTAGAGTACACTGAAGATCATGTCAACTATATAATGTAGGTCATAGTCAGTGCCCTATGGAAGTCGGGTGAGGTTGTTCAATAGACTACTATCTCAGTCTAAATATAACTTAGCTCAGTCTTGTTAATTGCATTCCACTTTTCTGAATCAGTAGTGAACAATTGAGGGATTAGGGTGCCATTTGAGATGCAGTCCTTGTCTTCTGTTAGTTGTATATTCCTGCTGGCTGCTAAGTCTACCCATAGTTGGCAACTTATTGGCCACCAGCTGTTTAGACCCAAGGAGCTCTCCCCTTGTCTTCATATCCCCTCCTCCTATAGTTGAGGGTTATAGCCAGGCTGGTCCCAAGGAGCTAGACCCTCCCCTCTTCACATCCATCTCTTATAGGTGAGGGTCATAGCTAGCCACCCTCTTCACATCCCTCTCTATAGTCTAGTCTCCAAGGCCCAGACTACAACCAGCTGGCAGCCCCAGTGTGGTTCCAGTGATGGAGCTCTCCTTCTCCCTCTATAGTGAAGGGTCACAGCCAGGCCTCCGCTGTAATAGTGCATTAGAAGACTGCTATAATGACCTTGCTCAAGTTCCACAACTGATGTACACTTTTTCTCTCCCTCCCCCAAAACAAGTTTTACTAGATTTAAGATTGGACAATTTCAGGTGGGTGGGGGGGGGTGTTCATTATTAATTTATTTATTCAGGGAGTCACCATTGAGACCAGTGTCTCTCTTACAAAGGAGCCCTGCATAAAGAATTTCATAAAATACATTTAAAAAACGAATACAACATAACACAAGTCAAATACAGCACAACAAACATAAATGTACACAAAACAGTCAACTAAAGTGAATATAGTAATATAGAGGGAATTGTTTTTTTTTTTTTTCAGTCAGTGGAGCAGAGGGGAACAGCCTCTACTGCAGCCTGAGTCCATACTGCAGATCAAGTACCATTGCGCTAGTGCAGACTGCACTCATTCATTTCCACACATTAGTCTCGTTTTCATTTATTTTATAAGGTATTACCTTATTGGTGAGTTTAATATTGGAGTGCACTTTGTTTTATAATGTATAAGAAAAATAGGTGTTTAAGTGGTTAGATGAGTCACGGAATGTATATGCAGGAAGTAACAAAAATGTAAATGTTTTACTTGAACTTACATGACACTTCACCCTTTCTATTTGAACCTTATCCAGTGGTCTCATCTGTTTCTGTTCAAACCCCTGGGAAGATGGTGATTTCCAATGTGCAAATGTAATTTGCAGTTCTAAATTAACTTCTGAGTTGTCTTTGCATGCATCCTTCTATGCTTCTCGTTACCCACCCAAGGTGAAATGGAGGGGGGGGGTCGTCTTACTTTCACGATTCATTCAGGTATATCTGCATGTCTTTGGGTTATGATATTTGTGCGTCTAACTTTCTCACTCATTACTCACAGTATCATCTGTAATCATGGTAACATCCACATAGTGTAGAAGGGATTAGAAACACATTACATTCTTATTTTCAATAAAAGTGACTCAAATGACAAAATACATTATTTACCATTCATTTCTATTGGGCACAAAATAATAAAACGGAACAAAACAAACGGCAAATGCATCCAACAGTTTTGTGAAGCTCACAAGCTTGATCTAGTCATTGCGTGCTATGAATATGAGACAAATACTTAACTTTGTATTACTTTAATACACAAGTAAATTTATTTTGGTCCCCTAAAATGGGAGGGGGGGGGGCGCTATTAACAAAGTGGTGTAATTTCTAAATGGTTCACCTGATATGGATGAAAATACCTTCAAATTAAAATGACAGTCTGCATTTCAACTTCAGTCATTGTGTCATTTCAAACCCAAAGTGCTGGATTTGAAGTCTTCCCCAACTTTTTATTTTGTATTGCCTCTTCACTGTATAACAGGGAAAATCCATATTTATGAACAGAACACAAATATTTTTCTGATGTTTGCCATAGTACATTATATTGAAAACGTGTTTTAATGACTAGATTACTAATCTACTACCTTCCCGGAAAATCTCACCCACAATAAGTAATTGACCCTAGGACACGAAGGCCCGAACACGTGCCCACAAATTTCCCAGAAACAGTACAGTTTTGGAATTGTGCACTAGTGTTGAATCCGTAAATGTGCCTTTTTATGCAGTGGTCTGTATGCGCCAAATGAAAAAGCCCAGGATATTTGTATCTCGATAAAACAACATTCTTGTTCTTCACCATTTGCTGTCAGATATAGCTTACTCAACGTGGCTGTTCAAAATTCCACTATTAAAAACAGAAAGGCAATTAAAAAAAAGGGTGAAATAGGGCCTCCCGGGTGGCGCAGTGGTCTAGGGCACTGCCAGAGACCCTGGGTTCACGCCCAGGCTCTGTCGCAGCCGGCCGTGACCGGGAGGTCCGTGGGGCACGAAATTTGTGGGCACGTGTTCGGGCCTTCGTGTCCTATAAATCTCAGATAACGGACCACCTTTGTGTATGGACGTGTAATATGTCCGGAAACGGTTCAGTAAATCCTGAGAAAGGACCACACGCATCCACCCACTTACCAGAACCCATCTTGAAATTCCAGTGCTTGCCTTACGTCTCCGTCCATGTCCCTCCCGTAAATGGCTGTGTACTTGCTCAAGGTTGGGCGTACTTATTCGCCTCATTGAATGCTAATGCTTGCCTTGGTGGCTGTCACTGGTGTTTTGAAAACACAATTATTAAAAGACGGAATTACAATGAATTAATGAATTACTTTTAATTATTATCTTCACACCAGGATTCCTTCACCTTTTTAGAAATGTAATTCATGCACCACTATGGTTTTTCCAGCACCTCACAACATCGCTATACTAAAACAATACAAACAATACACTTCTTGAAGGATGACTTTCAGTAGAGCAAGAGAAAGTGGGTAATGGCATCTGCATTTAAGCTGAGCAGAGCCTGAAACTAAAGTAACTCCTGCCAGTACTCTGATTCTTTTGAAAACGCTTTAATCTTTTGAATTTTGAATGTTGTGCTTACCTGCTTAAATGTCTTAAAGGGGGTGGGTGTTCTACCTCATGGAGGAATATGAACAGGCCTATTCAAAGATCAACTAAAGTATTTTCAAAAGACTGACAGTAGCCATCCAGCTTGGCCCAGAGCGAGCCTCCAATTGTGGTGCTACAGGTTTGCCTTGATCGAAAATCCCCAGACATGATCCGTGTGGTGTGGCTTGCGAAGTAGCTTTGGTCCCTCTCCAAGCACCGCTGTAGTTCTTAAATAAGGGCAGTGAGGGAGGACCACACTCCGGAAGTAGGGACGTGACGAACCACACTGATTGACGGTTTTGCAGGCCATTATTTTCATCACTCATCATCTCATCGTCTGCAAGCACTCTTCATCGTGCATCTAGAACACAGTAAACAAAGGCATCAGTCTCAAGTAATATATCTTTATCCCACCAACCTCAGATTGAGAGACAGTAAAGGGGAATTCCAACCTTTTGACATTTATCACTTACCTTGATTGTACTTCCCCAAACAGTTTTTCTTATATCTTGTGAAGATTATTGGACTATTGTGAAAACAACATTTAACGACTGTTTTCATTCTACTCTTCTAGACTAAAATGCAGCCCCAGTCCAATGTTTGGACACACCCCTACTCATTCAAGGGTTTTTCTTTCTTTTTACTATTTTCTACATTGTAGAATAATAGTGAAGATATCAAAACTATGAAATAACACCTATGGAATCATGTTGTAACCAAAAAAAGAGTTAAACAAATCAACATGCATGTTATATTTGAGATTCTTCAAAGTAGTCACCCTTGATGACAGCTTGATGATAGCTTTGCACAGTCTTTGCATTCTCTCAACCAGCTTCATGAGGAATGCTTTTCCAACAGTCTTGAAGGAGTTCCCATATATTCTGGGCACTTGTTGGCTGATTTTCCTTCACTCTGCAGTCTAAACTCATCCCAAGCCATCTCAATTGGGTTGAGGTCGGTGATTGTGGAAACCAGGTCATCTGATGCAGCACTCATTACTCTCCTTCTTGGTCAAATAGCCCTTACACAGCCTGCATGTGTGTTGGGTCATTGTCCTGTTGAATGATAACCAGGATGGGAAGCGCTTAGTGGGGCTAAGTGTGCCTTGAAATCTAAATAAATCACTGACAGTGTCATCAGCAAATCACCCCCTACACCATCACACCACCACCTCGATGCTTCAAGGTGGGAACTACACATAGAGGTCATCTGTTTACCTACTCTGCATCTCATAAAGACATGGTGGTTGGAAACAAAAATCTCACATTTTGACTCATCAGACCAAAGGACAGATTTCCACCGGTCTAATATCCATTGCTTATGTTTCTTCGACCAAGCAAGTCTCCTCTTCTTATTGGTGTCCTTTAGTAGTGGTTTCTTTAAAGCAATTCGACTATGAAGGCTTGATTCACACAGTCTCCTCTGAACTGTTGATGTCTGTTACTTGAACTCTGAAGCGCTTATTTGGGTTGGAATCTTAGGTGCAGTTAACTGTATCTTAGTCTGTAATACCTACATGTTTCAAGCAGACCACCATAGTCCCTGTGCCCAAGGAAGCGACGGTAACCTGCCAAAATGATTACCACCCCTTAGCACTCACGTCGGTAGCCATGAAAGGCTGGTCGAGGCTCACATCAACAGCATCCTCCCGTATACCCTAGATCCACTCCAATTTGCATACCGCCCCAACAGATCCACAGATGGCTCAATCTCACTCCACACTGCCCTTTCCCACCTGGACAAAAGGAACGCCTATGTGAGAATGCTGTTCATTGACTACAGCTCAGCGTTCAACATCATAGTGCTCATCACTAAGCTAAGGATCCTGTGACTAAACACCACCTTCTGCAACTGGATCCTGGACTTCCTGACGGGCCGCCCCCAAGGGGTAAGAGTAGGCAACAACACATCTGCCACGCTGAATCTCAATGCTAGGGCCCCTCAGGGGTGTGTACGTAGTCCCCTCCTGTACTCTCTGTTCACCCAAGACTGCGTGGCCAAACGACTTCAACACCATCATTAAGTTTGCTGACGACACAAGTGGTAGGCCTGATCACCAACAACGATGAGATGGCCTATAGGGACGAGATCAGAGAACTGGCAGTGTGGTGCCAGGACAAGAACCTCTCCCTCAGTGTGACCAAGACAAAGGAGCTGATCGTGGACTACAGGAAAAGGTGGGCCGAACAGGCCCCCATTAACATCAACAGACTTTAGTAGAGGGGGTTGAGCGTTTCAAGTCCCTTGGTGTCCAGATCGTTGGTGATGTGATCATGGTCCAAACTCACCAAGCCATTCGTGAAGAGGGCACGACAAAACCTTTACCCCCCCAGGAGACTGAAAGGATTTGGCATGGGTCCCCAGATCCTCAAAGTTTTACAGCTGCACCATCACTGCCTGGTAATGCAACTGCTCAGCATCTGACCGTAAGGAACTACAGAGGGTAGTGCGTACGGCCCAGTACATCACTGGGGCCAAGCTTCCTGCAATCCAGCTTCTTGCGATTTTCCGCATTGACTGACCTTCATGCCTTAAACCAGTGGTTCAAACTTTTTTATAGTCCCGTACTCCTTCAAACATCAACCTCCAGCTGCGTACCCCTTCAAGCACCAGGGTCAGCACACTCTCAAATGTTGTTTTTTGCCATTTATTATAAGCCTGCCACACACATGATAAGAATGAGTGAGTTCGTCCCAACCTGGCTCGTGGGAAGTGACAAAGAGCTCTTATAGGACCAGGGCACAAATAATATAATAATTCTGCTCTTTATTTAGCCATCTTACACAACCTTAATTCATCATTTTTGATTTACAAATAACTCACCACAGGCTAATGAGAAGGGTGTGCTTGAAAGGATGCACATAACTCTGCAATGTTGGGTTGTATTGGTGAGTCTGTCTTAAATCATTTTCCACACAGTCTGTGCCTGGTATTTAGTTTTCATGCTAGTGAGGGCAGAGAATCCTCTCTTGCATAGATGCGTGGATGGAAATGGCATTTGTGTCTTTGAGTGCAGCCCTATCCAGAAATCTGGCAGTGGCTTCTGATTTTAAGTTATTTTCACAGAACAGATTGTTGCA
Organism: Oncorhynchus mykiss; assembly: GCF_057628025.1. NCBI lineage: Eukaryota > Metazoa > Chordata > Actinopteri > Salmoniformes > Salmonidae > Oncorhynchus > Oncorhynchus mykiss. The sequence continues at coordinate 36,151,295 of NC_143040.1, forward strand.
GTTTCAATGATGCTTTCTTGTTCAGATATCAATAAGTGGACTGGAGGCAGGTTGTTTGTCATCCGTTTCTGGAAAGTACCTGCGTAATTGCGCAACCAACTCACTCGGGTGCTTCGCCATATCACATTTGACATTGTCCGTAAGCTTGAGTTCATTTGTGCACAAAAAAATCATAGAATGATGGAAAGACCTGTGTTGTCCTTGATAATGCAGAGAGAGAAGAGCTCCAACTTCTTAATCAGCCTCAATTTTGTCCAGCACATTGAATATAGTTGTGGAGAGTCCCTGTGATCCTAGATTCAGATCATTCAGACGAGAAAAAAACATCACCCAGATAGGCCAGTCGTGTGAGAAACTCATCATGCAAGGTGTCAGATAAGTGAAAATTATGGTCAGTAAAGAACTTTAAGCTTGTTTCTCAATTTTAAAAAACAGTGTCAGCGCACTTCTGTATATTGGAAAAGCATTACATGGTCGCTGCCCATTTCATTGCATAGTGCAGAAAATCCAGGAGATCAGGGGCCTTGTTTTAACAAAGTTAGCCATTTTCCCTGTAGTGTCCAAAACGTCTTTCAAGCTGTCAGGCATTCCCTTGGCAGCAAGAGCCTCTCGGTGGATGCTGCAGTGTACCTAAGTGGCGTTGGGAGCAACTGCTTGCATGCGCGTCACCTCTCCACTATGTCTCCCTGTCATAGCTTTTGCGCCAGCAGTACAGATACTAACATGAGCAGCAGCTACGTTTGGCTACGTACGTTAGAGGAATTCCCACGAGAGAGTAACGGTTAATGTGATTGGATGTCAATTATTTGACTAAGCTATGTGTATTTGACACTGTCGTTATTTCGCTGAACATTAATGGTTTAATAAATAAAAAATTGTGGTGAAACGAGGCTACTCAGGCGAAGGGGTACACTCACCCGAATGTATAGCCCCATTGGAAAATATAAATGTGAAGAAAACAAAATGTGAATCACATTTTATTTGGCGTACCCCCGAATGCATTGCTCGTACTCCTGTTTGGGAATACCTGCCTTAAAGTAATGATGGACTATCGTTTATTTGAGCTGTTCTTGCCATAATGTGGATTTAGCCTTATTTGGTAAAAGACCATCATCTGAATACCAACCCTACCTTGTCAGAACACAACTGATTGGCTCAAATGCATTAAGAAGGAAAAAAAATCCACAAATTAACTTTAAACAAGGCACACCTGTTAATTGAAATGCATTCCAGGTGACTACCTCATGAAGCTGGTTGAGAAAATGCCAGTAGTGTGCAAAGCTGTCATCAGGGCAAAGGGTGGCTACTTTGAAGAATCTCAAATATATAAAAATATATTTGATTTGTTTAACACTATTTTTTTGGTTACTACACGATTCCATATTTTATAGTTTGTCTTCTATTATTCTACAATGTAGAAAATAGTATATAGCCCTTGAATAATTAGGTGTCAACTTTTGACTGGTACTGTATATATTTTTTTGTAATACAGACTAGCTGGTACGTAAATTAGAGTGTAGCTGCTCCAGTGCTTAGGTGCCTGTGTGTATACAGTTGCAAGAAAAATGATGTGAACCCTTTGGAATTACCTGGATTTCTGCATAAATTGGTCAAACAATGTGATCTGATCTTCTTCCTCTAATTCACAACAATAGACAGGGTGCTTAAACTAATAACACACAAATTATTGTATTTTTCTTGTCCTATATTGAATACATCATTTAAACATTCACAGTGTAGGTTGGAAAAGTATGTGAACCCCTAGGCTAATTACTTCTCCAAAAGCTAATTGGAGTCAGCTAACCAGATGAGATTGGAGATATTAGTTAGAGCTGCTCTGAAATATAAAAAAACACTCAATGTGAGTTTGCTATTCACATGAAGCATGGCCTGATGTGAACCATGCCTCAAAAGATCTCAGAAGACCTACAATTAAGTATTGTTGACTTGCATAATGCTGGGAAGGGTTACAAAAGTATCTCTAAAAGCCTTGATGTTCATCAGTCCACGGTAAGACAAATTGTCTATAAATTGAGGAAGTTCAGCACTGTTGCTATTCTCCCTAGGAGTGGCCGTCCTGCAAAGATGACTGCAAGAGCACAGCGCAGAATGCTCAGCTCAGTGAGGTTAAGAAGAATCCTAGCGTTTCAGCTAAAGACTTACAGAAATCTCTGGAAGATGCTAACATCTCTGTCGACGATGCGTAAAACACTAAACAAGAATGGTGTTCAAGGGAGGACACCATGGAAGAAGCCACTGCTGTCCAAGTCAAACACTGCTGCACGTCTGAAGTTCGCAAAAGAGCACCTGGATGTTCCGCAGCGCTACTGGCAAAATATTCTGTGGACAGATTAAACTGAAGTTGAGTTGTTTGGAAGGAACACACAACACTGTGTGAAGAAAAAAGGCACAGCACACCAACATCAACCTCATCCCGACTGTAAACTATGGTGGAGGGAGCATCATGGTTTGGGTTGCATGCTGCCTCAGGGCCTGGACAGCATGCTACCATCGACGGAAAAATGAATTCCCAAGATTATCAAAGCCTTACATTCTCCTGCAAAATGCCATCTGTTTGCCAATTGAAGCTTAACAGAAGTTAGGTGATGCAACAGGACAACAACCCAAAAGACAGAAGTAAATCAATAACAGAATGGCTTGAACAGAAGAAAATGTGCCTTCTGGAGTGGCCCTGACCTCAACCCGATTTTGAGATGCTGTGGCATGACCTCAAAAGAGCGGTTCACACCAGACATCCCAAGAATATTGTGGAACTGAAACAGTTTTGTAAAGAGGAATGGTCCAAAATTCCTCCTGACCGTTGTGCAGGTCTGATCCGGAACTACAGAGAATTTTTGGTTGAGGTTATTGCTGCCAAAGGATGGTCAACCAGTTATTAAATCCAAGGGTTCACATACTTTTCCCACCCGGCACTGAATGTTTACATGGTGTGGTCAATAAATACAAACGTTTAATTGTTTGTTACTAGATTAAGCAGGCTATTGTTGTGATTTACATGAAGAGCAGATCAAATTTGATGTAGAAATCTAGGTGTTTCCAAAGTGTTCACATACTTGTTCTTGCCACTGTATTATAATGTAGTATGTTGCATAGAGTAACGCAGTTCTTATGCTATGCATAGACATTGATTGACCACTGATTTCCTTGTTATTTTATCTCTGAAGCTTGACTTTCACTAAATGTATTGAAAGTGTATTCCTGTGTCCTGCTCGTTTATTTGATGTAGTAAAAGTTCAAACCAAACAAAAGTGGCTAGGAAATTTAAAGAATATCTAAAAGTACTCTACTAAATGAGCAGGGTGGATGTTTCATCTCCCAAGAGAGGACAAGGTCACGAAAAGGGAACTTGCCGACGGAGGGTGTCTTCCGAGGAGGAGAGCGAACGGATCCGAGCAAGAGGTAAACTCACTAGCAATGAACGTCATTGCCACAATGAGTAGTGTCGTGGAAATTTCCTCTATTTACCAAATCATGGGAGCAAACCACAACACAAGTCAGAGTTAGTTATCAAAGTCCATCTTTAATTATATGAGCTCTATCACAACCCTGTGACTCTCAGGCAATTCAGTGTCTATCAATGAATTCTCTGAGAGCCCCCCAACATTGCAACTGAGATCCTTTAATAGCAAAGAACACACATAGTCAGACAGCATAGACATAATAAATCGTTCAGCTTTGTCTCCCTACTCAGAACCATAAATCAATCCTCCATATCAACAGGCATATATCAAATTGTCATTTAGATACAACCAATCCTGGACAAGCTCACGGGGAGCATAGAATGATTCCAGACACTGCCATCCTCCTCTCCCCGGTGGGAAAAGTAGGGAGTGACTGGCACACAGACACAGTGGAGCAAAAGATATGTTTACACATGATGACACCTTGACCTCTCCCCTCTCTGCGGCCCATGCAACTTAGTCTTGACATAGAACAGATAACTGCAAACCCTGCCACAGTATTATACAAAAATAACATTCTTGATGAGAAGTAACTTACAAACATATGATGAATATAAAACATCTTACCTATGTTACCCACCAATTCTGTTTATTCCCCAACAGTAGATGAGGAAATGGAGTAATGGCTGGATACATTGGGAAGATGTATGCATTTGATGGCACTACAGAAGATTTATGTGCACTGTGAATGGATTGAGGAATATTTTGAAGCCAATGGCTAGCCAAAAATGATTTGTTTTAAAAGTTTGATAATCTAATCCTTTTGAAGCTTTCAAAGTGTTCTTACACTATGATTTTGAACATTCACAGCAACTAGGGAACATCCATGGCAGGCATTGTCATCATAGCTTGTTTGCTACGTAACTTCTGAGAGAGAGAGCACACACAATGTTACTATGACCACTAGGTGTAGCCTTGTCAGCAAATGACTGATGTTTGAACACACACATCCGACTTGGTCACTTGTAACTTGCTGTTTGGGCAGTCCAAAACGGATATGAGAAACACAACTGATTTGAGCATTAAGGCCTGCAGTGTGAACCAGGCGTAAGTGTATAATCCCTTCCATCTCTCCCTCAACACACAGCCATACTCTACTAACCCATACAACCCACCCCCACAACATACCTTCATACAGTATAAACCCTTCCATCCCTTCAACATACCTTCATACAGTATAAACCCTTCTATACCTTCATACAGTATAAACCCTTCCATCCCATCAACATACCTTCATACAGTATAAACCCTTCCATCCCTTCAACATACCTTCATACAGTATAAACCCTTCCATACCTTCATACAGTATAAACCCTTCTATACCTTCATACAGTATAAACCCTTCCATCCCATCAACATACCTTCATACAGTATAAACCCTTCCATCCCATCAACATACCTTCATACAGTATAAACCCTTCCATCCCATCAACATACCTTCATACAGTATAAACCCTTCTATCCCCACAACATACCTTCATACAGTATAAACCCTTCCATCCCATCAACATACCTTCATACAGTATAAACCCTTCCATCCCTTCATACAGTATAAACCCTTCCATCCCATCAACATACCTTCATACAGTATAAACCCTTCCATCCCATCAACATACCTTCATACAGTATAAACCCTTCTATCCCCACAACATACCTTCCTTCATACAGTATAAACCCTTCCATCCCATCAACATACCTTCATACAGTATAAACCCTTCCATCCCATCAACATACCTTCATACAGTATAAACCCTTCCATCCCTTCAACATACCTTCATACAGTATAAACCCTTCCATCCCATCAACATACCTTCATACAGTATAAACCCTTCCATCCCTTCATACAGTATAAACCCTTCCATACCTTCATACAGTATAAACCCTTCCATCCCCACAACATACAGTATAAACCCTTCCATCCCCACAACATACCTTCATACAGTATAAACCCTTCTATCCCTTCAACATACCTTCATACAGTATAAACCCTTCCATCCCCACAACATACAGTATAAACCCTTCCATCCCCACAACATACAGTATAAACCCTTCCATACCTTCATACAGTATAAACCCTTTCATCCCCACAACATACAGTATAAACCCTTCCATCCCCACAACATACCTTCCTTCATACAGTATAAACCCTTCCATCCCCACAACATACAGTATAAACCCTTCCATACCTTCATACAGTATAAACCCTTCCATCCCCACAACATACAGTATAAACCCTTCCATACCTTCATACAGTATAAACCCTTCTATCCCTTCAACATACCTTCATACAGTATAAACCCTTCCATCCCCACAACATACCTTCATACAGTATAAACCCTTCTATCCCTTCAACATACCTTCATACAGTATAAACCCTTCCATCCCATCAACATACCTTCATACAGTATAAACCCTTCCATCCCATCAACATACAGTATAAACCCTTCTATCCCCACAACATACCTTCCTTCATACAGTATAAACCCTTCCATCCCCACAACATACCTTCATACAGTATAAACCCTTCCATACCTTCATACAGTATAAACCCTTCCATACCTTCATACAGTATAAACCCTTCCATCCCATCAACATACAGTATAAACCCTTCTATCCCTTCAACATACCTTCATACAGTATAAACCCTTCTATCCCATCAACATACTTTCATACAGTATAAACCCTTCCATCCCCACAACATACCTTCATACAGTATAAACCCTTCTATCCCTTCAACATACCTTCATACAGTATAAACCCTTCTATCCCTTCAACATACCTTCATACAGTATACACCCTTCCATCCCTTCAACATACCTTCATACAGTAAAAACCCTTCCATCCCTTCAACATACCTTCATACAGTATAAACCCTTCTATCCCTTCAACATACCTTCATACAGTATACACCCTTCCATCCCTTCAACATACCTTCATACAGTAAAAACCCTTCCATCCCTTCAACATACCTTCATACAGTATAAACCCTTCCATCCCCACAACATACCTTCCTTCATACAGTATAAACCCTTCCATCCCATCAACATACTTTCATACAGTATAAACCCTTCCATCCCCACAACATACCTTCATACAGTATAAACCCTTCTATCCCTTCAACATACCTTCATACAGTATAAACCCTTCTATCCCTTCAACATACCTTCATACAGTATACACCCTTCCATCCCTTCAACATACCTTCATACAGTAAAAACCCTTCCATCCCTTCAACATACCTTCATACAGTATAAACCCTTCTATCCCTTCAACATACCTTCATACAGTATACACCCTTCCATCCCTTCAACATACCTTCATACAGTATAAACCCTTCCATCCCATCAACATACCTTCATACAGTATAAACCCTTCCATCCCCACAACATACAGTATAAACCCTTCCATACCTTCATACAGTATAAACCCTTCCATCCCCACAACATACAGTATAAACCCTTCCATCCCCACAACATACCTTCCTTCATACAGTATAAACCCTTCCATCCCCACAACATACAGTATAAACCCTTCCATACCTTCATACAGTATAAACCCTTCCATCCCCACAACATACAGTATAAACCCTTCCATACCTTCATACAGTATAAACCCTTCTATCCCTTCAACATACCTTCATACAGTATAAACCCTTCTATCCCTTCAACATACCTTCATACAGTATAAACCCTTCCATCCCATCAACATACCTTCATACAGTATAAACCCTTCCATCCCATCAACATACAGTATAAACCCTTCTATCCCCACAACATACCTTCCTTCATACAGTATAAACCCTTCCATCCCCACAACATACCTTCATACAGTATAAACCCTTCCATACCTTCATACAGTATAAACCCTTCCATACCTTCATACAGTATAAACCCTTCCATCCCATCAACATACAGTATAAACCCTTCTATCCCTTCAACATACCTTCATACAGTATAAACCCTTCTATCCCATCAACATACTTTCATACAGTATAAACCCTTCCATCCCCACAACATACCTTCATACAGTATAAACCCTTCTATCCCTTCAACATACCTTCATACAGTATAAACCCTTCTATCCCTTCAACATACCTTCATACAGTATACACCCTTCCATCCCTTCAACATACCTTCATACAGTAAAAACCCTTCCATCCCTTCAACATACCTTCATACAGTATAAACCCTTCTATCCCTTCAACATACCTTCATACAGTATACACCCTTCCATCCCCACAACATACCTTCCTTCATACAGTATAAACCCTTCCATCCCCACAACATACCTTCCTTCATACAGTATAAACCCTTCCATCCCCACAACATACCTTCCTTCATACAGTATAAACCCTTCCATCCCCACAACATACCTTCCTTCATACAGTATAAACCCTTCCATCCCCACAACATACCTTCCTTCATACAGTATAAACCCTTCCATCCCCACAACATACCTTCCTTCATACAGTATAAACCCTTCCATCCCCACAACATACCTTCCTTCATACAGTATAAACCCTTCCATCCCCACAACATACCTTCCTTCATACAGTATAAACCCTTCCATCCCCACAACATACAGTATAAACCCTTCCATCCCCACAACATACAGTATAAACCCTTCCATCCCCACAACATACAGTATAAACCCTTCCATCCCCACAACATACAGTATAAACCCTTCCATCCCATCTTTTACACATCTCCATTCTCTACCCAGCTGTATCTGGTAGTTTTAGATACTGGCTGAATACTGAATGACTACTGTATGTTACCTCTCGCCTCACAGAGACTGTGTATATAAGATGACCCCTCTCAAAGAACTTCTAGGGTACAGGCTGAGCCAATTGGGGCCAGTAGATGTGAATCTGTGTTAGAGATGCTGGGAGTAGTGCTATGGTACCATCTATATCCCCAAGGCTAACAGGGAAGTGCAACTCCAATTATGGAGTTAAGTATCTTTCACAACAACTACAAAATGTTAAACGGGGAATCGGTGCCACTGTCCTTCCCACAGCTGTTTTAGAAATGCATCAAAGCACTATAATATTGAAGTGAAGACCCTTACAAACTAATATCCATATTTTATATTTAGGTGTGCAAAAATGATTTACCCTCTAAGGTTTTTAAGAAAATATTTGCTTGTCTTTTAATTCCGTTACCTAAAACCCACATACTGTATCTTAAAGATATCTTCCAATTTCGCTCCCTCATGAGAAGTGAGGTTAATGAAAGTTCACAGAAGGAACAAGTAAAGGTAGACCTACCAATTTAGGTAGTGTTTTTACTGGTAATAATTTTGTTTGATTGAAGTCATTTAAAACGCGTGATTCTGTTACCAAATCTGTAAGAGGATGACTGCAACTAAATTGGCTACAATGGGAATTAGTAGTCACAAGTAGTCACAAACCACAGCTGGGTCACCTGCTCTGAGTGTTTTATAAGGATGTTTTTCCATTGCGACTGAATATCCCCCACCCCAGTTAATGTCACCTCTCCTGGCTCTTACCGACCAGCTAACCATGAGCCCCCTTTCTTTCCATTCACTGTAACCAGCATTCTCACCTACTGAGCACTGATCGACACCAGTCATCTCAGTGTCATTCTGTTACTGTGGAATTGCCCATACACAAATAATATTCTCTAAGGAATGTATTGTAGAAAGAGGAACAAGACAGCGGTGTCCTTTTTTTTCCCTTCTCTCTAGCTAACCGCTGGCAGAAATAGTAAGACCAGTAACACATTTACCCAGCATGAACCAACTGTGCGCACAGTATAGCATGTGGGCGAAAGTGTTTGTTGATTGTTTGCAGTGGTGGTATATTAACACTTGTTAATCTCTCAAATAAAGAAGTCAACTGAAATCTCTTCTAAATTGCTGCTGTGGGGGGGGGGGGGGGGGGGAAATCATGTAAGTGAACTTTTAATGCTGTACATCAGATTAGATGGGAAAGGTCAACAGAGGTTTACTGATGCACTTAGTGGAGTCCGACCGTATGGGGAAATCCACAGGAAACTGGCTTGCCCAGACTGCCTGCTGTCTGTCTATACCTAAGTCACTCTCTGCTCTGCTCCATTTCAACTCTGCAGTTGATCCATAGCCTTTAAAGTTTTTATGGTTTAAACTATACAATAGAGCAAACAGGAAAAGTATATATTCGTCACTGCGTGCTTTATCTCCTTCAAATTTATTTTTGTCCACTGGTGGGTGGGGGGGGTAGATGGGTAAATAATTATAATTTTGGAATAATTAAATTAAAATTATCATTATTTAAATGGTTTACAATACTTTGACAAACTCATACAAAACTGAACACTCAGGAAACTGAACACTGTCAGTCAAGGAGCATTAACCTACAAATTGCTTAAACATTGCACAGCTGGAAGGACAATTAGGTGTGTGGGTAGGGGTAAGTGCATGCTGAGCCAAGTAACCTAACCATGCTATCCGGTCAGTAGGAGAATCGTGCAATTGCCATCTTAGAAAACCACTACTGTCTTGGCAAGACATTCAACCTTATCCAAGCAATTAAGAGCATTTACTTCACTGCTCCCTCTCTCCACACTCACTCTGGTGTCAAATCGTTTGGTGATTCCCCAGATACTCCAGTACGAGGTAGCATATGGAGGTGGGAAAGGGAAACATTGCTCTGTCCCAGTACCCAGCACAGATGGACAGACTGTTGCAAACAGGATGCCTGTTTTGGAATATTTATTCTTTTTAAAAGATTCCTTTTCACTCTCAATTATGTTAATATTGCGGAGTAACCACAATGTTGTTGATCCATCCTCAGGACAAAACTATCACAGCCTTTAAACTCTAACTGTTTTAAAGTCACCATTGGCCTCATGGTCAAATGTCTGAGTGGTTTCATTCCTCTCCGGCAACAGAGTTAGTGACTGGGTGTATTGATACACCATCCAAAGTGTAATTTATAACTTCACCATGCTGAAAGGGATATTCAATGTCTGCTTTTTAATTTTTTTTTTTTTACCCATCTACCAATAGGTGCACTTTGTGGCATTATCAAAACCTCCCTGGTCTTTATGGTTGTATCTGTTTGAAATTCACTGATCAACTGAGGGACCTTACAATATGTATGTGTGGGGTATAGAGATGAAGTAGTCAATCAAAAATAATGTTAAACACTATTATTGCACACAGAGTGAGTCCATGCAACTTATGTGACTTGTTGAGGACATTTTTACTCCTGAATGTTTTGTCTTGCCAAAACAAAGGGGTTGAATACTTACTCAAAACATTTCAGCTTTTCACTTGTAATTAATTTGAACTAATGTTGAAAAACATAATAGGCCTGTGTGTGTGTGTGTAGGCCAGTGAGAATTTTAATCCATTTTAAAATCAGGCTGTAACACAAGAAAATGTGGAAAAAGTCAAGGGGTGTGAGTACTTTCTGAAGGCACTGTATAGGGTAAAGTTGTTCATTTCATGACGAGGACAGCAATCACTTTTGCGAGGTACACTGCATGGTCGAAGCGAGTGGAGAAGAGATCTCTCGAAACTTTCAAATGGCCAAAAAATAGATTTTGAGATGGTGGTGAAATCCAAAATGGTTATATATTCATTGTCATAGCTAATTTGTCAACAATAAATATTAATACATTACTATTTCAAACACTTAATCTGCAAAAATGACAAGTTAATTAGTGGGTGATGGTGATTTCTGAACCAAAGTGGGGGGACAAAAAACAGGCTCCTTTGACCCCCTAAACTGATAGTGTGGTGGTAGATGCCATGTCTTATTTATGGCTCAGGTGCCTACATATTACATACACCATAGACATACAGTGACCTCTGTAATTATTGGGACTGTGAAGTATTATTTTCTTATTTTTTGTCTGTACTCAACTTTTGGATTTGAAATCAATGACTATGATGTTAAAGTGCATACTGTCAGCTTTGAGGGTATTTTCATCCATATCAGGTGAACTGTTTAGAAATTACAGCACTTTTTGTACGTAGTTCCCCCCCCCCCCCCCCCCCCCCCCATGCTATCATGATTACAGATAATTCTGAATGAATTGTGAATAATGATGAGGGAAAAGTTAGATGCACAAATATCATAATTATTCACAATTAATTCAGTGACACAATACTTTTATTTACCATTTCTATTGGGCACAAAATAATCTGAAACGCAACCAAAACAAACAGCAAATGCATCCAAGAAATGTGTAGTCACAAGTTTGATGTAGCCATTACATGCTATGAATATGGGAGCAAATACTTTTATTTTTTTTAAACTTTAAAAACATTTTTTTTTAGTACTTTCATACCAGTGGCGGTCGGTACCGTTTTTAAGATGAGGGAGGACGGTTTTATATTTATGAGCTTGGCCTTATTTCTATTACAGCATATTGGATGACTGTCATTAATATTCCATTAATTCCAGCTCAAGGTAAAATCAATAGGTTTAGGCTACTGCATGATGCTCAAATTTTCACTATACCCATCAAGATGTTGCTACAACTTAGCCTACGAATTAAAGTTTACAACATAGGTGCACAGGTAGAGGAGTTTGAGGAATTAAGGTGATAGTGACTCATTCAATACCGACTATCACACTCTTGCAAACAAGTTTCTGTTGGACAAATTCAAGTATGTTTATCCCCGTTTCATTCAGTTGGCTTCTGTTTTAAGAAATATTTTTCAACAAAATTAATACACCCCTGATCACCGCAAACAGTTCACTTTCATAGCAGCCACATACAAACAGCATGATCAGCCACCTTCGTCATAGACTGTTCTCTCTGCTACCGCACGGCAAGCGGTACTGGAGCGCCAAGTCTAGGTCCAAAAGCCTTCTAAACAGCTGCTACCCACAAGCCATAAGATTCCTGAACATCTAATCAAATGGCAATTTGCATTGTCCCCCCTCCACTCTTTTATGCTGATGCTACTCTGTTTATCTATGAATAGTCACTTTAACTCTACTCTACCTCCAGAGGGGCTGCAGATAGCCTAGCGGTTAGAGTGTTGGGCCAGGAATTGAACGGTTGCTGGATCGAATCCCCGAGCTGACAAGGTAAAAAGCTGTAGCCCCTCTACAGTCGTGGCCAAAAGTTTTGAGAATAACACAAATATTAATTTTCACAAAGTCTGCTGCCTCAGTTTGTATGATGGCAAATTGCATATATTCCAGAATGTTATAAAGAGTGATTTGCCATGCAAATTAACTGAATCCCAAAAAACACCTGTGTTAACGAGAGAGTGTTGATGAGGACAAGGCTGGAGATCACTCTGTCATGATGATTGAGTTCGAATAACTGACTGGAAGCGTTAAAAGGAGGGTGGTGCTTGGAATTATTGTTCTTCCTCAGTCAACCATGGTTACCTGCAAGGAAACACGTGCCATCATCATTGCTTTGCACAAAAAGGGCTTCCCAGGCAAGGGTATTGCACTTAAATCAAGAACTTCAAGGAGAGCGGTTGTGAAGAAGGCTTCAGGGCGCCCAAGAAAGTCCAGCAAGCACCAGTCTCCTGAAGTTCCTAAAGTCTCCTAAAGTTGATTCAGCTGTGGGATCTGGGCACCACCAGTACAGAGCTTGCTCAGGAATGGCAGCAGGCAGGTGTGAGTGCTCACAGTGAGGTGAAGACTTTTGGAGGATGGCCTGGTGTCAAGAAGGGCAGCAAGAAGCCACTTCTCTCCAGGAAAACATCAGGGACAGACTGATATTCTACAGAAGGCACAGGGATTGGACTGCTGAGGACTGGGGTAAAGTCATTTTCTCTGAATCCCCTTTCCGATTGTTTGGGGCATCCGGAAAAAAGCTTGTCCGTAGAAAGTGAGTGCTACCATCAGTCCTATGTCATGCCAACAGCAAAGCATCCTGAGACCATTCATGTGTGGGGTTGCTTCTCAGCCAAGGGAGTGGGCTCGCTCACTCACAATTTTGCCTAAGAACACAGCCATAAATAAAGAATGGTACCAACACATCCTCCGAGAGCAACTTCTCCCAACCATCCAAGAACAGTTTGGTGATGAACAATGCCTTTTCCAGCATGATGGCGCACCTTGCCATAAGGAAAACGTGATAACTAAGTGGCTCGGGGAACAAAACATCAATATTTTGGGTACATGGCCAGGAAACTCCCCAGACCTTAAACCCATTGAGAACTTGTGGTCAATCCTCAAGAGGTGGGTGGACAAACAAACAACCTACAAATTCTGACAAACTCCAAGCATTGATTATGCAAGAATGGGCTGCCATCATTCAGGATGTGGCCCAGAAGTTAATTGACAGAATGCCCGGGCGGATTGCAGAGGTCTTGAAAAAGGGTCAACACTGCAAATATTGACTCTTTCCATCAACTTCATGTAATTGTCAATAAAAGCCTTTGACTGTTATTAAATGCTTGTAATTATACTTCAGTATTCCATAGTAACATCTGACAAAAAATATCTAAAGACACTGAAGCAGCAAACTTTGTGAAAATTAATATTTGTGTCATTCTCAACTTTTGGCCACGACTGTATATAGCCTGGCTAGTGTTATTTTAATTTATATTTTTTCCTTAACACTTATTTTTCTTAACTGCATTGTTGGTTAAGGGCTTGTAAGTAAGCATTTCACTAAGGTCTACCTACACCTGTTGTATTCGGCGCATGTGACAAATAAAATTTGATTTGATAATTTGCTTGTATTATTCCTTCTCACATTTACACACTGTCCTGCTCTTACTTTTACCTCTCACCTTTTCCTTTCGCTTGTGGACAATGCAACAGCTGTCTGTGACCAGGCGAAAAAATCTTTCCAGGCCAAACATTCAAACCGTAACCGCTACACACAGCCTACATTGTTGTCACCATGTTAGCTGACATCAGTCAACATAGCTACTAGAACTAATTTGTTAATAAACCCGCTACAATCATGCAATACATTGTACAACAAGCAGTTTAGGAGATACACCGGCGGGCCCTGGTGGCAATAAATTAATGAAACTAACAGTTTACCTTGACTTGGAGTTCCAGTGTTGGATAGCCAGCTAGCTAACACAGCATCCCTCTCTGTTTGAGTAGGATATACTAACCACTAGCTAGGTAAGTGGGGGAAAAAATACAACAAAAGATCTGTTTCTCCATTTTTTTATTTTTATGTATTTGTTCAACTGTTGTCTTTCTCATACTTTGAGTCAACTACTCACCAGATTTTATACACTGCTAGCTTAGCTGTAGCTCTTGCTTTCAGTACTAGATACATTTTCTGATCCTTTGATTGGGTCAACATGTCAGTTCATACTGCAAGAGGTCTGATTGGTTGGAGGATGTCCTCTCGAAGTTGTCATAATTACTGTGTAAATCTATGGAAGGGGGTGAGAACTATGAGCCTCCTAGGTTTTGTATTGAAGTCATGTACCCAGTACGGAATCTAGCTGACCTCCGGTTACACCATGGTGCTACCCCAGAGAGTGCTGTTGAGGCTACTGTAGACCTTCATTGCAACCATGCGTTTTAATCAATTATTTGATGACGTGAATATATTTTAGTGTAGTTTTATCTAAAAATTACATTTTATATTTCACATTTTTTCTGAAATTCACTGAGGAGGATGGTCCTAAACAGTTCACCTGATATGGAGGTACCCTCAAATTGAAGCTCAGTCTGCACTTTAACCACTGTCCCAATATTTACAGAGTGCACTGGACATAATTTACACGCAGAAGTCAGCTCGGAGAGGCCCAGCTCATGAGATCCATCACCCGCAGATTTTAATTTAAATCGGAAAATGAATGTGCAACATTTTAATGATCAAATTGAACCGAATTGCATCGATTCATTCTCTAATTAATTTGAATCGCACCAAATTGTATCTTTATGCATATTGAATCGTCTTGAAAGGGAATGATGCACATCCCTAGATAATATTGATGGCTAGTCTCTCTGGTTAGATTCTGAAGCATTGAGGAGTATTCTGAAACCCATTGCACTGCTCTTCTGGTGTGTGACTGATGCATTGTTGGTAGTCATTAGCTCAGCAACACAGCGGGGAGGTGCTGTGGGTTTGAGCTGGCAGACCCCGGGCTCTGGGCCTCGTGCTGTGTCCTTTCATTCCCCTGTCGCCAGGAGGCAGGAGCAGCTATGTGTGACCAGGCTGACACTAGCCTCAATGGACCGTACTACTGGTTGCCTACTGGGCTGAGATGTTAGCGACTTGTCTGGCCTGAACCTGACAGCTGCTGTGGCCAGGGCTGCCTGCCTGGGTTAACCCTAACCCTGCCTGGGGCTTACCTGTTCACCAGCAGTTAAGGGTTGGTACACCCAGGTACTGTAATTAGTCTAGATGAGCAGACAAGCTCCATATTGCACAATGAGGCTGACGTGCTGAGACATTGCCCATGTGGTGCCTCCTATACAGGCTGAATCTCCTGTGTGAGGAGACCAACGTCTCTAGCCTCATATATGGGCTAACGGACTCACTTGTCTGAGCGCCTTTAGCTCAGGCACCAGCCAGTCTCCTTTTGAGGTAAAGTGAAGTGAAGGGAATGTTGGGGTTTATAAATATTCCATGGGCATGTTATGGGTTCAGAGGTTAAACAGGGACTGACTCATCCATGTAGTTTTTGGTGCTACAGTGAAAAGTCCACCCATGAGCATCATCAAACTGGAAGGCTTCTTTCTCACAGGGAATTTCCTAAATGTCACAGAAGGAAAAGAGCACTCTTATCATTTCAGCATCAGCTTTGGTGGTGAAGGTTGGAGCTAACGCTTAATTCTTTCTCCACTCTGGCAATAAAATTATGTTTGACTGGATAGACGGCCTTGTTTTTAACTTGCTTTCGCCATGGCATGATGGCAGACCTGAGTTCAAATACTATTTGAAATCATTTTCAATGATTGAGCTTGCCTGGCATAGTGGAACCAATAGAATAGAATAGAATAGTCGCAATGAGAGATGCGCATGGTAATGTTTGTTTCTTCGGGAGCATGAACTTATCAACGCCTGAAAAAGTGAGGGATTTATTCTTCAAGGGTTATGACCATAACATAAATATGAAAAAGACTTGTCTATTTTTAGATTCTAAAAATAAAATGCATAGATTTTTGCTCTTCTCACAAACGGAAAATGCCTGTGTTCTTGTTAATGTTTTCCTCCTATTTTATTTTTATGAATAAGCTTTATCATATCCCCCATTTGCACAAAATACTTACTTTCCCACTTTCAATGCAATATTTCAACCACTAGCAGAGAGATGTGTACGCAAAACTAAAGTTTGCAGGGAGGTGAGCACGTTCTCCAGTTAAGTTACATTTACAGTGCATTTGGAAAGTATTCAGACCCCTTGACTTTTTCCACATGACTTAACAAGCTTTACACCTGTATTTGGGGAGTTTCTCCCATTCGGTTCTGGCTGGGCCACTCAGAGACTTGTCCCGAAGCCACTACGTTGTCTTGGTTGTTGGAAGGTGAACCTTCACCCCAGTCTGAGATCCTGAGCACTCTGGAGCAAGTTTTCATCAAGGATCTCTTCACTTTCCTCCGTTCATCTTTCCCTCGATCCTGACTAGTCACCCAGTCACTGCTGCGGAAAACATCCCCACAGCATGATGCTGCCACCCATGCTTCACCATAAGGATGGTTCCTCCAGACGTGATCCTTGGCGTTGAGAGTTCAGTCTTTGTTTCATCAGACCCGATAATCTTTTTTCTCATGGACTGAGCCCTTTAGGTGCCTTTTAGTAAACTCCAAGTGAGCTGTCATGTGCCTTTTACTGAAGAGTGGCTTCCATCTGGCCACTCTACCATAAAGGCCTGATTGGTAGAGTGCTGCAGAGATGGTTGTCCTTCTGGAAGGTTCTCCCATCTCCACAGAGGAACTCTGGAGCTCTGTCAGAGTGAACATCGGGTTCTTGGTCACCACCCTGACCAGGGCCCTTCTCCCCCGATTGCTCAGTTTGCCCGGGCGACCAGCTCTAGGAAGAGTCTTGGTGGTTCCAAACTTCTTTCATTTTTGTATAACGGAGGCCACTGTGTTCTTGGGGACCTTCAATACTGCAGACATTTTTTGGTACCCTTCCCCTGTGCCTCGACACAATCCTGTCTCGGAGCTCTACGGACAATTCCTTCGACCTCATGTCTTGGTTTTTTGCTCCGACATGCTCTGTCAACTGTGAAACCTTATATAGACAGGTCTGTGTGCCTTTCCAAATCATGTCCAATCAATTGAATTTACCACAGGTGAAACATCTCAAGGATGATCAATGGGAACAGGATGCGCCTGAGCTCAATTTCAAGTCTCATAGCAAAGGGTCTGAATACTTATTTACACAAGGTATTTCTGTTTTTGCTTTTTCATTATGGGGTATTGTGTGTAGATTGATGCAATGTTTTATTTAATCAATTTTAGAATAAGGCTGTAACATAGCAAAATGTAAGGGGTCTGAATACTTATAAAAGCCAACTTTGCCCGTGAACTGCCACACGCACATTTTGGGGAATATTGTGTACGTACGCACGGTTTATAAATGAGGCCCCTGAGAACAATGTAGCATTTTTTTTGTATTTGTCAGGAGTTCTTTCTACCGTGTGTGGCATTGTTAAACATCCATATCGGAATTCTTAATGCGCTTTAAAATCAGTCGGAGAGCAGAGATTCCTTGAACAGCTGATGTTTACTGGAGCATTGTTTGTCATCATGCCCAATGATTCCCATGTAAGTGACTTGCTCTATCTCATTCTCGCGTGCTCTCCTTTTCTCTCTCGCCCCCCCCCCCCCCCCCGTCTTTCTTTCCATCTCTGTCTTTCTTTCCGTCTCTCTCTCTTTCTTTTCATCTCTCTCTTTCTTTTCATCTCTCTCTCTTTCTTTTCATCTCTCTCTCTTTCTTTTCATCTCTCTCTCTTTCTTTTCATCTCTCTCTCTTTCTTTTCATCTCTCTCTCTTTCTTTTCATCTCGCTCTGTCTTTCCATCTCGCTCTGTCTTTATTTCCATCTCTTTCTGTCTTTATTTCTGTCGCTCTTTCTTTCCATCTCTGTCTCTTTCCATCTCACTCTCTTGGCAGGCTGTGTCACCCCCTGGCTGCTCCACATACACCATGTTAATATGCATGGCACAGATGGGAATTATAATGTCAATTAGAATACTGTATAATGTATTGGTGTCCATGGTCTCGGAGTATGTTAGTGGTGTTAAGCGAGAGACAGGTCTGTATAATCCTGTGACCTGTTTTTTGACATTTGTGCCTAAAATATTTTATCAGGACACACTTAATTGAAAAATAGTTTTAGGAAATGTTGGCCTTTGCATTATACCTCGGGAAGAAATTTGGAAAACGGATACAGAACATTCTTCTTTCAACAACATAAGTCTACCGTGAATAAGGGAGAGCCCTGAAGAGGATAGCAGATCCGTTGACATTTAGCTTTTTAAAGTTCCTGTCTCACTAGATTCAACCATGCATAAACATTGATTCAAAGGATATGGGGGGGGGGGGGGGGGTTACAGGGTAGACAATTAATTGATTCAAACAGAGTTTGAGAGATTTCTACACTGGTTTTGCTACGGTGCAAATGTTCAAGTATTCTAGACAGTTTTACGATGTACTTCTTTCAAAGAAAGAGGATGACTTTCTTCACGAGACGATCAATCATTTTCACCCACTATGCTTCATCAGTTGGGCTACAGGTGATAATGCTTCCTTCTAATAGTATACCTGAAAGTATGGATCATGCATAGGCTACATTCATGGTCCAATATGTTAAAATCAGTGCCTTCAGAAAGTATTCATACCCCTCCACTTATTACGCAATTTCTTACAACCTGAATACAAAATGTTGTTTTTTTTCCTTACCCATCTACACACACTACCCCCATAATGACAAAGTGAAAACATGTTTTTACAATATTTTACAAATGTCTAGCTTTGCACACCTGGATTCTACAATATCTCACATTCTTTTAACAATTCTTCAAGCTCTGTCAAGTTGGTTGTTGATCACTGCTAGACAGCCATTTTCATGTCTCGCCATAGATTTTCAAGCCGATTTATGTCGAAACTGTAGCTAGGCCACTCGGGAACATTCAATGTTATCTTGGTAACATTGTCCTGCTGGAAGGTGAATTTGTCTGTTGGAAAGCAGACTGAACCAGTTTTTTGTCTTAAGATTTTGCCTGTGTAAACTATCACAGCCATTAAAATAAGAATTTCTTATCTGACTTGCCTAGTTAAATAACTAAAACAATTCAACTCTGTTAGTCACCACTTTCCTCGTGAGGAAATCCCTAAGCGTTAGGAAGGACGCCTGTACCTTTTTTGTAGTGACTTGTTGTATTGATACACCATCCAAAGTGCAATTAGTAACTTCAACATACTCTAAGGGATATTCAATGTCTGTTTTT
Organism: Oncorhynchus mykiss; assembly: GCF_057628025.1. NCBI lineage: Eukaryota > Metazoa > Chordata > Actinopteri > Salmoniformes > Salmonidae > Oncorhynchus > Oncorhynchus mykiss. Next base: position 36,171,136 of record NC_143040.1, read on the forward strand.
TACATCTTTACCCATCTACCAATAGGTGTCCTTCTTTTTGAGGCATTGGAAAACCTCCCTGGTCTTTCTGGTTGAATCTGTGTTTGAAATTCATTGAATGAGGGATCTTGCAGCTATTTGTGGGCTAAAGAGATGAGGTAGTCATTCAAATTATGTTAAGCAGTATGTATGTGACTTGGTAAGCACATTTGTACTCCTTAACTTATTTAGGCTTGCCATAACAAAGGGGATGAATATTTATTGACATATGACATTTCAGCATTTCATTTTTTAAATTAATTTGTTTAAAAATTATATAAGCATAATTACACTTTGAAGTTATGGGGTCTTGTGTGTAGGCCAGTGATACACAATCTCAATTTAATCCATTTAGGGGTGGATGGTGGACTGTGTTGTCAAGTTTAGTACGCCGTGGAGTGTGTGTGTGGTAGATCACAATGACCCCATGAATGAACACAACTCAAACTTGTGCTCTACTTCGCGTGCTATACTGTACAAGCAACCAGCTCTTGCTGTTTCAAACATATGGAGTACCATAGAAGAGCCTGTACATCTCTTGTGGCTATTTTTTCCTCAAGTGGCATTCAGTAGGCTGTTTCTAGGTGAAATCCTCTCTATTGTGGTGTTTTTGTGTGTCAGTATGTGTGGATTAGGTGCATATCTTACATCACTGAAGTCATCGGAGTGGAAGAAAGTCCAAATAACACAGCTGTGTCTACTTTCCTCAAATGGGAGTCTCTCCGGTTTTGTGATCATTGTGCCTGAACCTGATGCTGCTCTCACCTAATTTGTATCTTCCTTAGGACTCTGTCATCAAGCCTGCCTTGCCAGTGAGCGTCAATTGGGTTCCCAATCTAGAGTTGGTCAGCTTAGATGTATGGGAGTAGTGTTAACCCCATCTGCTGCTTTGATGGCTTTCGGTCTGTGAGTGAGAGATGCTATCCCACATGTTCTGTGATACATGTCCTCTATGGGAGTAGTGGAGAGCAGCTGTGTCCTTGTCTGGCTCATTCACATGTTGCATGTGCACTCTCCCCAGAATGTATACTGTAAAGCTCTACTAATCATAAACTACATTTTTGTTAACCAGTGTTTCTCGTGATTCCTTTGCTTTGGTCTCAGGAGTTTGTCTTTTGAACATGTTACAGGATTTGGTTTTTCCATTTATTTCGAGGTTGGACATGAGCATGTGGGGCGCACCAACAAGTTACCTCGTTAGTATGTGTTACAGCTGTGCTGGTTGGCATCTCGTTAGTGGGAAGGTGTTTCACCTGTGCTGGCCCAGGTGCTATTTAAGAGTGGCCGGCTCCAGTTGTCTTGAGATGTGGAGGGTTAAGACCTTTTTAGTTGACTCTCCCTATTTGATTTCTAGACAAACAATCTGATTTTCCCTGTTTCTTCATTTTGCTCCAATATTTTGGTTTGTTTCCTTTTTACTTTTGTTGTGTGTTTTTCTTTTGTTTGCCTCTTAGTGGACAAATTTAGTGGGTGCTCATGGTGGGTGTCTTTTTAGTCCCCGTTGTTGTTATGCAATCTTCAGTGGGCACCCCCAATGAGTGTCTTTTTAGAAACCCTCCTAAACCCCACCTGTTTCGTTTTGGTTGTTGCCAGTGACTTTGTTAGTTCCCCCTTCTGTTTGAGTGACATTTTTGGTTTTCTTGCTGGGGAACTTAGTCCTTATGCTGATTTGTTATCTACCTTTATCTCAATCCTCTCACTCTTATTCTCACCATTGTTTTTATTTCTATACTTATTAGAACTACAAACCCACAATCAGCCAGTCAGCAAATAGGTCTAAACAGGAAGCAGTAGGCGGGTGTCGTGGCGATAGCTCAGATAGAAATAATGCACATTTTGCATTTCCTGTATGAGGAATGAGAAGAAGCAGGTTGACGGGTACAGTGTTAACCTCAATAACATGTCCTTTCCTGCAGAATGGGGCACCACTAATAAATCCTTCAATTCCTCCTTTAATCTGGTCTGGGCAATTCCACGGTAGAGTGATGCGAAGACCAGATTTTTCACTTTAAAATGTAATCCATAATTCAGTTACCAAACTTTGCATCTGCGCTGTTCAAGTAAATGTGTTTTTGTAAAATGTTCAGTGGAAATTGTTGACCGTAGTTCTTGTGCATGGTTTGTTTTAACTTTGCAATCATTGGTTTTTGTTTGACATTTTAAAGTGGATAATCTGAGTCTCAGCATCACTTCAGCGGAATTGCCAGTCTCCTTTAAAGCTACAGTCTGTGACGTTGTTTTTAGAGAAACTGTATCCCTGTCACTTTTTTTGCTGTAAAGCTGAGTGATTTTGCTGTAAAGCTGAGTGATAGCACCTTTACGGCTAGAGCCCAGGGATTTCTCGTGTCTGCTGCTCTCCTGCATGTTCCTTTACAGGATGGGGCACAGCAAATAAATCTGCAGTTTCTTTTAATCTGGTGTGCTTTTATAAGACTGAGGGCATTTGTACCTGACCCTCTAAATGTATGTCACTGAATGAAGTAGGCCTAATCAGAAATTGTAAATCATGAAATGTGTAATAACCTCAATAAATATGTTTTTTAAAGAATTGTCCTGTCTCTGACTGGCATATACCTGGGCCTCTATTTCTCTCTCTGTGGTCCTGTTTAGTTCAGTTGGTAAGACCATGGCTCTAGCTATGTGAAGGTTGTGGGTTCAATTTCTGCAGAGATCACCAACTCGTAATGAAAATGTGTACACTCACCCACCGTACCTTGATCTAAACTCTTTCTGACAGATACTTTTGGTCAAATGTTGCCATATCTCTAAGACACAATCTCCACATTTAGACTCACTAAATTTAGAATACAGGATTGATTCATGCATCCCATTTTTTGTACGTTGCTTAATGTGTTTCCTGATATAATGGACTTTTTGTGTACTATTTCTGTGCTTCCTGTTCACGTTTTTGTTTTTGCGCCTTTTACCAGCTTCAAACAGCTAACAGATATTTCACAGACGTTTAAATGGTACAATGACTCTGTACACTATACTTGTTTTGTCACACCAATTGAAATTAGGCAAACTATTTGAATTTTTGCATACAGGAAATGGCAGAGTGATTTCTGCATTGTGCATCTTTAAAGGCCCAGGCTCAAACGAACAAAATTTGTCTTGAGAAATTGCTCTTTGCTAAGAAACAACTTTTTGTTTATTTTTGACCATTTTATACAAAACAATCACAGTAAGGTATTTAATTGTTACCCAGAAATTATAAAACCTCTTAAGGATCCACCTTTTTTTCAATTTTCACGTATAATGACATACCTAAATCTAACTGCCTGTAGCTCAAGACCTGAAGCAAGGATATGCATATTCTTGATACAGTTTGAAAGGAAACACTTTGAAGTTTGTGGAAATTATAAATTTAGGAGAATATGACACAGATCTGGTAACAGCTAATACAAATAAAAAAACATGCAGTTTTTTTTGTAGCATCTTTGAAATGCAAGAGAAAGGCCATAATGTATTATTCCAGCCCAGGCGCAATTTAGGTTTTGGCCACTAAAGGGCAGCAGTGTACAGTTGAAGTCAGAAGTTTACATACACTTAGGTTGGAGTCACAAACTCCTTTTTCAACACTCCACAAATGTCTTGTTAACAAACGATAGTTTTGGCAAGTCGGTTAGGACATCTACTTCGTGCATGACAAGTAATTTTTCCAACAATTGTTTATAGACAGATTATTTCACTTATAATTCACTGTATCACAATTCCAGTGGGTCAGAAGTTTACATACACTAAGTTGACTGTGCCTTTAAACAGCTTGGAACATTCCAGAAAATTGTCATGGCTTTAGAAGCTTCTGATAGGCTACTTGACATAATTTGAGTCAATTGGAGGTGTACCTGTGGATGTATTACAAGGCCTACCTTCAAACTCTGTGCCTCTTTGCTTGACATCATGGGAAAATCAAAAGAAATCAGCCAAGACCTCAGGAAAAATAATTGCAGACCTCCACAAGTCTGGTTCATCCTTGGGCGCAATTTCCAAACACCTGAAGGTACCATGTTCATCTGTACAAACAATAGTACGCAAGTATAAACACCATGGGACCACGCAGCCGTCATACCGCTCAGGAAGGAGACGTGTTCTGTCTCCTTGAGATGAATGTACTTTGGTGCGAAAAGTGCAAATCAATCCCAGAAAAACAAAGGACCTTGTGAAGATGCTGGAGGAAACGGGTACAAAAGTATCTATATCCACAGTTAAACGAGTCCTATATCAACATAACCTGAAAGGCTGCTCAGCAAGGACCACCACAAAAAAGCCAGATTACGGTTTGCAACTGCACATGGGGACAAACATTGTACTTTTTGGAGAAATGTCCTCTGGTCTGATGAAACGAAAATAGAACTGTTCTGCCATAATGACCATTGTTATGTTTGGAGGAAAAAGGGGGAGCCTTGCAAGTCGAATAACACCATCCCGACCGTGAAGCACGGGGGTGGAAGCATCATGATGTGGGGGTGCTTTGCTGCAAGAGGGACTGGTGCACTTCACAAAATAGATGGCATCATGAGTATATATCGAAGCAACCTTTAAGACATTAGTCAGGAAGTTAAAGCTTTGTCACAAATGGGTCTTCCAAATGGACAATGACCTCAAGCATACTTCCAAAGTTGTGGCAAAATAGCTTCAGGACAGCAAAGTCCAGGTATTGGAGTGACCATCACAAAGCCCTGACCTCAATACTATAGAACATTTGTGAGCAGAACTGAAAAGGCGTGTGCAAGCAAGGAAGCCAACAAACCTGACTCAGTTACACCAGCTCTGTCAGGAGGAATGGGCCAAAAATCACCCAACTTATTGTGGAAGGCTACCCGACACTTTTGACCCAAGTTCAACAATTTAAAGGCAATGCTGCCAAATACTAATTGAGTGTATGTAAACTTCTGACCCACTGGGAATGTGATCAAAGAAATAAAAGCTGAAATAAATCATTCTCTCTACTAATATTCTGAAATGTCACTTTCTTAAAATTAAAGTGGTGATGCTAACTGACCTAAGACAGGGAATGTTTACTAGGATTAAATATCAGGGATTGTGAAAAACTGAGTTTAAATGTATTTGGTTAAGGTGTATGTACACTTCTGACTTCCACTGTATGTGCACGGTTTTATACTGATCCAATGAACCATTGCATATCTGTTAAAAATGTTGTATCAAGACTAGAGGTCGACCGTTTATGATTTTAACACCGATACCGATTATTGGTGTGTTTGTGTGTGTGTATAAATTGTAATAATAACAATTACAACAATTCTGAATGAACAATGAACCCTTTTAACTTAATGTAATACAGAAATAATCTATTTAGTTTCAAATAAATAATGAAACATGTTCAATTTGGTTTAAATAATGCAAAACCACAGTGTTGGAGAAGAAAGTAAAAGTGCAATATGTGCCATGTAAATTAAAAATAAATAAACTAACATAAGTTCCTTGCTCATAACATAGAACATATGAAAGCTGGTGGTTCAATATTCCCAGTTAGGAAGTTTTAGGTTGTAGTTATTATAGGAATTATGACCCATCTACTATTTCTCTCCATAACATTTGTATTTCATTTACCTTTGACTATTGGATGTTCTTATCTGCACTTTAGTATTGCCAGCCTAATCTCGGGAGTTGATGGGCTTGAAGTCATAAACCGCACTGTGCATCAAGCATTGCTAAAAGCTGCTAGCAAACGCAGTATAGTGCTGTTTGAATGAATGCCTACGAGCCTGCTGCTGCCTACCATCGCTCAGTCTGCTCCCGCAAGTCATAGACTTAATTAAAATAAACACAGAAATACAAGCCTTTTGTCGTTAACATGGTCAAATCCAGTAACTATAATTTCGAAAACAAAACGTTTAATCTTTCAATGAAATACGGATCCATTTCGTATAACGGGTGGCAACCCTAAGTGTAAATATTGCTGTTACATTGAAGGTTGTGCAATGTTATCAAGACTTCCCAAATGTGCCTAATTGGTTTATTCATACATTTAAGTTAATAATTGTGCACTCTCCTCAAACAATAGCATGGTATTATTTAACTGTAGTAGCTACTGTAAATTGGACAGTGCAGTTAGTTTAACAAGAATTTAAACTTTCTGTCAATATCAGATATGTCTATGTCCTGGGAAATTTTCTTGTTACTTACAACCTCATGCTAATCGCATTAGCCTACGTTAGCTCAACCATCCCGCGGGGAGGGCACCGATCCTGTAGAGGTTAATAGAGGCCCACAATGGAGGTGTCATAAAACCTAGTGGTCAAATAACCGTGTAAATCTCTTGGACAAGGTAATTAGCTTTTATCAATAACTGGCTCGACTTGCTCTGATTCAAAAAATGCTAATTAGCATCAAAGTGGACGACATGCAAAACTACAAATCCCTGCAAGCTCAATTTTAAAACTTGCACAAGACAGTTCACATAATTGTCAATTTAAGGAAATGTAGCCAATTCGTTACTACATTTAGCTAACATTCGATAGTTCATCAAGAAATTAGTAACTTTGACTTGATTCGCCAGTCTCATCCAGATCATGGTATTTGTAGTTATTTTTGTAGTTCATTTGTGACACAGCTAATGTGCTGAGAACTAGACGGTATGTTTGAAAGGCTCATGGCACCAGAGATAAAAGGACTTTCATTTCAAAACCCCCATCATCACTAAAATAAGTATCATCGAACCGACTGAAGTCAATGAATGTGCACTCGATGCTTTTGGCTGTGCTGTGAAGGAGAATGAGCAAGCATGGAGCTCGTAGTTATTGAAAAGGAGCTCATTCACATTAAGACTGTCTCCTCTTTCTGTCCCTCTTTCACAGTCGCTCATTCTCTCTTCTGTGGTAGTGTTCTTAACTGTGGTAGAGTCCTAAGTGAAGGCCTGTCTCTTCCCTGTGGGAGATTTATTTTTCAGGAGACGGAACCTAACGCCCCGCTAATGTACTTAAAATGTTCCTACATACCCTTTCTACACACTCCTTTTGACAACTACAAGCTCCCACAGACCTCACTACAGCGCTGGGAACATTGTCTCTTAAGTGTATGTGTGGTAGTGACGTCGAACGTTCAGGCTGCTGCTCAGACACTATGGGAGCTCTAGCCTAGAGTGCCCGGTTAAATTGTTTGAGTGCATTTTTAAACTCTCTAAATTATTAAGTAGAATTAGATGTAATTGTTGCAATAGCTTACAATTATCCTAAATTGACATGTTGAATTATTTTTCCATATTAAATTATTTTATATTGCACAGATTTTCCTAATGTGGACACTGTTACTACCTTTACACAAGCTTGCATTTTCACCACAGAGTGGAATTACACATACTTTTTACCTGATTGGTGATGTAAATATAAACATTTAGTCATCAAGATGATACTAAATTGACGCTTTAAACAGATTATCTTGTTTAGTTCCGTTGCTTTTATCATACGTTCCTGTCTGTCCCAGGACTTAGAAAGCAGTTGTCAATTTTCAAACTCAAATGGCACAGATAATTGAGTGCTCTTTGTATAAAAGTCGCTGGTCACAAACAAATAGACAGATTTGAGTCAAGCTACTGTATCACTTCAATGAAAGCATACCCCGTCGCTATATAGAATTACCTGTGAGGTGATAAGTCATAAATGATCCAGTCAATTGTTGCGTTTTCATTTTTTCGTGTTGGCCATCTACTGTAAACATTGTTGCACAAGGAGATTAGTTGATAAATGGCTACTACAGGTTCTCATCAATCGACAGGTACGGTGCCTTAAAGTATTCATACCCCTTGACTTATTCCACATTTTGTTACAGCCTGAATACAAATGTTCATGAATCTACATACAATACCCAATAATGACAAAGTGAAAACATATTTTTAGAAAGTGTGTAGCAAATTTGTTAAATGAAATACTTCTCATTTACAGAAGTATTCACACCCCTGAGTCAGATTTTCTCAAAAGCTCTTAAATTAGATGGCGAGGGGCGGTGAACAGCAACCTTCAAGTCTTTCCACAGATGTTCACTGGGATTCAAGTCTGGGCTTTGGCTGGGCTACTTAAGGACTGTCACATTCTTGTTCTGAAGCTATTCCAGCGTTGCTTTGGCTGTATGCTTGGGGTCATTGTCCTGGTGAAATGTACATCTCAGTCTCAGTTTGTTTGCACTCTGAAGCAGGTTCTTATCAAGGATTTGAAGAAGAAAAGGAGAGCCGCACACTAGGAGCTCAACGTTTCAACAGACAAGCTGTCGTCATCAGGTTATAATGACAAACACTGTGGGTCACTAGTTTTATATAGTGTCAAAGGACATGGCCGGGTGTGGCCTGATATCATTGGTTAATTCTCAGATATAAAAATAACATACCAAAAACATGAATGATAGCATAAGATCATAGATACAATTTGGCTGCATAGGCCTACAAACATTTAAAACGAATAGCAAAATCACAATAAAAAGAATGGCTAAAGATCTAAATATATGTTGAGACCGAAGGGAGCAAGGGTCTTTCAAATTAAAGATCTAGGCAGCCTCTCGTTTTAACAATAAATTGTCGAAGTCCCCCAGCTCCTAGGGAGGGTGACATGTTCCATGCCGATGGGACGAAATCGAGTGGTTCGCATCCAAAAAAGTGGGTCGCAACTGGGTAAGTCGAGTTCCTGCACCTAATGGTGCTACATTGCTCCGTGGTTCGCACTTTTAATTTGCGCTTTGTTTTATCCACGTACGGATAAGTTAATACAAATGCCTTAGTGGAGCACGTGATAACACCTTTTTATCGGTTTCCCCGTTTGAAGGATCTACATTTGTAAGTGCCATTGCATTGAAAGCAGTCATTACACTTGTAGTTTCCATTCGGTAGAGGCACAAATAAATATTGTGCAGGGATATTTTGGGGCGATAAATCAGAGTTGACCAAATTAGCTCCGATTTCTGCCCCGTGAGAATACGACCAAGGGAGGGTCTGAAAACACATTACCGATACTGTCATCGGATCTTAGAATGTGCCAATGTTTTAACTATTCCCTTAATTTGTTCAGAGCACTTTGAATAGCAGGTAGTTAGAACGCAAGAATGCTTATTTTTGCGAGACTGTCCTTGAAAGAGATCATGTCTAGATTTGTTTTGAATTTTCTCAATAGCTGTATTAATCTGACTATTTTTGTACCCCCTCATTTTTTTTGGTCTCAGACATATTTCTGTCAATCAATGTTTTTTGCTAATTATTTTTATTAGACAGAATTGGCTGTAGGCCAAACAGTTTTTCAAGGGAAGTGGGGGACCACTATCAGCCCTCAAACTGTTACGATCTGTAGGTTTCCTGTAAAGGTCAGTGTATCATTATCCTCACCCAAAATCAGAAGATCAAGGAAACTGATTTGACGTGTGTCAGACTACATTGTAAATCTCAGATGCTCAGAACAAGAGTTAAGAAAAGCATCGAATTCCTAGAGCTGTTTTGAATCACCCCTCCATAGAACAAAAATATAATCAATGTACCGTTGCCAAATGTTAGGCAAGAAAACGTTTGAGAGGGTTGAAAATGGACTGTTTCTCAATGTAACCCACATACAAATTAGCATAGTTAAGAGCCATAGGGGATCCCATAACAGTACCCTTTGTCTGAACAAAGAAGAAATAATTTAGAAACATTAAGAAGTGTGTGTGTGTGTGTGAGTACTATTTCAGCCAATGTTATAATGCATGCACTGGAAGGTAGTTCATTAGGATCACGTTGCAGAAGAAAATGTTCCATAGCTTCAATTATGCCCTCGTGTGGAATATTCGTGTATAACGACTCAACGTCATCAAAAGCATCTAACAAGGTATTATCCGGGAGCCGTTCTGCGAGGGGTCTAATGAATTCAACAAAAGTCGATGAAGGGGCCGTTACTGCATCAATGCCCGCTACAATAGGGCGCCCTGGAGGTTCTGTTTCTTTCGCCTCCAGATCTCAAATGATTTGCCTGTATTTGGTTCCATGAATTGTTCACTCTATCCTTACCAGTCTCTCAGCCCCTGCCCCTGAAAATCATCCCCATAGCATGATGCTTCACGGTAGGTATGGTGTTAGATGGGTGATGAGCCTTTTTCTCAAGACAGGCTTCCATCTGGCCACTTCCATAAAGCCCAGATTGGTGAGGTGCTGTAGATACTATTGTCCTTCTGGCAGGTTATCCCATCTCAACCAAGGCCCTCTGTAGTTCAGTCAGTGGTCATTGGGTTCTTGCTCACCTTCTTACCTGGTTTCTCAGTTTGGTCTGGGTAGTTCCATATTTTATTATATTTCCCAGTGATGGAGACCACTGTGCTCTTGGAAACTTTCAACACTCTTGAAATTGTTCTATACCCTTTCCCAGATATGTCCCATCACAATTCTCTCTCAGAGATCTACGGGACAGTTCCTTGAACTTCATGTTATAGTTTCTGCTCTGACATGCACTGTCAACTGTGTTGCCATTTATATAGACAGATGGCTTTCTTTCTAAGTCATGTCCAAACAATTGAATTGGCCACAGGTGGACTCCAAGTTGTAGTGACATCTCAAGGACGATCGAAGGAAATTGGATGCACCTGAGCTCAATTTGGAGTGTCGTATCAAAAGGGTGTGAATACTTATTTCAATTAGATATTTCTGTGTTTCTTTTACAATACATGTGCAAACATTTCTAAAAACATGTTTTCACTTTCATTATAGGGTATAGTGTGCGTGTAGATGGTTGAAAATATATATTTAATCCATTTTGAATTCAGGCTGTAACACAACGTGGACTAATTGAAGGGGTATGAATACTTTCTGAAGGCATGTAGTATACTCAAGTACATTGTGGTTTGTCTTTGAGAAGAGTGCAAACGGTACATGTCACAGAGGGTGTCCTAGTTACATAAATATTGTTTGAAAATATAGTTGATTGATTTTAATTTGCACGGGCTATTAATTTATAGTAGAACAAGTTAATGAATTCCAGTTTGGAGTGGCCACTTGGTGAGTGTGCTCTTTAAGGTTCTAATTTAGCCAGATTTAAGTCATCTGAAAATAAGTGTGATAATGTATGTGTAGGGAGTCCTTTTTATGTTTTGGTCTTCAAAATATCACAATCTATTTCAGCATTCATTATGAATTTGGACATTTTAAAACCGGGGTTTTTGACTCCTGGCTATAAATCAAATATTTGACGAGCAAGCAGCAACAGTATAATTTTCAATATGTTTTAGGAATATAAATTATACTTAAAAAGAAAAAAAAAATATATATATATATATATATATATATATTAAACCCGGTTTCTGTTTAATCAGGTGAAAACGTGTTTTGATTTAATGATTTTGATCAAATAACTGTAATAGTGGAAATAAGTTTTGTGCCTAGGACTCTTCATATAGATCTTCAGTAGACTGACTCTCAGCCTTCCCATCTCCTTTTTCTGTCTGTCCTCCCAAGGACGACATCCTCCACAGCTACACTAAACAAAAAAATATAAACGCGACATGCCACAATTTCAAAGATTTGACTAATTTACAGTTCATATAAGGAAATCAGTCAATTGAACTAAATTAATTTAGGCTCTAATCTATGGATGTCCCATGACTGGGAATACAGCTGTAGAAGTTCTATGACCAGGTTACGAAAAAAAAAAAAAAAAAATGTATTCAATATCTAGCATAGGCCTCTGTGTGAGCGACTCACATTTGGCTGGTTTAAACCTGTCAATGTGTGTTCAGTCTCTTCAATGCGTAGACACCACCAGTCTCCTGCTATGTTTCCAGCTGGTGTTGGTTGAGATTGTGAGGCTGAAAGAAAGATGCAGTAACATGCATTCCATTTCATATTTCCAATAAAATGAGACCGTTTCCAATCTAAATGGATAAGATCCAACTGAGTGACAAAACTTATGAAAATATCATCTCACCCTGAATAATGCAGAATACTTCAACCAAAGGGATTCACGCAGAAAAGATGGGGAAATGAACAATTTAACGGTTGTGAATTCGAAATCTTGCTCTAAGTGGAACCTCCTGTTGCAGGTCGTATTAACCACACTTTTAATAGCTCTAAAATGACAGTAAGGTCTTGATGAGAAATGGTCAATGTCATATTTCAACGTTTGAGGATTCATGAGCAATATCTCTGAGTCTTTGTAGCTAATAGATAAACTATGAAATTAATAAAATGGAAAATTGTACGCACTGGCCAAATACACTGTGCATAATTTCAGCAAGGTAGAAATCTTTTCACAGGATTGTAATCACAATGTAGGCCCATTTTTACAACAGAAAAAGGCAACAAATGTACAACATGTTGATTTGTAGGTTTCATTGAATCTTAATGAATGTTTATTTTCTGTTCCATTGGTTTGCAGCCTTATCTAGCATGTTAAAACAAGATTGACAGCTTCCCGGTCTCTCCTGGGAGCTCTTTCTTTGCCTCTCCCAAAGTGTGGGTCTAGTGGAGAAGTTAATTCCCACAAATATTAACACGGCAAACCAACGTGTTGTGGATGGGCTGCTGAAATCTCAGGGGACTCGCTGGATTTGTCCCAAATGGGAATAGGGTACCATTTGGGACAGACACCATGCGGGTTGATTACCATTGCATGAAGCCAGATGAAATGATTTCTGCACCTCTGAATTAAACATTGTTTAGGGCCAGGAACAATCCACTGACAGGCTCCTTAACCGTACAGATTTCTGTGTGGTTATTTTCTGTGTGTCTCTCGCGCTCTCTGCATGTGCCTCGCTCTCTCTCGTTGAATTTTGAAGGGGATCTCTTGTCTGTGGAGATAATTTTGGGACATTCTGTCCGCTTGTTAGAAATGCTCCACGTTTGTTCCACTTATACCCATCTTCTTTTAGTTTCATTCAGGCCGTTTTCAACAGTTCTGTTTTATCCGTGATTCTTTTAAAGAAATTATATTTGAAAATATATGTATTAGCAGCCACCCACTGTGGGATGTTCTTCCATATAGCAACAGCCTCTATGTGGAGGAGCTCATGCAGGAGAGGGCATCAGTGGCTGATATGCATAACGTTATGACAAGGACTAATGCACTTTATTTTTCTGTGTGGTAATGCCTCTTATTGTCTCTTATTATTTTGTAAACAGTCCATGTCTGTGTGGATGGGAGAAAGGTGATGTTAAGAGAGGGGGAAGGGAAGATGATGGAGGGGGAGGAGGAGAGGGCAAGGGTGGGGAATGATAATGCGATTTCAGATTAGGTCAGAATGAATAAGCACTCTTCAAAATCAGTATGTTGCTGTGACTGAATGACAGCGTGTCACAGTGGTCCCTCATCAACCTCAGGCCTCATTTGGGTCAAAATCCACTTAGAGCAGCCAGCCTCTACAGGTTCTCCTGCTCTCTTGTTGAGGGACTGTGCACCTCTCTCTCACACACTAAAATGGTTAATGTGGAAGTCTTGCTCTCAATCTGCGTCTTTCAGTCTTTTCAAATGTATTTAATAGAAGTCTTAAGACATTCTTGTACCCCTTTACCGACAGACAGAGCTCCTAAGGTAAACAGACTCCTACCAGCCCGGTGCAGATGAAGTCAGGGGAGTTTATGATCATATTCAGGGGGAACTGGCAGACCCAGACAGACAGCATACCTCCGCCTGTCCATCCCCGGTCCCCTGGTGCACTGAGGTGACACCCTGCGCTGTGTATCCAGGCGGAAAACTGCCCTCTGGCACAAGCTGCCTAGCGTTGTGTGTGTGTGGTGGGGGGTGTAGGCAGCTTGTACCTGCCTCACCCCATCTGCCCCTGCACTATAATCTCTGGCACCGATCTAATGACTGTGTTCCTGGCTACCCTGCCATAGCTCCTGAGTGGCGCAGCGGTCTAAGGCACCATCTTAGTGCTAGAGGCGTCACTGCAGACACCCTGGTTCGAATCCAGGCTGTTTCACAACCGGCCTTGATTGGGAGTCCCAAAGGGCGGTGCCCAGCGTCGTCCGGTTTTGGCCGGTGTAGGCCATCATTGTAAATAAGAATTTGTTCTTACCTGACTTGCCTAGTTAAATGAAGGTTCAATAATGTTTTTTTATTTTTTTTAAATAGCTTTGATGTGCGCTGGAGGTACTGGGGTTAATATTAGAAGACAGACACAGGATTTTCCCACCCTTTGTCTCATACAGTAGGCGCGAGTAGGCTTATATTGGGGCCAGTCACGGAAGGTCAAACAAAGATATGCATATTTGTTGTGGATATCAAAAATTTTGAATTTAGTCACTGAGGGGGGAAAGGCATCATACTGTTAATCTCCAGAGTCATACTGTGGTGATTTTATTAGTGCAGTAAACTGTTCTATACCTGTAAATCGGACTTTGTTGATTTTACCTGTAGATGTTTATTGATTGTGATTGATGTTTGTTTTAGGAGGATTAAGAGATTCTCACCAGAGGCTGTTGAGATTGGCACCCTTTGTCCATAAATAGTTGTTTGATCTCATAAATACATTATGCATTGTCATCTTGAATAGTATGCATTCCTTTAGAATACTTTTTTCAATAGATTATTTAAAAAGGCTTCCCACTGATGGCCGACCGTTGTTTTCAAGGTAATCTACTCGCATTCACGTCCACCGTTTCGGTGGTCGTTGACATCTTCTTTACAGAGACGATAACACTTGCGCACGTGCACTCAGTGCGCACTGGCGCAAATGCGAACAGCCACGATTTAAAGTCATCCAGAAGCATGGCAGACATTGGATGGTCATAAAAAATGTTAATACCTTCGGCTGTCAGTGATAGAGAAAGAAAATCGGCCTCGAAGACAATTGCTGGAAAAATGATATGGGTATTTTTGGCACAAAGGTGATAACCATGGTGTCTTTTTAGGATTTTTTTTATTGAACTTCTCTATGTGAATTAACCTTTTTGGGCTCAACCAGCTAAACTGCAGTACCAAAAGTACTCTGAGCACAGTAGAACGCGTCCTCCCAGACCAGAACCCTGGCCCCCTGATCTACCCTCAGTTTCCTTCACCCTCTGTGAAACAAGAAGGGGAGAATGTCTGAATTGGGCTAGTTGTTGCCTTTTGCTGCCCTCTGCTGGTGGTCAGTGAGACGTTGGGTTGAATGAGCATCACTAAATCTTGCCCCTTTTTTCTGCTGTTTCTAAGTTCATTTTGCACCATACTCATTTAGCGTCAAATATTTCTGGTAGAAAGTCCTCTACCGTGCTTGAATAACCTTTTTTTTGTGGTTAAAACTCGTAAAACAGCAGGAGATTGTTTGGAGGATACATGTGTTCTACACCAGCCAAGTCACTCCAGATTCAATGCAATGTTCCACATTCGTCCAGGTATTCAATACTAGCCTCTAGGGGCAAAGGTGAGCACTTACCATCAAGTAGGCTCATGGCTTGCTAGTGATCCTCTCCGAGGATCACAGGTTCAATCTCAGTGCTTGGCACTCTTATTATTATTTTTTTTTTTACCCAATCCCGAGCCTTAACCCTTACCTTAATCATTTGGAATTAATGCCTTAACTTAGCGGTCAAGTTGTTTCTGTTTTAACCCTATCCAAAAATGTAACCCTTAACCAATCGGAATGAATGCCTACATATAATTTGACCCCCCTCCCCCTAACACTCAGTGGTTTATGTTATCTAGCTGTGAGTCGGTGTGTATGGCAGTGTGCTGTCCTTGCAGCTGGGACAGCAAGCTCCACCCCGTTCCTTACAGCAGCCACACGCACACAGAGCCACACACGGAGCCCCACCCTCACTGCAGCTCCAGCGTCATTCTGTAGTCGTCCCCTGGCTATATTTCATGTGTGCTGGACACTGCTCTTTGAGTTGCATTGTTCTCCCCTGACTGTTCTGAGTGGTGACTCAGTCAAGTTTGAAAAGAGAAAGAGGAGACTGACTGTCGTTCCAGCTGTGTAGCACAACTGGAGAACATAACAAACAGGCTGCCAACTTGTGGTGAGTTTAGAATTTAAGGAGCCCTTTTCTTCTCCCTTTACTCTCTCTTTCTCTCAGCTGGGAAATAAGTTTTCTTTTTTTGTTAGGTTTTTGCAGATACAATTGGAAGTCGAGTTTAACGAAGGCTGTTCATTTAGTTTTGGTTTGCCGACGGTATCCTTCTTTCAGAGAATGAGAAGTCATGAAGTTCTTTAAGGATGTAAACGTCTTTCGTGGCTGTGAGCTCGCCTTTTTTATTCGCTGAATCTGTGGTTCCTTCCCTTAGTTTCGTCCTGTTTCGCCAAGGTGTGTAATGGTGTGTATGACCCTGCTTAAAGACTGTGTCGTGGTATACATGATAGCTATGATGTATGGGTATGACCCAGTCCCCTGTGATTAGACTGTGTTGATACATGACCCAAAGGGATGTGGAGAATGATACGGTGGACAGAGGGATGCGGTAAAATGTATGCCAAACAAAAAAAACAATGATTGCTAAGTTAAACAAACTATACAAGTCTGTGCACAAGGGCGACTTTTAACCATTTCCACTGAGCATTTTTTTTTACAAAAACACGTTTTCTTTGAACAATGCAGATGCAAAGTTTGGTAACGGAATGACGCGTCAACGGCACAAACCGTCGTTCTGTTTCCAAACTTTGCATCTGCACTGCTCTTCAAGGAAATGTCTTTGTAAAATGTTCTGTTGACGTTAAATTTGCCCTTGTGCATAGGGTCATTTTCCATCTAAAAGGACCCATGAGCACCAACATGTGAAGTTCATAGGCGCTTGTCAAATCTGGAGTCAAACGAAAGCTAAGAGTCTGTTTTTTTTAGAAATTTAAGACATACACTACCGGTCAAAAGTTCTAGAACACCTACTGCACTCGTTAAAGGGTTTTTCTTTATTTGTACTATTTTCTACCTTGTAGAATAATAGTGAAGACATCAACACTATGATAACACATATGGAATCATGTAGTAACCATTTTAAGTTTTAAACAATTCAAAATATATTTCAGATTCTTGAAATAGCCACCCTTTCTTTGCCTTGATGACAGATTTGCACACTCTTGGCATTCTCTCAATCAGCTTCATGAGGTAGTCACCTGGAATGCTTTTCAATTAACAGGCGTGCCTTGTTAAAGTTCATTTGTGGAATTTCTTTCCTCCTTAATGCGTTTGAGCCAATCAGTTGTGTTGTGGCAAGGTATTGGTGGTATACAGAAGATAGCCCTATTTGGTAAAAGACCAAGTCCATATTATGTCAAGAACAGCTCAAATAAGCAGGTGTTCTAAAACTTTTGACCGGTACTGTGTGTATATATACATTTGTCAACCATTTGTATATCCTAAATATTAGAGAAATGCAAAGGCTTTTCAAACAGATGAAAAAGGGGTCTTTTTTTTAGAAAACATCAACCAAAAAAATCTAAAGGTTTTAGAAATTCATCAAAACACAATAATGTTGAAGTCAAGACCCCTGCCAACTAATATCAACACTTACAAATTATTAAGTGATTAATACGTGAAATTCTGTTACCAAATTTGTTTACAACATTTCAGAAAATCAGTAACAGAATTACTGCAATTGAATTGGCTACAATTCACAGTTGGGTCACCTGCTACAGTCCTCCCTTCCACTGGCATACTGTTACGTTCAACTCATAACTGTTCTTTCTCTTTCTGTCGTCTGGACAACCCCTCCCTTTCTCTCTCTCGTTAAAATATCACCTATCCCGGCTCTTACTGACATCTACCATAACACCTACCCTCAGGACACGAGTCAAGGAAGATCGTTTGTCTTCACAGAGATGTTCCATATCCAATCGTTGTCAGCCGGTAACGTGACACCCCAACACTCTCCTTTTAACTCCTCTGATCTGACGAGACCCTGTTACAAGGGGCTGCCTCAATTACTGCTTTGTTATAAAGAGAGTTAGTTTAGAGATGTAAGGAAGCCCTGATGCTATTGTGAAGTAGTTTCTATTGGGATTCCACCTGTCAGAACATGCACAGGGCATTTGCAACCCATCCATACTGGCCTACTGTTTGTCTGAGTGTCAGAACAAAGGTGCCATGTTATGGCTTTCCCTCTACTCTCTGACTGACAAGCATCAGACTGTTGTATACTAAACAAAGTATTTAGCATGATCTTGACTGGGAAATATAACCACGACTGTTACATTCACAAGAGCATAATGTAAGAAGTAAAGACTATCTAGACATTTCTTTGTTTAATACATTTTAGCAGACGCTCTTATCCAGAGGGACATACAGTAGTGAGGGCATACATTTTCATACTGGTCCCCTGTGGGGATCGAACTCACAACCCTGGCATTGCAAGTGCCATTCTCCACTAACAGCCACATGGGACCATATAGTACAGTACCAGTCAAAAGTTTGGACACACTCATTCAAGGGTTTTTCTTTACTTTTTACTATTTTCTACATTGTAGAATAATAGTGAAGACATCAAAACTATGGCATAACACATATGGAATCATGTAGTAACCCAAAAAATGTGTTAAACATATCAAAATATGTTTGAGATTCTTCAAAGTAGCCACTCTTTGCCTTGACAGCTTTGCACACTCTTGGCATTCTCTCAACCAGCTTCATGCGGAATGCTTTTCCAACAGACTTGAAGGAGTTCCCACATATGCTGAGCACTTGATGGCTGCTTTTCCTTCACTCTGCGGTCCAACTTATCTCAATTGAGTTGAGGTCGGGGGATTCTGAAGGCCAGGTCATCTGATGCAGCATTCCATCACCCTCCTTCTTGGTCAAATAGCCCTTACACAGCCTGGAGGTGTGTTGGGTCATTGTCCAGTTGAAAAACAAATGATAGTCCCACTAAGGGCAAACCAGATGGGATGGCGTATCACTGCTGGTTAAGTGTGCCTTGAATTCAAAATAAATCACGACAGTGTCACCAGCAAAGCACCATCACACCTCCTCCGTGCTTCACGGTGGGAACTACACATGCAGAGCTCATCCGTTAACATACTCTGCGTCTCAAATTTGGACACATCAGACTAAAGGACAGATTTCCCGACGGCCTATGTCCATTGCTCGTGTTTCTTGGCCCAAGCAAGTCTATTATTATTATTATTATTATTATTATTATTATTATTATTATTATTATTATTATTATTATTATTATTATTATTATTATTATTATTATTATTATTATTATTATTATTATTATTATTATTATTATTATTATTATTGGTGTCCTTTAGTAGTGGTTTCTTTGCAGCAATTCGACCATGAAGGCCTGATTCACACAGTCTCCTCTGAACAGTTGTTGAGATATGTCTGTTACTTGAACTCTGTGAATTTATTTGGCCTGCATTTTCTCAGGCGGGTTACTCTATAATAAAGGTATTCTCTACAGCCGAGGTAACTCTGGATTTTCCTTTCCTGTGGTGTTCCTCATGAGAGCCAGTTTCATCGTAGCGCTTGATGGTTTTTGCAACTGCACTTGAATAAACTTTCAAAGTTCTTGACATTTTCCGCATTGACTGACCTTCATGTCTTAAAGTAATGATGGACTGGCGTTTTATTATTTGAGCTGTTCTTGCCATAATATGGATTTAGCCTTATTTGGTAAAATATCATCTTCTGTATACCATCCATACCTTGTCACAACACAACTGATTGGCTCAAACGCATTAAGAAGGAAAGAAATTCCACAAATGAACTTTTATCAAGGCACACCTGTTAATTGAAATGCATTCCAGGTGACTGCCTCAAGAAGCTTGTTGAGAGAATGCCAAAGCTGTCATCAAGGCAAAGGGTGGCTAATTTGAAGAATCTCAAATATAAAATATATTTTGATTTAACACTTTTTTGTTTGTTGGTTACTACATGATTCCATGTGTTATTTCATGGTGTTGATGTCGTCACTATTATTCTACAATGTAGAAAATAGTAAAAATAAAGAAAAACCCTTGTGTCAACTTTTGACTGGTACTGTATACTAGCTATGATGTAGGTAGGACATGTTGTTTTGAACAGAAACATGCACACCATGCCAAATAAGCACTGGGGGTCATGAGATATAATGTGGTCAGACCACAATGGACTGGTTATAAGAAGCATGCAGTGGCGATCTGTCTGTGATCTAACAGTACTATGCCTCTCACTGGGCCACAGCCTATTCATTCATTCCTCAACTCAACTGTTGAAAAGAAAAGCCCTGCGTCCCAAATGGCACCTTATTCCCTATATAGTGTATTATTTTTGACCCGGAGCCTTATGAGCCATTATAGGGTCCCATTTGGGACGCAGCTGGATTTCAGGCTGTTTCTGACCTCATTGCATCATGTCATTTAAGCAAATCAATGAATGGTTCCCTTTTCTGGACAGTTGAGCCAGTCAGTCACACAGTACCATACCACGAGAAGGAGACAAGTCAGCCTACAGTATTGGTAGTCACAACACAGGACTGTTCGGGAGGGTTTTGAATAATCAAGGTCCTCACAATACAATATTATTACGATACTTAGGTGCCGATATATATATATATATATATATATATATATATATATATATATATAGCGATTCGATGATCCAGACATACTGCTCACCATATGTCTGCTGCGGAGGTACAAGAGAGCCATGAGAACACATTTTGATCAGTCATGGAAGTAAAAGTGCTGAAAACAAATTGGCTCCCTGTTTAGAAAGATGGAGAATGGGTTTTGTCAATACAATATATCATCAAAACTAATATCCCGATGTGTAACTGTTTGTTTTTTTCACCCATCACTACTGTTTGTGGCAAACTATTAGCATGTGAACCCCTTGAAATTCCCCCTTTTTTTTAAATGAAAAGTAACAGAGGAATCTTTTCTGAGTTTAGATCTAAGGTTGTGGCAAAGTGTAGACACATTTGCATACACTCAAAGGAGTGGTGTGAGGGATGAATACCCTTTTTAAGTGAATTCATAAGATTTCATAAACAGATTTTAATATTTTCAGATTTATTTATGTCGTCTTTATACTTTATCTAGTTGTAGGGTTGATAAATTCCATTTCAATTCAGGAATTTAAAACTGATTAATTGGAATGGAATTGACCCCAATCACGTGTTTAAATCACCCCTTAAATGAGTCCGCATGCTTTGTGGTTGGGGTGAATTCCATTTTAACTTTGTCAATTCAGTTGACTACCTGTGTGTTTGTACTGGAAGCCTGTAGTCTGACGAGACAGTTGGGGCATATAATGAATGGGATAGTGTTTATTTCTCTGTTCTGACTGATGACAGTAATAGCCTCATTCGAGTGCTCACGACAACAACCCCTGTCATGTGATGTATCAGGCTAAAGAGGACATACTGTAGGAACCACAGCAAACTGCATGAAATATTAAATCGAAGAGCGTTTTCAGTTTTGAGCTACAGTTTGAATCCGAGTTCGATTTATTTGGTACATCCAACGTGTATTGGACACACATGATCAAGTTAAATCCATCTATGATTATCACGAAGCATCACTTGTGTGTACCACTCATCATATTACTTTCGCTTTGGTCTTCTAACATGCCAGAGTAAACAATAGCCGCTCAAACTGCCATGTGAATAGACTATATTCAGTAGCCTATATTCCCCCCCCCACCTCCCTCCAATATACATTGGATGAGCTCATAAATGCGCTGCTACTCACAATTTTTCAAAGATATATAAAATTGTATTTGTGCTTCGTAAACAACCGGCGTAGACCGACGGTGAAATGCTTACTTGTGTCCTTTTTCAACAATGCAGAGCTAAATTGAAGCAATTATATATAATTATATATATATTATATATATATTATTAATTATATATATATATAAAAAATAGTGATACGATAAATAAATACACAGTGAATAACAATAACGGAAAAAAATAACATGGTTATATACAGAGTACCAGTACAAAGTCGACGTGCAGGGGTATGAGGTAATTGAGGTAGCTCAGTACATATAGGTAGGGGTAAAGTGACTAGGCAACAGGATAGATAATAAACTTAGCTGTAGCAGCAACATATATGGTGAGTGTGAAAGTGTGTGTGGCGTCAGTGTGCACATGTTATGTGCGTGTGAGCATACAGAATGTAGTGAGTGTGTGGGTAGAGTCCTTTGTGTGTGCATAGTCGGTGCAAGAGAGTTAGTTGGAAAAAAAGGGTTGATGCAGGTCGTCCAGGTAGCCATTTGATAAGCAGTCTTGTTTAGCGTTCGGAAAGTATTCAGACCACTTACCTTTTTCCACATTTGGTTAATTTAGACTCATTCTAAAATTGATTTAAATATTTATTTTCTCATCCATCTGCACACAATACCTCATAATGATGAAGCAAATACAGATTTCGAGAAATGTTTGCAAATGTATACAAATAAAAACCTTATTTACTTAAGTATTCAGGCCCTTTATTATGAGACTCAAAATTGAGCTCAGGTCCATCCTGTTTCCATTGATCATCTGCAGCATTGAAGGTCCCCAAGAAAACAATGGCCTCCATCATTCTTAAATGGAAGATGTTTGGACCACCAATACTCTTTCTAGAGCTGACCGCCCAGCCAAATTGGTCAGGGAGGTGACCAAGAACCCATTGGTCACTCTGCCAGAGTTCCTCTGTGGAGATGGTTGTCCTTCTGGAAGGTTTTCTCATCTCTGCAGCACTCTACCAATCAGGCCTTTATGGTAGAGTGGCCAGACGGAAGCCACTCCTCAGTAAAAGGCACATGACAGCCCGCTTGAAGTTTGCCAAAGGGCACCTAAAAGTCTCTGACCATGAGAAACAAGATTCTCTGGTCTGATGTAACCAAGATTGAACTCTTTGGCCTGAATGCCAAGTGTCACGTCTGGGGGAAACACAGCACCATCCCTGCCGTGAAGCATGGTGGCAGCTGTGGGGATGTTTTTCAGCAGCAGGGACTGGGTTACTAGTCAGGATCGAGGGAAAGAGGAACGGAGCAAAGTACAGAGATCCTTGAGGAAAACCTACTCCAAAGCATTCAGGATCTCAGACTGGTGCGAAGTTGAACCTGCTCTAACATCTCTGGAGAGACCTGAAAAAAGCTGTGCAGCAACGCTCCCCATCCAACCTGACAGAGCTTGGGAGGATCTGCAGAGAAGAATGGGGGGAAACTCCACAAATATTTTATTATTTTAAGAATGTGAAATGTCAGAATAATAGTAGTGATTTATTGTACCTTTTTTATTTCTTTCATCACATTCCCAGGGGGTCAGAAGTTTACATACACTCAATTAGTATTTGGTAGCATTGCCTTTAAATTGTTTAACTTGGGTCAAACATTTAGGGTATCCTTCCACAAGCTTCCCACAATAATTTGGGTGAATTTTGGCCCATTCCACCTGACAGAGCTGGTGTAACTGAGTCAGGTTTGTAGGCTTTCTTGCTTGCACACGCTTTTCCAGTTCTGCCCACAAATTTTCCATGAGGTCAGGGCTTTGTGGTGGCCACTCCAATACCTTGACTTTGTTGTCCTTAAGCCATTTTGCCACAACTTTGGAAGTATGCTTGAGGTCATTGTCCATTTGGAAGACCCATTTGCGCCCAAGCGCAAGAGATGAGATGTTGCTTCAATATATCCACAATTTTCCGTCCTCATGATTCCATCTATTTTGTGAAGTGCACCAGACCCTCTTGCAGTAAAGCACCCCCACAACATGATGCTGCCAACCCAGTGTTTCACGGTCGGGATGGTGTTCTTCGGCTTGCAAGCCTTCCCCGTTTTCCTCCAAACATAACCATGGTCATTATGGTCAAACGGTTCTATTTTTGTTTCATCGACCAGAGGACATTTTCTCCCAAAAGTACGATCTTTGTCCCCATGTGCAGTTGCAAACTGCAATTTTTTTATGGCAGGTTTGGAGCAGTGGTTTCTTCCTTGCTATGTGGCCTTCCAGGTTATGTTGATATAGGACTCGTTTTACTGTGGATATAGATATAGAACTTTTCGGACTTTTAGAATTTTCTGACTTTTTATGACTTTTCGAATTTTCGGGCTTTTTCGAATTTTCGGGCTTTTTCGAATTTTCGGGATTTTTCAAATTTTCGGGCTTTTTCGAATTTTCGGGCTTTTCGAATTTTCGGGCTTTTCGAATTTTCGGGCTTTTCGAATTTTCGGGCTTTTCGAATTTTCGGGCTTTTCGAATTTTCGAGCCTTTAGAATTTTCGGACTTTTTGAATTCCCGGACTTCTGGGATTGATTTGCACTTTTCACGCCCAAGTACGTTCATCTGTAGGAGACAGAACGCGTGTCCTTCCTGAGCGGTATGATGGCTGCGTGGTCCCATGGTGTTTATACTTGCATACTATTGTTTGTACAGATGAACGTGGTACCTACCTTCAGACGTTTGGAAATTGCTCCCAAGGATGAACCAGACTTGTGGAGGTCTACAATTTTTTTTCTGAGGTCTTGGCTGATTTCTTTTGACTTACCCATGATGTCAAGCAAACAAATAGGCACTGAGTTTGAAGGTAGGTCTGGAAATACAACCACAGGTTCACCTCCAATTGACTCAGGCTAATTGACATAATTTATCAGAAGCTTCTAAAACAATGGACTTTTCCAAGGTGTTTAAAGGCACAGTCAACTTAGTGTATGTACACTTCTGACCCAGTGGAACTGTGATAGTGAAATAATTTGTCTGTAAACAATTGTTTGAAAAATTACTTGTCAAGTAGATGTCCTAACCGACTTGCCAAAACTATAGTTTGTTAACAAAACATTTGAGTGGTTGAAAAACGAGTTTTAATTACTCCAACCTTATTGTTCGTAAACTCCCCGGTTTAAACTGTATTAAGGGAATAGGGTGCCATTTGGAAGAAGTGGTCATATCAATATGGGAATATCAAAATGTGATTCAGCAGCATAGTCTCAGTCAATGATGCCATCTCCTAGTCCCTGTTATGCAGTGTAAGCGTAAAGATAGAATACAATGCCAATTCGATTACAAAGACATTGACACATGGTTATTACACTGAACAAAAATGTAAACGCAACATGCAACAATTTGTACGATTTTATTGAATCGTAGTTAGTATGGAAAGTCAGTTGAAATAAATTCAACAGGCCCTGATATATGGATTTCACATGACTGGGAATACAAATATCAGTCTGTTGGTCACAGATAGCTTAAAATAAAAGGTAGAGACGTGGATCAGAAAACCTGTCAGTATTTGGTGTGATGCCATATACGCGATCTGCCCGGTATAGTTGAAACGGTGAGTCATCCAAGAAGAGCACACTTCTGTAGCGTGCCAAACTGCAGTCCGGTTAAGAGCCTGGTGAGGACGATGAGCATGCAGATGTGCTTCCCTGAGATGGTTTCTGACAGTTTTTGCAGAAATTCTTTGGTTGTGCAAATCCACAGTTTAATCAGCTGTCTGGGTGGCTGGTCTCAGATGATCCCGCAGGTGAAGAAGCCAGATGTGGAGGTCCTGGGCTGGCATGGTTACACGTGGTCTGCGATTGTGATGCCGGTTGGTCATACTCCCAAATTCTCTGAAACAACGTTGGAGGTGGCTTACAGTAGAGAAATTATCATTAAATTATCTGGCAACAGCTCTGGTGGACATTCCTGCAGTCAGCATGCCAGTTGCATGCCCGATTAACTTGAGACATCTGTGACATTGTGTTGTAACAAAACTGCACATTTAGTGGCCTTTTATCGTACCTAGCACAAGGTGCACCTGTGTAATGAGCATGCTGTTTAATCAGCTTCTAAATATACCACACACTCACAAGGACGTATGCAAATTTGTGTACAAAATTTGACAGAAACAAATGAAACATTCCACCAACACTACACTATGTTGCGTTTTATATTTTTTTCAGTGTACGTTAAGGCCAGGCTCCACACCCCAGTAGGGCTGTTGTTTTACCTTAATCATATCACAATCAACTTTGACCAGTTGATTGTAGACACAAATATAATGTTTTTTTGTATACTTAAAAAAACAAAATATTTTATAAAAATATGCAAATTAGGTGCTATCTGATAAATGCGCATCTTATGAAATAACACACATGGAATCATGTAGTAACCAACAGTGTTAAACAAATCTAAATATATTTGAGATTCTTCAAAGTAGCCACCATTTGCCTTGATAACAGCATTGCACACTCTTGGCATTCTCTCAACCAGCTTCATGAGGTAGTCACCTGGAATGCGTTTGAATTAATTAACAGGTGGTGTGCCTTGTTAAAAGTAAATTTGTGGAATTTCTTTCCTTAATACATTTTGAGCTAATCAGTTGTGTTGTGTTAAGGTAGGGGTGGTATACAGAAGATAGACCTATTTGGTAAAATACCAAGTCCATATTATGCCAAGAACAGCTCAAATAAGCAAAGAGAAATGACAGTCCATTACTTTAAGACATGAAGGTCAGTCAATCTGTAAATGTCAAGAACTTTGAAAGTTTCTTTTGAGGTGCAGTTGTGAAAATCATCAAGCGCTATGATGAAACAGGAAACAGGAAAGAAAGACCCAGAGTTACCTCTGCTGCAGAGGATAAGTTCATAATAGTTACCAGCCTCAGAAACTGAGTTCAAGTAACAGACACATCTCAACATCAACTGTTCAGAGGAGACTGTGTGAATCAGGCCTTCATTGGTCAAATTGCTGCAAAGAAACCACTACTAAAGGACACCTATAAGAAGAAGAGACTTGCTTGGGTCAAGAAACGAGCAATGGACATTAGACCGGTGGAAGTCTGTCCTTTGGTCTGATGAGTCAAAATGTGAGATTTTTGGTTCAAACCACCATGTCTTGGTGAGACGCAGAGTATACACAGATCATCTCCCCATGTGTGGTTCCCACCATAATGCATGGAGGAGGAGGTGTGATGGTGTGGGGGTGCTTTGCTGGTGACACTGTCAGTGATTTATTTAGAATTCAAGGTACACTTAACCAGCATGGCTACCACAGGATTCTGCAGCGATACGCCATCCCATCTGTTTTGCATTTAGTGGGACTATAATTTGTTTTTCAACTGGACAATGATCCAACACACCTCCAGGCTGTGTAAGGGCTATTTGACCAAGAAGGAGAGTGATGGAGTGCTGCATTAGATTACCTGGCCTCCACAATCACCCGACCTCAACCCAATTGAGATGGTTTGGGATGAGCTGGACTGTAGAGTGAAGGAAAAGCAGCCAACAGGTGCTCAGCATATGTGGGAACTCCTTCAAGACTGTTGGAAAAGCATTCCTCCTTGAAGCTGGTTGAGAGAATGCCAAGAGTGTGCAAAGCTGTCAAGGCAAAGGGTGGCTACTTATAAGAATCTCAAATAACACTATTTTTTTGGTTACTATATGATTGAGTGGCCTTACATATGTGTAATTTCATAGTTTTTATGTCTTCACTATTATTCTACAATGTAGAACTAGCAGTATGGCTGGTGGCATTGTCATGCTGGAGGATCATGTCAGGATGAGCCTGCAGGAAGGGTACCACATGAGGGAGGAGGATGTCTTCCCTGTAACGCACAGTGTTGAGATTGCCTGCAATGACAACAAGCTCAGTCTGATGATGCTGTGACACCCGAGACCACGACCGACCCGCCACCTCCAAATCGATCCCGCTCCAGAGTACAGGCCTCGGTGTAATGCTCATTCCTTCGAAGGTAAACGCGAATCCGACCAATCACCCCTGGTGAGACAAAACCGCGACTCGTTAGTGAAGAGCACTTTTTGCCAGTCCTGTCTGGTCCAGCAACGGATGGTTAATGCCCGTAGGTGACGTTGTTGCCGGTGATGTTTGGTGAGGACCTGCCTTACAACAGGCCTACAAGCCCTCAGTCCAGCCTCTCTCAGCCTATTGCAGATAGTCTGAACACTGTTGGAGTGATTGTGCATTCCTGGTGTAACTCGGGCAGTTGTTGTTGCCATCCTGTACCTGTCCTACAGGTGTGATGTTCGGCAGTACCGATCCTGTACAGGTGTTGTTATACGTGGTCTGCCACTGCGAGGATGATCAGCTGTCTGTCCTGTCTCCCTGTAGCGCTGTCTTAGGCATCTCACAGTACGGACATTGCAATTTATTTCCCTGGCCACTTCTGCAGTCCTCATGCCTCCTTGCTGCAGCATGCCTATGGCACGTTCACGCAGATGAGCAGGGACCCTGTGCATCTTTCTTTTGGTGTTTTTCAGAGTCCGTAGAAAAGCCTCGTGTCCTAACTGTGACTTTAATTGCCTACCGTCTGTAAGCTGTAAAGGGTTTAAACACTGTTCCACAGGTGCATGTTCATTAATTGTTTATGGTTCATTGAAGAAGCATGGGAAACGGTGTTTGAACCGTTTACAATGAAGAGCTGTGAAGTTATGTGGATTTTTAAGAATTATCTTTTAAAGACAGGGTCCTGAAAAAGGAACTTAATTTTTTTTGCTGAGTTTATAACTTTCATTATGTTTTTTTCATTGTTAGGTTTACTTTTTGAAAATACTAATGTTAATGGAACAAAATACCAATAAATCTAAAAATTGATAGGTAGATGCATAAATGTAATTTCGGTCTGTGGTGCCTGGCCTTAAATGATTTCAGCCTGGCTCTGTAGGACAGTGAACCGATATCACTATATTATTAATTTTATAAATTTATTTTGGGAGATGATAAATCCTTAGCAATACTTTGAAGACATTTGCAGGAGATGAGTCTGCAAAAGTCCTGAATTTTTTCCCATCTTTTTCTTCAGCCAATACAACAAAGGGCACTAAGGAACACAATAGTCGGAAGTCTCTGCAGAGTCATGTGTAGGTCTGGAGGTCCTGGGTTTCTGTCAAGGAAAAGGCGATGTTCCTACTGTTCCTGATAATTTATGGTACACTGAGCTGTGTCTATGATACCACAGCGACTCAAGTTGATCCTGTTGACTGTGGTGAGGTCAAAGAGAACTGTAGCTGCGTCACAATGCTTCTCCCCCCTCGCTATGCCTCTGGGGTCACAGCTGAGGAGGTCTGGAGAGTGTAGGGGTCATGGGCAACTGGGGAGAGGCAAGGACAGTAGCTCAGAGAGACACACCATTCGGTCTGGTCCTGGTCACAAACACACTTTGCTGGTTCTCTACCACTGCACATTCCTATGGCTTCTGATGTTGATGCCGTAAAAAAAAAAAAATATGGTCAGTTTACTTGTCTTCTGTTTTTCTGTTGTACTGTATGCACTGAATGCGAGTCTAATGTAATGTGATTGCTTATGCTGACTCTCCGTAACATGCAGATCCTTACTATGTGGTGAGGTAGGACTTCCTTGCTGTTCTTAAGGACTATGTCTTCTCTGTTTTAGGATGGCTCGTTGGGAACCTTTGAGGACTTGGCTCAGGAGTACTCAGAGTATTACAGCACTTCTCTCGCTGACGTCCAAGACCGAATGGAGGAGATCTGCAAACGCAAACTTGTACAAGTTGCAGAGTCAGAGATGGTACGATCATACATGACATGTTCAGTGTGATACAGAATATGTTTTTTCCATCTGTGGATACCCACTTTGCACAGACTTTGTTCTAATTAAAATGATGTGGAGGAAGCCTTTAGAAATGTGTTTTTCATTTAATTCCTCTAATATGTGTGTGAGTTTAGGGTGACATGTTACAAT
This sequence comes from Oncorhynchus mykiss, assembly GCF_057628025.1. Lineage (NCBI taxonomy): Eukaryota > Metazoa > Chordata > Actinopteri > Salmoniformes > Salmonidae > Oncorhynchus > Oncorhynchus mykiss. Next base: position 36,200,643 of record NC_143040.1, read on the forward strand.
TTTGTCCATTTCATTTATCAAGATATTTATGTTTTGAAATGCTGATTCACTCAGATGTTGTCATTCCTTAATTTGCCTCTGTGCGTTTCAGGAAAAGGTTGACTTAGTGACCACATCCCTGCAGCTTCGCTCACAGATCCAGGTGACGGACTCCTATTCCCCCTATTGGTTTTGACCCTATTGTATGTTCACCCTCTGGGAGGAGGGATTTCCTCAGCCCTGGTCCTGCAGACATCAGAGCTGCTATGGACCAGATCACAGCCCTGTCATTATGGCATTATAACATCTTGGTTGTCCTTGATCACAAATTCCCGTTTCACTGTCTGTAATGGAAACTCTGTGGCCTTGTTATTTGTAATGCATACTGTTAATATGTGTCTGGAAATAACGTTTAGAAAAAATGTGTGCTGTAGCCTTTTTGTGGCCAATGAGATGCACATTAAGAGTTCCAAACCAATATGCCTGCCAGTAAGCTAGACTGTGGTTCCTCGAAGTTTGTCAGTTTCCATTGCCTTCCTGCCTGTCTGACTGCCTGCCTGCCTGTCTGACTGCCTGCCTGCCTGCCTGTCTGACTGCAGTGTTCTGTTCTCTACAGGATTCGCTAGGGCTGAGCAGCAGTAGCACTGTGTCCACACCCGAGACAGAGAGAAGGTAAGACCGTAGAGATACTGAAGCTGTTATTTCTGTAGTCGTCAACGGTATTGTCTCCCCTTTGTGTGGAGTGTATCGTGTGTTATATTGTGACGTCCTCATGCTGTATGTAGTTGAATTGGTGTTGTCGATCAGTGACGTAGGAAAGTCATAGAAGTCCCATACATTGTCTTCATGTCCTAGTGAAATTAGTTATGTCTTTCTATAAATTGACAAACTCCTGGGAGGTATTTGGGCGACTCTACAGAAGTGGTGTAAATTGCTGACCCACCCCAAAGAAACTAAAATGGTTAAGTCTCCAAACGTACGTCATGATATATGTTCTAATTAATTCCAAGGCAAAAACAAACATGTTTTAATTAATATAGCACAAAGTCATTGTTTATACACCTATATATATTGAGGTGGAGGTCCCAACCCCGGATTCCTAAACACAATTCATGATTTTAGATGTAAAATTAATGACACTTATTTCAGTAGACCATCTTGAATTGTTATATTATTACATTTGAAAGAAAACTGACATAATAATTAGTTTTGTATATTTTTAAGCATGTAAAAAATATATATAAAAAACATATGCTGTCCTACCTTTTTGATGGCACTACCGAAACACACCCATTTGAAAGACTGTAGAATGAATGTGCCTTAAGCCACACCCATACAAATATCACCTGGTGATATACACCCCTCTCCAGCATGGCCACATGGTGAGTAGTCTTATCTGCAAACATTGTGGAGAAAATTTGTGAGCAAGTTGCTCCATCTTCATGTCTCTTTAAGAGGTGTCCCCACCGAACATCTAATACTTCAAGAAATATGTCAAGTACGGTTTTGAGACAAAAATATATGTTTGCTGGGATGCACATCTGATACATTAAAGCTCGCCAGGCATATGCTCGCTATGGGGATTCATTAAATGGATACTTCAGGATTTTGGCAATGAAGCCCTTTTCATTTAAGAAAAGTGTTGGAAATTCCAACTGGTTTGCATAGTCAACTTACACACAGCACTGACACACACACGTACCCGACCAGACATGCCACCAGGGGTCTTTTCACAGTCCCCAGGCCCAGAACACATTCAAGGAAACGTACAGTTTTTATACAGAGCCATGAGTACATGGAACTCCATTACATATTTTATAGCAAAGTGAACAGCAAACCTGGTTTAAATAAATAAAGCAACACTTCACGGCACAGCGCCTCTCCCCCATGTGACCTACTTGTGTGTATGTACTGACGTGTGTTAACTCGTAGATGCACACACACACACTACATCTTAATGTTTTTTAAATGTATGCAAATGGTCAAGTCTTTTGTCTAATGTATTTTGGGTGATATGTCTGACCCCAGTAAGACTAGCTGTCGCTAAATGGGGATCCTAATCAATCAAAATCCAATCTCTATCCCCTGAGTCAGATGAACTCGTGGATACCATTTTTATGTCTCTGCGTCCAGTTTGAAGGAAGTTGCTTTTTTAAAATTTTTATTAGGCACGTGGGAATTTAACCGCAAAATGTATTTTCATGTGTACCATGTCATCACGCACATCCTTTTATCCGCAACAAGATCATTTGATGGAAACACAGCTATGGTGGAAAAATGCGCATATTGTTTTTATGCAGATTTTTTAGAATATTTTCATAAAATCTGTTGCCAATTGGATGGAAACCTAGCTTATGATTGACTCTTGATTGTTAGTCCACTGTATTATTTGACATTTTTCTTTATCTTACATGTTCTACATTTAAACACACAGGTAATTATTTATATTTTTGATTATTTTTTAGAATTATTGAAGGACAGGGACATCCATAAGGTGCCAACATGTCAAAGTACAGCAGACGGTAAGAGAGGACAGAGAGTTTAGAAACGGACCCTGTGCAATATCAAGAATATCTGATATAGAAATAAATGCTAGAAGGAAGGAAGAGGGAAAGTAAGTCAAATTTTGTGAAATATTTATCTGAGGGGGAGAAGAGGTGCACGAAGGCAGGAGTGAAAAGGCAGATGCAGACAGAAAGACGTGTCTTTTAATGATGTGAATCACATGTGCCCCATTCGATATGGAAGCAATTAAGTTCAAAATGTATACGGCAGGTCACAACCGAAGAAAAAATGTCACTACCAACGCGCCTAATAGTTTGCCACAAATAAGATGGGAAAAGTGACCATTTTTAAAATCTAACTTGACATAATTAGATGTGTAAGTAATTAAATCCATACGTTTCGGATCCATTCATAAAATCAACATTAAACATTTTACAGGGAAAAATAGAGACAATATTTCTCTAAATGACATTTTAAGGTTTTTAAAGTCAGTTTAAAAGTCATGTTTTTTACTCTTTGGTAAATATTGTATGCTAATAAAATGAATCTGTAATCAAAAATGTATCAAAATTCGCTACTGTGCGTGGTTCTCCCTTTATTGCAACTTTTCACTATGTTTCGGTAGTGACACATTTAGTGGGATGTAAGGAATTCAGGACAAGATTTCACATATGCAATGCAAAGTTTTAGTATTTAACATATACTGTATGTTTCCACCACTTCTGTAGAATGACCCTCGTAGGACAGGACAGTCAGTAAGACGGTCATTCCCTTTCATACATTATCCCCATAGGTTCTGTCTCAAATGGCACCCTATTCCCTATTTAGTGCACTTCTTTTGAGGCCCACAGGGTGCTCTCTGGTCAATAGGGTGCCATTTGGCATGCAGCCCCTAGTCGGTGTGAGGAAATGTTTCATACTTCCTGTCCTGATGACCTCCAGCCACCTTTATGAAGTGTTCCTTTGCTAGTATACCAACAGGAAACGTCCTGTCCTTCCCCCTATTGTGTGTTTGGAGATGGTCATATTGTGAACGCAGGGGAATTGGTGAGAGAAATAAGGGAGGAAAGGAGGAATCTGGGTAATGAGTAATAACATGGTACTATACACTCAGCGGGGTGTCTGCAACACCAGATTTAAGTTTGTTTACTTGGCTAGTTACACCTTTAGCTTTAGCATTGTCCAGGGCAAAACAATGAGAGGAGTAGTAACTCCTGTTAGCATGCTCTAAAAAGTAAGCCCAAATCACCTCAAAGTAACATGACTTCATACAGTATGCTGGTTTTGAGTAGCCACCTCTGAGAATTGGTTCCCTTTATAAACTACCAGAACACAAGAGCCTTGATTTCTACTAATCTTGCTGAGGGAAAGGTTGTACAGCACTGGGCTTGCTGTGACTTTAGGCAAGGCACCCTCTTGTGGCCACCTGTAGAACTGTGTCAATGGGGAAATGATAGTTGTTGCTGATTGCTAGAGACGATCAGCTGATGTCAGAGGAGAGAGATTGGGAGAGAGAGAGTGGTGCGAGACAGAGAGTGAGGAGCCAGGCCGACTGGTAGACACAGAAAGCGCAAGTGTGAGAGAGTTGAAGAGGGAGACAACAGCGATGGAGAGAGACAAATATGAGCGCGAGAGGGTAATGTGGAGGCCACGTGAAGCGCTGTAGTGTTGAAGTGAGTGCAGTCAGTAAAACCCAGGCAGTCGGGGTAGTGAAAAGCCTCTATTGTTGTTGAGAGAGCCTCAGTGATCTGACCTCCTGTCTAGCAGACTGACAGCGTGATGTTTTCCCATCTGGACTGACAACTGGGAACGGCCCCCACTAACACCACACTGTACTGGCCGGTCCAGTGGCACGAGGAACAGTGCACATTTGTGAGGGATACGGTAGTGCCTATTTGTTAGGGACAGTGCACGCGTCTGTAATTCTTGAACAAGGACAGCAAACTCAGTGGATGAAGGGGTGTTTTGTTTGAAGACGGTACAGTAGGATAGCAGCAGTACAATGAAGAAAATTGCATTGGAAAACAGGTGATGATGATGATGATGTCTGTGACTGGACTCTGCATCTTTTTATTTCTTGGATTGTGTTTTTTTGTTTGTGCCATCTGTCTTGTTTTTGATTCAATCTTGGTTTATTTTTAGGTTGTCCGTGCATAAATCAAGTTCTGAGGATGCGTCAGGGGGTATGTTTATTTTTTTTATCATCAGTTCTGTAGTTTGATGGGTCTTGGTCAAATATCATGTAATTACTTGACATTTTAAATTGTGTGTAACTACAAACACAACTGTTGTCATTGTGTCTGACTACAAATTTACTACAATAGTACCTCATTTGAAGATTGAACTTGGACAGTTTTGTTTTTATCACAATTGAGACAATTTAATGTGTGTTATATTTTGGAATAACTACATATGCATAACCTAAAAAAAACATCTACATATTTTGAAAGTTTGCTAGGGGTAGCCATTGTATGGGGCAGTGTGGTTTTTACCGGTTTTAAACCCTACTGTACCTCCTTGTTTAGGAAAATGGGACGGAAAGAGACCGAAAAACAAGTCATTCTGGCAGAATTTCCGGAAGTCGCAGAAAGGTGTCGTGCGGCAGACCACAAGAGGTATGTTTTTCTTCTGGATACATCCTCCGTCTTTACCCAAACTATTTCTGATCACACAAGTCAGGGAACTGTGTCCCATTCTCACTGCATCTGGTTTTTGGATCTCATTTTGTATTTTTCATGTGTTTATTGAAAGGGTTTGCACTGAAATGAAGGGAAGACTGGTAAGGGGGGAAGTGTATAGGAGAGAGTTGGGACTGGTATTCAATCCCGCACGGCATGTCCTGGGGGGCGGCGGTAACCATGAATATAAACTAAACGTATTTGCAGATCTCCTGATATACCTGACCAATATTGAAAACTGCTAAAAATCTTTTCAGAATACAAAAAAAATCTCAGTGTATATAACATTTATGTATAAAAAAATACAATAATAATGACAATAGGATATATTTTTTTAAAGAGCTCACTATCTACAGCAATCATTTAAGTGGACCACAAAAAATATAAAATACTTGCGATGCATAATGGGGCGGCAGGGTAGCCTAGTAGTTAGAGCGTTGGACTAGTAACCGGAAGGTTGCAAGTTCAAATCCCCGAGCTGACAAGGTACAAATCTGTCGTTCTGCCCCTGAATAGGCAGCACTGTTCCTAGGCCTTCATTGAAAATAAGAATTTGTTCTTAACTGACTTGCCTAGTTAAATAAAGGTATATAAAAACTAAAAAATAAGTGACAACAAATATATAAAGATAACTGTATTCCATTACTCATCCATATGAAAGCAGATCTAATTAAATGGAATAATCTTTCCTTAAATCTCACAGGTAGAATAAACCTCTTTAAAATGGCTTTGCGCCCACAGTTTTTGTATACATTTTCGGTAATACAAAATACCCCACAAAATACATTCTTTAAAAAAGTATACTCGGTCATAACAGACTGTATATGGACAAATAAAATTCATAGAATTTAAAAAGGAAAGTTTTACATCTTCCAAAGTCTAAGGGTGATTTTAACCTTCCAGACTTGAAATTGTATCAACTCGCTACCCAAGGCTTTCAAGCACTAAAGAGGAACAATGGGCACATAATGAAGATGTGAATGTTCATCCCCAGAATCTTTTTACATGTGTATTTTCAAGGATAAAGCTAAGAACATTAACTTCATAGTTAGAAACACTATAATAATATGGAAGAAAATGAAACATATTCTACAAGAACCAATATCACATCCCTAAAAACACATCCTTATGGAACAATCATTTGATAGTGTTTCAGAATTCACAGATAAATTGGTCCAAATGGAAAACTAAAAGCATAGAAATTGTAAATGACTTGGTAACAGGAAATGCATTTATTTCCGTGTCGGAATTAAAAAAGGAATTTTGAACTGACCAGTTTTCAAATACGTGCAACTTAAAAGTTACATATCACGAAATGTCTGAGCGATCTTGAGAGAATCTTATTTGAGTCAGAAAAGAATGTTCATTTGATAGGCTAGAGATACAAAACCTTGCAGAGAGCCTATCCAACTGACAATCTCTTAGGAAATATAAACTATTGGAACCAATAACTATTTTTGGCATAAAATGGAGGGAAAGTTGGAGCTTATCTAACAAAATTACAGTTAATGAAAATGTACCCTTAATACAGTATAAACTAATGGATAGAATTTATTACACACAATTCACAAATTCTACAGCACAATGGTAGAGTCATGTTTTAAGTGTAAAACTAATAAGACTCAATAATCCATGCTTTCTGGGAATGCTATAAAGTGTGGAAGTTGTGGGCGGAGTATTACATAATTTACCATCTAAATGTACTTTTAATCTCTGCATACTTCAAGACATGGCATATGGGGGTGTAGTGAGATACCCGATGGGCTGGACGGTTCTCTACTAGTCGCTCATCTTGAGAAAAGGTTGACTAAAAACCTTAGAATTCAATGAATCCGCCATCATTAACACAATGGAAAAATCAAACGATTCATGATTTAACTATTGAAAGTGCGTGGGCTACGGAGAGAAACAAAATGGTGCCGTTTCAGGCCATGTGGCAAACAATGCAGGCACTAGGGACGGTGTGTGAGCATGTGGGTCTGGGCGGAAGAGATGTCGTCGTTGTTTGCGTTGAAGTTGTTGTTCATATGTGTTTGTTTGTATTTGGTGTGGGGGGGAAAAATAATACATTTAAATATGATTTTAAAAAATAAATACGTTTTGAGATGCACCATCTCATTTTCAATAGTGTCAAAACATATATATTTAAGAAATGCACACGATACTTAGTAACAACAATAATATGGCAACTACTGTCTAATAACAATGAAATAATAATATGTATTTTAAACTTACATTAACAGAAAAGTTGTACAACTGCAAATAGGCCTACAACTAACAAAAACAACTGCTGCAACTACTAATACAACTAAGTACCTATAATATACACAGTACATACATATTTACGAATATCTACACATGTTGATGTTTCTATGAGTTAAAAACACAGTTTGTTCCTAACATTTGAAAAAGGGGTTTTCTTAAATTCCCTGTGTTCTATTTACCAGGTGAGGACATAGGTTTTGTAGCCAGTGACATCACTATGAGTGATGAAGAGCGCATCCAGCTGATGATGATGGTCAAGGAGAAGATGATAAGCGTGGAGGAGGCCTTGGCAAGGGTATGATGATGTCACGTCCTGTCTTCCTACCGTATGATGTATTTTCCTCCAGATACTGTACTGGATCTCTTTTCTCAGGATGTACTGTAGGGAGTCCTCTGCAATTACTGGATATTGAGCATCTCGGTAGGATTTATAACGAGGGAATACAAGTCTGATTTGATCACGTATTGATTGTGCTTCTTCAGCTCTTATCGTGCCATATTGGATACTTATCGAGTCTCCTTCTCCCCTCTTCTCTCCCCTCTCCTCCTCACAGCTGAAAGAGTTTGAGAGCCAGAGCAGACAGAACTGCAGCACTGATCTTACAGAATGGCCTGATGTGCCCAGTCCAACCCTGAACGAGTCCTCCAACTGCAATGTAAGTGTCGCTGATAACCCATGGATATAAGAGTGTTGTCACTCTGTATGGATTTGGTGTGTTTGGAGTATACCGTATGCGCTCATCGTTCTGCCATCTAACAAGGCTAGTGAGGTGTTTATGCCCCCCCTCTGTCTCTCTCTGTGTGGTGTAACCTGCAACCTGCCCACTCCAGGCCCTTTCCCAACAGGCAGCCCTCTATTCATCCCAGTCAAAGCACCTGCTTAACCCCCTATTGTGTTGCTGTGAGTGGGTAGATTCAGCACTGTGCTGTGTTATGCAGGCCACAGCTCTTTTCTGCATGGTTGGGGTGATTAGGGGGCTCAGGTCCAGCCCACATATTTCAGATTCATCTGGATGGCCTCACTCTGTTTCTCGCTCTGTCATCTCTTCCCACGGCCATTTTCTCTATCCTCTTACTGTCACTTAAAAAAATACAATTCTAAACCCAATTCTCTGTTTGTAGTGTATCCCCATCAAAACCAAAGCGTTTGCGCTTTTGAGCTTTAAATTGATGCACATTTTCCTGGAGACTTCACTTGTTTTCCTGCTAGTTCTTGGCTCCATGTTGTAGCTACAGCTTCTGACTTCAACTTTATCTTCCAATTATTAGAACATATTTTGGAACTATTCTTTATCATTCTTTGAGTTTGCTCAATAAGAATGTACAACTATAGTTCTGTAAATAATAGAGTACTCTCTCAAACATTTTTAATCTTATCTCTTTTTTTTTGCCAAGATGAAACCTGCTCTAGACAGGCAGAATAAGCATTATATTTAATGGTTCAAGATGCTATGCGTACTGTGATGTAGCCTGTATGAAAGCCCCTGAATCAGGTGGACATTTTAAGGTGGACATTTTTATCTCACCAAGATGAGATGCTCTGTGACAAGATGAGCCCATGTGGTCAGACGTGTGCTGGGCTATATTTTAAGAAATGATAACCATGGTTTCTTTTTCTCCTCTGGTCCACAGCTGTAGCTTTCACATCTGGTTTCTTTCTCACTAACTCTGGTGAGCTGTAGCACATTCAGCATGTCATGATAAGCACATAAGAAGGACGCGGGAAAGCGTCTGATTTGATAGCTGTGGCGTGCTGAACTATTGATCCACTGTGAATAAACGGATGGGTATTTTTTCTGACCACTGTCCCAGACACTACATTTGAGATGGTATTTTGGTCTGACACTTCTAACTACTCTGACTTTTTTTTTCATGTAGATGGGGGGGTAATTCCAGCTTGAAAACCTTTCGTTTTCTAGCATAAACCACAGAGTCAAACAGGCCGACCACAGTGCCTATAGTCAAACAGGCCGACCACAGTGTCTATACATAGACTGCAGGTCTACACTCTGGATTAACACTTTGTTATTTTATATTGAGGTCATATGCTGCATGCAGTCTCTACCATAACAATAATAGAGCTATGTTCTCATTATGCGTTTCTCGGAAAGGGTGAAGAATCGCACTAAGACTAACTTTACCTTATAAACAGGTCAAACGTACATTATTTTCACAGGTTCCATTTTCCTAGTTTTAAGGCTTCAGAGCTCTACTGACTGACTCTTTATCATCCTCACCCACTCTTTAACTGGGTCTCCTCTCCTCTCCAACCTGGTTTGTCTGTTCATCTTCAGCCAGGTGAGCAGTCGGAGGGTGAACAGGAGGAGTCTGGGACGTTCAGACGGCTCCATAAGCTGGTCGGCTCCACTCGCAGGGTCCGCAAGAAACTCCTCAAGATCGACGAGTCCAAGAAGCCTGAGTCTGACGGTGAGACGGGTCACTGCAGGAGTCTTATGATAAGCCCAAACACTCTTAGTCCCCATAGGAGAACCCTATTGAGAACCCTATGTGGAAAGGAAAGGATTCTACCTGGAACTATAAGGGTTCTACCTGGAACCAAAAGGGGTTCTTCAAAGGGTTCTCCTATAGGGACAGCCAAATAACCTTTTTTGGTTCTAGATAGCACCTTTTTTTCAACAAGTGTAGGGTGAAGATTAGGGCAAGACCATAGTGCACCAGATATGATTTGGACAAGTCTCATTAGGGTCCAGATGTGACGCTTTAAATAGTCTGTAGTCTATACCCAACAAATTATGTTGTTGTTCTCTAGAGGTCTTCACTTGGCTTGTTTAAAAAAGACTACTACTACTAATCCAAGTTGAGTTGTCATCCATTACACATCACATTGTCTTGCGATTCCCTGACTCTGCCACAAACCTGTCCTTACTCCTGTCACCTCCCCTGTCCTTCCCAGAGTCTCTGAGTATGGTTGGGCCTGTCCTGGGTGATGCCATGTCCTCTCTGTCCCTGTACTCTGGGGTTCAGAAGAAGCAGTCTGGCGGGTGTCACCACGTTGACTCCCTGGCCTCCGCCTTGCGCGACCAGCTGACTCATGACCTTCGAGACTCAGACAGCCTGACCACCTCCCCCTCCTCCTCCTCCTTGGACACCTGCAGCAGCAACACACACACCCGCAGCCTGGATACAGTCTCCAGCACCAGCCAGCGACTGTCCACAGCCTTCAGTAAGACAGGTGAAGGAAGTGTCACAATTTTCTTCAGGAAAATTACCCTTTCTATGAAGATGTGTTGCTATGACAACATTGAAACCAAGCTTAAATTGCTACTTATATCCCAGTTATTTTTTTATGTGATCTATTTTTGGTTCCAAGTACACTTCATTTGTTTAAGCAAGATGATAAGAGTTGAGCACGTTCTCTCCTTTTACCTGATGATGTAGGAGGATCCAGCCCAGCCTGTAGCCCAGGGAGATGCCCCAGTGGCGACGTGAGGGCCGGGGGTAGTGGTTCTTCCCTGTCAGAGATAGAGGTTGGTGGTGGAGAGGATGGACCCAGGATGGCCCGGTCAGTCACAGATGGAGAGATCAGGAGAGTAATCGGCCCACTCAGCTACCATGGGGTGAGTAATGTTTGGCCAGATCCCAAATGGCAACCTATTCCCTATATAGTGCACTACCCACATGGCTCTGGTCAAAAGCAGAACACTATATAGGGAATAGGGTGCCGTTTAGGAATTAGTGTATGCACTGTGTAGTTTCTATGTCTTTCGTCGGGGACAGTTTAGCCTGGGTGCCAGTCTGTCTCCCTTGCCAACTCCTTGTGGAATTGTAATGTTTGGCTTGACAATGACAGCAATTGAGTTGGCAAGAGCACAAACAAATCTGGGACCAGGCTAGGACCGGTTAGATCTTCACTCAGCCCAAAACTATCGTCACAATGAACCACACTGTCGTATGTGCTTGATTGATTAACCTGCCAATATCTCCATCTGGAAGTGATAGTTTTAAGGTGGTTTATTGATTTCCTCCTTTGTTTCACAGAGAACCTGTAGCTTTGGTGGGTTTGATCTGACCAACCGGTCTCTGCACATGGTCACCGGAGATCAGGACCTCACTGTAAGTAGTTTAACAATCATTTGAATCATTTTTTGTTTTCCAATGCTTTTGTTTCCAGACCTCCCATACTTCATACTAATTTTAGAACAAAGATGGGGATGCCAGTGTGAAAGGTGTAGTCAAGTCTCCACAGACGAACCATCGAATCTCTTTGGGCAAGAAAGTGAAGTCCGTGAAAGAAACCATGAGAAAACGCATCTCCAAGAGATACCACTGCGCTCTCTCTGAACAGGTACGTCAGACTCGATGCAACTCGTATGCAAAATGACCCAGTGGTCAAACCGTAATTACAATCTAGCTCGTGTCCCTGGTGGAAATTCGTTGGACTTGGTTCATGACGATTGAGAGATTTAAGCTGGAGGGAACGTGTAGTAACCATGTAATAAATCTGTAGTTTGGTCTTCTTGCCTTCCAGTTAAGCCCAGACCGTATGTCCAGCGGGCCCCATTCCCCCCACAGCCACACAGACACAGAGTCACTGGAGAAAATCAAGCTGAAGGCTGGAGGGTCAGTGGAGAGCCTGAGGAGCTCCCTCAGCGGACAGAGCTCCATGAGTAAGTACCACCTGTGTTTGGGGGTCTGTCTGGGTCCACATTTATTTGTCTTGTATGTGGTCTATATTCAGCTTAATTCCAAAGTGAAACTGTTATTTACAGTGACCAGCAGGCAGAGCAGACAACTCTTGCATGTTCATTTTCCATAGATCTCGATGTGGTTTAGATCCTTTTGAATGACCCTCTCATCTCTTGTTGTTTGCAGGTGGCCAGACAGTGGGCACCACAGACTCCTCCAACAGCAACAGAGAGAGTGTGAAGTCTGAGGATGGAGAGGAGGATGAACTTCCCTACAGAGGACCCTTCTGTGGTCGAGCTATGGTGCACACTGACTTCACCCCCAGCCCCTACGACACTGACTCTCTCAAACTGAAGGTAACACACACACACATAATATATATATATATATTATCATTATCCAAATGGACCAATCACAGTGTTTGTCCTTGTTTTGCAGAGAGGTGATGTGATTGACATCATCAGCAAGCCTCCAATGGGGACGTGGATGGGCCTGCTGAACAGTAAGGTGGGAACATTTAAGTTCATCTACGTGGACGTTCTGGCTGAGGAAGACAAACCTAAGCACACCCGACGGAGGAGGAAGGGACGGCAGCCCAAACCCACATCTGTTGAGGAACTCCTGGAACGCATCAACCTCAAAGTAATGACTAGACTAGTACAGTATATACACAGACAAACTCACACACTCAGCCTCACAGTAACAACCCTACAGTAATTGTAGACACTGACACACTTGAATGCTGTTAATATCCTCCTCCTTTTGTGATGTATAGAGGTGAAGTCAGAAATGTACATACACTTAGGTTGGAGTCATTAAAACTCGTTTTTCAACCACTCCACAAATGTCTTGGCGGTTAGGATATCTACTTTGTGCATGACACAAGTAATTTTTCAAACAATTGTTAAGACAGATTATTTCACTTGTAATTCACTGTATAACATTACCAGTGGGTCAGAAGTTTACATACACTAAGTTGACTGTGCCTTTAAACAGCTTGGCTAATTGACATAATTTGAGTCAATTGGAGGTGTACCTGTGGATGTATTTCAAGGCCTACCTTCAAACGCAGTGCCTATTTGCTTGACATCATAGGAAAATCAAAAGAAATCAGCCAAGACCTCAGTAAAAAAATTGTAGACCTCCACAAGTCTAGTTCATTCTTGGGAGTAATTTCCAAACGCCTGAAGGTACCACGTTCATCTGTACAAACAATAGTATGCAAGTATAAACACCATGGGACCGCGCAGCCGTCATACCGCTCAGGAAGGAGACGTGTTCTGTCTCCTAGAGATGAACGTACTTTGGTGCGAAAAGTGGAAATCAATCCCAGAACAACAGCAAAGGACCTTGTGAAGATGTTGGAGGAAACCGGTACAAAAGTATCTATATCCACAGTAAAACGAGTCCTATATCGACATAACCTGAAAGGCCGCTCAGCTAGGAAGAATCCACGGCTCCAAAACCACCATAAAAAAGCCAAACTACAGTTTGCAACTGCACATGGAGACAAAGATCATACTTTTTGGAGAAATATCCTCTGGTCTGATGAAACAAAAATAGAACTGTTTGGCCATAATGACCATCGTTATGTTTGGAGGATAAAGGGGGAGGCTTGCGAGCTGAAGAACACCATCCCAACCGTGAAGCACGGGGGTGGTAGCATCATGTTGTGGGGGTGCTTTGCTGCAGGAGGGACTGGTGCACTTCACAAAATAGATGGCATCATGAGAAAGGAAAATTATGTGGATATATTGAAGCAACATCTCAAGATATCAGTCAGGAAGTTAAAGCTTGGCCGCAAATGGGTCTTCCAAATGGACAATGACCCCAAGCATACTTGCAAAGTTGTGGCAAAATAGTCTAAGGACAACAAAGTCAAGGTATTGGAGTGGCCATCACAAAGCCCTGACCTCAATCCTATAGAAAATTTGTGGGCAGAACTGAAAAGGCGTGTGCGAGCAAGGAGGCCTACAAACCTGACTCAGTTACACCAGCTCTGTCAGGAGGAATGGGCCAAAATTCACCCAACTTATTGTGGGAAGCTTGTGGAAGGCTACCCCAAACGTTTGACCCAAGTTAAACAATTGAAAGGCAATGCTACCAAATACTAATTGAGTGTGTGTAAACTTCTGACCTACTGGGAATGTGATGAAAGAAATAACAGCTGAAAATTAATTCTCTCTACTATTATTCTGACATTTCACATTCTTAAAATAAAGTGGTGATCCTAACTGACCAAAGACAGGGAATTGTTACTAGGATTAAATGTCAGGAATTGTGAAAAACTTCCGACTTCAACTACAGTGCCTTGCGAAAGTATTCGGCCCCCTTGAACTTTGTGACCTTTTGCCACATTTCAGGCTTCAAACATAAAGATATAAAACTGTATTTTTTTGTGAAGAATCAACAACAAGTGGGACACCATCATGAAGTGGAACGACATTTATTGGATATTTCAAACTTTTTTAACAAATCAAAAACTGAAAAATTGGGCGTGCAAAATTATTCAGCCCCCTTCATTTAATACTTTGTAGCTCCACCTTTTGCTGCGATTACAGCTGTAAGTCGCTTGGAGTAGGTCTCTATCAGTTTTGCACATCGAGAGACTGACATTTTTTCCCATTCCTCCTTGCAAAACAGCTCGAGCTCAGTGAGGTTGGATGGAGAGCATTTGTGAACAGCAGTTTTCAGTTCTTTCCACAGATTCTCGATTGGATTCAGGTCTGGACTTTGACTTGGCCATTCTAACACCTGGATATGTTTATTTTTGAACCATTCCATTGTAGATTTTGCTTTATGTTTTGGATCATTGTCTTGTTGGAAGACAAATCTCCATCCCAGTCTCAGGTCTTTTGCAGACTACATCAGGTTTTCTTCCAGAATGGTCCTGTATTTGGCTCCATCCATCTTCCCATCAATTTTAACCATCTTCCCTGTCCCTGCTGAAGAAAAGCAGGCCCAAACCATGATGCTGCCACCACCATGTTTGACAGTGGGGATGGTGTGTTCAGCTGTGTTGCTTTTACGCCAAACATAACGTTTTGCATTGTTGCCAAAAAGTTCCATTTTGGTTTAATCTGACCAGAGCACCTTCTTCCACATGTTTGGTGTGTCTCCCAGGTGGCTTGTGGCAAACTTTAAACAACACTTTTTATGGATATCTTTAAGAAATGGCTTTCTTCTTGCCACTCTTCCATAAGAAGATAAAGGCCAGATAAAGGCCAGAAGGCCATTTCAAATTATCGCTTGCACAGTGCTCCTTGGGATGTTTAAAGCTTGGGAAATCTTTTTGTATCCAAATCCGGCTTTAAACTTCTTCACAACAGTATCTCGGACCTGCCTGGTGTGTTCCTTGTTCTTCATGATGCTCTCTGCGCTTTTAACGGACCTCTGAGACTATCACAGTGCAGGTGCATTTATACGGAGACTTGATTACACACAGGTGGATTGTATTTATCATCATTAGTCATTTAGGTCAACATTGGATCATTCAGAGATCCTCACTGAACTTCTGGAGAGTTTGCTGCACTGAAAGTAAAGGGGCTGAATAATTTTGCACGCCCAATTTTTCAGTTTTTGATTTGTTAAAAAAGTTTGAAATATCCAATAAATGTCGTTCCACTTCATGATTGTGTCCCACTTGTTGTTGATTCTTCACAAAAAAATACAGTTTTATATCTTTATGTTTGAAGCCTGAAATGTGGCAAAAGGTCGCAAAGTTCAAGGGGGCCGAATACTTTCGCAAGGCACTGTATGTGTGTGTTTATATGTACAGTGGGGAGAACAAGTATTTGATACAATGATGATTTTGCAGGTTGTCCTACTTACAAAGCATGTAGAGGTCTGTAACAAAAATCGAGAAAATCACATTGTAGGATTTTTAAATAATTAATTTGCATTTTATTGCATGACATAAGTATTTGATACATCAGAAAAGCAGAACTTAATATTTGGTACAGAAACCTTTGTTTGCAATTACAGAGATCATATGTTTCCTGTAGTTCTTGACCAGGTTTGCACACACTGCAGCTGGGATTTTGCCCTCTCCTCCATACAGACCTTCTCCAGATCCTTCAGGTTTCGGGGTTGTCGCTGGGCAATATGGACTTTCAGCTCCCTCAAAAGATTTTCTATTGAGTTCAGGTCTGGAGACTGGCTAGGCCACTCCAGGACCTTGAGATGCTTCTTACGGAGCCACTTCTTAGTTGCCCTGGCTGTGTGTTTCGGGTCGTTGTCATGCTGGAAGACCCAGCCACAACCCATCTTCAATGCTCTTACTGAGTGAAGTAGGTTGTTGGCCAAGATCTCGCGATACATGGCCCCATCCATCCTCCCCTCAATACGGTGCAGTCGTCCTGTCCCCTTTGCAGAAAAGCACGGTTGGTGTTCTTGGGGTTGTAGTCATCCTTCTTCTTCCTCCAAACACGGTGAGTGGAGTTTATACCGAAAAGCTCTATTTTTGTCTCATCAGACCACATGACCTTCTCCCATTCCTCCTCTGGATCATCCAGATGGTCATTGGCAAACTTCAGACGGGCCTGGACATGCGCTGGCTTGAGCAGGGGGACCTTGCGTGCGCTGCAGTATTTTAATCCATGACGGCGTAGTGTGTTACTAATGGTTTTCTTTGAGACTGTGGTCCCAGCTCTCTTCGGGTCATTGACCAGGTCCTACTGTGTAGTTCTGGGCTGATCCCTCACCTTCCTCATGATCATTGATGCCCCACGAGGTGAGATCTTGCATGGAGCCCCAGACCGAGGGTGATTGACCGTCATCTTGAACTTGTTCCATTTTCGAATAATTGCGCCAACAGTTGTTGCCTTCTCACCAAGCTGCTTGCCTATTGTCCTGTAGCCCATCCCAGCCTTGTGCAAGTCTACAGTTGTATCCCTGATGTTCTTACACAGCTCTCTGGTCTTGGCCATTGTGGAGACGTTGGCGTCTCTTTGATTGAGTGTGTGGAGAGTAGTCTTTTATACAGGTAACGAGTTCAAACAGGTGCAGTTAATACAGGTAATGAGTGGAGAACAGGAGGGCTTCTTAAAGAAAAACTAACAAGTCTGTGAGAGCTGGAATTCTTACTGGTTGGTAGGTGATCAAATACTTATGTCATGCAATAAAATGCTAATTAATTACTTAAAAATCATACAATGTGATTTTCTGGATTTTTGTTTTAGATTCCGCCTCTCACAGTTGAATTGTACCTATGATAGAAATTACAGACCTACATGCTTTGTAAGTAGGAAACACTGCCAATTTTGCAGGTTATCAAATATTTGTTCTCCCCACTGTATATATGTTGACTACGTGACCAAAGCCTTCCCCTATACTTTGCCCCAGGAGCACCTGCCCACTTTCCTCTTCAATGGCTATGAGGACCTGGATACCTTTAAGCTTCTGGAAGAGGAGGATCTAGACGAGCTTGACATCGGAGACCCTCAGCACAGGGCTGTGCTGCTCACCGCTGTGGAGCTTCTGCAGGAGTACGACGGTTAGTACACACACTGATAGACACACAGGAACGCACACGCACATAGACACCAGAGGAGGCTGGTGGGAGGAGCTATAAGAGGACGGGCTTGTTGTAATGGCTGGAGTGGAATAAATGGAACGTTTTCAAACATGGAAACCACGTTTGACTCCGTTCCGTTGACGTCCCTCTGCTGGTTTTGTTGTACCCTACAGGTAGCAGCGACCCGGACCGTAGCAGCCAGACAGGGGGTTCTCAGGAGAAGCTGTTACTGGACCGCCGGGGCCTACTGGGGGACTCCCCACGAGACTCTGGCTGCTACGAGAGCAACGAGAATCTGGAGAACGGTAACGACAGCCTGACTCGACTCTGACTTTCCTCTTCTTCATCCTCTTCTTGCTGCCATGGGTCTTCTCCAACCACCTCATTCTCTATCTAAAGGCTTTGGGCTCCTGATTTTGGACTGATTTTGGATCAGTTTTGCCTTTCAGATCTTATGAATACGATTATACAGACAGCAGGGGGACCTGATCCTAGATCAGCACTCTTACGCAGAGCTTTTTGAATACAGGCACTGATCTTCTGACTCTTAATTTTTTTTTTTGCAAAAATGTATTTTCCCTTCATTGAAAACGGGGGAGAACTAAACTGATGAGACGGTATCTATCGCTGCCTGTGTAGAAAAGACAGGGAGATGACAGCTAACTCTTTTACACTCAATCAGTAACTAAATTCTTCTCAGAGACCTGTACTACTGTATGTGTTCTGTGGGGCTGTTTCTAGACCTATACGGGAAGAGTTCTGTCTTAGTATAATGCGTGATGGTGGTTTTGCATTTGCTAAACATTGGTGACTGTTGAACCAAAGGTGTGACGATAAGCTGTAGTTTAAAAATGAAATACTTGTCAGTATGACTTACATATTTACTGTGAAAGCTTGCTTTATTTGATAACTAAACCATTCTTATTGTGGTTGTTTGCTTTGGGTTTTAGTCTTTAAAATAATGTATAACATAAAGAATGGTGCTGATTTTTGTAGGCTGTTGTGAATGTCAACAGCCTCTGTGGAGAGTTTGACGTCAAGAGTATTTTCCACACTTGTATATTTCTCTCTAGACTTTTGCTGTTTTTGTGTGTATATTTTTCTAGTTCAGAACCATATGTTGCACAATATTTTATGATGTGCTTAAATACAGACCTGCATTATGCAAATAATTTAAGATATACTAAATGGTTAAATTATACTTGGCAAAATGGTGATGCAACATTTTTTGTTCAACAATAATTGTGGGCGCATCAAAATGCATAGTTGTGACTGAAACAAACTATTAAAATGTCTAAGATATGAGCTGTGTATTAGAGTTGAGGAAACCTTAAAATCTGTGTTAAATACAGCTCATTGCAATATTCCCATAGCACTTCTGATGCTAGGAGTAATACTTTCTGAGATATACAGTGGGGAGAACAAGTATTTGATACACTGACGATTTTGCAGGTTTTCCTACTTACAAAGCATGTAGACGTCTGTAATTTTTATCATAGGTAAACTTCAACTGTGAGTGACGGAATCTAAAACAAAAATCGAGAAAATCACATTGTATGATTTTTAAGTAATTAATTTGCATTTTATTGCATGACATAAGTATTCGATACATCAGAAAAGCAGAACTTAATATTTGGTACAGAAACCTTTGTTTGCAATTACAGAGATCATACGTTTCCTGTAGTTCTTGACCAGGTGTGCACACACTGCAGCAGGGATTTTGGCCCACTCCTCCATACAGACCTTCTCCAGATCCTTCAGGTTTCGGGGTTGTCGCTGGGCAGTACGGACTTTCAGCTCCCTCCAAAGATTTTCTATTGGGTACAGGTCTGGAGACTGGCTAGGCCACTCCAGGACCTTGAGATGCTTCTTACAGAGCCACTCCTTAGTTGCCCTGGCTGTGTGTTTCAGCCCATTGTCATGCTGGAAGACCCAGCCACGACCCATCTTCAATGCTCTTACTGAGGGAAGGAGGTTGTTGGCCAAGATCTCGCAATACATGGCCCCATCCATCCTCCCCTCAATACAGTGGAGTCGTCCTGTCCCCTTTGTGGAAAAGCATCCCCAAAGAATGATGTTTCCACCTCCATGCTTCACGGTTGGGATGGTGTTCTTGGGGTTTGTACTCATCCTTCTTCTTCCTCCAAACACGGCGAGTGGAGTTTAGACCAAAAAGCTCTATTTTTGTCTCATCAGACCACATAACCTTCCCCATTCCTCCTCTGGATCATCCAGGTCATTGGCAAACTTCAGACGGGCCTGGACATGCGCTGGCTTGAGCAGGGGGACCTTGCGTGCGCTGCAGGATTTTAATCCATGACGGTGTAGTTTGTTACTAATGGTCTTCTTTGAGACTGTGGTCCCAGCTCTCTTCAGGTCATTGACCAGGTCCTGCCGTGTAGTTCTGGGCTGATCCCTCATCTTCCTCATGATCATTGATGCCCCACGAGGTGAGATCTTGCATGGAGCCCCAGAACGAGGGTGATTGATCATCATCTTGAACTTCTTCCATTTTCGAATAATTGCGCCAACAGTTGTTGCCTTCTCACCAAGCTGCTTGCCTATTGTCCTGTAGCCCATCCCAGCCTTGTGCAGGTCTACAATTTTATCCCTGATGTCCTTACACAGCTCCCTGGTCTTGGCCATTGTGGAGAGGTTGGCGTCTCTTTGATTGAGTGTGTGGACAGGTGTCTTTTATACAGGTAAAGAATTCAAACAGGTGCAGTTAATACAGGTAATGAGTGGAGAACAGGAGGGCTTCTTAAAGAAAAACTAACAGGTCTGTGAGAGACGGAATTCATACTGGTTGGTAGGTGATCAAATACTTATGTCATGCAATAAAATGAAAATTAATTACTTAAAAATCATACAATGTGATTTTCTGGATTTTCGTTTTAGAATCTGTCTCTCACAGTTGAAGTGTACCTATGATACAAATTACAGACCTCTACATGCATTGTAAGTCGGAAAACAAGCAAAAAATACTTGTTCTCGCCACTGTATTAGCACAAGTCCCAAATGGCACCCTTTTCCTTTTGACCAAGGCCCATAGTGCACTACATAGGTAATAGGGTGCCCATTGGGACATAACGACAGTCTTTGAGCAGTTCTGAAGTGTGCCACTGTCCGAGTGAGAGCCCGGGGATGGAATAAACTACTCAGTGGTGTACTAGACCGGCCTGTCTACCTGCTTATTTCTGCCTCCTCTCATTTCACTCACCATCAATTCCTACCGGACAACCATTGTATACCAGTCAACTTTCAC
This sequence comes from Oncorhynchus mykiss, assembly GCF_057628025.1. Taxonomy (NCBI): domain Eukaryota; kingdom Metazoa; phylum Chordata; class Actinopteri; order Salmoniformes; family Salmonidae; genus Oncorhynchus; species Oncorhynchus mykiss. The sequence continues at coordinate 36,221,497 of NC_143040.1, forward strand.
AATTCAATAAATACTCTTCTTTTTTGATTTTCTGTTTCTCATGTATTTCTATTTTCCACTGGAAAGAGCTTCATATAATAAAGTAAGTAACAAATGATGTGCATTATGCACACACCTGTACCTGTTTGTTTCAGAAGGGAGGGGCAAAAAGACGTCTTCTTCCTTGAGTAGGTCCTCGTCTGGTTTTCAACCCAGTCACCTCCCATCCCCAGAGTCCACCGGCCTCCCCCTCACCCCGACCCACCCCAGCAAGACCACCTTACAGACCAGACCAGAGCACCAGTCCACTACCTTACTAGCCTCCATGACCAGCTGCAACCTTCTGAGCACAGGCTGGAGCCAGAGCCATCACAGTCACACCCACAGAGCCATGCCACTGAGAAGCTGGAGCTGTGGTAACCTGGGCTTGGCAGGTAAGCCTACTCCCACAGCCCTGGGGCCGCTGAGACCCTGCCTCCCGTTGGGGGAGCTTCACTCAGACCAGGGCCTCCACACCACTGATCTCCACACCCTGGAAGACATGAAGCCAGCTCATACCACCATGTCCAAGGCTAAGGGACAGGGCTACCCTACACAAGAGGAGGCCCTACAGCAGTTGTTGACACACTCTGAAGGATCTTTCCTGCCCTCACAACCACTGCTCACCTCACCTTGTAGTGTTCTGTCTTATACGTTCGAGTTGGACATGGGAGTTCCCAGGTTAACAGACCTCCTTCCATACACACACCTCAAAATATCTACCCCAGGACGTAGACCCAAGCATCATTCAGCCAAGCCTTTACTGTCAAACCCATGTATTCCATCGTCACCCCCAGCAATGACCAGTGACAGTGGCAGTGCCTATAAACTCTTCTCTATAGATGGCGCCTCTTTAAAGGATGAAGTTATTACAGAGGCAACAACCCAACCGTGCAGCTCAGACCTGGCAACCCAAACCTGTATCTCGGACTGTGACCTGGCAGACTCTCCTCTCCAGTCTGAAGCTCACAGGACGCAGCCTGCTGGGGGAATGGAAACTATGCCTGTCAGGTCGGTCAACCTGGGACCCCTCCTGGAGGAAAGACTGGAGTCAGAGGGGATAAATCTGACAGCGGAGCCCTTCTCTGACAAGGTACGCCCTCACCACAATTATACAGTACTGGTAGTAGTACTATGGTAGTACTATGCTCATGCAGTACTAAGAAGTACTATGTGGGCTAAATAGCACTATGTTCACTAAGGATTAAGCAGCAGTACTATGCTCATACATTTCAATGTGTGTTAATGTAAGTACTGTGTTCAGTTACATAAGGTATCCACAGTGCTGTCGACATGCAAAAGGGTACACAACACATTCACTGGCTTCCTCACAAATGGCACCCTATTCCCTATATAGTGCACTACGTTTGGCCAGGGCCCAGTAGTGCACTATATAGGGAATAGGGTCTCATTTGGGACGGACCCACAATGTTGCCCCTTTAAGCCCAGTGTTTCACTCTGACCCATCTCCACCTGCAGTATGGTCGCTATGGAATCCCCCAGTCTCTGGTCCAGAGGTACGCCACTGACCTGAACCAGCCTCTAACAGAGACCATGTATGCCTTGGACCTGCTCAGACTCTCACAGCTCCGCAAGCAGCAGCGCATGGCAGTGAGTGACCCCTTACACTACTACAGTATTCATTTATTCCTTCTTTAGAACATTTTAAATAAGTTCAGGGTAGCATTATCTAATGACTATGCTCTAAATGGCTTTTCCTATCCTCCATACCCCCAGGTGTGTCAAAAGCCACAGACCCTAGCGCTTGGACTAACAGAAGTGACTGACAACTGACACGAATATAATTTACTGCAGCTTACTGAGTTTCCTATCAAGGTGTCATATCAAGTAATTTACCTTTTTTGATTTTAAACTATTATGAACATTTCTAAGCTATCATGTTAATAGTGTACATGAAATACTGTGACTGACTACTGATTTTATTCTTTTTTTCTTCATTTAAATATTTTATAAGTTTGAGTGCCATTAAAGCAATACAGAACATTTTCTTTCAATGTACCTTTTCTGGAAAGTTCAAATGTATTAAAAAATCGGAGACATCTGAACACGTGTAGTCTTAACATTCTGTATACTCCCCTTGACCTAAGGGTCAAAAATGACCCGCCTTCACTAAACTCCTTTAATAAAGCAGCTTAATTGAATTTTAAACTTAAATCTATTTTGCATGAAGAAACAACCTGTCATTCATCACAAACTTTGAATATCTGGGATTTCCCTCTTCACAATGCAGAAAGACTGCATTTAATCAGTGGACATCACTCGTTTTTATTACAACACACCTGTCATAATTAATTTTTTACTAAAGTAGAGGTTTATTATTATTATTATTATTATTATTATTGATAAAGGTACTGCATAGATGTTAACATAAACAATTTAGCAAGAGATGGCACTTGTATAGCCTAAGAAAGTAGCAGAAATGTGCAGAAAGTAGTTTTGAATGCATTTTATTGAAGGGAAACAATAGCAGTCTTGAACTTTTTTGGGTTAAAACAATACCAACTGAAATGTCAAGCCCCTGTGCCATACTATTCTACTGCAGCGATCATTGATTGCTTGTCTGAAATATCCTTCTCCCTGAGGGGTTTTGGCTATGTTTAAATAGCATAAGTGCTGTTCAGTAGAATCCAGAAATGCATTAATTCAATGTCATTAGTCTTGGTAGCTTCCAAAACATTCAAATGACTTCTAACACAATTTCACAGTAGAGATTCAATTCATCAAATCAATTGCATTTTATATCGAGCCGGCAAAATCTCAATTCTTGCATTCATTTAATTCATGTGGAATGGCAGGTATCGCTAATTGTGACCAAAAAGAGGTGCATACCGAATGAATAGGTCATATTGTTTCATGATTTATCTCTAGCAGAGCATCTGTTAACAGCCTGGTCCTAAAGGGCCTCTTAAGAAATCATTCACATTTTATTTCAAGACCGCTAAATCTCTGCTTTCTATTCATGAATTCATTGCTTTCTATTCATGAATTCATTGCTTTCTTTTCATTTATAGCAGCAGGTATCACTAATTGTTTTAACAGAAAATGGTGCAGAGTGAGTGATTTTATATTATTATATCCTGGTACCTGTGGTGCATAACTATGGCCCTGGCGGGCCTCTCATGGAGACACTTCCCGACCAGCACCCATGGCCATAGTTATGGACCACAGGTACCGGTCGGCTCCCAGGAGGACAAGCGCTCTCTCCACCTGGACATTCTTCCTACCCTGTCTCAGCCCCACAGATACCCCCAGGACCCTGGCCCTGCTCAAGGACGGCTCTAGCCTGTTTACAGCACTCCAGGATGCCCTTGCGGTCCCTTGGCTTCACCTTCAAGTGCCAGTCGTCCGCCTGCCTACGGTACCAAACAGTCGCACAAAGACATCAACTGTCTTTCCTCCAAAGAGCATACAGATTTAACTTGTAGTGAACATGTGGAAAGTTGTTATTGTTCCTAGTGGTAGAACCTGGGCATCCCCCTTTTCTATTTTTATCATCATGTCGTTTTGTTTATTTCAGAGTATTCCTCGTCATTATGTAAAGAGCATCTCATTTTATGATGCAATGATGCTTTCTAATAAAGTTGAACTGGACTTGCCTGGTGTGCCGCCCATCGTCACGCTGTGCATCCTTGGGTAGATGTAGAACTGCGCTCTTCACCATTCCGGATGAAGTGTTGGAGCCAGGGGGCCTGGGCCTTTAAATCGAAGTTTGTTATATACAGCATAGTGTACACAGCACAATGAAATGCTTATTTACAAGCTCTCCTCTCAGGTATAAACACCTTCAGGACCTGTCCCCTAACAGGGTAGACCTGAGGAGTCCCCTACTAAAGACTTGACAATGTTGACAATGACATCATATCCCTGGCTGCTTAGTTCCTGGAGATTTTGCTTACTTTCTGCTTCACAACCAGGCATCCTGCTTTTCTACACCTAAAAGTCACAAAAGACAAAGATTTGTGTTTTAAATTCAAAGTCAAAGATTTGGAAACATAGAAAAGCGTGTCATCCATATTCAACTTCATGAAGTCCGTACAGTGCCTTCAGAAAGTATTCACACACCTTTACTTTTTCCACAATTCTTGTCTTACAGCCTGAATTCAAATGTAATTCAATTGAGATATTGTCACTGATCTACACACAATAATGTCACAATTGAATTTTGTTGGTACACCATTTGAGAAAATGTATAGAAAATGAAAAGCGCAAATGTCTTGAGTCAATAACTATTCGACCTCTTTGTTATGGCAAGCCAAAAGAAGTCCATGAGTGAAAATGTGCTTAACAAATTGCATAATAAGTTGCATGGACTCATTCCGCGTTCAATAATACCCCATCTCTCTACCACACACATGCAATTATCTCTAAGGTCCCGCAATCGAGTAGTGAATTTCAAGAACAGATTCCACTACAAAGAACAGGAAGGTTGTTCAATGCCTCGGGGGGGGAGGGGGGGAGGAATCCTGTACAGAATTAAACTAAATCCAAAACATGCATCCTGTTGGCAACAAGGCACTTAAGTAATACTGCAAAAAAAATGCTTTGTCCTGAATACAAAGCGTTATGTTTGAGGCAAATCCAACACAGCTCATCATATTTTCAAGTATGTTGATGGCTGCATAATGTTATGGCTATGCTTGTCACGGCAAGTACTAGGGATGAAAAATAAACGTAATACAGGTATAAGCACAGGCACAATCCTGAAGGGAAAATGGCTGTCTAGCAATGATCAACAATCAACTTGACAGAGATTGAAGAATTTATTTAAGAATGGGCAAATATTTAACATTTCAGATATGCAAAGCTCTTACAGATGTACCCAAAAAAGACTCTTCGCTTTAATTGCCGCCAAAGGTGCTCTATTTTTACAAAGTAATGACTCAGGGGAGTGAATACTTATGTAAATTTGATTTCTGTATTTAATTTTCCATACATTTACATTTCTAAAAACACGTTTTCACTTTGTCATTATGAAGTATTGTATGTACATGGGTGAGGGGGAAAAAAAACATTTTTATCAATTTTTGAATTTCGATGAACATAGCAAAATGTGGAATAAGTGGAGTATGAATACTTTCTGAAGGTGCTGTACAGTATTCTTTACAATGTTTATGATAGCTGTTAATGGAACACGTGACGACAGTGCAGCATAGAAGTAAAACTATATAACCAATCCACTTTAGGGCTGGGATCTTTTTTAACCAGAAGGACTTCCGAATGAATGACTGCATGTTGAGAACTCAATGAACTGGGTTGGACAAATTATGTTCTTCGAAATGGCACCTTATTCACGATATATAGTGTACTCTTCTGCACTATTTTGTCTCTGGTCAAATAAGTAATAGGGTGTCATTTTGGACGCATCCATTCCCTCATGGTTGAGTATCATTACCCTGAGCTGAGCAACGCCCAAGCCTCTGATGCTTCTTCTGATTGGGCGATGGCAAGCAGGTGATCTATCGTCTTCTTGAATCAAATCAAATCAAAGATTATTGCTTGCATACACAGATTTGGAGATGTTATCGCAGGTGCAGCAAAATGCTTGTTTCCAACTCCAACAGTGCAGTAATACCTAGCAATAAAAATGTAAAACACAATCCTCAAACATACAGTACCGTTCAAAAGTTTGGGGTCACCTTTAAATGTCCTTGTTTTTTAAAGAAAAGCAATTTTTTTTGTCCATTTAAAACATCTAATTGATCAGAAATACAGTGTAGACATTGTTAATGTTGTAAATGAATATTGTAGCAGGAAACTGCAGATTTTTTATGGAATATCTACAGAGGCCCATTTTCAGCCACCATCACTCCTGTGTTCCAATGACACATTGTATTAGCTAATCCAGGTATATCCTTTTAAAAGGCTAATTGATCATTAGAAACCCCTTTTGCAACTATGTTAGCACAGCTGAAAACTGTTGTTCTGATTAAAGAAGCAATAAAACTGGCCTCTTTTAGACTAGTTGAGTATCTGGAACATCTGCATTTGTGGGTTTGATTATAGGCTCAAAATGGCCAGAAACACTGAAACTCGTCAATCTAGTCTTGTTCGCTTCCATGTGAGAAATTGCCAAGAAACTGAAGATCTCAAACTGGCCCTAACCAGAATAGAAAGAGGAGTGCTCACAACCGAGCAAGAGGACAACTACATTAGTGTCTAGTTTGAGAAACAGACGCCTCACAAGTCCTCAACTGGCAGCTTCATTAAATAGTACCTGCAAAACACCAGTCTCAATGTCAACAGTGAAGAGGCAATTTCTCGCATGGAATAGCCTTGATTTCTCAGAACAAGAATAGACTGACGAGTTTTAGAAGAAAGTTATTTCGTTCGCTTTTCTTTCAAAAACAAGGACATTTCTAAGTGACCACAAACTTTTGAAAAGTAGTGTACATACATACACAAATAATGGTGTGTATGGACAGTATACGAATAGAAAAGGTACAGCAGTAGTTTTTTAGGATGAGCCATTACTAAAATACAGTATATAGAGTACATTCGGAAAGTATTCAGACCCGTTGACCTTTTTCCACAGTTTGTTACAGACTAATTCTAAAATGGATTGAAATGTCTTTTCCCTCATCAATCTACAAAGCCAAAACAGGTTTTTGGAAATGTTTGCAAGTGTTTAAAAAAACTGTAATATTACATTTACATGTGTATTCAGACCCTTTACTTTGTTGAAACACCTTTGGCAGAGATTACAGCCTCCTCTTCTTGGGAATGACCCTACAAGCTTGGCACACCTGTATTTGGGGAGTTTCTCCCATTCTTCTCTGCGGATCCTCTCAAGCACTGTTAGGTTGGATGGGGAGCGTCGCTGCACAGCTATTTTCAGGTCTCTCCAGAAATGTTCAATCAGGTTCAAATCCGGGCTCTGGCTGAGTCACTCAACGACATTCAGGGACTTGTCCAAAAGCCACTCCTGCGTTGTCTTGCCTGTGTGCTTAGGGTTGTTGTCCTGTTGGAAGGTCAACCTTTGCAACAGTCTGAGGTCCTGAACGCTCTGGAGCAGGTTTTCATCAATGATCTCTCTGTACTTTGCGCCGTTCATCTTTCCCTCGATCCTGACTAGTCTCCCAGTTCCTGCCGATGAAAAACATCCCCACAGCATGTTGCTGCCACCACCATGCTTAACTGTAGGGATGGTGCCAGGTTTCCTCAAGACATGACACTTTGCATTCAGGACAAAGAATTCAATCTTGGTTTCATCAGAACAGAGAATCTAGTTATTCATGGTGTCGTGCCTTTTTTTTTACTGAGGAGTGGCTTCTGTCTGACCACTCTACCATACAGGCCTGATTGGTGGAGTGCTGCAGAGATGGTTGTTCTTCTGGAAGGTTCTCCCATCTCCACAGAGGAACTCTAGAGCTCTGTCAGAATGTCCATTGGGTTCTCGGTACCTTCCTGACCAAGGCCCTTCTTCGCCGATTGCTCCATTTGGCTGTGCTCTAGGAAGAGCTCTAGGAAGAGTGTTGGTGGTTCCAAACTTCTTCCATTTAAGAATGATGGAGGCCACATTGTTCTTGGGGACCTTCAATGCTGCAGAAATGTTTTGGTACCCTTCCCCTTATCTAGACAGGTGTGTGCCTTTCCAAATCATGTTAAATCGATTGAATTTACCACAGGTGGACTCTGTAGAAACATCTCAAGGATGATCAATGGAAACCGGATGTACCTGAGCTAAATTTCGAGTCTCATAGCAAAGGTTCTGAATACTTATGTGAATAAGGTATTTCAGGTTTTTATATTTTTTAATAAATGTGCACATTTTTCTAAAAACCTGTTTTAACCTTGTTTTAGATGTAGATTGCTGAGGATTTTTTTTAAATTAATTTTAGAATAAGGTTGTAACGTAACAAAATGTGGAAAAAGCCAATGGGTCTGAATACTTTCCGAATGCACTGTTGGTATTTTTTGCATTTTATAGCATTTTAGCTATTTCAAAATCCGCAGCTACTCTTCCTGGGGTCCACACAAAATATAAAACATAATACAGAACATTAATAGAGAAGAACGGCTCAGTGACAGAACTACATTTTTGTTTTTAAAGGCACACACAACCTACATATCAATACATACAAACTAAATAGGTCAAATAGGGGAGAGGTGCTGTGATGTGTTGCTTTATCTGTTTTTTTAACTAGGTTTGCTGTTTATTTGAGCAATATGAGATGTAATGGAGTTCCATGCAATAATGGCTCTATTTAATACTATACGCTTTCTTGAATTTGTTCTGGATTTGGGGACTGTGAAAAGACCCCTGGTGGCATGTCTGGTGGGGTAGGTGTGTGTGTAAGTTGACTATGCAAACAATTTGGGATTTTCGACACTGTTTCTTACAAAAAGTGATGCAGTCAGTCTCTCAACTCTTAGCCAAGAGAGACTGGCATGCATAGTATTTATATCAGCACTCTTATTACAATATAGATAGAGCAAGACGTGCCCCTCTGTTCTGGGCCAGCTGCAGCTTAACTAGATCTTTCCTTGCAGCACTCAACCACACGACTGGACAATAATCAAGATAAGACAAAACTAGAGCCTGCAGAACTTGCTTTTTGGAGCGTGCTGTCAAAAAAGCAGAGCATCTATTTATTACGGCCAGACCTCTTCCCATCTTTACAACCATTGAATCTATAAATGTTCTGACCATAACAGTTTATAATCTAAGGTAACGCCAAGTAATTTAGTCTCCTCAACTTGTTCAACAGCCACGCCATTCATTACAAGATTCACCTGAGGCCTAGAACTTAGGGAATGATTTGTATCAAATACAATGCTCTTAGTTTTTCAGAACCAGTTTATTACTGGCCATCCATTCCAAAACAGAGGGTTTCAGTGACTTCATTAGCTGTGGTTGCTGATGCGTATATCTATTTGAATCATCAGCATACATGGACACACATGCTTTGTTTAATGCCAGTGGCAGGTCCTTGGTAAAAATATAAAAGAGTAGAGGGCATAGAGAGCTGCCCTGCGGTACACCACACTTTACATGTTTGACATTAGAGACGCTTCCATTAAAGAAAACCCTTTGAGTTATATTAGTTAGCTCTGAATCCACGATATGGCAGTGGTTGAAAAGCCATAACAAGATTTTTTCAACAACAGGTTATGGTTAATATTAAAGGCTGCCATGAAATCTAACAGTACAGCTCCCACAATCGTATTATCAATTTCTTTAAACCAATCATCAGTCATGTTGAGTGTCCTTCTCTATAAGCATGCTGTAAGTCTGTTGTTGATTTGTTTTCAGAGAAATAGCATTGTATTTGATCAAACACCATTTTTTCCAAACAGTTTTCTAAGAGCTGGCAGCAAGCTTATAGATCTGCTGTTAAAACCAGTAAAGGCCATTTTACCACTCTTGGTTAGGAATTCCTTTGGCTTTCTTCCAGGCCTGAGGACAAAGACTTTCCTCTAAACTCAGATTATACATGACAGGAGTGGCTATAGTGTCGGCTACCATCCGCAGTAGCTTTCCATTGAAGTTGTCAATGCCAGGAGGTTTGTCATTATTGATTTGATAACAATAATTTTCCACCTCTCCCACACTGACTTTACAAAATTCTATCGTGCAATGCTTCTCTTTCATTATTTGCTTTTTTATGCATGAATACGATGGTTCACTGTTCGTTGTTGGCATTTCCTGCCAACGTTGGCCCACTTTGCCAATGAAGTAATCATTAAAATAACTGGCAACATCAAATGGTTTTGTAATGAAAAAGCCATCTGATGCGATGAAAGTTGAATTTGTCTTTCTGCCCATAATTTCATTTGAAGTACTCCAAAGTTATTTTCCCATCATTCTTTATATCGTTAATCTTGGCTTCATAATACAGTTTATTCTTGTTTTTGTTGAGTTTAGTCACAATTTCTAAATGTTCAGTAAGTCAGCCAGTAAGATGTGCAGCCAGATGTATTAGTCACTCCTTTTGCCACATCTCTTTCAACCATACAGTTTTTTAAATTCCTCATCAATCCATGGAGCCTTAACAGTTCTAACAGTCAGTTTCTTAACAGGTGCATGTTTATCAATCATTGGAAGAAGGAATTTCATAAATTCATCAAGTGCAGTGTCTGGATGCTCCTTATTAATCACATCAAACCAACAAATATTTTTAACATCATCCACATACGAGTCACAGAAAAATAAGTTGTATGATCTCTTATATACTATTTTAGGCCCAGCTTTTGGAACTTTGGCTTTCCTGGATATTTCCTGGATCACTGCATCCAATGGGTACGGATACAGCTTTAGAACAAATTTCTACAGTATTAGTAAAAATGTGATTGACACATGTGGAGGATCTTGTTCCTGTAGTGTTTGTAACCATCCTGGTACGTTGATTAATAACCTGAACCAGATTACAGGCACTGGTTACAGTGAGAAGCTTTCCCTTGAGTGGACAGTTTGATGAAAACCAGTCAAAATTCAGGTCCAGAAAGTAGACCTCTGTTTACCTCACATACACTATCAAGCATTTCACACACATTGTTTAGATACTGACTGCCATCATTTGGTGGCCTATAGTAACACCCCAAAAGAAAAGGCTTTAGGCTTCAATAACACTCGACATAAGATGCAGTCAAAAGTTCAAGGGTTTTTCTTTATTTTTACAAGTTTTTGTTATGAAATCATGTAGTAACCAAAAAAGTGTTAAACAACAGTCTTTACAGTTGAACAGTCTTTACCACGGGAGCTTCCTGCTTAAGTTTCTGCCTATAGGTGGAGTAGAACCGAATGGAGGCGTGATTTGATTTGCAGAAGGGAGGGCGGGGGAGGCCCTTGTAGTTGTCCCGTAAGGGATAGTAGCAATGATTCAGGTCCATGTTACGCGTGAAGCACAGAGATGTGTTGAGAGAATTTCTGTCAGGGAGGGAGTTGTAATGGTCCCATCAACTGGGGATGATCTTTTGATTAATTTACTTTAGTTCATAGTGAATTAATTACTATAATTTACTTTAATCAACCTAGAGCAGTGACACATACAGTTGAAGTCGCAAGTTTACATACACTTAGGTTGGTGTCATTAAAACTTGTTTTTCAACCACTCCACAAATGTCTTGTTAACAAACTATAGTTTTGGCGAGTCGGTTAGGACATCTACTTTGTGCATGTGTAACCGATGTGAAATGGCTCGCTAGTTAGCGGTGGTGCGCGTTAATAGCGTTTCAATCGGTGACGTCACTCGCTCTGAGACCTTGAAGTAGTGGTTCCCCTTGCTCTGCAAGGGCTGTGGCTTTTGTGGAGCGATGGGTAACGATGCTTCGAGGGTGACTGTTGATGTGTGCAGAGGGTCCCTGGTTCGAGCCCAGGTTGGGGCGAGGAGAGGGACGGACTAAAGTTATACTGTTACACATGACAAGTCATTTTTCCAACAATTGTTTACAGACAGATCATTTCATTTAAAACTCACTGAATCACAATTCTAGTGGGTCAGAAGTTTACATACACTAAGTTGACTGTGCCTTTAAAAACCTTGGAAAATTGGGAGCAATTTACAAACGCCTGAAGGTACCACGTTCATCAGTACAAACAATAGTATGCAAGTATAAACACCATGGGACCACACAGCTGTCATACCGCTCAGGAAGGAGACGCGTTCTGTCTCCTAGAGATTAACGTATTTTGGTGCGAAAAGTGCAAATCAATCCCAGAACAGCAGCAAAGGACCTTGTGAAGATGCTGGAGGAAACGGGTACAAAAGTATCTATATCCACAGTAAAACTAGTCCTACATCAACATAACCTGAAAGGCCGCTCAGCAAAGAAGAAGCCACTGCTCCAAAACCACCATAAAAAATCCAGACTATGGTTTGCAACTGCACATGGAGACAAAGATCGAACTTTTTGAGAAATGTCCTCTGGTCTGATGAAACAAAAATAGAACTGTTTGGCCATAATGACCATCGTTATGTTTGGAGGAAAAGGGGGAGGCTTGCAAGCTGAAGAACACCATCCCTACTGTGAAGCACGGGGGTGGCAGCATAATGTTGTTGGGGTGCTTTTCTGCAGGAGGGACTGGTACACTTCACAAAATAGATGGCATCATGAGGCAAGAAAAATTGTTGATATATTGAAGCAACATCTCAAGACGTCAGTCAGGAAGCTAAAGTTTGGTCGCAAATGGGTCTTCCAAATGGACAATGACTCCAAGTGTAACGGATGTGAAACGGCTAGCTTAGTTGGTGGTGTGCGCTAAATAGCGGTTCAATCGGTGACGTCACTTACTTAGACCTTGAGGTAGTAGTTCCCCTTGCTCTGCAAGGGCCGCAGCTTTTGTGGAACGATGGGTAACGATGCTTCGAGGGGTGACTGTTGTTGATGTGTGCAGAGGGTCCCTGGTTCGCGCCCGGGTATGGGCGAGGGGACGGTCTAAAGTTATACTGTTACACAAGCATACTTCAAAGTTGTGGGAAAATGGCTTAAGGACAACAAAGTCAAGGTATTGGAGTGGCCATCACAAAGCCCTGACCTCAATCCTGAAAGAAAGAAATAAAAGCTGAAATAATTCTCTCTACTATTATTCTGACATTTCACATTCTTAAAATAAAGTGGTGATCCTAACTGACCTAAGACATGGAATTTTTAAATGTCAGGAATTGTTAACTGAGTTTAAATGTATTTGGCTAAGGTGTATGTAAACTTCTGACTTCAACTGTCGTTAGCCTGGTACACCTCTTATAGCATAGCAAAGTTCGATATCTTATTGTCTGCCCACTTCACATGAAGTGATCAGAAACCAATAAGTAATTGTTTATTTATTAAATGTGCAAAGACCTTTAGGTTATACATTAATGTGAGTATGATCAAATGAAAATCCATATCAAAACAACAGGTCAGTGTTCCAGACATCCCTATGTTGGCTAAAGGTTAAGGATAAGTGGGTTGGTTAAGATATAAAATATGCTATTTGTAAAACCACAGCCCCTCCACTTGACTCAATTAAGTGCACAACATTCAAATATTAATTTTAAAGCATGTTAATGTACAGATAAAACACTTATTTGCCCATAGTCTTATGATCCATAACATAACTTCTCCAGAAAATTGTTGACCTATCTGCAGGCTGTGCGAGGTTATCAACTCATGTATTACTCTGTATAATGAACACCCGAATCATTGCATAGAATTGCTGCTCTTATACGCCTCTGGTGGGACGCTCTGACAGTGCAGGGGGAAAGTCCTGAAAATAAACCAGATATCCTATTTTTAGTTTTGAAGCATTTATTTTGTTGATCCAAAAAATCTGTTAAATAACGCTAGGATACTGACCAATGATTTATATGTACATCATTGATACTGGAAGAAAGTCTCACAAGCTTTTTCCAGTTGACCTTTGTCAGACAACAGGCATAGAGTCTGGAGATCGATAAAGATTCGCCTCAACAACATGTGTAATAATCATGTGAAAGATTCGACCACGGAGGTATAATAATGACTATTTGACTCCCATTAACAAACGTTTTATTGATCCTGGCCATAGATATAACAACACCGTGGATAGATTAATGCAGTGAAAAATTATACCAACCAAAGCTTATAAAGATCGTGGATTCAAACTGCGAGAAACATGAAACACCCGTGAACAACCTCCACATCTCGCGATAATCTGAGTAACTGCGAAGAAGAGACGGTAAGGTCCTGAAAGCTTGATATCTTTTTTAAGGCATTGCAGTGTTTGCAGCAATCCTAGAAATGCTGAGAAAGTTTCTTCGTCTCTTTATTGAACATTGTTCTTTTGTTTAGATTTTGGGTTCCACTTGCAGTGCATTCATTGTGTATAATGTAGAAAGCTTTACATGGCGCCCGCCGGTGTTGTGTCGCTGTTTTGAAACGATGCAAAAATGTATGCGCACACTTCCCTGTGACTTAGTGACCAGTGATCGCTAAATTGCTCTGTCTTATGGCTCTTCAACAGTTCTTACTAAGGTTTCAAACAGCTGTTGATCGACAAAATGTATATGTGTGAAATATCGCAACAACAAAAAAGAGAGAAATATTTTCTATAGTGAGAGCCTGGAGCACTCATTGTTCTGTAGGCTGCAGTAGCAAATTCTGTGTCAAGTCAAGAGCCCTGAAAAGTTCAAATGAAATGGATGGGCTATAGGTACATTTCAAGCAGTCTCACAATTATGAAGTGTGAATTATAATGATCATGCCACAGCTTTGCGCCAATCAACATATTCCATACAATTTATTGCACTGTATTAGGCCTATTTCTTTCCAATTATGTTTCACTTTGTTGCAGGTGGTGAGGTTTGGTTAGAATCATACTTCACAATCCATCCTCAAGAAAATGTCTGAGAAGACCCTAATCACACCCACCTCCCACACAGCCATTCATTCAACAACACACAAGGATACCATCCTCTGCAAATTTGACAAGCTGAGAAAGCGAGAGCTTCTGTGTGACATCACCCTTATCGTAGAAGATGTGCACTTCAAAGCACATAAGGCCCTGTTGGCCGCCAGCAGTGACTACTTCTCCCTCATGTTCACTGCTGAGGAGCAGATCAGCCAGTCGACCTACAGGCTGGACGGCATGGCGGCGGAGACCTTTGGAGCTGTACTAGAGTTCATCTACAGTGCCCAGGTATCTAGGGGTGGAAATGGGGGTAATGGAAACTGGGTTTCGTGGAGTGAAATTCCAGGGGAAAACCAAAATAATTTTGACATTTTACATCCAGTGGGAAGAAAAGTATGTGAACCCTTTAGAATGACCTGGATTTCTGCATAAATTGGTCATACAATTGGATCTGATCTTCATCTAAGTCATGACAATAGACAAACACAGTTTGCTTAAACTAATAACACACAAACAATTATAATTTTTCATGTCTTTATTGAACACGTGTAAATATTCACAGTGCAGGTTGGGAAAAGTATGTGAACCCTTTGATTTAATAACAGGTTGACCCTCCTTTGGCATTAACCTCAACCCAATGTTTTCTGTAGATCAGACCTGCACAACAGTCAGGAGGAATTTTGGACCATTCCTCTTTACAAAACTGTTTCAGTTCCACAATATTCTTGGGATGTCTGGTGTGAACCGCTCTTTTGAGGTCATGCCACAGCATCTCTATCGGGTTGAGGTCAGGGCCACTCCAGAAGGCACATTTTCTTCTGATCAAGCCATTCTGTTGTTGATTTACTTCTGTCTGTTGGGTTGTTGTCCTGTTGCATCCTCTAACTTCTGTTGAACTTCAATTGGCGAACAGATAGCCTTACATTTTCCTGCAAAAATGCCTTGATAATCTTGGGGATTTATTTTTCTGTCGATGATAGCATGCTGTCCAGGCCCTGAGGCAGCAATGCAGCCCCAAACCATGATGCTCCCTCCACCATACTTTACAGTTGGGATGAGGTTTTGATGTTGGTGTGCTGTGCCTTTTTTCTCCACACACAGAATATTTTGCCAGTAGCGCTGCGGAACATCCAGGTGCTCCTTTGCAAACTTCAGACGTGCAGTAATGTTTGTTTTGGACAGCAGTGGCTTCTTACATGGTGTCCTCCCATGAACACCATTCTTGTTTAGAGTTTTACGTATTGTAGACTTGTCAACAGAGATGTTAGCATCTTCCAGAGATTTCTGTAAGTCTTTAGCTGACACTCTAGGATTTTTCCTCACCTCATTG
The DNA here is from genome assembly GCF_057628025.1 of Oncorhynchus mykiss. Classification (NCBI taxonomy): domain Eukaryota; kingdom Metazoa; phylum Chordata; class Actinopteri; order Salmoniformes; family Salmonidae; genus Oncorhynchus; species Oncorhynchus mykiss. The sequence continues at coordinate 36,237,174 of NC_143040.1, forward strand.
AGCATTCTGCGCTGTGCTCGTGCAGTCATCTTTGCAGGACAGCCACTCCTAGGGAGAATAGCAACAGCTGAAATTTCTCAATTTATAGGCAGTTTGTCTTACGGTGGACTGACTTTTAGAGATACTTTTGTAACCCTTTCCAGCTTTATACAAGGCAACAAATCTTAGGTCTTCTGTGATCTCTTTTGTTCGAGGCATGCTTCTTGTGAATAGCAAACTCAAATTTTGTGAGTTTTTTATGGGGCAGGGCAGCTCTAACCAAAATCTCCAATTTCGTCTCATTGATTCGACTCTAGGTTAGTTGACTCTTGACAATTAGCTTTTGGAGAAGTAATTAGCCTAGGGGTTCATATACTTTTTCCAACTTACACTGTGAATGTTTAAATTATGTATTCAATATAGACAAGAAAAATACAATAATTTGTGTATTATTAGTTTAAGCACACTGAGTTTGTCTATTGTTGTGACTTAGATGAAGATCAGATCAAATGTTATGTCAAATTTTTGCCGAATTCCAGGTAATTCCAAATGGTTCACATACTTTTTCTTGCCACTGTAAATGTGCATTTTTACATTGAAATCAAGGAGTGTGATCATTTTGACGTGCACTGAAAATTAAAGGATCTTGCATCCAAGAGTGATTTTTCTTCCATTTCTATCCCTGCAGGTATCTGTGGAGGAGAGTGTTACCGAGCAGCTACTAGACCTGGCCAGACTCCTAGAGGTTAGTGACCTTGTGAAAGCTCACGCGGACCATAACCTGAACATTACCTATCCAGGTGTAGAGGGGAGGGGCCTTAGTAACATCACCTGTCCTGGTTTCGAGGTGAGACCGAAAGTGAACACAGACAGCGGAGAAGGTAAAGGACTGGGAGAAGGGACATCGTCAGCGATGCAGCCGAAACGGAAAAGAGGTCGTCCCAGGAAGAATGAAGTGGACATGTCGGTGAAGCCGTTGGAAGAGTCCAATAAACAGGAAGTAAGAAGTGATATCATCAATATCCAGGATGCAGCCAATGAAAAACAGCAGGTTACAGTCGATGGTGTCACAGTAGACTGTGTAGACCCTGAAGAATGTCTGGTTGAGTCACATGATAAACTGGATTCTCCAATAAGAGACTCTGATGATGCAGACTATGATCCTAGATCAGCCCGTACTAGGCGGCAGAGTAAGAGGAAGATCAGACCGCCGGTGAAATTTAAGGGCTACAGGGTGGGTGACCGGGACGACACTACGTCTGAATGCAGAGAACCAGGGAAGAGGGGCAGGAAGAGAAAATACCCCAACACAGAGGCACGGTGTGAAGACTGTGGGAAAGTGTTCAAAAACCACCTGTTCTTAAAGATACATCAAAGGACTCATACAGGTGAGGCCTGGGACCTCTATTACTTCCATGATTGTTTTTATTGGCTAATTTCATTTCATTATAGACAGAATTACTAGAACACATTTATTTCTGACAAGTTCCTCACAGGCGAGGCTTGTGACTAGATCCCTCCAATTAGATTAAAGCATATTATTTCATAGGCCTGAGTGATAATAATGTTTTAAAATGTTCCCACCAGGTGAAAAGCCTTTCAAGTGTTTTGCGTGTGGGAAGAGTTTCACACAGAAGCACACCCTCCTGGTTCACCAGCGGATGCACACTGGAGAGAAACCCTTCGTCTGTACCGTCTGCTCGAAAGCCCTGTCCACCAAACACTCACTAGTGGATCACATGAACTTACACACAGGTTGCCTACTTGACTGACTTCTAGCAAGTGATTAATGGTTTAGTGCGTTTCTTGGGGTATACAACTTCAATCAAAACGTATATAAAGTGTATCCCTTTTCAATTCGGCTTTCATATTCGGAATAACTCAAAAGTACGAGTTTTGCCTTTAATTAATTGTACTTGGACTCTTATTCTCTCTTTTAAATCCTAGAGGAGAAAACATTCAGCTGTGACAAATGTGAAAAGACGTTCAGCCAGAAGAGACAACTAAAGAGCCATCACAGGGTCCATACGGGTAAATCTTTACCAGAATGTGCGCACTGTCAACGTAGGTTCATGGATGCAGCTCAGCTGAAGAAGCACATGAGAACTCACACAGGTAGAGTGAGACGAGGTTTAACTTCTGCAAATTCTAGTGTGTTACTATGTAATAAGTTGTTGCTGTTGCTGATCTCGTGACAGGTGAGAAGCCTTTCACTTGTGAGATCTGTGGAAAGTGTTTTACAGCCAAGAGCACACTGCAGACGCACATCAGAATTCACAGGTGAGATATGACTCATACAAGGTTGAACTATTCCACCATGTCTTGTCATAGAAAGGATTTACACCAATCCTGAGAGATGGTGGGGAAAAAACACCCTTACCGCATGTTTATTTTATTTATTTCCATTCAAAAAATATGACGCAATTTATGTGCATGTGAGGATCACAAACTCAAAAGGGGCTTATAACGAATGTGTTCTACACACGAAGACTCCACAACAAACATGAATGAAAATGTGATCCAGTCCACATCCTTTTACCAGTGTGAACGTGTTTGTGTTTCCAGAGGAGAGAAGCCATATGTCTGCAACGTCTGCAACAAGTCATTCTCTGATGCCAGTGCCAGGCGCCGTCACGTCGCCTCCCATACCGGAAAGAAGCCATTCACCTGCTCCTTTTGCAACCTGTCCTTCGCTCGCCTGGACAACTTGAAGACCCACACCAAAACCCACAACAAGGAGAGCGTAGTCACCATCACCACCGAGGAGACCCAGTGCGGGGCTGGGGTGGTGGAAGAGGAGGCTGGGGCAACGGAGGAGGTAAGAGTTAGGACATTTGTTTTTTAGTGCCACACCACAATATTACAGTCTTAATTGACAATACAAATGACAGATTTCAAAACCACACTATGGTCCACTCAGAGCTTTGTGACACTGCAGGCAGTCATCGTAGGTAACCTTCGTGAAGTATGTCATTGATATCAGCTACAACACATGACATCATCTATACACAGGTACGGAGCATCCTACAGCTCCAGCAATACCAGCTACCTGGTCACCCAGAGCAGGAGATACAGCTGGTTGTGACTGGAGATGTGGATAATCTCAACAACCTCAACTTTGTGCCCAGTCACTGTGGGCATGATCAGGGCATCAGCATTATTACCACAACTGAGGGTGGGGTCTCTGAGGCGGCAGACCAGGTCCACTCCAGACTGACCCTCCTCACCCAGCCGTCAGGACACATGCAAAACGTGGCCTTGGTCACGCAGGTAAAGTGAGCCAATAATGGTATTTTCCCAAATGGCACCCTATTCCCTATACTGCACTACTATTGACTAGGGCCCGTCGGGAATAGGTTGCCATTTGGGACACAGACAATATATTGTACAGTCTCTTGCTTTTTTGGACACACCAGCCATCAGTACTCAGGTCAATGTGTGTTGATGTACAGGAGGTCTATGTATCTGTATTGTCCTATGCTTGTCCAATGCTGGGTTTCCCCTCTAGGGCTCAATAAAGGGCTAGGACCTTGTCCTTTTGGTTTTTTGAATGGCACGTTAAATCCAAATTATTATTATTATTTTTCAATTCAGGGCAGCGTGGACCATCACAACCAGCAGATCCAGACTATCAGCGTGCTGCAGGACGGACACATGACCAACGGGGTTGGGGTCGCAGGGCAGCCTGAACAGATGCATGTCATCACGCTATCCAAGGAGGACATGGAGCACCTTCAGGCCCACCATGGGCCGCCCCAGCCCCTGCACATAGCACCCAGGCCTGGCTCCCTCCCTGGCCCTGGCTCTGTACAGCAGCTCCACGTCATGCACCAGCAGCAGCAGCACCAGACCCTCTCTCAGCTGGCTGTGACCCAGGACCAGAGCACCATACTGGGGCAGATGAGCAGAGAGCAGCAGGGTCAGGCCCAGGCTATCCACATCAACAGCCAGAGCAGCCAGCCCATCTCAATCAGTCAGACCAGTGAACAGATCCCAAGCCACCATATCCAGGGCCAGACCTTCCAGATACAGGCTGGTACTGTCTCCTACCTCTACACCACCAGCCTAGCCCCGCCATAGGCCCGGCACAACTGACTGAAGGACTGGAGAATCAATCTGCCCTAACAGAACTGACTGAATGGGCGGGAACTGTCTCCTAGCTCTACACCACCAGTCTAGCCCAGCCATAGCCCTGATACATGGTCGTAGACGCCGCAAAGGAGTCAACAGCCATGTGTCAGGACCAGCCCAGCCATAGACTGTATGTGCACAGCAGAATTGACTGAGGAACCAGTCTGGCCCAACACATTTGACTTTGCCTTAGTTCACACTCAGGTTGGACAATGGATGTAAAAATGCATTTGTCACAATGGTTGTAAATTGAATTTAGTTAGCTATGCCAGGATATTGAAATGACACAGAGGTAGAGAAAATGTGATTCCAACTAGGTTATTCTGTGTGACACTGACATCTTCTGGCTGACGTGATGTAAAAGCTCTGAGCCAATAGCTATTCTTTCAGGCTACAATAAAAGGGTTATTTCGAAGCAGGTAAAAGCCATTATTTGCATGTCAAGTCACAATGTAATTTTTTTTAATTTTTTTTAAATGCATATTTATATTGTGAGGTGGAACAAATGTATTGTTTATATTATGAAGGTAACATACTGCCATTTGTGGTGCTGCAAGAGCAAGGCGAGAGTCGAAAGTATTGATGAGGCGAGGGATATTGTTGGTGTCTGCGTGCTACTGAAGTGCTGTGGCCCTGTGTGCTCTTTCGTTAGTTTTGTTTTTATTCATTTATTTCTGGTACCCTCCTACCTGCGAGGAATGAGGCCTGTGTGGTGTTGCACAGTTAAAATTGCAAACCCACATGCTGTAAGTCCACTGCTCTACCTAAGTGTTTTAATGGGCTGCTTGTGGGTAATACTAATACAGAAATAACCATTGTACATGTCTTTTTCTCCTCTTTACTGCTTTAAGGCTTTTTATGCCATTGTTTACCACTTCAGTGTCCTTAAATCTGTAGTTTTGAAGCATATAAAACATTTTGTTCCACTCTATTAAATATCACACAATACTTTACAAGGGTGTCTGTGATGATTCTTATGTTTGCTTGTCCACTATCTCTCCTGGTAAATTAAGTTTTATATGTATAATTTCACAACTTTTTTTTTTTAAAGGGTAGTTGACATTTACAGGTAATAGTCTATCCCAAAACGAATGACTGTTTCACATGTACAAAATAACAATACATTATCTTAGCAAATATTTAAAAAGACAACCTAAAATACTCAGTGGCTGACTCTATATTGAAAAACATTTTTAAAACAATATATTATATTATAAACCTGCTAAATCAATCACATCCACCATAAAGAAACAGAATGAAAAAAGTGTTTATGTATTTATTTTAGATGCAGCAATTGTTCACGAAGCAATCATTGGATGATTCGGTGAAGTTGTGGTAGAGCAAAGCTGTTTTCCCCTCCTTCATCCATGGTGCTCGTTCAATGTTGACATTTGGAGAGTCCTGTGAACATCAACTGTCAATGAACTTGTCATTCTGAACAGCACCATCTTCCTAATTGACAACCTCGACATATTGGCATAATATGAAATCTGATGGGCAACAGCAGCACCCCCATAACCTCCATAAAGTCTAAAGATATGTTCCAAAAAAAAATCTGTCAAGCATGTTGCTATGTGTACAATCTGTTATTGACAAAAAGGGAATATTAATCAAATATATAAACTTTATTGTTCCATGTACAATAGATTGATGAGTGTTTATTAGGAAAGTGGTGGTGGATTGCATGTGGATGGTAGTCATGGATAATGATGGATGTTTGTCATCCTGCAGTCGGAACGGAAGCATGACCAGGGGCTCAGGTCCTCTGGGAGATGAGACAAAGAAAAGAGGGTGGCTGATAGTAGGAGCATGCCTAAGATCACACATTTCACCAGGGCCCATATTCACAAAGCATCCAATGCTGCTTTTTTGACTAACATCAGTGTTACACTAGTGTATACACCCTTTTGTTATGCTAGTGAAATTGTTTCCATAGCTAGGGCTGTGAGGACTTGTGAAGAGCAGAATCAACAGCCTCTGCATAATCAAAACAGTTGCTTCGTGAGAAGATAATATTCACAGTTAGCCAATGTTATGTAAATGCCAGCTGAAAAGTACCAGTGGCCTGGCTTTGGCCCCAAGTGAGAGCAGGCCTGCCGGAGCCATGGCCCAGAGAGACACGGGTGCCGGACCAAGTAGACGGAAACAGAAAAGTCTGAGCCTTTTGGGAAAAACACAGAGGTAAATCCTGCAATCAAACGGGCTAAACATCAGTACAGAGACAAAGTGGAGTCGCAATTCAACGGCTCAGACACGAGACAAATGTGGCAGGGTCTACAGACAATCACGGATTACAAAGGGAAAACCAGCCACGTCGTGGACACCGACGTGCTTCTGGACAAGCTAAACACCTTTTCCCCCTTTGAGGATAACACAGTGCCACCGACGTGGTCCGCTCCCAAGGACTGTGGGCTCTCGTTCTCTGTGGCCGACTTGAGTAAGACGTTTACGCGTGTTAACACTTGCAAGGCTGCTGCCCCAGACGGTATCCCTAGTATCCCTAGAGCATGCACAGACCAGCTGGCTGGAGTGTTTACAGACATATTCAATCTCTCCATATCCTAGTCAGCTGTCCCCACTTGCTTCAAGATGTCCACCATAGTTACTGTACCCAAGAAAGCAAAGGTAACTGAACTGAATGACTATCTCACTCACTTCTGTCATCATGAAGTGTTTTGAGAGGCTAGTTAAGGATCATATCACCTCCATCTTACCTGACACCCTTGAACAACTTCAGTTTGCATACCGCTCCAGTAGATCCACAGATATATCTGCCATTTCACTGCACACTGCCCTATCCCATCTGGACAAGAGGAATACCTATGTAAGAATGCTGTTCATTGACTATAGCTCAGCCTTCAACCCCATAGTACCATCCAAGCTCATCATTAAGCTCGAGGCCCTGGGTCTGAACCCAGCACTGTGCAACTGGGTCCTGGACTTCCTGAGGGGCCACCCCCAGATGGTGAAGGTAGGAAACAACAACTGCACTACAATGATCCTCAACACAGGGGCTCCTCATGGGTGCGTGCTCAGCCCCCTCCTGTACTCCCTATTCACCCATGACTGCGTGGCCACGCACGCCTCTAACTCAATCATCAAGTTTGCAGACGACAAAACAGTAGTAGGCCTGATTACCGACAATGACGAGACAGCCTACAGAGTGGTGAGGGCCCTGGAGTGGTGCCAGAAAAATAACCTCTCCCTCAACGTCAACAAAACAAAGGAGCTGATCGTGGACTTAAGAAGACAACAGAGCGAGCATGCCCCTATTCACATCGACGGGACCGCAGTGGAGAAGGTGAAAAGCTTCAAGTGTAACGGATGTGAAACGGCTAGCTTAGTTAGCGTGGGCGCTAAATAGCGTTTCAATCAGTGACGTCACTTGCTCTGAGACCTTGCAGTAGTAGTTCCCCTTGCTCTGCAAGGGCCGCGGCTTTTGTGGAGCGATGGGTAACGATGCTTCGAGGGTGACTGTTGATGTGTGCAGAAGATCCCTGGTTCGCGCCCGGGTATGGGCGAGGGGACGGTCTAAAATTATACTGTTACATTGATGCTGTTGACCCGGATTACTGGTTGCTGCGGAAAAAGGAGGAAGGTCAAAAGGGGGGTATGTGAAACGGCTAGCTTAGTTAGCGTGGGCGCTAAATAGCGTTTCAATCAGTGACGTCACTTGCTCTGAGACCTTGAAGTAGTAGTTCCCCTTGCTCTGCAAGGGCCGTGGCTTTTGTGGAGCGATGGGTAACAATGCTTCGAGGGTGACTGTTGATGTGTGCAGAAGGTCCCTGGTTCGCGCCCGGGTATGGGCGAGGGGACGGTCTAAAATTATACTGTTACACAAGCTTCTCAGCATAAACATCACTGACAATCTGAAATGGTCCACCCACACAGACAGTGTGGTGAAGAAGGCACAACAGAGCCTCTTTAACCTCAGGAGGCTAAAGAAATCTGTCTTAGCCCCTAAGACCCTCACAAACTTTTACAGATATACAATTGAGAGCATCCTATCGGGCTGTATCCCCGCCTGGTACGGCAACTACACTGCCCGCAACAGTAGGGCTATCCAGAGGGTGGTGCGGTCTGCACAGCACACTGCCTGCCCTCCAGGACACCTACAGTCACTGATATCACAGGAAGGTCAAAAAAGATCATCAAGGACATCAACCACCCGAGCCACCTCCTCAAATTTGCTTTGCTAAAATCACCAGCTACAATAAATGGGGCCTCAGGATATGTGGTTTCCAGTTTGCACAAAGTCCAGTGTAGTTCCTTGAGGGCTGTCTTGGTATCAGCTTGAGGGGGAATATACACAGCTGTGACTATAACTGGAGATAATTCTCTTGGGAGGTAATATTGTCGATTGTGAGGTATTCTAGATCAGGTGAACAAAATGACTTTAGTTTCTGTACGTTATCACAATCACACCATGAGTAGTTAATCATAAAACATACATACATACATACACATACATACGCCTTTATTCTTCCCAGAGAGTTCAATATTCCTGTCTGGGCGATGTACTGAGAACCCAGCTGGCTGTATGGACGGGGACAGTATATCCGGAGAGAGCTATGATTCCGTGAAACAGAGTATCAGTCCCTGATATCTCTCTGGAAGGAGATCCTCGCCCTGAGCTCATCTACTTTATTGTCCAGAGACTGAACATTCGCGAGTGAAATATACTCGGAAGTGGTGGATGGAGTGCACACCTCCTGAATCGGACTAGAAGTCCACTCCGAATAACTATTCTCCGCTGGCGGCATCTTGGAGCAGCCTCTGGGATAAGTTCAATTGTCCTGGGGGGCTGATCGTAATGTTGGGGAGTTATCGCCGCTCAGATATCCAAAAGTTATTTCCAGCTGTATGTAATAACACAAAAAAACGTTCTGGGCTAATAATGTAAGAAATAATACACAAAATATATATATATATACTTCAAAGGAGCTAGCAGCAGGACTGCCATGTCTGTGGGCGACAGGCTCTTTCCATTGAATACAGGTGGTTGACTTCAACAACCTTCATCAAATATTTTAAAAAGGATTAGGATTACAATAATGATTACAATACTAATTTATCTACAAATATAAAGAAATGGTAGGCGGGAGCTAGACAACCTGCCATGAGGCTTTGTGGACAACGACTCCCATTGTTAGGGTCAGTATATCCATTAACTTTGGTTAATGTTTTACTCAGACCAAAATCTGTATGGAGATTCGTGAGAGAGGCTCGAATTTGTTCAACAAAAAAATTTAATTGGTAATTTGATCTAATAGCAGTTTCATAATGTTTAGGTTATTCTGAAGTCACTGATGCAAGTGGACGCACGTGGCATTTCGGCAACTGAAAAAAACAACGTTATATCTGAGTTGTGCCTGTTGTCATAGCGATAGATAGAGGACTAGATTAATATAACCTTTTTAAGGGACAATGCCATGGTGGGCTTTCACCATTTTTGTTTTAGGAGACTCATTCAGCCTCAATGGCGCTGCTCATGCTGTCACAGATACAATAGCACCGATACAAAGATGAGTTCTCTATCTAATCTCTATGTCTTGTTGTTCACGTATCTGCCCTCTCATTGGCTAGAATGGTCCCACCTGATCTCCGCCTGCCTTCCATCTTTGAGGACATGTATTTCAATTGTTATTCCGGTCACTTGACAATATAATGGACAGTGGTAGCGCTGTAACTATTTCAGGTTGTGATTACATTTTCCGCATATTGACATTACCAATGACATCAGGAACTATTAACAAAAGAAGTGCGCTGATTACCAGGAGTGGGGTTCGAACCCACGCGGACATATGTCCATTGGATCTTAAGTCCAACGCCTTAACCACTCGGCCATCCTGGTTGGCGTCGAAATGAGGGCCAATAACAGATCATGGATATCAATATTTACTGAAAAGGTTAATCATTGTTACTCGCAAAAATGTAACATTCCAATGTAAAAAAAAAAATCTTAATCAAACGGCATTATATGTCGTTGCAGCGGGTGCTACTGTGATTAGCAAAGCAGATAGGTACTCTGACATTCTATTGTAACGATTTTGCAAGACTACTGTCGATTGACCATAATGACTTCAGCCTGATCAACAGATACAAATTAATACTATCAAATTAATACATTTCCTTGATGACGATACGGTATAAATGGGCAGCCAATTGTACAGTTATTTGAAAGATGTGCTTTGTATTATTTCCCCTTGATAGGCAAACATTTCATTGGGGAGTGATAGAAGTGAAGTGATAGAAAAAGTACCCAATTGTGGTACTTGAGTAAAAGTATAGATAAATTAACACAAAGTTACTCATGTAAAAGATAGTCACCCAGTAAAATACTACTTGAATACAAGTCTAAAATTATTTGGTTCTAAATGTATTTAAGTATCAAAAGTAAATGTAATTGCTAAAATATACTTAAGTATCAAAAGTATAAATAATTTCAAATCATATTAAGCAAAGCAGATGGCACCATTTTCTTGTTTTTAAAATGTACAGATTGCTAGAGGCACACCAACACTCAGACATAATTTACAAATTATGCACTTGTGTTTAGTAAATCCGTCAGATCAGAGGCAATAGGGATGACCACGTGCTCTCTTGATAAGTGCCTGCTGCAGCAGCATTGGTATAGGCAAAACTTGATTGCCCAATGACCGACCATATGCCGCAAACTTCCTGTAGCCTAAGTGATTGACTCACATTCTAAAACATCGGGCACATTGAATTATATTTAATATACTGTAGGTTGAAGCTCAATTATGTAATACCAACTGACTTGTGGAAGTATGACTATATAGTTTGCACATCCAATCCTTTCAGATCTACACAGCAGGATCATTAGATATCTTCCGGGAAGGGGCAGTGGTCGATTTAGGATTGGGCGATTGCCAAACAGCGATAGGAACCTCACTTGCTGGTGGGGTTATGGAACACAGACGTTGAAAGTTAGCCTACATGTCACAGCAATCTGATGAGCATTCTATGAGTCTGTTTTTGACTCATGCTAGACACTAAAAATATCAATGTTTTCTTGGATATCTGCATGTGATGTGTTCTATATAATGGAAATATCAAGGTACCTTCTTGTTTTCTTAACAATGTAATAATCCAGTTGAGTCATTTTGAGGTTGCCTTCAGTTGCAATATCAGTCCGTGTAGCAATAACAGTTGTCTCCAAGAAAAGAACTCAAAAGTATCACAATTATGAGTTTAGAATGAAGCATCATGATCAAGTAATTGTGTACATCAAAAATGGATGCTCATATGAAACACAAAGGGCCATTCTACAGCATTTGTATTCATAAACATCACAATATCCTGTCAATAAACACAAGTCATGTAAAAAAAAAAAAAGTAAAATCAAACATTCAATACAGCAGAACGTTATAGGACAAGTGGGAGAAGTAAGCATTTGAACTGCACTCAAGTAAACATTATTGATTGACTAATCAAGTATTCCTTTAACTGCCAGCCTGGAGCATCGAACAAGTGTTTTGTTTTTACATTAAAGAAATGGAACACCCCATAGCACACTTGCATGTTAGCTTCTGTTCGATATCAAGATGCTTGGTCTTCTCTCCTAACACCAGCTAGGCAAGGGTGTTAATATAAAATGTATCTTTTACAGTAAAGAGGCAGAAATGGCTGCATGACATACAAAATGGCACATTCTCATTCAAACTGCATAAATAATTTTAAACAAACATACCACTGAGTGTACAAAACATTAGGAACACTTGCTCTTTCCATGACAGACTGACTAGGTGAATCAGTTGAAAGCTATGATCCCTTATTGATGTCACCTGTAAATCCACTTTAATCAGTGTAGATGAAGGGTTAAAGAAGGTTGTTTAAACCTGGAAACATGGATTGTGTATGTGTGCCATTTAGATGGTGAATGGGCAAGACAAAATATTGAAGTGCCTTTCAGTTGGGAATGGTAGTAGGTTCAACTCAATATTAAAGTGTTCTTAATATTTTGTACACTCAGTGTACATTGGAACACCCATACTGTACATCTGAAAATATTCAGGATCAAGTGCATACTTGTGTAAACAACTGCAAATGGATTAATTCTACTTCTTTAAATACATTGTCATGGCCATGAAAACACTTTTGAGAGGATCTTGACTTGAGAAAAAACAATAACACTAATATCGGTCTGTCTGCCTCACTTGTTGCAGCATGGGAAACAGCAACAGAACAACTTCCTACAGGGGTTGTTCTTCTTGTACTTCACCGCCAGCTTGATCTGAGCCTGGGCCTTGCCCACAAAGTCTGTTGTTGCGACTACGTTGGCCTCTATGTTGTCCACCATGGCCCCCTATTCCTCCACCAGCAGAGCCATCTGGAAGAACAGCTCATGGATGTCCATATAGTGGAAGTATTACTATATCGTTTACGCATCCAATCATTTCAGATCTACACAGCGGGATCATTAGATATATGTGGGGAAGGAGCAGTGAGTGGTTGATTTAGGATTGGGCGATTGTCGAAACAGAGAGATAGGTACCTCACTTGCTGGTGGGTTTATGGAACACAGACGTTGAAAGTTAGCCTTACACGTCACAGCAATCTGATGAGAATTTTCTGAGCCTGTTTTTGACTCACGATGGACACTAAAAAAAGCAATGGTCTCTTGGATATCTGCATGTGATGTGCACTATATACAATGGAAAAATTGAGGCACATTCTTGTTTTCTTCACAATGTAAATTCCCGTTGAGTCATTTTGAGGTTGCCTTCAGTTGCAATATCAGTCAGTGTAGCAATAACGGTTGTGTCTCCAAGAAAAGAAACTCAAATGTATCACAATTATGCGTTTAGAATGACGCATCATGATCAAGTAATTGTGTACATCAAAAAATAGATGCTCAAATAAAACACAAAGGGCCATTCTACAGCGTTTGTATTCATAAAAATCACAATATCCTGTCATAAAACATAAATAATATAAAAAAAATGGACAAATAATCAAACATTCAATACAGCTGAAGGTTAAAGGGAATAGTGGGAGAAGGAAACATTTGAACTGCACTCAAGTAAACATTCTTGATTGACTAATCAAGTATTCTTTTAACTGCCAGTCTGGAGCACCGAACAAATGTTTTATTTTTTTACAACATTAAAGAAATGGAACACCCCATATCACACTATGGCATGTTAGCTTCAGCAGTTTGTCATTGAGATACTGGATCTTCTCTCCTAACGCCAGCTAGGCAAGGGTGTTAATGTACAATAAGAGATAGAAATAGCTGCATATGACATACAAAATGGCACCCTCGTTCAAACTGCAGAAATCATTTTAAACATACAATGAGTACACAAAACATTAGGAACACCTGCTCTTTCCATGACAGGTGAAAGCTATGATCCCTTGTTGATGTCACCTGTTAAATCCACTTATATCAGTGTAGATGAAGGGGAGGAGACGGGTTAAAGAAGGAATTTTAAGTCTGGAGACATGGATTGTAAATGTATGCCATTCAGAGGGTGAATGGGCAAGACAAAATACTGAAGTGCCTTTCAGTTGGGAATGGTAGTAGGTTCAACTCAATATTAAGAAGTTGTTCTTAATATTTTGTACACTCAGTGTACATTGGAACACCCATACTGTACATCTGAAAATATTCAGGATCAAGTGCATACTTGTGTAAACAACTGCAAATGGATTAATTCTACTTCTTTAAATACATTGTCATGGCCATGAAAACACTTTTGAGAGGATCTTGACTTGAGATAAAACAACACTAATATCGGTCTGTCTGCCTCACTTGTTGCAGCATGGGAAACAGCAACAGCACAACTTCCTACAGGGGTTGTTCTTCTTGTACTTCACCGCCAGCTTGATCTGAGCCTGGGCCTTGCCCACAAAGTCTGTTGTTGCGACTACGTTGGCCTCTATGTTGTCCACCATGGCCCCCTGTTCCTCAACCAGCAGAGCCATCTGAAAGAACAGCTCATGGATGTCCTTGATCCGACTCTCCAGCTCAACCAGCTCCTTGTGCCGGTTCTCGATCTCCGTAAGCGCTGATCGCGCCGTCCGCCCGTCCGCCAGGAGGTTGTCGGAGAACACGTTCCACTTTCCCGTCTCGACCATCTCCTCAATCTGATCTCCGGTCACCTCCTTGCCCATTATCTTTGCCTGGCGCTGGATCCGGGTCTTGCAGTTCTCCCTCTGGCCCATCTCTGCTTGGTTGTACTCAGACATGGCCTCGTGGAAGGCCCCGGTGAGAGAAACATACTGTGAGCGCACCATGCGGACCAGAGCAGAATGGGCACCATGCTCTTCTTCCAGCTCTTTGTGCTGCATGCCGATCTTCTCCAGCCGTGTGTAGATGCCCTCCCCCCGGGTCTTGATGCCCTTGGCCAGGGCATTGGAGTCTCGTTTGATGGAGCTGATCCTCCGGACAGAGGTGAGGAATCGGGAGTTCTGCTTGCCCAGGCACTTCACATCCACCTGGAGCAGAGCGATCTCCTTCCTGATTGACTGGACCTCTCTGAAGATGCTGTCCATCATGTCTTCGCCTTCGAACACCACTGTCTGGTGCTCCAGCTGTTCCTCGTCATCAGTGCCCCGACCCTGACCTCGCTCGTCCATGTCTGAAGAAGCGGGGGCCACCCCCTTCAGGTCAACCAGTCTGTCTCTCATCCTACCTGGAATGGGAGGGAAATATTGAGGGTTACTAAATGATCTCCTTATCATCTCCTCTCTTTCATCCTACTTACTGTATATTGTAGAGCAGAATCCTGCTAGAGCAGTGCAGTTTTCATTCTTTATGGTCATTCAAGAAATGTCAGCTATTGATGACTTTTTCATGCCTTAAAGAAGTTAGTGAGCTGCATAAACTGTATTAAGTGCAGCATATCTGATTTAAACAGATAACAGCCACAAGCCCTCTTTCTATTAAGGCAATTTAAGGCCATTCTATAAGAGGAAATTAAATGACACCTATTAGCGCTGCAGACGATACAGGACTATTAAAGGCCCAGTGCACTACTTTTGTGAAGAAAATAAATGCTTCAATGTTTTAATTAATATGTTGGGTTTTTTCAGCACCCCCTACATGTTGCGGCTATGGGCGTTGGTGACTTTATTTTTTATAGACATCAGTTATTACATTCCACTCCATTGACTCATAGGACATCGATAACAAAAGTTACGATTTTAACAACAATTTGATCACTAAAAGACATAGATGATAAAATCTGTTTCTTTACCACCCTTTAACACACCTTGAACCTTTACCAAGCATTTAATTATAGGCTTAGGTTATGACTTATCGTCTCTCTGTAATCTCTTTCATGAGGCTACATGTATTTTACTGTTATGGTAGGCTAGACAAGAGAATGCAATATGACAAGTTTCTTTCTGTGCACCAACTGAACACCATGGCAAATGTGTCAAGCCAAAACACAAGCGCACGTACACACCTACAGTACAGTACCAGTCAATCGTTTGGACACACATACTCATTCAAGGGTTTTTCTTTATTTGTACTATTTTCTACATTGTAGAATAATAGTGAAGACATCAAAACTATGTGATTCTTGTGACTCTTCAAAGTAGCCACCCTTTGCCATGATGCCAGCTTTGCACACGCTTTGCATTCTCTCAACCAGCTTCATGACATGAGGTGGTCACCTGGAATGCATTTCAATTAAGAGGTGTGCCTTGTTAAAAGTTATTTGGTGGAATTTCTTTCCTTCTTAATGCGTTTGAGCCAATCAGTTGTGTTGTGACAAGGTAGGGATGGTATACAGAAGATAGCCCTATTTGGTAAAATACCAAGTCCATATTATGGCACAAACAGCTCAAATAAGCAAAGAGAAACGACAGTCCATCATTACTTTAAGGCATGAAGGTCAGTCAAAAACAGAAAATGTCAAGAACTTTGAACGTTTCTTCAAGTGCAGTCCAAAAACATCAAGCGCTATGATGAAACTGGCTCTCATGAGGACCACTACAGGAAAGGAAGACCCAGAGTTACCTCTGCTGCAGAGGATAAGTTTATTAGAGTTAACTGCACCTCAGATTGCAACCCAAATAAAATGCTTCACAGAGTTCAAGTGGTCTGATGAGTCCAACTGCCATGTCTTTGTGAGATGCAGAGTATGTGAACGAATGATCTCAGCATGTGTAATTCCCACTGTGAAGCATGGAGGAGGAGGTGTGATGGTGTGGGGGTACTTTGCTGGTGACACTATCTGTAATTTATTTAGAATTCAAGGCACACTTAATCAGCATGGCTACCACAGTATTCTGCAACGATACGCCATCCCATCTGTTTTGCGCAAAGTGGGACTATCATTTGTTTTTCAACAGGACAATGACCCAAAACACACCTCCAGACCGTGTAAGGTCTATTTGACCAAGAAGAGTGATTGAGTGCTGCATCAGATGACCTGGCCTCCACAATCACCCGACCTCAACCCAATTGAGATGTTTTTTTGATGAGATGGACCGCAGAGTGAAGGAAAAGCAGCCAACAAGCATATGTGGGAACTCCTTCAAAACGGTTGGAAAAGCATTCCTCATGAAGGTGGTTGAGAGAAAGCCAAGAATGTGCAAAGCTGTCATCAAGGCAAAGGGTGGCTACTTTGAAGAATCTCAAATATAAAATATATTTTGATATGTTTAACACTTTTTTGATTACTACATGATTCCATATTTGTTATTTCAAAGTTTTGATGTCTTCACTATTATTCTACAATGTAGAAAATAGTTTAAAAAATAATATATATAAACCCTTGAATAAGTAGGTGTGCCCAAACTTTTGACTGGTACTGTATATTGGCGACATTGTTTATTGTAACAGAAAACAGGCGCAACATATTACATTTAAGGAATAATTAACATTCAAATGAAATAAAGCAGCTCACAATTTCACTCGCCCAACAACCCAAACTCAACTTGATGAGCAAAACGCATCTCATCACAACCTAGCGTACAGTAGGCTAAATAAAATAACAGGACTGAAACAACTCCAAACGTAATCAGAAACATTTACCTGATATCGTGCTCCGTAGACTATCCTATAACACCAAAATCATTCAAACAGAACAGACAAATGCTCGAAGAATCATTTCCCCTTTCTGCTCCGTTTAGTCATCTAGCTGTGTCTGCCAGGAACCAGCCCACCACCTACTTTATTGCGTATATTCATTAGTGCAAACTGTAGCAAATCGTAACAAAAATTTCGTATTGGGTAAATTCAGATTGAACCCTCCCGTGTCTGCACGTTTGGTTCCGTTTGGTTCCTATTGAATACACCCATGGCAGGGAGTTCCCCATGGCTGCTCTGACTTTTCTCATCCACAACAACAGTGAAGGTGAAAAAGCGGAAGCAAGGACAACAATCACGTTCCCGTTTTCATATTTTAAACTCTTAAAACATTGTTGACATTAATCATTTATATTGTGGTTGTTTTATGTTACTGGAAACATAGTTTTAATCAATGTTGTTGTACATTACACTTCTGGTATATTTGAATGAGCATGATGGAACATATTGTGCCTATGCGGAAGATTCCGACCTGAGTTAAGCGTGCGTAAATGGAACGCAATTCCCGTTTTATGCACTTTTCTCTCTATGCATATTCTGAATTTGAACATAAGCATGAGAACAGTATGGTATTCTGACCTTGATTTAATTCCATGGTACGAATTAATGGCGAGTCGGCGGGGTTTAGCTCCCCTAAATGCAACAAAAGTCTAAATTTGGCGTGTCTTCACATAATGCTAATTTAGCCATTCTCATATTTCTTTAAAAAGCAGTGGTAAATATATTTTACAGTGGTCAATATGAAAATAAACTATTCCAATGAAACGAACATCTCTCTGTCATGGTTTAAAAATATATATATGTGTGGGAAAGCTGCCCAGCTGGTAGGCCTAGTGCTGAATTTCAGCCTCAGCTGAGCTCCTTTATGCATATTTGTTTGCCAGGCGACCTTGATTAAAAAATAAAAAAAGCCATTATTCCAATGAATTATATTTATTGTATCATCGTTTGCTTTAGTCATTCAGCTGTTTAGCGCGCTCATTGATACGTTGTTCAGGTGCGCGGGTACTGGTGTTATCCGTGCCATCTGTAGCCAAAAGTAGTAGACCATTTATTTATCTTCATTATATTCTACCTGTTTTCTTTACTGGATCACCTTTGGTATTTGGTATTTATTGGGATCCACATTAGCCGCTGCAAAAACATCAGCTACTCTTCCTGGGGTCCTTATGAAACATGACATAATACATAGTACAGAACATTATTAGTCAAGGACTGAAATACATACATTTAAAACGTCACACATAGCCTATATATCAATACATACACACAATATATAGGTCTAATACATAATACATGGCAAATTACAATAAATACATATATAAAACGACTGTCTCTTCACAGTCCCCTTTGTGCAGTAAGGTGTTATTTTAACTGTTTAAAAAAAAAACTTTTTTTATTCCTACCTTGAGTTATCTGGGGTGGCAAAGAGTCCCATGTAGTCATGGCTCTATTTAATACTGTGCGTTTCCCAGCCTCTTGTTCTGGACCTGGGGACTGTGAAGAGACCGCTAGTTGCATGTCTTGTGTTGTACCGATGAGTGTCCAAACTGTTGGCCAACTGCTTGAACAGACACTTCGGTACCTTCAACACACCGATACATCGCACAAAGACCAATAGTGATGCAGTTAATCTCTTCACAACTTTGAGCCAGGAGAGACTGACATGGGTGTTACTGGAGCTTTCCCCCCGTGTACATCTAAGTGCAATATGTGCTGCTTTGTCGAGGACCAACTGCAATTTACCTATGTCCCTCTTTGCCGCACATGACCACACAGCTGGGCGGTAATCCAGGTGCGAAAAAACGAGGGCCGACTGAGATGTCAAGAAGGCAGAGCAACGCCCTTTCATGGACAGACCTCTTCCCATTTTAGCAACCATTGAGTCTATATGTTTAGACCATGTGATGATGGTCGATAATTTCAATAGATTAGCCTACAGCCTACAGCTAGATAACAATGCGCATCGAATCCAACCAACAAGTAAGTAAGTATACGTTAATGACAATAAGCCTATGGTTGACTCTTTCGGTTAGAAGCATTCGATTTTGCAATGGTAAAGGCCTATAATTATTTTGGATTTGTGTGCCCATGAGAACTGTTTCACGACAAAACATAATAAAATGAAACGTATGCATAGTTACACTTACAGTGCATTTTCCCGAGATCTATTATTCGTACAGGGTTTAAAAATGACAAATAACACTGTCATACATGTCATTCATGTAAGGAAAGAACGGTAGTGTTTTATGTCACACGATCTGTGAAGACTCCAAACATTAACTCGTGTATTATGGACAACTCATGAACTAGGGTGTAGAACATGTTTTGATTCAACTAATGTATTATATTGAATGTAGGCTAGCTATTCTGCGTGTGTTCATGTGTTTAAAATAGCCTTGGCTGAGAGGGTAGGCTTCCGCAGTGGTGTAGGCCTGGAGGAGGGTAAATGCAAATAAACGCTGTTCACCCACCTTTAAAAAAAATGCATTAAAAGCACAGGGAGCTGTACTTTTTTCATTCCATTCCATTCTGTTTACATTTCTTTCTTCAATCACGTACATGTAGTTGTTCCTGAAGGCCACGAGCATTAGTGGAACATATTAGGCTAATGTTGTGCAATAATTTGGGACATGCAGCCTATTTGAACCATTATGGAACTCAGACCACACGCAGCAGATTAAACCTGGAGCCTGGCGCACGGTTCACGACGACTGGACCGTTGTCATACAGTTACATGATTAGGGAGGGTAGATTAGGTAGATTATGGACTATTGTTCAACGCTTATTGCACACTTTTTTCCACCTTCCAATATTTCATGGATTGACCTTGAATATGACAATTTAGAGGATAAATCAATATATTTTGTGCGTAAAGGCTCTCCAAACCTGTTTTGATTCATGCATACTTTCCTAACACTAAAATTAACCTAAAATCAGAGTATTTTTTAATCTATCAGTTGGTGCTGAAACGGAGACGAATATGCATTAGATGGATTTCTTTCATTGGTCCATATATTCTGAACCCGTTCTGTCGATCTATTCTAGTGAGTCAGCCAAAAAAAGTCAAATTATAGGTATACCATATTTAAAGGGATGGTTTAAGATACATGTACTGAAAAAGCTATTGAATGAAAACTAGAGGAGACAATCTATTGGCCAGCAAGTGGGAGGGTTTTCAGAGGTTGAATTAAATGTATTGAGCACACACGAGGGAACCATGCCTCCAAAGCCCGTTAAGCACCTGCATAAGGTAAGTCTGACTACAAAGTACTGAGAAGTGCTTAGGAACGTCGTACATTTCCTAAATCGGAAACGGACCCTATTATACTAGTGCATGGCAGTTGCCCATTTTCAATTAAGGTAGGCCTACTTTTCATGCAAATCAGGGTGATTTCTAGAGCCACTTCCAATTTCTGAATAAGTGCTGTTTGTTTCTTAATAAATGCTTCTGCTATCGGTAGATAGTGTCTTCAGAAAGTATTCATACCCCTGACTAATTTCACATTTTGTTGTGTTACAGCCTGAATTAAAAAATTTATTAAATTGGGTGTTTTTCTCACCCAAGGGCGGTTCGTTGTCCAGTACCTTTCCGTTCACAATGACAATATGAAAACATATTTTTTCAAACGTTAGCAAATGTATTGAAAATGAAATAGGTACATATCTTATTTACATAAGTATTCACACGTTTGACAGTGATTACAGCTGTGAGTCTTTCTGGGTAAGTCTCGAAGTTTGCACACCTGGACTCTACAATATTTGCACATTATTCTTAAAATAATTATTCAAGCTCTGTCAAGTTGGTTGTTGATCATTGCTAGACAGCCATTTTCATGTCTAGTCATAGATTTTCAAGCCAATTTATGTCAAAATTGTAACTAGGCCACTCGGACTAGGTCGTCTTGGTAAGCAACGCCTGTGTATATTTGGCCTTGTGTTGCAGGATGAACCAGGTTTTCCTCTAGGATTTTTCCTGTGTAAGCACAGGCCAAATATACACAGGCGTTGCTTACCAAGACGACATTGAATGTTCCTGAGTGGAACATTCAATTTTTTATTAAAAAAAACTTGCAATAACAAAAGGATTGCAAACTTATTGACTCAATAAATTTCAGCTTTTCATTTTTGAAAATGGGTAAACATTTCTAAAAACATAATTCCACTTTGACAGTATGGGGTATTGTGTGTAGACCAGTGACATACAAACTCAATTTAATCAATTTTAACTTCAGGCTGTAACAACAACATGTGGAAAAAGTACAAGGGTGTGAATACTTTCTGAAATCTGGAGACAGATCATGAGCTGATATTTGGTGCTTTGCAATGGTTCTGTTATAGAATATAATCACTTTATTTTTCCAGAAGGAACTCCTTGTTGTGGCAAGTCAGATAAGATACAGATATATAGTAAACATATAAACATAAGAGCCATACTATACAAGATAAACATACATCAATTTCCATTTCAATCAAAACAATCAAATGTATTTATAAAGCCCTTCTTACATCAGCTGATGTCACAAAGTGCTGTACAGAAACCCAGCCTAAAACCCCAAACAGCAAGCAATGCAGGTGTAGAAGCACAGTCGCTAGGAAAAACTCCCTAGAAAGGCCAGAACCTAGGAAGAAACCTAGAGAGGAACCATGCTATGGCCAGAAGCACAGTCGCTAGGAAAAACTCCCTAGAAAGGCCAGAACCTAGGAAGAATCCTAGAGAGGAACCATGCTATGGCCAGTCCTCTTCTGGCTGTGCTGGGTGGAGATCATAACAGAACATGGCCAAGATGTTCAAATGATCATAGATGACCAGCAGGGTGAAATAATAATAATCACAGTGGTTGTAGAAGGTGCAACAGGTCAGCACCTCAGGAGTAAATGTCAGTTGGCTTTTCATAGCCGATCATTCAGAGTATCTTTACCACTCTGCTGTCTCTAGAGAGTTGAAAACAGCAGGTCTGGGACAGGTAGCACGTCCGGTGAACAGGTCAGGTTTCCATAGCCGCAGACAGAACAGTTGAAACTGGAGCCGCAGCACACCAGGTGGACTGGGGACAGCAAGGAGACATCAGGCCAGGTAATCCTGAGGCATGGTCCTAGGGCTCAGGTCATCCGAGAGAGAGAATGAAAGAAAGAAAATGAAAGAAAGAAAGAAAGAAAGAGAAAAAGAGAGAGAGAATTAGAGAGAGCACACTTAAATTCACATAGGACACCGGATAAGACAGGAGAAATACTCCAGATATAACAGACTGATCCTAGCCCCCCGACACATAAACTATTGCAGCATAAATACTGGAGGCTGAGACAGGAGGGGTCGGGAGACACTGTGGCCCCATCCGACTATACCCCCGGACAGGGCCAAACAGGCAGGATATAACCCCACCCACTTTGCCAAAGCACAGCCCCCACACCACTAGAGGGATATCTCCAACCACCAACTTACCATCCTGAGACAAGGCCGAGTATAGCCCACGATGATCTCCCCCATGGCACAACCCAAGGGGGGCGCCAACCCTGACAGGAAGATTACGGCAGTGACTCAACCCACTCAAGTGACACACCCCTCCTAGGGATGGCATGGAAGAGCACAAGTAAGCCAATGACTCAGCCCCTGTAATAGGGTTTGAGGCAGAGATCCCAGAGTAGAGAGGGGAATCGTCCAGGCAGAGACAGCAAGGGCGGTTCGTTGCTCTAGTACCTTTCCGTTCACCTTCACACTCCTGGGCCAGACTACACTCAATCATTGGACCTACTGAGGAGATGAGTCTTCAATAAAGACTCATCTTCTATAGGCTAGGGGGCAGCATTTTCACTTTTGGATGAAAAGCGTGCCCAGAGTAAGCTGCCTCCTACTCAGTCCCAGATGCTAATATATGCATATTATTAGTAGTATTGGATAGAAAACACTCGGAAGTTTCTAAAACTGTTTGAATGATGTCTGTGAGTATAACAGAACTCATATGGCAGGCAAAAACCTGAGAAAAAATCCAACCAGGAAGTGGGAAATCTGAGGTTTGTAGTTATTCAACTCTTGGCCTATCGAATACACAGTGTCTATGGGGTCATATTGCACTTCCTAAGGCTTCCACTAGATGTCAACAGTCTTTAGAACCTTGTTTGAAGCTTCTACTGTGAAGTGGGGGCGAATGAGAGGGGAATGAGTCAGAGGTCTGCCAGAGAGCCACGAGCTCAGTCTCACGCCTTCACGTGATAGTTAGCTTTGTTCCATTGCAATTCTACAGACAAAGGAATTATCCGGTTGGAACATTATTGAAGATTTATGTTAAAAATATCCTAAAGATTGATTCTATACATCGTTTTGTACATGTTTCTACAGACTGTAACAGAATTTTTTGACTTTTTGTCTGCTGCTAGTGACCGCGCGTCATGAGTTTGGATTGTGTATTGAACGCGCTAACAAAAAGGAGGTATTTGGACATAAATGATGGACGTTATCGAACAAAACAAACATTTATTGTGGAACTGGGATTCCTGGGAGTGCATTCTGATGAAGATCATCAAAGCTAAGTGAATATTTATAATGCTATTTCTGACTTCTGTTGACTGCACAACATGGCTGATATCTGTTTGGGTTGTTTTGGTCTCTGAGCGCCGTACTCAGATTATCGCATGGTGTGCTTTTTCCGTAAAGTTTTTTTGAAATCTGACACAGCTTTTGGTTTGCTTGAGTCGTAAAGCCTTTTTGAAATCGGACACTGTGGCTGCATTTACAACATGTGTATCTTTAAAATGGTGTACAATACATGTATGTTTAAGGAATTTTAATTATGGTATTTCTGTTGTTTTGAATTTGGCGCCCTGCAGTTTCACTGGCTGTTGACGAGGTGGGACACTAATGTCCCACGTACCCTAGAGAGGTTAAAGGTTGAGACCAAGTCTGCGTCTCTCACATGGATAGGCAGACCATTCCATAAAAATGGAGCTCTATAGGAGAAAGCCCTGCCTCCAGCTGTTTGCTTAGAAATTCTAGGGACATTAAGGAGGCCTGCGTCTTGTAACCGTAGTATACATGTAGGTATGTACCACAGGACCAAATCGGAAAGATAGGTAGGAGCAAGCCCATGTACTGATTTGTAGGTTAGCAGTAAAACCTTGAAATCAGCCCTTGCCTTAACAGGAAGCCAGTGTAGAGAGGCTGACACTGGAGTAATATGATAAAAAAATGTTGGTTCTAGTCAAGATTCTAGCAGCTGTGTTTAGCACTAACTGTAAGTTTATTTATTGCTTTATCCGGGTAGCCGGAAAGTAGAGCATTGCAGTAGTCTAACCTAGAAGTAACAAAAGCATGGATTCATTTTTCGGCATCGATTTGGAAAGAACGTTTCTGATTTTTGCAATGTTACGTAGATGAAAAAAAGCTATTCTTGAAACAGTTTTGATATGTTCGTCAAAAGAGAGATTAGGGTCCAGTGTAACGCCGAGGTCCTTCACAGTTTTATTTGAGACGACTGTACAACCATCAAGATTAATTGTCAGATTCAACAGAAGTTCTCTTTGTTTCTTGGGACCTAGAACTAGCATCTCTGTTTTGTCCGAGTTTAAAAGTAGAACATTTTCAGCCATCCACTTCCCGTCTGAAACACAGGCTTCCAGGGAGGGCAATTTTGGGGCTTCACCATGTTTCATCGAAATGTACAGCTGTGTGTCGTCCGCATAGCAGTGAAAGTTAACATTATGTTTCCGAATGACATCACCAAGAGGTAAAATATATAGTGAAAACAATAGTGGTCCTAAAATGGAGCATTGAGGAACACCGAAATGTACAGTTCATTTGTCAGAGGACAAACCATCCACAGAGACAAACTGATATCTTTAAAAGCTGTACTGATGCCGGTACAAAACTGTTAGTGCTTCTCTTGGTTTTAAGAGTTAAAGACCTGAGTCTGCACCCTGATGGCAGTATTGCATACTGGTTGTTCAGCGGATGTGCTAGATCCCAAATGATTTATTACCCCTCTTGTATGTGTGGTATTAGTAAATGTCTCAGGGGTACCTTTTGGCTTCTCCCTTTAATCTTACCACTGGTATTCCACAAGGTATTCTGACTTGCCCATGTGATGGAGCCAAACCAGGAAACTAAACTAAATGTTATGACAGACGCAATAAAACATCTGTAAAATGACTGTAAAACAAATGGATTATTAACAATGATTGACATTTTGATAACACTTGCCCACAGTTGGCTCAAAAGTTTAGCTTATTGTAAACTATTGTGCAAAGATACTTATTCTCATCCACCTGTTCAATGCTCTGGCCACCGATGTTGATTGCCTTTGGAGCTGATGTTTCCTTCCTAAAATCTATGGCAAGGTCTTTGATCTTGGTGGCATTCAGCTCACAGAACACACCTGACAAGTCCTTGTGACAGGACTTCAGAACATGGTTACTAATGTTACCTGGGCCAGTGGCTTTGTTTTTTTTGTTTTTTTTAATTATTTTACCAGGTAAGTTGACTGAGAACACATTCTCATTAACAGCAACGACCTAGGGAATAGTTACAGGGGAGAGGAGGGGGATGAATGAGCCAATTGTAATCTGGGGATGATTAGGTGACCTTTACTGCTATTACTATTATTAGGTGACTGTTTACTGCTATTCATTTTAAAACCCTATCAACATCTGCTTCCTCTATTACCAAATCAGCTTCCCATTGTGCTAATGATAAGAGTTCACACAGCAGCTCATCCTTCTCAGTACTAAAGTCCAGATTATCAAACCTAGAATAGAAAGAGTTCAGACTCTCTGCGAACTCAATGCAATGTTCTTTTGATTGAAAGTGTCGTTTGGTTGGTAGTCCAGAGAGTTTTTAGGCCCTTCTATGCATCCCTCATACAGTATTTCCCTCCTGGCAATGGTTATCCATCGTTACCTGGCCTTATTGCAGGCCAACCTCCCAGTCCCACTGCTTTCTTTTAAAAAAATCACATTATTTACATTAATATCAAGATAATGAATGTATCACATACACAATGTATCAGATGAGATATACAATCATTTGCAACATGGAAAGCAGCAACAGCACAGTTTCTTGATGGGATTGTTCTTGTCATATCTTTTGGCTTTGTTCAGTTGAACCCTGGCACCCGCGATAGGTGCCTCCGTCTTTTGTACGTTGGTCTCAATGTTGTTGAGCACCGCTCCCTGTTCCTCTGTCAGCACAGCCACATCCAGAAACAGCTCTTGAACCCCCTGGATCCTCTTCTCCAGGTCAAGCAGCTCTTTGTGTCTACTAGCGATCTGTGTCAGTGCCGACTGGGCCGTCCCATCAGCCAGGGCGTTGAAGATATTCAACTGCTGCCCGCTCTCCATCATCTCCTCAACCTCCTCAGACGTGACGTCTCTGCCCACAATCGCCATCTGTCTCTGGATCAGTTTCTTACAGTTCTCCCTGTGTCCCAGCTCTGTCTCGTTGTAGTCGAACATCACTTCCCTGAAGGTGGTGCTCAGGTTGGTGTACTGCGTCCGGGCGATGCGTACCACGTGGTCAGTGCTACCTCGCTGAACCTCCAGCTTCCTGGTCTCCCTGTTCATCCTGTGTAAGCTCTGCAACACAGCCCCTCCTCTGGCCTTGATGTCTGTTGCAATGTTGTTGGCGTCCCTGATCACATCACTGGTGTCGTCCATAAATGTGTTGTTCAAGGCGTGGTAGTTCTGGTCCCGGAGCTGGGCATGGTCTTCCTGGATCTGTTGGATCTCCTGCCGAACATTTTGGGCCTCCTGGAGAATGCTGTTCAGCTCAGGGTCGTTGACAGGCACCACTGTTGCACGGTTCCTGCCCGAATGGGCAGACAGGTCATCTAGGTCCAGGTCCACATTGGTGAAGGCCTCATTGGTGTGACCTCCTCCTCCTCCAGGCACGTCCAACGCATCCTGAAGTTGGCCAAATCTGTCTTTCATCTGGAGAGAGAGAGAGAGAGAGAGTCAGTGCTAACCAGTGACCCAGCCACCATACCATACCACCAGGCTACCCATCTCCTACCTGTGTTGTCCCTCCTGCCTTGCTGGATTCCAATGGCCCATTAGGAAATCTATTTATTTGTCACACATTATTAAGATTGAAGCACTTCTCAGTAGTTGGTATTTCGACTTACTGTATAAGGGGCTTTCAGGTGTGGCTCCATTGCGCACACTGAATACATTTAAAACTTCTTTGGGATCAGTGTCCCTTCCACGGGACGGTTGAGCTAACGTAGGCTAATGCGATTAGCATGAGGTTGTAATTTCACCTCCTGCATATGAGGACATATCTAAGGAACTCAGTCAGGGTCTCAACTTGCTTTTGAGAGTTAGAATAGTAGAATACACAAGGGGAAATTTCAAAACTTAATTTGTTGTGCATCAGCAGTCTTCCTAGTGTTATATGTCACTCACTGACAGTCACTAAATAATCCCATGTCAGTTAAAACATTTTATATTGGTAAATTAGTCTAGTTAGTCTATCCAGTTTCTAAACTTGTGGTAATCTTGCAGTAAAAATGTTTCTGAACCCCATAGCAAAATGTGTAGAATTGCAGGAAATGAGCTGTACAACAGCTGTAAAGCAAACTCATTTGTTTACTTTTTTTATATAAAATGTTTTTTTCTGCTAACAGATCCCTCTGTACGTATTACATTCTAGTTTTTAATCCCAGCTATTTTAGTAAATGAAGCCACAGCAACCAATGTGATAATGGCTGGGGTCAATCCCGTGACAATATGTCAATGCGAGAATACATCGTAAGCAGACCAAGTGGAGATTTTTGTATGGAGGCCCTTGAGAGTGTCGGATTTGGGCAACAAAAAAATGTGATTGCTAATTTTCTAAATTAGGTTTATTTGATCGAATAGAAGTTTTGTGATATTTAGGTTGTTCCGAATGTACTTATATAAGTGTACACATGTGGCAACTTTAAGAAAAACGATTTTATATCTATCTCTTATGGCCTCAATGTTGAAACGTATCTGCCCTCGCATTGGCTAGAATGTTCCCACCTGATCTCGCCTCCTGCCGCCTGCCTTACCACCTTTGTGACAATGATTCCCGTTGTTAGGGCGGAGACAAGACCATCTCGTCCTTATATAGAGTATCTCTGGTCAAGGTAAGAATATCGGCGTATCTGTAGACAACCTCTGCCACACCTCCATCTCTACGATCTCCACCCCAAACGATTAGGTGGCTGTCACATGTGTTTTCTAATGCTTAAAGGTAGAGATGCACAAAGTAAACAGCATAGTGGGTCAAATTCCGCAACAACTAAGAGCGTTGATGCGCGAGGCTCAACTTCTCCGTCTTTTTAGTCCTGTGGGTCGCATGCTGTAACAGAATGAAGCAAACCTGTGCACGTGCACAGATACTGTGTGTGACTGTGTGAATATCTGTGGTGCTGCTGCTCATGGAAAAGTATTTTTGCTGAGTCTACCTTTAAGTTAAATGTCAGAATACGCAATACCTGTAGAGAGAAAAGTGAAAGAAAAAGGGAATTAAGTTCAATTCATGCGGGCATAACTCGGGTCTGAATTCCCCCCCATACTGCCTATTTTCCTACATGCTCTGCCTGTGGTCTTGAATCCCATGATTGGCCGGTATTTTATCCTCTTTTGCCCTCGCCCTTTCCTGTCCTTTACCTGCTTATTTACACACTGATATCTGAGATGTTCAACCAGTTCATCCCATTCATGTTTTAGTTCTTAAAATCAAAATGTCATGCAACGAAACTCACCCAACGAGTTTGTTCTTAATGCAAAGATCTGGTAATAAAGATCATTTTTAAAAGCATACTTGAGCGTGTCTTTTTTTACATGGAAAACTGTTTGTTTTTGATTGAATGAGAGTGACTTGGCAAATTAACCCAAATCATTTACCAAAATCTTTGACAAAAAAACGTTGCTCTTACCCAAAATGAGCATGAGAAGTACCTTAAACAAGACACAAGATGAGCTATTTGTCAAAGATTATTATCACATGCCTTTTCACACAGTAGTCTAATATGTAGAGAGTGGAAGGAATGAGATCACATGTAATCATTGAATAAAAGCAACGATTGCGCTCATTTAACTCGAGGACACAATAGTCATAATATTCCAAATCTACATATTTCAATCAGAATGAGATTGGTTTGGTTACCCTTCCAATATGATGAATGTTGGTCGTCCAAATATGTTACATTTCTTCTTCTCTTTTACTCTAAAGTGACCTCAGGAACACAGAAAACGCAGGTGGTGACTAAATATGTCCAATGATGAAAGTGGATGGAACAGGTGAGTTATTCTGAACTGTAAAGCCACTGTCGCTTATTGGCCAAGGTTAAGTTCTTACAACATTCCAGTCACGTCACAGTCTCATGTCACATGGGCCTATGGAATGTCTGGAAGCTATTGTTTTTAAAAACAACATGTCTATTACAGGACGTGTAGTGCCTTTTTGAAACCAGTCTGCCCGTATCACCCTGATTTCAACTGGATCTCAATAAACATATGACTTGTGTCCAAAACAGTGCTTTATAGACCTATTCCAGGTCTATAAGCCCAGAAGGCCTCAAGTTAATAGCACTTTACCTGACCTTGAAAACAAATACGTCTTCCTGTAATACCACGATTGTACATGGCAGTTTTAAAAAAATACTATTTTCATTAAAACACATACACATGCTTTGTTATGGGGTTGTGGCAGGTAGACTGCATAGGGATGATTACCCAAACAACTAAGGCAAATCATGTAGCCTACACTAGGCCAAATATGCACAAGATAACACCTACAAAGTTCACGTCACTGTACACTGACAATGCACACCAAAATAATGTGAGAAATAAGAAGGAAGTATTCTAGATATTTAATCTACCAAGTGGGTGTAGTCGTCAGAGGAAGTGAAACGCTAATGTGAGACAAGATCACCAGTGTTAGTCAGGGCTACATCCCATCCTCCTCTTTACTAAAACCACGGTCATACTGTATACATGCTGAACTGCTGGATTATGTCTCATACCTACAAATAAAATGTTACGTTACTCAATATGATAAATCGTGTTGAGGTTCAACCAATGATATATATATAGTGCCATGAAAAAGTATTTGCCCCCTTTCAAATTTTCCATACTTTTGCATATTTTTAATACTGAATGTTATCCGATCTTCAACCAAAACCTAATATTAGATAAAGGGAACCCGAGTGAATAAATAACACAATAATTACATACTTATTTCATTTATTTCATCAACAAAGTTATGCAACACCCAATGCCCCTGTGTGAAAAAGTAATTGCCCCCTTACACTCAATAACTGGTTGACCCACCTTTAGCTGCAAGGACTCCAACCAAACACTTCCTGTAGTTGTTGATCAGTTTCTCACATCGCTGTGGAGGAATTTTGGCCAACTCTTCCATGCAGAACTGCTGTAACTCAGCAACATTTGTGGGTTTTCAAGCATGAACTGCTCCGTTTCAAGTCCTGCCACATCTCAATTGGGATTAGGTCTGGACTTTGAATAGGCCAGTCCAAAACTTCAAAAGTGTTTTTGGCCATTTTTATGTAGACTTGTGTGTTTTGGATAATTGTGTTGCTGCATGACCGAGCTGCGCTTCAGCTTTAGCTCACAAATGGATGGCCTGACATTCTCCTGTAGAATTATCTGATACAGAGCAGAATTCATGGTTCCTTCAATTAAGGCAAGTCATCCAGGTCCTGAGACAGCAAAGTATCCCCAAAGACCGTTGGAATGACGTTCTTACTGTGGAATGTCGTCCAAAAAGTTACACTTTTGAATCATCTGTCCATAGAACATTCTTCCAAGAGTCTTGACGATCATCCAGGTGCTTTTTGGCAAACTTCAGTCAACTTTTTGGATGACATGGGTCCCATTATACCTGTGCCAAAGCTACAAAAGAGCAAAATTAGATCATCTGAAATAACTACGTAAAATAATAAAGTGAGAGAGTTGTGTGGAGCTTTCCTCTCTTTCCCTCCTCGAATAACTGCAGAACCGTCTTTGTTTCATCACCCTCTGGCTCTCCAGAGGGTGATGCAGGCTGCCCAACGCATTACCGGGGGCAAACTACCCGCCCTCCGGGACACCTACAGCACCCGATGTCACAGGAAGGCCAAAAACATCCTCAAGGACATCAACCACTCGAGCCACTGCTTGTTCACCCTGTTATCATCCAGAAGGCGAGGTCACCACAGGTGCATCAAAGCTGGGACCGAGAGACTGAAAAATAGCTTCTATCTCAAGGCCATCAGACTGCTAAACAGCTATCACTAGCACATTAGAAGCTGCCGCCTATAGGCATAGACTAGAAATCACTGGCTACTTTAAGGAATGGAACACTAGTCACTTAATAATGTTTGCATATCTGACATTACTCATCTAATATGTATATACTGTATTCTATACTATTCTACGGTATCTTAGCCACTTAATGTTTACATCTGGCATTACTCATCTCGTGTGTATATACTGTTTTCTATACAATTCTACGGTATCTCATTCCCTTAATAATGCTTACATATCTTGCATTACTCATCTCATACTGTATGTATATACTGTTTTTCTATACTATTCTACTGTATCTTAGTCTGTTCTGCTCTTGCCATCGCTCGTCCATATGTATATAGTCTTAATCCATTCCTACTTAGATGTGTGTGTATTGGGTATATGCTGTGTAATTTGTTAGATATTACTGCACTGTCAGAGCTAGAAGCACAAGCATTTCGCTACACCTGCAATAACATCTGCTAATCACGTGTATGTGACCAATACAATTTTATTTGAACTTTATGTGGAATTCCTGGTCTACGGCAGCATTTGGAACTGTCAATCAATGTTAAGCTTGGGACTTAAGCTTAATATTGTTGTCATGTATCGCCCACCTGGTGCCCTTAGAGACTTCCGCAATGAGATTAAAACTTTGATAAGATCATTTCCTGACGATGGCTCACTGCTCTTCGCATTGGGCAACTTCAACCTCCCGGTGGTTGCCTTTGATTAATTTCTTTCCAACTCTTTCTTTCCCCTCCTCGCCTCTTTTGACCTCACCCTTCCCCAGTCCCCTCCCACTTTCACAGTCCCCTCCCACTCACAAGGCATCATCTTTGCTAGAGGCTGTTCGCCTACTTATCTCACAACAACCCCCTTCCAGGTCTCTGATCACTACTTTGTTTCCTTTTCTGTATCCCTTTTCTCCAACCCTAGCCACTCGGCCCCTACCCAGATGGTCATGTGCTGTCACAATCTTCACTCTCTCTCTCTCCCACTACTCTCTCCTCTTCTATCCTATCATCTCTCCCTTCTGCTAAATCCTTCTCCCTCCTCTCTCCTGGTTCTGCCTCTTCGACCCAACTATCTTCCATTTCTGCATCTTATGAGTCGCACTGTCCCCTTTCCTCCCGGCCAACTCGGCCCTCCCCTTTTGCTCCGTGGCGAAGTGACTCATTGCAAGCTTACAGAACAGGGCTGCGAAAATAGAGGAAAACTAACCCTCCAGAGGACCTATCATAATTTCAGTCCCTACTCTCCACCTTCTCATCCTTTTTATCCGCAGTTAAAGCCACATTCTATCACAATAGATTTCAAGCTTTTCCCTCTACCCCTAGGAAACTCTTTTCCACCTTCTCCGCCCTCTTTAATCTTCCACCCCCTCCCACTTCATCCTCCCTCTCTGCGAACGACTTTGTCAACCACTTTGAAAAGAAGGTTGACGACATCCGCTCCTCATTCACTCAGCCTATTTAGTCCACTGGTCCCACTCACACAGAACTACCCTACGCCTTGACCTCTTTCTCATTTCTCTCACCATGTTGAAATCCTGCGACTAGTGAGGTCCGGACGACCGACAACCTGCCTGCTCTACCCAATCCCCTCCTACAGACCATCTTTGGAGACCTTCTCCCATTCCTCATCAACTCATCCCTGACCACTGGATGTGTCCCCTACACTACAAAATTTACCAAGTTGCTCCCCTCCTCAAGAAACCAACACTCAACCCCTCTGACATCAAAAACTACAGACCGTTATCCCTTCTTTATTTTCTTTACAAAACACTTGAGGGTGCTGTCTCTGATCAGCTCTCTCACTATCTTTCTTAGAATTAACTTCTTGACCCTAACCCTTCTTGACCCTAAACCTTCTTGACCCTTCTTGACCCTAGTCAGGTTTCAATATGGGTCACTCAACCGAGACCGAGTCTCTCTCCTCTGTTCTCATCCTCCTAGATCTATCCGCTGCCTTCGATACCGTGAACCATCAGATCCTCCTCTCCACCCTCTCAGGGCTGGGCATCTCAGACTCTTGGATTGCATCCTACCTGCCAGGCCGCTCCTACCAGGTGATGTGGAGAGGATACTGGTGTCCCGCAGCGATCTGTCCTAGACCCTCTTCTCTCACCAAGTCACTCGGCTCCGTCATATCCTCACATGGTATCTCCCATCATTGCTATGCGGCTGACACAACTACTTTTTTCCTTCCCTCATTCGGACACCCAGGTGGCAACGCACATTTTTGAGTGCCTGGCAGATATATCAGCTTGGATGCCCGCTCCAAGCCCGCTCCATCATGGTTGACAACTCCACCCATAGTGCAAGCAACCTTGGCGTGACTTTGGACAACACCCTGTTGTTCTTTGCAAACATCAAAGCAGTGACTCGTTCCTGCAGGTTCATGATCTACAACATCCGTAGAGTACGATCCTAACTCACACAGGAAGCGGCGCAGGTCTTAATCCAGGCACATGTCATCTCCCCGTCTGGACTTCTGTAACTCGCTGTTGGCTGGGCTACCCGCTTGTGCCATTAAACCCCTGCAACTTATCCAGAATGCTGCAACCCGCCTGGTGTTCAACTGTCCCAAGTTCTCCCATGTCACCCCGCCCCTCCACACACTGCACTGGCTACCAGTCGAAGCTCGCATCCACTACAAGAAGATGGTACTTGCCTACGGAGCAGCAAGAAGAACTGCCCCTCCCTACCTTCAGGTTCTGTACAAACCCTACACCCCAACCGAGTACTCCGCTCTACCACCTCTGGTCTCTTGGCCCTCCCACCCATTTGGGAGGGCAGCTACCGCTCATCCCTGTCCTAGCTCTTCACTGTCCTGGCACCCCAATGGTGGAACCAGCTTCCCCCTGAAGCTAGAACAGCAGAGTCTCTGTCCACCTTCCAAAAACATCTGAAACTCTACCTCCTATTAAATAATCCCACAACACCCCCCCCTTGCAGCCCCTTATCAACCCCCTCACCTTTCATGATCTAACATTCACACTTGACTCTTTTCTTCTCCTTATTATCTCTGACTTTTCTGATGTACTTACAGGCTTCCATCCAATTAGCGACAGATTTTCATGCGAATATTCTAAAATCAGCATAATAAAATATGCACATTTTATCCACCAAACTGACTTGTTGCAGATAAAAATGAGTGCGTGATGATGATGATGTAGTGCACACAAAATGTACTTTTTTCCTTAAGTTTTTATGTACCGGATAAAAATAGGATGTTTAATGTGTCACAAAAACTGTTCTTGGCTGATTTCTTTTGATTTTCCCACGATGTCAAGCAAAGAGGCACTGAGTTTGAAGGTAGGCCTTGAAATACATCCACAGGTACACCTCCAATTGACACAAATTATGTCAATTAGCCTATCAGAAGCTTCTGAAGCCATGACATAATTTTCTGGAATTTTCCAAGCTATTTAAAGGCAGAGTCAACTTAGTGTATGTAAACCTCTGACCAGATGGAATTGTGATACAGTGAAATAATCTGTCTGTGAACAATTGTTGGAAAAGCATTACATAGCAAATGTGCCTACCCTTGTCTTGACACATGTGCTCAAGGTAACAGCTTGCAGATAGAGCGCGGGTAGGCTAGTCTACATGATGAGATCATGGATAAGAGCGAAAATGTATTTATTTGTCAAAAGAGCCGTCAAGCATCAATCATCATGCCACCAGAATAAGACCGTCAACATTTATTGGAAAGGAGCATCAAGCTCATACCATGCGTTTTCACCACGCTGTGAAGTTCATAACATATTTTGTCCGAAGCCTAACTTAAACTGCATGGTTTCCGGTGTCATACAGGGAGGACCACACAGAATGTCAAGTTCACTTTTGATATAATGGTTTTTATATAAATATTTGTGCGCATAAAGGTGTTCCCATCTCCATTTCTCGCCGAATACATTTTACAGACACAAACATTGAACAAACAAATGATTTGTCAGCATTTATAAAATTGTACTGAAACTTCCTGTTTCTATCACAGCTGTCATAATGTTTTATATGGTTTGACTTTACTTGCATAAAAACAGAGGATGGAAAGTCCAGTGGAGGCTGATGGGAGGAGTTATAGCAGAACGGGCTCATTGTACTGGCTGGAATGGACTAAATGGAACAGAGTTTCCCTATGTTTGATGTGTTTGATATCGTTCCATTGATTCCACTCCGGCCATTACAATGAGCCCATTCTCCTATAGCTCCTCCTACCAGCCTCCTCTGATGGAAACGTGGTTTATGACTGTGATGTGTGGTTGTCCCACCAACTATCTTAAGATGAATGCACTAACTGTAAGTCGCTCTGGATAGGAGCGTCTGCTTAAATGACTCAAATTTAAATGTACATTTATCCAAAACACAGAGATAGTTGTTGTGGATACTGTAAGCTGTTCAACACCCCAAATGGGTCCTGTAAACTCAGGCCGGTATTCAATTTGATTGCACTTTGTTGACAATGCACCTTTTAAATGCAATGTTCCCGCGTTTACGGAAACTGAATCTGAAATACAGGCTGTCCTGCTTGCTTTCTGATGGGAGGGGTGGAAATCTGAGGTTTGTCCTTAAAAACATGATCCGAAGTGATAATTTCAGGCAGCACTGGTAGGGATATTAAAGACCAACCAAAAGCTGATTTTAGCGTAATGC
Organism: Oncorhynchus mykiss; assembly: GCF_057628025.1. Lineage (NCBI taxonomy): Eukaryota > Metazoa > Chordata > Actinopteri > Salmoniformes > Salmonidae > Oncorhynchus > Oncorhynchus mykiss. The sequence continues at coordinate 36,273,261 of NC_143040.1, forward strand.
GGTTGGTTATGGCATTCATTTTGACAGCGGAAACTCAGCATATGCACATGTGATGCACACAGCCCAAATGGTATGGAACAAGATGTGCTTTTGGTGCCTGTATACTTGGTGCCTGTATACTTGGTGCCTGTTTTTTTCTCCATTTCGTTTTATGTGATTAAAAACCAAGCATTGACTTCCTACCTCTCAACGAAAGCACTAAATGGAACAAAATGGAAAAAAAAGGATACAAGCACATTATTCCATCAGTCATTACCCCACCTTTTTAACAAAATGAGGCTCAAGATTCTGACAAGAAACAGGAAACAAGGTGTTCACTTTGTTTTCTTCTTGTCCTGCCCAATGTAATCAAGTAGGCTACATGTGTCCATGCCCATCATGAAACAAGAGATGAGAACCTCGACAAATACCGGTGAACTTCTTGGGAACAGTATACGGGTGAGTGGACATCCTCTCTTTCTCTTTATATTGGATCTTTGTCCAGCTACTGTGAAAAGTTTGGATGTGTGTAAAACCCTCCATAGTCTGCGTTGTTTAATAGGCTATTATATGTCAACGGAAAGCAATTCTTTTTTGGGGATGCCAGGACCATTCACAGTTAAGTTCAACACTGATCAGCTATTATTTTATACTTTTTTTTAATCAAGGGAGGCCAAATGCAAGCTGGCTTTCTTTCGGATACTTTTTCTGGTGAGAAGTTTTGAACCTCTTGCAAATTGAAGGAACATTATGCAACACTATTGTGTTTCATAATTATATACAGTTGAAGTCAGAAGTTTACATACACTTATGTTGGAGTCATTAAAACTTGTTTTTCAACCACTCCACAAATTCTTGTTAACAAACTATAGTTTTGGCAAGTCGGTTAGGACATCTACTTTGTGCATGACAAAAGTAATTTTTCCAACAATTGTTTACAGACAGATTATTTCACTTATAATTCACTGTATCACAATTCCAGCGGGTCAGAAGTTTGCATACACTAAGTTGATTGTGCCTTTACACAGCTTGGAAAATTCCAGAAAATGATGTCATGGCTTTAGAAGCTTCTGATAGGCTAATTGACATCATTTGAGTCAATTGGAGGTGTACCTGTGGATGTATTTCAAGGCCTACCTTCAAACTCAGTGCCTCTTTGCTTGACATCATGGGAAATAAACATAAATTAGCCAAGACCTAAGAAAATAAATTGTACACCTCCACAAGTTTGGTTCATCCTTGGGAGCAATTTCCAAACGCCTGAAGGTACCACGTTCATCTGTACAAACATTAGTACACAAGTATAAAGACCGTGGAAACATGCAGCCATCGTACCGCTCAGGAAGGAGACGCGTTCTGTCTCTTAGAGACTAACGTACTTTGGTGCGAAAAGTGCACATCAATCCCAGAACAACAGCAAAGGACCTTGTGAAGATGCTGGGGGAAACGTATATATCCACAGTAAAACGAGTCCTATATCGACATAACCTGAAAGGCCGAACAGCAAAGAAGAAGCCACTGCTCCAAAACCGCCATAAAAAAGCCAGACTACGGTTTGCCTGCTGCACATGGGGACAAAGATCATACTTTTTGGAGAAATGTCATCTGGTCTGATGAAATGAAAATAGAACTGTTTGGCCATAATGACCATCATTATGTTTGGAGGAAAAAGGGGGAGGCTTGCAACACCATCCCAACCGTGAAGCACGGGGGCAGCATCATGTTGTGGGGGTGTTTTACTGCAGGAGGGACTGGTGCACTTCACAAAATAGATGGCTCATGAGGGTGGAAAATTATGTGGATACATTAAAGCAACATCTCAATACATCAGTCAGGAAGTTAAAGATTGGTCGCAAATGGGTCTTCCAAATGGACAATGACCCCAAGCATACTTCCAAAGTTGTGGCAAAATGGCTTAAGGACAACAAATTCAAGGTATTGGAGAGGCCATCACAAAGCCTTAACCTCAATCCTATAGACAATTTGTGGGCAGAACTGAAAAAGCGTGTGTGAGCAAGGAGGCCTTACAAACCTGACTCAGTTACACCAGCTCTGTCAGGAGGAATGGGCCAAAATTCACCCAACTTATTGTGGGAAGCTTGTGGAAGGCTACCCAAAACATTTGACCCAAGTTAAACAATTGAAAGGCAATGCTACCAAATACTAATTGAGTGTATGTAAACTTCTGACCCACTAGGAATGTGATGAAAGAAATAAAAGCTGAAATAAATAATTATCTCTACTATTATTATGACATTTTACATTCTTCAAATAAAGTGGTGATCCTAACTGTCCTAAGACAGGGACTTTTTACTATGATTAAATGAAAGGAATTGTGAAAAACTGAGTTTAAATGTATTTGACTAAGGTGTATGTAAACTTCCGACTTCAACTGTCTATTTTTTCTTGGTACATTTCTTGGGGAAGCCTGTCTTCCCTTGGCATCCTTAAATGCATGCCACTGTATCTTCCTGATATGCAAAAAGGAGGAGACATGCAGCAGGTGGAGCGTCTCAAATAGAACCAAGTTGTATTTTAGCGCTTGGCTATGCATATGCTGTTGAAGCGCGTGAGCTGTGTGGGTGAACTGATTGAATAACATGTTTCCAGTGCCTTTGGAATGTATTCAGACCATTTTACTTTTTCCACATTTAGTTACATTACAGCCTTATTCTAAAATGGATGCAAATTTATAAAAAGACAAACAGAAATAAGTATTCAGACCCTTTGATATGGGACTCGAGATTGAGCTCAGGTGCATCCTGTTTCCAATAATCATCCTTGAGATGTTTCTACAACTTCATTGGAGTCCACTTGTGGTCATTTCAATTGATTGGACATGATTTGGAAAGGCACACACCTGTCTATATAATGTCCCACCGTTGATAGTGCATGTCAGAGCAAAAATCAAGCCATGAGGTCGAAGGAATTGTCCGTAGAGATCCGAGACAGGATAGTGTCGAGGCACAGATCTGGGGAAGAGTACCAATTTTTTTTTGCAGCATTGAAGTTCCCCAAGAACACAGTGGCCTCCATCATTCTTAAATGAAAGAAGTTTGGAACCACCAAGACTCTTCCTAGAGCTAGCCGCCCGGCCAAACTGAGCAATTGGGGAAGAAGGGCCTTGGTCAGGGAGGTGAACAAGAACCCAATGGTCATTCTGACAGAGCTCCAGAGTTCCTCTTTGGAGATGTTAGAACCTTCCTGAAGGACAACCATCTCTGCTGCACTCCACCAATCAGGCTTTTATGGTAGGGTGGCCAGGCGGAAGCCATTCCTCAGGAAAAGGCACATGACAGCCGGCTTGGAGTTTGCAAAAAGGTACCTCAAGACTCTCAGACCATGAGAAACAAGATTCTCTGGTGTGATGAAACCAAGATTGAACTCTTTGGCCTGAATGCCAAGTGTCACGTCTGGAGGAAACTTGGCACCACCCCTAAGGCGAAGCATGGTGGTGGCAGCAACAAAAAAGTTAAGAAAGTATTTACTAAAATAAACTGAAGTAAAAAATAAATATCTGAAATAAAAAATGCAAATAAGAAAAATAACTAATAATTAAGGAGTAACAATAAAATAGCAGTAGCGAGGCAATATACAGTGGGTACCGGTACAGAGTCAATGTGCGGCACCGGTTAGTCGAGGTAATTGAGGTAATATGTACATGTAGGTAGAGGTAAAGTGACTATGCATGGATAATAAACAGAGAGAAGCAGCAGCTTCTTGGCTGACAATGCAAATAGTCCAGGTAGCTTGGGGATAGAAGCTGTTAAGAAGCCTTTTTGACCTAGTTTTGGCACTCCGGTACCGCTTGCCGTGTGGTACCGGAGAGAACAGTCTATGACTAGGGTGGCTGGAGTCTTTGGCAATTATTTGGCCTTCCTCTGACACCGCCTGGTATAGAGGTGCTGGATGGCAGGAAGCTTACCCTCTGTAGTGCCTTGCGGTCGTAGGCTGAGCAGTTGCCATACCAGGAGGTGATGCAACCATGCTCTCGATGGTGCAGCTATAGAGCTTTTTGAGGATCTGAGGACCCATGACAAATATTTTCAGTCTCCTGAGGGGGAATAGGCATTGGTTGGATGCCACCTCTGGATGAGAATTTTATTGTTTTCTTATGGCCTTATACAGCTCGTTGAGTGCCGTCTTAGTGCCAGTATCGATTTGTGTTGGTAAATAAACAGCTCCGAAAAATATAGATGAAAACTCTCTTGGTAAATACTGTGGTCTACAGCTTATCATGAGATACTTTACCTCGGGCGAGCAAAACCTTGATATTAGATTTCGTGCACCAGCTGTTATTTACAAATAGACACAGACTGCCCCCCCTCGTCTTACCGGAAGCAGCTGTTCTATCTTGCCGATGGTCTGAAAACCCCACCAGCAGTATGTTATCCATGTTGTCGTTCAGCCACAACTCGGTAAAACATAAGATATTACCGTTTTTAATGTCCCGTTGGCAGGATAGTCTTGATCGGAGCTCATTTATTTTGTTATCCTATGATTGCACGTTGGCTAATAGGACTGATGGTAGATGGGGATTACTCACTCACTGTTGGATCCTTACAAGGCACCCCGTGCTACGTCCCCGATATCTCCTTCTCTTCTTCATGCGAATTATGGGAATTTGGGCCTTGTTTTTTTTGGTCCGGTACCCACATTTTGTTGTGTTACAGCCTGATTTCAAAATGGATTAAATATATTGGTTTTGTTTCTATCTTAGCCAGCTATACACAATACCCCATAATGACAAAGTGAAGAAAAAATCTAAATGTTTGCACATTTATTGAAAATGAAATAAATAAATATCTAATTTACATAAGTATTCACACCCCTGAGTCAATACAATCACCTTTGGTAGCGATTACAGCTGAGACACTTTCTGGTTAAGTCTACCGTATTGTACAACACCTGGATTGTACAATACTTGCACATTATTATTTTTTAATTATTTTTTAAATTCTTCAAGCTCTGTCAAGTTGGTTGTTGATCATTGCAAGACAGCCATTTTGAAGTCTTGCCATAGATTTTAAAGCCGATTTAAGTGAAAACTGTGACTAAGCCTCTCAGGAACATTAAACATTGTCTTGGTAACCAACTCCAGTGTTTATTTGGCCTTGTGTTTTAGGTTATTGCCCTGCTGAAAGGTCATTTATACTATAGAATTTTGCTTGTGCTTAGCTTTATTCCATTTATTTTTATCCTAAAAAACTCCCTAGTCCTTGCCGATTACAATCATACCCATAACATGATGCAGCCACCACCATGCTTTAAAATATGAAGAGAGGTACTCAGTGATGTGTTGTGTTGAATTTGCCCCAAACAACACTTTGTTTAAACATTTTTTAAAGAACAGGATGCATGTACAGGCTTCCTTCTATTCACTCTGTCATTTAGGATAGTATTTTGGAGTAACTACACAGTTATTTTTTTTTACCCCTTTTTTCTCCCCAATTTCGTGATCTGTTTCATCACTGCAACTCCCCAACAAGCTCAGGAGAGGCGAAGGTCAGGTCATGCGTCCTCCGAAACATGATCCACCAAGTCACGCTTCTTAACACCTGCTCGCTTATCCCGGAAACCAGCTGCACCAATGTGTCAGAGGAAACACTGTTCAACTGACGACCGCAGTCAGCCTGCAGGTGCCCAGTCCGCCACAAGGAGTCGCTAGAGTGCGATGAGCCAAGTATAGCCCTCCCCAGCCAAAACCTCCCCTAACCTGGATGATGCTGGGCCAATTGTGCGCCGCCCTATGGAACTCCTGCTCACGGCCGGTTGCGACACCGCAAGACTGTGATGCAGTGCCTTAGCCCGCCTCGCCACTTGGGAGGCCTAACTACAATGTTTTTGATCCATCCACAGTTTTTCTCCTATCACAGCCATTAAACGTTGTGACTGTTTTAATGTCACCGTTGACCTCATGGTGAAATACCTGAGTGGTTTTCTCCTTCTCCGGCAACTAAGTTTGGAAGGATGCCTGTGTAGGCCGTCATTGTAAATAATAATTTGTTCTTAAACTGTCTTGCCTAGTTAAATAAAATTTCAATAAAAATCAAATAAATACAAATCTTTGTAATGACTAGGTGTATTAATACACCATCCAAAGTGTAAATTAATAACTTCTCCATACTCAAAGGGATATTCAATGTCTGCTTTTTTTTTACCCAGCTACCAATAGGTGCCCTTTGGAAAACTTCCCTGGTCCTTGTGGTTGAATCTGTGTTTGAAATTCCCTGCTCGACTGAGGGACCTTACAGATAATTGTATGAGTCCATGCAACTTAGTGAGTCCATGCAACTTATGTGACTTGTTAAGCACATTTTTACTCCTGAACTTATTTAGGCTTGCCATAACAAAGAGGTTAAATACTTATTGACTCAAGACATTTCAGCTTTCACTTTTAATTAATTTGTAAACATTTCTAAAAACATAATTCCACTTTGACATTATGGGGTATTGTGTGTAGGCCAGTGACAGTAACACAAAATCTCAATGTAATCCATTTTAAACTCAGGCTGTAACACAACGAAAAAGTAGAGTGTGAATAGTTTCTGAAGGCACTGTACATTTATTTAGCAACACTCGCACACGCAACATGGCCGGTGAGGTTTGCAAGTAAATCAATTCAAACTTTATTTAAAGTGCATTTAAAGTTTGATTTTATTTAGTCCAATTCTTTAACTTAGATTTTGGGTTGAGATGGAAACGTGAATACAACATATCAATGATTAGTTGTAATTAAAGCCAGACAGTGGCACAGATGGAACTATTGAAGCATAAGATAAATCACCTTCAAATGTTGCGTTTGTAACAGTATAGCTTCCGTCCCTCTCTTTGCCCCTACCTGGGCTCAAACCAGGGACCCTCTGCACACATAGACAACAGTCACCCTTGAAGCATCGTTACACATCGCTCCACAAAAGCCACAACTACTTCAAGGTCTCAGAGCAAGTGACGTCCCCGATTGAAACGCTATTAGCGAGCACCCTGCTAACTAGCTAGCCATTTCACACTGGTTACACGTTGACAGTCTAAGCCCTGTCTAAGCTGGGGTAGAGGGTTCTACTTAGCTATATGGAATTGTTATAAGGTCATACGAAGGATAATTCTGCTATTTGATTTTGAACATTTATATTTGGCCTTACTGCTATTAGCCCATACAAACATATTGAATAACAGAGTCACTACATGGAACAACAGATAGTACCCCCTAAAAAATCTAAAGGAAGTTTGTTCTGGAGTGTCTGTCATACTGTATATCTGAGAGATATAAGAAAGATCAGGAATTTATTGTGTATATTATGTATTTAACCCCTTATTTTTGGCACTGAACAGTCTCCGTATATACTTCCATAAATGTTTTCAACTGGTACCAGGGGACCTTCAGACAAGTCTTGTGAGGCCTGCGGACATGTTCATTAGAGTCTCACTTTTCCACAGAGGGGTCATATTAATGTGTAGCCCAATAGAGACAGTGTGTAGCCCAATAGAGACAGAAGTTGGCACTGACTTCAGACTAGTTCCAAGACGCTTGTGGGGGTCCTTTAGACAAGTCTGGTGAGGCCTGTGTACGTGTTCGTGAGAGTTTCACCTTTCCATATGGGTCAAAACAGTTTGTACAGTCATGGACAAAAGTTTTGAGAATGACACAAATATGAATTTCCACCAAGTTTGCTGCTTCAGTATCTTTAGATATTTTTGTCAGATGTTACTATGGAATACTGAAGTATAATTAGAAGCATTTCATAAGTGTCAAAGGCTTTTATTGACAATTACATGAAGTTGATGAAAAGAGTCAATATTTGCAGTGTTGACCCTTCTTTATCAAGACCTCTGCAATCCGCCCTGGCATGCTGTCAATTAACTTCTGGGCCACATCCTGACTGATGGCAGCCCATTCTTGCATAATCAATGCTTGGAGTTTGTCAGAATTTGTGGATTTTTGTTTGTCCACCCACCTCTTGAGGATTGACCACAAGTTCTCAATGGGATTAAGGTCTGGGGAGTTTCCTGGCCATGTACCCAAAATATCAATGTTTTGTTCCCCGAGTCACTTAGTTATCACTTTTGCCTTATGGCAAGTTGCTCCATCATGCTGGAAAAGGCATTGTTCGTCACCAAACTGTTCCTGGATGGTTGGGAGAAGTTGCTCTCGGAGGATGTGTTGGTACCATTCTTTATTAATGGCTGTGTCCTTAGGCAAAATTGTGAGTGAGCCCACTCCCTTGGCTGAGAAGCAACCCCACACATGAATGGTCTCAGGATGCTTTACTGTTGGCATGACACAGGACTGATGGTAGCTCTCACCTTGTCTTCTCCGGACAAGCTTTTTTCCGAATGCCCCAAACAATCAGAAAGGGGATTCATCAGAGAAAATGACTTTACCCCAGTCCTCAGCAGTCCAATCCTTCTACCTTTTGCAGTATATCAGTCTGTCCCTGATGTTTTTCCTAGAGAGAAGTGGCTTCTTTGCTGCCCTTCTTGAACACCAGGCCATCCTCCAAAAGTATTTGCCTCACTGTGCGCACAGATGCACTCACACCTGCCTGCTGCCATTCCTGAGCAAGCTCTGTACTGGTGGTGCCCCAATCCCACAGCTGAATCAACTTTAGGAGACGGTCCTGGCACTTGGGTGCCGTGAAGCCTTCTTCACAACAATTGAACCGCTCTCCTTGAAGTTCTTGATGATCCGATAAATGGTTGATTTAGGTGCAATCTTACTGGCAGCAATATCCTTGCCTGTGAAGCCCTTTTTGTGCAAAGCAATGATGACGGCACGTGTTTCCTTTGCAGGTAACCATTGTTGACTGAGGAAGAACAATGATTCCAAGCACCACCCTCCTTTTGAAGCTTCCAGCCTTGTCCTCATCAACATTCACACCTGTGTTAACGAGAGAACCATTCACATGATGTCAGCTAGTCCTTATGTGGCAGGTTTGAATTGCAGTGGAAATGTTTTTTGGTGATTCAGTTAATTTGCATGGCAAAGAGGGACTTTGCAATTAATTGCAATTCATCTGATCACTCTTCATAACATTCTGGAGTATATGCAAATTGCCATCATACAAACTGAGCCAGCAGACTTGTGAAAATTAATATTTGTGTCATTCTCAAAACTTTTGGCCACGACTGTAGGCCAAACATTTCGGACGCAACAGACAATTTTGTGAGAGGACCGGATTTCTTGATGTCTCATGTTCTGACAAACACCACTCTAGCTCTGACAGCATATGTGGAAGTTCGACATCGTAGGATGTGTTGGAATGAGACGCATCCAATGCAAAAAAACAGATATAACTAGCTTAATCTGACAGATAGTTATGGGGATTTTTTATTATGCTCATTTGATTTATGCGTTAAAATTATATGAAGTAAAAATATATATCTCCAAAGTTATTTTTTTTTAAATTATATGAAGAAAAATTAAATATCCCAAAAGTTGTGCACTGGGCCTTTACTAGCCATGTATTATCTGACCGATATAGCCGTCTGTAGCGCGGGCAAATTATTTCCTTTTCTGCTCCCATACACAATGGCTTTTGCGGCTGTTTTCATTTTGGGGGGGATATTCTGTGCCATTGAAGTCGGTATCTGTTCACACAGTACCGGACAGGACCGGGAGCCGCTACAGTTCTGTTCATGGGGTAGACTGAATCTGCGCAGCAGCGGGAGGATAGCCGCAAGTGCGACGACGAGGAAGCAAAAGCAGATGAGGAGAGTGCGAACAACCTACAGGATGGCGAGACTCCTGATGCCAAGGTAAAACTAAATAGCAGATTGATGTATTGATAACTAACCCAACAGGAAACACATTTCTATATCTACAGCATCATCAAGGGGATGTTGTCCTTAAATAGCTGAAGTGAAATTTAGGGAACGTTTTAAATATGGACAGAGGAGTGCATAAACAATCACCACACTGTTACAGTACATGTATCTTATTACGTCTTCTTATCAAATGGTAGGCTTTTATTCGACTATGTTAATAGAATAACCTGTGTATGTCTCCTGACATTCAAGTGAAAGGCTTATATGGCCAATTAAAGCCTCACAATAAGAGACGATGTTTCTCAACTGTCTGCGAAGTGTTGTTTTTGTCGGGCTGCAGAGATAAGGTTGGTCATTCAGTTGATTGAAGTGAGCACCAGTGCCAGATACCGACCCATTTAACAACAATACCTTTGATACAGTATCTATTTTCACTGCTTCACAAAGTATTCCACTTCATTCCCAAGTATTTAAATGAATTAAATGGCACTGGAAATAGGCTAGGTATAAAATCAAAGGGTTACATTTTCACTACTGGAAATTGTCCAACTATTATCTTTCCAGGATATATATTAGATATATATGACTAAAATGAGAAGACGTTTTACAATCGGAAATGATACAATACCTCTGTCAAATGGCCACCGGAATATTGCATTGACCCCCCCCCCCCCCCCCATTTGTTTGTACACTGCTGCTACTCGCTGTTTATTGTCTATGCGTCGTCACTTCATCCCTACCTACATGTACAAATTAATTAACTAACCTGTACCCCGCACACTGACTCGGTATATAGCCTCGTCATTGTTATGTTATTGTGCTACTTTTATCTTTTTACTTTAGTTTATTTGGTAAATATTTTCTTAACTCTTCTTGAACTGCACTGTTGGTTAAGGGCTTGTAAGTAAGCATTTCATGGAAAGGTCTACACTTCTAGTATTTGGCGCATGTGACAAATAAAGTTTGATTTGATGTTCTCTTTTTAGTCATAGTTATGGTCTGATACAGATAGGCTATTCTTTGGTTTATTCCTATTGATTTGCTTTGCAAAGCATCACCTTCGGTGCTCGGTTATCTCCACCAAGTCTGTCCCCCAAATAATTTGATTTGCTGGTTTTAAGCATTACTTTCAAATAGGTCTTTGTTGACTGTTGCTGGGTACTATCGTCCTCCATCAGCACCGGCCTGTACCCTACCTGCCCTAAACGCTCTCCTGGCCCCTTACACTAAGTCTGAATTTGTCCTGCGAGGTGACCTAAACTGGTACATGTTTGAACCACCTGACCAAGTCCTAATTTTGTCTTTTAAACATTATATGTGTTATTGTTTTTACCATCGAGAACCACTTTGGAAACAATTGTTTTAATTAATACTTTCAAGTGATATCCTCTGGGTCCACATTGAACATTTTGTGTTATATGTCTGTTACCCAAAATAAATTCAATTCAAAGCAATGGGACTCCCTACATTTTTCTCAGAGTACTACCAATCCCACAAGGTATGACTGCAAACACCCAGAAAAGGCTACTCTCCTCGATGTTATCCTCACAAATAATCCTGATCGGTATCAGTCTGGTGTTTTCTGTACTGACCGTAGTGATCACTGTTTTACAGCCCGTGTTCATAATGGCTGCTCAGTGAAATGACCTGTCCTGATTTGTCATAGACGCTTGCTAAAAAACTTTAATGAGCAAGCCTTCCTTCATGAACTGGCCTCTGTAAAATGGTATAGAATCAGCTTGATCCCCTCTGTCGAAGACACTTTAACTTTATTTAAAAATTAAAAAAATATTTTCAGTGGTATTGTTAATAAACACATCCCCATAGCGAAAACAAGAATTCAAAACAGGTTCAGCCCCTGGTTCGACCGTGATCTTGCCGAGTTACTGCAAGAATTGCATTAGGCGAAAGGCTCGGAACACACATACTCAGGCTGGCTCTCGTTCAGGCAAATGAGAAATAAGTGCACTCGGGCTATCCGGAAGGCCAAAGTTAGTTACTAGTTTGCTCTCTGTGTGTCTAACACCAAGAAGTTCTGGAAAAAGGTGAAAGATCTGGAGAATAAACCCTCCTCCTCACAGCTGCCCATGTCCCTTAATGTTGATGATGTGGTTGTTACTGACAAGAAGCACATGGCTGAGCTCTTTAATCACCACTTCATTAAGTCAGGATTCCTATTTGACTCAGCCATGCCTCTTAGCCCGTTCAACATTTCCTCAGGGGAAATGGGAACTCCTTCTAATGCGACTAGCCCCGATGCTCCTCCCTCTTTTTCCCCTGCCCTGCTACAAAGTTTCTCCCTGCAGGCGGTCACTGGGTCCGAGGTGCTAAAGGAGCTCCCTAAACTTGACCCCAAAAAAACATCTGGGTCAGGTGGTTTAGACCCTTTCTTGTTTGTACCATGTTTTGTGCTAGTACCGTGTTGTTCTGCTGGAATGTTGTGTTGCTACCATGCTGTGTTGTCATGTGTTGCTGCATTGTCTCTCTTGTCGTGATGTGTGTTTTATCCTATATATGTCTTTTATCTTGAATCCCAGCACCCGTGCACGCAAGAGGCCTTTGTAAATAATAATTTGTTCTTAACTGACTTGCCTAGTTAAATAAAAGGTTAAATAAAAATAAATAAAATACAAACAAAGTCCTTTACTTTCTTAGTAGGCTCTCTCTAATAACTCGGAGTTTATATCATTCTCACAATACAATCTCATTGCAATTTTTTCAGATTTATCCCACATGAAAATTACAATAGTTGATTTATGCATGAATACTGTATTATTACTAAAGTTACAAAAGTGCTGTGTTTTTGAGTCGTGCAAAAGAACAGCCCTTAGCCGTGGTATATTGGCCATATATCACACCTTGTGCCTTATTGCTTAAGTATACTACAGTTTACTACAAAATTCTATAGTAAGTACTGCAGTATTCTATAGTAAACTGTAATATTCTTTCATGTGAGATTAGGCTACATATTTTATAGGCATGGTCAAAGGGCAATACATCTACAGCTCTGTAAGGGACCTGACTGTTCATATTCAATTACACATTGTGTCAGTCCTTTTTGACACTTCTCTGCGAGTCAATGTTTGGCTTTTGATTGTGTGTTGCTATTATTATGCTGCCTCTTAGCCAGGTCTTCTCTGAGAATAATATGTCTTCCTCAATGGGACTAACCTTAAAGAGATACTATCTTCTTGTGTCATTGGAGGGTCCATTCATTATTTGCACTATCATGGTCCATGTTTGACTTTTCAGTTGTTGGAGACCATTGAATAGAATACCAGAATACCAGTGGAAACTGCTACTAGTGGAATGGTGACCTTCCACTCATAGATGTATCTAAGGGCTTGATTCAATCCGTATAGCCCAAGTTCAGCGCTATAGTGCGATTGATGTTTATAGACAATGTTGCCACGTTTGCGGAGACTGCATTCACGGTAAACGCTGACTGTATTCACGGTAAACGCTGCATAAGTCGGCTCAATCGGTAATTACCTTTACATTTCAACTGAGCTATAGTGCTGAACTTTGGCGATACCGATTGAATCTAGCCCTAAATTAAGTGTGTGACCCTAGAGAGAGAGAGAGAGAGAGAGATAGAATTTCACCTTGTCTGCACTCTTTATAAAGCATTGATTATCTTTGCACTGTAAGACACGATGAGCTCAGCTGTGGGTGAGCAGGAAGTCTGTTAGCTGTGTCTGAGGACTCAAATTCTTCATTAAATACTTAGGTTACACAGTATAATACCTTTCCAGATTAAGCCATTATACATGCTTTTAACATGTGTAGATGCTTACAAAGGCTTCACAAATGTTGACAAATAATTACTTTTTTGTCGTTGTTTATAAATAGATAGAGAATTAAATTGAATAGATTCATTCATTAAAAGCTTATTCATGATCATTTATTACCAAATGTTACCACTTGATTACCAATTTAGATATTCAAGGGATTAAAAAGAAACAACTACAATGGCTTTGTTGCTGAGGGTTTGTGTGTGTGTGTGTGTGAGCTGTTTTAAAGGACCACTCCACAGCAGGGATGGATAGAATCATGAGTCAGCAGCAGCTATGGTCCAGCCAACTGAGCCAAGTGTCTCTACATGGATGCTACCCAATTGGCACCCTATTCAGTTGTTGCCATTTAGGACAGACATCAAAACAGGGAAAGTACGTGTGGGTTGTGGAGTCCGTCACTAAAAGTCACAAGAATATGTCACAACGTAAAAGCGATGTAATGACACGAGGAACCATTGTGCAATGTTTATTTTGCACCTTGTCTCATGCATATTGGTCCAAAAAACTGTGTAGAAAACCTTGAACATTATCACATTATAGAAATAAATGAAGACGTGTACTTTGCTGTGTGTTTTTGGGCAGCATTTTTCTTGCAATGTTATTAGAGATGAACTATCTTCAGAGTAATGACTCGAGGCGTCGGTTATAAGGCGAAAGCTTTTTTTTTATTGATAAAACTTAACATTTTACCACTTTAGATTCTACAAAACAATAAAAGCAAGTTGCTAGCACAAGCCACGCAAATCAGGGTAGCCTAGTGGTTAGAGCGTTGGACTAGTAACCGGAAGGTTGCGAGTTCAAACCCCCGAGCTGACAAGGTACAAATCTGTCGTTCTGCCCCTGAACGGGCAGTTAACCCACTGTTCCCAGGCCGTCATTGAAAATAAGAATTTGTTCTTAACTGACTTGCCTGGTTAAATAAAGGTTAAATAAAATAAATAAATAAATAAATAAAAATCACTTGTCGGGTTCTTAAGTGGACCGCCAGTGAAAACATTGACATGTTTAAGATGAGACAGAGGCCCATTTGCCATTGTTCTTTGTTGTCTAGTAGTCACAGAATGACGAGCATCATCGGTGTCTCCTTGTAATACATTTCAACCAAGCACAAACACTACTGTTACTCATTTGTGCCTGAGATTCCTTTTTAGTAACCCAAGTTCTACAAATCTTCCAAGCTTATTTGTCTGAGGTGGCAAATTCTCAGATTCTTTGCATGCAAAATGATCATAACTTCATAGAGGACGTCCTGGTTCCTGATGAAAGCAATAAATAACATTACGGGATAACATGACTCATGCACTAGTACTACTATTGCAGTCTTAAAAGCTGTCCCCCTTTCTCCCAAAGGGAAATGTGATTCTGAAAAAAAGTGCATTTACATGTATTTAATCCTTACAAAAGTATATTGGCACATCCGTGCGTCAATCTAACTAACATAATACAAACATTCCCATAAAGAAATTAAGCTGGAGATATCATCTGCCTATGTTGGCCTTCCGCATCTGCAGTGGAAGGTGGCCGAGCTACAGCTGTGTTTGTCAGACCATGAGACATTCCGAAAATTGGCCTACAAACTATTATGTTATTACTCTCACGAACTTGATGGTGTTCTCCATTTTGCTCTATGACCCCCATTAGTGTCATGTCTGAAGGTAACCCATACACACGAATGAAAGTAAGTAGGTAGTTTTGTGCCAACAAAAATAAGGGCTTAAATATATATACAAAAATATATATATCTACTAGATATAGGACAGACACTTCAAAACACTTATAACACTTCATTATTATAAATTGTTTTACTGTCTTTTTTGCCATTTATGAATGTGTTATTCAATGCATTTATATGGGCTAAATTCAATATTTTATATTTAAAAAAAGTATATATATATATATATATATAAAGAAGATACCTGAAAGAGATCCTAAAATTAAAAATCAAATAGCTAAATGATCCTTGTTATCTTACAACAATTCCATATGCTAGTTTAGTACCCGCCCCACCCCACCCCAGAGGTCAAGTTATGTTGTATGTATGTGTGTATATATATATATATATATATATATATATATATATATATCTATATATATATATATATATATATATATATCTCAAAATGTTCCCTTCTCCGTTTTAGTTACTCCAAAAGAATGGACAGATCTCCGGGCTGAGTGAAAAAGCAGCGGGCAAGATTGAGGAGGTCAACGGACTGTGTGAAGACAGGGTCGTTGCAGACGGTGAGTCATCACAGTGTGGACGAGAGTTAATTTGTGTGTGAATGAGAAAGGATTTACTTTTGGTTTCTTTGAAAAAGAGTTCCGTTGTTTCCTCAAGTTCTTGCAATGTTACGATCATGGTGAACACTTCACATTAAGCTATATATGTGGTTGTAAAGAGTTTATTTGTAGTTTATAATTATAGGTTATTTGTATGAATCAGGCAATTTAACAGTTTTGGGTAATGCATATTTGTTTTTTCATTACAGTTGGTGAGACAAATTCAGTTATCATTTCTCAGGATAAGGACATTCCGGAGACGATAGAGACTCTCACAGAGAATATACCACCTCTGGAAAATGTGATGGGAAGGAATCACCAGATGCAGACGATGAGGCATCAACAAATGAGACTGAAACAGAAGTTAAATTAAATTAAGTCAATGAACGTTTTTAAAAATTCTTCAGTTCAATTGGTTTAAAATTTACATTGAAAAAAGACTGACACAACACAAGAAGACGTGAGCCCTAAGAAAGTAGATGGCGAAGCAGTAACTCCTGAGGATATCAAGGACACAAAAGAGACCACTATAGATAATGCTGAGGAGAATACCGAGCAGAGCAGATCTGACTGATGATACAATAAAATAAATTGTTGGTGATACACCAAAAGAGTCTGTTGGCGATACACAAAAAGAGCTTCTAGATGATACACTAGAAACACTGGTTGACGAAATACTAAAAGAGCCTGCTGATGATATACCAGATGAGCCTACTGATGATACACAAAAAGAGCTTCTAGATGATACACTAGAAACACTGGTTGACGAAATACTAAAAGAGCCTGCTGATGATATACCAGATGAGCCTACTGATGATACACAAAAAGAGCTTCTAGATGATACACTAGAAGAAGCGCATATCGACGATGCACCAAATGAGGTTGTTGATGACACAACAGAGGAACCTGCTGATGATTGTACCTCTTGCCATATGATGACAGACCTCACATTTGTGACATTTTCTCTATAAAACCACCAAGGAACATACCATAGAAATGATAGAACCTAAGGAGGAAGTCACACCTGAAGAAGTGGCAAAAGTAGAGAGAGAGGCAGAGGCACCAGCCCCACTGGTTCCGGTAGTTGACGAAATGTCTCCATTGAAACATTTTTTCCTGACAGGAAAAATACACAAGCAGGTTAATCAAGAACCCACAAAAGAATACAAGACCGAACCCAAGGATGAACCCAAAGAGGAACCAAAGGAAGAAGTCAATGAGAAATCTAAGGACAAAGTCAAGGAGAAAGTAGAGGAGGAAGTCTTCCCAACCGAAGAGACAGAGGCACCAGCAACCATTCTGGATGTTGAAGAACAAATTATATCCCCAATTAAGAAGTTTTTCACTACTGGAATCTTTGTCGGTTTAAAGAAAAATAAAAAGCTTATAGAAGAGGAAACGCCCGAATATGCGACCGTTGAGAAGGAACAGGAACTGCAAAGCATTGAAAAACAGGAGGACATAAACACAGCAGAGGAAGCTGGACTTGAACAAGAACAAACAAAAGAGGAGATCAGTCCAGGTGTTGAGGGGGAACAAAATGAGAAAGAACTTCAATTTGAAATTGCAGCCACAATGTTAGCCGGAGTAACAGATTCCCTAATGGCTGAGGCATCCAATGTCCCCGAACTCATTAAGAGTAATGTCTCTAAAAGTAGTGGAAACAGAGAGGATGTTCTTGAAGAACAGACAGCTACTAATATATTACAGACAATTATCTCAAATGAAGCTGAACTTCTTAGGTCAGGAAGTTCAGTCCAGGATATTCTTGAAGACCTGTGTCCTTCTTGGAGTTTCGTAACCGTTATAACAAATAAAGTTGAAACAAATGAAGCCAAACTTCTTAGCTCTCAAAACAAAGTTAAAACACAGGAAGGTCTTGAAGAGCAGTCTCATTCTTGGGGATTTGTCACAGTCACAGAGGATGTTCCTGAAGAGGAGCCAGCTCCTGTGGTATTACTGACAGTTACCTCAAATGAGGCTCAACTTCTTAACTCTCAAGAGAAAGCTAAAACCCAAGGAAGTCCAGTCCAGGATATTATTGACAAGCAGTCTTCTTCTTGGGGATTCCACACAGTTATCTCAAATGAAGCAGAACTTCTTAGCTCACAAGAGAAAGCTAAAAATCAAGGAAGTCCACTGAGGAAGCTCTTGTCTGGGGCTGGTTTGAAGAAGCTTACTAGGAAGCGGAGAGGTAGTAAACCAGACAAGTTGACTGGATCTGGTGAGCATGTAACTGAGGATCTACTGTCATCCACAGATTCAGTGGAGTACCAGAAAGGAGAAAGTACTGCCTCTCTGCCAGAAGAATTATCAGCAGAGCAGGTAAATGTGTCTGCTCAGGCTGGGTTGAGCCACGAATCAGATGATGTAACCTCTGACAGTGAAAGGAAGAAGGATGGTACCTGGACTTCCTTCAAAAAACGAATGACACCTAAAAGACATCTCAAAAGATCCTCTGAGAGTGAGGATGAGTCAGCACTTGTAGGCTTACATGAGGAGCCAAAGCAAAGTGAAGGGGAACAGGTACTAGAACATATCACAGAAGAGCCCCAAAAAAAGGTTGATATATCTGTTTCTTGGGAGGCTTTCCTATGTGGATCTGCAAAGAGGAGGGGCAGAAAAACATCGGACTCAGAGGAGCAAGCACCCATGAATGAAGGTAAAATACTAAGCGAACCAGGAAACACTGCAGCGTTGCCATTGGACAGTTCTCAGGAGAGAGGTTATGAACATTTTACCTCTTCCCCTGAGCAAGTTGGAAGTCCCTCGGGGAGTGAAGGGGTGTCTACATGGAAATACCTTAAAAAGCTGATCACCTCAAAAACAAAGGCAAAAACCGAGGAGGCCGTCAAAGTTAACTCACCAGAGCAGATGCAATCTGGCATCGAAATCACCAAAGAGAAGTCTTCTTTTTCTCTAAAGAAACTCATCCCTGGACGCAAAAAGGGAAAGCATGGAGAAAAGCAGGAACCAATCTCTTCTGACAAGGCAGATATGGGTGTTGGATCGGACGATGAGGAGGACTCTGAAACGCCAGCAGTGGTCCCCATGTCAGAGTTTGATGCAGAAGAGCTAGGAGAGAAACACAACATATCAACTGAGGCTGTTATAGAAACTCTATTACACATAACAGAAGAAGAAACCCAGCCAGACGTCTCTAGCACTTTCACCAAATCGACCATACCCAAAGACACCCTGCCCACTGAAGCAGAAAAGGCTCAAGCCAAATATACTGTGGAACAGTTGGCCCCATCAACATCCCCCACTGCTATGGAAAACTTTGAGGACCTTACGGAATTCATAAGTAAACATCAGCAACTCAGTGATATACCTGAAGAAGTGTCTACTCCTGAAGAAGCCACTCAAGACGATACCATAGCCGAGGACCTAATAGAGTTGACATCTGAAGCAGTCACTGCCCCAGAACCTCTAGATGAAGAAACAACAGAAATGGTTTCAGCAGTGTCACAGCTGACAGATGAGTCCCCCAAAACATCAGGCAGCACAACACCTGTCCCAATAGAATACGAGTTAAAGGATACAGAGTTACTTCTGCATGAGACTGTTGATACCATTAGCAGAACCCAAACTCTCTCATTGGTAAATAGAAAAGGCCCACATCTGGAAGCTATTTCAGTTTCTCCACAAATATTACACACACCAAAAGAGAAGGAAGCAACAGTTTTGATAGCTCATGAAAAATCAGATGCAGTTGAAATCCGCACAGGTGAAGAGTCTCAACAAATTGATCTTGTTGATAAAAGCCCAGTGACTCCTATGGTAGAGTGTCCATCTGAGGTCACTGAGGTAGTACACACAGAGTTGGCACCTGAGGACACTGAAGAGTCTGATGCTGCAAGAATCACTACAGATGATTTACACAAAGCTGAAGATGAATCAATTCCAATCATACGCATAGAAACTGAAAAGGACCCACAAACAGAATTGGTAAATGAGTTAGAAGAGGCAAGACCAGAACTTGTAGCCTACATTAGTTCAGAAGAAGGTGTAGCTCAGGTTGACGAAAAGGTGGTAGCAGAAGAAACTCCACAGCCTGATACAGAGAGTCTGGATGTATCAGTCACAGACAAACTTATCTCCATACAACCTCTCACTCTTGAAGAAAAAGCGGAATTCCTGGATGTTGCGGAGGATGCTGCAGACAATGAGAATGCACCAGTTATAGAAACAATCACATGTGAGGTTCAAGATGTCACAGCTGCAATGCATGACGTTTCAATGTCGGAACCATCTGACGTTCTGGAATGTTTGATTGCCATAGTGACACCTGAAGTAGAATCCCCAGAGAAAAGGGATCCTGTGGGTTCTCTAAGACCACTTGAAGAAGCAAGACCAGTACTTGTCACCACCGTTAATTCAGAAGAAGCTCAGGTTGAAGGAAAGGACGTTCTGAAAACTTTGATTGCTGTAGTGGCACCTGAAGTAGAATCCCCAGAGAAGAAATATCCTTTGGGTGCTCTAAGACCACTCATATGCTCTGCTATGGTTCAGACACTAAAGGTAGAGGACATGGTTGTGATGAAGAATGTGCCTTCAGCACAGTTTGTTGATGGCCATGTGATCCAAGTACAAGTGACGGATGCAGAGCTAAAGTCAGCTGAAGAAATTGATGAGATAGTGCTTGAAGAGGGCTCATCTGATGCAAATGATCACAAGATTCTATTACAACAGGTGAACACTGAGATTGAATCAGATGAAGCAAATGTTAAGACAACCCGTGAGGTGGGCTCAACTGATGATCACGAGATTATAGTACAAGTGGCGGATGCAGCGTTAAAGTCTGCTCAAGTAATTGTTGATCAAGGGCTTGAAATGGACTCAACCAATGTCACTGATCATGAGATCCAATTAAGAGGGTTGGATGTAGAGATTGAATTAGCTGAAACAATTGTTGAGGAGACAGCACTTGAGGTGGTTTCCTCAACCGATATTAAAGAGGTCATAGACGTTTGTGACAAAATGGAGGACGAAGGAGAGGGTGAGAATGCCACTGAGAAGATTGAGGACTACATGTTTGAAGAGGCCAGCAGTATTATAACTCAGGAAATTGTCCAACATGTGCAGCAGAACTCTTCAGAAGACCCCAATGTTGTACCACAATCAAGTGAAAAGGCTGAAGTTGAATTATCGAGTGAAGCAGAAGTTTCGAAATCACCAGAGAATACACCATTCGCAGTTATAGAGAGTCAAGGACATCCACATGTAACTGCACAGGTGCAAAAGACAATTCATTTATTTGAAAACTACTTCGATCTTAATACTCAGGGAAATGCACAAGAACCTTCAGAAAAAGAAACGGAGCCCTCGATTGCTCTCGAAGTTGATACAGTATGTGAGGATAGAAAAACTCCTGAGGCATTTGTAGAGCCCACTTCTGAATTCAACAGCATACCTGACGACACAGTTCCCACTACATTTGCAGAGTCTTGTTCACAGGCAGATGTGCAAGATGTTTTTGGAACAGAGGCTGAATTCATGATTTATTCTGAAGTAGATCAAGCCATTGATGTTTCAGACTCTACTAGCGGGCATGAGAAGGAACTAGTGGGAATGGTAGTAGAATCAGCAAAGGAATCAGTGGAGTCGTTTGAAAAGAGACTATCTATTGAATCCCATGTCCATATCCATCTCCACATTAAACCCAGAGATACTGGAGTTGTGTCCGCGGGATTAGAGTCACCACTGCGTGCTATTTGGCCACCTCCATGTACTGTTGCAGAAGTTGCAGTGAATACTGACAGCCTTCTAACAGAATCAATAGAAAGTGCAAGTACTATTGCAAAAAGTTCTGTGAATACTGACTGCGTTCTAACAGAATCAATGGAAAGTGCTCAACTTTGTGAAGTCAGTCAAATTGAGCAAACCAGTGACACTGCACCTCATGTGCCACTGCATACCCCACCTGCAACAGTGCTGTACACCCTAAACCCTGAAACAGAACAGGTAATGACCAATGCAGTAGGGTCTAACCCACACATAGAGGAAGAGAATGACCTAGAACTGTGGCTGGATGCTGAGGAAGATATTGGCACAGTAAAATCCAATATCTTGGAGGTTCTAAGCAAAAAAACAGATAGAGGAGTAGAGAAGACGCTGCAGGACAGTGGAGATATATTTGATATTGCACTTGAGCCTCAAAGCTTTCTGTCCGGAGGTGATACCTAATAAGACTGCAGCCATTCCACCAAACTGACGTATCATGAACTGGTAAGTCAGCCCTTTACATTTCTTGTTATTCTACTTTGTATTTAAGTACTTGAAGAAGTACACAAATATAATGTCTCCTGAACTTGTCTCCTTGAACTTTCTTCTCTTAGGTTTAACCAGCTAAAGGAGTGCTGGACTACCAAAGAACAACCTGAAAGAGAAGATAGAAGTCCGCACATGAAGGATGACCCACCACAACGGAGCTAATGGAGACATTCTTCGGATCGTTGAATACATTAATGTTAGTTTCAATGTTATTATATCAAAGTTTAACTGTATGTGTAAATTACTTCTACTTATTTAAATACAATTTGTGTTCCTTTTCAAGGAACCATGTCATCTTATCGGAACTTGGAGGTACAATAATGTATATTATATCATATTTATGTTAAAATGTTTGAAAATGTTTGTTCTGTTTGTCCTTATTTATCGGAGTTTAGTTTTCAAAAGGTGGCGCTACAAAGTATTAACTTAAGGGGGCTGAATAATTTTGCACGCCCAATTTTTCAGTTTTTGATTTGTTAAAAAAGTTTGAAATATCCAATAAATGTCGTTCCACTTCATGATTGTGTCCCACTTGTTGTTGATTCTTCACAAAAAAATACAGTTTTATATCTTTATGTTTGAAGCCTGAAATGTGGCAAAAGGTCGCAAAGTTCAAGGGGGCCGAATACTTTCGCAAGGCACTGTATATTCCTCTTTGTCTTCAAATGTAATATTAACTAATACCTAAATGCAAAACATAAAATAGTTACATGAACACTTTTATATTTCAAAGCTGTGAATGAAATAAATGAAAACTATTTACATCTGGCTTGAAGGACCACTCTGAGCCTCTCGGGGCCTTTCTTACAGACGAGTTAAGGTTCTGTCACTATGCTTCTACCTATACTAAATACAGCAAGACGTGATGACAATACGCAAGTTAGTTCAGTCTACTTTATCTTATAAAATCAAACACAACAAACTTACTAAAAGGAGATGACAGCTGTCACCAAAAGTATGTGCTCTAGATATTCATGGCTCATATGAATGTGAATAACATTTGACATGGCAAGACCACAGACAATTAGCATCTTCTAAATGACCTGCAGTGCCAGGCAATAGGCTCAGCTTCTTCCAGACAAGTCACTGGGTTGATGAGATATCGGATTGTTTGGTTGAATTATTACAGTTTGCCAGAATGAAGAAATACACCGAAATGTATGTCTGCAAATATATAAATACGTACAGTGAATCAATACATATAGGCAATTTAAAGTTTCAACTCAAAATATAAACACAAGCATATTAAAGCCCCAAGAAACATGCATATATTAATGATGGGGATGTAATGACTCACCGATACGCATCAGTTCCTTATTCAAATGTTTAAAATAGGACTGCGTCGGTCCACGGACCACAAACCATCCAAATGTAGCATGCATCGGTCAGAAAATCGATTCAAAAGTGACGAATCGCACATTCACAATTCTTTCTACTTTCCCGAAAAGACCTCATATTTGTGACAACTGATGCGACCCAAGCATGTAACTGTATTGACAGTCATTGATCTACAAATCATTTTGATTGTTGAATAACCCTCGGGAATATTTTTTTATTACAAAAAACACAAAGGTTAAATAAATAAAATAGATACATCCATTAGGCATCTCCCAGTCCTCTAATCTGATTGGTGGACGGCATCACCTTGTCCTCCTTTGGGGTCGGCTGATTGGTTCTGGATGGTTGTTTAGCCCTAGGGCCTTTAGGAAGTTTCTTCCCACTTCCAGTCATGGTCACTGGTTTAATAGGGGCCGTTGAATAGAGCCTCCTCTGTATATTGACACCCAACTGTCTGGTGGAGGTGGAATGACCAATGATAGCTGATAGCGACACAACACCGGTGCTGAAACACAGTGACACATTACGAAACATCTCACTTCCTGTCTCCTCTGATAGTCCTCTGATGCTGTTGGGAGTGTGTGTGTTTGAATGACAGGTCCTATGATGAACATATAGATAGAATAGAGTTCTAGGTGGAGTCACATGCAGCAGGACAGGGTCCGACAGATTGACAGGGGTGAAGCCATAGGAACATATCCTACTCCTCAAAGGCTGCTGTATCCTCAGATGGCACAACAGTGTCCGGAGCATGTTATCTGCATGGGGGGACTGTACACAGGAATGCAAAGAGAAGAGAAAACATAAGCATTCTGACTAGCTAAAATCAATAAATGTGAAATATTGAATAATGATGGAAACAACTATGGGTTTTATTATAGTTTTATTATATTCAAAAGGACCCCATTATAAAACCTTCACATATAGAAATGCATTTTGGCAATGTACTGTACATTAATATGGCTAGCTATACTGCAGGGCAGGAAGAGTGACCTTGGGTGAATGGCATTGAATGGGAATGCATGCAATAGCTAGCTAGATAGTTTACAATAAACGTTCTGGGCAACATTAGCTATGGTCAGAGGTCACTCACTATATTGTGGCTGTTCATGAACCTCACAATAAAGCACGAGAGTATCACTATCCCAAATCAAACCTTCCATGATGTAGCTACGGTTCGTGCACTAACACGTGCAAGGTACTATAGCTAAATAGCGAACTTCAAATGAATGAGGATGTAACCAGACAGAAGGGGTTTTAGTTATACATATCTTTGATGTAATGTTAACGTTAGCTAACTTAAAGAAGCTAACCTAAAGAAAATAACTCACCAAATCAGGCTTTGCAAACAAGAATATGTTTCAATGGCTGTCATGTTAAAAATAACTACAGTATCTACGTTAAGTCACACTAGATCCGCATAACAGTTTGAGGTTTGAACGCAAGCTTGTTGTGCATAAAGTTTCATTTGAACAGCTACCGTATTTTCTGGTTGCAGTGACGCGACGTAGTGTCATCCTGAAGCAAGGGACCCTGAACAACAGTACCCCCTGTGGTGAAACGAGAGACAATGTTTTCTGTTGCCTGGAGACTCCTGGAGACTCCTGGAAACAAGCACTGTATAGCTTGGTTGAAATCCCAACACAAAACTCTCACCTATATCTATTCTATTTATAAGGCGACCTACAGATAAAACAGAAAAATAAAATGGAAAGTATTGATATCGCAACAGAAGGCAGACAACTGGATAAGGTAAAATAGAAATGTCATGAATAGAGCTGACCTTATTCTACATGTCAGGGAAGCATGTTTGTTCTACACTTAAAGGACATTTTTTTTTGCTGCAAACGTCACCGCAAATCGCAGTGTTTGACAATCACTGTTGTAAAAAAAAAATGATGTTATCTGGTTTAACTTTTTTACCTTATATTTTTTTTTAAATAAAAAACGTAATTTGCCGTTTTCACATATACACAGGTAATTAAAATTAGGTTGTAAAGTAAATTAGGTTGTAAAGTTGTCCTTTAAAAATTAGGTTGTAAAGTTGTCCTTTAACATAACATATTGTTATAATTTGTTTAAATTTACCCACCTTTTCTCCCTAATTTCGTGATATTCAATTGCGATCTTGTCTCATCGCTGCAACTCCCCAACAGGCTTTGGGAGAGGTGAAGTTTCCTCCGAAACATGACCCGCCAAACTGTGTCCCTTAACACCCGCCCGCTTAACCCGGAATCCAGCTGCACCAATATTTCGGAAGAAACAGAGTTCAACTGACAACCAAAGTCAGCCTGCAGGCACCCGGCCTGCCACAAGGAGTCGCTAGAGCGCGATGAGCCACGTAAAGCCCCCCCGGCCAAACCTTACCCTAACCCGGATGAAGCTGGGCCAATTGTGCACCGCCCTATGGGTCTCACGGTCATGGCCAGTTGTGATACAGCCTGGGATCCGCTGCCTTAGACCGCTGCGCCACTCGGAGACTACTAACATAACATATTTAACTTGTTCCACAACATTGTGCCCTGCTTAATGTGTCCCCAGGTGGAGCCCTGCCTTGAGAGGGACAGACTGAGGATGAGGGTCTCAGTATTGGAGGAGAGTGTGAGGTCCTACGAGGTAGAGTGTAAAGCCAGCAGAGAGACGGTGATGAGACTGGTCGCAGAGGTGGCCCGGGAGAGGAGGAACACAGCAGGCAGTGCAGAGGCTCTCGATCTGCTCAGACTGGTATGTATCCATATGTGCATCCTTTTAAAACACATACGCTTTTCACTTTGTGTTGATACGAGCTGTACTTTGCTGGCTCTGATATATATTTTCCAGGGCAGTACAGCCTGGAATTGGCTTGTCTCAGTAGTGTACTACTGCCATCTTTGTTGTGTATAAGCATCAATTAATGTGTTAAATCTTTATACATGCATTATGTACAGTAAATGGTTATTTGTTGCAATTTTGCATTTCCTTATCAAAATATGTCTTCCAGGATTTAGATAGTGCCTTGCTGACCAAGAGGAGCACAGATATGGAGAACCAGAGTCTAGCAGAGAGGCTGGAGGCCAATCAACGTGTGGTTGAGGCAGCCAAGCAAGAGGCAGGGTGCCTGGAGAGGCAGATCCAGGAGCTGGAAGGGAAACTCCAGACCAGCCAGGGGAAAAACCAGGCTACAAAGGTAGGATTGCAATATTCCCAGGTTTTCCCAGAAATCCAGTTTGAAGGATTCTAGAAATTTTGAGACCCCATTCACAGGGGAGACTGCAGGCCCTCCTGGGGGAGGTAGGGGCCCTTCTGCAGCTGGGTCTCTCCATGCCAACTGAGGAGGAAATACTACAGAGACTTGGGGACCTCTGCACCAGGCAGGAACGCATGAAAGCGGTAAGTAGGGTTTTTCTGTTCTTATACTGCTACATTGTGTGACAGTTTCAATAGGCAAGAATATAATATACTGATAGATAATCAATACTGATAGATAATCAATCAGGATTTTCAATCATTTTATACCTGGAGATACAATGTTTGAACGATAGCCTAAAGTGGGTGCGCATTGCAATAACCTTGAGTAGTTATTCTTTATCAGTAGTTGTGTTTTTAAGTTGTAGAGACCAATGTTTCCTGTCAGATCACGGAGGAGATGGAGAGGAGGCTGTCCCAGGTCCGTGAAGATGTGTCCAGGCAGACAGAGCTCCACCACAGTGCCCTGCAGAGAGCCCAGCTGGCTGAGCAACAGGTCACAGACCTCAGCGACAGGCTGCAGTGTTTGGAAGCGGAGCTGATGACTTCAGACGTGCACCGAGATGGGCTGAGTCATGACAGACAGCTTGTGAGTGAGCACACTGGCAACCATGTAGAGTGTGCAGTAGGTGAACATCACACATTTCTCCACTGGTGCTGGACCCCCCCCCCCCCAAAAAAAATGATAACAGTCTTTATAACTAATGTTAGACACAGTATATAGAACATATAACTACGGGAGTATATAACACTGTTGATACCTCCATGCTATAGTACGCTATAGTAAATAATCCCACAGCACCCAATCCCCCTCCTCAAAAAATATCTAAACAACCACACCCTTGCCTTTCGTGAACCAACTCCTTTTTCATACTAGCATTGGCTTTTCTGATAGCTACTTTATTGAGGAAAAATTGACTTGAAAAATTGACTAGCTATCTTAAGATGAATGCACTAACTGTAAGATGCTCTGGATAAAAGCGTCTGCTAAAAGACGAAAATGTAAATGTAAAACGTACACTGGGTGGACGAAACAATTACGAACACCTCCTCTTTCCATGACATAGACTGACCAGGTGAATCCAGGTGAAAGCTAAGGTCCCTTATGGATGTCACTAGTTAAATCCACTTCAAATCAGTCCCCGGGTCCAGAACAAATTCAAGGAAACACAGTATTATACAGAGCCATGAGTGGATGGAACTCAGCAAACCTGGTTTAAAAAAAAAACGAATAAAACGACACTTCGCGGCACAACTGTCATGTATTGTCATGTTGTGTCCTGTTCCTGTTCTTTCTCTTCACCCTGTCTCCCTCTGCTGGTCGTATTAGGTTACCTTTTCTTCCCCTCTTTCCCCCAGCTGTTCCTTGTCTTCTCTAACTACCTTGTTCACCCCTTTTCCCACCTGTTCCCTTTTTCCCTCTGATTAGGTCTCTATATCTCTCTCTGTTTCTGCTTCTGTCTTTGTCGGATTCTCGTTTGTGTTTCTCATGCCTGAACCAGACTATCGTCGTGTTTGCTGCAACCTTGTCCTGTCTTGTCGGAATCTGCCAGTTCATCTAACCTTGTCCTGTCCTGTCGGAATCTGCCTGTCCATCTGAGCCTACATGTGTTTCGTCATTAAAGAAACTCTGTTTTGTTAATTCGCTTTTGGGTCCTCATTCACGCACCTGACAGAAGAATCCGACCAAGAATGGACCCAGCGACTTCGGATCCTCTCCACTCAGCCGTCGAGATCCAGGGAGCGATGCTAGGCAGACACGAGCAGGAATTGTCTGCTGCTCGACATGCCGTTGAGACCCTGGCCGCCCAAGTCTCCAACCTCACAGAACAGGTTCACCATCTCCGCCTCGATCCACCGGCCACTTCCAGGGCTTTCGAATCTCCGGAGCCCAGAATCAATAACCCGCCGTGTTACTCTGGGGAGCCCACTGAATGCCACTCGTTCCTCACCCAGTGTGATATTGTGTTTTCTCTCCAGCCCAACACTTACTCCAGGAGCACTGCTCGTATCGCCTACGTCATATCTCTCCTTACTGGACGGGCTCGTGAGTGGGGCACGGCAATCTGGGAGGCAAGGGCTGAGTGTACTAACCAGTATCAGGACTTTAAGGAGGAGATGATACAGGTTTTTGATCGATCTGTTTTTGGGGAGGAAGCTTCCAGGGTCCTGTCTTCCCTATGTCAAGGTAATCGATCCATAACAGACTACTCTATTGAGTTTCGCACTCTTGCTGCCTCCAGTGACTGGAACGAGCCGGCTTTGCTCGCTCGTTTTCTGGAGGGTCTCCGCGCGGAGGTAAAGGATGAGATTCTCTCCCGGGAGGTTCCTTCCAGCGTGGATTCCTTGATTGAACTCGCTATTCGCATAGAGCGACGGGTTGATCTTCGTCACCGAGCTCGTGGAAAGGAGCTCGCGTTCTCCGTTGCCCCCCTCTCCGCATCACTACCATCTTCCTCTGCCGGCTCGGGTGCTGAGCCTATGCAGCTGGGAGGTATCCGCATCTCGACTAAAGAGAGGGAACGGAGAATCACCAACCGCCTCTGTCTCTATTGCGGTTCCGCTGGTCATTTTGTCACTTCATGTCCAGTAAAAGCCAGAGCTCATCAGTAAGCGGAGGGCTACTGGTGAGCGCTACTACTCCTGTCTCTCCTTCAAGATCCTGCACTACCTTGTCGGTCCATCTACGCTGGACCGGTTCGTCAGCTTCCTGCAGTGCCTTGATAGACTCTGGGGCGGAGGGCTGTTTTATGGACGAGACCTGGGCTCGGGAACATGACATTCCTCTCAGACAGTTAAGGGAGCCCACGGCCTTGTTCGCTTTGGATGGTAGTCCTCTCCCCAGGATTCAGCGTGAGACGCTACCTTTAACCCTCACTGTCTCTGGTAATCATAGCGAAACCATTTCTTTTTTGATTTTTCGTTCACCTTTTACACCTGTTGTTTTGGGCCATCCCTGGCTAGTTTGTCATAATCCTTCTATTAATTGGTCTAGTAATTCTATCCTCTCCTGGAACGTCTCTTGTCATGTGAAATGTTTAATGTCTGCTATCCCTCCTGTTTCCTCTGTCTCTTCTTCACAGGAGGAGCCTGGTGATTTGACAGGGGTGCCGGAGGAATATCACGATCTGCGCACGGTGTTCAGTCGGTCCAGGGCCACCTCTCTTCCTCCACACCGGTCGTATGATTGTAGTATTGATCTCCTTCCGGGAACCACTCCCCCCCGGGGTAGACTATACTCTCTGTCGGCTCCCGAACGTAAGGCTCTCGAAGATTATTTGTCTGTAGCTCTTGACGCCGGTACCATAGTCCCCTCCTCCTCTCCCGCCGGAGCGGGGTTTTTTTTTGTCAAGAAGAAGGACGGGTCTCTGCGTCCCTGCATAGATTATCGAGGGCTGAATGACATAACAGTGAAGAATCGTTATCCGCTTCCTCTTATGTCTTCAGCCTTCGAGATCCTGCAGGGAGCCAGGTTTTTCACTAAGTTGGACCTTCGTAACGCTTACCATCTCGTGCGCATCAAGGAGGGGGACGAGTGGAAGACGGCATTTAACACTCCGTTAGGGCACTTTGAATACCGGGTTCTTCCTTTTGGCCTCGCTAACGCTCCAGCTGTCTTTCAGGCATTAGTCAATGACGTCCTGAGAGACATGCTGAACATCTTTGTTTTCGTTTACCTTGACGATATCCTGATTTTTTCACCGTCACTCCAGATTCATGTTCAGCACGTTCGACGTGTCCTCCAGCGCCTTTTAGAGAATTGTCTTTTTGTGAAGGCTGAGAAGTGCACTTTTCATGCCTCCTCCGTCACATTTCTCGGTTCTGTTATTTCCGCTGAAGGCATTAAGATGGATCCCGCTAAGGTCCAAGCTGTCATTGATTGGCCCGTCCCTAAGTCACGCGTCGAGCTGCAGCGCTTTCTCGGCTTCGCAAACTTCTATCGTCGTTTCATCCGTAATTTCGGTCAGGTGGCAGCTCCTCTCACAGCCCTTACTTCTGTCAAGACGTGCTTTAAGTGGTCCGTTTCCGCCCAGGGAGCTTTCGATCTCCTCAAGAATCGTTTTACTTCCGCACCTATCCTTGTTACACCTGACGTCTCTAGACAGTTCGTTGTCGAGGTTGACGCGTCAGAGGTGGGCGTGGGAGCTATTCTTTCTCAGCGCTCCCTCTCTGACGACAAGGTCCACCCTTGCGCGTATTTTTCTCATCGCCTGTCGCCGTCGGAACGTAACTAAGATGTGGGAAACCGCGAACTGCTCGCCATCCGCTTAGCCCTAGGCGAATGGCGACAGTGGTTGGAGGGGGCGACCGTTCCTTTTGTCGTTTGGACTGACCATAGGAACCTTGAGTACATCCGTTCTGCCAAACGACTTAATGCGCGTCAGGCTCATTGGGCGCTGTTTTTCGCTCGTTTCGAGTTCGTGATTTCTTATCGTCCGGGCTCTAAGAACACCAAGCCTGATGCTTTATCTCGTCTCTTCAGTTCTTCAGTAGCCTCCACTGACCCCGAGGGGATTCTCCCTGAGGGGCGTGTTGTCGGGTTGACTGTCTGGGGAATTGAGAGGCAGGTAAAGCAAGCACTCACTCACACTCCGTCGCCGCGCGCTTGTCCTAGGAACCTTCTTTTCGTTCCCGTTCCTACTCGTCTGGCCGTTCTTCAGTGGGCTCACTCTGCCAAGTTAGCCGGCCACCCTGGCGTTCGGGGTACGCTTGCTTCCATTCGCCAGCGTTTTTGGTGGCCCACCCGGGAGCATGACACGCGTCGTTTCGTGGCTGCTTGTTCGGTCTGCGCGCAGACTAAGTCCGGTAACTCCCCTCCTGCCGGCCGTCTCAGGCCGCTTCCCATTCCCTCTCGACCGTGGTCTCACATCGCCTTAGATTTTATCACCGGACTGCCTTCGTCAGCGGGGAAGACTGTTATTCTTACGGTTGTCGATAGGTTCTCTAAGGCGGCTCATTTTATTCCCCTTGCTAAGCTTCCTTCTGCTAAAGAGACGGCACAAATCATCATCGAGAATGTTTTCAGAATTCATGGCCTTCCGTCAGACGTCGTTTCGGACAGGGGTCCGCAATTCACGTCTCAATTTTGGAGGGAGTTTTGCCGTTTGATTGGGGCTTCCGTCAGTCTCTCTTCCGGCTTTCACCCCCAGTCTAACGGTCAAGCAGAACGGGCCAATCAGACTATTGGTCGCATCTTACGCAGTCTTTCTTTTCGTAACCCTGCGTCTTGGTCAGAACAGCTCCCCTGGGCAGAATACGCCCACAACTCGCTTCCTTCGTCTGCGACCGGGCTATCTCCTTTTCAGAGTAGCCTCGGGTACCAGCCTCCGCTGTTCTCGTCTCAGTTCGCCGAGTCCAGCGTCCCCTCCGCTCAGGCTTTTGTCCAACGTTGCGAGCGCACCTGGAAGAGGGTCAGGTCTGCACTTTGCCGTTATAGGGGGCAGACTGTGAGAGCCGCTAATAAGCGTAGAACTAAGAGTCCTAGATATTGTCGCGGTCAGAGAGTTTGGCTCTCCACTCAGAACCTTCCCCTTAAGACAGCTTCTCGCAAGCTGACCCCGCGGTTCATTGGTCCGTTCCGTATTTCTCAGATCATTAATCCTGTCGCAGTGCGACTTCTTCTTCCGCGATATCTTCGTCGCGTCCACCCGGTCTTCCATGTCTACTGTGTTAAGCCCGTTCTTCGCGCTCCCGCTCGTCTTCCCCCCCCCCCCCCCATCCTTGTCGAGGGCGCACCTATCTACAGGGTCCGTAAGATTTTGGACATGCGTCCTCGGGGCCGTGGTCATCAGTACCTAGTGGATTGGGAGGGGTACGGTCCTGAGGAAAGGAGTTGGGTTCCCTCTCGGGACGTGCTGGACCGTTCGCTGATCGATGATTTCCTCCGTTGCCGCCAGGTTTCCTCCTCGAGTGCGCCAGGAGGCGCTCGGTGAGTGGGGGGGTACTGTCACGTATTGTCATGTTGTGTCCTGTTCCTGTTCTTTCTCTTCACCCTGTCTCCCTCTGCTGGTCGTATTAGGTTACCTTTTCTTCCCCTCTTTCCCCCAGCTGTTCCTTGTCTTCTCTAACTACCTTGTTCACCCCTTTTCCCACCTGTTCCCTTTTTCCCTCTGATTAGGTCTCTATATCTCTCTCTGTTTCTGCTTCTGTCTTTGTCGGATTCTCGTTTGTGTTTCTCATGCCTGAACCAGACTATCGTCGTGTTTGCTGCAACCTTGTCCTGTCCTGTCGGAATCTGCCAGTTCATCTAACCTTGTCCTGTCCTGTCGGAATCTGCCTGTCCATCTGAGCCTACATGTGTTTCGTCATTAAAGAAACTCTGTTTTGTTAATTCGCTTTTGGGTCCTCATTCACGCACCTGACAACAACGCCTCTCCCCCATGTGACCTACTTGTTGTGTGTATGTACTGACGTGTGCTAACTGATAGATGCACACACACACACTACATGTTCATGTTTAGAAACGGATGTCAATTCTAAAGTATTTTATTTTTTGGTAAAGCCTTTTTCGTTGTGTGTCGGACCCCGTCACTAAGACTAGCGGACGCTAATGGGGAGCCTAATAATTCAAAGCAAATCAGCGTAGATGAAGGGGAGGAGACAGGTTAAAGAGGGATTTTGAAGGCCTTGAGGCAATGGAGACATGGATTGTGTGTGTGTGCCATTCAAAGGGAGAATGGGCAAGGCAAAAGTGCCTCATAAACTCAGTTTATAGAGTGCGGGAGCAGCATACTATGTGTGGGAGCTTTTTTTTATGACCAAATCTGGAAAGGGACTTTAATAGGACCGGGACCACGACCATCCTCGTACTAAAATCAGAATGGTACATTTACTGTAAATGGATTTGGATGTTTCTAGAATAGCAGAGATATTACTGCCTTGGCCTGAATTCACAAAGTGTCCCCAGAGTAGGAGTACTCATCTAAGAACAGGCATCTAAGAACTCGTATTCGTTATGACCACCCGTACGTAAAATGTATGCATGTATGACTAAGTCTCTTTGGATAAAAGCGTCTACTAAATGGCATATATTATTTAAAAGGCTAAATTGCAGCACTCCAACTCCGAGACACTATGTAAATATGGGCCTTGTGTTTTCCCATGTAGTATGAGCAGTTCCTGGAACAGTTGTCAGAGAGGATGAAAGTAGACGGTATCGCCACTGACCTGGGCTACGACATGAGACTTCAGCTCATTCTGTCTCGGGCAGAGCAACTTGTCAAACTAGAAGGGACGGCTTTGGTGGAGAGCAAGACCCTGGCCCACAACCAACAGCGAAAGGTACACAAAATGAAACTAGTAGCTACTGAACCAACAACTTAAAGAGTGTACATATCATTTGTTTATAGTCAGAGGGTTGTTTGCACACCTTACATCGTTGTATACATTGTCACACCTTACATCATTGTATAAAACAAAACTCAAGCACACTGGTATTTTTGTATGATCCGCATTCCACAATGTACAGTATTTAATGGATCGCACGCCAACATTTATGTCAATCTAGTTACTATCATTACTGTTCCATCTACTAGTATAATTTGTATGTTGTGCTTAAATACCTGTTTACCATGTTTACCGTATACCATGTTACCTGCAGTTGAAGATCCAGAAGGAGCGGTTGGAGAGTAAGGAGCTCCACATGGAGCTGTTGAGGAGGAAGGTGTCTGAGCTAGAGGAGGAAAAGAGAAGTCGCTCAGCCCTGGCCATGCAGCGAGACGACGCCAATGTGACCGCCCGGAAGATGCAGGTAGCCTAGAGGCTAGAGGGGTGGGCTAGTAGCCAGAAGGTTGCTGGTTCAAGCCCCAGGCACGGGCATAAAAAGTGGAAACTGAACCGGCAACTGAAGGGCTGCTGGTCTGTGATCCCAGGTACTAGCTCCTGTCATTGTGCCCTTTAGCATGGCACTTACCCCCTAAAACTGAACCCCTAAAGCTCCACATCCAGGGGCGAGGTTAAGATAGACAGAAGCCACATTTCTGTTTCTTACTAAACTGACGATAAAGTATGTATTCTACTGTATCTAAAGAATCTATTCTATCTTAAGTATCTATTCTATCCTAAAGAAGAAGGTGGAGCGACTACAGGAGGAACTAGGATCCAGTAAGGTCTCCATCACAGAGCTCAAGGCCCAGCTGTCACACACCAACGAGCTGAAGGTAGAGGGCAGGACAGCTCAGGCCCACACATCCTCTAGAGGCAGAGTCATATAACTTCATTTCCTGGCGACTTCCTGTAGCTACAAGATTGCATATTGAGTCTGAATAAAAGTTGGTTATTAAAACCCCTAAGCACGGTCTTATATGTAAATTGGGAATAATTGTTTAAAGACTATACTTTCTAATGTTATGTTGTTGTTAAGTAACGTGATCAAAATACATTCATGTCCAATTTGGAATGATGTGTCGAAGCTCAAAGTCCTGGAGCAGAGTCAGACCAATGCGGAGCAGAGTCAGAGACTGGAGGACCTGGAGAAGGGCAAGGCCAAGGTGGAGAAGAAGTTCAGCACAGCCAGGACAGACCTACAGAGCCAGGAGCATCTGGCCAGGGAGGCCCAGCAGCAGTTGACCAGCCTTAGACAGACCCTGGCTCAGCTCACTGACAGAGAGAGAGAGGTGGGGAGGATGGATGGATGGATACATAGTCGTATTAACATGCACATACGCACGCACGCACGCACGCACACACACACACACATA
The DNA here is from genome assembly GCF_057628025.1 of Oncorhynchus mykiss. NCBI lineage: Eukaryota > Metazoa > Chordata > Actinopteri > Salmoniformes > Salmonidae > Oncorhynchus > Oncorhynchus mykiss. The sequence goes on from NC_143040.1 coordinate 36,308,620, forward strand.
ATATAATTTGATTGAGGAGTACAGAAAAAGACCATCCGAAACCTGACTGGAAGTATGTTTACTCTGTTGTTTCAGTTGGTAGACTTCCGTATGGTGGTCTCTCAGATGTTAGGTCTGGATGTCTCAGCCCTGGCCCTTCCAAACTATGAGATCATCAAATCTCTGGAGAGCCTGCTTCACCCCCACCATCACCCCCACCATGACCTCCACCACCACTCCCTGGCCCTGTCCTGGCCCTGTCCTACCCACTACCAGAACCACCATCTCCTACAGCTCCAGGACCGAGATACCTCTGGGTCTGTCACATCCCGCTCAGCTTTCTCTCAGAGGTCCACTGGCCCCGAGGCTCTCCTGTGAACGAAACGTACATCTGCTCATCCCGAGGACTCTGCTCAGGACAGGCACCTGTATGATATGAATGATTTATTTAAATGATCAAAATGTATTCATTTGAGATGCATCATATATATTTTTGCCCGTTGAAATTGGATTTGACATGAGTTTATGTCGTATCCAAAGTCAGATCCACTTACTGTCAAGTCAATAGCACTGAATCAGCCATTTTGAATAAAAGACACAATCAAAATGAGAATTTGGCATTCAATATTTGTGATTTAGGCTCAGATATACATTATAGATATACATTTATATTATGTACAGAACATGTTAAGTAATCCTGGACTGTTATACATGTAATACTGAACGCACAGAGCCATAGAAAATATACCGTTGTTTTATAATTCGTTATAGTTTTGATTAATAGTAAGTAGATCATTTCCATATTTTCAATTAGAAAAATAACAACAAAATGTGTTCAGTACATTATTTCCATACAGTTCATATTTGTAAAGGTTTCTTATACAGTCAAACAGTTTAGAGCAAACAACTCTCATTATTTCATTTGTTTTACATACCCACTCAAAACACAATTCAGATTAAATAGATTCTTACACACACAGTATAGTTCATATTTTTAAAAGATAAACTATTCAACACGTATCAAGTAAAAGCATAAGTAAAATCAAAGATTATAACTGCATGCCAAAATACATGTAAAAAATAAATGCAATGAAAGTCATCTTAAAATGTTATCTTACAAATTTTCAATTGTTACAACAGGCAAATTCACAGGTTACATGTTCTGTATTGAACTAGGTGTCAAATGGCAGCTGTGTTTCAACCCAACAGTTCCAGCATCCAGTTGATATCCACTGACTGCAGTCAGAAACATTTTTGGTTCTTACATGTGCTGCTCCAAAAAAAATGCTTTTCCCGTCTATACATGACAGACAACTAAAAGATGACATGAGTGATTCTATCAGCCACAAAAGATAAGTTAAGACAGCTGCTGTACTCCATCCACACAAAGAAGACACGTCCAAAGATCAGTTTGAGATTTGGGTTCCTATGTTTCTTGCTTATGGGGGGGGGGGGCACAAGGAGCCGAATGACGGCATTGCTTATCTGTCTATTCTTCATGGAAGCTGCAAGGTAGTGGAGCATTGAAACAGTTCCAATACAATTAAAAACCCCAGACTGTGATGATGTTCAAAAACCTCAACTGTCCTCCTCAGGTTCGTCTCCATGCCAGGGCCAGGCTGGAATATACCGGAAGTAATCTCGCTCGGCACCCAGAACCAAATGTTTGGTCTGTCATGATAGACTACACAGGAGGGGGCCCGTTGGTGTATTTGAGCATGGGGTAGAAGGAACGGGCAAAGTTATTGGACTGGCTGCAGCTGAAATCCCCCTCGTACATTGGCACCAGGCAGGCCATGCCCACCAGCAGCAGGAGGAGGAGCAACTGGAGGGGCACCGCCACGCACAGGACGCGGTACAGGAATGACGATGGTATCACCTCGGCCTCAGAAGGGGAGGAAGCGGACCCAGCGACGTTGGGAGACCTGATTAAACACGATTCGGGGAGCACACAACAACACCAAGCCAAGTAGATTTAGGTTATGATACCTGTAGAGCTACGGATCTGCATCCAGACCACACATCCATCCAAGTATACCTTATGTACTGTAGTTAGATTGATTAGAATAATACAATTTTTAAAAAAAACTAGTTAGTTATAAGATATAAACTATCCCAAATCATCTTGAGGAACTACGGTATGGCAGTTCTTGAACTACAATTACGATGATGAACTGTGTATCTCCACAAACATGATCGAATAACCAAACGATATCTGTGATCAATACACTGACTGAGTCATTTGAATATCACTTGACAAACCTTTTCAAGTAACAATCCTTTCCAGCCCATAAAATAAATATGTGGAGCTGACATTCCTTTCTAAAGGATGCGAGGTGTTAGGATGCGTGACAAAAAGTAGCAGTTGAACATTTAAATATTCCAACAAGGGTCTCACTGATGAGTTTATATCCTGTTAAAAAAGCATGCCAAGACAGGAGCATAGCAGCATAGAGCAGTCTGTTTTAAAGGGGGTAGCTGTAGCTCTGCTCTTTTTTTTTTAGCATTAGTCAGCAGCAGAAGCATCGTAATACAGCCTCATTTGACTGTGAAAAACATTGGCTGCTGTCAAACTGAGAGGAACCATAATCAGTCAATGCAGGAAGTAAACTGAAAATTGAAAAGCAATGAGGACTTCTTGAATTTCCTGAATTGATCCCAGCTCTGACCGGAACACTAAATCGCTACTAAATACGTTAAATAACCTGTTTGGACAATGCACAAGGGATGTAAAAGTAACAAAACAACAGCCGAGAAGAGTTACAGTACAGTGACTTTGCGGCAATGTGATACCTGATGTTGATCTGTTTTACATAGCTCTGAGGTCTATTTTATAACTGTGAAATTAGCTTACTCTAAAATGATTACTAACAATATGTGTGTAGATAACACTGATGTCTGTTTTACCCTCAGGTTTGACCGTCTAGACTCTAGACTGTGACCAAAATGCCCCCCCTAACACTTCACAAATGGAGACCTGAGAGGCGAGACCCACAGATGGCAGATTGAGGGGAACGAGGGGGAGATGGTGGATTAGTTATGTGAAATAGAAGAGATGTCACACACAAGAGAAAGAAAGAGAAAGGAATAGAGAGATAGACTTGCTGCCATCACATTGTTCATTGCAGACACTTGCTGGCTTGGCAATTCAAAAGAAAAACTGTGTGTGCCCATCAGCAGTAGAAAAGGAGCGTTAAGGGCCCTGTATTAGAGAAACAGTTTACAGTATGTTAAGCACTCAAGGTGCATTCTTGGTAGCGCGGTTAATCAAGCAGCCGAGGACATTGGTGGCGAAGAGGCTTGCAAGTCTCATTATATTTTGCGGAACTGTAGTGTAAAGGATTTGTGGGATATAACCACCACCTACTGTAAACCCCTAGCCTCTACATAGTATCTAGAATGGTAGAAGATGATGGAATTCATTTAATCATTAACCTTAAATGAACCTTTGGTAGTAAGTAAAAAATAAAAAAATAAACAGCACTCAGGGTTTTCTATCCCTGTATCGTAATTTTTTGTTGCCGTTGCACTGTAGCGTTGCCCTGTACTGTATGTGTGCAGTGCAGCACAACGGACTGCGGTTTCAGAACAGGTGTAACATGTTCCACGAGTTCCATTATCTTCTGGGTGTTCTAGAAACCAGGAGAAAGGTACCTGTGTGGTCTGTGTGGACTGCTCACAGAGGGTCCAGAGGTCTGCTGGGACAGACTACATTTGCCCCGTTGCTGTTTGCAATGAACAGGGGGGGGGGGTAAAAGAAAGAAAGTATGTTTCAGTCCAGGCAAATCAAGAACAAAGCTACCGATGAAAAGGAACTACCCAAAATGAAAGATTAGAAAGGCAGCAACAAAATCAGATGTGTGAAGGAAGGTGACAACAAGATAGATAATTCAATGGAAAACAAGGAAACTGGCTTTTTTTTCAAAGTACACAGCTACTTTGAACCGCTACAGCTGAATGGCCATGCTGTTATTTTGAACAACGTGAATTCATACGCTGCTGAAGCACGACTTGTACTATGTCCTGAATGACTTGTTATGTGGGAGACACAAGACATACATGTACTGTATCTTAAAATCATTGAGATCAATCATCGGGATTGACTTTAAAAAAAACAGGTCATTACTTCAGAGAAAAACAAAAAGAAATTGGAGAATTGGATTAAATGTTCTACTTTGTGTTTTCAGCAGTATCAAAGAGCCAGTATTCCTTGAGCACTACTCTACAGGGACCTACAACTACAGAACACTAAATAATGGAAGAACAAAACAAGGAAGAGTCAGTCCGGTAGAAGTAGAAGTTTAGGGGGCAGAATTTGGGACGTAAAGACATGTTGACTTCAAATGTTCAAATTTGGGTAGAAATTGAAGTCAACTCAATCAAGAAGAGAAGGGGAAAATAAAAAAGGGGGAAGGAAAAAAGAATGAAAAAAAGAGAGGGAATAGCCATGTCTCCAAAACTCTGGTGGGTTTGGCTCGGGGAAAAGAAGACGTGCAAGGTGTAAAGGTGTGGAAACAGGATCAGAGTGTGGTGGGAAAAGTATATCAGTCGGTGTACAGATCAGAGGTGAGAAGGAGAGGTGCTGGGATGGTGGGAGGGAGTGACTCTGCATGGGCTTAAACTGGAGAAAACTGGGCGTTGCATTCGGGGACACAAGTGATGCACTGTCTGGGCCTTTCGGGGAGTACCAAACACTTTCCTTCTGGTAGAGCACCATGTTGCGCAAGGGGGACTACTATACGTTACCGATCGACGGCGACTTGGCGTGCTCCTGCCCGACAACGGGCTGATGGAACCAGAGGTGGTGTCCAGCTCATCAGCCGACGACCATGAAGACAGATCCTGAGAGTAGAGAGAGAGACAGGACCGAAGGAAGAGAGAGAGAGTAAGGGGAGGGAGAGACAGAAAGGCAGAGAGAGAGAGAGACACACACACACACAGGGAGGGAGGGACCGAGCATGAGAAATTGTGTTAGATACAGTAAAGAAAGGCTCCAAATTTTTCTCCTGTACTATTTATTATTGTGTAATTTGTGCACTGCATGGAGGTGCATTCAATTGCTCTATTTAATTGTGCAGTACAAGCGCTGCTGTTCTGACCTGTTGGCTACTAGTGATGTTCAGAATTCTCTCCAGCTCTCTGAGGTCTCTGGTCACCTCCTTGAAGAGCAGTTTGAGGCGGTTCCCGATGACATGCACCTTCTCTTTGGCCTCCAGACAGTCGCAGCCCTCGCTGTTGACCAGCAGCTGTAGGGACATGTCCTGCAGGGACGACACTTTCCTCTGGGAGTCCAGCAACTCACCACGGATTTGCTGTAGAAGGAGAGGAGTGGAGATAAAATTGTGGCTCAGGCTCACTATCATAGTGCAAGGAGTTAGTGATTCACAGAATATGGTTTTTGCATGTTTAACATTGACTACATTGCAGTCCGACTGCGCAGAATCTCTGATCTATAAATGACCTTGCATTCCAAACAACTAATCATAATGGAATCAATATTAGAGATTCTGCATCAAACGGATCCCTAAAAAACACAGTTTTACTAGCCTTTCGTCACAAACAAGATTTGGTTCTGAGTTTCAGGATTACACATCAACATAAGGCTTCTCTACCGACCATGAGTGTTTTGTGGTGATCGTGGAGGGTGTCGCTGTCCCGGATGGGGTCAATGGGAACGATCTCGTTCCTCCTGCGGTCAATGTTCTCCAGCCACAGTAGCAGGCCGTGACTCATCTCATGGAAGTCCTACAGGAGACGAGATGTGAATACAAATGCAAAGACGATGGAGTATTCAGCACTCCACGCCACCTTCTATCAAAAGTCATGGCTTCTACCAAAAGTAACATATTTCACATGTCTAACTAATGATAAACCTTGATTTTGATGTCCAGGACACCGAGACTGTCTCAGTTGTCAAACATGCAAACAATATCTGTCCAGTTTTGGATCTTTGATTAAGTCAACAGTAGCCTGGTCTACTTCTTAATCTTCATCATGGAAATGCTACCAAAAATAATTTACTGAAATTTGTTACAAATGAGACGTGAGTCACCCACGATTCACCAAACAACATTTTTAAAAAGAGGGAGCAAAGTACTTGGAGCATATGTTTTCATTTCAGTCTCCTCCATCTCCACTAACCGAAGTGAATTACTACTATTTTAAATGAACAGCTGTACAGAAAGCCAATTTACAGAGGAGGAATTTCTTGATGCAATTAAAGCCTTTAAATCAGGGAAAACTCAAGCACTGGATGGCAAACCAGTTGAGGTATATCAGAATTTTTTTCTGTAGAAATCTGTAGCAATCTGTAGAAACTATGAGAATAGAAAGGTTGGGGACTTTTGTGAAACATCACAGCACAGTTGAAAAATACATGGCTAAGACAAATAAAAAAAATGTATGGTATTCAGAGATAGATGGGAGGGGTTAAGGGGAGCTGAAGGGTGGGACATAAAAAATAAACACAAATACATTTTAAAAGACGAACGTAAAATATACTGTGTCTGTAAAATGTATATAGTATATATAAGCTGGAAGTAGAATCCTAAGTATTGTTATCCATTAGTTTACTCCAAATAAGGGAGGGATGATAGGGTTAAGTGAAAATAATAAAGGAAAATATATACAAATTATATATATTTCCCCCAAAATACTGTATATGGGGGACTAAAAATGATGCAGACAATTACATTGATAGAAGCCACTATCTACATGCAATATAAAAGCTGATCTACCCCCTAAAAGCAAAACAAACCAAAAAAACTGTAGCCTGGTCCTAGATCTGTTTGTGCTATCTTGCAAACTCCTCAACGGCCATTTGAGTTGGCAAGACAGCACAGATCTGGGACCAAGCTAGGTGGATAGACAGCTGGACACCTACGTGACACTGCATGAGGGCATTCTGTAGTGCTGCCCTCCACTCCCCCAGAGAGGTGCCAAGTCTGTCCCAGCGGTTGTTCATCTCTTTCAACCTGGCCTGCAGGTCCTGGCATTCCACTGTGACAGACTGGACAAAATCTGCACTGCACAGGTTAATGGATAGCACAATGGCCTTACGCTTGTCAACAGCCTTCTGCAGCTCCTGTAGAAAGACATTATGGAAAGAGATGATTGGAGATGGTGTATAATATCAGCATAGAGTCTTTAAAAAAAAGTAACTTATGAGAATTAGGGTTGCAAAATTTCAGAAACTTTCCCTAAGAGCCCAGGTTTTTAAGAAATCCCATTTGGAGGATTCCCAATAACTAAGAGGGAATAAGCAAGGAGGGAATCCTCCAACTGGGAACCATCCAACCGGGATTTCTGAAAAACCCGGGAACTTTGGGAAAGCCTTGCAAACCTTGCAAGCTTTCTAATCTTAGTGAGGATGCTAAACACCCATTTCAGGACTCAGAGAGCAAAAACCAAAAGATCACCTTGAGTTTCTTGATGCGCATCTCCATGGTCTGGATGTCGGTGCTGAGGTCCAGGCTCCGCTGCTGCTCTAGCTCCGCCGCAGCCTGCTCCAGCCACACCCACACGGCATTGAGGTCAGAGTTGAACTGCTGCCACTGCTGAAGGTTCTGCTTCAGACGCATCTCTTTACTGAGGGCCTGGGCCTGCAGCAACTCCCAACGTTCTATCACACCTACACCACAGGGGTGGAAGAAAGGGATATTATAATATATAAACGGCGTTATACAATATAGCTATACTATATTTATCCATCTCTTTACTGAGGGCCTGGGATGGGGCAGCAATTCCCAGTGTTCCATCACACCTACACTGCAGCGGGAAGGAAGGAGTATTTTAATATTTATTTGGTAATGGGATATATGCGTATTTATTTATTATATCTATGTCTTTCTATCTCTTTACTCAGGGCCTGAGACTGCAGTAACTATCCTACAGTACAGTACAGTATAGGAGGAAGGAAAGAAAGGGTATGAAATGATTAATTTGGTAACGGGATATATGTGTAGTTTATCTATTATGTCTATGGCTAGTTATATATTCAGGCATTTGAGGTTCGATAGAACTTACAGCTCAGTACAGCCCAACGACATGTGTATTCTTCTGCCCCAAAGGAAGAATCTGCCTTAAAACGTCTGACTTTGTACTTCTTTACCTACTTCTCTCATTGAGCCTACTAGCGCATAAGGCAAAGACAAGGCAGCAAACACACAACCACCACACAATGCTGTGTCATTGTTGACTACAAGTTTTGGGCATCAACGTACCATTGCTACTTTACATCTAAAGACCTCTCCATTAATGACTATGTTAAGCCTGATTTACAGTGCCTTCACAAAGTATTGATACTCCTTGACTTATTCCAGATTTTGTTGTGTTAAAGCATGAATTCAAAATGGATTAAAAAAAATAATCTCACCCATCTACACACAACACCCCATAATCACAAAGTGAACACCTGTTTTTTGAAATGTTTGCACAATTACTGAAAATGAATGATTATCTTCTTTCTGGGTAAGTCTCTAAGAGCTTAACACACCTGGATTGTGCATTTGGCCATTATTATTTTCAAAATTCAGTAACTTGGCTACTCAGGAACATTAACGGTATTCTTGGTAAGCAACACCAGTGTATATTTGGCCTTGTATTTTAGGCTATTGTCCTGCTGAAAGGTCAAATCATCTCCCAGTGGTTGGTGGAAAGCAGAGGAGCAGGTTTTCCTATAGGATTTTGCCTGTGCTTAGCGAAATTCTGTTTATTTTTTATCCTGAAAAACACCCTAGTCCTTAACGATTACAAGCATACCCATAACATGATGCAGCCACCACTATGCTTGAAATAATGGAGAGTGGTACTCAGTGATGTGTTGTATTGGATTTGCCCCAAACATAACACTTTGTATTTAGGACAAAAAGTGAATTGCTTTACCACATTTTTTGCAGTATTACTTTAGTGCCTTCTTGCAAATCGGATGCGTGTTTTGGGATATTTTTATTCTGTACAGGTTTACTTCTTTGCACCCTGTTAATTAGGTTAGTATTGTGGAGTACCTACAATGTTGTTGATCCATCCTCAGTTTTCTCTTATCACAGCCATTAAAATCACCATTGATCTGGTGAAATCACTGAGCGGTTTCCTTCCTCTCTAGCAACTGAGTTCAGAAGGACAAATGTATCTTTGTAGTGACTGGGTATATTGATACACCATCCAAAGTGTAATTAATAACTTTTTTTACCCATCTACCAATAAGTGCCCTTCATTGTGAGGCATTGTAAAACCACCCTGGTCTTTGTGGTTTAATCTGCGTTTGAAACTCACTGCTCAAATAAGGAACCTTACAGATATGTGTGGGGTACACAGACGAGGTAGTCATTCAAAAAGCATGTTAAACACTATTATTGCACACAGAGTGAGTCCATGCAACTTATTTTGTAACTTGTTAAGCAAATTTGTACTCCTGAACTTATTTAGGCGTGACATAACAAAGGGGTTGAATACTTTGACTCAAGACATTTCAGCTTTGAATATTTAAGGAATGGCTGTACACCCCTTGCTATATTGTGGATAAAGAGTTACCTGTCTAACAGAACATAGAGGGTGTTCTTTAATGGAGGCCTCTCCAACATAATCCAGGTAGAATCATGAATTCCCCAGGGAAGCTGTCTAGGCCCCTTACTTTTTCAATATTTACTAATGACATGCTAATGACATTTGAGTAAAGCCAGTGTGTCTATGTATGCATATGACTCAACACTACACAACGTCAGCTACTACAGCAAGTGAAATCATTTCAACACTTAAAGAGATGCAGTTAGTTTCAGAATGGGTGGCAAGGAATAAGTTAGTCCTAAATATTTCAAAAACTAAAAGCATTGTATTTGGGACAAATAATTCACTAAACCCTAAACCTCAACTAAATCTTGTCATAAATCATGTGGAAATTGAGCAAGTTGAGGTGACTAAACTGCTTGGAGTAACCCTGATTTGTAAACTGTGATGGTCAATACATGATACAACAGTAGCTAATCTGTCTGTTTAAACTACCAACACACAGCTTGGACACCCATGCGTACCCCACAAGACTGGCAAAGCACAAACAATACTTAAAAATATATAAACAATATAATTATAGAGACAAACTTAATTCCAGAGGTCCAGAGGCACTGGTTAAGATTGAGGGCATAATGAATTCCACCAAGTATCAGACAATTTTGGCTGACAATCTGGTTTCCTCTGCCGGAAGGCTGGGACTTGGCCGTATGTGGACTTTCCAACAAGACAATGACCCCAAACAGACCTCAAGATCCACACAGAAATGGTTCTGTGACAACAAAATCAATGTTTTGCCATGGCCATCTCAGTCGCCGGACCTCAATCCAATCGAAAACCTGTGGGCTGAGTTGAAGAGGGCAGTTGATAAGCGCAAACCCAAGAATGTGAAGGACCTTGAAAGGATCTACATAGAGAAATGGTCCAAAATCCCTCCAAATGTGTTCCTTAACCTTGTGAAACATTACAGGAAAAGACTCCATGCTGTTATCCTTGCCAGAGGTGGTGGCACTAAGTACTAAATGAGGAGTGCCAATAATTATGAAACCTTGATTTTGGTGAAATGTATTTTGTTTTAAATAATTGTATGATTGTGGTGGGTTCCATTGAAACATTAATAAAGTACAGTATTTCTCACATGTTGGTATTTTGAGTTTCTCTATAATTATATTGTTTATAGTATTTGTTAAAGTATTGTTTGTGCATTGCCAGTCAGGCGGGCCAGTAATTTTGGAGCCACTGTATGTGGTAGTAGAGGCCTGGGGAAGCACACTTGGTGTGTTGTGAAAAGTGTTATGAAATGTAATGTCATGTAATATTTAACATTGTATATAACTGCCTTATTGTTGCTGGGGTCCTTAATAAATACAAATACAAACATTTATTTGTAAAAATATTGAAAAACATAATTCCACTTCGACATTATAGGGTACATTTAATAAATTTTAAATGCAGGCTGTAACACAACAAAATGAGGAAAAAGTCAAGGGGTGTGAAAACTTTGAAGGCACTGTAAACAGTACAGTATCAACATCTGAAAGCCAAACGTTACCTGTTGTTTGTGAATCACCACCAATGGGGTCAGCGAGTCCTGAGGCCTTGTCCTCCTCCCCCTTCAGCTCGTAGCCCACCCTCTTCACCGTGTCTATACTACCACGACACTCGCCCAACAGACGCATCTACACAACACGACAGGACAGGCAGCGGATGGAAAGCATGTCACTGAGAAGTTCACATCATGTAATCCCGCTGAGTAGATACTTATTTTACAAACCACATGATTTGTGTAGATAAAGACACAATGTTTCCCAAAGACCTTCCATTGAGACATACAGTACCAGTCAAAAGTTTGGACACACAAACTCATTCAAGGGTTTTTCTTTATTTTAACTATGTTCTACATTGTAGAATAATAGTGAAGACTTCAAAACTATGAAATAACACATATGGAATCATGTAGTAACCAAACAAGTGTTAAACAAATAAAAATATAATTGATATTTTAGATTATTCAAAGTAGCCACCCTTTGACTTGATGACAGCTTTGCACACTCTTGGCATTCTCTCAACCAGCTTCATCTGGAATGCTTATCCAACAGTCTTGAAGAGTTCCCACATGATGAGCACTTGTTGGCTGCTTTTCCTTCACTCTGCAGTCCAACTCATCCCAAACCATCTCAATTGGGTTGCGGTCGGGTGATTATGGAGGCCAGCTCATCTGATGCAGCACTCCATCACTCTCCTTCTTGGTCAAATAGCCCTTACACAGTCTGGAGGTGTGTTGGGTCAATGTCCTGTTGAAAAAGAAATGATAGTCCCACTGATCGCAAACCAGATGGGATGGCGTATCGCTGCAGAATGCTGTGGTAGCCATGCTGGTTAAGTGTGCCTTGAATTCTAAATAAATCACGAGTTTCATCAGCAAAGCACCCCCACATCATCACACCTCCTCCATTCTTCACGGTGGGAACTACACATGCGGTTGGAACCAAAAATCTCAAGTTTGGACTCATCAGACCAAAGGACAGATTTCCACCGGTTTAATGTCCATTCCTCGTGTTTCTTGGCCAAAGCAAGTCTTTTCTTCTTATGTGTGTCCTTTAGTAAACTCATCAAAAAAAGAAATGTCCTCTCACTGTCAACTGCGTTTACTTTCAGCAAACTTAACATGTGTAAATATTTGTATGAACATAACAAGATTCAACAACTGAGACATAAACGGAACAAGTTACACAGACATGTGACTAACAGAAATTGAATAATGTGTCCCTGAACAAAGGGGGAGGGGGGGCAAAATCAAAAGTAACAATCAGTGCATTAAGTACTGCAGTGCATCTCCTCCTTATGGACTGCACCAGATTTGCCAGTTCTTGCTGTGTGATGTTACCCCACTCTTCCACCAAGGCACCTGCAAGTTCCCGGACATTACTGGTTGGAATGGCCCTAGCCCTCACCCTCCGATCCAACAGGTCTCAGACGTGCTCAATGGGATTGAGATCCGGGCTCTTTGCTGGCCATGGCAGAACACTGACATTTCTGTCTTGCAGGAAATCACGCACAGAACGAGCAGTATGGCTGGTGGCATTGTCATGCTGGAGGGTCATGTCAGGATGAGCCTGCAGGAAGGGTACCACATTGAGGGACGAGGATGTCTTCCCTGTAACGCACAGCGTTGAGATTGCATGCAATGACAACAAGCTCAGTCCGATGATGCTGTGACACACCGCCCCAGACCATGAGGGACCGTCCACCTCCAAATCGATCCCGCTCCAGAGTACAGGCCTCGGTGTAACGCTCATTTATTCGACAATAAACGCGAATCCGACCATGACCCCTGGTGAGACAAAACTGAAACTCGTCAGTGAAAAGCACTTTTTGCCAGTCCTGTCTGGTCTAGGTGACAGTGGGTTTGTGCCCATAGGCGACGTGGTTGTCGGTGATGTCTGGTGAGGACCTGCCTTACAACAGGACTACAAGCCCTCAGTCCAGCCTCTCTCAGCCTATTGCAGATAGTCTGAGCACTGATGGAGGGATTGTGCGGTCCTGGTGTAACTCGGGCAGTTGTTGCCATCCTGTACATGTCCCGCAGGTATGATGTTCGGATGTACCGATCCTGTGCAGGTGTTGTTACACGTGGTCTGCCACTGTGAGAACGATCAGCTGTCCGTCCTGTCTCCCTGTAGCACTGTCTTAGGCGTCTCACTGAACGGACATTGCAATTTATTGCCCGGGCCACATCTGCAGTCCTCATGCCTCCTTGCAGCATGCTTAAGGCATGTTCATGCAGATGAGCAGGGACCCTGGGCATCTTTCTTTTGGTGTTTTTCAGAATCAGTAGAAAAGCCTCTTTAGTGTCCATGAAGGCCAAATTAACGCAATCTCCTATGAATAGTTGATGTTGAGATGTGTCTGTTACTTGAACTCTGTGAAGCATTTATTTGGGCTGCAATTTCTGAGGATGGTAACTCTAATGAACGTATCCTCTGCTGCATTAGTAACTCTGGGTCTTCCTTTCCTGTGGCGGTCCTCATTATAGCCAGTTTCATCACAGCACTTGATGGTTTTTGCGACTGCACTTGAAGAAACTTTCAAAGTTCTTGACATTTTCCGTATTGACTGACCTTCATGTCTTAAAGTAATGATGGACTGTCGTTTCTCTTTGCTTATTTGAGCTGTTCTTGCCATAATATGGACTTGGTCTTTTACCAAGTAGGGCTGTCTTCTGTATAACCCCCCCCCCCCCCCCCCCCTCCGCAACCTTGGCACAACATAACTGACTGTCAAAAATTCAATAAGAAGGAAAGAAATTCCACAAATGAACTTTTAACAAGGCATACCTGTTAAATAAAATGCATTCCTGGTGACTACCCCATGAAGCTTGTTGAGAGAATGCCAAGAGTGTGCAAAGCTGTCATCAAGGCAATGGGTGGCTACTTTGAAGAATCTCAAAATATAAAATATATTTTGATTTGTTTAACACTTTTTTGGTTACTACATGATTCCATATGTGTTATTTCATAGTTGTGATGTCTTCACCATTATTCTACAATTAAGAAAATAGTAAAAATAAAGAAAAACCCTGGATTGAGTAAGGTGTGTCCAAACGTTTGGCTGGAACTGTAACTCACAGAACGGTGATAAGGGTCTCTTATCAGACATACCGATAACATTCATGGAATAGTTTAAATCGTAACTTCATGTTTACAAACCCTGAGAGCCAAATTGGCTGCAGAATACTTAGGTGTCTAGTCTAGTGAATGAGACCAGTATATTAACCAGTGAATGAGACCAGCGGTACTCACATATCCCATGTATGAAGCGTCCAGCTCGGGGCCAGTCGGGGTGCGGCTGCGGATTATGTTCTCTGTCTGTTGCAGGTGGAACCGGCTTGTGTCCAGAACCTTGTCCAACTGTAGGATGTGAGTCTCCAGGGTACCTCCCTCTCCTGAGGATGGGAAGATGAGATGGAATACAGTTAGATAAAGGCTTTGATTTTATGTTCACGGGCCGGTTTCTTAGACCTAGATTAAGCCTACTCCTGTTGGATTTAAAAGCACGTTCAATGTAGATTATTCAGGAGTTTTTAATTTTTTTAATTTTATTTAAGCTTTATTTAACTAGGCAGGTCGGTTAAGAACAAATTCTTATTTACAATGACGGCCAAACCCGGACGACGCTGGGCCAACTGTGTGCCGACCTATGGGACTCCCAATCACGACCGGATGTGATACAGCCTGGATTCGTTTAAAGGAACATTCCACCGAAAATCTAGTTTTCAAGATATGTAACTTTCAAAATACATGAAAATAATATGAAAGTTACATATCTTGAAATCTTGATTGGTGACAAGCAAAACATTTTGGGACTATGTCAACAATGGATTAATGAAACAAATACCAAAATGTTGTTTTTGGGTGGAGTTTTCCTTTAATCTGTCTTAATCTGTGCCCGAAAAACCGTCCCTAAATGTTTTCTTCAAACAGACTTAGAAATCCATCCAAAACATTGTAAGATATCATTAATAGTGAGTGTTATCCATTCAGTGGTAAATTAGAAGACAAGGGACAAAGGACATTTGTAACACAAAAAACAACAACATCTCCCCAACAGTGCACAACAACATGCACCTTTTGAAACACACAGGATGCCAACCACAAATTAGCTTGAGGTTAGCTACAGTAGCCTATGTGCTGCAAAATGTAATAGAAAAAAATACAAATCGTTAGGAAGTGGTGCTGTTGGTTAACAGTAATTGCTGTTATGCTTCAGTGTGCGAGTAAGAAAACCAAACCAAACTACTAGCAGGCAGTAAGTAGGCTGTTAGTGTTATTTTTCCACACTACGGCATCTTGCCTACCATCCAAGGACCTCAGGGTTTGTTCAGTTAGTTTAACAAAGGCCTCAGGGCTCTCTGGGATCACTACATCTGGAAGAAACATATACATACACACATTTCTTACAATTAACAGGGCTGAATATGAGTGTGCTTTAACAGCCACAACACTGTATCTCTCCACTGTGATGTCTCCACTCTCTCTGAGATCGAGGCTATCTTAAGTTGTGAGGGGTGTGTTATCCTTAGTATCTGACAGTACGGGTGTGAGGGGTGTAGACTAGACTGACCTGACAGAGCAGAGGCAGAAGTTGATCCCTGGTAGCTCCCCTCATCTCCGTGCTCCCCCTGCTCAGACGTCAGGCCCAGGGCCCTGCTGGCGCTCTCCAGCCCCCGGCTCAGGTCGTAATCGTGGTCCCACTCCAGGGGGATGGAGTCCACACTGGCTGGGGTGTCCCTGCCCGAGCGCTCAGCCCCAGTCCGCAGAGGGGCAGCCAGGGAAGCAGAGTGGCTTAGGGAGGGTAGAGGGGACATCAGGCAGTCTCCCAGACGCTCACTCCAGGGAATGCTGGACAGGTCCCCAGGTTCGTCTAGTTCAAACTCCCGGTCCGAGAATGACACGTCGTACTCGTCACCTGTTAGCTGGAGGAAGAGGAGTGGGAGATACACTTATGAGACAGTCAACAAAGACAACGACAGGTTCCAGGAATCAAAACATGGCATCATTTGGTAAAATGACCACAGGAGAGAATGTGCTCAACTCTATCCTCTTTTTTTTTTACTATGAAAGGGTGCTAGAAGCCAAGTCACCCAACATTAAAATCGAACCAAGGGGGCCAGTAGATGTCATCCCTAGGCTTACCGGTAGGCGTATGAGCTTCTTGTAGTAGCGCTCCACACGTCCGAACACCTCCTGGCAGTATCTCTGCAGCTCTTCCAGCTCCTCCTCTATAACAGCGGCATCCAGAGGCTCACTCTTCTCTAGCAGCACCTCACCCTGGTGGAAGATGTGCTCAATCTTCCCAGTGGTCAGAGAGATTTCCTGCTGGAACGCCTGGTAGACAATCAATCAATCAATCAATCAAATGTACTTCATTTTACATCAGAGGTTGTCAAAAAGTGGAAGAGAAGCAGAGACCAACCAGGTAAGGTTGAGTTCACAACCACTGGTTTGTGATTGTGAGTTCACAACAACCGGCCGTGATTGTGAGTTCCATAGGGAGGTGCAAAATTGGCCAAGCGTCGTCCGGGTTAGGTTTTGGCCGGAGTAGGCCGTCATTGTAAATAAGAATTTGTTCTTAACAGACTTGCCTAGTTAAATAAAGTTGAATAAAAAAGTGACCAGTAGCATGTACCTGGGCAGCCCCAAGGTGTGAGGTATTGTGGGCATTCTTACCCTGAGCTGTTTGATCTTGGCCTGGATATCACACTCTGAGAAGTGCTCTATGTTGGTGAGCTGCAGGTCCATCTCCGTGAGCCACACCAGGATGCTGTCTCTGGCCGTCTCAAACTCCTCACGCTGACTGATAAAGTGCTGAAGAAATCACGAAGGGATGCTTTAGGATACACATTTCTCGCAGATTTTTTTTCTTCTACCAATTGCAATTCCAATTTTGGGCAGACACTCCTCATGATTTCTTTCTGTGAGCACTTTGGATATTTAGGAGCGTAGAATTGGACTATATACAAGACTTTATGCTGTGTTATAGTTGTTCAACAAGGATGGACGCGACTCTGTACCTTGAGTCTGCGGAGGATGGAGGCCACCCTCTTCTGCAGGTTGTCCCAGCGCTGGTTCCCGTCGTGGGCCATCTCCCGGAGGCGACAGGAGGAGTCGGTGCGGTTCTCCCTGGCCAGACGGCGGTACTGCTTATTGATCAGCTCCAGCTGGGTCAGACTCTCATGGACCTGACGTTGGAATGCCTACAGGACAACATATAATTCAAATATATATATTAATCAACCCACACATTTAGTATTGATCAAGGAAATGTTGATTAATCATGCAGTTGACAATTTAGTTGATCAATTGATCATTTAGTATCAATCAGAGACAAGTTAGTCCATCCATGAGTTTTGTCTAGATATGTACTGTAGAGAATATAGTGGTTTACAGCATATCAAATAAGGTGGTGTGTAATAGCTGTACTGTACCTCAAACTTCTTTAGTTCTTCCTTGGCCACAGTGTAGAGCACGCCTGAAGAGTTGGGCAGAGCAGCAGTCTTCTCTGAGGTCACAAGCCACTCCTCAAAACGTGCAAAGTCCTCTAAGAACTTCTGCCACAAACGCCATGTCTCTTCAATCCTTAGAAATGAAAACGATATGGACTATTTTAAGTTATGGTGACAGCCTACATCATAAGCGTTCAAATAGACTAACCAACCCTAGAGTTACATCACCGCACTTTGCTTGATGATACTCTTGAAATAAAATAAAAATGGCACTACTGTAGAAACAACTGTGACAACTGTATCTAAAAGTAGTAGCCCTTTCCTGCAGTCAAATGAGCAAATCACCCTCTAGTGACCTCAGGGGTGGAATGCTATTCATATTTATCATATTTAATATACATTTGTACATTTATATGTGAAACAATTTGAACATACCTACTCATTAAAGGATTTTTCTTTATTTGTAACTATTTTCTACATTGTAGAATAATAGTGAAGACATCAGAACAATGAAATAACACATATGGAATGATGTACTACCCAAAAAAGTGTTAAACAAATCAAAATATATTTTAGAAATATATTTCATATCTTCAAAGTAGCCACCCTTTGCCTTGATGCCAGCTTTGCTCACACTTGGCATTCTCCTCATGAGGTAGTCACCTGGAATGCATTTCAATTAACAGGTGTGCCTTGTTAAAAGTTAATTTGTGGAATTTCTTTCCTTCTTAATGCGTCTGAGCCAATCAGTTGTGTTGTGACAAGGTAGGGTTGGTATACAGAAGATAGCCCAATTTGGTAAAAGACCAAATCCATATTATGGCAAGAACAGCTCAAATAAGCAAAGAGAAACGACAGTCCATCATTACTTGAAGACATGAATGTCAGTCAATACGGAAAATATCAAGAACTTTGAAAGTTTCTTCAAAGTGTAGTAGCAAAAACCATCAAACGCTATGATGAAACTGGCTCTCATGAAGACCGCCACAGGAAAGGAAGACCCAGAGTTACCTCTGCTGCAGAGGATAAGTTCATAAGAGTTACCAGCCTCAGAAACTGAGTTCAAGTAACAGACACATCTCAACATCAACTGTTCAGAGGAGACTGCGTGAATCAGGCCTTCATCGGTCAAATTGCTGTAAAGAAACCACTACTAAAGAACACCTATAAGAAAAGAGACTTGCTTGGGCCAACAAACACGAGCAATGGACATTAGACCGGTGGAAATCTGTCCTTTGGTCTGATGAGTCCAAATTTGAGATTTTTGATTCCAACCGCCGTGTCTTTGTGAGACGCAGAGTAGGTGAAAGGATGATTTCCGCATGTGTGGTTCACACAGTGAAGCATGGGAGGAGGAGGTGTGATGGTGTTGGGGTGCTTCGCTGGTGACTATGTCTGTGATTTATTTAGAATTCAAGGCACACTTAACCAGCATTGCTACCACAGCATTCTGCAGCGACACGGCATCCCATCTGGTTTGCGCTTCGTGGGACTATAATTTGTTTTTCAACAGGACAATGACACAACACACACCCTGGCTGTGTAAGGGCTATTTGACCTAGAAGGAGAGTGATGGAGTGCTGCATCAGATGACCCGGCCTCCACAATCACCCGACAGCAACCCATTTCAGATGGTTTGGGATGAGTTGGACCCCAGAGTGAAGGAAAGGCAGCCAACAAGTGCTGATCATATGTGGGAACTCCTTCAAGACTGTTGGAAAAGCATTCCAGGTGAAGCTGGTTGAGAGAATGCCAACAGTGTGCAAAGCTGTAATCAAGGCAAAGGGTGGCTACTTTGAATAATCTAAAATCTAAAATATATTTTGATTTGTTTAACACTTTTTTGGTTACTACATGATTCCATATGTGTAATTTCATAGTTTTGAAGTATTCACGATTATTCTACAATGTAGAACATAGTTAAAATAAAGAATAACCTTGAATGAGTAGGTTTGACTGGTACTGTATATAAAGTGTAATATTGGGATGCAAACTCAAAACTCCATATCTGACATGATATTTGTGTCTTTTTTTGTGTGTGTGTTTTATTTTGTACTTTCACTTGTACATCTTTTTCTGCCCAATTGGTAGTTACAGTCTTGTTCCATCGCTGCAACTCCCCTACGGACTCGGGAGAGGCGAAGGTCAAGAGCCATGCATCTTCCGAAACACGACATTGCCAAGCTGCACTGCTTCTTGACACACTGCTCGCTTAACCTGGAAGCCAGCTGCACCAATGTGTCAGAGGAAACACTGTCCAACTTGCAACCGAAGTCAGCTTTCAGGCACCCGGCCCGCCACATGGAGTCGCTAGAGCGCGATGGGACAAGGAAATCCTGGCCGGCTAAATGTCCCCTAACCTGGACAACGCTAGGCCAATTGTGCGCCGCCTCATGGGTCTCCCGGTCACGTCCGGCTGTGACACAGCCTGGGATCGAACCTGGGCCTGTAGTGACGCTTGTCACTACAGACCCAGTGACACTTGGAAGGCCCTGTGTATTATTTTTTTAAGCCCATAACCATGTGTGTGAGGTGTGTACTTTTGTTTCAAAGTAGATCTGTTTAAGACCACCAAGAAAACACACTGTGCGACCCTGATTTAGCCCACTGCAGTAAAAGGTTAAGTTCAACTGTGTAGGTCTTACTTGAGCCTTCTCTCCATGGACAAGGCACAGATGCTCCTCCATCGGCGGTCCAGGCTGCGAGTGGCCTGCTGGATAGATTCACACTCTGTGTCCGTGGCACAAGCGTCACAGTCGTGCAACAGCACCTCACACAGGTTCAACACAGACGCCACACCCGTACTGTGCTTCTCTATGTCACGCTGAAGCTCCTGGATAGATGGAGAGAAAGATGGAAGGATGTTTTGGTATGCTATGTTAGAGAAAGAGGGTGGGATCTTTTCAGAACCAAGAAACCTGCTAAGATTTTTCAATAAGCCCTTCTCTATTGTATTGTCTGTAAGCCTGTCTGCTAGGAACTAAAAAGGATCTATAAAATATCAACATAAGCAACCATCATTGATTATGTACAGTATCTATATTAATAGCTATACCAATCAGTGTAAACTGCAGTGTGTCTTCAAAGTACTCACAGCCCACTGATGCGGTAGCCTGGTGGTGCCAGATCTGTTAATGCCATCTTGCCAACTGCTATGACAACGACTACAGGAGTCTACAAGACAGCACAAACAGATCTGGGACCACCAAGCTGACGGGATATTTACCTGCTGCAGGTCCAGCTTCCTCTGTATCTCCTGGGAATCACAGGTATCATAGACGATGGGTCTGGATAGCTCAGTCTCTATGTGGGCCAGCCAGGACCGCAGACTACTCATGTTCTTATCCAGCTGCTGCACTGCCACCAGAGTCTCCCTCAGCTTCTTCACTCTATAGCAACCGGATACATGATGCTTGTTTTAGAAAAACATACATACCACAGCAGATTCCTAGTAAAGAAGCACCTAAAAACAATTAACACAGTTATTAAACCACTTCTTTCCACTCATTGTTTTTATTTTATTCAAGCTATATTGTACTAGGAAGTCCCATTGTGGTCAAATTGTGATAAGTACAGTACTGTACACTGGGCCAGCCAGAGAGTTTCTGAAAGTCAAGAAGGCTGCATCAAAGCAAATATTAACGCCAATGGCGTGTGTAATCAAATGTGTGTATATTCCTAACCCACAGCAGTATAGCATATCCATGTACTTCCTATCCCACACACCCGGCCATAGTATATACAGTGCATTCGGAAAGTATTCAGACCACTTCCCTTTTTTACACATTTTATTTTATTCTAAAATTGATTAAATAGAACATTTTCCTCATCAATCTACACACAATACCACATAACGACAAAGCGAAAACAGAAATACCTTATTTACATAAGTATTCGGACCCTTTGCTATGAGACTCTGTCTGCAGCATTCAAGGTCCCCAAGAACACAGTGGCCTCCATCATTCTTAAATGGAAGAAGTTTGGAACCACCAAGACTCTTTCTAGAGCTGGCCGCCTGGCAAAACTGAGCAATCAGGGGAGAAGGGCCTTGGTCAGGGAGGTGACCATGAACCCAATGGTCTCTCTGACAGCGCTCCAGAGTTTCTCTGTGGAGATGGGAGAACCTTCCAGAAGGACAACCATCTCTGTAACACTCCACCAATCAGGCCTTTATGGTAGAGTGGCCAGACAGAAGCCACTCCTTAGTAAAAGGCACATGACAAACTGCTTGGAGTTTGCAAAAAGGTACCTAAATGACTAAACAAGATTCTCTGGCTTGATGAAACCAAGATTGAACTCTTTGGCCTAAATGCCAAGCGTCACGTTTGGAGGAAACCTGACACCATCCCTAGGGTGAAGCATAGTGGTGGCAGCATCATGCTGT
Organism: Oncorhynchus mykiss; assembly: GCF_057628025.1. NCBI lineage: Eukaryota > Metazoa > Chordata > Actinopteri > Salmoniformes > Salmonidae > Oncorhynchus > Oncorhynchus mykiss. Next base: position 36,330,492 of record NC_143040.1, read on the forward strand.
GGGGATGTTTTTCAGCAGCAGGGACTAGGAGACTAGTCAGGATCGAGGGAAAGATGAATGGAGAAAAGATCCTTGATGAAAACCTGCTCCAGAGCGCTCAGGACCTCAGACTGGGGCAAAGGTTCAACTTCCAACAGGACAACAACCCTAAGCACACAGCCAAGACAACGCAGGAGTGGCTTTAGGACAAGTCCCTGAATGTCTTTCAGTGGCCCAGCCAGAGCCTGGACTTAAACCCGATCGAACATCTCTGGAGAGACTTGAAAATAGCTGTGCAGCGACGCTCCCCATCCAACCTGACAGAGCTTGAGGATCTGCAGAGAAGAATGGAAGAAACTACCCAAATACAGGTGCGCCAAGCTTATAGCGTCATACCCAAGAAGACTCAAGGCTGTAATCACTGCCAATGGTGCTTCAACAATGTTCTGAGTAAAGGGTCTGAATACTTATGTAAATGTAATATACGTTTTTTTATTTTTCAGAAATTTGCTAACATTTCTAATAACCTGTTTTTGCTTTGTCATTAATCCATGTTAGAATAAGGCTGTAACGTAAAAAAATGTGGAAAAAGTCAAGTGGTCTGAATACTTTCCGAATGCACTCCTTACCTGGCCCCGATGAGGTCCAGCAGGTGTTGCCAGCGCTCGCCCACCTTGCTGAGCTTGTGTTCTATCTCAGAGGCCTTGGTCTCGTGGCTGGCCCTGGCCAGGCGCTCACCCATCTTGTGCAGCTGCAGCTTGTTCTCCTTAGCCACCGCTATCTCCTCCTGGTAGTCCTGGGAGAGGGAGTAAAAACCGTCATCAGACCATGTAAAAGGGAGAATAGTGTAACAGTTTGGACTAAAACATTATTCAAAGAGGAATCAACTTCTACAAGCATTTCTCATTGAAGCAATTCAGAGTAGAGAAGACCATTTCAATGGGATATTTGTCTAATTAATCAAACACGAATGAAAAGACAAGGTCTGGTATCGGTTGGTGTTTACCTTGCGTAGCTTCTCGATCATCTCCTCAATGCTGATGTCTCCATTCTGGGACACCTTGCTCTCCATGTCGGTAAGCCAGTCACACAGCTCCTTGTTCTTCTCGTTAAACACGGCCCACTCATTCAGCTTCTCACTCACCTGCTTCTGCCGAAGGGATAGCTATGGAGAGAGAGAGAGAGACAGCAAGACAGATACACAGGTGTTGTAAATACATATGCTCATTTGAAATTAATTCACCATGGTAAGGATAATAGCTAGTTGCACAGAGAAATTAAAATGTTTATATAAAAAAAGAAACATACACAACAAGCAGTACTAGGCAATATCCATAGATTTAGCAGAACGTTAATGAAGAGGTAGCAGTGATGTAGAGGTGTTACCTAATGTAATGCATCTAACGCTAGCACTGTGTGACTTCCTGTCACTATGTGGTCTATATTCACATACAACACCGGATGTAGTTTGAAGGGGAAACATCCTGTACTGTTTTGCATTAAAGTTCTCTCTATCTCAAGTCTAGTTACACTAAACACTACGCATCCAGCTTTATGAAATCACCAGAGATATGTTTCACAAAGGCGATAAAGAATACAGCAGAACCACTATTCAATCATATTGACCATAGTCTGCTGCAGATCTTTCTGCACGAGTCGGCAATCAGTGCAAGCCTGCAAGTTTCAACCCTGTTCCCATAACTATGCGTACGTAGTGCGGCTATGGCCTATCGTGGAGCTTCAGCACCACCATTTGGCACCACGTGATTACAACTTAAAATGACAGCTCTAGTCTCTCTTGCTGGACTGATGACACACCTATTGAGTCAGAAACACAGAGGCCGTGGGAAGAGACTGCTTCTCCTCACAGCAACATATTCAACAGCCATACAGTACCTGGTGACAGATCTCCTCCCACTGGCGGTGCAGAAGCTCTATACGTTCCTGTAGAACAGACAGGTCCTCAGCACTGATGTAGCTAGACAGGGACTCCCTCAGCACCGTCAGGTGGGCTAGGTCTTCTGTCCAGCCGTCAAACGTGTTCTCCAAGTCCTGGTCACAGGAGAGAGAACGTTAACATCTGCTTTAAGCAGCCAAGACTATGTTTTTTAAAGACATCACGGGTCAATTTGAAATGGCACCGTATGCCATACATGGTGCACTCCATTTGTGTACCATTTAGGACACAGCCCACCTACAGATCATTTCTCTGGACATTATGTGAGCCTGCCTGTATTCAGTGTTGAACATAGTATAATAATTGTAAGGTCGTTCCACGAAAAGAGTGCCTTTGATATTTTAAGTAGACATTTTGCACCAATATTGCATTTTAAAAGCCTGTTGCGATAAATGAAGTGCCCTTTAATATAGACCACATGGAGACTTAAAATAAATCAGATTTTTTTTATATGAATAAAGATTTTTTTTAAAGATATTTTATTAGGATCCCCATTTAGCTGTTGCAAAAGCAGCAGCTACTCTTCCTGGGGTCCACACAAAACATGAAACATCATACAGAATGACATAATACAGAACATCATTAGACAAGAACAGCTCAAGGACAGAACTACATACATTTTAAAAAAGGCACACGTAGCCTACATATCAATGCATATACACACATTATCTAGGTCAAAGAGGGGAGAGGGGTTGTGCCACGAGGTGTTGCTTTATCTGTTTTTTGAAACCAGGTTTGCTGTTTATTTGAGCAATATGAGATGGAAGGAAGTTCCAAGTTCCATCTTTATAATAGTGTAAAGTGGCATGTGAAGGTATTCACCCCCCTTGGCATTTTTCCTATTTTGTTGCCTTACAACCTGGAATTAAAATAGATTTTGGGGGAGTTTGTATCACTTGATTTACACAACATGCCTACCACTTTGAAGATTCGAAATGTGTTTTATTGTGAAACAAACAAGAAATAAGACAAAAAACAGACAACTTGAGCGTGCATAACTATTCACCCCCTCAAAGTCAATATTTTGTACATCCACCTTTCGCAGCAATTACAGCTGCAAATCTCTTGGGGTGTCTCTATAAGCTTGGCACATCTATCCACATTCTTCAAGGCAAAACAGTTCCAGCTCCTTCAAGTTGGATAGGTTCCGCTGGTGTACAGCAATCTGTCATTCGACAGATTCTCAATTGGATTGAGGTCTGGGCTTTGACTAGGCTATTCCAAGACATTTAAACATTTCCCCTTAAACCACTAGAGTGTTGCATTAGCAGTATTAGGGTCATTGTCCTGCTGGAAGGCGAACCTCCGTCTCTGTCTCAAATTTCAGGAAGACTGAAACAGGTTTCTTTATTGACAGATACTCCAATCTCCGCTGTGGAGTTTGCAACTCCTTCAGGGTTATCTTTGGTCTCTTTGTTGCCTCTCTGATTAATACCTTCCTTGCCTGGTCCGTGAGTTTTGGTGAGCGGCCCTCTCTTGGCAGGTTTGTTATGATGCCATATTGTTTACATTTTTTAATAATGGATTTAATGGTGCTCCGTGGGATGTTCAAAGTTTCAGATATTTTTTTATAACCCAACCCTGATCTGTGCTTCTCCACAACTTTGTCCCTGACATGTTTGGAGAGCTCCTTGGTCATCATGGTGCCGCTTGCTTGGTGGTGCCCCTTGCTTAGTGGTGTTGCAGACTCTGGGGCCTTTCATAAAATGTGTATATATACTGAGATCATGTGTCAGATCATGTGACACTTAGATTGCACCCAGGTGGACTTAATTTAACTAATAATGTGACTTCTGAAGGTATTTGGTTGCACCAGATCTTATTTAGGGGCTTCATAGCAAAGGGGGTGAATACATATGCACGCACCACTTTCCAGGTTTTCATTTTTTATAATTTTTTAAAAACAAGTTATTTTTTTCATTTCACTTCACCAATTTGGACTATTTTGTGTATGTCCATTACATGAAATCCAAATAAAAATCTATTTAAATTACAGGTTGTAATGCAACAAAATAGGAAAAATGCCAAGGGGATTGTCACACCCTGACCATAGTTTGCTTTGTATGTTCTATGTTTTGTTTGGTCAGGGTGTGATCTGAGTGGGCATTCTATGTTGGATGTCTTGTTTGTCTGTTTCTGTGTTTGGGCCTGATATGGTTCTCAATCAGAGGCAGGTGTTAGTCATTGTCTCTGATTGGGAGCCATATTTAGGTAGCCTGTTTTGTGTTGGGTTTTGTGGGTGATTGTTCCTGTCTTTGTGTTTGTTACACCATATAGGGCTGTTTTCGGTTTGTCACGGTTTTTTTGGGGTAGTATATTGTTCTATTTTCATCTTTATTAAAGATGTATCACAATAACCACGCTGTGTTTTGGTCTGCCTCTCTTCAACAGAAGAATCCTGTTACAGGGATGAATACTGTTGCAAGGCACTGTATGTTTTCTTGAATTTGTTTGGGATTTGGGGACTGTGAAAAGACACCTGGTGGCATAAGTGTGTGTGTCAGAGCTGTGTGTAAGTTGACTTTGCAAACAATTTGGGATTTTCAACACATGAATGTTTCTTATAAAAAGAAGTGATGCAGTCAGTCTCTCCTCAACTCTTAGCCAAGAAGAGACTGGCATGCACAGTATTTATATCAGCCCTTTGATTACGATTAAGAGCAAACCGTGCTGCTCTGTCCTGGGCCAGCTGCAGCTTAACATGTCCCTCCATGCACCCTCTGAGACATTTAGGAAGATTTTAACCCACTTAATCCCAAAAGGTCTCCATTGTAAAGCCCTAGTTATTTTGTTGCTTTGACAGTCATTTATGAAGATTATTATTTAGTTTGTGATAAGTGATTAATTTACGTCAGTCCCTCATTTTTAAGGTCAACCCTGTTACGTAAACTGAACTCTCATTTTAATATGGTGAAACTATTCCTTTATAAATATTTATCAAAAAGAAGCAATGAACATCTTGTCAAATCATAGTGTAAAAGCAGGTGCGCTGGTTCTACTCTTTTTGGCAATTTTGGGGTGGAAAACTGAACCAGTTCGAGCATTACACGTCAACCCTGTTTCCAGTGGCGACCCGTCATTCAGGGCATGAGCCCCACATTTTTTGTGGGTTACCTATTTTGCATGTTATTTTGCCATTAATAAGTGTCACATATCAGTTTGCAAACAAAGTAAGAAAAAAAAGACAAATCATTGAGTTAATAAAGCCTCCATACAAACATGGGCTCCTTTTTCCTTTCTTGAAAAAGGCAGCTCCAAATGCTGGTGTTTCAGCCTAGCTCAGTGCTTTCTGTGGTGGTGGGGCAGCCAGTGGAAAATACGGAGAGTAGGGGTTGGTAATGTTCTCTTGTTGTGCTGTGATTGTCTCGTGTCCTGTCACTCATGGGGACACTACGTCACTGCCAAATCTAATAGTAGAGCTCAAAAATTCAAGCACTTCCAAACCACTCATTGACTGTAGACTTGATTCATGATGATGACTGCTAGCTAAGATTTTGAAAGTATGATGTTGACATAATCAGTCCAATCAAAGCAACTGTAGATATAACGTGACTTAACATAATTTTATCTGTGGCCAATGACCTTGAGCCTTTTTGGATGGGCACTTCTAATGTAACTATGCTGCCATAGTTACATTAGAAGTGCCCATCCAAAAATCCAGAATCCAGAATTTCAATCCAGACTTTGATGATAAAATTTGCCCGTGCCACCTTCCTGTTCAAGTGAGCACAGCACAACAAGGTGAGTAATAAAATGTATTGTATGCTGCTGGATAAATAATGTTATATGCCAGAGAGATTTTATACTGTAGCTAAGAAAGTAATACTAAGTGTATGTTGTGTAGTAAGCTGTTAGTAGCCCATGTGCCTCACCCTAATAATTTGGTCTATTTTCCCCTCTTAATTTCGCCTACTGTTCTGACTTGGTGGTACAAATGTAGCCTATAACCTATTTTAGAGAAATGTAATCATCGAACATTGTAAGAGTTTATTGTCTGCTTATATGACCCCTTTATTTATCCTACGGTTCTGACTTGGTGTACTGGGAGAACACTGTAAGAACGGCCCATGTTCTGAATTCTGTTTCTGTATACTTCAAAAGTGCTGAACAAATAGTTATATTGACTACGTCCGTCCTAGCTTGCTCATTAATGTCTTGATCAAAATAACGGATTGCCTCTTATCTACTTGTTGTCCCCTTATGCCATAGTTTGTACATCTCAATTGTCAGTAGAAACCACATTTGTTTAACCAGGTCAGCCATATCAGCTATGTTTTTTTAAAAGGCAGTAAATGAGGCTGAATGAACTGTTTCGCTGCCAGACAAGGCTCCGCTGATAGCCAGGTGGAGCAGTGGTAAGGTGTTGGGACAGCTTCATGTAGGCCCTAACATTTTGTGGGCACTGTTTGTCACCGTTATAGTGCAATTAATATATTATTTAGTGTTGTGGCTTTGCTGGCATGCATCCCCCTAATTTTGGGGGGTTTGCCCCACCAAGATGTACATGCTAAAATCGCCACTGCCTGTTACCCATAGATAGACAGGCTAGAAATGTTTTAACAATAAAAATGTTTTTGTGAAGATTGCATTCAATTGCCATTTCCTGTTGCACAACAACAAGCTTCCATTCCTCTGGTCAAAAGGGGATTTATGTTTGTCAATCGTCAACCCTGTTACTTTATTTGGCACTTACTAAAGTCATTTTTTATGAAGTTGAACATACAGTATGCTCTTTATGACAGAATGTAAAAATATATTTTTAAATTAGGACGATAAACTTCTCAAAAGACACCGAATATTTGGAACAACCCAGTAATACAATCAATTTCCTGATTACCTGGATCATGAACAGCAATGCCATGTAATGACCTGGCTATTATGTTCATCACATCCTTAGTGAGTCAGTACTGCAGACCAGTTCCCGGCATTGGTGTGGAGAATGTTGGAGAAATGTTGTAATTAGATCAGACCCATAAAGGTGCCAAGTAAGTTTGTCTATTTTCTCTCTGCTACCGCACGGCAAGCGGTACTGGAGCGCCAAGTCTAAATCCAAGAGGCTTCTAAAACAGCTTCTACCCCCAAGCCATAAGACTCCTGAACATCAAGCCAAATGGCTACCCAGACTATTTGCATTGCCCCCCTCTCCACTTCTTTACACCACTGCTACTCTCTGTTGTCATCTATGCATAGTCACTTTAATAACTCTTCCTACATGTACATGCTACCTCAACTAACCGGTGCCCCCGCATATTGACTCTATATCGGTACCACCCTGTATATAGTCTCGCTATTGTTATTTTACTGCTGCTCTTTAATTATTTGTTACTTTTATCTCTTATTCTTTCTGTATTTCTTTGAAACTGCATTGTTGGTTAGGGGCTAGTAAGTAAGCATTTCACTGTAAGGTCTACCTACACCTGTTGTATTCGGGGCATGTGACTAATAAAATGTTATTAGATTCTAATTACATCAGTTAAATATACAGTGCCTTGCGAAAGTATTCGGCCCCCTTGAACTTTGCGACCTTTTGCCACATTTCAGGCTTCAAACATAAAGATATAAAACTGTATTTTTTTGTGAAGAATCAACAACAAGTGGGACACAATCATGAAGTGGAACGACATTTATTGGATATTTCAAACTTTTTTAACAAATCAAAAACTGAAAAATTGGGCGTGCAAAATTATTCAGCCCCCTTAACTTAATACTTTGTAGCGCCACCTTTTGCTGCGATTACAGCTGTAAGTCGCTTGGGGTATGTCTCTATCAGTTTTGCACATCGAGAGACTGACATTTTTTCCCATTCCTCCTTGCAAAACAGCTCGAGCTCAGTGAGGTTGGATGGAGAGCATTTGTGAACAGCAGTTTTCAGTTCTTTCCACAGATTCTCGATTGGATTCAGGTCTGGACTTTGACTTGGCCATTCTAACACCTGGATATGTTTATTTTTGAACCATTCCATTGTAGATTTTGCTTTATGTTTTGGATCATTGTCTTGTTGGAAGACAAATCTCCGTCCCAGTCTCAGGTCTTTTGCAGACTCCATCAGGTTTTCTTCCAGAATGGTCCTGTATTTGGCTCCATCCATCTTCCCATCAATTTTAACCATCTTCCCTGTCCCTGCTGAAGAAAAGCAGGCCCAAACCATGATGCTCGCACCACCATGTTTGACTGTGGGGATGGTGTGTTCAGCTGTGTTGCTTTTACGCCAAACATAGCGTTTTGCATTGTTGCCAAAAAGTTCAATTTTGGTTTCATCTGACCAGAGCACCTTCTTCCACATGTTTGGTGTGTCTCCCAGGTGGCTTGTGGCAAACTTTAAACAACACTTTTTATGGATATCTTTAAGAAATGGCTTTCTTCTTGCCACTCTTCCATAAAGGCCAGATTGGTGCAATATACGACTGCTTGTTGTCCTATGGACAGAGTCTCCCACCTCAGCTGTAGATCTCTGCAGTTCATCCAGAGTGATCATGGGCCTCTTGGCTGCATCGCTGATCAGTCTTCTCCTTGTATGAGCTGAAAGTTTAGAGGGACGGCCAGGTCTTGGTAGATTTGCAGTGGTCTGATACTCCTTCCATTTCAATATTATCGCTTGCACAGTGCTCCTTGGGATGTTTAAAGCTTGGGAAATCTTTTTGTATCCAAATCCGGCTTTAAACTTCTTCACAACAGTATCTCGGACCTGCCTGGTGTGTTCCTTGTTCTTCATGATGCTCTCTGCACTTTTAACGGACCTCTGAGACTATCACAGTGCAGGTGCATTTATACGGAGACTTGATTACACACAGGTGGATTGTATTTATCATCATTAGTCATTTAGGTCAACATTGGATCATTCAGAGATCCTCACTGAACTTCTGGAGAGAGTTTGCTGCACTGAAAGTAAAGGGGCTGAATAATTTTGCACGCCCAATTTTTCAGTTTTTGATTTGTTAAAAAAGTTTGAAATATCCAATAAATGTCGTTCCACTTCATGATTGTGTCCCACTTGTTGTTGATTCTTCACAATAAAAATACAGTTTTATATCTTTATGTTTGAAGCCTGAAATGTGGCAAAAGGTCCCAAAGTTCAAGGGGGCCGAATACTTTCGCAAGGCACTGTACCTCCAAAACAAGGTGTTCTAAAGCCTCTAAGGTCATTATTTCCAAGAATAAAACCCACTGTCCAATGAGAGTTTATCTGAACATAACTGTCCAGAGAAATGTGAGGACAATGTCTAAAGGTCCAATACCCAAGACGAACATTCAAAATATGCGTGAAGGAAACATCTGTGAAATCATATCACCTACACGGGATTGAAAAAGCTGTCTGTTATTGTACTGTGCTGGTTCACATACCCCTTACTTTTAAAGATGCTGTACTTCTCTAACTATCACACAAGATTCTCAAACCTATCAAATCAAAGCACACAGGTGATATGTGGTTTTAGTACACCTCTCCAAGGGCCCCGGGCCTAAGCTTACCTTGCAGCGCATCTGTTCAGCCTGCAGGTCCTCGTGGTGATCAGGGAGGGGCTGAGAGAGCTGCCGTTTAAACGCCCTCAGCTTCTCCAGAGAACCCTCTATGCCTCTCTCACATCTCTCCCAGTCCTGTGGACAACAAGCATATCCACACAAAGTGTCAGTACTTAAACATCCTCTGTTAACATCGTAGTATAAAATATGTCCTCAATCAATCAATCATTCAGGACAATAAGAATGCCTATAATTGCAGTTGAAGTGAATAATCTCCTTGCAGTTAAAAGGTAAACCTCCAAAAAGGTCAAGTTAAAGGTACTGTGTGTTAAATGTTACAGTTGGGTGCAGTGTACCTTTATCAGGTTGGCCAGCTCTCTCCTCTGTTCCTCCAGGCAGATGTTGGCGTGTCTCCAGCGGTCCTGGATGCCTGTGAGCTCTCCCTGCAGAGACACCTCCACCCTGCTGTCTGCAGACAGGAGAAGCTGCTTCCCAGCCTCCACCGTCAGGATGTAGCTGCCCTGCTGCCGCTGTAGGACCTTCTCTTTCAGCTGGAGGAACACAGAGACACAGGACAGTTAGACCGTAACCCTGACCCTAACCCTCCACTTATAGGATGTAGCCACTACAGAACCTTGATGCCACTACAGAACCTTGATGCCTGACCCTTACCCTAACTCTAACCCTTACCAATGGCTCTATGGTGATAGCAAACAATAAAGGTGATAGATGTCAGCCCTGCCTTGTTCTTTGGGAATAAGTACAATACTGTTATCCATGAAATACGTCTCCATCTCCAAAGCCATATTTTTGCAGGGTGAAAAAAGCTAGTCCCATTCAGCACAGTCATATTGATGAGAATGAGTTGTGGTATAAATAGTCACACGTTTTAATATTACCAAGAAGCAGGTAGCTAGGGTCATGAGGTCATCAAAGTGAGTTGAGCCTACAGTACCTGAACTGCGTCCAGCATGGATCTGGCCTGCTGCAGGGGTACGGGCGCCCCAACCTGTAGGGCCTCGGCAGGGTGTGAAACCTCCCCCAGCCATTTCCTCAGCTTCTCCGCCATCTCCCTGTAGCGCTGCCACTGGCGGACTAGGCTGTCGATGATACCCCGCCTCTGTTGGGTGCGACGCACCACACCCTGCCACTGGTTACTCAGCAGTGCCAACTTCAGGTTGAATTCATCCCTGCGTGAGACAGAGGACATTTACAGTAAGATAAGGAAATATTAGATGGATATACCGTAGAGGAGTCATACAAATCTGACAAAAATGACCATGTTTCTACCAAGGCACTCATCTATAGCTTTGTGAATGATAAGAGACAAGTGTACGTCAAGTTAAGTCAAGTTTATTTAAAGTGCATGATATGGGTATCATGATACAGTTGAAGTCGGAAGTTTACATACACTTAGTCATTAAAGTCATTAGTCATTACTCCACAAATTTCGTGTTAACAAACTATAGTTTTGGCAAGACGGTTAAGACATCTACTTTGTGCATGACACAAACAATTGTTTACAGACAGATTTTACAGACAACAATTGTTTACAGACAGATTATTTAACTTATAATTCACTGTATCACAATTCCAGTGGGTCAGAAGTTTACATACACTAAGTTGACTGTGCCTTTAAACAGCTTGGAAAATTCCAGAAAATTATGTCATGGCTTTAGAAGCTTCTGATAGGCTAATTGACATAATTTGAGTCAATTGGAGGTGTACCTGTGAATGTATTTCAAGGCCTACCTTCAAATTCAGTGCCTCTTTGCTTGACATCATGGGAAAATCAAAAGAAATCAGCCAAGACCTCAGAAAAGAAATGTAGACCCCCACAAGTCTGGTATATCCTTGGGAGCAATTTCCAAACGCCTCAAGGCACCACGTTCATCTGTACAAACAATAGTACGCAAATATAAACACCATGGACCACGCAGCCGTCATACCGCTCAGGAAAGAGACGCATTCTGTCTCCTAGAGATGAACGTACTTTGGTGCGAAAAGTGCAAATCAATCCCAGATCAACGTCAAAGGACCTTGTGATGATGCACAGGTACAAAAGTATCTATATCCACAGTAAAGCAAGTCCTATATCAACATTGCTCTAAACCGTCCATAAAAAAAGCCAGACTATGGATTGCAACTGCACATGGTGACAAAGATCGTACTTTTTGGAGAAATGTCCTCTGGTCTGATGAAACAAAAATAGAACTGTTTGGCCATAATGACCATCGTTATGTTTGGAGGAAAAAGGGGGAGGCTTGCAAGCCGAAGAACACGATCCCAACCGTGAAGCACTGGGGTGGCAGCATCATGTTGTGGGGGTGCTTTGCTGCAGGAGGGTCTGATGCACTTCACAAAATAGATGGCTCATGAGGATGGAAAATTATGTGGATATATTGAAGCAACATCTCAAGACATCAGTCAGGAAGTTAAAGCTTGGTCACAAATGGACAATGACCCCAAGCATACTTCCAAAGTTGTGGCTTAAGGACAACAAAATCAAGGTATTGGAGTGGCCATCACAAAGCCCTGACCTCAATCCCATAGAACATTTTTGTGGGCAGAACTGAAAAAGCGTGTGCGAGCAATGAGGCCTACAAACCTGACTCAGTTACACCAGCTCTGTGTAACGTTCTGACCTTAGTTCCTTTATTATGTCTGTGTGTTAGTTCGGTCAGGGCGTGAGTTGGGGTGGGTAGTGTATGTTCTTTTTTCTATGTTGTATTTCTGTGTTTGGCCTGGTATGGTTCTCAATCAGAGGCAGCTGTCGATCGTTCTCTGATTGAGAATCATACTTAGGTAGCCTGTTTTCCCCATTTTGGTTGTGGGTGATTATTTTCTGTGTCTGTATTTTCCACATGGAACTGTTTCGTTTTCATTTTGTGTAGTGTTCAGTTTTGATTACAAATATGACGAACACTTACCACGCTGCGTATTGGTCTGATCCTTCCTACTCCTCCTCAGAAGAGGAGGACGAAAACCGTTACACTCTGTCAGGAGGAATGGGCCAAAATTCACCCAACGTATTGTGGGAAGCTTGTGGAATGCTACCCCAAACGTTTCACCCAAGTTAAACAATTTAAAGGCAATGCTACCAAATACGTATTGAGTGTTGGTAAACTTCTGACCCACTGGGAATGTGATGAAAGAAATAAAATATGAAATAAATCATTCTCTCTACTATTATTCTGACATTCCACATTCTTAAAATAAAGTGGTGATCCTAACTGACATAAGACAGGGAATTTTTACTAGGATTAAATGTCAGGAATTGTGAATAAATAAATGTATTTGGCTAAGGTGTATGTAAACTTCCGACTTCAACTGTATGTGTATCAACACACTTTACATACTTTTGCAGTGTACTGTACCTGTCATCCACCTGTCCCTGCTCCAGCATCCTCTGGCCATCACTGATTATGGAGTGAAGGATCTGCTGACGACTGAACATCTCAGCTTGGAATAGCTGCGAAGAAAACATTCAGATCTGGTTAAGGAGAAGTATATCTTTAATTCTGTGAATAACACTTGTATCGTTTATCAATGTTTATTATGAGTATTTCTGTAAATTGATGTGGCTCTGTGCAAATTCACGGGATGTTTTGGAGGCAAAGCCAAATGGAAACTGAGGTTTTTGGATATAAATATGAACTTGATCGAACAAAACATACATGTATTGTGTAACATGTTCTCCCGGGAGTGTCATCTGATGAAGAATATCAAAGGTTAGTGATGAATTTTCTCTCTATTTCAGCTTTTTGTGACTCCTTTCTTTGGATGGAAAATCACTGTATGCTTTCTGTGACTAGTTGCTGACCTAACATAATGATAAGTTCTGCTTTCGCCGAAAAGCTTTTTTGAAATCGGACACTGGTTGGATTAACAAGAATCCCGCTAGCGGAACCCCGTTCCTAGACAGGTTAACTGCATCTTAGAAAGCGACATTGCAGTAATTATTGCACTATAGCAGTCCTGATGACTCTATGGAATCCAGACGTCCCAAATCCCAGCATGCAAAGCTGGATGAAATGATGTCATCACAACCAGAACTGTTTCAGAACTAGTTGTAATATGGATTGAAGTCACTATAACAAGTTTTTCCAGCTGGGTTCACTACTAGGTTCTATTCCAGCAGGACTCCTCCAGTACCTCGTGTGCTCTCTGTTGCTCCATCAGACTCTGGTAGTTCCCAGATATCCCCACGGCTAGCTTCTCCTCCGTCTGTACCAGGAACTCCATCCACGTCTCACACTTCTCCAGGAACGTCTGCTGCTGCAGCAGGAACGACTGCAGTTTACTGAGGAGAGACAAAGAACCAATAATATCAGACCCAAAAACCTTCAGTCAATGAAATAATTATGGGCCCGATAACAGAGTTTAGATAAGTGGCCACAACTCAAGACTTTCTCTTAAATCATTTATTGACGTAGATGGGAGACGTGCGAAAATTCTAGTTGAGCACACATATCTCAAGTCAGAATTAAGTGCCCAATGTCATTTAATATTTCACGAATTTACCTTAATCTCTTTGAAAAAACGTCAGTCTTTGAAATTATTTCATGAACTTCGGTTTTCAACCTTACCTGAATCTCTCGGTGGTTTGGGCATTGGCTGAGGACCAGCTCCGGTTAAGGTTCTGCATGCGTTTGATCTCGGTGTCGTTAAGAGGAAGCCGATAGCCCAGCTCATTCAGACGTTCCAGGTCAGGGGCCATGCTACTGAATCTCAGAATCTTTCTCTGCAGGGGGAACAAGAGCAACTAGTAGTGAGTTTCAGTGAAATTAACTCCTCAGGACAATGGCTTTTTCTAATGGTCTAATAAACTGTTGGTAGAGCATGGCACGTGTAACGCCACGGTAGTGGGTTTGATTCCCGGGACCACCCATACATAAAATGAATGCATGCATGACTAAGTCGCTTTGGATAGAAGTGTCTGCTAAAAGGCATATATTGTCTAAGAATTGTTTCCTTTCCTTTATCGATATAATCTAAAATAAAGGACCATGTAAAAGACCAGCCTAATGAGCATCCATATTGTTTTCACCTGTCAAGTCTTCTCCAATGAGCCTACACGAGGAGAAGAAAGGAGCAAAGGATTGAGTTTTTGACCTTTTTTTATAGTTGGATCACAGGCATATAGCTTAATCACGGTGCTGACTTACCTTGAGTTCCTCCATGCGGTCCTGGATGATGGACAGGTCAGAAGAACCGTTGGGATCTTGAACCTTCAGAGCCTCCTCGGCCTCCACCATCCAGCGCCCCAACGAATCCAGCTGCTCACTGAAGGTCTCATAGTCCTGGACTCCCATCTGGAGGAGGGATTGGAGGACAAGAGATGTATTTATTTATACATGCAAAATTCATCCAGGTGAGTCCCATTGAAATGTAAATACATTTTTTCAAGGCCAAGAGGAATGAACCAATGGCTATTGAAGCAACTGAAAATTACATTCTTTGGAAGATCTCAGCATGAGGTTACACTAACTTCTGAACGTGGTAAAAGCTTGTCTTGTTGGGTAAATCTGGTCCCATATTCCCCTGTACCTGTAGTGTAATGAGCTGCCTGCTGAGCGCCTGCTCCACGGTGGCCAGGCGCTGGGTTAGAGAGAGGTGGTCTGACTGGACGGCGGACGCTGCAGAAGTGTCCACCTGTTGCTTCAGCTGATCTCCCAGCTCCTGGAGAACCTGTAGAGATGCCTGCACTGGAACCTGAGCCCGCAGCAACTCCTGGAGAGACACCACCATACACCAACACACATGAGTGTAACAGAACACAAATCATCTATTATCACAAAGCAATATGACCAAATGTCATTTCGTTTTCAGACAAGGATCATTGTTGACTGAAAGCTTAGGACATTAAACCCTAAAACTAGCATCTGATTCAAGTGTGCCAACACTTCTTTCCATAATAGACCATATAGGCAAAAATGCTTTTGAAGGTAGATGACAGTTCATGAATACTGAGTCCTATGCATATGTAAAAGGATCAATCCAACACTGTCCCTGTTCCAACTCACACTGCAGTCTTGAATCCAGGTGGACACCTCCTCGTCTGCGATGTCCTTGCTGCAGGCAGTCTCCAATAGCTGGCCAGCCTGCTCCTCCTGCAGCTGGATGCTGGAGCAGCTCTGTTCATACAGCTCTTTGTAGTGCTGCCACAGCTGTAACAGGGCTTTACTGCTCCTCAGACGCTCAGAGATCTCCTCCAGCAGACTGCTCCACCTGGACACAACATACATAGATGATGAACATCTTGGATCAATGGATCCTGGATCAATAACATAATATTGTTCTTGGATCAACTGATCAACACCGGTGGTTCTCACCCATTCATGGGAGATAAGCCCCCGTGGAGGTCATAAAGTGATCCAAATAAACAAACAAACAAACAAACCTAGCGTTGACGTCCTTCAGGGTATTGTTGAGGCAGTCGGACACAGACGGGTGGCACTCCTTCAGCAGCTGGTGTGTCACAGAGCCAAACTTCCTCAGACTGCTCTCCTGCTTCTCCAGGTCCTTCTGTAGGTTCTACACAAAACAAGTCAAACATATTAGGCCAAATTCCTCCCGAAGTGTGCACTTCTCCACTACCCCTCAAATACGTAGACGTATATCATCTCTACCATATTTCTTAAACCAATCAAATGTGTTTAAATCCTTGATGGGGATGGAACTAGTACACCCACAATTAGGAATAAAGGCTACTGTGTAGGTTTAACCAGTCATTAAATAAAACAGGGTGGGGGAAAAACACATTTCTAAAAGCCTGAGATGCATGTTCGTCCTAGAATTACCTGTAGACTCTCCACCTGTAGCTGTACAGCCTCCAGGGAGCCGGTGAGGAGGCGGAAGCGAGACACAGAGTACCTCCCCTCCATCAGGTAGCCGTTCATCTCCTCTGAAGACAGCTTGTACAGACTCCACTGGTCCAGCACTGACACAAGGCTGATCTTCAACTGCCCAATCTGGGGCGGAGCAGAGATGGAGAAGAGCAATAAGGTCTGCACTTAAAAAGTAGTTCAAGGAGCTTACTTGATTTTGCAGTTGTGTTTAGTACTTTTCTGCAACGGGGGATCGTCATAGTGGCTGAGTGAGTGTGAGGTAGTTAAAATGGGGCAGTTGCAGAGTATGCAGTAATAGGTGACTATGGGGTACTTATAGTGGGTTAGATCTATTATCACTCTCATATACTCTTATATAACGCAGAGACACAGCACACATTATTTACACTCTATAGAGAATTAATAGAGGATGAGGGAGAGATATATAGAGTGAAATTAACAGAAGATAAGATAGCTCTGCCTACAAGGTGATCTAGGTTAGCCCAGGTGTGATTGACAGCTTGGAGCGTCTCCATGACAACAGCACAGGCCTCGTCTGTTTTGTTCTGGATGAGGGCACAGGCCTGCTCCTCCACGCGCTCCACCTCACCCTCTTTCTCCTTCACCACCTCCTCCATCTCCTGCAGGAGCAGTGGAAAGAGAGAGCAGTCAGAGGTTTAAGATCAACGTCAAGATCATGAACCTGATCAAGATTATTCATTGAATAAAAACCAAACAATTGAAACCCAAAGGCCTACAGAGTATAATATACACAGTGTAAAATAAATATGTGATTTATATAATAAATCAATACAAAGTGTAGACAGCGGGTACTCCTACCCGGCAGTCTTTGAGGGCGTTCTGTACGGAGGTTAGGTCCTCTATCCTGTGTTTCCTCTTCAGCCTCTCCTCCTGAGTGAGCAGCCAGGTCTTCAGGCCCTGTATGTTGTTCTCATAGTCCAACCAGTCCTCCAGCAGAGTCTCCAGGAACTGGACCTAACCACACAACACAGCAGGGCACATACTCAATACGTTGTACTGAGACAATGAAATAATCCCTCTGATCAAAACTAGTCTCTACACTCGTGGAAAAAAGGGTTCCAAAAGGTTTCTTCGGCTGTCCCGATGGGAGAAACCTTTTTGGTTCCAGGAAGAACCCTGAAAGTTGAGGTTGAACGTGGTTTGTCTCTCACCCTCTCCGTGATGAGTCCCTGTAGTAGCTGCCAGCGTCGGTTCATGACTCCAAGCCTCTCCGCAAAGTCTGTCTTGTCGCTGCGCCTGCTTTCCACATCCGGACCGCTGATCTGGAGCACAGACTGGTTCACAAAGTCCACCGTCAGCTGCTTACAGATCACATCTATTCTGAAGCCCTGGGGAAGTAGAAAGAAGGAGTGCGAGAGAGAGAGAGAGAGAGATAAGGCAAAAGAGAAGGACAAAAAGAAGATCACTTTATTGTCTAACAGACATTTGTATTCTGCGTTATCTTTTAGAGCGAGAGAGTCATTCATTATTTACGATGGGTTGTGAGAATGTAGAGAAGGCGCTCCATTAAGACAAAAAATACTTGAAATATATATGGAATATTTGAGTCTTAGTAACCAGGTTTCCATCCAACCTTTGTATGCGAGTAAAGTGCATGTAATGACAGGCCTGATGGAAACAGAACATTTTTCTGTAAACTTTCCAAATGTCGACAAAACAAAACACCCTAGACAAGGTGGGATATTTTTCGGTGAAGTGAATTATGCGAGAAATGTCGGTGGAAACGCTTTTATGAGCAAATATTTATATAATAATCATATTGAAAATTAACTTGGAGTCATGCGATGACGTGTGGTCCTCCCACTACGACTTGGGAAAGCGTGCCGTTTATTAGGCTACAGACAAAATAAGTTATGAAGGACTTGAAAGTGCAAGGTTGATGCTTGATGCTCCTTTCCAATACATATTGAGTGTCTTAATCTGGTGACGATGATGACGATGATGATCGACGCTTGGCTGCCGTTTGACAACTAAAAAATCTTGCTCTTTGGTCCATAATAATCTCATCATGTATGCCAGTGGTTCCCAAACTGTGGATTGTTTCTTTTTTTGGCTTTCAACTAACTTTTGAAAGTTGTAATAGTAGACAGCACAAGGTGAAATTTCGAAATTGGGTAGTGCATCATCAGTATTCCTCTTGTCATGTCTGTCATTGCATACCTTAGAGAGCAATTTATAACTTGTTAGAAATGTCCAGATCAACTAGCCCAAGTCTGCTAACCTTTTTAGCTACATGTTTGATTTTTAGCCCATAGATTTTTTTTTAGTAATGTTCGGGTCACTCAAACGTCACATGACTAAGACATTAGACATGTCAAAATGTTGTGGCAGACAGCAGGGAGAGGTGAGGGGAGTAGTTGTTGAGGGGAGATATCTGGCAGACCGCTGGCTCCACCCTCGAGCCTTATATGGACTTCCTGTCCCAACGAGGCTGTCATTCGTTAAGTCAGGGAGTGCTTGGGGAGGAGGAAGCAGCCTGCACAAAGGGGCAGAGTAGGAGAGAGCCAAGTGCGTTATGAAGAGTGGGAAAAGAGAGAGCAATATCAGTGAGATTTCCTGTTGTGACCTGGACTGTTGGACTACCTCCTTTGTGTACTGGACCGGATGGGCTGAGGACCCGAGTGTGAGGATTACCCCTGGAAAATGGAACGGACAACAAGAACGGCTTGTGGACTGTGAGGTGATTAGTGAATTCCACCCTTTTTCCCCAGTGTACCAAAATCCCTAATAAAGTCATTTGCATGTATTTATTCTACTGGTGCATGTTTTGTTATTGAACTTGGTGACGTGGAAACCCCACACCCTTAAGCCTGCTACATATGGTGGAGAATGTGGGCAACCCAAACCAAGCTCTATAACTAAACAGACACAGGGCACAATGGAAGCATTGGTGAAACAGCTGGTGGAGGCAAACATAGCACAGCAGGCTATGCATCGGGAGCTGCTGGAGGAACAGCATCAGCAGACCGCTCTCCTGCGAAGCTGAACTCAGCCAGCTGACAGCCGCCCAGGTCAGCATAGCAGCAGGCGCAGCAGTCTCGTCCCAAACCTAAATTGAAACTGATGACATCGAGGCTTACCTGCAAGCCTTCGAATGGACGGCGGCTAGGGAGAAATGGCCCCATGAGTAATGGGCCAGCCTGCTAGCACCCTTCCTATCAGGCGCGGCACAGAAGACCTATCAGGATCTGAGGGTTGACCAGGCGACACATTACGAGGTGCGGAAAAGGAGACCTTGCACCGGTATGGTTACACCCTGATTTAACAGGGCATAAGGATTCCATGATTGGGCGTATGATTTTACAGCATCCCTCGATCACAAATGCATGATCTAATTAGGTTGGCCAAGAGCTGGCTAATTGCTAAACCCATGACGCTCATGACCATCGAAAGTGGTCATAGAAAAGTTTTTTAAGCCAAAAGGTTAGCCAGCCACGCTAACCCACAGAGTGCAGATCAGCTGGTGGAACTGATGGAAGGACAACAGGTGGCTTTGGAGGTCCTGTGCAGCAGAACAATCACGGAAGGCGGAACCCTCCACTCACCTGAAGGAACCAAGGATGGGGGGACCAACAGCCAACTCCCTGTGACTACGGCCCTTCCTGGACAGCAAGAAGTGCTATGAGTGTGGGGAGCAAGGACACATCGCCTGGAACTTCCCAGACCGAGATGTACCGATGCCTTCGGCCTCCGACAGTGAGGTAGCCACCGGGCATTCCTGCGGCTTACTGATGGCATGCTGGGCTGAGAAGAGTGGTACTTCCTCTGTCACTTCGGTAAGAGCCAACGGAAAGGACATCACAGCACTTTTGGACTCCAGGAGTATGGTGACCCTGTTTCGACCTGACTTTGCCCAGTCCCAGAACCCGACTAACACAGTGGCCATCACGTGCATACACGGTGAGTCTGGAAGAGATGTTCCCAATGGACCACGAGGTGGCACCAGAGCCCGCCTCTCTAGCGGGCTGGTTCGGCACGGCCCAACTGGAGGATCCCAACTTGGCCACTGCTCTCCAGCAGGTGACCGTAGTGTACGGAAAGCCCGTGGAGGAGTAAGTCAAATAACCTTCCCCCATTTTGCTATAAAGAAAGAGTTGCTATATCAGGTTGTGAAGAAGAATGATGAATGTTGTTGGTACCCTGTCCCTTTGTACCATGTGTCCTGCAGCTGACGCACTCCCACCTTCTTGGGGCTCACCTAGGGGTGGAAAAGACCTTAGACAGAATCAAGGAACGATTTTACTGGCCAGGGGTGAAGAAAGCAGTGGAAGAATACTGCCGCGGTTGCCCGGAGTGCCAGCAGGTGGCTCGAAAACCCACTTTTTGCAGTCCCTTAATTCCCCTAACCATTATTTCAGTTCCTTTCAGCAGGATCGCAATGGACCTGGTGGGACCTCTACCCAAGAGCATCCGAGGGCACCAATACATTCTGGTGATTCTGGATTATGCCACCAGGTACCCAGAAGCCATTCCCGTGCGCACCATGGCCACCAAGGGAATCGCACACGAGTTGGTCATGCTGTTCTCCCGAGTAGGCATTCCCGACGAGATGTTGATCGACCAGGGCACCCCGTTTATGTCACGAATCATAAAGGATCTATGCAAGCTAATGAAAATAACCCAGTTGCGCACCTCACTGTATCACCATCAGCCTGATGGATTGGTGGTAAGATCCAATCAAACCCTGTAGCAGATGACAAAGAAGGTGATGGACCTTTGGAAAGAATTGGGACCAGCTGCTACCTTACCTAATGTTCTCGCCCCAAGCTTCAACACGATTCTCTCCCTTCAAACTCCTGTACGGGAGACGACCCAGAGGACTGCTGGACGTGGCTAAAGAAGCCTGGGAACAGCAACCGTCGCCCCATTGAACCTTGGTGCAGCACGTGGGAGAAATGAGAGATCGGATGGCAACCCTGTGGCCCCTGGTACGGAAACACATGCTGGAGGCCCAGGACGCCCAAGCGAGAGGGTACTTAAGAGGGGCACAACGAAGGGACTTTCAGCCCGGAGACAAAGTGTTAGTGTTGGTCCCCACCTCAGAATGTACGTTTTTGAGAAGTGCCTGCGAAGTAATTTATAGGGTCAGACAGCCGGGACGTAGGCATCTGACCCAGATGTACCATGTGAATCTGCTAAAGAAATAGAATGCACGTGATATACTGTATTTCCCCAAAGAAGGCTACCACAGAGACCAAGCCAGCAGAGGTTCCAATGGGGGAGCAGCTGAGCCAAGCCCAGAAGCAGGAGCTGAGAGAGTTGGTAGGTCGAAGCCAGGATGTGTTCTCCAGTGAACCAGGACACACCGATTTGGTACAGCACCGCATCATCACTGATCCCGGGAAAAAGGTGAAGTTGAAACCCTACCGCATGCCGGAAGCAAGGAGAGAAGCTGTCAGGACCGAGGAAAAACGATGTTGGAAGCTGACATAATCAAAGAGTCGAACAGTGAGTGGTGCAGCCCCATAGTGCTGGTGCCGAAATCAGATGGCACCATCCGATTCTGTAAGGATTTTAGGAAGGTAAATTAAATCTCAAAGTTCAACGCCTAACCCATGCCCCGAATTGATGAATTAATCGAACGGCTAGGGACCTCCCACTTTATCAGCATGCCCGACCTCACAAAGGGTTATTAACAGGTGCCCTTAGCTCCCGAGGTACGGGAGAAAACTGCTTTCCCCACCCCGGACGGTCTGTTCCATTACAAGAAGCTGCCCTTTGGACTGCACTTGGCCCCGGACAACTTCCAGAGGTTGATGGACCAGGTTCTCCGACCCCCATTGGAAGTACGCGGTGGCATACATCAACGATATTGTGATCCATGGGAGTGAGTGGGAGACACATCTAAACCAGGTGAGTTCAGTAGTGCAGGCTTTACAGGATCAGCTAGCTCAGCTGCTCCCCCATTGGCTAACAGTGAACCCAAAGAAATGTCGTCTCGGCCTGCGGGAGGCTGAGTACCTGGGGTACACGATCAAACCCCAGGTGAAGAAAGTGGAGGCGATTCGGGACGGTCCCCGCCCCCTCACCAAGAAGCAGGTACGCACGCATGTTTGTGGTGTTGACTAGTTACTACCAGAGATTTATTCCCCACTTTGCCTCCTTAGACAGCCCCCTGACAGATCTGACCAGGAGACGTCTGCCCGCCCAGGTGAAGTGGACTGAGGAGACAGAAAGCCTTCCACGACCTAAAGGGAGCACTGTGTTTTGGACCCGTGCTGGTGACACCGGACTTCTCCAAACCACTGGTGGTACAGACCGATGTGTCCAAAACAGGGGTGGGTGCCGTCCTATCACAGCTACAAGAAGGTGAGGAACACCCAGTCATATACATTTTTTTATATATTTTTAAAATTATTTTACCCCCCTTTTCTCCCCAATTTCGTGGTATCCAATTGGTAGTACTTACTGTCTTGTCTCATCGCTGCAACTCCCGTATGGACTCGGGAGAGGCGAAGGTCAAGAGCCATGCGTCCTCCGAAACACAACCCAACCAAGCCG
Organism: Oncorhynchus mykiss; assembly: GCF_057628025.1. Classification (NCBI taxonomy): domain Eukaryota; kingdom Metazoa; phylum Chordata; class Actinopteri; order Salmoniformes; family Salmonidae; genus Oncorhynchus; species Oncorhynchus mykiss. The sequence goes on from NC_143040.1 coordinate 36,353,259, forward strand.
CACTGAGTCTTGACACAACGCACATCCAACCCGGAAGCCAGCCGCACCAATGTGTCGGAGGAAACACCGTGCACCTAGCGACCTGGTCAGCGTGCACTGCGCCCAGCCCTCCACAGGAGTCACTAGTGCGCGATGAGACAAGGATATCCGGCCAAACCCTCCCTAACCCGGACGACGCTGAGCCAATTGTGCGTCGCTCCAGCATGAGCATGGGCTCGAACCCAGAATCTCTGGTGGCACAGCTAGCACTGCGATGCAGTGCTTTAGACCACTGCGCCACCCGGGAGGCGCCCAGCCATGTACATTAGCCGGAAGCTGTTGCCGCGGGAACAAAGATATTCCACTGTGGAGAAAGAATGTCTAGCGAGTGGGAGCTGGAAACGCTGAAGTATGGCACATCACCCTCGTAACAGGCCACGCACCACAGGTTTGGATGTCACGGTGTAAGGACAGTAACGCCCGGGTCACCTGCTGGTTACAGCCCTGTCGTCCACAGATCAGGTGCAGCCTTTGGAAATGTAGATGCTCTAGGGAGCTGGGGGGGGGTGGCAGGGAGAGGTGAGGGGAGTGGTTGTTGAGGGGAGATATCTGGCAGACCGCTGGCTCCACCCCCAAGCCTTTTAATGGACTTCCTGTCCCAACGAGGCAATGCTGTCATTCATTAAGCCAGGGAGTGCTTGGGGATAAAGGAGGAAGCAGCCTGCACAAAGGGGCAGAGTAGGAGAGAGCCAAGTGCGTTATGAAGAGTGGGAAAAGAGAGCAATATCAGTGAGATTACCCATTGTGACCTGGACTGACAGACTACCTCCCTTGTGTACTGGTCCGGATGGGCTGAGGACCCGAGTGTGAGAATTACCCCTGGAAAACGGAACGGACAACAAGAATGGCTTGTTGACTGTGAGGTGATTAGAGAATGGTGAATTCCCCCTTCTTCTACAGTGTACCAAAATCGCTAATAAACTCCTCATTTGCATTTATTTGTGCTACTGGTGCATGTTTTGTTATTGAACTTGGTGACGTGGAAACCCCACATGCTTAGGCCTGCTACAATGTATAGAATTGCAAGAAAATTAGCTTTAAAACTGCAAAATGTTCTATCTCCCAACAAGAGGGATGTGAACAATTTTTGTCAAGAACAGTGATTGTGCCCATAGTAAATAGGGCACGGGATGTTCCCCAATGATGGGAGGGGGGCCTGAGTGAAAACATTTGGGAACCCCTGATGTAGGTTAAAGTGGTGACGTAGCCAACAATTCGCTAGAGCCTGTCTCTATACTGTTGGCTAGAGCACACGTGCCAATACCAGAGCAGGCAAACTTGCTATCTAAAACAGTTTTGTGAGAACCATCAGTAGAGTTGAAAATGCAACGGAAACCCATTGAACTTGTATTGTTATTTCGGGTACATGGGAATTTAACCGCAAAAGGTATTTTTGTGTGCACTATGTCATCACGCACAGACTTATCTTCAAGTCAATTTGATGGAAACATCTCTGGTGGGAAAATATGCATATTGTTTTTTTTCTATATTCGCAGGAAAATCTCTCGCCAATTGGATGGAAACCTATTTAGTGTTATGTTCCCTACCTTATACTTCTGTAAATAGTCCTGGATGACAGTCGACCCCACTGCTCCCTTCAGGTTCTCCTCGTCCTCCTTGATCACAATCTCCATCAGAGACATCCAGTTGACCAGCTCAGAGATGGCGTGGCGAGAGGCCAGCTTCTCCATTTGAAGCTGAGGAAAAGAAACGGGCCAATGTATGAAACGTATGCAAAAGGGAGAAAAATAGCCTACTAGCCTGGATCCAAACTGAATTGCTCTGTTTTTACTTTTTGATTCCAGCCTGGCATTCCTAAATAAGGGAAAAGGAGAGCTTCTTTGCATACAAAAATAGTCAAAAATAGACATTCCTCTAATAGATAGAACTTCTATACACAACATGGTCGAGAAAATAAGGTGTTGCTTGATCTAACTACTGTATGAGAGTGAAGCAGAAGAGTAGGAGTCAAACACTAATCCTATTTGCCCAGACCAGATAAGCCGGTTTCCGGCAGTACCTAAACTGCATCCCAAATGGAAGCTTATTCCCTTCATAGGGTGCAAAGTTTGACCAGGGCCCATAGAGCTCTAGTCAAAAGTAGTGCACTATGTAGTGGAATAGGTTGTTGTGCCTTGTCTCTCGTGAGAAACAGTTACCGTAAACCACTGTTACTAAATCGAGTAGCTGGACAGTGTTCACGCAAGATTTGGTTTTGGGTTCAGCGGTCAGACAGTACCTGGTGTAGCTTCTCTTGCACCATTGGTATGCGTGTGAGTAGTTGGGTCCACTGTGAGTCCACGCGGGCCAAGTCAGAACGCAGGGCTGCGGTGTCAACCCTCTTCAGCCTCATGAGCTGGTTGCCCTCTGTCATCACAGAGCACTTCAGAGACGAATGAGTCTCCACCTCCTTACAGAACTCCTGTGAACAGAGAACGGTATAACAGTCAGTTTCACATGGAATATAACTAGTATGTGTATACAGCTGGCAGATTTTAAGTTCCGGATAATGGTTCTCTAACCCCTTATGCCTAAACTTAACGCTTACCCCAACCCTAACCCTACCCTTAACCCCCTATATGATATCACCCAGTCTTTTGACATGTTGACTCACCAGGAAGGCAGAGAGATGATTCCTGATGGCCTCCATCTCCTGTGGAACCAAGTCTGCCTGTGTGTTCCAGATTTCCAGACGTTCTAGAGCAGACTGCTGCCAGCCATTTAGCTCTGCATACTCCTTCTGGTACCTGGACATCAAATGGAGAGGAACCGGTTGAGTGGGTGCTATTCAAACTCTCCAAAAATATCCACTTACATACTGTACAGTATAGACCTGGGTTCAAGTGGTGTTTTATTTTTTTACAAATAATTAAGAGTTTTTGTTTAAGACCTGCCTTAAGTGACAGAAGGATGGGGTTGGGACTATTTAATTGATCCCACTGTGCCAGGCAAGCTCAATGAAGCGCAGCTAAAGTATTCTGAAAAAAATATCACATACAGTGCACGTTAAATAACATCCCTTGGGGTTCAGCCCTGACCTGGTCCAGTGTTTGAGAATGGCCTCTAGTCTTTGCAGCTCCTTGTTGACCTTGGTAGCGTTGCTTAGCCAGTGTTCCCCCAGCATTGTGAGCTGATTCTCCAGGCCAGGAGAGCACACAGACAGCAGCAACCTCTTCCCCTCCTCCAGGACCTGGTACAGCTTGTGCTGGTGCTCCGTCAGTCTATCCATCAGACTCTATGGTGAGGAGATTAGATAGACCAAGACGATGAGAGGGGGGCATACAGTGGTGTAGATACCTGTACTTAAATTACTTAATTTAAAATACTTTAAAGTACTACTTAAGTCGTTTTTTGGGGTATCTGTACTATAATTTACTGTTTATATTTTGACAACTTTTACTTCACTACCCTCCTAAAGAAAATAATTTTTTATTATTTTATTATTTTTTTTACTCCATACATTTTCCCTGACACCCAAAAGTACTCGTTACATTTTGAATGCTTAGCAGGACAGGAATATTGTCTAATTTACACACTTATCAAGAGAACATCCCTGGTCATCCCAACTGCCTCTGACCTGGCAGACTCACTAAACACAAATGTTTCATTTGTAAATGTAGTCTGCGTATTGGAGTGTGCCCCTTGCTATCTGTCAATAAAAACAGACAATTGTGCCGTCTGGTTTGCTTAATATAAGGAACTTGAAATGGTTAATACTTTTAATTTTGATACTTTAGTACATTTAAAACCAAATACTTTTAGACAAGTAGTATTTTACTGGGTGACTTTTACTTGTCATTTTCTATCAAGGTATCTTTACCTTTACCTATTAAGGAATCTTCAAGTAGGACAATTAAGTACTTTTTCCACCGCTGCATAAATACATATCAAATGTATGCTTGGTAGTATTTTATTTTACTGTACTATTTACCAGGTAGTTTACCTGGTATTCATTAGGAACATCATGATAAAGATTATGGCGGTGCTGTGTATGATGCTATTAGAAGGTAGTATAAGATATGGCAAAAGTAACACACAGTATACATGCAAGGGCCATTGGTTTTCTGTTATGGTTGCATGCCATTGTACAGAGGGATGATAGTGGCATACCGTACCTGACACAGTGAGCTCCTCTCAGTGAGCTTCTCCTCAGTCTCCTCCACTAGGCCCACTGTGGGGATGCTACCCTCCACTGCCTCCAGCTGTCTACACAGAGCCTGGTAGTCCTGCACCAGACGGCTCCAAGTCTAAAAACACACAGAAAATGTAACAATTCAGCTATACTCGGGTCACAGATATAACCTTTTCAGACTATCGTGCCGACCCCAGCTGTACTGTGCTGGCTCGGACATTGCCTTTTCACATTGTCCTTTCCAGCATGGTTCCAGCAAGTCTGGTGGATACGTAACCAGGCCAGCCCAGTACAGTACAGCTTGGCACTAGTGTGAAAAGGGTATTTGACTGATTTATAAGTATGATAGCAGTTTGTTTTGTGGTCGTCTCTGACCTCCAGTATGTACTCCAGTTCCACTCCTCTCCTGTGGGCCTGTTTGAGGACTCCCTGGGCCTGGGCCAGAGTCTCCTCCAGACTCTGGTTCTCCCTGGGAACCACCAGGCCACTGATCTTCCTGAAGAATGTCTCTGTCAGGATCATATGGGACTCCAGACCCTGGAAGAACTCCTGGAGAAAGAAACCAGAGATGGTATAATGTTGAGATATGCCACTCGTGTGAAACCCCCCCCCCCTTGTAGCGGACTTTAAATCATCATTGAGCGATATATTCTTGAATTGCCTTTTGACAATATACTTACTAAGCATATAATTCTTTGTACTATCCAAAATTGCTGTAATTCTGTGAGACTTATATGTAAGGTTAAAGTCTACCTTGTGCTTGTCCAGGAGGATCTGTACTTCCTCCACAGAGCTGGCGATGATCCTCTGGTCAGCAGCCATCTTGTCTTGAGCGGTGTCCACCAGGTCAGCCAGATCCTGTAGAGCCCTCTCATACTGGCCTTTCAGAGCCATGTTCTGGTTCAGGCCGCTACGCCGTGACCCCACCGTCATCACCAGCTCCTCGTAGGTATCCTGGAGGAAGAGGAGGAGGAGAGAGGACAGAGAAGCAGAAGAAGAACACCTCCAGATATGATACGATTCACCAATGCTTAAGCAGTGTTAAAACAGTGTCTGTGGGTGTCTGTGTGTAAGAACTGTCTGTAAGAAGAGTTCAGATACCTGTAGCGTTAGCAGTTCGTTGGTGGAGATCTGGTCTGCCTGTAGCTCTGCTCCTCTGGTTTTGAGCTGGGTAATCCTCCGCTCAAACTCTCTCAAACTCTCCTCAGCCTCAGCAAAGACCTGCAGGAGAGGGCCCAATGCTGGTTAGCATCTTAGACATCCAGATCAAATCAATTTGTATTTGTCAAATGCACCGAATAGAACAGGTGTAGACCTTACCGTGAAATGTTTACTTACAAGCCCTTAACCAACACTGCAGTTCAAGAAATAGTTCTGAAAATATTTCCTCAATAATCTAAAGTAAAACATGTAATAACAAACACATTAAAATTGCATAACAATAATGAGGCTATATACAGGGGATACCGGTACCGAGTCAATGTGTGGGTGTACAAGTTAGTCGAGGTAATTTGTACATGTAGGTAGGGGTAGAGTGACTATGCATAGATAATAAACAGCGAGTAGCAGCAGTGTAAAAACAAAGGGAAGAGGGGGTCAATGTAAATAGTCCGGATGGCCACTTGATTAATTGTTCAGCAGTCTTAAGGAGCATTTTGGACCTAGACTTGGCGCTCCGGTACTGCTTGCTCTGCGGTAGCAGAGAGAACAGTCTATGACTTGGGTGACTGAAGTCTTTGACTATTTTTGGGGTCTTTCTCTGACACCGCCTAATATATAGGTCCTGGATGGCAGGAAGCTTGGCCCCAGTGATGAATTGAGCCGTACGCACTACCCTCTGTAGTGCCTTACGGTCAGATGGCGAGCAGTTGCCATACCAGGTGGTGAAGCAGCTGGTCAGAATGCTCTCGATGGTGCGGCTGTATAACTTTGAGGATCTGGGGACCCATGCCAAATCTTTTCAGTCTCCCGAGGGGGAATAGGTGTTGTTGTGCCCTCTTCACGACTGTCTTAGTGTGTTTGGACCATGATAGTTTAATGCACTTATTGATGAAGCCGATGACTGAGGTGGTATACCCCTCAATGCCATTGGACGAATCCCGGAACATAATTCCAGTCTGTGCTAGCAAAACAGTCCTGTAGCGTAGCATTCGCGTCATCTGACCACTTCCGTATTGAGCGTGTCACTAGTACTTCCTGCTTTAGTTTTTGCTTGTAAACCGGAATCAGGAGGATAGAATTAGATTTGCCAATTGGAGGGCGAGGGAGAGCTTTGTATGCGTCTCTGTGTGTGGAGTAAAGGTGGTCTGGAGTTTTTTTCCCTCTGGTTGCACATGTGACATGCTGGTAGAAAGGAAAAACAGATTTAAATTTGCCTGGCCACTAGGAGCGCTGCTTCTGGATGAGCATTTTCTTCTTTGCTTATGGCTTTATACATCTAGTTGAGTGTGGTCTCAGTGCCAGCATCGGTTTGTGGTGGTAAATAGATGGCTACGAACAATATAGATGAGAACTCTCTTGGTAGATAGTGTGGTCTACAGCTTATCATGAGGTATTCTACACCTCAGGAGAGCAATACCTTGAGATTTCTTTAATGTTAGACATTGTTCACCAGAAATGATTAACAAATTCATTTTGGTTATCTTTTATACGGTCGGTTAAGAAGGAAGTGTCATGTACTCGTGGACTGCCATCACAGATCTTACCTCAAGTTGTTTGGAGGCTGCTCTGTCCGTGGCTCCTGCCAACGTCTGAAGAATCTGGCACTTGGTGTCCGTTAGATCAGTGAGGAGAAGCTGTGACTCCGTCTGCATAAACCAATACAAGATAAAACTCAATTAACTGCAAGCTTTTTAGTCCAAGAATAGTGGATTCCGAAATGGCTCATATGGGGACAAGTCCACCATATGCTCAGTAGCCTAGAGAACTAAAGCATAGAGATTACACCACATAGCCTGACCTGGTAGGCAGTGAGTTCCTCCATCCTGGTCCTCATGTGTTCACAGCGTCGCCCTAGGGCAGAGTCCATAGTCCCTAGCCTCTCTGTCAGACAGTCCAGTGTGTCCTCTAACAGGGCCTGGTCCTCCCCACACAGCCCTGTAGGTTGGCCCAGGAGACCCCGACTGTGGCTCACCTCCCCATTCACCTCACTGACATCCTTCCCTAAGGCCTGGAGGAAACAGAGATGACAAAGTCACCAAACATGCACGGTACCAGGTGATACACAGGAATGGAGGAAGGCTTGGAAGAGTCTTTTTTTTTGCTCCCTCCCCCTTTCCCTTGGTCATAACTCCTCCATGTTTGCAGATCTCTCAGGTGGAAGCAATACGTTGGAAGCTCCACCACTGCAGCACTTATCAGATCCTTCAGATCTGCAAACATCGAAGGGCAAGGGGAGTGATTGCAGGACCAGAGGACTGTTTCTGAAGACCATGATCACATTTTGAGATGATATAACACTAGGAGAGCAGACGTTGTGTGCTTTACACAAAGGGATGTTACTATTCAGGTGTTGCAGTGGCCTACCTCCTGGTTTTGTAGCTGTGTCTCAGCGTTCTCGGCCAGCAGGGCAGCACCAGAAAAGAGGGTGTTCTCTACATCATCCAGCCAGGAGGAGGTAGCTGACACGGCTTGGTAGAGCTGCTGCTCCATTGGCATCACCTGGCCCTCAGAGGCCCTAGTCTGAGATACCAGGGTTGGCGTCAATTCCATTTCAATGCAGTCAATCAAGGACGTGAGCTCAAATTCTGTTTGAATTCCATCAATTTAAGAAGTAAACTGAAATTCCCATTACAATTCAGTCAATTCAGATGAAATGGAATTGACCTCATCCCTGATAGATACAGTGCATAGTTGTCTTGTATATTTCCATACATAAACATAATTTAACAGCCGAAAACAAGGACAACCTACAGAACAATAACAGGGTGGGATGTTATAGTGTTGTTATAACCTACCTGAGAAGACATCGCCTCCATTGTCTGGCTGAAACCATCATATAACGTCTTCAGTGAAGACTTGTCCTCTGTTTTATCTGTCTCTCCTTTAAACAGGGTCCCAGAGGTGGTCACTCTGGCCGTTCTGGAGTAAACCTGGAACAGAGTATGACCACTGTCACTGTCAGACGATGTCATTGTACTGTACCTCAGAGCAGGGCTGGCCCTAGCCTTTTGGGGGCCCTGAGCGATTTGGTTTGGGGGCCCCCCACGTCGTAGAAAAACATTTTAGTGGCCTCCTCTTGACGGCGGAGAGAAAAATGCAAAAGTTTAAGTTAATTTACTGCAATTCTACACATTTGGCATGCGGCAGAGAGAACATTTTTGCAATTTTATAACAAATAAATAGCTCCTGAGTGGTGCAGCGGTCTAAGGCACTGTATCTCAGGGCAAGAGGCATCACTACAGTCCCATAAACTTTGATTTGATTTGAGGTTCGAATCGGAAGTCCCATAGGGCGGTGCACAACTGGCCCATCATCATCCGGGTTTGGCCCGGGTAGGCCGTCATTGTAAATAAGAATTTGTTCTTAGCTGACTTGCCTAGTTAAATAAAAGTTCAATAAAAATGTTTAAATAAAAATGCCATGCAACTCTACTCATTTTACCATGGGACAGAGATTTTTTTTCTCCGTTTTAAAGTTAATTTCCTGCAATTCTAAATATTTTTCCATGACTTATGTCATGTTAATATGATATCTGAGTGAGAGTGACTAGCAAAATCAATGTGGGCCCCTGTCATGCCTACTCCTGCTCCCCCTCCCCCTCCCCAGTGCTCGACGTCACCGGTATACTAACCACCCGTCCTGGCAACCATTGTTACGCAGACCTGCTCCCCATCATTACGCACACCTGGACTTCATTATCACTTTGATTACCTTCCCTTTATTTTACCCCTCAGTAGCCTCAGTCATCAGGCAGTATTGGTTTGTTTCCATTCACGTTCTGCAGTCTTCTCATGTTTGGTTTATCTGCATTTATCATTATTAAACTCACCTTCTGCACCTGCTTCCTGACTCCCGACGTATACGTAACAGCGCCCTGGAGGTCAGGGCCCCTGAGCACGTGCCCTGCGTCAGTATTTGGCCATGATTACTACAAGTTTAGATAGCTGGCTAAACTAACTTGCTAACTCTCTGTCATGGCTAATTGAGTGACTATCAGTGACTGACATAACAGAAAAACTGCTGATGCACAACCAAAAATAACTGGTTGTAATCTGGTTTTGGCTGCTGGGATAGGTGTTGACGGTGGGGTCAGTACCGGTTGCTTGTTGTCTTGCTCTAGGGTTTTCTGTAGGAGCTGGAGTTTGGTACTGAGCTCTTTCCTCAGGCTCTCCCACCTCTGTCTCATCTGCTGCTGGGCAGCCCGGGTCTCTCTCTCCTGCAGGAGCTCCGGAGAGAAGGGCTCTGTCATACTGCAGACAAAAGAATAGACGGAATATGATATAACATAAAAACATTACACAGAGGATAAGGCCTATTGGCCTCTGGTAATTCAAAATAAACTGTCAGAACCCTGTGTTGTTGTGTTAAAGTGGATTCACGTTACTACTTTGTAGTAAAGCATCACAAAGGCAGAGCCGTGGATTCACTGTTTCATGGCCATACCTGACACTGCTGGGTGAGGCCTGCTGGATCAGGATCTCCTCTCCTCTACTGGCTACTGACTGGAGCAGCTTCTTTTGCTCTGCTAGCTGCTCCTCCAGCTCCTAAACAACAAGGCACAAACATGACCACTCTTAACAGCAATGACTTCTCTTTGAATGAAGGAAGGAATGAAGGAATGAAGGAATGAAGGAATGAAGGAAGGAAGGAAGGAAGGAAGGAAGGAAGGAAGGAAGGAAAGAAAGAAAGAAAGAAAGAAAGAAAGAAAGAAAGAAAGAAAGAAAGAAAGAAAGAAAGAAAGAAAGAAAGAAAGAAAGAAAGAAGGAAGGAAGGAAGGAAGGAAGGAAGGAAGGAAGGAACGAACACACAAACAACACAAACAAAACAAAGATCCTACACTGGCATGGCAGCAGTAGTGCGATGGTGTGTGTTTGAGAGTGTCTACCCTACCCTCTGTCTCTGGAGGCTGTCCTGGTGATGTTGTGAGCGTGTGGTACGGGCCTGGGCCAGCCAGTCCTGTACACTGGGCCCCGGAGACAGGCTAGAGTCAGACTCATTGTCCTCCTGGTCCTGCAGGAAGCCCTGGTGAAGGACACAAGCAGAGAGAGAATTACTTATGGAAACAATAGTGAGAAAAATGACAAGAGAAATGGTTATTCATGTAAGGATTTGTTTGATTCACATCTTGACAACAAGACCGAACAACCATCAAGGCTGGTGAGGATTACAAGTCATTTGATTATAAGTCAATTCCTTATTTTGATTTTTAAATCTTAAACAATAGAGTGGTTGAAATAATTCAAGCAAATTTGTATGCAATCCAGTTCACCCAATCATATCCCTGCACACATCAGCCACAATAAAGAATAGTTGATGACAAACAGGGACCATGTCAAAGACAGAAGACATTACATTAAAGGCTCAGAACAGACATTACATGTACATGCTTCCTCAATGGGCCTTTCAGCTCCTGAAAAGCATCCCATGCTAGAGTGGCCTGCAGGACAAACAAGGTGAAGGCATAGGCTTTAGCGCTGTGGTCTAACATGATCCAGGAGACCTGGACTTGAACACAGTCAGTCACATAAGCGACCAGGCACCTCAGTAAACACTGTCTGCAGTCAAATTGAAATAATTATTCTAAAGAGGTCTCAGTTTCAGACGCGGAGATGACTGTAGCAGTAGCCAGGTCCCAGATCTACCAGGCTACTAGTACATTCCTCTCCGCAGATAAATCCGGCAGCACCTTTTACTGTAGTAGTAAGCTACAGGGCAGGTATCCAGAAGCAGCCTGACTCACCTGGATGTTGATGTGTTTGTCCTGCAGCATCTTCTGCAGCTCCAGCAGACTTCCCTTCAGCGTCCGCAGCTTCCTGGCCAGCTGCTCAGCGTCCTCCCTCATGTCCATCCGCGTCTCCTGCCTCCCCTCCAGCAACAGACTCTCGCTCCGCATGGTCAGCTCCGACAGGGCCACCACCTTCTGCTCAATCTCCTGCAGCATGTTCTGGAGCAGCAGGAGGAGAGAGGCCATCTCAAACATGGTGCTGGATACCAGGCAGGCCCTGCCCGCAAGGCAGCTTCAGTCAACGGGGCCTCCAGTCCCAGGGTCAGTATAGACCCCTTCAGAAGACCCAGCAGCAGGTCTCTGTAGGTACTGTCCTGCTCTCATTGTAGGTCCACCTCCCTACCAACACCCTCGCCTCCAGCACAGCCCAACACACCAGCACTAATCCTTCACGTCGCATGCTCAAGATCAAAAATATAGATTCACCAAGTGGCCTGGACTGTTGTAGACCCTTGTAATGAAAAGATCCAAAGCTACCACAGATGTCCCATAGTAAATGCTTCCTCAAAGATCCGTGCACAAAGGAGATTCCTCCATATATAGACCCATATCCTGTGTGTGTGTATCGGTAAGTTGAACAGGTTTCAACTCCCCGCCTCCCTCCTCTTGTCAGTTGGTATTCCTACTTGGATATTCTAGCAGGCTGATCCAGCTCCACCACCAACACCAACACCAATCCCTGCAGTCGGAATCTATTAATCTAGCAAATAAGGCCTCCCACCTGAAGACACGGCCCCATGCAGTCACACAGAAGAAGACATCTGCATAATCTGCTTAACTAGACTAGTGTTACAGACGCTTAGGAACCTTACCAGGCCTCTGAAGGCAGCCCTGCCCTCTAACACTGCTGCTAATACTCTTGTTTACTGCTGCCAGGTTCCTACCCCTCCCGGGTGGATCCATATGTGGCAGGCAGAATCAAAAAGGGGAGTTATAGTGGTATTTAATAATTGGATGTTAAATGAGCAGTTGTGTAAAAGGGGAAAACGCATGTGACTCACGGAGGAGCTTTTAAATAAAGGGTCTCGGTCTGCGTTCGTGCATATGGACGTCTGTGCGTATGTGTGTGCGTGGGCGTGAGTAACCGCCAGTAGGGGGCGCTCTGTTCTAACCTGGCAGTCTATGAGCTGCTCCTCCATGTCCTCCTCATCCTCCTTAACGCTCGGCTGGAGGAAGGTTGTGAATGCAGAGCGGGTGCTGAGCAGCCAGTGGTCCATCTGGTCAGCCTGGTCGAGGTAGTGTTGTAAGGCCTGCTCTTGACGCTGCTCCTCTAGATGGTCAGTCGCACGCTCCTGGACAGGGAATCACAAGACACCACATGAAGTAAGGCCAGACACAGCTTGTTGTCATGTTCGTGAACCTCTTGACCCCTCAACAAACATGCTTTTAATGGCCCTCTCGTGATGAGCCTGACCTAAGACACTCAAATACAGCTAAATGAGCATCTGAAGAAGTGGAAGTGCACCTATCCGAACAAAAATATAAAAGAGAGAGAGAAAAGGTATTGGGAGCATCACTGTACCTCCAGAAGCTGTCGTTTCCCTGTGGCCTTCATATGTATGGTGGCCATCCTCTCAGCCAGGACAGTGAGGGTGGACTGCATGGCTAGCCGGTCGGCCGTGTCCGAGTCCACAGCATCAGTACCCAGGTCCTCTGAGAAGCTGGTCTGCAGCTTGTCTATATCCTCCTGCAGACTCTGGATCTCCTCACCCATGACCTGGTAGAGGGAATAACAGTATTTAGTTATGATGGGAAGACATTGAGTCATGAGTATACTGAGATGTTACACAGGATTTCTGCCTCGAGCAGAAATGTTTGTTTTTTGAGCATTTTGAGATGTCAAATAGGATTACTGCCTTGTGGAAATTGGTATCTTGAGCATAGCGGAATGTTACATAAGACTTCCCTAAGCAATACTGATTCTCCCTTACCTGATGGGCTTCCTTATGACTGTCTGTGATCCTGTCAGCCTCCAGTGGCTCGTTGAGTTTGGACTCTAAGGACTCCATCTTAGAGGAGATAGACTGGAGAGAACCCTGGTAGCGCTGCTGCTTCTCCAACGCTTCGTACAGAGTCCTCTGCTTCTCACTGATCTGTAAAGGGAAGGATAGGAACTAGGTAGCAGGCAGACCTCGGCCCAAAAGAATAGTACTTCACAGTTTATTTGTAAATACACTTTCCTAAATAGCCGATGTTAAATGTTTAATCGATATGCATTGAGTACCACATTCTTCAAGGTCTCCCAGGAGCGTTGCAGGTCATCGAAGTTGGCCACAGATTCAAATGTCGGGTCATATAGCTCCTGTATGGGGGCTCTGGTGAGGGTGGCTCGTCCCAATCCCATCTGAAAGAAAACACGAGCAACATATACAGAGAAGTATCACAATGTTACTCGGTGTATAGGTAGGTACACAATAAGGTAAGTGGTCAGGACCTGGTTGCATAAAACACCTTAAATTAAATTCCCCCCTTATCTATTCCCTTAAAGTTTCCTTAACTTTAAGTCAGTTGCACAAAACAGTTTAAGATGAATTCCCCCCTAAAATTATGTGAAAAAGTTAAGGGTGCCCATGAGGTCCATTAACTGCAATGTAAATAGCATTGGTGGAGTTGAATGTTGCTTTCATCTGCTCTGGGTTCCAAAAGAAAAACATCAACCGGCTAGCTACTTACTTTAGCTAGCTAAACAATGGAAAGTGCACAATCCATGGCTACTGAGCTAGATGGCTAGTTAGCTATGTCCTCTGTAAACTAGCTTGACGTACTAGAAAGTAATTTAAAGTTCGGGAAAAAATGTGCTACAAGAAACGGGATTTTATTATCTTCTGGAGCAATTTGGTTATCCTGTCTTGATTGTAGAAGTTCTATGTTGCTATCTCAAAAAATAAAAGCGATCTCTTTGAGGAGAAGTTGTCAGTGAATCAGGCCGTCTCCACGGTAACCAAATACTCTTTTAGCCATACCGGCCTTCAAACTACTGCAAAACCCCTTAACATATGCCCTTACCTAAGGAAATATTTGAGGGGCTCTATGCAACGCCCTTAAACATTTCCCTTAGTTAAGAGGAAATGATTCCTTAAGGTAAACCCTTAAGGGAAACACCTAAGATGTTTTATGTAACTGGGCCCAAGCCCTTAATGGAGAAGTACAGAAGCCTTGCTATGCATTAATCTGTGCTAATGCAATGCATTTAATTTGAGGCATACAGGATGACAGGATATGGAGATGTATCTCATATCTCATGGTTTGCAGCTAGAGTAGAGCGAGAGCAAGAGAGAGAGAGAGAGAAAGAGCTCAGTAGGTGAAACCCGAGTGTGAGTGATGGGAGAGGGAGTGCAACAGACCTGGGAGTGAGTGATGGGAGAGGGGGAGCGACAGACAGGAGGAGAGGAGATCTCACTGTTGGTGCCCTCCTCCCCAGACTCCTCCGTGACAGGGGACAGGAGGGTGTGACAGCGGCCAGCTGTCATCTGATCACACCATAGGATCAGAGTTAGACAGAAGACAAACATAGCATCCAGGTTTTAATCAGAAAACACATGCAGAGAAGATTGTGTGAATTTGTTAAAAGTCCACCACAGAGAGTGGAGTCTTTCAGACAGACATCATGCTAGCTCGAGATTTGATAAAGGGTCACAGGATTAACAGCGGAGTGATTTGCCTGAGTTAGTTAATAAACCAGAAAACCAAAAAAAACATGCTGTACAATTAGTAAACTCGTATCCTTTACCACATCGATAAGCTCGATTGGGGAGGGGAGTTGGCCTCTCACCATGACTACAGAGGGTTTGTGTGTGTCTCCATCCAGGTCCTCCTCAGTAAGCCCCGCCCCCTCCGTGTCACTCACAGTGAGCAGCATGGTGGCGTGCTTGGCCTTCACAGCAAGCATCTTACACTTAGAGTTCAGACTGGCTATCTGCTCCTGGTAACCCTTGATCTTCTGGGCCAGGTCCTGTTAGAAACATCCCGATCACGGTCAGTGGTTATGGTGACAACAGGGGAACAAAGCATCCATATAGTCCTAACATTTTACAGCTTAACTAGTGTCCTTTTTGTTGTTGTTGTTTTTTTTGCTTTGGGTACCTAGTTGTTCCTACCAGCACCTGGACCTAGAGGTTTTCACAATTCTGCATTCCTTTCCATTGGTAATGCTAAAAGTACCTCATGGTGTAGGATCTGAGCCTGCAGCTCCTGGATGTTGCTGGTGGGAATGGGTCGGTCCTGGATGACTCTGTGGGCGTCCTCTATCAGCCCCTGGAGGTGCCTCACCTCCTGCTCATACTGCTCATACTGCACAACAGCCTCCTACAGAAGGGACAAGAAATCAAGGAATGTTGATACTGGTGCACAATGTAGGAGGTCAACTGCTCTTGGCTTGCAGGTGTGGCCAACCGGATTCAAACCGTGACTTTCTGTGTTCCTCAAAACCTAGCCATTAGCTCGGGGGAACTAACACAAGTCTTCAGTCACAGGCAATCGAATGAATTATTCATGATTGTGCTGTGGCCTCCCTACCTGTAGAATGTTGCACTGCTGTATTGCGACATGCTGCAGCTGGCTGGCCTCCTGCTGTAGGCCCAGTGCCGTGCGACAGATAGCCAGGCCAGGCATCACCTCCTCTGGGACGCGCAGGGCGCTCTGACACAGCTGCACCGCCTGCACCTGCTGCTTGAAGCCCTCCATCTCTGACAGAAGACGCTAGGAAAACAGACAGGAGGGAACGTCACATTCTCCGCAGCAGCAGCAGCAGCAGAAGAAGAAGGAGTAACTACCTGTCTCTGGGCCAGTTGTTCCTTGAGACTCTGTCGGGCCAACTCAGGAGATGTCAGTGTAGCTTGGACCTGTTCCAGAGCAACATGTAGGGTCTTCACCTCGTACTCCAGACGCTCCATACTCTGAGAGGACGACACAGGACACACACACAGGTTCATCTCAGAACCCAGAACCAAATCTTCTGAGGGCTAGCTGGCTAGCTAATCAAGTCATGCTAACTGTCTGTCACTACACATAGGTCAATCAATCAAATATATTTGTACGTACAGGTGAGAATAACACTGAGATGCTAAAAGCTATTTGACCGTCTCTGAGACTAACAACAATGCTAGAGTGAAAACAGATGCTAGGCTAAAATGCAAGGTCAGCGCATACAGTATGTCTTTGTCAGTACCTTGGCTGCGTCCTGTAGGCTCTGCAGTCGTGTCCTGATGGTCTGCTGGAGCTCCTCGGTGTTGCGGCTGAGCTCACACACCTGCTGGGACATGTTCTCCGTCTGCAGCACCTCAGATAGCAGATCCACCTTCTCTCCCATGGCCTGCAGGTCCCCATGGAGCTCCCGGGACTCACGCAGCACAGACTGATGGGACAGGGAGGGGAGGGGGAAAGCACAACACAGGCAATGAATGGAATAAGAAGACACTGTTTTTGAAGAAAAAAAGGGCCAACCAGTGATGGATGGACCCTAAGAGGTGCCGGTAAATAAGAAAAGAAGTAACATCCTGGAGGGATAATGATAGGAGACAGGGGAACAGAACCCATGTTTATTTCCTTACACACACAAATACCACCAGTATTGTTGAAGATGGTACAGTGGAAGTGAACAGTGAGAGTTTCATACAGTCTCTATCAGCATTTAAATCCGGTAACTCTACATGTGTTTATTCATGTCTCCACCCACCTGGTACATCCTTATTTGCTCCTGCAGATGAGGGGAGGAGTTCCAGATGATGTTGGCCCTCACCAGGCCCTTGGCTTTCTCCGACCACCTCACTATGAAGTCCAGCATCTCACTGTACTCCTCTAGATGGGCATCGGCCTAGACAGGTGAGATAACAGAGGAATTGAGGAACCAGAGAACAACAGCAGGGAAATGCATACTTTAATGACACTGACAATGTATGGGTAATGTACGTTATGGTATAAATAGCACCTTTAACAATTAAAAGTCAAATGGCCCCATATAAACATTTTGGGCTGGGCAACACAGTACATTAATGCCACCTCTTCAGTGTAACAACAACATTGTTAAAACAACAACAGTGTAACAACAAGACTTCTCATGTATATTGTGTTTCCCCCCCTCAAAACATTTATACAATTGGTTCCTAACCTTTTTGAGCCAGATGGTTCTACACTCGGCCAGTCGGGCAGTGTGGTGGTGGATGTCTCCTAACTTGATTATGGCATCGCTCAGCTGTTTGGCCAAGACGGGGTTCCGTCTGCCGAACTCATGGACCGCAGCATCCAGCTCTGAGAGAGTCCGACGACAGCTCTCCAGGTCATCACAAAGACACTGAGGAGAGGAGAGAAACTCTGGGTTAAACGGACTGACCAAGATAGCAGCTCTGGGTGCTCATTCACTTTTGTATGTATTTCAGTTTACTTCCTGAATTGATTGAATTGACAAGAAATTGACCCCAAACCCTTATTCAGAGTCATATGCATGAGCATCTTCAGCTCCCGCTCACCTTGGTCTCGTCTTTAGCGTGTTCAACATCACTGGCTTTGTCTTTGAGTCTGGTGGAGATGGCTTTCATCTTCTCCGACACGTCATGGATCCTGGAACTGAAGTCCTCCTTGATGTCTCTCGTCTTCTGAATCTCTCTCTCTTTGGATAGAACCTTAAGAAATTCACAAGAGAAAGTACAAACTTAACCCTGTAATAACTTCTCTATTTCTTAACATTTACATTAGTAAAAGATACAGTAGTTGACGTAGTAGACCGGACACAGATTAAGCCTAATCTATTTTATTCGAGATTCTCCATTGAACATGCTTTTTAGTTCATGGCTAGGCTTAATCTGTGTCCAGGAAACTGGCCCAGTGAGAAATAGCAAGCGCAAGATAGTCCGGTACCTGGTCCTCGATGGCCCCCAGTGCAAGCGACACCTCAGCCAGCTGCATGGAGATCTCTGAGGGCAGGATGGTGTACAGGTCCAGATACTTGCTCTGCTGCTGCTCAGCTATCTTATCCAAATGCTGACGGTACCCGATCACATCACTGTGCACCACCTGTACAATACATAAAGGAATTTTGCATTTGCAAAAATGGCAAAAAAGGATGTGATCATGTGTTAGATTGTGTTTACTCAATCTCTAGTTCCATAGGGTTCGTCAGCGGCTTACCTCCAGCTCCTGTAGCAGAGCATCCATATCTGGGGTAGGGTTGAGAAGCAGCTCCCTGGTCTCCTGGATCCAGGCTTTGACCACACTCAGGTTCTTCTCCACCTCCTCTCTATCCCTCAGCTCCATCCCAGCCTGGCTACGCTTGGTACGCGCCTGCTGCAGCAGACTGGTGGAGAGACATAAAACCACTCAGCTCCATTATTCTGTTCCTAAGATATTTGAACTGGAGGGTTGGGAAATACAGAAGACACATTTTCACTTGTAACTAAATGGACAATTATCTCTCTTATTCTGTTCAATGCAAACAACAACTGATCTAATTCCTGAGTTGCCAATCCATCTGTTGTGCAAATGCTAAACATAGGCTCGATTGCCAGACTCATGGAGCTCCACAGCGGCTGTGGGAAGAGACCACGCAAAACCTAACAATCTTGATCCGCACCTTTCCATGCGGTCTTGTACAGCTCTGATCTCCTTGAGACTGGGCAGTTCGTCCTGTTCGGAGGTGGGGGATGGTGAGGGGACCTCCACGTCATGGAGCAGGCTGAGGGCGTACTGACGCAGCAGGGTGAGGGAGGACAGCTCCCTCTCCATGTCCTGGATCAGCAGCTCATGCTGGTCCAACACAGACTGCAAGGTAGCCTTGGAGGCCTTCTCCACAGCACAGTCTATCACACGGCTCTGAAGCTCGTCCACCATGTTCCTCAGCTTCACCATCTGAAAGGAACACAGGCGGGGGAAATCTAGACAGTGTGCTGAACCTGTAATGACTTGTTGATAAAGCATCATTGTTAGCTTCTACTATGGAGTAGTGTACACTCTTTAGAGAACCTTTACGGCAGACAGCAACAAAGGGCATAAGGGGAACAAATAAATAATCCAGCAAGTGCTGATAGTATACTGTTTAGTTCCCTTTCAGTCAGC
The DNA here is from genome assembly GCF_057628025.1 of Oncorhynchus mykiss. Taxonomy (NCBI): domain Eukaryota; kingdom Metazoa; phylum Chordata; class Actinopteri; order Salmoniformes; family Salmonidae; genus Oncorhynchus; species Oncorhynchus mykiss. Next base: position 36,372,422 of record NC_143040.1, read on the forward strand.
GGACAGCGGACACAACGGACAGCTATGAGGATTGCACTCTTGTCCCCCTAACTGTGTTGTACCTCGTACCTCGTACCTCCTTAGGGAACAGGAGTTATATTCATGGACTTAGGTTGATATTATGGTCTTCTCCACTGTATATTCGCGAACACACTGTACTCACACTCACAGTCCCATGTTTTTGTGTAGCCTACTATACCTTCTCCCTGAAGGTCCTCCACTCCTGGGCCGTGTCCTCTAGGACCCTCTCCTGCCCTCGTGCTACGCTGCGTAACCGGGTCCAGCGCTGCCACACCGTGGTCATGGAGCGGCTGATGGTGGCCTTGCTGGCGTCACTACCCACCAGCTCCAGCTGGGATGCCTGCTCCTCCAGCCCGGTCAGCTTCTCCTGGAACCCATTCACCATCGACACCAGGGACTGGCAGGGAGGGAGGAGAGGAGGAAATATACACACAAGAGAAGAGTCGCGGTCCGTTCACACATTATGGGTGTTCATAAATAAAGTCTAATCATTACTTCTTTGTGCTTTGATTACTAAAGATGAATGTACAATGACGCCATCATGTGGCTAATTATGCGGCCATTAGCAAAATGTATCAAGTAATGTAAAAGTCAAAACAGAAGAAAATCATTATTTTCCCATGGTCCTCTTTTACCCTATGACTCCTGAGCTTCTCCTCTGCCTCCAGAAAGGTGGCAGCCTTGGCGGTGGAGAACTCAGTCAGCTTCTTCTCTGCCTCGTTCATCAGTTCAATCACTGTCTGCCTCGTCTCCTGGTAGGACTTCCACTGGGCAACACAGCTAGGGACAACACAGGACAGTCAATTTAATTCAATTCCATTCCAACTTTATTGTACCAGTAAGGAAATGCATGGTGCAGCCAAGTATTTACAGAATCATTTTAAGCATTAAGGCCAAGGAGATGTGGTATATGGGCAATATACCACGGCTAGACCACGGCTAGGGGCTGTTCTTATATGCATGACACAATAAAGCCATTGGCTGTGCTATATTGTCCAACCCCTGAGGTACCTTATTGCTATTATAAAACTGGTTAGAATATAATAGCAATAACAGTAAAAAGCTGTCTGTCTGTATTATATTAACACTAAATTGCCCATCTCTGTACCAAGGTCTCTCTCTCTGTATTCAACACTTGTAAAACCATATTGTCCATGCACAAATGGTTTTAAGTCGCTTTGGATGAAAGTGTCCACTAAATGGCATATATTATATGTCCATATTTGGTTACAATTGAACCTTTTCCTTTACTTCCTGTACCTGATCAGGACGTCTTGATGACACTGCAGCTGATCTCGGACCTCCACTCCTCTCTGCTGAGCAGACTCCACACTCAGCCTAAGCTGCTCCTTGGCTGAAGGGTTAACCAGGTTCTCCAGCTGGGGGGGCAGAGCCTCCAACTCCTGCAGGTGGCCCAAGAACTCCTACCACGAGGCACAGGGAGAGAACATGTTAAAGGGAGAAAATAATTAAGTTTATTTTTATTTTTTTAAGGGCACACCAAAAAAATCACTCTTGAATATATGTTGCAATTGAAGCTTTGTTTCAGTTTGCTTTACCTCTTAGCAACATGTCCTAATAGACCACACTTTATTTAGTCCTGACAAAGGCCCAGTTCGTCGAAAACGTCCTATTAAACTAAACACTTTGGGAGCGTTATAACATTGCGCGGATTCATTTTTTGCTCTACATTATCCACCCGGACAAGTTATTGGAGCACCCACCTGCTCCGAGGCCATGATGTCTTCCTGCTGGCGTAGACATTCCTCATAGTTCTCTACGTCCACCCCCAGGCTGGCTAGTTGTAGGAAGGCCACTGCGTCCTCCAGCCACTCACACGCTGACTGCATCCGGAAGTGGTACTTCTGACACAACGCTAAGGCCTGCTCCAGGGTGATCTGGAGAACAGACAGGGAAGGGAAATGGTGAGTATGTGAAGCTAACAATACTAATAGATGTCAACAAACAGGCTATGTTATTGTCACTATTACTCCCTCACAGCGTACAAAAATTCCAGAAACGTTCGCAAAGTTCCCAGATGAAATCCTTCAACTGAGATTTTATAAACACCTAGGAGATTTGGGAAAGTTTCCAGACTTTTGCAACCCCACTCCCTTATATTATAATACATCGAGACAATATGATATCACTTCACCTGTTTGGAGCTCAGAGCCTGTTGGACATCAGCCTGTAGTTTGGCCATCTCCTCCAGGCTCAAGTCAACATGGGCTGGGACCAGCTCATTGGCGCTGGTGTACTTCTGTTTCTCCCTGCTGCTCAGGGCCGCCACGATCCTCAGCCTGGACTGGACCTCTTCCTGCATAATCTGCTGCTTCCTGATCTCCTCCTGGACCTTCTCTACCCTCACATCCACCACCACAGCACAGTCCAGCTCATCCCTGATTTGCTGCAGCCAGTCCAGGGTCCGCTTCACCTCCGTCTCAAAGTCTTTACTCTGGACAAACCTATTCTCACACTCCACTATCAGCTCCCCTACGGCAGACTGCAGGGACTGCAGCTCCTCCTGCCACAAGACCACCTGTTCTCTGGAGGCCTCGTGGGCAGCCTGGTCCAGCTGAGGAGCCAGGTTGTCCATCTGCTCCATGAGTCTAGAAAGATGAGAGCTGGCGCCCTGGAGACTCCCGGCCAGGGCGTGGTAGTTCTTCAGCCTCTCCTCCGCCGACTGAGTCTCTGCATTGACCTTGACCAGCTGTTCTTTGGTAGCCTTCAGCTCTGAGTCTACCTGCATGGCCATGGCCTTGTGGTCCTCGAAGGACTCCAGCGTGTCGTCGAGGTGCTCCACCCGCTGTTCGATGAGCCTCTTGAGCCCATTGTAGAGGCTCACCAGCTGGGTCATCTCTTCAGGCCGCCAGGGTTGACCGGTGCTTCGGAATCCTTCTTTCTTCTGGTTTAGTTCACTGACAGCCAGACCAAGGTTGCTCAGATCAACCTGAAGAGCTTTGTAATCGTTCTGTAAACTGACAACCTCCTCTGTCTGTAGACCGACAGGCTGAGTCCCCAAGTTATGGAACTGCTCCTCAAGCTCCTTCAACGCATTATGTGTTACATCTATGAAGGAGGCATACTCCTTTCTGGATAGAATGGCCTGTTCAATCTTCTCCTGTTTCTCTTTGGCCAGAGCCAGTATGCTATTGTATTGCTGTGGGAGAGCATTGAGTTTCTCGTCCAAGTAACAGTGGTCCACTTCATTCAGAGTGGGAAGGATCTCCTGACCAGCTCTCTGGACGATCAGTAGGAGGTTTTCATATTCCATCGCCTGCTCTACTATCTGCTGGTACTTCAACAGCTGCACGTTCAGCTCCAAGTCACCATTCATGAGGTTAATCTCAGGGAAGGTCACTATGTCTGCCTGTTTCAACCACTGACATGTCTTCTCCAGGTCTGCCTTGAAGTACTTTCTGGAGACAAGCACCTTTTCCAGCTCCTGCAGCCTCTGGCCACACTTCTGCAGGGCCTTCTCAAAGATGTTCTGCAGCTCCTGCAGCTTGGTGAGCATCTCAACCTTCTCGTCCTCGGTGGCGTCCCTCATCAGGTCTCTGCCTTGGGACCACAGGGAGGTCAGTTCGCTCTGGTAGGCCTTTAGGCTGCTCTGGATGTTCCTGCAGGTTCGCACCTGCTTGGCCAGGTCGTCAGGTAGCAGGGCGATGTACTCCTCTGCCTGGGCCTTCTTCTCATTCTGCTGAACCCAGGTGATGGACTGGTTGACAGCCTGCAGGAACTGTGTTCTCTCTGTGAAGGCCTTGCTGAGGTGCTTCCTCCTCTGGGCCACCTTTATTTTATTTACACAATATAGACATGTAAAAACGATAATAGCATGAAAACAGTATAAGCATAAGTTAAACAGGCATGTGCAAGTGTCAGAAACCCAAATAGTATTTTATTTTATTTTTAAACACACAAAAAAACACCCACCTTCACACTGAGTGACTCCACCTCAGCCTGGGTGTCTGAGATGAGCTGCTGCAGGCGCTGGCGCTCGTTGAGCCCCAGGTGAGCCAGGACGCGGTCAGCGTCGGTCATGGCCTGGGCCAGAAGCAGCTGCTTAGCCTCCAGTTCACTGCAGATGCTGAGGTGGTCAAACAGGAAGCTTTGGGACAACTCTGGAGGAGGACTCATCTTCATGGCTTCAGACAGGGCAGGCTGCTGCTCCTCGGCCCACTCCCTGGCCTCCCTCAGACGGGCCTCCACCTGATTAGAATAAAATAGATACTTAATTGCCCATAGGTTAGACCAGAAAGGTGTCTTCTGCCTTTCCCAACACTCCACCCCCCCCCCCCCCCCCCCCCACACACACACACACACACCTGGGCCATGTCCTCCAAGGTCAGCACCGAGTCCTGGATCTTCCTGTCGATGAGGCTCTGCAGCTGGGCCCAACGCTGCTCGAAGTGGCTGATTTGCTCTTTGACCAGCTCTTTATCGTCAAGATTCAGATGGTAGATGACTTTCTGCCTCTGGTCCTTCAGGTCCTCCAGAGTTCCCTTCTGGTCTCTGAGAGCCACGGAAAGTTTTTTCAACGCCTCCAAGTGCTCAGATGAACTTTCAGCATCAGTCCTTGGAGAGAAAAATAATATATTCAATGACTAGATTTCACAATAACAATTTTTCAAAGCTAACACACATTCTAGTGATGAAGAAGTATTTGAGACCCATTGTCATGGTTTTTAGAATGTTGGTACAGCTCCCAAACTCTTAAGCCATGTTACCACTGTCATGGCAACTATGATTATTCAGCTATTCCACATAGAGTCAGTCTTCTATGTGCTCTGGAGACTGATCCCACATCAATATACTTTTGCTATGAAAGGGACCGCTCACTCACTAGCAACCCACATAGCAACAAGACTGGCTGGGATTTGGCCATACAGAACCAAATATATTTTAAGTTGTTGCTTTTTTGTGATTGTTATCAATACATAAAGTAATCACTTTAATAGTGTATTGTGATACTATTACAGGTGAAATCAGAGCAAAGTTATTGCAATACACCCATATTGCATACACTTCTAGTTCCCATCCTGTAGTAACTCAGTTGTGCGTTTCAGATAGATAGATGACCCCACCTGGCCAGGTTGTCCCACTCCTTGGACACCTGCTCAAACAGTGCCTCCATGGCTGTGATGCAGTCGTGGTACTCCTGAGTCCTCTGCAGGTCCTCCTGCCTCTGATCCTTCAGCCTGTTAGCCTGGTGACACAGCTCCAGCCAGGAGTGGCTCAGACGCCCTACTTCCCCATGCTCCGGGCTGGCCTGGCCCTCAGTCAGACGATTCACACTCTCTGTCATCCTGGTTAGGGTGGCTTGTTTACTCTGCAGCTGATTGCTAAACTCCTGTTGGAGAGAGTAGAGAAACATTAATTGGATTTGATCAATGTGCATGTTTTGTCTCATGCTGTGTTAGTGGTTTGTATGTGAGCAACATCCTAAATCGGTGAAACTGAAATTGACAATTACACATTTTCATCTAAATTAAGATTTGTATTTATTAATCTGGCTGATCAGAGAAGTATTTTTAAAGAAGGTAGGGAAGATGGGAGTGCAACCTGGACTCGGGGGTAGACGTAACATAGTAAACAATAATCAGGGTCATTCAAATTAGAATGATATGTTACGTTTGGTATGTAATGTGGATGTCCATCATCCATTTTGTATGAAATGTTACGAATTGCAATTCGAATTATATGTTACGAATTACAATTTGTTGAGGCTAACATTAACTAGGTGGCTAACGTTATCTAGGCTAGTGGTTAGGGTTAGGGGTTAAGGTTAGGAGTTAGGTTAAAAGGTTATGGTTAGGGGAAAGGTTAGCTAACATGCTAAGCAGTTGCAAAGTATCTCAAAAGTAGTAAATAGTTGCAAAGTTGCTAATTAGTTCAACTGCTAAAGTTTTCTGTCATGAGATTCGAACACGCAACCTATGGGTTGCTAGACGTTCACGTTATACGCCGACTAACCACCCTCCTTTCGTTTTTACCTTAAGTAACCTTCTGTCTTATGTAAACATACCAAATGTAACATATCATACTAACATACTAATCCCGGATTTTCGTTTACTATGTTACATCTAGTCTATGAGACCACGCTGGGGAGTGGGACCCTGCTCCCTAAACTTCTTCTTTCTTTGTTAACTCTGCACATTGCAGTCTATGCTCCTATGTGGTTTGTTGGTGACAACGTTTGGACCATAAGATCTCTACCTTGGCCTGGGTGAGCATGTTGTGGGCAATCTTGGTCTCGAGCTCGGCTGGTCTTCTGGAGAGACTGAGGAGCTGCTGCTCCATGTCCTGGAACAGACCAGACAGCTCCTGCTTCTGCTCCTTTATCTCCTTCCAGCCCTCCGACAGCCCCTGGGAGCTAGACATCCTCTCCTCGATCTGTACAGTACACGGTACAGTGTACAACAACATGAAGTATACAGCAGAGCGCACAACAACATGAAGTCAAAGTATTGAACATGGGATTGTTTAATTGTAATACTTTATGTACATCTGCTTTATGATGTCTTTACTGGTTGTTGTATGCCTATTTACAGGCCTACATAATTTCCCGGAACTCTCACGCCCTGAACTAATGTTGTTTTTATTGTGAGAGATTGTGAGAGTAAGGTGTATGAATTACATATGGCAAATACTTGAAACTCATGGTGAAAACCCTGTTGTCAATATGGTAAGGATGATGTGATGATGACCAGAAGTGAATGTACGGTAAGACCAGCCCACACACCGTGTGTTTGACCCGCTGGACCTCAGCAACAGTGACTCTCACAGCATCATCAGATAGGTCACACACAGAACACACCAGGTCCAGGTACGTACTGGCCTGCTCCTGTAGAGCCCTGTAGTGCTTCACCTGTACAGGTAATATGCAAACAAATGTAATCAGCTTGATAAAACATTTTCATTTGTTAATTTCCCCTATTTACCCAGGTTTTCCCATTGAAGCAGAGCCTTCTATTTTCAAATGACCACAAAACTCCAAAATCCTATGGCATAACATTGCCATGAAAAAAAACATTATTGTATCATTTGATTCTCGTTCTCTGCCTATAAAAGAGCAGGGAGCAGTCAGTCAGGAACCTGTTTGAGGGCCTCCTGCAGGCCAGAGGGAGGTTGACAATGCAGCCGGAGCTCCTCATGGACAGTGGAGAGCCAGGTCTGGCACTGCTGCAGAGTGTCCTGGTGACTGACATGTTTCTGCAGCTCCCTGTCAAGACTTTGGTACACCTGATGAAGCAGACACAGACACACAGAGACAAGTGAAGAGATGGAGCCGGTAAGTGAGTAGAGTAGTGTAGCGTAGAGCAGATCAGAGTAGAGTATAGTAGATTAGAGTAGAGCAGAACAGAGCAGGTTAGCTTAGAGTAGAGTGTTAGTATAGTACTCACACGCTGTGCGGTGCTGCAGATGGCTGAGTAACTGTCTCTGGTGCCCTGCTGGTGAGCCTGGACCTGCTGGCTGATCTTAGCCTGGACCTGGTCTGTAGTACAGTTGGACATCAGGTCATCTCCCTTCTCCTTCAGACTGGTCAGGCGCTCCTCGAAGCTAGCTATCTCCTCCATGATTGCCTGAGAAGAAATGTGACAGACAAGGGTTATGATTATAAACCCCAAACTTCTAAATTGCCATTTTAGAATGCTGGTTTAGAACTTCAGAAGCATAATTCCAGTATCACGCAAACAGGTGTTATTGCATAATTTCATTCTCATGGATTCTCATACAGTTCCAATCCATAATTTAATGAATATACTCACCTTGTGCCGAGCTAGTTGCTGTGTGGCCGTCTCCATGCTGCAAGTCTGCATGGAGTCTGAGGTGACCAGCCTACTGGACATCTGAAGGAGCCACTTCTCCACCTCCTGAAGCTCACTGCTGTAGCCCTCATGCTCCTTCACCAACTCCATCAGAGTCTGAACCTGGCCCTGTAAATAGTACAGGATTACTTTTTTTTACCTTATAGACAAAGCTACAGTGGCTGTCTCAGCCACCACATCAATCAGGTAGGACAATGACACATTTTGGTTGCATGCTTTAAGTAGCTAGCTAGTCTGTCACAAGAGACTAGACAACCACAAACCAAGGAAGCTCTCTAATACTTTAAAAGTGAATCATGTGTACTTAAGTAGAACACCTACCCTGGCTGCAGTGCAGAGGTCCTGGTAGTCTGTCTGTAGTCTGCTCATGTTGTCCCTGATGGTAGAGTCGCGGACCGAATCCAGCAGAGCCTCTCCTTTCTCAACCACAGACCTCACTGCTGACTCGTGAGACTGCACTGTCTGCTGGATCGTCTATGTACGAGGAAAAACATCCTTTGAATGTCAATAATGAATCAGTGCTTTTTACAAAGCACACATAGATAAAGTTGAAGTCAGAAGTTTACATACACCTTAGACAAATACGTTTAAACTCAGTTTTTTACAATTCCTGACATTTAATCCCAGTAAAAATTCCCTGTCTTAGGTCAATTAGGATCACCACTTTATTTTAAGAATGTGAAATGTCAGAATAATAGTAGAGATAATTATTTCTTTCAGCTTTTATTTCTTTCATCACATTCCTAGTGGGTCAGAAGTTTGCATTGCCTTTAAATTGTTGAACTTGGGTCAAACGTTTCGGGTAGCCTTCCACAAGCTTCCCACAATAAGTTGGATGAATTTTGGACCATTCCTCCTGACAGGGCTGGTGTAACTGAGTCAGGTTTGTAGGCCTCCTTGCTCGCACACGCTTTTTCAGTTCTGCCCACAAATGTTCTATAGGACTGAGGTCAGGGCTTTGTGATGGCCAGTCCAATACCTTGACTTTGTTGTCCTTAAGCCATTTTGCAACAACTTTGGAAGTATGCTTGAGGTCCTTGTCCATTTGGAAGACGCATTTGCGACCAAGCTTTAACTTCCTGACAGATGTCTTGAGATATTGCTTCAATATATCCACATTTTACATCCTCATGATGCCATCTATTTTGTGAAGTGCACCAGTCCCTCCTGCAGCAAAGCACCCCCACAACATGATGCTTCCACCCCCGTACGGTTGGGATGGTGTTCTTCGGCTTGCAAGCCTCCCCCTTTTTCCTCCAAACATAACGATGGTCATTATGGCTAAACAGTTTTATTTTTGTTTCATCAGACCAGAGGACATTTCTCCAAAAAGTACAATATTTGTCCCCAAGTGCAGTTGCAAACCGTAGTCTGGCGTTTTTATGGCGGTTTTGGAGCAGTGGCTTCTTCCTTGCTGAGCGAGCGGCCTTTCAGGTTACGTCGATATAGAACTTGTTTAACTGTGGATATAGATACTTTTGTACCTGTTTCCTCCAGCATCTTCACAAGGTCATTTGCTGTTGTTCTGGGATTGATTTGCACTTTTGACGGCTGCGTGGTCCCATGGTTTGTACAGATGAACGTGGTACCTTCAGGCGTTTGGAAATTGCTCCCAAGGATGAACCAGACTTGTGGAGATCTACAATTTATTTTCTGAGGTCTTGGCTGATTTCTTTTGATTTTCCCATGATGTCAAGCAAAGAGGCACTGAGTTTGAAGGTCGGCCTTGAAATACATCCACAGGTACACCTCCAATTGACTCAAATGATGTCAATTAGCCTTTTAGAAGCTTCTAAAGCCATGACCTCATTTTGGGGGGGTTTCCAAGCTGTTTAAAGGCAGAGTCAACTTAGTGTATGTAAACTTCTGACCCACTGGAATTGTGATACAGTGAATTATAAGTGAAATAATCTGTCTGTAAACAATTTTTGGAAAAATGACTTGTGTCATGCACAAAGTAGATGTCCTAACTGACTTGCCAAAACTATAGTTTTAACAAGTTTTAATGACTCCAACCTAAATGTATGTAAACTTCCGACTCCAACTGTAGATAGATCTGTTCATACCTTGTATTTGGCTAACTGGGCCTTCTTCTGATAGAGCTCAGCTTTGGGTTCAACAGGCATCCCTAGCAGAGCCTTGGTCTCTGTGAGCCACTGAGCCTGGGCCTTGTACTTGTCCAGGAAGTCTTTGGAAAGGGAGATGCATTTCTCCAGCGAGCTGTGTTCAGTGCGTAGCCCAACCATCAGGCCCTCTAGCTGGGAGAGATGGGCGTCCACCTCCTCCCTCAGCTGGTCTGCCTCTGGTTCCTCCAGGAAGGCCATGGCTCGCTCCGTCTTCTCACGCATCGTCCTCAGGAAGCTGTGGCCCTGCTCCATGTCACCCTGCAGAACCTAGAGGACAGACACACATATACATAGAAAGAAAGCAGAAACCATTATGCCTGGGACCATAACGTTCTTAGAGGATGAAGCAAAGCAAAGGGAGTTAAAGCCTTGGGAGTGTCACTGCAATGCTAAAACACACTAGGTCCGCACTCACAAGTAGTTCAAAAGAGCTTACTTTTGCTACGCTAACAGTTGTTGTCTACCAACTAAGTCACTTGAGGCATGGCTTCCATTTAGCTGAAGCTCAGACTGTAGTCTCTCTTATGCCAGGCTCAAGGCAGCGGCTGTAAGAGGAGACTATAACTGTACCTCCAGTTTCTTCTTCTTCCTCTCCATGGTAACACGGTCCACTACGTCGATGCTGATGGCCACGGTGCTGAAGTTGTTCTTAGCAGAGCTCAGCCAATCAGAGAAGGTACTGAACACACTCTGGGCCTCCTCTATGCAATACACCTCCTCCTGCAGCTGCTTGATGCTCTCCTACGTCATCAACACAGACATTTTAGGAAAAAGCGAGAGACAGAATTGTCAGATCTTGCACTTTGGTTTCAGAGCTTTGTGAGTGCAAAGTGTTGCTGAGCAGAAGGTCCCAGGTCCGTGCCCAGGTCAGGACAGGGATGAAATCTACTGTGTTACATGTGGTTGTATGTGTCAGTGTGTGTGTGTGTGTGCGCATCTTTAAGTGTTCCATACCAGTAGGTGCAGTAGCAGGGCGTGGTAGCGGGCGGTGAGCTGGGTAGCTCTAGTGCTGACCCGGCTGCTGATGTGTGTCTCGTCCAACACTTGCTGGGCTAGAACACTCAGACCCTCCACCTCCTCCTGGTACACCAGCACTTCCTCCTGACAACCCTATATACAGAGAAACACATATAAATATGGCATATAATTTATTGAAACACAAGGGCACTGAAGGAGGAAGATGCGGAGGAGGAGGATGAGGAGGAGGAGAAGGCTACATGCTACCCCTTACTGCATAACGCACACAGACAAGACTGTGTAACTACTAATATAACAATAATCAACATCACCATTCATGTCACTTAGTGTTTCACAGCAATCTACTCTGAACCACTGCTGACCTTAATTAGTTGCAGCTGAGCGTCCTTGGTGGCGCGGTCTGACCTCCGATGGCTTCGTAGTTGACCTTTGCTCTCCATGCTCTTCAGCCAGCTGTCCAGACGCTGAAACTTCTGCTCCATCTGGCGGAGCTTGGCCAGGGCACTGTTGAGCTGGCCCCTGGTGTCTCCCAGCCTCCCCTGGTACAACCGCCAGTCTTGCTGCACAGTCTCCAGGACCCGGTCCTCGATCTGAGGGACCCCCCATGGCACAACCTGGTCTCTACTGTCTAGCAGAGTGTTGAGCAGGGCCTGGCCCTCCGTGCACTGGAGTTGTAGCTCCTGGGAATGAAGGCAGAGAGCCAGCTGTCATTATTTACACTGGCCATTACGAAATATTACTGGACATTCAAGCGCCATTATACTGTACATCTTGCGCCAACAGGCAAAGATATACATTTTTCCCAATGCTGAACAACATCTGACTAACCCATTGAACTGCTTGCTATCAATACTATCTGATGTTGTTCGCATGTTCAGGTAAAAAGACACAAAAAGAGCATAATATATAAGTTTGGACACACCTACTCATTAAAGGGTTTTTCTTTTTTTAAACTATTTTCTAGATTGTAGAACAATAGTGAAGACATCAAAACTATGAAATAACACATACAGAATCATGTAGTAACCAAAAAAATGTTAAACAAATAAAAGTATATTTGAGATTTGAGATTCTTCAAAGTAGCCACCCTTTGCCTTGATGACAGCTTTGCACACTCTTGGCATTCTCTCAACCAGCTTCATGAGATAGTCACCTGGAATGCATTTCATTATACCTACAGCCTTACTTCACACATCCCACGGTCTCTGCATACAATATAGCTGATTACACGCATGCACCACTCAATCTGATCGCACGCACAAACTACCTCACTCTGTTGCTCACATGCCCTTGTCCACAACCCTGTTCTCATTATCCTCCGCCTCGACCAGCCTAAATCCTAGCTAAGCCATAATAATCACCGCATTTGATGAGAAATCTTCCTCGCTTGGTGACGAGGCAGGCATCTGTAGGCTACATGTCCATTGGTGATCAATTAAATACATTTTTTTAAATGAAGTAAAAGGATGTCAGCCTTTCCCGGCCTTTGCCGTGGTCGGCATATCTAATATATGCTCATACCCCGCTCTCACTTTTTGTATGCCACTATTGTATCAAATACACCGGATTAAGAGCCTCAGTTTTCCCGCCCTATCTCACACATGCAGCCCCTCAGACAGGCTAATACCAAAGCCAGAAAATAATAAGTGTAATATAGATGATAATAATAATTATACAATCACTAATACTATACATACTCACTGCTACTACTATAGGAAGAAAAATGTATAAAGCCTCAAATGAAGCAGAAATTGCGGTATTGATACAATGAGGGGTGTAGAGAATAGCGGCAAAATACAACAGTCAAATTCTAGAACAGCAGCATAGAATTCCTGCACCGTGTGCAAAAATGACTCTCACTGTAAGAGCTGTTGTTAATATTTAGAATCTACACGTCAAAAGGTTAATGTGTTTGAGCCAATCAGTTATGTTGTGACAAGGTAGGGGTGGTATACAGAAGATAGCCCTATTTGGTAAAAGACCAAGTCCATGTTATGGCACAAACAGCTCAAATAAGCAAAGAGAAATTACATCATTACTTGAAGACATGAAGGTCAGTCAATGCGGAAAATTTGAACTTTGAACGTTTCTTCAAGTGCAGTCGCAAAAACCATCAAGCGCTGTGATGAAACTGGCTCTCGTGAAGATTGCCACAGGAAAATAAGATCCAGAGTTACCACTGCTGCAGAGGATACGTTTATTAGAGTTAACTGCACCTCAGATTGAGGCCAAATAAATGCTTCACAGAGTTCAAGTCAACATCAACTGTTCAGAGGAAACTGCATGATTCAGGCCTTCATGGTCGAATTGCTGCAAAGAAACCAAGACTAAAGGACACCAATAAGAATAAGAAGACTTGCTTGGGCCAAGAAACACGAGCAATGGACATTAGACCGGTGGAAATCTGTCCTTTGTTCTGATGAGTCCAAATGTGAGATTTTTGGTTCCAGCTGCCGGGTCTTTGTGAGACGCAGAGTAGGTGAACGGATGATCTCCGCATGTGTGGTTCCTACCGTGAAGCATGGAGGAGGAGGTGTGATGGTGCTTTGCTGGTGACACTGTTTGTGATTTTTTTAGAATTCAAGGCACACTTAGCTTGGCTACCAACCCATCCCATTTGGTTTGCGCTTAGTGGAAATATAATTTGTTTTCGAACAGGACAATGACCCAAAACACAGCCCCAGGCTGTGTAAAGGCTATTTGACCAAGAAGGAGAGTGATGGACTGCTGCATCAGATGACCTGACCTCCACAATCACCCGACCTCAACCCAATTGAGATGGTTTGGGATGAGTTGGACCGCAGAGTGAAGGAAAAGCAAACATCAAGTGCTCAGCATATGTGGGAACTCCTTCAAGACTGTTGGAAAAACATTCCTCATTAATCTGGTTGAGAATCCCAAAAGTGTGCAAAGCTACAGGGCAAAGGGTGGCAACTGACATGATTCCTTATTTTCCTTCATAATGTCCTTAAATAAATCTTCAAAAAGTTCTTAAAAGGTGATGTTTTGGTGCCTTTAGGGCAATTCATAAAGCTGATTGAGGACCTTATTCCTGATGAATGTGTTTTTTGACCGTGCTTTGCTTTCTGCTTGCATTTTGTATTTATATTGATGTGTGTATTTTCTGTAATTCATGTAATTCAGGTCTCAGTATGACTCCCTGATAAAATAAAGGTTAAATTTAAAAAATCACATTTCCCATCAACTGTCAATAATAATGAGTAGTATAGCTGAACGTGGGTCCCTTGGCTTTACCCAGGTTGGTAGTTTTGTCTCTCATCTCGGAGAATGAGAGACATGGGAAAAGCCACTTTTCTTTGGCTATGTATCTGGAGGTAGCAGTATGTTCTTGTTCTGACCTGTAGTTTCTGAAGTGTCTCCTCCAGCGTTTCCACATCCCCCTCTAGCTGTGTGTAGCAGCCCAGCTTCTCCTGCTCCTGCTCCAGCCAAGCCTCAAACACATGCAGGCCTCTCTGGTACTCCTGGTGGGCCTGCACAAGCTCCTCTGCTTTCCCCATCGTACTCTGACAACACAATAACAATGACGTGCATTACAGACATGCAACTACTACTATTTTTGTTCATTCTAATGCATAGGAGGAACAACATAAGTCTGACACTCTATATACTCTATATACGCCAAGGTACTCTATATACCTTGGCGTTGTCCTTGACGGTGTTGTATCGTTCCTGCAGGTCTTGGAGCTCTAGCTGTGTGACGTAATGTTCGGCCATGTTGGCTCCCTTCATAGTGATGGTGTCCAGCAGACTGCTGTGGCTCAGCACCTCCTCATAGAGAAGCTAAAACAAACACAACATAGCTCAGGGTTAATGTGCATGTTTCTACTGTACTTAAACCACAGCATGATACAGGGTTAGGTTACTTCTTGTTAAAACCAAATATATAGGAGACTGGCATTTTGAGACTTTTTAAGGCAGAGGCACCCGACAAGGATGTCTTCTTTCACCGTTATAATTTGCACTGTCTGAAGCTGAAACAAACAATGGCATTTCACAGGGTTAAGGTTCTGTAACGATCGTCTTCGGGAGAAAGTGAGGAGGACCAAGGTGCAGAGTGGTAAGTGTTAATGTCTTTTTTAATAAACAAACAGAACACTGGAACAAAACAAAACGAAACAGTACCATGTGGCCCAAACACACGGAAACAAACACCAACAAACCAAAAGTGAAACCCATGCTACCTAAGTATGATTCTCAATCAGGGACAACAATTGACAGCCGCCTCTGATTGAGAACCATACTAGGCCAAACTCAAAAACCAACATAGAAAAACAAACATAGACTGCCCACCCCAACCATACTAAAACAAAGACAAAAACAAAGGAACTAAGGTCAGAACGTGACAGGTCCTACCTCTTGATAAAACTAAAGATGTTTGAGAAGCACTTTGTGACCAATCATTACCAAGGTCACATTACCCAAATGTTTTTATAAGACAGAGGCACATGACATGTCTTTTTTACCATTATTATTTGCACTGGCACCATACATGAGTCCCTCTTTTACTGTTATTATTTGAAATCCCATTTCCCATCAACTGTCAATAATAATGAGTAATATAGACGACGGTGGGTACCTTGGCTTTACCCAGGTTGGCAGTTTTGTCTCTCATCTCGGAGAACTGTTTGTCTGTTGTGTCCAGGCTCTCCTCAACATGCTCCACCCAGCCCACAAACTGAAGCACATCCTCCTGGTAGCTGGTCCACTGGGAAAGGGCTCCCTCCAACTGACTGTGAGGGGAATAGAGTGTAGTAAACATAAATATATCAGCTAATCGTCACTAAAGTTACTTGTACACTACCCAAATGTTAAAAATAAAACAAAACATTACATTTGGTCAGATGTTATCATAACCCAGTAAGTATTCTACTAAGGCAGTACACAAGAAAGAAAAAGCTATACCTTTTGCAATGGATGGAGGCGGAAAGCAGGGCATCCCAGGAGTCCTTGAGTTCCTGGATGTGCTTGCAGACTACTGGTACTCCCTCTACTGAGGTGTTCCTCTGGACAGACTCTCCCCTGGTGACCAGCATCTTCAGCTGGATCTCCTTCTCCTGGCGTGCTGTCAGCAAAGCCTGGGAGAATGACATTAAGGGTCAGTCCATGTATAACATAGTGAGGTCTCACAAAGGCAGGAGCAATGCTAACTTAGCTACCTGTTACATACTGGAGATTTACAACAGCTTCTACTCTGTAATCCAAGTCTGATTCTATTTTAGTTTAGCTTTGTTTAATTTTATTTTATTTTATCTAGTTTAGCTTATCTTAGCTTTGTTTAATTCAGTTTATCTTAGCATAGTATAATTTACTTAGCTTAGTTTACTGAGTTTAGTTTGTTTAGTTTAGGTTACTTAGTTTAGTTTACTTAGTTTAGTTTAGCTTAGTTTATCTTGGTGTAGCTTGGTGTAGGTCAGAGGTGGTCGCACTGTACCTCCAGCTTGATCACCCTGCTGTCCAGGACGTTCTTGTCTGCTGTGGGGGTGCAGTAGGTCTGCAGCATGTGGCTGGTGTCGGCCACCCAGTTCTGCAGCTCCTTCAGCCCCTGGGAGAACAGCTGGTGCTCGGTGACGATCCGGTCGATACGGGAAGCCTTCTCCTGTGGGATCACACAGCACAGCACACAGGTCAGCCTCTGTGTGTTCATTCATGTGCACACCCATGACAAATTCAACATAAAGTGAACCTGGGGTTTGTGTATGCAAATGACAACTGGCTACAATCCAGTATGGAAGAAAAGAACAGCAGTAGTAATTTTGCCAGCAAAAATTGAAATTCAGTATTAGCAGTATTAAAGTGTTAGCAATTCAGCATTACCTCAAAACGAAATAGCATCAAGCATAATTACGCTTACAATGATACAATGTTTCATTCTACAACTATAAGATTGTAAATTCATTGATTATCTAGGCAATTTGAACCGGAGTGGTAAGCTCCAGACAAACACAGCTTAGTGCCTCCTCCCTGCCCTCTTGCAGGTAGACAGGCTGGCAGGCAGGCAGACATTAGTTACCTTGGTCATGTTGGTTAGAGCTAGGTACTGTGCAGAGAGTTGTGAGACACGGTGGACAAAGCCCTTTCCGGCCGCGTGTCCGTCCCACAGCAGCTGGGCCTTCTCTTTGAGCCTGATCAGCTGAACCTCTTGAGAGGCTAACTCCTCGAGCACAGACTGCAAGGGCACAAGCAGGTCATCACCGAGACAGAGGCATGCAAGCCAACACACAGACAGTTAGCTAAGTTAACATTGACACTTAAGAGACCAGACATGGAAGAAGAAGACTTGGTCAATGTTATGACCATGAAATACTGTCATGAAATGGAAATCCAAAGAAGGCTAGAAAACACAGCAGACAAAGATGTTTGATGCAAGCATTTGAACAGGGATGTCAAGTGTCAACTCTGTAAACAGTTATTCTTTACTCTCCACTGAACACGCATACAGCAGAAGCATTTGAAAATAGATTGAGTAGATTGGCAGGGCAGAGATGAGCAGTTAGCAGTTATGATAAGCTTTGACAATGCAATGCGGAACTCCATCAGTGACTATGATTGACAGAGCTGAAAAGGTTGGCTTCTGTAACGGCCGCGCTGGTGCCTGGCAAGGCCGGGTGGATGGAGGGATGATGGGAACAGTTATGGTGATACGAAGTGACATAATGACACAGGCTGAGAGCCACGTATACCTGCAGCTTGTGCAACTCCTGCTTTTTAGCTGTGAGGTCGTGGAGTCGTGTGCTGCTCTCCTGTACAGCAACCTCTGTCCCGTGCAGCCACTCCTGAAGGGGCTCCGCACTCGCCTCAAAGTCCTTCATCTGAGACTGGAGGTTCTGAAGCATAGAATTTTTAAATTTTTAAACAAAGTGAATAGATTACACATTATCACCAGAAAGGATTCACACGCTGTACTGTACATAGATTGATTACCTGTAATGCAGTCTCCCTCTGGTGCAGGTTGGACATCAGAGTCTTCCAATCCTCTCTGGCACTGCTAATCTTGGCCCGGACAGCGTCCACTCGGTCTTTGGCAGCAATACTGACCACCAGCTCACCACTTAGCACCACAGCATTCAGCTTGGAGTGGCCCTGTTCCCTGTCACTCAGGAACTCCTTTGGGGTGGAGACAGAAGTCAAGAGATGAGACGCATACTTTTAAAACTTTTGTCCTTGAACAAATATGTTCAAGGACAAAAGGTTTCCTGAACAAAGATAAGAAGTGCTTTTATTGGAGAATATCCATTGAAGAACTCATCAATCAAATGTAAAATGTATTTATAAAGCCCTTTTTACATCAGCAGAAGTCACAAAGTGCTTATACAGAAACCCAGCCTAAAACCCCAAAGAGCAAGCAATGCAGATGTAGAAGTACGTACGGTGGCTAGAAAAAACTCCCTAGAAAGGCAGGAACCTAGGAAGGAACCTAGAGAGGAACCAGGCCCTGAAGGGTGGCCAGTCCTCTTTCTGGCTGTGCCCGGTGGAGATTATAAGAGTTCATGGCAATTAAGGCCAGATCGTTCTTCAAGATGTTCAAACGTTCATAGATGACCAGCAGGCTCAAATAATAATCATAGTGGTTATAGAGGGTGCAACAGGTCAGCACATTTAGGAGTAAATGTCAGTTCGCTTTCATAGCTGAGCATTCAGAGGTCGAGACAGCAGGTGTGGTAGGGAGAGAGAGAGAGAGAGAGAGAGAGAGAGAGAGAGAGAGAGGGAGAGTGAGCTGATGGACTAGGCTTGATTTTGAGTCCAGGAAAACTGGCCCTTAGTGTACCTGTATCTTCTGCAGGCTGGAGGAGGCCTCGCTGAGGTTCTGAGGCACGTCAAAGCACTTGGCTGTGATGATCTTGGCGTTAACCAGCCACTGCTGGAACTCTCGGAAAGTGGCACGGAACCGCTGCTCCAGAAGCTTCTCTTTGCTCTGGCATTCTCTGGAGGCCTGCAGGCTCAGACTAGGAGGGAGAAGAGAGGACCAGATACCAGACCAGGACCAATTACTTTTACACAGCACCTACAGGGCGGTATTCTGACTTGAGATCTGATTCTGCACGCGTAACTTTCTGTGCAAGTCTCCCATTGACATCAGTGAACGGTTTGCGTGAAAGTTTGAGTATAGTAGGAATCCTCCATCCTGCTGCTGACTGACTCACCTGTTGTACTCCTTGATGAGGGAGGACACTCTCTCTGACTGAGTGCCCAGGTCCCTTGAGAACCGCCATAGGTCGTTGAGCTGGGACTTCAGACTGTCTGACATGGGCTCCACTTTAACCAGGCCATCCAGAGTGTCCTGGGTGGCACACACACGAAATGAGAAGATGCTTGTAGAGGAGAGTGAATGGAGGATTGTGGATGCCTGAGTATATGGCGATTTTGGGCATTTAATTTTCACTTTGAAAACACTTTGAAAACACTCATCATAACTATAACGGATCCTTCCTTTACTGTTGCATTCCACTTTGGAATTGCATCAATACTTGAAAATATATATATATATATATATATAAGAATAACTGCAAAGGAGCCTTACTTTTGCAATCTGCCAGCCCTGCACGGCCTCCTCCCCACAGTTTTTCCCCTCGGTCTGAGAGAGTCTGTCTCTCCACTCCTGCAGCTGACTGCTAAACTCCTGCAGGTTCTGCTCCAGCTGAGCAGCCAAGCAGTTAAACTCCTGTTCTGAGCTGGCGATTTGAGAGAGCGCAGTCTCCAGGCCTGCCCTGGTCTGCAGTGCCCCACGCTCCCAGTGCTCCCAGGCAGACAGCAGGGCTGCCTCCTCCCTCTCCACAGCCTCGAAGCCCCCGGAGCCCGTGTGGTCCCTCGCTGCAGCCCCACAACGCTGCACCCGGCTGAGACGCTCTCGGCCACACTGCCTGGAGTCTATCAGCTCCTGGATTGGAACATGGAACATTTGAACAGGAAACATTCAACTGTTACTGTTCCTGCCAACGACTCTCCATCCGTCACTAGGATGTCCTATAGAGGCTTGGCGCAGACAGAGAGACATACTTTTCCTTACGGGAGGGTAACATTTATTTAATTTTTTTGCATGTGCCTAATCTCTAATGATTACTTTGATGTGTCAATGATGTGTCAACAAGGTGTTTATATTGTATGTGATGATTGAACATCCTCACCCGAACTTTGGCGAGCTTCCTCTTTACAGAGGTGGAGTCTCCTGACAGATCCGACCAGCGCTGGAGCTCCTCCCTGGCAGAGGTCAGCCAATCATTGAAGTCCCTCACAGCTTCCAGGTAGTGCTCATGCTCTGTCACTATGTTCTCCATGGCGTGAACCTTACTCTGAGGGGTGGACGGCAGACAGAGACTGAGTTAGGCTGTGTCAGATTTACACATCGAGTACACTGTGAACAAAGACTGGATATTGTCTTGATGCATTAACATCAATGCAAGTCGATTACAACAACCAAACTAGATGAATTGAGGCTAATAACCCAAACAGATCGTCAGACTTTTTTTTTTCTTTTTTAATTTTACCCCTTTTTCGTGGTCTACAATTATTGTAGTAGCTACTATCTTGTCTCATTGCTACAACTCCCGTACGGGCTCGGGAGAGACAAAGGCTGAATGTCATGCGTCCTCCGATACCAGCCGTACTGCTTCTTAACACAGCGCGCATCCAACCCGGAAGCCAGCCGCACCAATGTGTCGGAGGCTACATCGTGCACCTGGCAACCTTGGCTAGCGCGCACTGCGCCCGGCCCGCCACAGGAGTCGCTGGTGAGACAAGGAGAACCCTACCGACCAATCCCTCCCTAACCCGGACGACGCTAGGCCAATTGTGCGTCGCCCCACGGACCTCCCGGTCGCGGCCGGTTACGACAGAGCCTGGGCGCGAACCCAGGGACTCTGATGGCACAGCTGGCGCTGCAGTACAGCGCCCTTAACCACTGCGCCACCCGGGACGCCAAGATCGCCAGACTTGAACTGAATGTACTTATGTAGTTATTAGATGTAGTTATTACACAAAGGAGAAAAGCATGTATCTAACTGCCATCCTTTATGAGCAAGGCTTGATTACCTTGACGACAGCGGTGATATCAGCAAAGTGTGCATTGAGCTCCATTCTCTGCTCTGGTCCGAAGGCCTGGTCGCCTGTCTTCTCATGCAGCTCTGCAGCCTTCTCGGTCAGCCTGGCCAGTGGTGCTGTATGAGCCTCCACGTCAGCCTGCAGGGCTCTGAGACGCTCCAGGAGAGAAGCCTTTTCCTTCAGGCCTGGCTGCTGGGCGAGCGCCAGAACCACCTACATTTACATTGACATTTGAGTCACCTAATAGACGCTCTTATCTTGAGAAACTTACATGCAGTGCATTCAAGTAAGGAAGGTAAAACAACCACATCTCAATCAATAAAGTATTTAAAATAGCCGATATATGCTAAATCAGTGGAAGAAAAGATAAGTCGAGGGGTTCTACCTGCTAAAAGAGGATTCTGAGATAATTGGCTTTAATGTTCCGAACCCTCATTGGTTTGAATGGTGTCAGCAATTTTTTATCTTGTATTCTTTTGAACTTAACATGAATTGGGGTATTTTTAGTATTATATGGTATACAACATTGAAGAGAACAAGGCAATGTCAATAACTCAATTTAGACAAAAATGCTGATAGAACCTTATAGTCCCAATCTCTAAAAGTGTGCACAGCGAAATCTCACCTCCTGCTCTACAGACTCCATCCACTGCTGCAGCTGACCCTTACTCTCCTGGTAGCTACTCCACAGGGCCACCGTCCACTCTAGACGACTGGGTTGGTCAACACAAGAAAACAAGCACAAGCACACACACACAGATTAACACACACAGAGACGTGGAAGATTGGAGCATACTTACTACGGGTAGTGAGCAGCTTGTTATACACATAACATCATGTATTGTGCTACTCCAAACTGCAGCGAGAGATTCACTGTAGTTGTACCGGGGTAAACGGGCAGCGTACTGTACCTGTGACAACTCATGGCGGTCATGAGCATGTTGGCCCAGGCATCCTTTAGGTTCTGTAACTGGGAGCGGATGGCCTCCTGTCCCTCCACACTGTTGTGCTTCAGGACCTGCTCGCCCTTCCCTACCGCCATGTTCAGCTTCACCTCGCCCTCGCCCTTCATCAGCAGGATGTCCTGGAACACACATGAAGAGCAAAGCAAACTTTATTTGCTTTGCTGAAGTCTTGTTCAACATCCATGTAGACCATTTCCTCATTGAAACATTGACCTTCCATGGCTCGTGTTATCCCAAAGTAGTGGTTCTCAACCTGGGGTACTAGCACCCCTGGCGGTACCTGGCCTGTCCACAAGGGGGTACATGGGAGGACTCATAAGAACATAGGCTAATGATTAGTTGCACATGAGGTACTTGAGGTAAATGTAACGGGGGGTAAAGTAACCAACAAATATAAAATGATAACCCCTGAATTAAGGTCTCTATCATGGCTACATCAGCTTCAGTTTGTCATGTTGTCTGACCTGTACAAGTCCCAGCCTCTTCTCCAGCTTCTCCTTGTTCCCCAGTGTACTGTTGAGGCTCCCCAGTCGTTCCTGTACACCGTTCAGCCAGGACCAGGTGCTCTGCAGGGTCTCCTCAAATGCCTGCTGTTCCTGTAGGGTCATCTGGCAGCTCCGCAGCCTCTCCCTCACCCTCCGCAGCAGACCTTGGTGCTGAGACTGCAGCCCCGCAGCCGCCCGCGTCTCGCCACCGTCGCCCCGTCCACCTTCGTTCAGGGCCTGCGACTCCTGACACAGTCGCTCGAACGAGTCCCTTTCTTTGAGCACGTCCTGGTGGTATCCCTCCACCCTCTCCAGTGTTGCCTTCTCAGGATCCCTGTGTTTCTCCTCAGGCAGCTCTGTGTTCAGCCTCTGCTCCATGTGCTCCAGCCAACGCTTCAGCCTCTTCAGACGCCCCTCAAACCTGACAGACAGAGATATATCACCATTTAACAGTCACAGACTCATAGACATCTATGACTGTATCCCTCAGGTCTACTCTTGGGCTCCAAGGCTGCATCTCAATATTCTATTGTTCTACCTCTAGAAGTTGATTTTGCCCCATCTGTACTGAAAGAACAATATAGGACAGAGCAACACCTGGATAGGCCTGGATAAGTGAAGATGAGGGAAAGGAGAGGAAGTCTCTTTATATTATTGAGATCCATCCCAAGTATCTCTTACCCATTTAGTTGTGCAGTGCTGTCCTCCAGGGCCTGTTGGTTGAGTCTACACTGCGCTACGAAGCGGTCCCAGTCCTGCTGGATGGAGGAGAGGTGATGCTGCACCTGGCCAGCGCTGGCCTTAGGGAGATGGAGAAGGAGCTTCTCCCCTTCCTCACACACCTGAGTCAGACGCACCTCCCCTTCCTCTACACGCTCCAGAGCCCCCTAAACGATAGGAGGACACATCTTTATACTGTATGTGACAGAGCAACACTTGCACAAGTAATTAACTGTTTAACTGCCAGTTTCCAGGGCACAAACTTAGTCTAGACCTAGAATTTTTAAAAACAGACTCAATGGAAAAATGTTCATTTTACTCCAGGACTAGTCTTAATCTGCGTCCGGGGAAACCTACTTTAAGAGACTGAGGATTAATGGTATAATTAAGGGTTGTATGGGTTATATGTTGTGTTCGGACTGTACCTTTAGCTTCTGGAGTTTGCGCTCCACAATGCTAGTGTCTCCTGATCGGTCAGAGCACTCCTTCACTACCTCCCTCTGCCCAGACAGCCAGCTGTGGAACTCCCGAACCAGTTCTACAGAACAAGAGAGACAGTGATTATCATCATCCTCGTCATGGTTGTAGAATATTGCAGAATAGAATACAGTAGTGTAGTGCAGAATAGATATAGCGATAGATCAATCAATCCATCCATCAATTCAGTCCTTCTCACCATTGAAGTGTTTTTGCAGGCCGTGCTGCAGGGAGGCCAGGGTCCTGGAGGAGAGCTGGTTGACAAACTCGTAGCTCTTGATGAGGTCAGTGAGGGCACTGCCCAGCCCAGCCAGCTCCTCAGAAGGGTACTTCCGACACAGAGTGTTCAGGCTCTCCCTGGTAGAATCTATGCTGCCTTGCTGGTTCTGAAGGTCCTTCTGGAGGTCCTGTCATGCAATTCACACACATATGAGTTCCACACCTAGAGCAATAATAATATACAGAATAACACGTGTGAGCATTCAGAAAAATAACTTAGTCAGGAACTCCTGGAAAGAGGTAAAGGCCTTGCACAGAAAATAGTGAAGTGGAGAGCCATGGTGATTCCCTATGCTCACAAGAGGGTCAAGTGGACTGAGTCAAGTAAGTTCTCAGGTAAAAGCTGTTTCAATTCAAAATCTACCCACCTTGACTCTGCAGATGTCCTCTGGGTCAGAGCCAATCGGTGAGCTCGTCAGGGATCGCTCCATGCTCTTAAGCCAATCAGACATCTGAGTAATGTAGTCCTCTAGCTGCTTCCTCTGGGAGCTGAAGTCCCGGAGGTTTCCACTGGCCTGCTCACACAGCTTCTGCACCTGGCTCATCTTCTTCCTCAAGTCTGCTTCCAGCACCTGATAGAAACATACAGAAGATCTTTAGCTCCCTTCTGAAATTGTATGGGGCAACCCGACTGAGCACGAGTTTCCCAAAATGTTCGTAGCACTATTGTTCATTCATTGCCTACCAATGGACTACAAATAATCTCAGTTCTTCAAAGGTTTTAGGAAACTCACAATGTGTCAGTTAGTTCAAAAGTTTGCTTCAACATACATAACTTCAAACAAGATTTTCAAAAGCTATGGATGTCTGAAGTCTGGGCTTCAAAATTATAATGAGCAACACCTGTAGTTTGGATGGAGTTTCCTGGCTACGGCTGAGATGCTTCAGTTCTGACACTTTCCCTTGCAGGTTTACAAGCTTGTTCTCGTTTTTTCCCATCTCCACCTATACATAAGGGAAAAAATGGAAACTTTGATTTCATCTATATGTTTGAGCATTTGGGATTTGCAGAAATTAAAGGATTGGATGATTAGTGGATTTGGGATGCAGTATCTGAAAAAATGAATTGAGTCAAACTGATTGGACAGAATCATTTAGCAGACAACTTTAGCTCCACCATTCTCCCGTTTTAAAGGGTAGTAGAAGGAACATCTTACTGTGTATCTGTGTCTGGTGTGTCTCAATGCATCATACCTGTAATGCAGAGAGTTTGGTCTCCATCCGCTGGCTGTCGTTGAGGTTGTTCAGGCTCTCACTGAGTTCCATCACAGAGTTAGTTGTCCATCCCTCGATCTCCTCGCTGATTTGGCGTACATCGTCCCATAACGCCAAGCTCTGGATCAGATGTTCAATGTTGTCTTCAACCCTCTCCGACACCTGTAATGTAAAGGGACAAAATCAACCTCTGTAAATTCCCAAAATTGTGGAGGCAAAATAAATCACGGAAGACCAAGGAACACCTGAAGAGGACCTGCACAAACAGAGATGGACAAACTGAAATACTCATGGAAGGAACTTGAGGGAACTTGAGAAACTGTCCCAAAACAGAGTGCTGTGGAGAACATTTGGGGATCACCTATGCTCCTCACGGTCAGATTAAAAAGGCCAAATCAAGACAATATCACTATTGTACCTCTTGTTTTTTATTCAATTCAAAATACTGAATATCCCACAAGGGCCAATGATGTAGGCTGGCATGCAGGTGCATAAAAACAACATTTAACAATCAACATACAGCACAGCAACAACACACCAATAGTGGATGACCTAAACTCCTCATGGCAAGGCTGGAAATGTAGACTTACATCGAGCCACTGGTCCACCAGTGTCTCCATGTCCTTCCTCATCAGCTGGGTCTCACAGTCTGAGATCTTCTTCAGCTCACTCAACAGCTGCTTCCCTTTACTGGAAAATTGGTCGAGCTCACTTTGCCTGGCTGACGTCTCCGCCTTCGCTGCTTCATGCTGCACAGATGAAGAATGGGAAAACAGTGAGAACGAAGAGCAACAAAAACTTTTATTTTGAAGTGATTACCTTTATTTTGAAGTTCACTGTAGCAATATAGTAGCAATAACAAGATAGTAGCTGGTAACAGTGTACTAATGTTTAACACAAGTTTATATGAGAACTGAGATGAATGTCATTATCCTAACCTTAGACAGCGCTCTCTTGGTCTCCTCATAGTCCTTCAGAGCAGAACCAATGTCAGCCACAGCCTCAGTGTTCTCTGTGATGGTTGTTATGGATGTCTTCAAGCTCTGGTACTCTCTCATCAGCTCCACCAGAACACTGCACTGCTCCTGTCTGCCAACAACCGTACAACTCTTACTATAGGATTCATTTGTGTGTGTGTGTGTGTGTGGGGGGGGGGGGGCTACAGTTTTGCTAAGTTTTGCCATTCTTAAAGGGTATGATAATTATATGTCCCTGATTAGTTTAGAGGCTTTGTGATAGTTTGGTAATTATTCTATGTTATGTTATGCAGATGACAGAGACCTACGCACCTGTCAGTGATGAGTCTCTTGGTGTCTTCCCAGGTGGTTTCCAGGAGGCTGATTTCTCGGAAAACCTCCCCAGCCAGCTCTGCATCTCTCTGGGCTAGCTGCTGGCCCTTGTCCCTAAGCCACTGCTCCTCGTGTTGGTGAGACTGGAGCTCATCCTCCAGCTGGTTAAAGAACCGCAGCCTGGATACCACAGAGAACGAGAGAAGAAGGAGGGACTCATTTACAGTCAGCTATTCACAACTCACACATTAGAGCAGGGTTCCCCAGCTGGGTTCCTGAATTTGACCCATGGGTGATTTGATTTGGCCCCCCCAAGTTTCCAATGAAAAAATAAGCAAATCAGCTCCAAGTGATTTTAATTTTGGGAATCTGTTCCAAACTATTCCCACTCATAATTGAGGGGATATACTACTGTATGTGATCTTATACAATGTAAGCAAGGTTTGAAAAGATTATGGTTTAGTCAACTAATATGTCTGTTTGGGATTCTTGTCAATTTGCTAAATTTATTAGGAATTAGGAATTATGTTCCTAATTATGTTCCGGCCCCCTGACGATCCGCTCAAGAAAAAAAACGACCCGCGGCTAAATCTAGTTGATGATCCCTGCACTAGAGAGTATTGAAGAGAGAGAGAGAGTAGCAGGGTATGGCCCAAAACCTAACTTGAGATCCAGTTGCATAACCATTGACATCAATTTCATGTTTGAATTCTGCTCTTTGTGACACTAGCATTAAACTGTAGCTACCTCTGCTGCAGGGCAAGTGGGCTGGGTTCTCTGAGGCTCTGGTGGTCCGCCTTCTCCTCGATGTCCTCCACACTCTTCAGCAGCTGCTCCTTCCTCTGCCTGAAGGAGCTCCACAGCGCTCCCAAAGCCTCTGCCTCACTTTGCTTGGTCCCCACCAGGTTCCTCACCATGTCTAGCTCTCCGCTGAGACCATCAGCCAGCACCCGGCACGACGTCCGGGTGCCTCCCTCTGCAGTGCTGCTCACCACGTGTAGGTGGCCTTCAAATCAAATCAAAACTTGATTTTTATAACACGCCGTACAATGTAGCAAGACAAAGTGCAGGGGAGCAATACAATTCAGAGGAACAAGTACATCAAATAAATAATAGGAAATTAAATCAATCATAAAAATACCTTTACAGAGGCTGCTGTCCAAGCTGGCTGCCAGGTTCTCCAGTCTGCTGATGTCTGGGACGATGGCCTCCAGTTCTCGCTGCAGCTCTTCCACCCGACCCCGGTCCCAGCTCCCTGCGCTCTCCACCGTTTGCCTCAGGCCTCGTAGTACCCCTGCAGCTGCACCGTGGGTCTGTAGGCATAAGACAGGCTGTGTTTTTTAACTCCAACATGTTAACCCCTTACACTCTATTTAACAACTTTTGAATGACTATCCCAAACCTTACCTCTTACCTTAACCCTGACCCTAACCTTACCCCTAAACCTAACCATATTCCTACTTATTGAATGTTTACTTAAACAGGTTTCAGCAACATCTGGGTACTTGGAAATGATGACCAAGAAAGAATGCAGGACTAAGGCAAGCTAGCCAGCCAAAGCTTACCTTAACATGTTGTCTGGTCATGTTGTAGGACCTATGCCCCCCTATTCAGCCTATATCTTACCTCCAGCAAGGCCTCTAGCTTTTCCAAGCAGTCCAGACGGACTTCAGCCAGCTGCTGGGCCTCCAGGTAGGGCTGTAGGCAGCTCCCCTGTCTCCCCTGGAGGAGCTGAGCATCTTGGGGATCACACGAGGCACACAGACCCTCTGTCTGAAGCTCCAGGCTCTCCCTCACACCGCTCTGCTTCTGAAGTGCAGCCAGAGTCTCCTACAGAAGACCATATAGGATGCAGAGGAGTAGGAAGATGAGATGTCATATATAACACTGTTATTACAGATATCTCACAGTAGAACAGACAAACAAACAAAAAACATTGTTGACCGTAGTTCGTACCTTGACTTGGGCCACAGCAGGCTGCAGGTCAGTGATGTTGACCTGGGAAGCTGAGTGTAGGTTGGAAAGGAGCGTCTCACTACACTGAGAAAACGTATGCAGGGCCTGGTCAAACTGCTCCACCTGGGACAGGTGGCTCTGGAGCTCCTGGATTCTGTACAGTATGCAAATAACAGACAAATCTATCAACTGTGTGCTGTGCAGTAGTAGTAAGACCTAATTATGTTGGAAATGTGATGTGACAAAACAGACCATCTTCTGACTGACCTGTGAGGGATGTGTTCATTCTGGGAGATCCATCTCTTCTTCAGCTGCTCCAGGTCCTCTCTAAGCTCCCTTGCCCGCTCCACTGGAGCAGTGGGGTACAGAGATGTTCCCAAGGTCACCAGGCCAGTATGGAGGGGCTCCAGCGACACCACCTCATACTGCAAATCCTACAGAAGACAAGCTTTTGTTGAGCATCTACTCCAGCAAGCCTTTCAACAAAATTATTTCCCATACAGAGATTAAATCTAGTTCTGGACCAATAAACACCTTTAATGGAGAATCTTCAGGCTTAATCTGTCTCGGAAACTGGCCCTAATTACATATGGAACCATGTGCAGGATCAGTCCAGGAACAAAAATTAAAAATGGATGAATTTACAGTACCTGCAAGTCTTGCAGCTCACTCTGTAGCTTTGTTTTATCTGCAGGCAGGCAATGGCTCTCAGGTTTGGATGTAGACTCACATCTCTCCAAGCAGGATACAAAGCTAGAACGATCCTTCTCATACCTGAAACAAAGTATCCAAGTTTAAAGATCCAATGCAGACATTTTTGTCTCAATATCAAATCATTTCTGGGTAACAATTAAGTGCCCTACCGTGATTGTTTTCAATTAAAATGTTCAAAAAGAAACAAAAATATCTTCTTAGTTAGCAAAGATCAATTTCCCAAGCAAGATTTTGCTAGGGCTGTCTGGGATTGGTCTGAGATGGGAGGGGAAAACTGAAAACTAGCTGTTATTGGCAGAGAGGTTTGGAACTCTTTCTTATTGGTCTAACAAATGTACCAAAATTCAATCCCACCAAAACAGGATGACATTTCAGGCAGTCTCTTCAAACAACGCTTACACTGTAAGTGCATTATCATAATTTTCACAACTTCCTAGTATTATTCCAAACTAGGGCTGTGGCGGTCATTAAGTTTTGTCAGCCGGTGATTGTCAAACAAATAACTGTCGGTCTCACGGTAATGGACCATTAATTAACACATTGTGCATCTCCTGGCTTCCACAAGCCACTCATTGTCACGCCCTGATGATAGAGAGCCTTTCTCTATTTTGTTTAGGTCGGGGTGTGACTAGGGTGGGTAATCTAGGTTGTTTTATTTCTATGTTGGCCTGGTATGGTTCCCAATCAGAGACAGCTATTTAGCATTGTCTCTGATTGGGGATCATATTTAGGCAGCCATTTCCCCACTGTTTTTTTGTGGAATCTTGTGTATGTGTAGTTGCCTGTGAGCACTCCATAGCTTCACGTGTGGTTTGCTCTTTATTGTTTTTGCGTTTCACTAATAAAAAGATGTGGAACCCATATCACGCTGCGCCTTGGTCCGAATGTTATTTTGACGATCTTGACAGAAGATCCCACCAAATCAGGACCAAGCAGCGTGCCAGGAGGAGAAGGTATCCTGGGTATCTTGGGAGGAGATCAAGGAGGAGAAGATATCCTGGACTTGGAAGGAAATAATGGGAGGACACGAAAGCCTTCCTTGGAAGCAGAAGGCAAGGAGAGAAGGGAAGACAGCGACGACGCCGTGGTTCGCGGCCACAACGAAAGCCCAAAGAACAGCCCCAATAATTTCTTGGGGGGTGGCACACGGGGTGGTCGGCGGAGCCGAGGAGTGAACCAGACCCAATCTGGGAGAAGATGGAGAAATTGGAGGAGAGTGAACGGAGCGAGTCAGAGACCGTCAGTGAGTTAATGGAGAAATTGGAGAAGAGAGAAATGAGAGAGTTGTTGTGTTGGTGTATGATGCACGACATTCGCCCTAAGGAGCGCGTCATCAGTTTGCTGCCACCTGAGTCAGCTCTCCGTACTCGTCCTGAGGAGCTTGCTAGCAGTCTTGTAAAAAACTGTGCCGACTCCACGCACCAGGTCTCCAGTACGCCTCCACTGCCCAGTACGTCCTGTGCCAGCTCTCGCACTCGCCTTGAGGAGCGTGTCATCTGTCCGGTACCATGTGTGCCGGCTCCACGCACTAGGCCTCCAGTGCACCTCCCCAGTCCGGTACCACCTGTGCCGGCTCCACGCACTAGGCCTCCAGTGCACCTCCCCAGTCCGGTACCACCTGTGCCAGCTCCACGCACTAGGCATCCAGTGCGCCTCCCCAGTGAGGTACGTCCTGTGCCTGCTCCTCGCACTCGCCCTGAAGTGCGTGTCACCAGTCCGGTGCCACCTGTGCCGGCTCCACGCACTAGGCCTCCAGTGCGCCTTCACAGTCCGGTGCGTCCTGTGCCTGCTCCTCGCCCTCGCGCTCGCCGGAAGCCTGGTGCGTGGAGCCAGGCTTCCGGCGAAGGTTCACAGTCCAGAGCTTCCGGCGACGGTCCCCAGTCCAGAGCTTCTGGCGATGATCCCCAGTCCAGAGCTTCCGGCGATGATCCCCAGTCGAATAGCTTCCTGCGACGGCGCCCAGTCCAGAGCTTCCAGCGACGGTTCCCAGTCCAGAGCATCTGGCGACGGTTCACGGTCCGGAACCTCCTGTGACGGTCCACGGTCCGGAACCTCCTGCGACGGTCCACGGCCCAGAACCTCCAGCGAGGGTCAACGGTCCGGAACCTACAGCGAGGGCCAACGCTCCGGAGCTTCCAGGCACGGCGTCCAGTCCTGCTCCATGGCAGGAGCCTCCCTCTGCGCCGGTGCCCAATCCAGGCACGGCGTCCAATCCAGCTCCAAGGCCGGAGCCATCCTCTGCGTCGGGGCCCAGTCCAGGCACGGCGTCCAGTCCAGCTCCAAGGCCGGAGCCTTCCTCTGCGTCGAGGCCCAGTCTGGGCACGGCGTCCAGTCCAGCTCCAAGGCTGGAACCTTCCTCTGCACCAAAGTCCAGGTCAGGTCCGGTGTCCAGTCCCGCTCCATGACAGGAGCCTTCCTCTGCGCCGATGTCCAGTCCAGGCACGGCGTCCAGTCCTGTTCCATGGCCAGAGCCATCTTCTGCGCCGGTGCCCAGTCCAGGCACGCCGTCCAGTCCAGCTCCATGGTTGGAGACTTCTTTTTCGGCGCCGATGTCCAGTTTTAATTATGAGATTTCTGTTGTTTGAATTTGGCGCCCTGCACTTTCATTGGGTGTTGTCATATCGTCCCCGTTAACGGGATCTAAGCCATAAGAAGTTAATTAATAAATGTACAAAAACGAGTGTTTCAGAGCTAAAAGCCCAGTTTCCCAGATTCATACTAAGCCTAGTATTGGACTAAAAAGCACTTTCAATGGAGGTTATTTAGATGCTTTAATTGAGGACTATGCATAATCTGTGTCTGGAAAACCTGCCCTCTCCCTCCAGCCCAGCCTTCCTACTTTTGCCATAGAGACAGCAGTTTCTCCAGTGTGTTCTGTTTGTCCTTGGCCTGCCGTAGACTCTGGTCATAGCTGATCTGTAGAGCTGCCACGGCCCTCTCAGCCTGCTCCCTGTCACTGAGTCTACGTGCCCCAGCAGACAGGGACAAGAAGGCTGCCTTCAGCCTCTCCAAGCTCTGGCACACATCCTGGGGGATACAAAGCAAAAACCACATAATTAAATAGAACATTTTACTAAAACAACACCATATATTATATATAGCGCTACAAAGACAACACTAGGGAAAAGACAGCGAGACAATATTGTCAGTCAAATGGCAGAACCTCATAGGTGGCAGTGTGCCAGGGAGATGATCTGAATGTACAACCCTAAAGCTAAAAATGTATATCTCCAGGGAGAAGAAACAGCAGAGGGAGTCTTATGTCTGACATGAAATTAGGATAATGAAGCAAGTAATTAAATAAGTAGCTAGTAAGATACAGTCAGTATATCGTAATGATGAAACTAGAGTGAATGAAAGACATACCATGTGGTCCTGGAGTCCTTTGTAGGTCTCTGACGAGGAGGTACAGGAGGTGACAGGATGGTCCAGTTTCTCATGGAGATCACCAAGAGTTGTTTGGGCCTTTATTAAAATAATTCAGACAATCATTGACTTTGACATTCATCATCTGCTCCAACACCTTAAAAAGGGATACTTCGGGATTTTGGCAATGAGGCCCTTTATCTACTTCCCCAGAGTCAGCAGATACCCATAAACTACTAGTCATTGCGCTAACACTAGTTAGCATTGGCTCACGAAACTAGCTCTAACTTCTTTCATACTGGACACAGAGACATAAAAATGGTATCCACGAGTTCATCTGACTCTGTGGAAGTAGATTAAAGGCCTCCGTGCCAAAATCCCGAAGTATCCTTTTAAGGGATATTTTAATTGATTTTAGAGGTGACATATAGGTAGCTAGTGGTAATTCTAACAGTGATGTCTCGTTCTCCCGAGGTTACTCGGGTAACCAAGACTCTTTTTGTCAGTCGTACCTCTTCAAGGCTGGTGTGGAAGCGGTGCTGTGTGGAGGAGCTCTCCTGTAGCTGTCCATTTAACTGGTCTACACTCTCTCTCAGCTCCTCCCAGTATCTGAAGATGAAAAGATAATACTCAGCAACTTTTTGTAGCACAACGTAGAAGATAAACACGCAGGTTCAAATCAAATCAAATAACATTTTATTGGTCACATACACGTGTTTAGCAGATGTTATCACGGGTGTAGCGAAATGCTTGTAAAAGGTTCCAGAACAAGATGTCAAAATATACTCAGTGACCAGTATATTAGGTATCCCCATCTACACTGAGTGTATAAAACATTAGCAACATCTGCTCTTTCCATGACATAGACTGACCAGGTAAATCCAGGTGAAAGCTACGATCCCTTATTGATGTCACTTGTTAAATCCACTTCAATCAGTGTAGATGAAGGGGAGGAGACAGGTTAAAGAAGGATTTTGAAGCCATTAGACAATTGAGACATGGATTGTGTATGTGTGCCATTCAGAGGGTGAATGGGCAAGACAAAAGATGTAAGTGCCTTTGAACGGGGTATGGTAGTAGGTGTCAGGCGCACTGGTATGAGTGTGACAAGAACTGCAACGCTGCTGGGTTTCTTCATGCTCACAGTTTCCAGTGTGTATCAAGAATAGTCCACCACCCAAAGGGTATCCAGCCAACTTGGCACAACTGTGGGAAGCATTGGAGTCAACATGGGCCAGCATCCCTGTGGAACGCTTTCGACACCTTGTAGAGTCCACGCCCCGACGAATTGACAATGTTCTGAGAGCAAAAGGGGTGCAACTCAATTTTATGACTGTACTATTGTTTTGTACACTCAGTATAGTACCAGGTCGGACCACCCTTGCCCTCAGAACCGCCCTATATTCTTTGGGGAATGGATTGTACAAGGTGTGGCGTTCAAACGTTGCTCAATTGGTTTCAAGGGACGTAACATGTTCCAGGAAAACATTCCCCACACCATTACACCTAAGCCAGCAGTCTATACCGCCATGGACTGCTGCTGCTGCTTACGAAAAACAAATATTTATGTTAAAAAAATGACATTAACAGTTCTGTAATTTAGCAGATGCTCTTATCCAGATAAATGCACATTTACATCGCATTTAGATGTTTACAGTCAGTGCATTCAACCAAGGTAGGTAAAAAAATCCACAAATCAGTACCTGCCAATCTGTGTGAGCCGGGCCTTGATGCGGGCTGCCTCCCCAGAGGAGATAAACTGGGCCAGAGCCTGGGAATCTGCCTCTAGCTGGGAGAACACCTCCACCCTGTCCCCCAGCTCCATACCCACCGCCTGGGAGGAGTGGGGAGGATAAAGATTGTTAGGGGACTAAATGCTAACGTTGATTAATTAGCACTTAATTAGCACAATTCTCAAATGTCAGATCAATAACAAAGGTTTAACTGTTGTAATGGGGTCATTCAAGTTAAGTTATGAGTGCTCTGTTGAAATGATCTGTCCCTGATTTGGATCAAAGATGGAAAATCTTCGAAACAATTAACATGTTGTGCATTCCGTCTAGGGAAAATGTGCTGAAACATACATGAAATGCAGAGGTTGCTGACAGTACCTTTACTGCGTTGATCTGTTGTCCAAGTGGAGCAGTGGAACTCTTTAAAGCATCCAGCTCTTTCTCTTTCTCAGAGATCCACGAGGAGAAGGCCTCAAACTCTGTCCCGAACCGGTCCCACTGAGTCTTCATCCCATCAAGAGCCTTGACACTTGAAAAGGAGAACGATTCATTTAGCTCAGTGATTCTCAGCTGGTAGGTCGGGAGGTTTTGAATGGGTCGCAGGTGTCAGACTTTTCATTTATGTTTTCTTTTGCTGGGATGAAAAAACACTCAGTCTGAACTTTAATGACTAAGAACACGTATAATGTGTGTAGAAATTATAATGAAACTACATTTTACAATCATTTAATCTCTGAAAAGATTTTTCTTCAATCACCATATTATAAGCATATTTTGTTGATTTTGTGGTCTCAAACCAGTGAGTTTACCAATGTTCTTCATTAAGAATATGATTAATAGCCAGCAGCAAGCCAGAGCATACCACCCTGCATACCACTGCTGGCTTGCTTCTGAAGCTAAGCAGGGTTGGTCCTGGTCAGTCCTGGTCAGTCCCTGGATGGGAGATCAGATGGTGTTGGAGGGCCAGTAGGAGGCACTCTTTCCTCTGGTCTAAAAAATATCCCAATGCCCCAGGGCAGTGATTGGGGACACTACCCTGTGTAGGGTGCCGTCTTTCAGATGGGATGTTAAACGGGTCTCCTGACTCTCTGAGGTCATTAAAGATCCTATGGCACTTATCGTAGGGGTGTTAACCCCGGTGTTCTGGCTAAATTCACAATCTGGCCCTAAAACCATCATGGTCACCTAATAATCCCCAGTTTACAATTGGTTCATTCATCCCCCTCCTCTCCTCTGTAACTATTCCCCAAGTAGTTGCTGTAAATGAGAATGTGTTCTCAGTCAATTTACCTGGTAAAATAAATATGGAATTATTGACATTTACTGTCAATATAGCATACTTTTCTTTCCTATTGAATAAAAATATTATGCGAATATTGGGTCGCGACTAAGACAACCTGGTTCAATTTGGGTCTTGAGGGAAAACCACTAATAAAATAAAACTGTGTAGGTAGGCAACACAACAAATAGTATTCAGGGCCCATATGCAGGGTAGCCTAGTGGGTAGAGCGTTGGACTAGTAAACGAAAGGTTGCAAGTTCATATCCCCGAGCTGACAATCTGTCGTTCTGCCCCTGAACAGGCAGTTAACCCACTGTTCATAGGCCATCATTGAAAATAAGAATTTGTTCTTAACTGACTTGCCTAGTTAAAAAAAAATCATAGAGAAGAAGTGCTGATCTAGGGTCATGTTCTCCACGTAATGTTAATCATTATTATCTAAAAGACAAAACTGATTCTAGATTAGCACTCCTACTATGAGAGCGTTTATGAATACAGGCCCAGATCAGAAGCTCGAGGAGGTGTTGTTTTACTCTTTCTTGAGGCCAGCCTCCACTTTGTCCAGTTGTTCACTAAGGGAGCGGGCTTGCTTCTGTAGCAGGGTGCTGTTCTTTGGGCCGAGCTGGATCTCTGCTGCTTTCCTTAACAAGGTGTTCACCGTGGAGGCTTCTGCGTCACTCTGCTTTAAAAGGACCTGTTATGACAATGGAGAATGTGAGAGTCAGAATGTGACTGACACGTTGTGATATGACTAAATTGAATTATTCTTGAAAGGTTTTAAAATCTTAATTTCACATCGCAACATGTAGCCTGAATAGCAAACCTTTAATGTAAAGACATGATACAGCCCTGCCAACTGTCAACTATCCTTCAAAAGTGTCAAATGCCACACTAAAATGTTCACAAAATGTACTTCTCCCTCACCCTGGACTGGTCCAGATCAGTAGCCAGGCTCTCTGGGCTGCTGAAGTTGAGGTCTCTGTCCATGACAGAGCGGGCCCTTGTAACAAACTCCTGCACTGCCCTCTGCTGACCGTCAAACTCCTGCCACGAAGACAGGGTCACCTGGGGGACAAACAGAGACATTCAATACACAGACACCCTGACACCTGGGGACAAACAGAGACATTCAATACACAGACACCCTGACACCTGGGGACAAACAGAGACATTCAATACACAGACACCCTGACACCTGGGGACAAACAGGGACATTCAATACACAGACACCCTGACACCTGAGGACAAACAGGGACATACAGGTAATACACAGATGAACAAATGGGGACGTTCAGCACAATTATTAACACCCTGATATGGTCTGCATTGTTACATCTTGAGCAGACAGGTCGTTTCTAATCCACAGCAAAAACTACCACAGGTAAAAAAAAGTCCTGGACTAAGAAGCACTTTTAATGGACAATCTCAATTAAATACGCTTTTTAGTCCAGAACTAAGATGAATCTGTGTCTAGGAAACTGACCCTAAGGCTCTGGAACACTGTGCAAGAGGATTTCCAATAACCCCAGACAGTACATTCTGGTGAGAGAGGTCACCTCTAACTCCTGCTCCTGTGAGTCCATGGTGTGGTCCATCTTGCTGAGTGTTGTCTCCAGACTCTGCAGGTCCTGCTGTAAGGTCTCCCCCAGCCCCTCCTCAGCCTGTAGCTGATGGCCCCTGGTGATCTGCTGCTGCACATCCTTCCTCTTCATACGCAGACGCTTCAGCTGTTGCTGCACACGGACAAGAGACAACCAAGATGTACGTGTTGGAATGTCATGCAGATGCTTTACATGTCATATACTGTATTACTGTTTGAAAAAAGAATGCATTGACTGTTCAGTATGACAAGAAAAATGACATTTCCAACAACCACAAAAAAACATCATTTTCTTTCATGAATACAATGTAAAGTTCCAACAGCCAGGGCAAAGTTTGTTGCTCCAACTCAATCATTTTACATCGCATAAACCTTTGAGAATAGTTCAATCTAATCAGAAGCAATGTGCGGCCAGTTATCCATCTAACATAGACAGCCAGTGGTGCTCCACTCCAGTCCGACTTACCTGGTGAACCTGGAGCAGTTGCTGGGCCTCCCTGACGGTCTCAGAGTCCAGTATCCTGGTCACTTCCTGGTGTACCTCCTGCTGACCCTGCACCAGCTCTTCCAGCGTACCACGCACCTCCTCCCTGAACTGCACACAGTCCCCCACCGCCAGGACCAACTTCTCAGACTGGGAGACAAAAACACAAGAAAATATCATTTAAAAAAAATTGAATTCCCATTTCCAAACAAAACAAATGCAGGACCTAGACACCAAAAACATGACTTAGACACCAAACATTACTGAGATACCTCGCATTCAAACCAAGGAGCAAGAACAGTGGCGCAAACTAAAGAAGAAAATATATTCACAACTCTTGCTATAAGGACAATGGAAGTTGGTAAAACAGACTTGGAGACAACACAGAGGAAAGCGAAACAGCCTCACTCAGTGATAAGGAACCCTAGCTGACCCAAACAATCGATAACATATCACCTTGAGGTAGTGATAGTAGTGGATCGATGATGAAACCACAGAGGGAGAGTATCAGGAATGTGGGTGCAATATAATGCTGTGGTTCTGACTGTGTGGCCCGGACAAGGGTTATGCTACAGCGCTGGCTACCTGGCTAACAGTATGTTGATTTATATTAGACTATTCTTCAATAAGACAGAGACTATATTCAATATAATATTTCAGCTCCAGGATTGATCCAGATAGACACTGCTAGGACCTGTAATAAGGATCACTAATGTCAATCTGGAGGAGATAGGTTTCTCATGGGACAAACTGTTGCAAAAGACAGACTTCAGCAACAGAAGAGTGTTGCAGCCATCGAGTTCTACATGCAATTCTGACTATGGTTGCAGCCCTATGTCCTACAGTATCTGGAACGACGAGAACTAAGTAAGTAAGTTATGGGTCTTTCCATGTCATTTCAGCAAGCCATGACACCCAACATCTCAGATTGTTTTGAAATAGTTTATTTAGTTAGAAATACATAAGACTAGCATTTATGCAAAATTATTTTGTTTAAATCTAACGTGATGTGTGAGAAATTAATCTAATTGATTGCACCTAAATTAGCCATTTTAATTGATAGGATTCATGTACTATTCAACAAATATAGTACCTAACATCTGATTTGTAACAAAAGAAATTGTAACAATGGGTAAGACTTGAGGAATTCAAAATAAATGGACAAATGCCAATCCCACCATAAAAGCCAGTATACAGTATAAGTTATCTATGTCTGGCAAGTAGTGTGGAGCTGCGGCTTGGAGTATTGCTTCTTCAACCTATGCAATCTATTCTCAGTGAATTTGGTGATGTTTTTTCCCATCTTCAGAGAAATTAGTCATTGAAGTTGTTAGGTTTATGTCCCATCCTAAATCCTGATTTCAACAGGTTGACCACTAGATGGTGCTGTTCCTGCTATTAGCTTTAAAAAAAATCTGTTTCTAACTACATACTACAAACAATCTGAGATACTGGGTGTCAAAACTCCTATTCTTTGTGCTTTTTGAGGTGGAACAAACCTTATGTAATGTAATGCCCTTCCCAAGCTTAATTTCCTTACCTCAGTTAGATAGAAGAGGAGGCCCTTGAAGTTGGTGGAAAGTTTATTCAGGGCCCCAGCCTGCCTCTGTGCATCTGTCTCAGAGGAGATCTCTATCAGCACAGACAGACGGGATTTTAGCCAGCCCAGGTTCCCCTCCTGCAGCTCTGCATCGTTCCTCAGCTCCTGGAGAAGGGAGAGTAAGGTGTCAACGGTTACTGTTCTGTACAGTGTTTTTTAGCTCAACAGGGTCATAATGAGTAGGGCACACCATTGAAAAACATTTTGAAAAGGAAAGCCCAGGTAGTCCCTCCCTGTTTTAGTCCATTTATGTCAGTTTGGTTCCTAATGAACCCGTTGACCCTGATGTCTTTAAAACATAAAGTATATGCATTGTCGTACACACAGGGGGACTCCAACTTACTGTAATGGTGGACTTGACCTGTCCGTACTTGCTGGGGTCATTGGCTCGCTTCCTCAGCAGTCTGAGTTGGCTCTCTTTAGACGACAGCCAGGCTGACAGCTCAGAGAACCTGGGATGAAGATGGGCAAAGTATGATCATACTGTATATCTACCCAATATTCCAGTTTTCATTAGGTTTAAATAGTAAATAGATTAGTGGTTTGTTACAGTGGTGTCATTTCAGCTAAACCTAGGGTATGGCAATGTGACAGGGTGGGGGGTGGTTGAGGAAGGGGGGATCCCCCCACCCAATACATTTTTCAAGCTCATTTAGTGTATTTCTACACAATTTAAACATTCGAAAACAGCGAAAACAAGCAACATTTACTACAGCCACTATCATCTAGCCTCATTCCCTTCAGTCGATATTAGGAGATTTATCATTCTACAAACATACAGCAATTAGCTGCTGCTCACTAGTTTAGTGCCGGGATTAAAAACTCTAGTTTAGTTTCATGTGAAGTCAAACAGCAGTTACCTAGCCATCTACAGCCATCTTCCACCTCTGCACTGTTTTAAGAGAAAAGTTGCTCTGTTCACAGCAGATGCCTCGACTCGGTGTGGTCTAAAGACATCCCACCCGCTCAGCCAGCCAGAGAAAAAGCCTGCCCTTCTATCCGCTAAACTGCATTTCCCTTTTAATCAGGATTGGAATGATTTCAGTAGCCTATTTTAAATTGTTGGTGTTGAGCTACGCTAAGGTATGGCAACTGCCATACTCTGCCAAACCCAGTTGACGCCCCTGGTTTGTTATTAGTCAGTGCATAAATATGGATAGTGAGTAATGAGTGACTACGAAAAGGCAGAAAAGGTCCTTGGACTTGAAACAAAAACAAAACGATATGTTATGATGATTAATAAGATAATACAAATCATCATCATGACAGTCTTGGATCAGCATCGTTGGTGAGGCCTTATTACCTAGTGTTAAACTCCTTCCACTTATCAGGGTGATGCATCAGTTTGTGATGGGTGCTGTCTATCTCCTCCCGGAGTTCAGAGTAGGCCTTCTTAGAGTTGTCCAGAGTCTGGTGGGCTGGGTCTCTGTCCGGGAGCTTCTGACACAGTTCCTCCATCAAGTGTAGTCTCTTCTCACACAGAGACTGAGGACCCTTCTCTCTGAAGAAGCCCTGCAGAAAGGTACATTGTTAATGTGACAAACTCTATCACAGGGAGACATCAAGTGCCAAATACATTGACAATCATCAAACAATAACTTATATCATGAAATGCAATTTCTGAAATATGCACTGTGGACCGGCACTGTGATTGTGATATATTTTATTCTACAGGGTAGAGTGACAGTCCCCACACATTCACTGCCTGATATGGGCCAGATCATGTGATCTCGGCAAAGCAAACTGAGTTGCACCATGGAATAGAGATCACTATTAGATCAGGATGGAGACCACAGCCATCAACCCGTCTCACCCTGTGTTCCTTGACCAGCCTCTCGCTCCCCATGCCAGACAGATGTCTGTTCTCCCTGGTCAGCTCTGACTGACACTCCTGAAGGGAGACCATCAGCTTGCTTCCCTCCACCTCTACCTTCAGTTGCAGCAGGTGGTAGGGCGCCTCTGTCTGGACATCCTGAGAGAGGGAGGGAGGGAGGGAGGGAGGGAGGGAGGGAGGGAGGGAGGGAGGGAGGGAGGGAGGGAGGGAGGGAGGGAGGGAGGGAGGGAAAGAAGTAAAGAGTGAGGGACTCTTTCAGTCTCACTGTTAACCTGAACATACTATACAATACAATGAAGGTCTATCCAGGACTGACGAAGTGCACAAGACATTGAAGAGGAATTTGATAGGCTTTGAATGATTATGATAGCTAGTACGTGTCCTTTCTGTCAACATGGCACCAACCTTCCAGTGTTTGTGCAGTTTCCTGACTGTCTCTTGCAGACTCTGCTGCTCCTGCTCTGGCAGGATGTCTGTCAACTCATCACACGCTTTCAGGAACGCATTGAGGACCCGCTGGTCCAACTGCCCAAAGAACTCCTGCAAATATTGACAAATATTTGTCACTGAGATTTTCCTTATGATCCTACCT
The DNA here is from genome assembly GCF_057628025.1 of Oncorhynchus mykiss. Lineage (NCBI taxonomy): Eukaryota > Metazoa > Chordata > Actinopteri > Salmoniformes > Salmonidae > Oncorhynchus > Oncorhynchus mykiss. The sequence continues at coordinate 36,414,022 of NC_143040.1, forward strand.
CTCCTTCCCTTATCTACTGATTCCCTAGTCAAGATTCGCCTGGTCCAGATCTGTTTGTGCTGTGCAGCCAAGTGTGCAGCCATTGTCATGGCAAACATTAAACATAAGAGTTGGCAATGTCACAAAAACAGATCTGGGACCAGGTCAAACAGTCCAGATCAAACAACATCTAAAACCCTGGTCCTATCCATGAGCAAGCTCTTGTCTTACTGTGTGTTTTTTGAGCAGGTCTTCTGGGTGGCCTCTCTCCGTCAGAGAGGCCTGAGCCACCTTGAGCACCTTCTCCAGCTCGACACGGGACTCATCAAACCTCTTCATTAAGCTGCTGTTGGCCTCCATGTGTTTCCTCCAGTCAGTGGACTCCTTGATCATGGCCTGTGACACACAAATACAGACATACTCACAAGCAGTCTCATCATCACCATCGTGTCCTTCAGGGACAGTACAGTTATACTGAATTGATTTGAACATGCTGTATAGCGCGGCTACGTCATTCAGACGCTCTCTCCCTCACATTACACAGTGCGCTACACACGTTTCCTCTGTCAAAACCCCATGATTGATTGATTGATCAAGATCGATTATGTTTATTCATTCATTTCCAAAATTACACACAGCCCTAACCTAACCGCGAAGCCTGCAGTGCCATGTATAGTCATGTCTAGTACCCGTGAGGACGCCTGCAGGTCAACAACTCTCTTCTGCAGCAGGGCCATGTCCATGTGCTGTAGGGTCTTACTGCTGTCCAGGGTTCTCTGGATGCCCTGATGGTTCTTCTCAATCACTGTCAGACACTTCTTACAGCTCTGGGTGAATGTCACCAGCTCCTGGAGAGGCAGAACCAGGATAGTAGAGTTTAGAGACTTTGGGTTACTAGTAATAACATAAATGGGTCAATTAAGCAATTTGTTCATGTTAACTAATTAGGCGATTAAGTAGAATTATGTTTTGTTGATGTAGAAAGTCGGTCTAACAGTTTGAATGGCAACCAAAACCTAATCCCTCAAGCACGTTTCATCACTCATTCTGTTCAACCCCTGACCCTCCTGATCTCACTTGGCATTTCTGTTTGAAGTCCCCGGGGGCCTCTGAGTCCCTGGAGCAGGTGATGTGGCTAGCCTTCTCCAGAGCCTGGTAGAACCCTGTGATGTTCTTCTCCATCTCCTCCAGAGGGGGAAGCAGTGACTGGGCCTCCCGCAGCAGCGGCAGACACCTCTCCCTTATCTGGTGGAAGGAGGACACAGTGAGAGAGGTAGTGTTAAGGTCATCTGGAGAGGAATGGCTGATCGGAAAGACTAGGTGATAGACAAGAGGTAATCACTGATCTAACAAAGTTGGCTTGGTGAAAGCGGGGCTTCCAGTAAATAACTTTCAGCAATCTAGTAATATCTGATCAATGATTATTCCAAGGAAAGGAGGAGGGGAAAGATGCAATTTTGAACAATTCGAACAGGAACAGGTGAGCTGGATGGTCACCTTGCTCATCTCCTCCTTAATAGAAGCCATGACAGCCAGCATCGTTGAGACCTCATCCGGGGATGTGTCCTTGGTCAGTAGTTGGGCGGTGCGGGTGGCTGTCTTACAGGCTGCCTCCATGGCAGGCACTTTGTGCTTGATGTCCTGGAAAGGGATGCGGAAGGACAGAGATCAAACATCGGTCCATTCCTTCTTACTTTAAGTATTTATGTATTCATTAATTGATTTACCATTTACGTAACCGGGAATGTCTATAAAGAACAAATGTTTTGATTTACAATAACAGCCTGATGACATTGCAACAAAGTGAGCCAAGCTGAGGTAGTTCAATAGGTAGTTCAATCAATTTTGAAAGAAAAGCAAATGTGCATGTTCTGTATGTTCTGTGTGCCTTCAGAAAGTATTCATACCACTTAACTTATTCCACATTTTATCATGTTACAGCCGGGTTATATTGAGTTTTATCTCAACCATCTACACACAATACCCCATAATGACAAAGTGAAAACGTGATTTTAGAATTTCTGCACATTTATTGAAAATGAAATACAGAAATATCTCATTTACATAAGTATTCATACCCCTGAGTCAATACTTTGTAGAAGCACCTTTGACTGCGATTACAGCTTTGAGTCGTCTTGGGTATGTCTGTATCAGCTTTGAACATCTGAATTTGGGGATTTTATCTCATTCTTCCTTGAAGATTTTCTCAAGTTTTGTTTAATTGCACCGAACAAAAATATAAACGCAACATGTAAAGTGTTGGGCTCATGTTTCATGAGCTGAAATAAAAGATCCCAGAAATGTTTCATTCACACAAAAAGCTTATTTCTCTAAAATGTTTGTTTACATCCCTGTTAGTGAGCAATTCTTTTTTTTCCAACATAACCCATCCACCTGATTAAACAGCAGGATCATTACACAGGTGCACCTTGTGTTGGAGACAATAAAAGGCCACTCTAAAATGTGCAGTTTTGTCACACAACACAATGCCACAGTTGTCTCAAGTTTTGAGGGAGCGTGCAAATGGCATGCTGACTACTGGAATGTCCATCAGAGCTGTTGCCAGAGAATTTAATGTTAAATTGTGACCCGTTTCAGGAAGCTAGGCGTATGTCGCACGTCACTACTTCACAGGAGAGGCATGTGAACCGTAATAACAAACTTGTATTCCATATGTGAATATGAATCCATTTGTTAAATGACAAGCCTTGTTGGTTTTAGCGACAGAAAAAAGCCAGGAACCTTCCCGCTAGCCATGATTGGCTGAGATAATGGCTGGGCTGGACATCCCGGGAGATGAGTTTGGATTGGTCCGCCATGTAGCATGCTTCTGTCTATAACATGAGCTGCTAAGTACGTGTTGGTGTTACTCTGGACCCTGATCTCTTTTTCGACAAACATATCAAGAATAGTACAAGGACAGCTTTTTCCATCTTTGTAACATTGCAAAAATCTGAAACCTTCTGTCCAAAAATGATGCAGAAAAACGTATCCATGCTTTGTCACTTCTAGATTAGACTACTGCAATGCTCTACTTTTCGACTAACCGGATAAAGCACTAAATAAACTTCAGTTAGTGCCAAACACGGCTGCTAGAATCTTGACTAGAACCTCAAAAAAATATCATATTACTCCAGTGCTAGCCTCTCTACACTGGCTACCTGTTAAGGCTAGGGCTGTTTTCAAGGTTTTACTGCTAACCTTCTAAGAATTACATGGGCTTGCTCCTACTTATCTTTCCGATTTGGTCCTGCCGTACATACCTACACATACGCTACGGTCACAAGACGCAGGGCTCCTTACTGTCCCTAGAATTTCTAAGCAAACGGCTGGAGGCAGGCCTTTCTCCTATGGAGCTTAATTTTTATGGAATGGTCTGCCTATCCATGTGAGTGACGCAGACTCAAACCTTTATTGAAGACTCATCCCTTCAGTAGGTCCTATTATTGAGTGTAGTCTGAGCCAGGGGTGTGAAGGCGAACGGAAAGGCACTGGAGCAACGAACCAGCCCTTGCTATCTCTGCCTGGCCGGTTCCCCTCTCTCCACTGGGATTCTCTGCCTCTAACCCTATTACGGGAGCTGAGTCACTGGCTTACTGGTGCTCTTCCACGCAGTCCCTAGGAGGGGTGCGTCACTTGAGTGGGTTGAGTCACTGACATGATCTTCCTGTCCGGGTTGGCACCCCCCTCATGTTCGTGCTGTGGGGGAGATCTTCGTGAGCTATACTCGGCCTTCTCTCAGGGTAGTAAGTTGGTGGTTGAAGATATCCCTCTAGGGTTGAGGCGGCTGTGCGTTGGCAAAGTGGGTGGGGTTATATCCTGCCTGTTTGGCCCTGTCCAGGGGGTATTGTCGGACGGGGCCACAGTGTCTCCCGACCCCTCCTGTCTCAACCTCCAGTATTTATGCTGCAATAGTTTGTGTCGGGGGGTAAGGTCAGTCTGTTATATCTGAAGTATTTCTTCTTTCTTATCCGATGTCGTGTGTGAATTTAAGTACCCTCCCTCTAAATCAGGACTACCTGGCCTGATGACGCCTTGCTGTCCCTAGTCCACTTGTCGTGCTGCTGCTCCATTTTCAACTGTTCTGCCTACGGCTATGGAACCCTGACCTGTTCCCAAGACGTGCTGCCTTGTCCCGGACCTGCTGTTTTAGACTCTCTCTCTACCGCACCTGCTGTCTCTAACTCTGAATGATCGGCTATGAAAAGCCAACTGACATTTACTCCTGAGGTGCTGACCTGTTGCACCCTCTACAACCACTGTGATTATTATTATCTGACCCTGCTGGTCATCTATGAACGTTTGAACATCTTGGCCATGTGCTGTTAAAATCTCCACCCAGCACAGCCAGAAGAGGACTGGTCACCCCTGCTTCCTAGGTTCTGGCCTTTCTAGGAAGTTTTTCCTAGCCACCGTACTTCTACATCTGCATTGCTTGCTGTTTGGGGTTTTAGGATGGGTTTCTGTACAACACTTTGTGACATTGGCTGATGTAAAAGGGCTTTATAAATACATTTGATTGATTGATTGATTGATAATCCGTTCTTCCGCTGCTTTTTTAAAAGATATAACGTTAGCCATCAAGAACTACAAAAGTTTTGCCACTTTACTCAACAACATTGATGCCTTGAATTTAGCAGGTGCAATCGACAGATCAGTTGGAAAAAGTTGTGATGGGCTACTTTCTGCACACGCCACGGTCAGTGTGAACCGGAATGATTTGACACAACGCTGGTCAAACAAGATGTAGCTACCATCAAAACGGAGTTATATGGTTCCAGTCTGTCGTGAAGCATTCATCCATGTATATGGGTAAGTGTCTAGCTACATTTTCAGATATTATACATTCCTAATTTTGTCAGAAAGTCATTTTCATTGCAAGTTAAAGCATACTGTTAGCTAGCTAGCAAAAGTTAGCTTCCTGGCTCGCTAGCTAACATTACTGGTATAGTGTAGTAATATCATTCTAATCAGAAATACATTTGCATTGCTAGTTATAGCCTAATGTTAGCTAGCTAGCTAACACTGATCCTAGTTGGTTAGCTTTAGCTACCTGCAGATTCATACTACAGCTATGACAATCAGTTTGTATTGGTGGTAGTAGTATGAGTTGTGATTATGCCGGTTCATTGTTTAGCTAGCTAGCTACATGTCTACACAAAAGACTTCACTTCTCCAGACGATTACATGACAAATCATGTTAGCCAGGTGTGTCTGGGGGTTATTATGGCCATCTATTGTATTTCATGAACATGTGTATATGTCTAGACAATAGTGACTGGTTGGTTATAGCATTTCATTCACATGAACCACCAATTTAGACAATTGTGTCTTGGTAAGCAACATCTATTAATTAAAAAATATTTGTATCTGAACACTTACTATTTTTGACATTGCTTCTATGCAAATATGTAAGTAACCATTTCACTGTACCGTTTACACCTTCTGTATCCTGTGCATGTGACAAATAAACATAGATTTTATTTGATATAGTGTGTTTTTACCAGAGATGGTAATGTGAAGAACAACATTTCCTGCACCAAAGTCAGATTAGGATATAGGCCAAGATAAAGTGTATTTTTACCTAGAATGTTTTCCTTATTGTAGGCTACTACTTTTACCACTTGAAGTCTTGAAATCTTTGGTTATTTACTACACTACTCACTCTGTTTAGCACATGGCCTCAAATGTGAATCCTTAAAGAGATGGGTGGACATGGGGCTAATGCTTATGAGGATGTGAACAATGCTGAATGGGTGTAGACAAAGCAGAACTCTTCAGTAGGTGTAACAAAACATTCAAGGGCAATTTTTTCAAAAGTTTATGAACTTTCAAAGCAGAATTACTTTCCCATTGTTCCTCAACTGTAGTGTATGATACACCATTTCCTAACTCTGAGTCTCTACTTTTATCCAATGTAAAAAAAAAAAAATGCAATTTCAAATTTTGCTACATAGGACTGAATCCAGGTGGTGAGTCACATTTCTCTACCATAAGCCACCTCCAACATTGTTTAGATAATTTGGCACTACGTCCAACCGGCCTCACAACTCCAGACCACGTGTAACAACACCAGCCCAGCACCTCCACATCCGGCTTCTTCACCTGCGGTATCGTCTGAGACCATCCACCCAGACAGCTGATGAAACTGTGGGTTTGCACAAACTGTCAGAAACCGTCTCAGGGAAGCTCATCTGGATACTCGTCATCCTCACTAGGATCTTGAGCTGACTGCATTTTTGCGTCGTAACCAACTTCAGGGTGTAATTGCTCACCTTTGATGGCCACTGGTGCATATTGGAGAAGTGTGCTCTTCACGGATGAATCCCAGTTTAAACTGTACCGGGCAGATGGTAGACAGCGTGTATGGTGTTGTGTGGGTAGGCGGTTTGCTAATGTCAACTTTGTGAACATAGTGTCCCATGGTGCCAGTAGGGTTATGGTATGGGCAGGCATTAGCTACAGACAACGAACACAATTGCATTTTACCGATGGCAATTTGAACGCAAAGAGATACCGTGACGAGATCCTGAAGCCCATTGTTGTACCATTTATCCTCCGCCATCAACTCATTTTTCAGCATGATAATGCCCATGCCCCATGTCACAAGGATCTGTACACTATTTTTTTTTAAATCCCTGTTTTCCCATGGCCTGCATACCCACCAGACATGTTACCAATTAAACATGTTTGGGATGATGAACGTGTACGCCAGCATGTTCCAGTTCCCACCAATATCCAGAAACTTTGCACAGCCATTGAAGAGCAGGACAACATTCCACCGGCCACAATCAACAGCCCGATCAACTCTATGCGAAAGAGATGTGTCGCGATGCATGAGGCAAATGGTGGTCAGACCAGATACTGACTGATTTTCTGATCCATGCCCGTAACTTTTTTTAAAGGTATCTGTGACCAACATATGCATATCTGTGTTCCCAGTCATATGAAATCCATAGATTAGGGCCTAATGAATGTATTTTATATTTTTGTTCAGTATAGAGCGGCGGTGAACAACAATCTTTAAGACTTTTCACAGATTTTCAATGGGATTCAAGTCTGGGCTTTGGCTGGGCCACTCAAGCACTTTCACATTCTTGTTCTGAAGCCATTCCAGCATTACTTTGGCTGTATGCTTGGGGTCATTATCCTGTTGGAACATAAATCTTCGCCCCAGTCTAAGGTTGTTTGCACTCTGAAGCAAGTTCTCATCAAGGATTTGCCTGTATTTGGCTTCATTCATTTCCCCCCTTTATCCTTACCAGTGTTTCAGACCCTGCCACTGAAAAGCCTCCCCATAGCATGATACTGCAACCACCATGCTTCATGGTAGGAATAGTGTTAGACAGGTAATCTTTTGCCTTATGCTCTCAGTATTTCACATGCTTTTTTGCAAACTCCAGGCACGCCTTTTTATCAGGAGTGACTTCCATTTTACCACTCTCCCATAAAGGCCAGATTGGTGAAGTGCTGTAGAGACTGTTGTCCTTCTGGCAGGTTCTCTCATATCCGCCAAGGAACTCTGTACTTCTGTCAGAGGGGTCTTCGGGTTCTTGGGCACCTCCCTGACCAAAGTCTTTCTTGCCCAGTTGCTCAGTTTGATCGGACGGCCAGCAGAGTCTGGGTAGTTCCATATTTGTTTTAGTTTCCAATGATGGAAACTACTGTGCTCTTGGACACTCTTGGAAATTGTTTTATAACCTTCCCCAGATATATACCTAATCATCTCGGAGATCTACGGACAGTTCTTTGGACATGGTATAGTTTCTGCTCTGACATGCACTGTCAGCTGTGGGACCTTGTATAGACAGGTGGGCTTCTTTCTAAATAATGTCCAAACAATTGAATTGGCCACAGGTGCTCCAATCAACTTGTCATCTCAAAGATGATCAAATTAAATTGGATGCACCTGAGCTCAATTTGGAGTTACATAGCAAAGGGATGTGAATACTTATGTAAATTACATATTTCTGTATTCTGTATTTGATTTTCAATAAATTTGCCAAAATGTCTAAAAACATGTATTCACTTTGTCATTATTTTGAATAAGTCAAGGGGTTATAAATATTTTCTTAAGGCACTGTAAGTACGTGATGGGTACCTCAACATCTTGAACGAATGTCCTGACATTCAGGAAGGACACTTGGACAGGGGCAGTCATCTTGTCATTGGTTGCATTCATGAAAGTTTTGAGAGTAGCGATAGAGTCTTGATAGTCCTGTTTCAACTTGTCCACCTCATCCGCTCTAGCATACTGCCATGGAAACAGTGAATACAATGAATGTCTTTATAACTTGAGCATTCAATGTGAACTTTGCTTATAAAAGCAATGCCAAGATCTTTTATGACACCTGAGTCTCACAGCCTAAATAATAGTGGTTAGCCCTGACACATGGCTGTAGACTAATGAGTCTACAGCCATGTTTCATGGCCCAATCCGGAAGTATGCTTCTCAATAATCATAATCGTAGGTGCAGGACAAATAGGAGATTTAAAAAAAATAATTTACATGTTTGACTTTAACGAACAGCTCTCTCCACCTCCCATTGAGAAGAAGCAGCTGCTGCTTAAGGTCTCTGGAGATGGTCTCGTCGCATGTCTCGATCAGGAAGTTCCCTGCATCATTCATGTCCATGTGCTGCTGGATCCAGTGAGGAAGGTTCCGGAAGAAGTCCTAGGGTTGAAGAAGAAAGACAGAAACTCTACACAATTGATAGCAATAGCTGTGAGCATAGAATATACAACATTGAATTTGCTTTAAAGGGGCCAACAGACATAGTGGGTGTCTATACAGCCAGAAAGAGTATTTTGGCACAGCACTTCAAATGTAATGTTGACCCAAAAAGCATATACAGTACCTTCGGAAAGTATTGACTGCTTGAACTTTTCCACATTTTGTTACGTTACAGCCTTATTCTAAAATGGGTTAAATAAAGTAAAAATAAAAAGAATCTACACACAATACCCCATATTGAGAATGTGAAAACAGGTTTTTAGAAATGTTTGCTAATTTATCAAATATAAAAAACAGAAATACCTTAATTACATAAGTATTCAGACCCTTTGCTATGAGACTCTAAATTGAGCTCCGGTGCATCCTGTTTCCATTGATCATCCTTGAGATGTTTCTACAACTTGATTGGAGTCCACCTGTGGTAAATTAAATTGATATGACATGATTTGGAAAGGCACACACCTGTCTATATAAGGTCCTACAGTTCATATCAGAGCAAAAACCAAGCCATCAGGTCAAAGGAGATAGGATTGTATCGAGGCACAGATCTGGGGAAGGGTACCTGAAGCTTTGAAGGTCCGCAAGAACACAGTGTCCTCCATCATTCTTAAATGGAAGAAGTTTGGATCCACCAAGACTCTTCCTTACAGCTGGCCGCCTGGCCAAACTGAGTAATCGGGGGAGAAGAGCCTTGGTCAGGGAGGTGACCAAGAACCCGATGGTCACTCTGACTGAGCGACAGAGTTCCTCTGTGGAGATGAGAGTACCTTCCATAAAGGCAACCATCTCTGCAGCACTCCACCAATCAGGCCTTTATGGTAGCCAGACGGAAGCCACTTCTCAGTAAAAGGCACATGACAGCCCGCTTGGAGTTTGCCAAAAGGCACCTAAAGGACTCAGACCATGAAAAACAAGATTCTCAGGTCTGATGAAACCAAGATGGAACTCTTTGGCCTGAATGCCAAGCGTCACATCTGGAGGAAACCTACGGAGGAAACCTACGGTGAAGCATGGTGGTGGCAGCGTCATGCTGTGGGGATGTTTTTCAGCGGCAGGGAGACTAGTCAGGATTGAAGGAAAGATGAACGGAATAAAGTACAGAGAGATCCTTGATGAAAACCTGCTCCAGAGCACTCAGCAAAGGTTCACCTTCCAACAGGACAACAACCCTAAGCACACAGCCAAGACAACGCAGGAGTGGCTTCGGGACAAGTCTCTGAATGTCCTTGAGTGGGCCAGCCAAAGCTCAAACTTGAACCCGATCAAACATCTCTGGAGAGACCTGAAAATAGCTGTGCATCGAAGCTCCCCATCCAACCTGACAGAGTTTGAGAGGATCTGCAGAGAAGAATGGGAGAAATTCCCCAAATACAGGTGTGCCAAGCTTGTAGCATCATACCCAAGAAGACTCGAGGCTGTAACCGCAGTGAAAGGTGCTTCAACAAAGTACTGAGTAAAGGGTCTGAATACTTATTTAAATGTGACCCGTTTCAGGAAACTAGGCGTATGTATTGGGTCACTAAATCACAGGGGAGCCATTTGAACATAACACTTTTTTTTTATCAAAAATTGTTTTTTGGGGGCAGAAATGCCTTCTCGAACATGTGAACATTCATGTGCCTTAATAACAAACTTGTATGACATCTGTAAATACAAATAAATTGTTAAATTATGAGCCTAGTTGGTTTAGCCACAGAAAAAGTGAGCAACCTTCCCGCTAGCCATTATTGGCTAAAATCATGAGTGGGCTGGCCATGCCGAGAGATGAATTTGAATTGGTCTGCCATATAGCAGTAATCCTGTCTAACACCGACTTATTTTTTTTTTTAAATCTGTAGTAAATCTGCATGAACCTAATGTCAAGTTAAAGTGTACTGTTAGCTAGCTAACGTTAGCTGGCTGGCTCGTTAGCTGGCTGGCTATGCTCTCCACTTCTTGGAGGACCGAGTTTTGAAATCAGTGGAATTCGAGTATGACAGCTAAAGAGATGGAGAAAACACCTGCCTCTGGATTACATCTTCAAACTAAGGGCAAACATGGCATCCGACAGGAGATGCGTCCAACCATGATGTAAGATAGTCTAGCTAGCTACATTTTCAGATATTATACATTTCTAACTTTAACATAAAGTATTTTCATTTCAAGTGTACTGTTAGCTAGCTTAAAAATGTTAGCTGGCTCGCTAACTAACGTTACGTGTATGATCTTATAATTCGTATCTCAAAGCCACTAGTTATAGCCTAATGTTAATTAGCTAACATTGAATCTGGTTTGTTAGCTACCTGCAGATTCATGCAGGGTAGTAACGTCATGAGTTGGGATTATGGTTCATTGTTTACCTAGCTAGCTAGCAACATGTCTTAACAAAAGGCTCTCGTTTTAGTGTGCCAGAGCGCAGAATAACTGATGAATTTATGAACGCTCAACACCCATTGAATATGGCTGGTGTCAGTAAACGTAGGCAAAAAAGCATATGAAATTGTTGCCAACTGCACAGTTAAAGTCACAAACGCTCTGGATAACATGAAAACAGCCTAACCAGCTCTGCTAGGGCGAGAAAAATGGTCAGAGTGGGGTTTTCTCTCATTATGTGTCTGGAAGTAGCTAGCAAGCTAGCCAATGTTAGCCAGTTAGCTTGGGTGCATGACTGCCGTTGTGAGGTCAGAATGTTCGGATCAACCCTACTCCTCGGCCAGAACGTCCAGTGTGAGCTCTGAGCGCCAAACGATCTGGATTTACATATGGACAATTTGAAAGCACAGTTGCAGTCACCAACGCTCTGGATAGCATAACAGCCTAACCAGCTCTGCTAGGGCGAGTAATGTTCAGTGAGCTGTTCTCTCTCACTTAGATGTCTGGAAGTAGCTAGCAAGTTAGCTTGCATGCTTGACTGCTGTTGTTAGTATATTCGGATCAACCCTTAAAGAGATGGGTGAGGCTAAAGCTTAAGAGAGTGTGAACGATGCTGAATGGTGTAGACAAAGAAGGGCTCTTAAATAGCAGTACCAAAACATTCAAAGGGCATTTTCTCAAATGTAAGTTTACAAGTTCATCAACTTTCAAAGCAAAATGACTTTCTCATTGTTCCTCAACTGTAGTGTTTGATATTCCATTGTGTAGCTCTGAGACTCTACTTTTATACAATGTAAAAAACACAATTTCAAATTTTGCTACATAAGACCGATTTGAGCCGGACGTCACAAATGTGATATTTCAGTTTTTTTTTATTTTATACATTTGCAAATAATAATTCAAACCTGTTTTCGGTTTGTCATTATGGGGTATTGTGTGTAGATTGATGAGGTAAATTTTTTTTTAAATAACCTTTAGAATAAGGCTGTAACGTAACAAAATGTTGAAAAAGTCAAGGGGTCTGAATACTTTCCAAATGCACTGTAAATCCAATAAGAAAAAGGGAATGGGAGGTAAAAATGTAAGCTGAGAGTATTTTTATTCTAAAACATCAATTGTTGTCATGGAATAAAGATACTCTTAGCTTAAATGTTTCCCTTTTTGCCTGCCACCCACCCAGCCTCATGCTCACCCGTTTTTTGTTCTCTGACTGGTTGAGCATCTGCTCTGCGTCCTCCAGCCAGGCCTGCAGTCCAGCCACCGTGCTGCTGTACTTCTCCCAGTTAGAGATGACCTCCTCCAGCATGCTCCTCACGCTACGCACCTCCACCGACAGGTTCCTCCACTGGGCCGACGTGTCCGACAGGAACTTACCCACCCCCTCCGCTTCCTCAACTGAAAGAAAACATCATGGAGTCAGTTCTCTCTTCATCATGACATACGATTTTTCAGTGGTTAATTGGGTCACGTACCAACCCATTACTCAAGATCTTGTTAATAGAGCCTAGTACAGAGACGTTTCAAGGCTGTTGGATAAGCCAAGCAAGTCAAGACAGCAAGGTATTTGCATTTGCAGTGTTTCACATTCCAAGACCTACTGTGACTATTGTTACTGTATCATGCAAAGAGTAATTGTGTTACAGGAAATGATCTTTGTGGAAGAATATAGAGTAGTCAGTTCGTAAACAGCCAGGCGCAGTGAGATTCTATCAGATTCCTTTGATTTTTTGTTAGACCAGTGAACCACTAGTGCACAGCAAATCAAAGGCTAGTGTGGTCACCATGTTACCTATTGTATATCAATACCAAATGAATCTAGACTTACCTTTCCTACTGATCTTAATGCCTAGAATATGAAATCAACAGTTAGCACATTTAGCCCTCTCTGACAGACAACATTCAATCAAAGCACATCTGAGGTGAACATACACAAAAGAAAAACCCCCTTACCTGAACCATCAGACTTGATGTAGACATCTGCAGCTTGCCTGAGTGCCTTAAATGTTGTCTCATACTGTTCAAAGAACTTGTGTCCATCAATGAAGGACTGTTGGGAATGATGGTGAGATAAGCATGGAATTATCATGAGGATAGGATTGGAACAATATCCATTGAAAATTAGCTTGGTGGTTCCAGATCTGTTTGTGCTGTCTTACCAACTCCCATAGTCATTTTCATGGCAAACATGAGGTTGGCTAAACAACACAAATAGATCTAGACCACCAGGCTACCACAAACCAGTAACAACTAATGGAAAGGCCAACTCACAATGTAGCTCTGCAGCAGTAGTTCCACGGAGTCACGGCGGCCATATTTGATGATCCAGGACTTGAGCTTGGACTCAGCCAGAATGAGAAACGCCATCAGACGGTACTTCATCTCCCAGAATTCCAGTTTGATCAGGTGGGCATGAGATGATGTGGACACATAGTTGAACCTGTTTGACAAAATAGAAAATCCATATTAACATTCTAATCAAACTGATCAATATCAGTCTTATTTAAGTAATGTCATATTGTCCCTGGTCTGTTTGTGTTTTCTTGTCAACTCATGGGTTGACAACGACCGTAGGAGTTGGCAAGAAAGCACAAACAGATCAGGGATCAGGCTAATATTGTTCAGAGACATCCATAGATGTGTTACAGTATTAACACTAATGTAGAGATGACTGAAGGATGACTAACCGCTCGGCCATGTCTTGGAGCTGTTCAGAGGGGACAGGGACCCCGTTCACAGATCTGTCTCTGTGGATCTGCTGGAACGTCTGCTGGTGGGATTCCAAGTTCTTCAGTACCTCCTAAAAACACATATCCACATACATGCACGCTAAAATAAAAAAAAAACTTGTTGAATCATTTAGACTAGACACTGGTGCAACATCCAAAACATCATTGTGACTTTGTCATCTTTTCTTATATGACCAACAAAACCAAGAATTTTGAGATTTGCTGTACCTTCGCACAACGCCTATCCAAGGATCGTTTTACAACAGTACATGTATATATTATGAGATTTGCTCTTGCTGAATACCTTGTGCTGCTCCAGCTTCCTGTGGATCACGTTGGCTGTCTCTTCATGGGCTTGTTGGATGGGAATCTCCTCTCTCAAGGCGATCTCAGCTCGATGCAGCCAGGCTCCGATCACCCCCAGTGGGCCAGGCAACGACTTATCCAGATGGATGTGCCAGTCCAGGAGCTAGTATAGGCAAATATTACATGTCCAAAGACTTTAAGCAGGTGCTTGATAACAAAAAAAATGTAAAGTCTGCAAAATGTGGCAAAAACTGCGATCTATGCTCCCATGTGGTTTGTTAGTGATATTGTTTCGACCACTTGGTTATTCATCAAGTTTCAGTCCAGGAGCTGCAACGGCCACCCATTACAGCCAGAACAATCAGTACAATCGAGGCATTAGCATTAACCATGCAGTTTAAAAAGCAGGTGGTGATTAAAAAGGTTTCCACATGTTCTCAAGCATCTACTCCAGTGGATGGCCACAGTGCTGTGCTACTCCAGTCCACAGTTCATATAGGCTGGGGACACTCTATCAAGTGAACAAAACCCTTTCTGTTCCCCTCGCTCCAAAACTCGCATGCCCTCTTAATGAGCGCTCCTTCGAAAGCTTGCGCCTCACTGAACACTCATTCAGTTTATTATGATAGCTATCCGGGCTCGCATTCTGCAATGCAAGTCTCGGTCTAACTAATAAACACAGGGCAAATGAAAATGAGTTGGCGGACAAAAATAACAATTTCTCAATGACAAAGGTTACAGTCTATTTATAATGGTCTCTGTGGGCCGGTTTCCCAGACAGAGATAAAGCCTAGTCCTGGACTAAAAAGCTATTTCAATGGAGATCCTCCATATAGTACGCTCTCTAATCCATAACTACAGTGGACTTGATCTGTGTCCGTGAAATCGGCCCTTTTGAGTCTGGCCCATAGATTGTGTGTAGTCTTGGGCTGGTTGTGCAGTAACCTGGTGGACTATCTTTGTAAATAAGAGTTGACTGAAGCAATATGGGATCAGGCTAGTTGTCCAGGGGTCCATAGACAGCAATACACTGACTCACCCTGATAGAGACACGTTCCCACGCTTGTTTGACCAGGGCCTGGTCTACAGACAGCTTCCCATCCCTGTGCACCGGCTGCAGCAGAGGCTCTGTCTGTTTCTTCTTTATCTCATACTGCACACGGAAACTCTTGAAGCCCTGGAGCAAAGTAGAAACACGAGTATTAGAGGTGTTACATTGAGTATATGTTACATTGAGTATATGACACACAGGAACGTAGAGCTCAGTCAAATATGGGCCTGTTCTTTATAGTCTTTCCTTGATTTTTAGAGCCCTCTTCCCACATCCTTTTTTAAAACGTCAGCGAGGACATGAAGATACAAGAAATTGATGAAGGATTATTGAGAAAGAGTCATGGTGTTTACGACGCTCTGTCTCTTCCCTCTACACGTAGTATGATGTACGTTACCTCGTGACCTGGAACTAAATATACCATAACATTAGCCAGCTACATACGTAGCATGAGATTTGGTTCCAATCACCTGGTACTTGTTGGTCAGGTTGCTCTCTGCCCCCTGGTATTATCTGTCAGATTGCCGTCTGCCCCCTGGTCACCTGGTACTAACCTGGTACTTGTCGGTCAGGTTGCCCTCTGCCCCCTGGTCACCTGGTACTAACCTGGTACTTGTCGGTCAGGTTGCCCTCTGCCCTCTGGTCACCTGGTACTAACCTGGTACTTGTCTGTCAGGTTGCCCTCTGCTCCCTGGACTCGCAGCACGTCCCTCTCCAGTTGATCCAGCCACACCTTCAGCTCTCTCAGAACCTTACGCTCTTCTCTCTGGGAAGTCAGTTAACACACAGCATTCAGATGACACATAATATTCAGGTAATACAATGCACCATTATTCTTCCTCTCTCAACCCGAACAGAATTCTCAACAAACTACATACAGTAAAACCACTCCTACCAAAACCTTCCAAATAGATTTCCAGTACCACAGCAAGCACAATAAGATTCAAAGCAAAATAGGAATCCCTGATGAATCTATGTATTCAGTGACAACATACCTCAAGCATTTGCTCTATATCTTGAGGACCATACTATCCAGGAAAGAAAGCCACACGAAGAGATGCAAACAAACAGACAGCACAGAAAGGCATTAGTGGCAGCGAGAGAGAGAGAAAGAGAGAGAGAGAGAGCAAAATCAAAGCGAAGCCGTGACATAAGGAATAGGACATAAGGAAGAGGAAATATAGCACACTGCAGGCAGACACTACACTACACGGGCATGGATGGACTTACCCGTAGGTTTGGGATAGAGAGTGCAAAACTTGGAAAGTAGCGAAGAAGCAGCTTCAAATGCAACAGGAAAGATAACGTAAGATGGAGTGAGAGCGTGACGGAGAGATGGAGTGAGTGAATGACGTAATGCACAATGAGGAAAGTAAGATGATTGCCGAGTTCATGCAATGACAAATTGTTTTTATGTATCTTTTTTTCATAAAAGCTGTCGTTGGTGTAATGGGAAATATGGTTAGCAACAAGCATTAGCATACTGAAAACACAAATACAAGAGCAGATACAACAATACAATAACAGAGTACATAAAGCATTACAACAATGAGGGTGCCAGTATTAGTTAGCCACTTGATATTAAATATACTGTAGCTGGGTAAACTAGAACAATCATACTGAAAACGCAAATACAATAGAAGACAAAAGAAAACAAAAGCAGAGAAAAGTACTTATGGGAGAGGTGGTTCTAATTCTGGATGCTGATTGGTTCAAACGGAATTCCAGCCGGTATCTATTCCGCAAATTACCACCGGCTAAATCTATGATGTTAAAATGCCTATTTACTCTGTTTCATCTGACTGCGCAATCCACTGTCTCATCAGCTCAGTCAGGCAATTTATATACTAGATCTACCCTGTAAAAAGCATCTAGACTTGACCTCCTATTTCTTTAAGACGAGCATTTGGTTTTCAACAGCGGAGATTTGTAATAACCTTGCTGTCTGTCTCTCTGACATTTGAAACATTGTTTCAGTATTAAAATTCGATCTCCAGCTGTCCTATGGTAACGAACATGTCGGCAGTCAGGACAAGACAGACAGGCTGGCATCTTTTATCAGCCAGTCGAAATCATGAATTACCATAATTTTTGTGGATATATATACAAAGAAATGTCAATAGAAAAACAAGAAATGCAGCTAGTTTGCTGTCATTCCAGCTTTAGTTTGAAGTGATTGTGTTAGCTGTGTAGTTGGCTATCTCTTCTGAACAATGGTCTGGCGAGAGAGACAATGCTCTATGCCAGACGAAATCTCACATCATAAGGTCATTGTTATGGATGTATCCAAAGAAAGATCCCCAGATCCCCAGATTTAGAACAAAAAGACTTAACGACAGGGTCTTGTCTCTGGCAACCAAACCTTGGGTAGCAACCCTAGATTTGTGTTGGGACTATATCTTGGATTAAAGGAGGATTAAATAGTATTAATAAATTCATCCAAATAACGATTTTAATGAAAATATGTCAATCATTATTTGAATATGTTGGTAACCCGTTGTATAAAAGTGATAATACCCTCAAAGCCGGTGTTTGGAGGATATATTGGCGCGGTTTGCCGGCCCGAGACGAACAAAACCTGTGCCAATATATCCTCCAAACACTGGCTTCTCCGGTATTATCACTTAAATAAAGCATTACAACACAACACTGAGTTTGCCAATGCCAATACAGTACTTGACTCAGGACTACAGTGAATATGGCTTGGTACCTCATCTTCCTGTCCATCTGTCTCGGAGTGGTGGGGGTTGGGGTAGTGCTTGAGGAACTGAGCCACATATGTCATGATGGACTTCTCATCCGGTTTATCTACATCCACATCTGCAGAAGAAGAGAGCGAGAGAGAGAGTCTGGCGTGAAAGTAGTAAATAATAAAACAATGACATTAGTGGTATCCATCAAGCAAACTACAGTATGTCAATTAAGTATGATTGATGTGTGTATAGGTCTATTGCCACTTTCAATTAGCCGTATGTAAACTGTGGTCTTTTAAAATGTATATACAGTGCCTTGCGAAAGTATTCGGCCCCCTTGAACTTTGCGACCTTTTGCCACATTTCAGGCTTCAAACATAAAGATATAAAACTGTATTTTTTTGTGAAGAATCAACAACAAGTGGGACACAATCATGAAGTGGAACGACATTTAATGGATATTTCAAACTTTTTTAACAAATCAAAAACTGAAAAATTGGGCGTGCAAAATTATTCAGCCCCCTTAAGTTAATACTTTGTAGCGCCACCTTTTGCTGCGATTACAGCTGTAAGTCGCTTGGGGTATGTCTCTATCAGTTTTGCACATCGAGAGACTGACATTTTTTCCCATTCCTCCTTGCAAAACAGCTCGAGCTCAGTGAGGTTGGATGGATAGCATTTGTGAACAGCAGTTTTCAGTTCTTTCCACAGATTCTCGATTGGATTCAGGTCTGGACTTTGACTTGGCCATTCTAACACCTGGATATGTTTATTTTTGACCCATTCCATTGTAGATTTTGCTTTATGTTTTGGATCATTGTCTTGTTGGAAGACAAATCTCCATCCCAGTCTCAGGTCTTTTGCAGACTCCATCAGGTTATTTCAGAATGGTCCTGTATTTGGCTCCATCCATCTTCCCATCAATTTTAACCATCTTCCCTGTCCCTGCTGAAGAAAAGCAGGCCCAAACCATGATGCTGCCACCACCATGTTTGACAGTGGGGATGGTGTGTTCAGCTGTGTTGCTTTTACGCCAAACATAACGTTTTGCATTGCAAGTTTAGAGGGACGGCCAGGTCTTGGTAGATTTGCAGTGGTCTGATACTCCTTCCATTTCAATATTATCGCTTGCACAGTGCTCCTTGGGATGTTTAAAGCTTGGGAAATCTTTTTGTATCCAAATCCGGCTTTAAACTTCTTCACAACAGTATCTCGGACCTGCCTGGTGTGTTCCTTGTTCTTCATGATGCTCTCTGCGCTTTTGACGGACCTCTGAGACTATCACAGTGCAGGTGCATTTATACAGAGACTTGATTACAAACAGGTGGATTGTATTTATCATCATTAGTAATTTAGGTCAACATTGGATCATTCAGAGATCCTCACTGAACTTCTGGAGAGAGTTTGCTGCACTGAAAGTTAAAGGGCTGAATAATTTTGCACGGCCAATTTCTCAGTTTTTGATTTGTTAAAAAAGTTTGAAATATCCAATAAATGTCGTTCCACTTCATGATTGTGTCCCACTTGTTGTTGATTCTTCACAAAAAAATACAGTTTTATATCTTTATGTTTGAAGCCTGAAATGTGGCAAAAGGTCGCAAAGTTCAAAGGGGCCGAATACTTTTGCAAGGCACTGTATAGAGTAAAATACAGGCCGGGCAGGAACATAATTTCTATAACAAATATGACACAGTAAAAACAGGGAACACATTTGTGCCCTGAAGGAGACTGCATTTAGTGTTTCCTCTGACACAGTGACATCTAATTATAAATGTCTCCTGTCATCTCTATCGCTGACCTGATCTCTGAGAAAACGAGGGCCATGATAAACACAGACGTTTATTGAGGTTCGTAATGAAGCCTCAGGGCTCAGGAGTCTGAATCTCTCCTGAAGTGACTGCTGCTGAGCTGCTGTCTGCATTATTATCTCCAGACAGACGTATCAACAACACTTTGAAGGAACGAAACACCCATAAATAAACCTTGCACAATCTTCAATGAAAACTTTAATAGAGTATTCCATAAAGTTCTGTTGGAATTGCATAGTTTTTGCATCATGGAAGACAGAGGTGGAGATCCTTTGTTGCTGCCCTATGTATCAGCCGGAGCTGGGGATGAGTGAGGGAGTGTACGCTTATTTTGACAAAGCAATCTTTTATTTTTCATTAAATAGAAGAGGAGAGGTAGTAACCTTCTGGATCCAGCAGGCGTGGGATGCCCAGCTCGTTCTCGGCCAATGAGAAGGCTTCCTCCAGATTCTCTTTGTTGCTCCTCCTCCTCACCACCTCCATGTCCACCAGGTCTGGGCGGATGGCATGGACCACAGAGTGGAACGCCACCCCGCTCCGCCAACTAGCACCAAAGTCCTTCACTTCCATGCCCTGACGCCTTGGGACAAACAGAAGTATATGTTTACAGCGGGCCGGTGGCAGAGCACTCTTGAAATGATAACTCAAATTATGATACAGACAGTTCGGGTGATACAGACAGCTCTGTTTCCTATACTCTTGGCTGACGTGGAGAAAATGGTAGAGAAAATGATGTTGAACTGGTCTTAATTTAGTTGTAATGACATCATTTCAACCCGTTTTGCCCGCTGGAGCACTGGTTAGAAAAGCTGGCCAAATATATAATGGCATACGTACTTGGCGGCGGTGCACTGCACCCATCTGAGCAGGGCCCTCTTTGCGTTGCCCTGGAACTTCTTAGGTACTACCTTCCTCTTCATAGGGGGACTGCCCGTCTCTGAGTTACTGGCCATGCTGTCCATTGAGGAGGTACTGCTGGACAGGGCTGCCAGGGCTGGTAGGTTACTGGTCAACTCCTCGATCTGACAGAGGGTCAGCAATTAGAGCAAACATGCTGTGAGTAACCATAGCAACATCAAATAACTGTATGTAGATTAGATTAGATTAGATTAAAAAAGTGCATTAAAGTGTCACTTCTCAATATAACAGGTAAAAACAACACTGAAGACCACTCACGGAGAGTTGTGAGACACTGTTAACATTCACAGACAGTCATATTACAACATGTAAGTGTCAAACTGACCAGATACAACAACACATTACCTGGAAGTAGAGAATGACGGTCCATATCAACCCCAGGACAATGGATGGTCGACCGTCTGCGATGTCAGTGGCATGAATGTTGACTAGCTTGATCTGTTGGGAAAGAAAACCCCAATTTAACTGCAATTCACAACTTGTCATGAAATGAAATGTCTGGGAAATACATGTACTCATACATAGGTACATTCTGAAATAATGTTTAACAAATAAAGGCATTGTTGAGTGAGTGGGCCATGGGCATAGTAATGACAATTTTATGTTTCTTCTTTCACAGCCATCAAAATCAGCTCTCTGATGCAACAACGTGATATTTGGAAGAGCGGAAGCAGGTGAGGCAGAAACAGCCAAGCTCAACAAAGGAAAAACATAAAAGCTGTAGAGTACTCAATTTGGCAGGACAGTAACAATAAAGCCAATGGAGTGAATATCACTGTAACAAACTTTGGATGAGCAAACTAGTTGACATTAAGGTTGCTGCATATTTACATTCGTCTTTTTGTAGGATTCATTTGGATGATGTGACTATTTCACAAAGGTTGGAGAAAGGAGAGGGCAGGAAAGATTTGACTCCAAAGTTTCAAAATGCATACAAAATTGCATGACAACCAGAAAGCACCTGGTTGATGGCACTACAATAGTCAAGATGCACAAAGAGGAAAAGAATGGCTCAATCAAAGAATAGCTAGGAATAGACACCGTGAATTAAACAAAAGGAATGCATACAGTATATGAACACAGTGTGTTTTACAGGCAGCCACTGACCGGGGATCCTCGGTACACAGACTGAGGTCAGAGGTCAGGCATGGTGAGAGAAGGTCACAGTAAGATACAGGCCTCAAAGCAATACTGACTGAGAGAGGATGTACCATCCATATGGCCTTGCATAGATACATATTTCCATGCATTGCCTCCATTTATCTATCTTTGTTCATAAACACTATGATACAATGTCGTATTTTCAAACCGCTAGCATTAAACAGAGATGAATATTCTTTTCACAAGCCTTGGCCAAATGTTTTGAATAAAACCCTTAGAAGATATGTGACATTGCGAATGGGCCCTTAGGGTTACATGTTAAACTCGAGCTATGACAAAATACTCAGGGAAAATACTGTGTAGTTACTCTGAGGGCGTGCTTACCTTCCTGCCTTCGAGGAACCTGAGGGCGGTGCCGATGTTGGACACCCAGTGGATCCTCTTCAGCTGGCGGCCCTGCTCACATGGCTGGGGAGAGAGGAGGGAGGGTTCAAGTAAAGTTTAAGTGTATTTTCCATATGGAGTACTGTAAATACACAAAATCTTATCAGAGCGCTCACATTAAATACAGCAAGAAAGTTCAATACAATATTATGGTAATTAAATACGACTGAACTCTGTAGCATGAACAGAATAATCCAGCATTACCAATGATTGTATATATTAAGAGCAGCGCTTACTAGTCTCTGTCCAGACAGCACCTCCAACAGAGCCAGAAGTTTCACCCCATCTTTGATGTCCTCGAAGAGGTCGGTGACCTCTAGAGGTGGTTTACGCTAGGGAAGAGAAGATTCAACAGTGAAACTAATACATTCATTAATTGGTCATTGGTAGGCTATACTGTTACAAATTATAGACCACCTATTGTTTAAAACTTCTTAGGGCTGCAATTCCGTTAACGGGATGATATGACAACAGCCAGTGAAAGTGCAGGGTGCCAAATTCAAAACAACAGAAATCTCATAATTAAAATTCCTCAAACATACATGTATCTTATACCGTTTTAAAGGTAATCTTGTTGTTAATCCCACCACAGTATCCGATTTCAAATAGGCTTTACAGCGAAAGCACCACAAACAATTATGTAGGGTCACCACCAAGTCAAAGAAAAACTCAGTCATTTTTCCAAAGAGAGGAGTCACATAAAGCACAAATAGAGGTAAAATGTATCACTAACCTTTGATGATCTTCATCAGACGACACTCATAGGACATCATGTTACCCAATACCAGTATGTTTTGTTTGATAAAGTTCATATTTAGAAAATAAATCTGAGTTTACAAAAACATCCAGTGATTTTGCATAGCCACATCGATTCAACAGAAATACTCATCATAAATGTAGATGATAATACAAGTTAACACATGGAATTATAGATATACCTCTCCTTAATGCAACCGCTGTGTCAGATTTCAAAAATACTTTACGGAAAAAACAAACTGTGCAATAATCTGAGACGGCGCTCAGAAAAATAATCAAAGTAGCCGCCATGTTGGAGTCAACAGAAACCAGAAATCACATTATAAATATTCCCTTACCTTTGATGATCTTCATCAGAATGCACTCCCAGGAATCGCAGTTCCACAATAAATGCTTGATTTGTTCGATAATGTCCGTTATTTATGTCCAAGTAGCTACTTTTGTTAGCGCGTTAGGTACACATGTCCAAACGCTCGTGCAGTACTTCGGACAAAAACTTCAAAAAGTTATATTACAGGTCGAAGAAACATTTCAAACTAAGTATAGAATCAATCTTAGGATGTTTTTATCATAAATCTTCAATAAAGTTCCAACAAGAGAAATCATTTGTGTCTAGAGGAGCAATGGAACGCAGGGCGATATCATGTGGAATGCGCATGACCAGGAAATGGCTCTCTGCCAGTAACCTGACTCATTCAGCTCTTATTCAGTCCCACAACACAGTAGAAGCCTCATTCACGTTTCTAAAGACGGATGACATCTAGTGGAAGCCCTAGGAAGTGCAACTTCATTCATATCCCACTGGGAATTCAATAGGGCTTGGGTTGAAAATCGACCAACCTCAGATTTCTCACTTCTTGTTTGGATTTCCTCTCAGGTTTTTGCCTGCCATATGAGTTATGTTATACTCACAGACATCATTCAAACTGTTTTAGAAACTTCAGAGTGTTTTCTATCCAATACTAATAATAATGTGCATATATTAGCAACTGAGACTGAGGAACAGGCCGTTTACTCTGGGCACCTCTGGGCACCTTTTGTCCAAGCTACTCAATACTGCCCCTGCAGCCATAAGAAGTTAATAAAGACATTATCTTATTACAATCCACTATAATCTTTCAATAAGTAAATCGTAGAAACACAACACATTCATTCTCGCACAGCCCTTGTGTTGAGGAGAAAATAGAGCAGAGCTAGCTAGCTTCGGGCTGATGTACAAGCAGAGCTAGCTAGCTACTATACAGGTTGGAGTAAAAGTAGAGCTAGCTAGCTAGCTACAGGCTGGAGTCCAGACTGAACAGCCCTCTCCCCAGCCCTTGTGTTGAGGAGAAAAGAAAGCAGAGCCAGCTACAGACTGGAGTCCAGACTGAACAGAGCTTGTTGGCTAGCTAGCGGCTGGACTATAAAGAGAACAGAAAGAGCTCCCCTGCAGCTGAAAAGATGGTGCCTGTGCATCTGAGATGGCGAGGTGCCCGTGCCTGAGGCAGTGTGATTCAGAGCAAAATCAGAGCATGGGTCCATTTAACCCTAGCTGGGCATAGTTGTTTCATGTAACACACTGTATCCAACTATCCATGTATTATCAGAGCTGAGGGAATTCTGACGGAGTTAGGTGACAGAGAAAACTACATCATGAAACACACAGAACATTCTCAGAAATCATACACGAAAACAATGCATTCATTAATGGAACGCTGGTCTTTGTGGGAATTGTCTTGGCAGGCTGAGCTGTTCGTTTCACAACTCGTCACATTGCATGACAGGACGACAGGATGAAGTTGGCTGGGACTGTGGAGTACAACAGTGTGAAAAGTATACACTGTTTTTTGTTCTATTTTCTTTGCTTCAAAGACAGAATCTAATGGAAGTCTTTTAGATAATATTATTCCTCCTTTATGACCACCAGTATCCTAACAACAAGATCAATTTAAATATATAAATTACATTAAACTATTTGACCAGCAACACAAACCATACATCTCCAGAATGTCATTACACTTAAATGAGTCACAAGGTACAACAAAAAAAACATCAAGCCCATCCTGGGTTTTGTGACAAACAAAATAGGAGTCACATGACAAGACCTTTTCACTGTCATGAAACACACACATGCACACGCACCCACACATACACACATGTATGTGCACACACATACTGTCATAACACACACACGCACGCACACATTGTCATAAAACATTCAACCAATGCAAAAGTGCTTGGTAACGTGAGAGGAAATGGACACAATGGGAAAAGCGTGACTGCCCAGTGAAAGTTCAAACTAAAAGGGCCAGCACTTTCCATCATAAAACCAACATATTACATTTTGTTCCATTCAGAATTTGATTAAAAAAATCTATTTTAAAATGGGAACTTTAAGGCAACCGTCATGTGGTCTATCGTAATCCTTTCAGAATGGCTTGCTTACTTGACGGAAAAGGTTTAGATGAGATTAGATAAACTGATTGAGAGATGAACTGATAAGAATTGAGATTTGAATCCCTCCTACAGTAGCAGTAGGCTAGTGAACTGGAGCGAGAGGCTCATGGCTAGGCTTATTCTACATGTTCATTGGTATGCACAGAGAGAGAGAGCGAGAGAGCGAGAGAGAGAGAGAGTGAGAGAGAGAGATGGAGAGAGGAAAGGAGAAAGAGAGAGAGAGAGAGACAGAGAGAGCGAGAGAGATAGAGGTGAGAGTGTGTGTGAGAGAGGGGGTATAAGTGTACAGCATGAATAATGAGGAATAGACCTCCGTGGTGACTTATTGGCCAGCCACATTACTCAGATTCTTCCAACGTTTTTGACCCCACGCTTTGAACTGCCTCCCCGTGGGCCAAATGTGACAGGACAAAAGACAGATCTCTCCGCTGGGTTCAAAACTTAAACCCTGTACTAGTTGATTAGTCACCCTGTCTGGCCAAGCAGCAGCACAATGTGCTGTGTCACCGAAAACGTTTGAGCCAGCAAAACCTGGCTATCTAAAATACAGCAAGAAAACATGGTTGGCACTAACAGTATCTATGAAGCACATATCTGTAATGCGTTATGCACATACTCATGATGATGATGATGATGATGATGATGCCATTATGAGCTATCCTATGTGTTTATATATAGCTATAACTCATGATGAGTATGTTTATAGTGTTAAATAGCTGAACTGTCATATGGCCTTTTGGAGCACACTCTGCTTCCTGCAGAGAAATGTTCCTCCCACATCACACTCTCCATCTGCACCGTGCTGCTAAACTCTCCCTGCCTGCCAAATCTAGCCATGGACAAATATATCCACACACGCACGCCCTCACACACACACACAAACACACACACACAAGTGTGCAGGCATACTTATAGGCACAAACGCAGCACACACACACACAAGCGCGTGCACACACACAGTTTTACTCTACAGGTATTATCTTCTCTAAAATTCTGCCCTGGTGATCTCCTGTATACAACACAGTGACACGGATAGTTCTACCTTCCTAGTCAACTTTACTCTGTCCATCACATTGGCTCGGCAAGGCATGCTGCAGGCATATTGTAAGCTTACTGAGGAACTGAGAAACACACGGATCTCTGCCCTGAGTCATCTTTACTAGTGTCTCTCTCTGTCTCACTCTCCCCTGGTCTCGTTTAAAATACATTTACAGGACTGATTCTACAAACAACTCAGTAGCTACACTGTAACACAATCCAAACATCCGAATGAGGAAAAACATATCTTGAAATGTGAACTGTCTATTATGGCCTCAATCAAACTGTAGTTTTCCACGTGTACAAAATTGACATAAAAACCTCTGACACTTTGTTTGCATAATGTGGTTCCATTACACTAGGAGGTGCCTCGCAGAATCATTATGATTGGATGACAACCCTCATCTCATGGTCCAATCTCTGTTCACACAGGGTCACGAGGACTACTGAAATGCCACTGTCCAGAGAGCAGCTATAAAACTGGGCGGTCAAAGGCAGCAGTACAATACTACTACAGCCATCTGATAACAAAGGTCAGGATAATATTCGGGATAGCAATATTATCATAGTGATACAATTGCTGTATATCAGTGATTATACCATTGTAATAACGTTATTTCATCATCTCCGCTCCTATACGGAAAGGGAAGCTGCGGGTGGCATGATAGTTAACTCATCATGATGTGTTAACACACAACACATATCTTATCAAGTGTTGTGTTGAAGCACAAAGACATAGTAAAGGATACCTTCTTACCTTTGCCAAGTGGGAGTTTATCCATTTTGTAAAGGTCCTCTTCTGTACGGCCTCTTGTTCATCTGGAATTGAAGTGGTACAGAACATGGTCAATACATGATGTCACACAAGATAACTGCCTACCCTGCTCACAACTGCTGCCTCCCCTGTTTCATCGGTAGTTCGAGCCCTAAATGCTGATTCGCTTACAGTCATGGTATATCAGACTGTATACCACGGGTATGATGAAACATTTATTTTTACTGCTCTAATTAAACTGGTAACCAGTTATAATAGCAATAAGGCACCTCAGGGGTTTGTGGTATATGGCCAATATACAACGGCTAATGGCTGTATCCAGGCACTCCGCAACTAAGAAAAGCCCTTAGCCATGGTTTATTGGCCATATACCACCCCACCCGTGCCTTATAGCTCAAGTATATTCTCTATTCCCAACGCTTCTTGCAGCCTGTTCAAGTAAGTGCATTCACAAACAATGTGAATATTTAATTGAGTTGTGAGTAGTATCCATTCTGTTCACGAGTGTAGACCTCTGATCTGCGCAGCCCCAGACCACACAGTAATCTAAGCAGGGATATGGCACAGAGTTTCCCAAACTCGGTCATGGGGACCCCAAATGTTGTTTTTTACTCTGATACTCCACAACTGATTCAAATGATCAAAGCTTGATGATTAGTTGATATTTGCAATCAGCTGTGTAGTACTAGTGCAAAAACCAAAATGTGCACCCCTTGGGGTTCCGAGTTTAGGGAAAAGCTGGCATAGAGGAGGTGAAAGAGGAAGGAAGTTATGCAGTGGTATGGAAGATCAGAGGAAGAGATGAAGAGAGGAGAGATACATTGGTGCATCCTGCAACACAATTGCAGCTCCTTGAACGCACATATATAAACATTTAGGTGTACAACAACGGAACATGTGGACATACAGTTGAAGTCGGATGTTTACATACACTTAGGTTGGAGTCATTAAAACTCATTTTTCAATCACTCCACAAATTTCTTGTTAACTAACTATAGTTTTGGCAAGTCAGTTAGGACATCTACTTTGTGCATGACACAAGTCATTTTTCCAACAATTGTTTACAGACAGATGATTTCACTTATAACTCACTGTATCACAATTCCAGTGGGTCAGAAGTTTACATACACTAAGTTGACTCCTGTAAACAGCTTGGAAAATTCCAGAAAATTATGTCATGGCTTTAGAAGTTTCTGATAGGCTAATTGACATAATTTGAGTCAATTGGAGGTGTACCTGTGGATGTATTTCAAGGCCTACCTTCAAACTCAGCGCTTCTTTGCTTGACAACATGGGAAAATCAAAAGAAATCAGCCAAGACCTCAGAAAAAAATTGTAGACCTCCACATGTCTGGTTCATCCTTGGGAGCAATTTCCATGTTACACAAGTATAAACACCATGGGACCACGCAGCCGTCATACCGCTCAGGAAGGAGACGCTTTCTGTCTCCTAGAGATGAAAGTACTTTGGTGCGAAAAGTGCAAATCAATCCCGGAACAACAGCAAAGGACCTTGTGAAGATGCTGGAGGAAACAGCTACAAAGTATCTATATTCACAGTAAAACAAGTCCTATATCGACATAACCTGAAAGGCTGCTCAGCAAGGATGAAGCCACTGCTCCAAAACCGCCATAAAAAAGCCAGACTACAGATTGCAACTGCGCATGGGGAAAAATATCGTACTTTTTGGAGAAATGTCCTCTGGTCTGACAAAACAAAAATATAACTATTTTGCCATAATGACCATCGTTATGTTTGGAGGAAAAAGGGGGAGGCTTGCAAGCCGAAGACACCATCCCAACCGTGAAGCACGGGGGTGACAGCATCAAGTTGTGGGGGTGCTTTGCTGCAGGAGGGATTGGTGCACTTCACAAAATAGATAGCATCATGAGACAGGAAAATTATGTGGATATATTAAAGTAACCTCTCACAACGTCAGTCAGGAAGTTAAAGCTTATTGCTTGGTCGCAAATGTGTCTTCCAAATGGACAATGACCCCAAGCATACTTCCAAAGTTGTGGCATAATGGCTTAAGTCAAGGTATTGGAGTGGCCATCACAAAGCCCTGACCTCAATACTATGTACAATTTTGTAGGCAGAACTGAAAAAGCGTGTGCGAGCAAGGAGGCCTACAAACCTGACACAGTTACACCAGCTCTGTCATGAGGAATGGGCCAAAATTCACCCCTTATTGTGGGAAGCTTGTAGAAGGCTACCTGAAACGTTTGACCCAAGTTAAACAATTTAAAGGCAATGTTACCAAATACGTATGTGTAAATGGCTGCAAGGGAGTCAGGCGCAGGAGAGCAGATAGTGGGTAGCAAACAGAGCCTTTTATTTAGGCGAACCAAAAGCACACGGCACAACGAACACGAAATACAATATGGGTTGACATAACCTAGCGCAACCAGACATACATGAAACAGATAAACAATACCACAGAAAGACATGGGGGAAACAGAGGGTTAAATACACAACATATAATGAGGGAAATGAGAACCAGGTGTGTGGGAAAAAGAGACAAAACAAATGGAAAATTAAAAATGGATCGGCGATGGCTAGAAGACAGGCGACGTCGACCGCCGAACACCGCCCGAACAAGGAGAGGCATCGACTTCGGCAGAAGTCTAACTGAGTGTATGTAAACTTCTGACCCACTGGGAATGTGATGAAAGAAATTAAAGCTGAAATAAATCTTTCTCTCTCCTATTATTATTATTTCATATTCTTAAAATAGAGTGGTGATCCTAACTGACCGAAGACAGGGAATTTTTACTAGGATTAAATGTCAGGAATTGTGAAAAACTGAGTTTAAAATAATTTGGCTAAGGTGTATGTAAACTTCCGACTTCAACTGTACCTAATGACTAAACAGGACATTACCAGCATCATGATACTCGTTAGTATCGTGGCAAGGAAACAAAACACAAAGCATATTTAAATTCTTTAGGAAAACAGCCCTAATGATGGAAACAAACATCATCAAACTCACATTTATTGATTTTTCCAAGCTTTAGCTCACAAGTTTTCATTTTTGCCATGTAAAAAATATGATGATACTGGTATCCTCCCGGCCCTACTAAAGATGCACCCAAACCACCTTTAAAAAAACATATATTTATAATACAATCACATATAATGATTAGATATTGACAGGTGTTTGCTCAACTAAAAGTCCCATCAAAGTAAGAGTCCTAAGTAGATCAAAGTATAAGCAGAGGAGACTTCTGTTCACAGCTTCACACATCTTGCAGACTCACTGCTCAGTGTCCAACCCACCAATAACGGCATGCATACTCTTTCAGGTCACCCCCAGCCTGCGCTTTTGTAGAGAGGGGGATAATATATGCAGACAGACTCTGTGCCTCATGCATAATACATTTCTGATTTCACACTACACAAAACATCTGTCGCTTCATAGAAGAAAAGGGTGACTTGCATTGCACAGCGTTTGTAGTTCACTAAACACACAGTGACATGTGCATATGTGTCAGTAGGTTGAGCAATGCTGCACATACACAGTGGCCATTTTTAAACATCCGCACTTAAAGTATACTCGCTGGTCACGTGATGCTGGAGAACAGGGCTATGCTAACAATAGAAAGCCTCCACAGAGAGAAAATAACCCATATTAACTCAAAGGCATATAGTGTAATCTGAAGGAGCATCAGTGATGCACATACAGGGATGCCCAGTGAAGCGTACAACATGCATAGTGCTGTATCTGGTTTACCTAGCTAAACCAAAGTCTCAGTAAACTCCTTATTATCCTTATTATTTTCTGCACTAACTAAATCCTCCACCATATGCCTTACATACATAGTGCTGCTGTGTCTATATATATATCTGGTTTATGCATCTGGTTCACCTCCATGTAAATCACATTCCAAGCTTGGTTCCTTGTTATTTTCCATACGCATGAACTCAATCATCCACTAAGGATGAGAGGATGGGATGCAGTGAGAGATGACAATCTATAGAAATCACTGCTGCTGGCCTACTTACCGCGGAGATACTGAAAGAATCCCGTCACCAGGTTGAGAGAAGAGGTCTTTTTGACGGCTACATCCTTATAGTGAGCCATTATCCACACACACTCCTTGCCTCCCTCCCTGTGCCCTTCACATTGCAAGCTTGTTGTGAGCCTCTGTATGTCTGTCTGTCTGTGGGAGTTGATGATGAAAGGCTATCCACAGTGGGAAAAAAACTGAAGAAAGAGGGGAAAAACAGAGCTGTTCCTTTCCCTTTTATTCCAGGCGGCAGGAAGCAAAACAGGTCTGGGCTGCCTCAGCCTGGTTGGTCGCTTGTTTCCCCGGTGACAACACAGAGCTGAGCTGCTGGGGGCTGACTGCCTGCTGCAGCCTCAATCCCCTCCTACCCCGACACACACCCCTCACACACACACACACGACCAAACACACAGAGATCAGTGGAAAGCCCTCTAATAGAGACAGATACATACAATCTTTCCCATCCCATCCTTCCCTCCTCTTCCTGTTATTCTCCCAATATCCAGAAGAGCTATGTTTGTGTTGTGTGGATGTGATGTGTGGTGCATGTGATGTGTGCACTGCCCAGCCCCCGCTACATTGTCTGCCTCCCTCCCTGCCTCCCAGTAGCCCTGCCTCCCTCCCGCAGCAGCATCCATCTGAGACAGAAGCAGGGGGATCAGCTTGGAGCACTGCTCAACCAATCAGCACAAGGGACGGCATTGATGTCACAGGCTGCCCTGGCTGCATTATCTCAAGCAGGGTGTGTGTGTGTGTGTGTGTGTGTGAGTGTGTGTGTGTGTGTGTGTGTGTGTGTGTGTGTGGGGGGGGGGTATATGTGTGTGTTTGTTTGTGTGTGTGTGTGTGTGTGTGTGTGTGGGGGGGGGGGTGTGTGTGTGTGTGTGTGTGTGGGGGGGGGGGGGTATATGTGTGTGTGTGTGTGTGTGTGTGTGTGTGTGTGTGTGTGTGTGTGTGTGGGTGCAGTGTGTGTGTGTGTGTGCGTTGTGTGTGGATACAAGGTTTAGATCTAATCTGCTGTAACTGAAACTATAATTCTGTGGGACACTCAAACAAAGAGTACTGTGTTTTATGCACTATTAATAATGTAATACAATACACAACAATAAATGTATGGCCAGCACAATGCTAGCAGTTCCGTCTTATTAAATTATATACAGTATTACACTAATTTCTTCTAAAATTGAATTATAGTAATGATATATATTACGTTAGTTTCCCTCCCACAAAGACCAGAATAGTATCAAGAATATGCTACAATAGCTCAGCATGGGACAACCGTTCTAAATTATTTATTTCATAGCTGGTAGATGGCATCAGCCACCTGCTCTCTGATTGTCAGGGCTATTGTTGTGAGACCAAACTAGATACAGTACCATAGGATTCCCCTAGGGATTTCCCCACAGGCAATCAAGTAAATGAATGCTCTCTGTTGATTAACAGTACCTCAAAACGAGCCTACAATAGTAATTCTACAATGTAAAGGCCACAGTTATAAACTATTTTGATCTGTAACTTGTTTTATTAGAGTTCAAACTATTATTTCTTACTTTAGGTTCAAATGTTCTCTTGAACTCTTCAATTCTCGTGTACCCTCCTTACATTGTGCAGTACTCACAGCTGCACAACAATAAAGTTGTAAGGGTATTTGATAGCTCCTGCCTGAATGTATGTGAATACAGTTATTGTCTCCCTCTCCCAGACGCCCACTTTATGACATAGTTGGAGAAGTCTCAATCAGCCTATTGTCTGACTGACTGTGGAGAGAGTGAAACGTTGGACAAGAAACCAGTTGCAGGACAACAAACTGGACTCAGGTCCAGTTAATACTCACTACCTTGTCTGTATACAGTAGCTTCACAATACTAATGACCGTGGTGTTAAAAAGCTTAAAGGGGAATGGAAACACTTTAGATTGACAGTTACAGTTAGCTGGCGTTCTAGTGTCCCCCTTCCCCTTTAAAGGCTATAGATTGGATGGAACATGGAAGTGTTAGTGTTAAAATGATAAAGGGAAACTTCGGGATTTTATCTACTTCCCCAGAGTCAGAGGAACACGTGGATACCATTTTCATGTCTCTATGTCCAGTACAAAGGAAGTAAGAGGTCATTTTGCGAGCTAGTAGATACCCATAGACTTCCAGTTGTTGCGCTGACGCTAGTAGGCATTACCACGCGAAACTTCTCCAACTTACTTCATACTGAAAACAGAGACGCTTATTGCCAAAATCCCTTTAAAAAACCCTCAACACTGTTAAAAATACTTAATCTATCCTAAAGAGTTAGCAACAATTCACTTATGTTTGGGGGAAAAGCCTACATCGACTACCATAACTTGCTCATCCCCTGAGTTGTCACTAATGTCGGACACTAATGTTGGGCGAATAGGCCTGGCTCACAGTCGGCATTCCAATTCATCCCAAAGGTGTTCGATGGGGTTGAGGTCAGGGCTCTGTGCAGGCCAGTCAAGTTCTTCAACACTGAACTCGACAAACCATTTCTGTATGGTCTTCGCTTTGTGCACGGGGGCATTGTCATGCTGAAACAGGAAAGGGCCTTCCCCAAACTGTTGCCACAAAGTTGGAAGCACAGAATCGTCTATAATGTCATTGTACGCTGTAGCGTTAAGATTTCCTTTCACTGGAACTAATGGGCCCAG
Source organism: Oncorhynchus mykiss (assembly GCF_057628025.1). Lineage (NCBI taxonomy): Eukaryota > Metazoa > Chordata > Actinopteri > Salmoniformes > Salmonidae > Oncorhynchus > Oncorhynchus mykiss. Next base: position 36,447,806 of record NC_143040.1, read on the forward strand.
CATGAACCATGAAAAACAGCCCCAGACCATTATTCCTCATCCACCAAACTTTACAGTTGGCACTATGCATTGGAGCAGGTAGCATTCTCCTGGCATCCGCACAACCCAGATTCGTCCATCAGACTGCCAGATAGTGAAGCGTGATTCATCACTCCAAAGAACACGTTTCCACTGCCCCAGAGTCCAATGGCAGCAAGCTTTACACCACTCCAGCTGAAGCTTGGCATTGTGCATGGTGATCTTAGGCTTGTGTGCCCGATAAACAGTTCTGGTGCTGACGTTGTTTCCAGAGGCAGTTTGGAACTCGGTAGTGAGTGTACTGCTTCAGCACTGTGAGTTTATGTGGCCTACCACTTCGCAGCTGAGCCGCTGTTGCTCCTAGATGTTTCCACTTCACAATAACATCACTAATAACATCACATACAGTTGACCGGGGCAGCTCTAGCAGGTCTGAAATTTGATGAACTGACTTGTTGGAAAGGTGGCATCCTATGACAGTGCCACGTTGAAAGTCACTGAACTCTTTAGTCAGGACATTCCACTGCCAGTGTTTGTCTATGGGGATTGCATGGCTGTGTGCTCGATTTAACACACATGTAAGCAACGGGTGTGGCTGAAATAGAGGAATCCACTAATTCGAAGGGGTGTCCACATACTTTTGTATATAAAGTGTATCTGGGACCAGTCTAATACAGCACCACCGTCCTGAATAAAACACACAATAGAATTAATATAATTTAGTACCTGGTTGCTTGTCATATGCAACACAGAAAGTATTTTATTCTTTCTGGACCACAGCAGCTATTCCTCTAAAAGCTTTTTTCTGACAGACTATATAAACACTAGACTAGTGCTCGTCACACCCTTTCAGTACTACAGTACAGGACCCTGTTAGTCAGGCAGTTCTGACTGAAAAAGCTTTTAAAGTAAAAATAGAAAGAAAAAAAGGACATGCATTGCATGTTGCTGGTATTGAGGGTGGAAAACTCATAAAGTTTCGCTGAATAAACTGTACATTCATCTAGTGTATGAAGGAGCTGTCCAGTCCTGAACTCAGAGAGAGTTATTGTGCTATTTTAGGGGAATCAGTAGGCCTCTTGGAGCGGCAGGTAGCATAGTGGTTAGAGTGTTGGACTAGCAACCGAAAAGTTGCAAGATCGAATCCCCGACCTGACAAGGCAAAAATCTGTCATTCTGCTCCTGAACAAGGAGCTGTTTCTAGGCCAACATTGAAAATAAGAATTTGTTCTTAATTGACTTACCTAGTTAGATAAAATGATACTGTGCAAGACTATTCTAAACCATGACAATATCTACTGGGCATCTGATATCAGGTCACATGCAGCTGGTCTCATTTTCTCCAGCATAATGTATTAGGCGATTAATTCAATTTAGTTTGCCATACGGTAGGTAAGCACTACAATATGGATGTAGCCTAAGTGGCATTGAAGGGGATAGACCCAGGAGCAAACACAAACCCCATCAACCCCAGAGTAAAAGTAATTTACATGAGTGATGTTGTACTTTAAGCGATCTTAGGACATGATGATACCTTTGGCAAGAAGCACACTGTAGTGTAGTTCAGCTCCAAAGGTTTCTGCAGGTCACCAGGGACCACTGTAAAAGCCCTCTCACTCTGTTGCTCCATTTACCTGACAGCAACAGTACTTTGTAGTCCTGACAAGCATAGAATAATGATATAAGGCTATAGGGCTTGGACTGATTCTGCACTTGACTTCAACCAGTCAAGTTTGATAAGGCAACATCTGAACTTGCACAGGAAACAGTGACATCTGTTGCGTGGCTTTACAATGACAGAAAATAAGTAAAATTATTCAATGATTTATGTGTGTGGGGGTGGGAGGGAGAGAGAGAGAGGAGGGGGGGGGGGGGGGGGGTCGGCTGTAAGAGCTTCCGCTAATCTACCTCCCAGACAGTGTCAGCAGCAGCTGCCAGGTCCTCTCAGGGTAGAGCTTACAGACTCAATGATCTACAGGTTACAGCTTAAAGCTTGATTGATATGATCTCATGTATGGAGACTGACAGAATAATCACCACTCTCTCACATCTACAGAAGAGGTTGGTAGGAGGAGCTATAGGAGGACAGGTTCATTGTAATGGCTTGGGCTCATTGTAACGGCTGGAATGTAATAATGGAACGGAGTCAAACGCGGTTCCCATGTGTGTGATACCGCTCCATTTATTACATTCCAGTCAGTACAATGAGCCTGTCCTACTACAGTTCCTCCCACCAGCCTCATCTGTAGCCTAAATATCCTGCAAATGTATGAATGAATGAAAATGAATGCAACACAAGACAAGTCTGGTCAGAAACGGCAACTGGGCTCTATATAGAGCCATATGACATAGAAATGTCAGTGCCACTTCACAAATCCACAGAGCAAACTGCATACAACCTGTTTGTGCTAAGCTGATTGTGAGGGACCAGAATGAAATCTGGTGGGTGGGTTCTCTCCCTATGCTTATCACTGTGGTTCCTGTAAGGGAGGGTAGTGATCCCACACGGAAGGGGAAGGCTGACGTTTTACGGGCCCCTAACAAACTGCACAATTTAGTGTGTTTTTTCGCATTGGTTGTAACATATTTTGTCATAATGTTGCTGTTACTGTCTCTTATGACCGAAAAGAGCTTCTGGATATCAGAATAGTGGTTACTCACCTCGAACTGGACTAAGATTTTTTCTTCAATGAGTCCGACGCGAAGGATATACTACTTCTCCGAGACCAGGCCCAAATTCCTGTAATTCGCATGAAGAAAAGACGGAAATACAGGGGGCGGAGATCGGGGTGCCTTGTGAGAATTTGTCAGTGTGTGGGTAACCCGCCTCTATCATCCGTTCTATTGGCCAATGTGCAATCACAGGAGAATAAACTGGATGATCTCCGTTCAAGACGAACCTACCAACAGGACATTAAAAACTGTAATATCTTATGTTTCACCAAGTCGTGGCTGAACGACAACACGGATAATATACAGTTGGCTGGGTTATCTGTGCATCGGCAGGACAGAACAGCTACATCTGGTAAGAGGGGCAGGAGTGTGTGTCTATTTGTCAATAACAACTGGTGCGCGATGTCTAATGTTAAGGAAGTCTCAATACCTCATAAGGTAGAGTACCTCATGATAAGCTGTAGACCACACTATCTACCACAAACAGATGCTCGCACTAAGACCGCACTCAACGAGCTGTATAAGGCCATAAGCAAACAAGAAAATGCTCATCCAGAAGTGCCACTCCTAGTTGCCGGGGACTTTAATGCAGGCAAACATAAATCCAATTTACCTCATTTCTACCATGTCACATGTGCAATCAGAGGGAAAAAAACAACAACAACCTCGAGACCATCTTTACTCCACATACAGAGACGCATACAAAGCTCTCCCTTGCCGTCCATTTGGCAAATCTGACCATAATTCTATCCTCCTGATTCCTGCTTACAAACAAAAACTAAAGCAGCAACTACCAGCCAGTGACTCCCTCAATACAGAAGTGGTCAGATGACGCGGATGCTACGCTACAGGACTGTTTTGCTAGCACAGACTGGAATATGTTCTGGGATTCATCCAATGGCATTGAGGAGTATACCACCTCAGTCACCAGCACCATCATTAAGTGCATCGACGACGTCGTCCCCACAGGGACCGTACGTGCATATCCCAACGAGAAGCCATGGATTACAGGCAACATCCGTACTGAGCTAAAGGCTAGAGCTGCGCTTTCAAGGAACAGGACACTAAATCCCGCTATACCCTCAGGCGAACCATCAAACAGGCAACGCGTAAATACAGGACTAAGATTGAATCTTACTAAACCAGCTCTGACGCTCGTCGGATGTGACAGGGCTTGCCAACTACTACGGACTACAAAGGAAAACCCAGTGACGCGAGCCTACCAGACGAACTACAGTGCCTTGCGAAAGTATTCGGCCCCCTTGAACTTTGCGACCTTTTGCCACATTTCAGGCTTCAAACATAAAGATCTAAAAGTGTATTTTTTTGTGAAGAATCAACAACAAGTGGGACACAATCATGAAGTGGAACGACATTTATTGGATATTTCAAACTTTTTTAACAAATCAAAAATTGAAAAATTGGGCGTGCAAAATTATTCAGCCCCTTTACTTTCAGTGCAGCAAACTCTCTCCAGAAGTTCAGTGAGGATCTCTGAATGATCCAATGTTGACCTAAATGACTAATGATGATAAATACAATCCACCTGTGTGTAATCAAGTCTCCGTATAAATGCACCTGCACTGTGATAGTCTCAGAGGTCTGTTAAAAGCGCAGAGAGCATCATGAAGAACAAGGAACACACCAGGCAGGTCCGAGATACTGTTGTGAAGAAGTTTAAAGCCGGATTTGGATACAAAAATATTTCCCAAGCTTTAAACATCCCAAGGAGCACTGTGCAAGCGATAATATTGAAATGGAAAGAGTATCAGACCACTGCAAATCTACCAAGACCTGGCCGTCCCTCTAAACTTTCAGCTCATACAAGGAGAAGACTGATCAGAGATGCAGCCAAGAGGCCCATGATAACTCTGGATGAACTGCAGAGATCTACAGCTGAGGTGGGAGACTCTGTCCATAGGACAACAATCAGTCGTATATTGCACAAATCTGGCCTTTATGGAAGAGTGGCAAGAAGAAAGCCATTTCTTAAAGATATCCATAAAAAGTGTTGTTTAAAGTTTGCCACAAGCCACCTGGGAGACACACCAAACATGTGGAAGAAGGTGCTCTGGTCAGATGAAACCAAAATTGAACTTTTTGGCAACAATGCAAAACGTTATGTTTGGCGTAAAAGCAACACAGCTCATCACCCTGAACACTGTCAAACATGGTGGTGGCAGCATCATGGTTTGGGCCTGCTTTTCTTCAGCAGGGACAGGGAAGATGGTTCAAATTGATGGGAAGATGGATGGAGCCAAATACAGGACCATTCTGGAAGAAAACCTGATGGAGTCTGCAAAAGACCTGAGACTGGGACGGAGATTTGTCTTCCAACAAGACAATGATGCAAAACATAAAGCAAAATCTACAATGGAATGGTTCAAAAATAAACATATCCAGGTGTTAGAATGGCCAAGTCAAAGTCCAGACCTGAATCCAATCGAGAATCTGTGGAAAGAACTGAAAACTGCTGTTCACAAATGCTCTCCATCCAACCTCACTGAGCTCGAGCTGTTTTGCAAGGAGGAATGGGGAAAAATGTCAGTCTCTCGATGTGCAAAACTGATAGAGACATACCCCAAGCGACTTACAGCTGTAATCGCAGCAAAAGGTGGCGCTACAAAGTATTAACTTAAGGGGGCTTAATAATTTTGCACGCCCTATTTTTCAGTTTTTGATTTGTTAAAAAAGTTTGAAATATCCAATAAATGTCGTTCCACTTCATGATTGTGTCCCACTTGTTGTTGATTCTTCACAAAAAAATACAGTTTTATATCTTTATGTTTGAAGCCTGAAATATGGCAAAAGGTCGCAAAGTTCAAGGGGGCCGAATACTTTCGCAAGGCACTGTAAATGCCTTTTATGCTCGCTTCGAGGCAAGCAACACTGAAGCATGCATGAGAGCATTAGCTGTTCCGGATGACTGTGGGATCACGCGCTCCATAGCCGATGTGAGCAAGACCTTTGAACAGGTAAATATTCACAAGGCCGTAGGGCCAGACGAATTACCAGGACGTGTACTCAGAGCATGCGCGGAGCAACTGGCAAGTGTCTTCACTGACATTTTCAACCTCTCCCTGACCAAGTCTGTAATACCTACATGTTTCAATCAGACCACCATAGTTCCTGTACCCAAGAAAGCGAAGGTAACCTGCCTAAATGACTATTGCCCCGTAGCACTCAGGTTGGTAGCCATGAAGTGCTTTGAAAGGCTGGTCATGCTCACATCAACACCATCATCCCGGAAACCATTGACCCATTCCATTCGCATACCGCCCCAATAGATCCACAGATGATGTAATATGAATTACACTCCACACCGCCCTTTCCCACCTGGACAAAAGGAACACCTATGTGAGAATGCTGTTCATTGACTACAGCTTAACGTTTAACACCATAGTGCCCACAATGCTCACTAAGCTAAAAACCCTGGGACTAAGCACCTCCCTATGTAACTGAACCTTCCTGACGGGCGTCCCCCAGGTGGTAAGGGTAGACAACAACACATCTGCCACATCTGATCCTCAACATGGGGGTCCCTCAGGGTTGCGTGCTTAGTCCCCTCCTGTACACCCACGCATGCTTGGCCAAGCACGACTCCAACATCATCATTAAGTTTGCAGACGAACACAACACTGGCCCCCGGCAATGATGAAAAAACAGCCTTTAGGCAGGAGATCAGAGAACTGGCAGTGTGGTGCGAGGACAACAACCTCGCCCTCAACGTAAGCAAGACAAAGGAGCTGATCGTGGAATACAGGAAAAGGAGGGCTGAACACGCCCCCATTCACATCGACGGGGCTGAAGTGGAGCGGATCGAGAGTTTCAAGTTCCTTGGTGTCCACATTACCAACAACCTATCATGGTCCAAACACACCAAGACAGTCATGAAGAGGGCACGACAACCCCTTTTCACCCTCAGGAGACTGAAAAGATTTGGCATGGGTCCTTCCATCCAGGACCTATATACAAGGCGGTGTCAGAGGAAGGCCCAAAAATTGTCAAAGACTCCAGTCACCCAAGTCATAGACTGTTCTCTCTGCTAACGCACAGCAAGCGGTAACGGAGCACCAAGTCTAGGTCCAAAAGGCTTCTTAACAGCTTCTACCCCCAAGCTATAAGACTGCTGAACAATTAACCATGCATTATCTATGCATAGTCACTTTACCGCTACCTACATGTACAAATTACCTCAACTAACCTGTACCGCCGCACATTGACTTACATATATAGCCTCTTTATTGTTCTTTTACTGTGTTACTTTTGTTTATTTATTAAATATTTTCTTAACTCTATTTCTTGAACTGCATTGTTGGTTAAGGGCTTGTAAGTAAGCATTTCACGGTCAGGTCAACACCCTGTTGTATTCGGCACATGTGACGAATACAATTTGATTTGATTTGAAACCCTTCACTGGCAGTGTTTCTTTACATCCTCCTTAGACCACCATCACCAGCCATAAAAGGGGAAACCACAAGGGCTCAGTCAGTCATGTCATTCTGAACGCTGGACGGTCTGGGGTGGGCTGGGCTAGTCATACACTCCACTCTACTCTCCGGTCTCTCCTGGCAGTAAAAGACATGTCAGTGGTAACCTGAGAGTCCCCATCCATCCGTATGAGGAGGATCTGTCGGACTGGATGGATTCCATGGTGCTCTAGTCTAACGTTATGCAATGGTTCTGCTAAATGTTCGGATTAAATGACATGGACAGCATTGTCTATGAATGTTCAATTTCAATACTTAGTCGTTAACCATGCGCAAACATGTTTCGGCCAAAAGCAGTGTGTAAATGGTATGCAGATTCCCAATGTCTGAGGCCAAATGTTTCCCAAGGGCAAGTGACAGAGAATTTATATTGACTCTCAGGAAGCACAAATTAATTGGGCAGACTAGAGGATAAATCCTGTCATAATTTCACATGGTTCTGAAGCATAGCGTACTAGACTTGCTTCCAGTCGAAGAGCCCAACCAAAAAACATGTCAGGAAGAGAATTACGTAAATCATCATCAAGATGAGACCATTCAATCCGTCAGTACCCCAACAGCCTGACAGAAGGTGGTAACTTTCTCCACAGGATATCTCCTTTTTGTGACAAGACATTGTGTTCCCTGTAAGTTCTGGGTTGTGTTCATAAGGCACCAAATGAAAGAAAACAGACAAACAGAGCGGGAGTACCTGGACGTTTTCTGTTGCATGCCCTAATGAACTAGCTACTTCTCCACAATGCACGACACTACCCTGGCCTGAAGTCTACCATTATGTTGATCTGTTCCAGATGTGACCTACCTACAGAATACCTCTTTCTTTCAGCCACAAGCTATGGAAACTCAGTAACCTCCGCTACTGGTAGAGCTGGGGACCTTCTGTACATTCATAGAATGGGGGCCCTTTCCAGCTTTAGGATGTGTCCCAAATCGCACCCTATTACCTACATATGTAGTGCACTACATTTGACCAAGGCCCATGGGGCTCTGGACAAAAGTAGTGCACTATATAGGAACCAGGGTGCCATTTGGGACACAGCCTTGGTTGTGATTGAGGGAAGAAGAATGTCAGCAATGCAGTAGCTTATTAGGAAGTAGCCAATTAGGTGTTAAAAAATATATATTAGGGGGTAAAATATTATGAATGGACATTTCAGGGAAAGAGGAAGGATAGCGAACTGCATCTTGTGTAACTTCTGTAAATGTAGCCTACATGAATAGGCTTTTGATCACTGTTGAGTTTACCTGTCAAGCACTCAAACATGCAGGTGGATGTCAAACATATAGGCCAACCCCCTGTTTGGTAAGACGTACACACAATAGATTGTCATTGACTAAGCAAAAAGCTTTACCTTACACTGACATTGAGCCAGGTTAGCAGATGGCCACTTCAAGCCTGGGCATTGCCTAACATGCTGACCACACAGCTCTCGTTGCAAAATAAATGTACACATACATGTTATTCAATCATTGCACCCACACTGCTCGCGCACGCCAACGAGTGTCTGCGTTGCAAAGCGCTAAAATAGAAGTCAGTTCTATTTGGAACGCTGGACGCGCTGCAAGTCCTGCCTCTCCCATCTCCTCATTGGTTATACCCACATGGGTAATTGAAAGATGAACTGAGGTCGGTCAGTTCTGGTAATACACCTTATTATGAAAGTTAGATGCCAATTGCCATATAAAGTCCAAAGAAGAAAAAGCCTGGAAGGAGGAGAGATGAGTAGAAACGATTCGGTTGACCGTTTTATGTGTGGATTAATTGTCAGAGTAGAGGACCTTGGACAAGGACAAATCCCAGGACAAATTAGCTAGCAACAGCAAGCTTGCTAAATATGACAAATTAGCTAGCAATTGCAAGCTAGCTAGATAAATTGCCAGAAATGTTTAATGCTTTTCGACGTGTCCCCAAATTAATATAATTGGTTCAGTTTGTTTTGATATTTCAACCTGGTTACGTGATTGCGTTTGGTGTGGGGGGACAAAATCAATTGCGCACGATGGCGCACGCGGACGGACGCACACATTCGGTTTAGGCATGGTGTAAGCAAAAGGCTTGAAACTAAGGTTTCAAACAAAAACACACACACAAACACACAAATACACTGGCACTCTAAAATGCACACTCACACACACACACACACACACACAGAGGAAAGTTTTAAAACTATAGATAGCCTTTATCATTCCTATGTTCAGTCAACATCACATCTTTCTCAAAGACTATGACTTATTCACAAAAATTAAATAATAAAAATACCAAGCTTTTCACTTTACATCTCACAACCTATACAATTCAGACACTATTCTGCTATGTATAGTTTAAGAGAGCATCTCCACATCAAAAACCACATGATGATTAACTCTTGAACGTTATGGCAAAATGTAGATTTCCTCTTAAATAGACATGCCCAAAAGTAATTATTTTCCACGAGATGGCAATAAACAATAACTAGTAATGCTGCATAGTTCTAGAAAGGTCTGGAACTCACCTTTCTGGTAAAACAAAAGGGGGGAATGATGACTGAAATGCTTTCAAAATATAGTAACAATCAAATTATAAATTACTTACTGTAAGAGTTCACCTTTCTTATAACTGTAAAAGAAATAGGATCATATTTAGTGACTACAAATTTGGCCCCATTTCACTGACTTGAGTGTTAGCGGAAATCAGACAGATGGGGCTTTCTGGCACTATAAGGCACTGGACCCTAAGACATTCACAGAGTGCCTGTTACACCCAAATGTCCAGAACCGCTCAAAGTTCCCTAAAATAGGGCACTTAACGTCTAAGAGAAGATACAGTCCATTCAAATGGCAGGTGTTCTGGACTATTGGCACTTATTGTTTCTCACAATTAAAGTGATACTTTGAGATTTTGGAAATGAGCATGCTAGCTTAATATACCCATAGACTTCCAGTCAACGCTAATTAGCATTGGCTTGCGAAACTACCTCTAACTTCTTTCATACTGGTCACAGAGACATAAAAATGGCATCCACAAGTTCATCTGACTCTGGGGAAGTAAATCCCAAAGTATCCCAAAGTGTCCACAATTACTGTTCAAATTTGACATAGATTAGAAAAGGCTCAAGATAAACAAACAGGAAAACATCCTCCCAAAGAGCTGGAAGTTACTTATCGGGTAGCAGTGGCACAACCACACACAGATGTTTTATAACACAGTACCTATGGTAATGAGCGACACACACACACACACACACACACACACAATCTGCCTGCTGAATTTATCAGTAACAAAACATCCACACGTGAAGGTGCAGGTTACAAGCACAAATTCGGTCCCAATTTGCCACCTACCCCTTTCCCTTGACCCTAACCCCTTTGATGTTTTCAGACCTGTGAGTTCCAACAATACACTGCTTTTGACCCTTTGGATCTGCAAACATTGACAGGTTGGGGCCAAGAGGAAGGGGTAGGAAGATAATTGGGACTACAGACACTACTTTCAATTCAGGGGTGGATTTAGAATTTCTATGGCCAAAAGTCCCATAGGTGAAGGTTCAAGTTACAAGCTAAAAACCTAGACTCTCAATTCAGGGATGGGCCCTTTCAGGGATGGGCCCTATCAGGGGATGGTGGTGACGACCTGATGCCCTTGTAACAGGAGGGTAACACCAACAGAGAGACTCCCTGTATTGATCTGACGCCTTTCCAAGGACAGACAGGAATGGTATCAGGTTTTACCCATGCCCAGCACACTGACCGTGGATTTGTTACAGACTTTGGGTTGGGCCACTGACGTCCATTTCAGGGAACAGATAAATTAATAATTTTAGGACTGGCTATAATACAGGGAGTACACCAACGGTATCGTATGCACCATCCGACACAGCAGGGATGAGTCGAGAGAGTGAAACCAATGCCTTTGTTTCCAAGCCTATTCTTAGACTACATTGGACTTTTAAGCAAGATTGCCTGTGCCTATTTGTAAATCCTCATTTATAATTTTTCCAGGACTAGACTCTGCGGTACAGAAATAGGTCATCCCATGTCTGTGTTTGTGGAATCCCACTTTCAGTCCTTTTATAAAACTGAACTGGGTCGTTCCACCAAATGAGTACCTTTTGCGGCCCTTTGATATTTTAAGTAGAAATTGTGCACCAATATTGCATTTTAAAAGCTTGTTATGTTGAATGAAGTGCCCTTTAATTTAGACCACTTGGGAAATTCAATGACTCTTTTTAATGTGAATAAATACTTGCTAAAGTGCCATAATTCAGTATGTTGACGTGTCCCTTTGTGCACCCTTTGAGAGTTCTAGGAAGATTTGAACCGACGTAACCCCAACCATTCTCCAAGTTTTCACCATCATGTTTTCTCCACGTTCTAACAATGAAAATGTAAAGTTGAACAGGTGCTATTTATGTCAGAATTATTTTTTTAAAAGATATGAAGTTACAACACCCAAAAGGTACTAATTTGGTGGACCCAATTAGGCCTACTCATGAGTCATGTCATTCCTGACCTAAAAGCACTAGCACCCAAGCATATGCCAACCACGAAGTAAAAACCAAGCAAACTCCTACAAACTGTGTTTAATGCTGATCATTAAGTTCTGATAGCAAAGACAAACAGATAGCTATGAAGTTTCATTGTAGCAACCATTGGGCTCCATGACAACCAAAGTGTGAGATGCCTGGCGACCATATCTCTGACACTTCACCAAATAGCATTGCTCTACTTCTAGAAAACAAGACCGTGACTAAGAAGAACATATTTTAATAGATAGTGAGGAAGTGTCATGAACATTTTGTGTGGTTTAGAGCAAACAGGAAATGTGTGTTTTATTTCAATGGCACCAACCAGAGCTGTGTAGTATATGGCTCAGGCACCAACAGACACATTTACTGTATGATAATCCATTCTGATTACGCTATTTTAAAATCAAAACATTTCCCCTTGATACGGTGACCACTCCTGTTGCAGGAATTCTCGAAATTCATCTCATCAGTCACCTTAATTCAATTATCAATTACTTTAGTTAAAAAAAGACTTCAACAACAAGATAACAAAAGAGGTGCCTTATTTCCTGTTATAGGATGAATGGATAGGCAATCCTAAGAAGAGGGAGTAATTCTCTCCATAGCCTATCCCTCAGGCAGCACTGCAGTGGCAGTACACACAAGGCTATTACGAACACAGCCTTGTTTTCAGAATCATGCATATCTTCTCTCTGAAAGTACTTCACATAAATGTAATATCTCAACATGCACCTGGCAAACTCCAGACATGCAGGCACATGGCCAAGGTAATGAATCGGCATAATAGCACAGCAGCACCGAATGGATATTAACAAAAAGGTTTGTCTAAAATGGCATCCTTTATCCTATATAGTAGGCTATATAGGCCAGGGAAACGGGTGCCATTTTGTACACATCCAAAGTACCAGTACCCCCATAGCACCCAAATGAATGAGACCTACTTTGCAGTTTTTGCATCAGGTTGGCAATGTCCTTGGAGGTTCTTCCGGACTGCCATGGTGAGGCCATGTCGTTTTTTCTGCTACTGTCTGGACCACAGCAGGTGATACACTGATGCAGTCGAGACAACAGGAGATCATCCCACGTTACTTTTCTGAGGAGGGCATCCCCTCATGCCCCTCCTCTCCCCTCCTTTCTCTGACTCTGTCTCTCTCTCCCTCTCGGTGTGTCTCTCTCTCGCTGTCTCCGTCTCTCTCACTTTCTAGCTCTGTCTCAAGCCGGTTTCAGAGGCTTGATTTGGGCTACTGCAGCAAAGGGTCCAATCGAATCTCAGGTTTCAGATAGGAGAACAGCAGCTTTGCTACCCAATGGCAGCCGTCCTTCCATTCATTGTCTAGAGAGGAGAGAGATGATACATGTGCCAATCAGTGTGTTTCCTTGAAAGTGACAGCTATCACTGTCAAGTATGTATTTATATATGAATATTGACTAAATAAAAGCATTATTCATAGCTCATAAGTCATTATAAATGTGCTTATAATGCATTATATTGAGGCTAGGTACGCTATAGGAAGTGTTACCAAAACCCCTAGTATCTATGAATGAAATAGCATTGTGAAATCATGAGTCAACAGAAAATGCTCTATGAAAGTGACATGAAGTTTACAGCACGCCTACAGTGCATGCATCGTCTGGATAAACAAAAAATGAATGAGCTGTCAAAAAAATTGATTTTGAGTCACACTGCAAACAACAAGTCATTGCATATTAATTCGCTATAATGTTGGTTCCATTAGGAGTTCTTGTCTTGAGCTATTGCGTCAATTGTCTCGTCTCGAGCTATTGCATCTATTGGCTAGGCAAGAAATGTTCCTTCCCATATGAAATAACTACAAAAAAACGGAACATACTCAGTAGTAACACATTAGTAAAACAAATTGACACAAATTGATTAATCTAGTAAAAGAAATGCATGAAAAGTTGCACTAAATAGAGCATTCAAACGTTTCTTACCCCTACTGTCAATCCTACAGAAAGCGCATGAAGCATTAACTTCAGGGAGGAAGTGTATGTGCGTGTGTTACGATGTTGCCAATGGTAACAATCAAACTCTGTAGCAGTCGCCGTATTTTTAACTATACATTTTTTTATGTGAAACATTGTAGCAATATTAAATACTATTTCAGTTCCTTGTAGTTTCTTGCTATAAAAAAAAGAAGAAAATGGTCCTCGCGCTAAAGTTATCGCGTAGTTATTCGCGCCATGTCAAATTGGAACATTCCTTTCCTTACACTTTAGTTTTTTATGTGCATCTGTCTATCATTTGACTTCACTGCCATCTTCTGAATTCTTCAAGTAATGTAGGTTATCTAGTTTGTCTGCCCTACTCTATGGACCTACAGTGCGCTTATCAGTACACACTACACAGTGCTGCATAGTAAATCAATTGACTTTTATTCAGGAAAGTTTGGAAAACTGTCTATTTATCTAGGCAACCACTTCATACCAGCAATTCAGTGACAGTGTCAATATATTAATGTAGCCGACAAGGAAACCACAGGGTTGGGTAGGTTACTTTCTAAATGTAATCAGTTACTAGTTACCTGTCCAAAATTGTCATCATTACATGTTGGATAACTCAAACTCAGTAACGTAATCCGATTACATTCAGCTACTTTTAGATTACTTTCCCCTTAAGGGGCATTAGAAGAAAACACAAATGTTTTGGTAAAAAACTGAGGGATGGGCTTGGAGAAATGTAACAACTCTCAGATTAATAGACAGAGCTATGGATGCACTGCCCATCCATGATATCAAAATTATTATTTTAACCATGTTATGAGGCTATACAGTGTATGTTTACATTTACAATGTTTACCAAACATTGGAGAAAGACAAGCTTATATTGTGGGTTTTCATGGAGTGTGACAGTTGAAATAAGCTCATGAGGCATTTATACTTTATATTCTTCAAGAATCATTGGATATATATATATATATACACACTACCGGTCAAAGATTTTAGAACACCTACTCATTCAAAGGCTTTCTTTATTTTCACTCTTTGCTACATTGTAGAATAATAGTGAAGACATCAAAACTATGAAATAACACATATGGAGTCATGTAGGAACAAAAAAAGTTGTTAAACAAATCAAAATATATTTTAGATTCCTCAAAAAGCCACCCTTTGCCAGCTTTGCACACTCTTGGCATTCTCTCAACCAGCTTCACCTGGAATGCTTTTCCAACAGACTTGAAGGAGTTCCCACATATGCTGAGCTCTTGTTTGCTGCTTTCTTTCACTCTGTGATCCGACTCATTCCAAACCATCTCAGTTTGGTTGAGGTCGGGGGATTGTGGAGGCCAGATCATCGGATGCAGCACTCCATCACTCTCCTTCTTGGTCAAATAGCCCTTAAACAGCCTGGAAGTGTGTTGGGTCATTGTCCTGTTGAAAAACAAGTTATAGTCCCACTAAGCCCAAACCAGATGCAGAATGCTGTGGTAACCATGCTGGTTAAGTGTGCCTTGAATTCTAAATAAATCACGACAGTGTCACCAGCAAAGCACCCCCACACCATCACACCTCCTCCTCCATGCTTTATGGTGGGAAATACACGTGGAGATAATTGGTTTACCAAATCTCCGTCTCAAAAAGACACGGCGGTTGAACCAAAAATCTCCAATTTGGACTCCAGACCAAAGGACAAATTTCCACTGGTCTAATGTCCATTACTCGTGATTCTTCGCACAAGCAAGTCTCTTCTTATTATTGGTGTCCTTTAGTAGTGGTTTCTTTGCAGCAATTCAACCATGAAGGCCTGATTCACGCAGTCCCCTCTGAACAGTTGATGTTGAGATGTGTCTGTTACTTGAACTGTGTGGAGCATTTATTTGGGCTGTAATTTCTGAGGCTGGTAACTCTAATGAACTTATCCTCTGCAGCAGAGGTAACTCTGGATCTTCCGTTCCTGTGGCGGTCCTCATGAGAGCCAGTTTCACCATAGTGCTTGATGGTTTTTGCGATTGTACTTGAAGAAACTTTCAAAGTTCTTGAAATGTTCTGTATTGACTGACCTTCATGTCTTAAATAAATGATGGACTGTTGTTTCTCTTTGTTTATTTGAGCTGTTCTTGCCATGATATGGACTTGGTCTTTTACCAAATAGGGCTAACTTCTTATACCATCCCTACCTTGTCACAACACAACTGTTATGGGCAGACAAATCTAAGTTTGAGGATCACAAAGAAGAACATTCGTGAGATGCAGAAAAAAATGAAAAGATGCAGAAGGAGTGCTTGACGGCATCTGTCAAGCATGGTGGAGGCAATGTGATGGTCTGTGGGTGCTTCGGTGCTGGTAAAGTGGGAGATTTGTACAGGGTTAAAGTGATCTAGAAGAAGGAAGGCTATCACTCCATTTTGCAAAGCCATGCCATACCCTGTGGACAGCACTTAATTGGAGCCAATTTCCTCCTACAACAGGACAATGACCCAAAGCACAGCTCCAAACCATGCAATAACTATTTAGGGAAGAAGCAGTCAGCTGGTGGCCTGTACAGTCACCGGATCTCAACCCTATTGAGCTGTTGTGGGAGCAGCTTGACCGTATGGTACGTAAGAAGTGCCCATCAAGCCAATCCAACTTGTGGGAGGTGCTTCAGGAAGTATGGGGTGAAATCTCTTCAGATTACCTCAACAAATTGACAACTAGAATGCCAAAGGTCTGCAAGACTGTAATTACTGCAAATGGAGGATTCTTTGACAAAAGCAAAGTTTGAATGACAATTATTATTTCAATTAAAAATCATTTCTAACCTTGTCAATGTCTTGACTATATTTCCTATTCATTTTGCAACTAATTTCATGTATGTTTTCATGGAAAACAAGGACATTTCTAAGTGACCCCAAACTTTTGAACAGTAGTGTAATTTAGTCCAAAAATGGATGTAGCAGCTACAGGTTGACCCTTTAAGTCTATCAAAAGTGTGTGAGTTCGAGTGTGTGTCCATTAGGCCTATGGATAATTTTTAAAATCAGAATTAATTAGATTGAGCAATAAAATCCCCACTTTTATTCCATAGGCTGAGTCAGGACAAGCAAGGGTCAAAACCAGGAGGACGAGAAAAAGAGAGACTGGGGATACCCAGGAGCTGCGAAACCACTGGTTGACTTGAACAACAAGACAAACTGGTACAGACTGACAGAAAACACAGGTATAAATACCCAGGGGATAAGTGGGGAAGATGGGCAACACCTGGAGGGGGTGGAGACAAGCACAACGACAGGTGAAACAGATCAGGGTGTGACATAGGCAGCTTAAACTTCTTGAATTCAACCATTATTGGGTTCAAATACACATTTAGATTTGTGAACAGCCATCCACAACAACCACAATCCGTAATGCGCGAATGGCTAAATGAGAGAGCAGGATTGTGATTCACATCAATGCGCTATGTTGATATCAATAATAAGTGATATCAGGATCACCGTAGACTACATCCCCGCTGTCGGCCTTACCTCCAAGCATTTATTCAAGTTGGATAATCTTTGGATGCCCACAGCAGGCGCACCATGTGAAGACATAGCTTAGACTGTAGCCTGCTCTTTTACCGCAATCCATCAAACACATTTGCTGTGTCATCATAGTGTCTCTGACTTGTGGTCAGACTCGCTCAAGTGGAATAAATTTAAATGTGCACCTTTGTTCTATGCTGATTTGAATGTCATTAAGAAAACAGTTAAGTGTCAATTATAGTAACGGATTACAGTTACCGTGTTTTGTAATCCCTTACATGTAATCTGTTACTCCCCAACCCTGCCACTGCAGTTAACGAAGTTTTAGAGTTTAGGGAGCACAACAATTGAAGGAAATCCCATCAGAGGCTGTACACTTGATAGTGTTCACTGCAGACGTTCCATTGGATAGTGACGTTTTGTTAGGTTTGCTTATTAACATACATATCTCTTGTGAAACACTTGCAAAACACTTGGAAACATTGAGATTATTGTGTACACTATATCCTCACTGCCTCTATCACTATACCTTAGACAATATACCATTAAAAACACTCTATATAACATGAAAAAGGCTCCTGATCTAAAAGTCACAACGTTGCCATTCAAATACAAGTAAATTACAGTATTTCATAACAGAGCCAAGAAGCCATTGTTCAAGAGGAACATTGATTGTTCATTAATCAAGAGGAAATGATGTCAGAGGAAGCAGCCTTGTTTCCCAAAGTTCTGCCCCAGGCAGATAAGAAAAGCACAAGCTAATTTTAAAAAGTAGAGAGAGAGGCAGGAAGCATGACAGCAACATTTCCACTATTGCAAACAAAACAGACAGGAAGAAATGGACCAAGCAGACAGCCTGTCTTGAAAAGAGTCCAGTTCAATGTGCTGCAGTGTTCTCAGTTTGGATGTGAACTACTTTTCTTTTCGTTATTATAATGGCGTTCAATGAGACAAATCCATTTCTGGATATACTAAAATCATTTAACATTGGTAAGAATTTTAAGCCTGCCTTTTTTAATGTGTTTATTTTTCATTAAGGGATATGAGTATTCTATCTTTAAATGACTGCATTAGTCTTATATAATACTACTACTACTAATATATGCTATTATGCAGACGCTTTTATCGCTTTTATCCATACATTTTACGTATGGGTGGTCGCTGTAAGCAAACCAACTACCCTGGAGTTACAAGCACCATGCTCTACCAAAGGACCACTCAACTTCTGTTTAGTTCTGTGTTCACAGTACATGTGTTATCAAAGTTATTGTCTGAATTTTACCTACAGTCCGTCCATTAAGTGATATGAGACCATCTTCGAGTAGTCGATTTACCACAGTCGGTTTTTCATTTGTGAAAATGTAAATTGTGAACCATGGAAGCAATCAATTTGCCAAGGAATGTATACTGGCATTTTGAATCTGAAAACTCATTTATCCAACAAGTGAGTTCTTTGCCACTCCATTTTGTTCAACCCCAGCAGGCAAAACTGGTTGCAATGATGTCATTACAACCAAATATCAACTTGATTGTCCTCAGTATCATTTCACCTCAAATACGGTGACATTAAATTAGGGAAAATCTAAAAAAGTTGTCTAATATCTTCCTCCTTTTCCTCCAGGGAACCTAGTCCTAGCCTTCTGTCTGTCCATGTTGTTGGGCCTCCTGATTGGAGCGCTGATCTACATCCTCCTAACATGGCTGTCGAGACGCAGAGCATCCACCCGGATTACCAGGCGTCCCAAACAGCAGCACCGCTCAGCCACCTCCCAGCGCTCACACAACCCCATAGCCAACTGCCAAGGCCTCTACCGGAGCACAGTGTTCGACCGGCACAGCGACAACAGCCTCGGAAGAGGTATTCTGAGCCTATATAGACAACCATCGGTGGAGCCGGTTGGCCCACTGGGGAAGAAGACCAGCTCAGGATCATCCACCTTCCGACCAGTGCCCAAGGGCAGCAGGATGGGTCAAGGTGACGGGGCTGAGGGTGACACTAACAACCAGGATACCTTGCTTCTTCATGACACTACTGCCAACAATTCATCAGCAGTAGATACTGCCTCCCTCATGCCAACTCAACCCCAACGGAATTCTTTTTGGTTGGGAAACAGCAGTCTTAAAGGGTTCCTGCCCACACAGACTCCTCCTCCCACATATGACAGTGTCATCAATGCCTTTCAAGAGACATGCACCTGATGATGTCACCATATGCTGCCTGGGATACATGGGTTGACTGGTTATTACAGTATAGGCTTTACTACTGGGGGCCTTTGGAAGAGATAGGGGCTCTGTCTTATGGAGAACTGTTCAGTTTTGAGCAAGATGACCTTTGGTCCTTCTTTGGGCCATCGTCCACCCTGCCTTCTATTCAGTCTACTATCTAAGAAATCTAAATAAATAGATTGTGCTCTGACTGACCATAGGTTATGTTTATGTTGAAGAACGGTGTGTATCCCAATGGAATCTATATAAAAGAAGATGAAGGTTCGAGAGGATTGTCTATTATGGCCCACGTTTCTGTGATATGTTGATAAAGTTGTTAATAAAGTTGTAATTATTATCCAGTCTTATGTGATCTATCTACATGTTATACATCTGAACGTTTCTGTGATATGTCTGTAGAGAAGAGGTATGATTTTCCATAAAAGCAACATCACTTTAAAAAATAAACTCAGCAAAAAAAGAAACGCACAGGACCCTGTCTTTTTCAAAGATAATTTGTAAAAATCCAAATAACTTCACAGATCTTCATTGAAAAGGGTTTAAACACTGTTTCCCATGCTTGTTCAATGAACCATAAACAATTAATGAACATCACACTTGTGGGACAGGTACAGGATGGCAACAACAACGTTACCTATGGGCACAAACCCACCGTCGCTGGACCAGACAGAACTGGCAAAAAGTGCTCTTCACTGACGAGTTGCGGTTTTGTCTCACCAGGGGTGATGGTGGATTCGCATTTATCGTATAAGGAATGAGCATTACACCGAGGCCTGTACTCTGGAGTGGGATCGATTTGGAGGTGGAGGGTCCGTCATGGTCTGGGGCGGTGTGTCACAGCATCATCGGACTGAGCTTGTTGTCATTGCAGACAATCTCAACACTGTGCATTACAGGGAAGACATCCTCCTCCCTCATGTGGTACCCTTCCTGCAGGCTCATCCTGACAAGACCCTCCAGTATGACAATGCCACCAGCCATACTGCTCGTTCTGTGTGTAATTTCCTGCAAGATAGGAATGTGTTCTGCCATGGCCAGCGAAGAGCCCGGATCTCAATCCCATTGAGCACGTCTGGGACCTGTTGGATCTGAGGGTGAGGGCTAGGGCCATGTCTGGGAACTTGCAGGTGCCTTGGTGGAAGAGTGGAGTAACATCTTGCAGCAAGAACTGGCAAATCTGGTGCAGTCCATGAGGAGGAGATGCACTGCAGTACTTAATGCAGCTGGTGGCCACACCAGATACTGACTGTTGCTTTTGATTTTGACCCCCCCCCCCCCCTTTGCTCAGGGACACATTATTCCACTTCTGTTAGTCACATGTCTGTGGAACTTGTTCAGTTTATGTCTCAGTTGTTGAATCTTGTTAAGTTCACACAAATATTTACACATGTTAAGTTTGCAGAAAAAAATGCAGTTGACAGTGAGAGGACGTTTCTTTTTTTGCTGAGTTTATATATTTCTGTTTTGTTGCAAAATTATTTCTGATTATTGCTGGAGAAATATCTTCATCTGTTCATCATTGATATTTTATTTTCTAATCAACGGATTTTTCTCTACAAGTAGCATGTCTTTGGGTATTGGTATTGGTATTCACGCTGCGGGTCTCAAATCAAATCAAAAATCAAATGTATTTTTCTCAGAAGATTGCTATATCACACTGACATGTTTTCTGAGATATTGAACGCTTCTCCGGGATTTGTGAGATCTGATGATCGGCGCAGCGTGACTATAATGAAGTCAACCTGTAACGCACCCAATGTAGCCGACATGGCAATGAAAACTACATGGCAACCGGCATTAAAGGCGCACCGAGCGTCAGCAGAAAGCAGCCTGGCAATCTATGGTGGACTGCGCAGATGAAGGATATGGCAGCGACCTTATATTTGATCAAGTGAGTTCTGCATCTTGTTCGTGTTGGTGTCCTGCATATTTTGACAGAATTGGAATTGGTCAGATAAAGGGCAACGAGCAAGGGACATCATCCTTTTTATACAGGTTCCTCTCCACTGATTCAATCTCAACGAATAGCGGTGGATGAGGGTGATTGATTACGTTCAGTCTAAATGTATTTTCATTCACTACGACAGGGCGATTTGATTGATTCATTGATTATCCATCTTATTGTAAATATGGAAAATATAGCCGGTGGATACTGGACATATTGTGGGGTGGTGGGTTATTTATTTCGCGTACTGCCATTTAAGGGATGATTCTTATTCTGTCTATTCATTGAAATCTACAAGTTTTATTGAATTAGTATCGTGTTAATGACGTAACAGACTGACGTTCTCCGTATCTATGGAGACACGAAGGCAAGAGTGTTCGGTTCAGAATGTTCAATGCAGTGTTGCATAGAGACCAGGATTCTAGACATTCCCATGTCATAGCTGAGAGTAAGATACGTTTCAAGGTTGATGCACTGAATGGACAAGGCAGTGCTTTTCCTGTTTAAAGGCTGCACCCCTTCGATGGAATCTATATAGGCTATGGATAACTTGGAATAAAAATGCCACATTTATTCTTTAGCTTTTTCTTTTTATTTGACACAGAATAGTCATCAAACTGCATATTTCCATACTGTAGCTACAGTATTTCCGACACTTGATTGGAATCACTTCATGAAGACACAGGCCTATTGAATAGACCTGCCATAGGCCACCATGTAATCAGGATGGGCATTTCAAGACATGAGGACCAGGTTGTCTCCATGTAGTAAACTGAACGCTGTGTGATGCTCTGAATCTTTTCAGTGATAGATTTTCTCCATCTGGGAATTAGGAAATATCTCACTCTTTAGTGCACCCACCTTCTGAATGGAAACATGGACACCACCTGCAAAGGAGGAATTGTAGTCAACAATGTCCAGGAATTATGAGGTGAGTAACATGTAGGCTATTATAATTCTAATATATGTTACATTACCTGGTCATACATTGCCTAGTAATGTTGAGTTATGACTTGACTGTATTGGATGGTTTGCTAGGCCTACCTCTTGCAGAAACAACCTAAGCACATGAGCCTACTTAATAATCCAGAATAAAGAGTGATATAAAAACACTAACGAAAAACAAAAACAAAAACAAAAAATCAAGTCAGTCAATGATACCCTTGAAGAAAGACACCAACCTCCACTATATTATCCTCCTCTGCTTACCTCCAAGCCTGGTCACTCAGTAGGGATGTTGGCTACTGTGGAACATGGTCCCATCCTCTGCAGCGACTCCAACATCCTCTGCCTCTCCTGGAAGGGCCGGGTCCCCAAGAGCGAGAAGGACAAGCCGGTGTGCCAGCGGCGCTACCATGAGGAGGGCTGGCTGGCCACAGGGAACGGGAGAGGGGTGGTGGGCGTGACGTTCACATCCAGCCACTGCAGGAGAGACAGGAACACTCCTCAGAGAATCAACTTCAACCTGCGAGGACACAACAGTGAGGTGGGTCTTGTTATTTTTTTTCCGAAACTGCGTTTATTTGCAGAATTTAATAAAAAATGCCCTCATATAAACACCCAGATTTAATCTGACAATCATCACAAAAGAGCATTTTGTGTTATTTAAAATAGGCGATGTAGAGTAGGTGGAGGAAGTGGACTGTTTTGTACTTTCTCTCATTCAGCATTTGAATATGAATTGTATTCCACTTTCACATTCCTAGAGAGCCCCCTATGTTCGTGGAGTATAATAGCAGTTGCATACTTCCCTTTGCAGGTTGTGTTGGTTCGTTGGAATGAGCCCTTTCAGAAGTTGGCCACGTGTGACATGGAGGGAGGCATCTTCGTCTGGATTCAGTATGAGGGACGGTGGTCTGTAGAGTTAGTGAATGACCGTGGTGCCCAGGTACGATAATGATAAGATGCCCGGGTACGATATTTTTACTATATTTTTATTGGGAAAGATAATGTATTGGTGAAAACATTATGTAATGCTGGAAAGATAATATAATGGATGCATTTCTAATCTCTCCATAAGGTGAGTGATTTCACATGGTCCCATGATGGCACTCAGGCCTTGATCGCCTACAGGGATGGGTTTGTCTTGGTGGGGTCAGTCAGCGGACAGAGACACTGGTCCTCAGAGATCAACCTGGAGAGCCAGATCACCTGTGGCATCTGGACACCTGACGACCAACAGGTAGGTACACCTGAGCTAACCTGGTTTCTGGCTGAACCTAAACAAAACATTGAGCATTTATTGCCATTTTACAAACAAATAAGATACATATTATAGTATTGACCTTTTTGTTACTGGCAAACAATATATGAAATAATCTGTTGGTTTCGGGGACACAGATTTAGCCTTCACTAAAAAGCATGCTCATTTGAGATTCTTGTTGTTCTTGTTGTTTGTCTATTGCCTGTCCAGGAGATGTACTTGTACATCAAGCTGCCTTGTTCTGCAGAAAAATTTGATAGGCTCCCTGCCCTTATGGGCTTTTCTGGTTCGGACACAGTTTACTTACTCTTTGTCTAGGACTAGGTTTAATCTTTGTCCAGGAGACCACCCCCATTGATGTTTTCTCTCAGAAAATAAGGATTCCTGCCAACTGCCTTTACTTCAGGTGTTGTTTGGTACAGCCGACGGTCAGGTGATAGTGATGGACTGTCATGGCCGCATGCTGGCCCATGTCCTGCTACACGAGTCGGATGGCATCGTCGGCATGTCATGGAACTGCCCCTGCTTCCTAGTGGAGGACAGCACAGAAAGCGACACCGACTCTGATGACAATAACCCACCTCAAGGTAAGATACTGTAATAATGATAATGCAAGGTAGTGTGGTTATTTAGATCATTTAAGCACTGATTCTATGGGCACAGAGAGTGACGCTGCGTCTTGACAATAACCCAGCTCAAGGTCACACATTGTAAACAATCAAGCGAGAGAGAGAACATCCCTGTCTTGTACCGCTCTCAAACGTGAAAAAAAGAGATGTGATAACATTTTTTACCTCTACTGTGAACACTATGATCGTGCACATTAGCCAGGAGGCTAATGTGTTTATTTCTCTCTCCCAAGTGCGTATCCTGAAGCCCCTTCTGACCGTTAGCTTCATATCAGGAGACATCAGTTTGATGAACAACTACGATGACCTCGCTCCTACCGTCATCCGCTCAGGACTCAAAGGTAATGACTTTTTCAATCTTAAACGTGTGGGCGGACCGAATGTGTTGTGACTGAGCTCCTCCTGTTCAGATGTGGAGGTCCAGTGGTGTTCTCAGGGGGACCTCCTGGCGGCAGCTGGGATGGAGAGACATGGGCTCCCTGGAGTCCCCTCTGACCCTATCGTGAGGAACGCCCTGGTCAAATTCTACAACGTCCAAGGAGAACATATCTACACATTAGAAACACCTGCCCAGGTGAGCTCCCCTCTTTGATTCACTTTTCTGAAATGTTATTGTATGATATTTACAAACTGGTTGTAATTTGTTTGTGATGGCATAATTTCAACCAGTTTTTGCCTTCTGGGTAGGTCCTCTAACACGTATAAGTCAAATTCTATAAGTCATCTGAAATCTTCAATGAATAACTACAATATCAACAGAAAGTATACTTGACATAAAATGTACTGTCGCCGCACTTCCAAGTCTCGTTCAGTGGGCTATGGAGAAAGCCAGAAATCAAGGTTCCGTAGAATGTGAATACAACAGAACAGGGCCGACTGGGAACCTGCCTTGTCAACCTTTGCCTTGCAGCGCCCCATCACCACTATCTGCTGGGGCCACAGAGACTCTCGTCTGTTCCTGGCGTGTGGCACAGCGCTGTACGTGGTGCGGGTGGAGCACCGGGTGGCCAGCCTGCAGCTGCTGTGCCAACAGGGCATCGCCAGTGCCCTGCGGGAGGAGAGGGACGTGGGCAAACTAAACATGCCCTCCTTACTCTGTTCCTATGTCACAACCGCCTTCATACCCACCATCAAGGTAAAATAAGCTTTATTCAGTTGGCTACTGTAGGTTATTATCTGAGCTCAAAGCCATCTGGACTTGTTCATTTCAAAATGACAGGACCCCTTGGTCGTAATCCTTCAATGTTTGTAGATCGGTAAGGTGCAGGGGATATGCTGGAAGCTCCATCACTACCCTGAGTGTACCTATCCAGATCCTAACGATCTAAAGGGGTAAGGGCCAAGGGGAAGGGGTAGGGGTAGGGAGCGGATTGGAACCAACTGTTAATGCTTTTCTCTTGTTTCTCTAGCCTCCTATTCCTGATCCCAACAACATCCGGGACTTTGTCAGCTACCCCACAGCTGGTAACGAGAGGCTGCACTGCACCATGAAGCGAGCAGAGGACAACCCAGAGGCAGGGGGACCCTGTTACACCCTCTACCTGGAACACCTAGGTGGTCTGGTGCCCATCCTTAAAGGCAGACGCATCAGCAAGCTACGGCCAGAGTTCATCATCATAGACCCTAAAACAGACAGCAAAGCAGGTGGGATTGGCACAGAAAAATGTATAATAATGCACTTTCAAAAATAGTTAGTATGTTACACACTAACAGCTCATTTTAGACCGGTATATCATGATGAGTTGGGCAACCCTACTATTGTGTGTTCACATGTATATTGTATATTTTTTTCCTGAAGTTCTACTGTTCTGACCTGTTTATAGAGGTGGAGTCAAATATGATTTTTTTATTTGTTTGTTTGTTTATTTGCTTGTTTGTTGTTGTTTTTTCCCCCTCCAGATGAGGTGTGTGTAAATGCTATGATCTCCTACATGACTGACAGCTGTAACTGTTCGGACTCCAGCGACATTGAGTTGAGTGATGAGTGGGTCGGGAAGAAGTCCCCTAAACTGTCCAGAGGAAACGGATCACCCAAGCTTTCCAGGTATCTTTCATTACGATGGTCTGGACTCTGGAAGAGTGAGGTTATAAGACTAATGTTTACCATATTCAACCCTAATCCTAACCATTACCTTTAGTAGCCGATCCATGTAATACAAAAAGTTCAACCTTCGTCAATAGGTCATACTGATCATTTTATTTGTTTCAAATGTTATTTGTTCATAATTTTAAATTGGTCTATTTTGCCTTTGTTTGCCGCTTGTTTTGGTTGTTGTCTGGCATAGAAGGAACATGGAATCTAGAAAATCTCCCAAAATGTCCCGGGCTAGTCAAGAAGGCCCACGATCACCCCGGTTACCAACAAAGAAGCCACCAATTCGATCTCCCAGTTTGACGCGTCGAGAGATGTCCATGGATGGAATCTCTGAGGTATTGTCTGAATATGTGTCGCGTGGAACGTTGGTATAGTGGTTCTTTAGTGGTTAGGGGTTGAAATTGTGGTTTCTGCTTGTTTAGATTTAGCCACTTCTGTGCCCAGAAGTTAACCGGGTATAGTTAGCTGGCTAGCTCATGCAATATTTGGTTCTGGGTTCTGGATCATTTTTTACATAATAAAAAATATGAATCTATTTGCTTGATTTCACAGCATAATTATCTTGCTCAAGTCACGTCCAATATTTGGGGGACAAAGTTCAAAATCGTTGGACTTGCTTCTTTCCTACCTGCTAATCTTGGTGCAGGTAAGATCACCGACATTTGCAGGGAAAAAACACAGCCATATTTTCAGTATTTACCTTCTTTTTTTATTATTCCTTTATGTTGACTACTCCATTTCATTCCAATTTGATTGTAGAAATCTTTTCCTCTGTTTTAGTTATCTATAAGACCAGTTTGCTGCATCTACAACCAAGGCAGATGACAATCTACCTTCCGGAGGTGCGGAAAATATCACTTGACTTCATGAGCCTGCCTGTCTTTAACCCAAACGTCTTCAGTGAGGATGAGGATGACTTGCCTGGTAAGTCGTGAATGAATGAACAATTAAACAAACTAATAATTAATTGATACTGGAATTAAGTATCAAGTGCAAGTTTACATGAATTTCGGTTGGATGTTGACTTCTGTTTAGTAATGAATGTAGTACAGAACAATACCTAAAGTTATTGGAATATTCTTTGACTTGTCTTTCAGTGATGGGACCATCTGGAGTGACAAGTGACAACCCTCCCTGTACGGTCAACATCCCCATCGCACCCATCCACAGCCCTGCCCAAGCCATGTCCCCCACTCAGAGCATTGGACTGGTCCAGTCCCTGCTGGCCAATCAGAACATCCAGCTGGATGTCTTGACCAATCCCACGGCTACGGCTTCAGCGGCAGCGGCCGCTGCAGCAGCCTCAGCCTCTATTGCAGGGCCTGATCACGGTCAGAATGCAGTAGCAGCACAGTACAGTGGGACTCTAGGAAGGTACTCCAACCCAGGACAGGTGATCTTTAACAGGCTAGAGATGGGTCCCCTCCTAGCTGGAACACTGCCTCCACCTCCGCCTCCACATCACCCCCCTCAACAACCTCAACAACAACGTCCTCAGTCTCAACAGACACACCAACAACAGTCCAAACAACCACCGCAGATACTAACCCAACAGCAGCAGCAGCAACAACAACAGAGAATGCAACAGCATCAACAACTACAGCACCAGCAACAGCAGATTCAACAACAACATCAACAACTACAACAGCATCATATACAGCAGATCCAACAGCAGCAGCAGCAACAGACTCAGCAGCACCAAGCACTGCAACAACAGCACCAACAACAACAGGCGGCACTGCAACAGCAACAACAGCAGATCCAACATCAGCACCAACACTTGCAACAACAGCAAATTGCTCAGCAGCACCAACAGATGCAACTGCAACATGAGCAAATGCATCAGCAGCAGCAACAAATGCAGCAGCAACAGCAGCAGATCCGACAGCAGATTATAGAGATGAGGCAGCAACAACAGCAGCTGCAGCAGCAACATCAGCAGATACAACAGCAACACCAACAGATGCAGAGGCAGCACCAACAAATGCAGCAGCAACTGAAGCTGCAGATCACCTTGCCCCCTCCGCCTACTGGCTATCCCACCATCTCTCTGCAGCAGTTCCAGGTACTGCAACAGATACCCCACCCCAGTGCAGAGTTGGGACCAGAAAGAGGAGAGCAGGGGCATACTCAGAGCCATACACTGGGCAGGCCAAGTCTACCGCGATCCAGGCCTCCATCATTCATTGATGTAGACAGCTTACGGTCCAGACCTCCTTCCTTCATCGAAGCAGACACATCAAGATCTAGACCACCGTCATTCATCGACATAGACACAATACGGACTAGAAATCCTTCTTTCATTGATGCAGATACAGGTACATTGCGGTCTAGACCCCCGTCGTTCCTCGATGCAGACTCCTCCCGATCCAGACCTCCTTCATTCATAGACACAGACACACTACGTTCTAGACCTCCTTCCTTCCTCGATGCAGAGACTTCCCTTGAGATCCAGATGAGGAAGGTGAACCCTCCACCACCCTACCCAGGAACCATAGTGTCTGCAGCCACCGTCACAACCTCCACCGCTCCTCAGACCCTCATCACCAACTGTGACAACCCCAACATACTGGTCACAACAGACCCGTGTCTGAAGAAAGACGAGTTCTCACTCCACCCAGTTGGTCTCCAGTACCAGATGGGATACGAGAGGATCACAACCTTTGACAGCAGTGGGAATGTAGAGGAGGTGTGTCGCCCTCGCAGAAGACTCATAAGCAACCAGAACACCTACGCTGTTCAAGGCATGGGAGGTTCGGCCACACTTAAAGTCACCTCATCGTCTGACAGTAAGAAAGTCCAGCTTCCTTACAGCTCAGCGACTCTAAGCCGCCTCTCTGTGCCACGATACTCCATACCCAGCAGAGACCCGCCCCCCTACCCAGATCCAGCCAATCAGGTTAACATTAACACAACGACACTTTCTCCTCCCCAACGCATGGACAGTAGTCACATGATTCACGCCACCTTGCGCCCTGACCGGCGAGACGTGGAATCTCGCCTGAAGGTGTCCCAGATGGTTGACGCTTCAAGGACTCTACCAACCAAGTCTAAGATCAACAGTGCGGCCCTAGCACTCTCTTACCAGCAGAGGGTGCCCACGGCTCTGTATACCTGCACTCAGTGCAGTAGCAACAGCAGCAGCACCAGTGTCAGTGTTAGTGGTGGTGGTAGCAGCAGCAGTGGCATCGCAGGAGGCACTGTAGTGCGACAGGATTTCCCACCAGGAAAAGGTGCTCATCACAGCACCATCATTGTTCACTCCAAAAGCACTTTGTCTCAAGCTTCTCAGTCATCTTACAATCTGCTGAGTCCTGTTGATAACAGCAGGGATAGGACTGTGTATGTGAACTCTGCCTTTACCGAAGACGAGACATTAAGTCAGCAGTGTCGTCACTTGACTCTTGGGGAAGTTAGTTTGACACTGAAACGTCCTCCACCATACCAGTGGGACCCAAACACTGCAGAGGAGTTCTGGATACCCCCAGAACAGACTATCTTAGCTCCTCCTCCACCACCAACACACAAACCACCACCCCCGATCATCTTCAGCAATGCTCAGCATCTGGACATGACACGGCTGCCTTTTGTACTCTCAACAAAACCTCCCAGCAGCCCAAGTACTGTTACTTTCCCATCAGGTTACCAGATCTCCATGTCACCTTTCCCTCCAGGGGTTGGTCAGGATGGATCCCCACTCCAGTCCATGCAGAGCCATCCACCACCCTGCCCTCCCAACGAAGTAGTTGCTCCAGTCCCCCAGTTTGCCCAGCAGGACCCCAACCTGGTCTTGCCACCTGGATACCCTCCCAGGCATGCCAACCTAGCTTGCTGCCCTCTGCCCCCGATGTACCCAGGGGCCGCCTCCTGTGCTGGGCTTCAGCTGCACCCTGTTAGCCTGCACCCCTGGAACCCATATAGCCTACCCATGCAGGACCTGTCAGGCTCTGCCACCCTCCCCAACAAGTCTCATCAGGTGTTAGAAAAGCCAGTCCTCTCCCCGCCCCCTCCTGTTGCTCCCCCTCCACCACCTCTTACACTTCCTCCTCCTCCACCAACCGAGCTGCCGAAATCCAAAAGCCCTACAGAGGAGCTGGCGGAATCTGCCAGTAGCTTCCAGGAGCCGTCTTCTCTAAACGAAAGCCCCGTTCCAGACCGACAGGGGTCCGACATGTTCAGCAAGAAAAGTCGTAAACGTCTAGACAGCCGAGCTGAGGCGGCAAACATGACCACCGTCTCAGAGGGCAAATCCAAAAAGGAAGGGCGCGCCCTCTCCGACTTCAACTCCCTCATCTCCAGCCCCAGGCTTGGCGGCAGGGAGAAGAAGAAACTCAAAGGCCAGAGGGAGCAGCTGAACAAAACCAAGAAGCTCAACAGGACCAGTACCACCAGCGAGTTCCAGGACAGTTCGGAGAGCGAACCCGAGCTCTTCATCAGCGGAGATGAACTGATGAACCAGAGCCAGAGCTCCAAGAAGGGTTGGAAGAGTAAGAGAAGCCTGAGGATGGCCAGTGAACTGGAGGAGATTAAGTGCAGGAAGGCCAATGAGAGAGAGGACCGTGGGCTGGGCAGCCAGGGATTCATCTATGTCATGGCCAATAAGCAGCCACTCTGGAATGAGGCCACACAGGTCTACCAGTTGGACTTCGGAGGACGAGTCACTCAGGAGTCTGCTAAGAACTTTCAGATCGAGCTGGACGGGAGACAGGTAAAATTTTGCTTCCATTATTTACAGAAACCTAGATACACTGTAAAAAAAGAACCACCTATTTATAATTTAGAATGGGAAATCTGTTTGCGGTTGCTTTAAATATAAGTTTAGCTTCCAGTCTCTCTGGAGGCCTGGGTTCAGTTCCCACCACTGCCACCAACTGTCACATTGCCCTGTTTATGGCTGAGATGAGTCAGCACTCAAATTGAACTTCAGGCAGCAGTGGCACAGCCAGAAGTTCGTTGGTGGGTGGGCCTGCAGAAATTTGGGTGGGCCAATTATTTGTATTTATTTTGTATTTTTGAGGGGGTTGGGGAAAGCAACTGCAATTTTACACATTTTGTCATGGGGACATTTTCACAGCTAATCTCATGCTATTCTACACATTTTGCCAACAGGCCCACCTGTACCTATGCCCCACAGATGTGATGCAAACAGGCCTTCCTTACAGCTTTGTTCCTGTCTCTTTTCCCCTGTTCTTCTACAGGTGATGCAGTTTGGCAGAATCGATGGGAACGCATATATCCTGGATTTCCAGTATCCTTTCTCAGCAGTGCAGGCCTTTGCTGTTGCCTTAGCCAATGTTACTCAAAGGCTGAAGTAAGAGACTGCTCTAACCAGTGGTGTAGTGGAGGATATTTTGTGCAAGTGTTTACCTACCTTTTGCGGAAAAATGCATTGAAAGTATAGGGAGCATTACATTACTCACCGCAAATGGCGATCAGTGTTTACCCACCTGTGTTTTTTTACCACTACGTCACTGGCTCTAACCCAACGTCGCATATGTGTTCGGAAAAAAAGGAGGAAGGGAAGCGCTGCTAAGGTACACAATAGTAGATTGTGGGGTAAATGAATAGGATTCATTAAAATGCCTTTTATTTGTATGGCATGTTCAATGTTCAAACGCTGACATGTGTGTCATATACAGTATATGGCTCTGTTACAACGTACTCTGATGCAAAGTGACAGAATAATCAGAGATGATTATACTGTGTCCTGTAACACGGGACTGTCAGTGTAGTTCTGTGCTGGACCAGACGGATAATAGGGCTATGAGATACATTTTAGTAAGCCTCACAACAAAGCTTTTTAGTTTCTCTTACTTACCGTATATATGCATTGGATTTAAAAACTGCCCTTGGAGATGTGCAATTTTAAAATGCGTGACTAAGATTGCAGGTTATAATGGTCATAAGAAAAGTAAGTGCAATGTTGGACAATGTTGAAATAATGTATTGTGAGAGAGGAGACCATGTTGATTGTGGAAAGACAACGCGATGAGTTGGAAAGTAATAGAGTTTATTTTGATGTTATTTCGAAGATCACTTCTATGAAGTGATCCTAGGAATATCATCATTTTCCGTAAATGTTTTTGTAGGACCTAGAAATATCCACATTTCCATTATGTAAACGTCATTGTAGGACTACATACCCTCATATGACATAAATTGTAACACATTCATAACTAAATTGTAACATGTATGTTATCAAACCTTTCTGCCCATCATTTCATTTGGTTGAACCTATGAAAAAAATGTCATGCATGTGTAAATCATTCACCAAAATCATCAAATGCATGGTTCATGTATCTGGGGGGAAATGCATACAGTAGAAATCCCACCTGCTTCCAGATCCGTCAACTTATGTTAAACCCTGCAAGAAAATGAAAAGCTATCCTTAATTTAATGTTATGGTGTATAAGCTTGGTTGGCTCTGTGTTTTAGTCACTGGGTGTGGTTATGATTGCTACTTGAACATTGCATTTGAATGTAAAGTGCTTTGCCTCCTTGGAGTTTCTGCTGCTGCTTTTGATAGATATTGTCTGCATTGTTGCTAATAGTGTGTCACTTGGTACTGAAAACATTCAAGTTATCATTTTTTACATTTTCAGATTTTAATTGGATTTGATTGACTAATTAATTTGTGAATATGTTATTCAGTAATTAACATTTGTCTTATGCTGCTTTATCTGAAAGTACTGTAACTTCCAAAATAATGGAAACACTTGAGTAAATGAGGGATACGAAGTATATTGAAAGCAGGTGCTTCCACATAGGTGTGGTTCCCGAGTTAATTAAGTAATTAACACCCCATCATGCTTAGGGTCTGGCATACAAATGTTGGGGAGGCCATTATTTTGGCTATCATGGCTGTGTTATGACAATTCCCCCATCCACAGGGCACGAGTGGTCATTGAATGGTTTGATAAGCATGAAAACCATGTAAACCACATGCCATGGCTGTGTCAGTTACCAGATCTCAACCCAATTGAACACTTAGGGGAGATTCTGGAGCGGCGCCTCCCTCCAGCATTTGCCGTGTTTCGCCCACCAAGCAAAGAGTTTTTGTATGGAGGCCAATGAGAGTGTCGAATTTGGTCAGCAAAAAAATGTATGGCTTCTTTACTACTTGAGGTTTATAGACGTTTCGTAATGGTTAAGTTGTTACGAGTGTACTGATATAAGTAGGACACGTGACATCTCGCCAACATTGAGAAAAAACACTTTGAATCTGAGTTGTCTCGAGTTGGCTATGGATATTCATGGCATGAGGCTAATAGCATAGCATCTCTTGCCATTGAATACAGGAGGTTAAAAACGATTACAATAGTGAGATGTATCCACCAATCCAACGAAAGGATAGGCGGGAGCTAGACAGCCCGCCATGACGCTTTATGGACAATGACTCCCATTGTTATGGCAGGGATACATGTATATTGTTAGTATATACATCATTTTTGGCGGTGCTTGAGACAGCGTTTTCCACCACAATCAACCAAATTATGGAATTTCTCACAGAAGAATGGTGTCGCATCCCTCCAATAGAGTTCCAGACACTTGTAGAATCTATGCCACGGTGCATTGAAGCTGTTCTGGCTCGTAGTGACCCAACGCCCTTTTTAAACACTTTCTGTCGGTGTTTCCCTTCTTTTGGCAGTTAACTGTATATCTGCAGGTTATGTGAGGATTCAACTATTCAAATCAAATCAAATGTATTTCTAAAGCCCTTCTTTACATCAGCTGATATCTCAAAGTGCTGTACAGAAACCCAGCCTAAAACCCCAAACAGCAAGCAATGCAGGTGTATAAGCACGGTGGCTAGGAAAAACTCCCTAGAAAGGCCAGAACCTAGGAAGAAACCTAGAGAGGAACCAGGCAATGAGGGGTGGCCAGTCCTCTTCTGGCTGTGCCGGGTGGAGATTATAACAGAACATGGCCAGGATGTTCAAATGTTCAAAGATGATCAGCAGGGTCAAATAATAATAATCACAGTGGTTGTCGAGGGTGCAACAGGTCAGCACCTCAGGAGTAAATGTCAGTTGGCTGTTCATAGCCGATCATTCAGAGTATCTCTACCGCGCCTGCTGTATCTAGAGAGTTGAAAACAGCAGGTCTGGGACAGGTAGCACGTCCGGTGAACAGGTCAGGGTTCCATAGCCGCAGGTAGAACAGTAGAAACTGGAGCAGCAGCACGGCCAGGTGGACTGGGGACAGCAAGGAGTCATCAGGCCAGGTAGTCCCGAGGCATGATCCTAGGGCTCAGGTCCTCCAAGAGAGAGAAAGAAAGAAAGAATTAGAGAGAGCATACTTAAATTCACACAGGACACAGGAGAAATACTCCAGATATAACAGACTGACCCTAGCCCCCCGACACATAAACTACTGCAGCATAAATACTAGAGGCTGAGACAGGAGGGGTCGGGAGACTGTGGCCCCGTCCAACTATTCAATGCTTAGCATTGTTACTCTACTGTGTAATACAGCAATACTTCAATGCGTATTATTATCAATACAGACAGTGTGTGTGGGTCATTATGAATCAGCATCACCACCTAAAATAATATTATTTTGTTGCCTAAATGGATTTTTATTTTATTTGAAATCTTATACAATTATTTTGTCCAGTTTATATATCAGATAATATATCATACATTAAAATATAGGCCTACCACCCGATGTTCAAAAACGTAATAAAATGTAGAACACTTATGTCTATGTCTATTCATTGTGTGTGTGTGTGTGTGTGTGTGAGTGTGTGTGTGTGTGTGTGTGTGTGTGTGTGTGTGTGTGTGTGTGTGTGTGTGTGTGTGTGTGTGTGTGTGTGTGTGTGTGTGTGTGTGTGTGTGTGTGTGTGTGTGTGTGTGAGAGAGAGTAGCCAGGTCACCCGTGATACAAGTCAGTATTCAACATCCAGCCATGTCCGACGACGTCGGGGAGGTGACGTGAAAACTGGCCACTAGGGGCAACAGTGATATAAATTAGTTTTTGACATTTCAATTTTTTGTATTTTTTTTTACATATTTAACTAGGCAAGTCAGTTAATAACAAATTCTTATTTACAATTACGGCCTAGGAACAGTGGGTTAACTGCCTTGTTCAAGCGCAGAACGACAAATGTTTACCTTGACAGCTCAGGGATTCAATCTAGCAATCTTTCAGTTACTGACCCAAAGCTCTAACCACTAGGCTACCTGCCGCCCCAGGTAGCCTATCCCAAACCTTAACCGTTACTTTAACCATTCGGAGTTAATACCTAACCTTAAAGTGTGGTAGTTAATGCCTAAACTTAAACATTCTGATTTAAATCCTAAACTGTGAGACTGTGAGAGCTTCAGCCACTCCATTGTGTTAGTGCACTCCCTTAAGGACGGGATTTATCGAACATCAGGAAGACACCCTACTCACTCAACGAGTCAGTTCACAGTCGCAACTCTAGATTGAACAGTGCAACTCTCTAAACACGCGCGTTTGGGTTTAGTGCTTTTTCTACAGACAACAGCCACGCTGTTTTTGACGAGCGCCAGCGCCGAACTTTAATTTATGGATTTAACCAGCCAAGTTGTGACGCATTTGGTTTCCCTGTGTTGTTAACACGTTATGAAGCCACATCTTGTCGTCTATTTGTGTAACAGGAATTTTAGTCTAGGCATTTGTGACTTGAATAACAATCCGGATCGGGAGTATAATTTAATATGAATGACAACAATATGGATTCTGATCAAGTTCAACAAACAGGTTGGTGACATTATATAGAATAGATTATAGAGTTTATTTATATAAATGTCTAGTTTCAAATATCATTAAAACTTTGTAATTCAGCGAATGTAATTCCTACCACTACATATATTGGAAATGAGCTGCATTTTTCATTGAACAGTTGTTACATTGTTAACATGTTTTGTTTTCAGTCGGATTCTGACTGCAATTATGTAGTCTAATATGGCTTTGTGTTATGTTCTAATTAAAGGAACATAACAGTTTACTGCGTGATTGACTGATTGATTGATTGATTCATTATTTGATCAATTCATTCTTTAGATGGCAGCACATCAGAAGAATCAATAAGTAGTCCTAATCAAAGGATGACAAGATATCAGATCCTCACATTGATATCAATGGCATCTGTCAACTTCAGCTCAATGATCTGCTACTCTATACTGGGGCCATTCTTCCCCAACGAGGTAATGTTCAGGCTATGCTGTCTGAGCAGTAATGCTGAATTATTATGCAGAATCATGATTTCTTTATTCAGATTATAGAATAAATTGTCAGGTTGCCAATGGAGAAAATAGCCTACAAAACAGAAATGACAAATGTTAAAGTTCACTCTTAATTTTCTTGGTTGGATGGAAGATATCACTTATTGTTTAAATGATTGTGTGTGTATCATGTGATGGACTTGAGAAAAGCCCCAGAGGGCAATGATGTGCCGTACAATGGACACTCACACATCAACACAGGTCAGATGATAGGCTGTCCAGTGGACATATGCATTTCAGTGACCAGAGAGTAGTCTATTGTGACTGACTGAAATCTCTGTTATAAGGCCTAGGCTATATAATGGTCTCAGAATAATGACATAACCAACGTAATAAAGTCATGACGACTGAAATGATAGCCTGTGGTAGGTATAACAAAAACTCAAGTAACGGCCCAAACCTTCACGGGTGAGTTTTCCAACACAACATCAGATCATCTTTGGCGTGAATATCATTGTTTGTCTATTGCCTACCAATTGACCGGAGCTGATCTTTCTGCTTTTGGGAAACTCACCCCAGATGATCAAACTGTGGCTAGTGATAGACTGACCCGAAACAACACTTTGAGTCACGACTGTTTCATAAAGTCAGCTGTTATGACTGTTGCCCAATTTTGTGAAGCACATGCCCTCGTCTTCCGGAAGGAAAACCACTTCTTGTACACAATCTTAACAAGTTTTTTTTTTTCAGCAATTTTTTTGCAGTATTTGTATGTTTGATTATTGTAATGCATTGATAGTACAGGACCATTATGTATGAATTGTTTCTACTCAGGCCATGAAAAAAGGAGCCAGTCAGACTGTCATCGGACTTATATTTGGCTGCTATGCTCTGTGCAATCTGATGGGCTCTTTAGTACTGGGTAAATATGTAAGTATTTGGAATTACTAGGCTATGTACCAAATGACACCCTATTCCCTATGTCGTGCACTACTTTTGACCAGACTCATGGGGAATATGGTGCCATTTGGGAGGCACACATCCTACGTCTAGTCATCAGACTACTCTGCTTGCAACATGACTTGTCACACACGTAACACATGGCTCCTCTCTCTGTCCTTTCAGATTGTCCAGATCGGGGCAAAGGTCATGCTAATTTCAGGCTTATTCGTATCATCGGGGTGCACCATTCTCTTTGGGTGAGTAAGTTATCCATCAACAGACACTAGCCAAAGCACATTTCTAAGTGCCCTCTTCAACATTTTACTGAACTTGGACAAATACATATTTTCGTCTAAAACTTTTCCCCTTCTTGTTTTGCAGCTTACTCGACCGAGTTCCCGAGGGAGCTACGTTTATTACTTTGTGCTTTATCATAAGGTCTGTTGATGCTCTGGGCTTCAGTGCTGCAATGACTTCTTCTTTTGCAATTTCGGCAAAAGTTTTCCCCAACAACATAGCAACTGTTCTGGTGAGTTTAGTCAACCAAGCCTTGTGTACGGGTCTTGCCTGGTATGTTATGTGTAGGCAATAGACACCATGCTCAAACAAAAAAGCATTATGGTTTAGGTTGTTAAAATGTTTTGTATCCCAAAAGTTTTCCCCTATTAGTGTTGTGGCTGTCTGAAAGCCTCCTTAGCAACAGGCATCGTGACTAGTTCCTTCTATTTGGTCGTAATGATATGATGATACAATTGGATTCTGTTTGGAATTGTAAACAAAAGCCTGTGGGTACGAGGTAAAACTGCGTGTGGACGTTTACTGTGTTGAATTTGTCTTCTCAGGGTAGTTTGGAGATCTTTACAGGGCTGGGTCTGATACTGGGACCACCAATAGGTGGATGGCTGTATCAGTCTTTTGGATACGAAGTCCCTTTCATGGCTCTGGGATGCTTTCTATTTCTCATGGTCCCCTTCAACATCTACATCTTACCAAGCTTTGGTAACTGTTTAT
Organism: Oncorhynchus mykiss; assembly: GCF_057628025.1. Lineage (NCBI taxonomy): Eukaryota > Metazoa > Chordata > Actinopteri > Salmoniformes > Salmonidae > Oncorhynchus > Oncorhynchus mykiss. Next base: position 36,486,192 of record NC_143040.1, read on the forward strand.
TCATGAACTTTTAACTAATAGTCATCTGTCTATAAACTAGTTTTTTTTTTATTTAACTAGGCAAGTCAGTTAAGAACAAATGTTAATTTACAATGACGGCCTACCCCAGCCAAACCCAGACTGCGCCACACTATGGGACTCCCAATCAAGGCCAGATGGAAGGCAGCCTGGATTCGAACCAGGGACTGCAGTGACGCCTCTTGCACTGAGATGCAGTGCCTTAGACCACTGACACTATTTCGTATTTTTTTGGAGGGGGGGGTTAAATTATTCTTGTGATGATATTTTGTGCGAAATTATATTAATCTGTTTTTTCCACTGTTCAGCTGCTGATCCTACCAAGGACTCCTTCTTCAGGCTGTTCACACGTCTGAAGATAGTCCTCATTTGCTTTGCCATATTCACCCTGAGCTCTGGACTTGGCTTTCTGGATGCAACCTTGTCCATATATGCCATTGATAAGGTAAAGCCAGGCGTATACCATGGTAGGGGTGAATTCCATTTCAATTCAGTTTACTTAATGAATTGACTGAACTGGCATTTTCCAAACCCTGGTATAATTGAAGGCCTCATATTTGAAAATGCATTTCAAAATGTGATTGTTATGTCTAGTAGGATGGACCTCGATACCTTAATATGTTTCTCCTTTGTTTCTACATGTAGTTTGACCTCTCTCCAGGTTATGTGGGTCTTCTCTTGCTTGGCCTGTCGTTGCCTTACTGTCTGGCCTCACCTCTGCTGGGTATCGTTAGTGACAGGTTCCCTGTGAGTACAGTTAACCCAACACTATACCAACCAATGCCAGTGGTGTATCGAAGTCACAACTTCTCTTTTACACACATAGACAATAATGTGATTTTACCTTCTGGTTGTGTTTCCAGTCCACAAGGCCATGGTTGATGGTGCTAGGAGGCTTGTCTACAGCAACTGGTTTCTGGTTCTTAGGTCCTGTCCCCATTCTGCAGATACAGAGGTCCGAATCTGTTATTATCAGTGTGAAATGCACTATTATTACTATACTTGTACTACTATTATACTAACAATAAGAATTATACTTTTTTTGTCTATTTAGTCAGCTGTGGCTGTTGGTCTTCATGCTGGGTGTCATAGGATTCTCTCTAAGCATGATTGCCATCCCCACCTTCCCTGAAATACTCAACTGTGCATAGTGAGATTACCATTTACATACACACCAGGGCACGTACACACACACGCATATACACATATACTATATTTACAATGTCCACTTTCACTTAGAAAAACAGGTGTCATCATAGTGCATGAGGTGCAGGACACGGAATAATATTGACCATTTTCCAATGGCAGTGAAAATGGATTTGAGGAGGGGCTGAGCACTCTCGGACTGGTGTCTGGATTGTTTGGAGCAGTGTGGTCCATTGGGTATGTGCTTAAAGTATTTGTCATATCAACTCTCGTGAGGCATGATTTGAAGGTTCGAGTTTGGAGATATGAATCCTAAACAAAGGTGTGTTTTATTTGTTCAGTATGTTTTGTGGTCCAACGCTCGGTGGCTTCACCACACAGCAGCTGAGCTTTGAGTGGGCTGCTTCTGTTCAAGGAGGCCTGGCCTTTTTAGCCGTAAGTATGGCTATTTACCTATCCTATTATACACACTTCAATACTGTCAGTCCTGCCTCGACACTAATGACGCTACGGATGGGTAACTCAAATTACTGTGCTAAATTGCTTGCTTTGACATCAACACATTTTGCTAGTTAGTGAGAGGTATTGAGGTCACATGGATTTTCCTTTATTTTCCACATGGGTCTTAGCCCTGGGCCAAGTAAAAAACTGGGATGTCTGAATACAACTAATGTGTCCTCCTCTCCTCAGGCTTTCTTTCTTGGTATATATTTTCTCTGTCAAGGAACACGACAAAGAAGGTAATGATTCCATCATATATTTTGTTTATTAACATTAAAAAATAAAAAAATAGAAGAGAAATGTTGAGAAAGTCATTTGAAAAGAGTAACCGGTCCGGAGAAATGTTTATTTGTCCCCGAATTTGCTTTTATATGTTTGGATCTAAAGGGCTCCTCAGATCAAGAGGAAAATACCTTCAGATGAACGTACCCGTCTTCTGTCCTGAACAACGATCATCTACCAGGAACATGTACAGTGAGAGATGGGTACCAAACAATAAACACCACTTCTTAAAATATTATGTCTATGTATTGCTAGAGATTGAGGTGGGCATGCATTGTATTGCTAGAGATTGTGATAAAACAGAACAATGAGAAAGATATTTCACCAGATGTATAAATGTGAAGCATCCGGTTGGCGTTTCCACTCATTACCAAACATGGTGGTGAGAGGAAGCCCAGTGGCCGGGAGTGGGAGAAGATGGAGCGAGATGGATTTTGGCCGACATTCTGCAAATTTTCTCATCGATGACACATTTGATGTTTCCAAAACTGTTACGAACAGAGTGGACTACGTTTTGTAGACTTTACCCTTTGCCAAAGTTTAAAAAAAAATTGCATTATTTAGGAGTGCAAGGGCAAATTTCACAGAGTAGATGTTCCCTAACAGAAATATGCAAATACATGCTAGAACGCACCAATAGGCTCTCACTAGCTTTTGCTTGGCTATGCCCATCTCACTTGTTCTGCCCACTATGATTAATTTGCTTACATTGGAAACGACAGGCTGTGCTCTATCCTGGGTTAGTTATGAAAAATCTTTGGTGATAATGTACAGTGCATTCGGAAAGTATTCAGACCCCTTTACTTTTTCCACATTTTTGTTACTTTATAGGCTTATTGTAAAATGTATTAAATAAAAACATTTCCTCATCAATCTACACACAATACCCCATAATGACAAAGCAAAAAGTTTTTTAGACATTTTTGAAACAAAAAACAACAGATATCACATTTACATAAGTATTCAGACCTTTTACTCAGTACTTTGTAGAAGCACCTTTGGCAGCAATTACAGCCTTGAGTCTTCTTGGGTATGACACTACAAGCTTGGCATACCTGTATTTGGGGAGTTTCTCCAATTCCTCTCAAGCTTTGTCAGGTTGAATGGGGAGCATTGCTTCACAGCTATTTTCAGGTTTCTCCAGAGATGTTCGATCTGGGCTCTGACTGAGCCACTCAAGCACATTCAGAGACTTGTCCCGAAGCCACTCCTGCGTTGTCTTGACTGTGTGCTTAGGGTCGTTGTCCTGTTGGAAAGTGAACCTTTGCCCAAGTCTGAGATCCTGAGCACTCTGGAGCAGGTTTCCATCAAGGATCTCTCTGTACTTTGCTCCGTTCATCTTTCCCTCGATCCTGACTAGTCTCCCAGTACCTGCTGTTGAAAAATATCCCCACGGCATGATGCTGCCACCACCTTGCTTCACCGTAGGGATGGTGCCAGATTTAGCAAAAATCTCTAAAAACCTGTTTGCGCTTTGTCATTATAGTGTATTGTTATTTAATCAATTTTAGCATAAGGCTGTAACGTAACAAAATATGGAAAAATTCAAGCGTCTGAATACTTTCTGAAGGCACCGTATATTAGCAGCCAGACAGTGTATATATATCTATATACACTACAGAGGTGCTAAACGTGGACTGTAACTTGTATTAAAATGTAAAACTAAGAGGATGATTCTACACAGATTGATTTCTCATTTGTTGTCATAGAGTAGCACTAGCAATCCAAACAAAAGCAGTTCAGTTTGCATTATGCCAATATCAAAATAAGACCTGTGTATACTTACTTGAACTGTCAAGGACCTCAACAAGCTGTGGTAAAGCTTTGGAACTTTTTTGAATGAGCTTTTAGCAAGTTATTTCAAAACACCATTTACTTAAGAATAGGTGAATGGTTCATAAAATAATGTTTACTTAATGACAATCAATGGGCATTTATCAGTTGGCCTCTCATTTCCAACACCACATTACTTGAATTATTTGACTGAACAGTGGGGTTAGAACACAATGTGTATGTATAGCTATTGACCTCCTTCATGGTTATGTAGATTGCCCATAACTGTGGTTCATTCAAGTACACCAAACTATTTGAAAATATGTAACTAATGTAATCTTAGACCTTTGTTACAGTCTTGTAGTTACATGCCTTTGGTGTTATTCCAATGTGTGCTTCTGCTCTCTTAAACTCCTATTTACAATAATGGCATTAGGAGAAATCTAGGTACCTTTTTCCTCACTGACTGCAGAGTTCCAAATTACATTAGTCTGGTCAAATAAAATAGGGAATTCATAATAAAAGATAACAGATTTAGTCAACTATCTGTGTTTGAGATAGTTTTGTATCACATTCAAAGAGATAATTATTTTTTATATGTATTTAGCTATATGTACCATACGTTTCTAACAAAACAGATTTTCCTCACTCATAACACATTTCAAAGTTGTTATATTTAACATAATCACTGCGGACATATTTAAAGATATGACTAGCAACTGTAATTTTCTGTAATTACAGAAATACATATAAAAAACAATTCACTTGGCAACTATTTTTAATTGTATTGGTGACACTTTGGTGATTACGACTTTCCTCATCCCTTTAAGCTATAAAAATAAAACTGTAGTATTAATAAGTATATGCCTTTCTTATAGCTCATAACAAACAGGTTACAGAAGTCAATGAATGCATTACTCCAATAAATAGGATAAAAACAGCCAAACATACAAAATCTCTCCAGGACTGATACTACATTATAGGACATAATAGTAAACTTTTTAAAATTCAGATGTTCTAAAATATTTTTTTTAATCAATAGTTATTCGGACATCATTTAAAAAATATTTGAACCCCCCCACAATAAAACAATATGTGTACGCTTTACAGGATGGTTTCATTATTAACATATTTGTTATCTTCTGTTCAAAAGGGAATTTAGCGTTAAAAAACAGCTCTTAGTGTACTCTTAACCATAGGTCCATGGGTCTAGGTATCAGGCTCCAAGGCTCTGTTAGACTGTCCTCTCCTGGGGCTGGGGGGCAGTGGTCTGCTGCCTGCAGCATTGGCCCTCCTCTTGGTAGATGACGTTCCTGGGGCATCAGGGTCGGAGAATGTGGCCGGTGGTGATGACGGAGCTTCTAACTTCTTCACTAACTTCTTTTTCTTCTTCTTCACTCTTGAGAAATATGGGGGAAAAACACATTGGCCTGACATTAATTTATATATATATATAAAAATAAAAAATGAAACACTTTAGGAAGGGGAACTGGCAAGAGGTCAGCAGGAAGTAGTCAGCATGACCATAAAATACAAGAGCACATACAAGGAAAATACATTCCAAACAATTACAGCGGTCAACAACATTTCAGTCAGAGTTTTAAACTCACTCAGAGATACCCTCTTGCCCAGTTCAAAGTATTTCGTAGCTCTCTACAAGACCAAAGAGCATTATGGGACAATAATTGTTTCAGCTTCACAATATGCTGTCTAAAACGTAGTTCAAATGCCTAGATACTATTTCAAATCAGTGAATCATCATCAAACAATCATAATTCACAGTTAAAATCTGCAAGTGACTCCATTTGCTGAGAAAGTTGTTTGAGAATGTCATCAAATGCTAGTAAATCCAGAAAAGCCTTCTCAATTTTAGAGGCACAAGAGTAAACGATTGTGTCGTCAGAATATTGTTGGGAGTTCTGCAGATTTTCCATTGCTTCCTATATCATACAGTGTAATAAGGGCAGGCCCTAAAATGGAACCTCAAGAGACCCCTTTTGTAAGCTGTCAAAAGTCTGATTTCATGCCCTCCAGTGCCACACACTGGTTCCAAAACGAACTCTCTGACAGAACACAATCTAACACGTCAGCACTTAAACCAATTGTATGTCATCTAATAATGTATCTCGTATAATGTATAAGCTATAATGTATCTAGTAAGTTCATCTTCTTCCCATTTTCTCGCCATGTGGTTAGAACACGAGTGTACAAAATGAACTATCAGGGATGATATCGGAGCCACTGCTGTGACTTATGAGGACTGTTGCTGTGAGGAAGAGGACTTACTTGGTGGCAGCAGGCTGCTCAGGGTCTGTGTCCAGCTCAGAGATGAACTTGAGTTCCCCAGAGACAACGGCAGCTGACACCTGTGAGCGGAGGGAGAGTACAAGGAAATTAACAGTAATTCCTACAACCTTGGTTCCCTGAAGAAGGGGAACGAGATGATCTCTAGGTTGAAGATGACAAAGGTTAAGACAACAGGATTCTAATATCCCATAACTCTTAGCAACAATGAGACTAGCTGTGCTAGTTAGCAACGGCGCTAGTAGTTAGCGACATCGCTGGTCCCAGATTTGTGACGACGTTGTCTTAACCTGTCGATTTTTTCGACCTAGGATGAGCCAAGGACTATTGGTGGAGGGGATGTCTGGGTAAATTCTAAAATAAATCATCAATCAATAACTTTATTTGAAGTACCCTTCTCCATCAGAACCAAGAGACACTTTAGCTACACCACACAACGATCGCTGAAACAGAACCCAGTCGCCTTACCTTGGTAGGTGTCAACCTCCCATCTGATTGGTCAGTCCGTTCAGAAGGGGGGACTGATAGGTCGGTCTGTTCAGACAGGGCAGACTGTGCCTTTAGGGCCTGAGACAGCTCCTCGTTGTAATCCCCTGGGGCAGACGAGAGAAATAGCTCAGCAACAAACAACACATCCATACAGACTTGACTTTATAGGCTCCATATCCACATGGGTTCTTTTTCATTGTCCTGTGTGGCTGAGTTGGTAAGAGTATGCTAGCAACACCACGGTGGGTTTCCCATAAGGATTAAGTTGCTTTGGAGAACGATGATAAGTGCATATATTATATTAATGTGGAAAATATATAAAGCTCTACATACGCTCTTCCGCCACATAGGTAGCTGGGAAGTATCCCTGCTGTCCGTTAGCCAGGCGTCCAAACCACCAGTTGTCGTTGTCTTTGTAGAGCACATGGATGACATCACCACGCTGTACCGTTAACTCATCTGACCGGGTAGCACTGTAGTCATACAAAGAGACAACCTGACAGAAAGAAATAGAAATTAAAAGGATTTAAGAATGGTTGACCATGGTGTTAAAATAACGGATCATTTTAAATTGTCATATTTGATTGTTGGGTATAGAGAGTACAGTCACATGGCTTGGACTCGAGTCAGACTCGAGTCACAAATATGATGACTTGCAACTCGACTTTAACACCAATGACTCGTGACTTAACTTGGACATGAGCCTTTTGACTTAAACTGACTTGATACCCTCCCCAAGCCCAAATATAAAAAATGATGCTGTTAAAAAAAGTGTGCAGCGCATCAACTCTTCATTTAACGGATTACAGTTTGAATCGGACAGCAGCCGGCGGGTGAATTCAGATGGAGCCCTTGGAAAGATGATACCCAAATTATTATTTTCAGATATAAAGACTACGCTGTATCAACGGATTGCAACTTGCAAAACATGCGGGAAGAAAATGACAGACGGAGGCGCAACAATTTCCAACTCTGTTCGACATTTGAAGCTGCACAAAGAACGTTAAGTCGTGGCTAATATAGCCGACAGCTATATCATTTATAACTTTACTAGTGTAGCATGTAGGCTAACGTAACGTTAAATCAATGAGCCTCTACACAGTCAGTCAGTGCGAGAACGTGATCATTGCACCCAAGATTGAGCTACAAATGGCTAGGCAATTGGTAGCCTAAATCCTGACTGATGTTACTGCTGTTCGTAATACCATTGACATACGTTAGCCTACTGTAACCACACACAGAGAGGGGGTGGGTGTGTGTTTGCTAAGGTTGGGCGATTGGGGGGGGGGGGGGGGGGGGTGTCTTTCTCATGGCTACTGATGGGGTCAAATTTGGGTCATGATAAGGGCTGCACCAATTGTATTATAATAATTAATTATGCTTATGTTGTATTAATAGAAGGGGAAGGGTTATAAGACTCTCCCCCACTACAAATCAAATCAAATGTTATTTGTCACATACACATGGTTAGCAGATGTTAATGCGAGTGTAGCGAAATGCTTGTGCTTCTAGTTCCGACAATGCAGTAATAACAAGTAATCTAACTAACAATTACAAAACTACTGTCTTGTACACAGTGTAAGGGGATAAAGAATATGTACATAAGGATATATGAATGAGTGATGGTACAGAGCAGCATAGGCAAGATACAGTAGATGGTATCGAGTACAGTATGTACAAATGAGATGAGTATGTAAACAAAGTGGCATAGTTTAAAGTGGCTAGTGATACATGTATTACATAAGGATACAGTCGATGATATAGAGTACAGTATATACGTATGCATATGAGATGAATAATGTAGGGTAAGTAACATTATATAAGGTAGCATTGTTTAAAGTGGCTAGTGATATATTTACATCATTTCCCATCAATTCCCATTATTAAAGTGGCTGGAGTTGAGTCAGTGTCAGTGTGTTGGCAGCAGCCACTCAGTGTTAGTGGTGGCTGTTTAACAGTCTGATGGCCTTGAGATAGAAGCTGTTTTTCGGTCTCTCGGTCCCAGCTTTGATGCACCTGTACTGACCTCGCCTTCTGGATGATAGCGGGGTGAACAGGCAGTGGCTCGGGTGGTTGATGTCCTTGATGATCTTTATGGCCTTCCTGTGACATCGGGTGGTGTAGGTGTCCTGGAGGGCAGGTAGTTTGCCCCCGGTGATGCGTTGTGCAGACCTCACTACCCTCTGGAGAGCCTTACGGTTGAGGGCGGTGCAGTTGCCATACCAGGCGGTGATACAGCCCGCCAGGATGCTCTCGATTGTGCATCTGTAGAAGTTTGTGAGTGCTTTTGGTGACAAGCCGAATTTCTTCAGCCTCCTGAGGTTGAAGAGGCGCTGCTGCGCCTTCTTCACGATGCTGTCTGTGTGAGTGGACCAATTCAGTTTGTCTGTGATGTGTATGCCGAGGAACTTAAAACTTGCTACCCTCTCCACTACTGTTCCATCGATGTGGATAGGGGGGTGTTCCCTCTGCTGTTTCCTGAAGTCCACAATCATCTCCTTAGTTTTGTTGACGTTGAGTGTGAGGTTATTTTCCTGACACCACACTCCGAGGGCCCTCACCTCCTCCCTGTAGGCCGTCTCGTCGTTGTTGGTAATCAAGCCTACCACTGTTGTGTCGTACATTTATAGGGTCCATGACTACAGACAAACCTTATAATGTATATATTGTTAAAAATGGTTTCACAGTTCTTTTCTAGTCTCTGCCTCTTATAAAGAAAAGGTCAGAGATATGTGAGTTATTGCATGGGGTATGTGAGAAAGCACTTCAAAGATAAACACAGAACCCTGTTGGGGAGTAAAATATTTGAGAGACTAGTCAGACATACCACTATAAATCAACTTGGGGAGTGGACATCTATTGCTGAGCCCTTAGAAAACACTGGAACTATTGTATATCTCTTGCAAGTTTGTATAGCTGTGTATGCATGGGCTTGGTCTGAGGAGCAGAAGGTAATGACGTATGCAGTGACATCACTAGGGCTGGACTTCGGGCTTAACCTGTTGAACCTATAGGGGCGCTGTGTCATTATTGGATAAAAAGACGTGCCCGTTTTAAGCGCAATATTTTGTCACGAAAAGATGCTCGACTATGCATGGAATTGACATCCTTGGAAAGACACAACTCTGACGTCTCCAAAACTGCAAAGATATTATCTGTGCGTGCCCCAGAACTAATGCAACAGGCGAAACCAAGATGAAGTTTCATACAGGAAATGCCCCGGATTCTGAAGGTGCTGTGTTCCAATGTCTCCTTATATGGCTGTGAATGCGCCAGGAATGAGCCTGCGCTTTCTGTCTATTCCCCAAGTTGTCTGCAGCATTGTGACGTGTTTGTAGGCATATCATTGGAAGATTGACCATAAGAGACTACATTTACCCGGTGTCCCGCCCGGTGTCCTGTGTGCGTAATCTGTAGGTCCATGCGCGTTCCATTTCTTCAGAATTGAAAGTAAACTGCCACGATGGATTTTATCGTCGATAGATATGTGAAAAACACCTTGAGGATTGATTCTAAACATCGTTTGCCATGTTTCTGTCGATATTATGGAGTTAATTTGGAAAAAAGTTCGCGTTTTAATTACTTTTTTTTTTTTTTTTTCTTACCCAAACATGATGAACAAAACGGAGCGGTTTCTCCTACACAAATAATATTTTTTGTAAAAACGGAACATTTGCTATCTAACAGAGTCTCCTCATTGAAAACATCTGAAGTTCTTCAAAGGTAAATTATTTTATTTGAATGCTTGTTTAGCTATGGTTCAAAAGCATATTTTGAAAATCTGAGATGACAGTGTTGTTAACAAAAGGTTAAGCTTGAGAGCAAATAGATTCATTTCATTTCATTTGCCATTTTCATGAATAGTTAACGTTGTGTTATGCTAATGAGCTTGCTGATAGATTTACACAATCCTGGATACAGGGGTTTTTTCGTAGCTAAACGTGACGCAGAAAACGGAGCAATTTGTCCTAAACAAATAATCTTTCAGGAAAAACTGAACATTTGCTATCTGAGAGTCTCCTCATTGAAAACATCTGAAGTTCTTCAAAAGTAAATGATTTTATTTGAATGCTTTTCTGTTTTTTTGTGTAAATGTTACCTGCTGAATGCTAACGCTAAATGCTACGCTAAATGCTACGTTAGCCATCAATACTGTTACACAAATGCTTGTTTTGCAATGGTTGAGAAGCATATTTTGAAAATCTGAGATGACAGTGTTGTTAACAAAAGGTTAAGCTTGAGAGCAAATAGATTCATTTAATTTCATTTGCCATTTTCATGAATAGTTAACGTTGTGTTATGCTAATGAGCTTGCTGATAGATTTACACAATCCTGGATACAGGGGTTTTTTCGTAGCTAAACGTGACGCAGAAAACGGAGCGATTTGTCCTAAACAAATAATCTTTCAGGAAAAACTGAACATTTGCTATCTGAGAGTCTCCTCATTGAAAACATCTGAAGTTCTTCAAAGGTAAATTATTTTATTTGAATGCTTTTCTGTTTTTTTGTGTAAATGTTACCTGCTGAATGCTAACGCTAAATGCTACGCTAAATGCTACGTTAGCCATCAATACTGTTACACAAATGCTTGTTTTGCAATGGTTGAGAAGCATATTTTGAAAATCTGAGATGACAGTGTTGTTAACAAAAGGCTAAGCTTGAGAGCAAATAGATTCATTTCATTTCATTTGCGATTTTCATGAATAGTTAACGTTGCGTTATGGTAATGAGCTTGAGTCTGTATTCACGATCCCGGATCCGGGATGGGGAGATCAGAGAGGTTAATAAAATAACTTGGGACTTTTTCTATTTTGCAGAACTCAGGAGAGACATCAGTTGTATGTGTGATGTTTGATCTTTGACTTCTGTCTACAGCTGTATTTTGATTAAAATTGTTATGATTTATAAGTGCACATTTTGAGTGTTCCTTATTTGTTAAGTAAATAAAATGGAGCACAGAAAAATGGAACCAACACTACCCATGTATTTCCATGGAAATATAGAGTTTATTTGGAAAGTAATAAATATGTACAGTGCCTTGCGAAAGTATTCGGCCCCCTTGAACTTTGCGACCTTTTGCCACATTTCAGGCTTCAAACATAAAGATATAAAACTGTATTTTTTTGTGAAGAATCAACAACAAGTGGGACACAATCATGAAGTGGAACGACATTTATTGGATATTTCAAACTTTTTTAACAAATCAAAAACTGAAAAATTGGGCGTGCAAAATTATTCAGCCCCTTTACTTTCAGTGCAGCAAACTCTCTCCAGAAGTTCAGTGAGGATCTCTGAATGATCCAATGTTGACCTAAATGACTAATGATGATAAATACAATCCACCTGTGTGTAATCAAGTCTCCGTATGAATGCACCTGCACTGTGATAGTCTCAGAGGTCCGTTAAAAGCGCAGAGAGCATCATGAAGAACAAGGAACACACCAGGCAGGTCCGAGATACTGTTGTGAAGAAGTTTAAAGCCGGATTTGGATACAAAAAGATTTCCCAAGCTTTAAACATCCAAAGGAGCACTGTACAAGCGATAATATTGAAATGGAAGGAGTATCAGACCACTGCAAATCTACCAAGACCTGGCCGTCCCTCTAAACTTTCAGCTCATACAAGGAGAAGACTGATCAGAGATGCAGCCAAGAGGCCCATGATCACTCTGGATGAACTGCAGAGATCTACAGCTGAGGTGGGAGACTCTGTCCATAGGACAACAATCAGTCGTATATTGCACAAATCTGGCCTTTATGGAAGAATGGCAAGAAGAAAGCCATTTCTTGTGGCAAAAGGTCGCAAAGTTCAAGGGGGCCGAATACTTTCGCAAGGCACTGTATATTTTTAAAAGCATTCATGATTTGTGTAAATGTAATATACTAACTATTACTCTTGTTAAAAATATGAAATGGTATTACATTTGGTGAAGAGCACATTATGACTTGTTTAGGACTCGAAACTCAAAGTTTAGGACTTGAGACTTGACTTGGGACTTGAGTGCTAAGACTTAGGACTTACTTGTGTCTTGTAAAACAATGACTTGGTCCCACCTCTGGTATGTTCTTATAATGCATACAGTTGTCAATGTTAGAATAAAAACAGGAACTTACCGTTTGCTGAACTGATACCAAGGAATCTGCGTCCACTCTAATGGCTGTAGACAGATGATCAGGGAAGCTCTGAGGGAAGAAAGGGAATGCTCCTAAACTTCCATTCCATATTCAACTTCATGTGTTACGTCGCTTTCTTTCAGATAGATAAAGAAAATATTCAGCCCACAAGACTAAAATAAAGTTACTGTTAAAACCCAATAAAATACACATAAAAGGAAGCAACGATAATAGCATAACATTATAACGATGCCTTACAGTCTGTAGCCTGAGAGATGGAGCTCTTCCTAGATGCTGGCCCACGGGGCTGAAACCACCTGCAAACAGAAGAGAAAGAAGAGAAAGGAAATACCAGATGAATATATTAACATCTAAGACCTCAAAGCGTACATTATCGTAGAGGTGTGGACACCTACGGACAGCGTTGAAGACAAGGAGAGGCCCGTCTTGGTCTTTATGTACAGTGAACATGCTGCTCTGTAAGATCCTTAACAGCTCTAGTGAGTCTGGGAATGTTGCGTTTTTGGTAAATCCTTCCTTTGCTTTGTTGTTGAAATGTCTGGCCAAAGCTCTCATTCTGCATGAATGTGTCCTTAAGCTCATTTGGGTAAACGGACCTCAATTCTTACAAATTATTGACGACACAGTGGTTCGTTCACAGAGCTGCTTAGATTCATAGGCCCTGTAACAGTAAAATCTGTCTCCTTCCCTTCATCTGAACTGACAGGGAAAATCTTGACAGTTGGAAGCTCGTCTTTAGGCAGGCTTTCACCTGGTCAGTTCTTTTAGAATAAGGATCAGGGTAATGAAGGCCAGGAGGCGAGGAGTGGACCAATTTTCTTTCAGAGAAAGGGCATGTCTAGAGCCACTCACGGTTCTGGGAGGTGAGAGTTGCCTGGGGGATGAACTGAGCTCCGAGGGAACTAGACAGCTGCAGTTTGGAGTGTGGTGACAGGAGGGATGGAGGAGGCAGGGACGAGTTCAAGCTCATCTGAAAACAGCAGAAGAATCATTCATTTTCCATTATTACAGGGAAACTGAAATGTGTTCTGCTATATCCCAACCCCTCCAGACAACACACATACACACAGAGGTTGGTGGACAATAAAACGGCTAATTTTAAGGGCTTACAGAGTTAATGAGAGTACTACTTACTGGGCCGGCTTCCTGAGATAGGCTCTTCCCCATCTGATACATGCCCGCTTTATCTACAAACCACAAAAACATGTCAAACAAATTTCAACATATTGTCGCATAAACATCCCAATATCATTGTTAAAGCATACCTTGCTCATACAGGTGTTCCACAACAGAGGAACTCCGAGATGGTTCCTACAAAAACATGAGTAAATTCTAGTTAGGGTAAATCATTATGCAAACTCAGTTTGAGGTCAAAATATCATTCACGTTTTTAAAACTAAATCAAAACAAGATTTGTACTCACTAGAACAGAGTCCAGTTTATCTTTGACACGCTGCATCTTCATAGACAGTCTGGCTGCTCTGGCGAAGCAGTCCATGGCTGCTCCGGAGGTGTCCTGGAATGTTACTGGGTCGGATGTGTTCCTGAACATCTTAGTGTCGGCTGATCCAGACCTGCTGTGGCCCTTCAGACTCTCCACCTCCAGCTGGGCCGCTGAGAAGAAACAGAGAGAAAATGTGTTTTTGTTTTGTCTTTATTGTGTGTATTCCATCAGGGACCACGATGGAAACAAGTATAATTGCTTTAACGTGTTACCCCCCCGTGTTGTACTCAGCTCAACCGTTTCCCAATAAATCAATCAGATTTTCCTCTCAGTCCACAAAACAGACAAAAATACTCATCCAGTCTACCCAATCTCAAGGCCTACCATTTTCGAACATCCCAAAACAGACTAAGTTTACACAAAATATTCATAAGCCTATAAACCAGGGGTGTCAAACTCATTTTGCCCCGGGGCCGCATTCGGTCTTCAACAAGGTCCGGAGGGCACCACAAAAAATGTGTTATGTTTCCTCGCTGTCAAAATTACCAAAACATTGTCCTCTATCCATCATTTTGGAAATTTTCAATGCTCCCTGACCATCTAGTGTCCATTTCTGTGATTAATAGCGAGCTGGGAAGAGCTGGAAAGTGTAAGAATAAGGTAGGTCCATTATAATTTCTACACAGTTTTGATTTGGTTTTAGTCACCCCTGCTATAAACAGTCAAATGGCTCCTACACTAATGACTCAAGTTGTGTGGAATCAAGACTTAGTAACGCCAGAGACATCCCACTCCCTAATTTATTCTGATCGAGGCGGTGCCACTCTGGTCTACTTATTGGCACCCGTCCCGCGGAGGGGATGCTCCAGACCAAGACATCTCACTGGCAAATGTTTTCTGGGTGGGATGAGAAGGGAGGGGACAATAAGTAGACCAGAGCCAGTTGTTACCTCACTCACGTTGGAAAGCATGCCCACCTACACAGAGATGGAATGCCCACCTACACAGACAGGAACATTTAAACAATTTTACAATGGTAAATGGCTTGAGTGAACTATCTTTATTTAACCACCATCTTTGGTAACGCCACTGTCCTCTTACAATACAATTATTTGAATGCTCTGAGCAAGGTACTCAGGCACAGCTGAGTGTTCCTAAGACCTTCTCATTGCGTGATCGATCTCAGTACAATAATGAGCTGCTCACCTCTGCGGTCGTACAAGTAGACGTGCACAGGCTGGTTCTGACCGAAGGCACAGAAGGCCACCATGTTCTCATGAGGGTGGAAGCCCACACCACGGAGGGCTGTGGGGTAACACAGCTCCGAGTACACCGCCACCTGGTCACCTGGTAGATGCAGGCACAAAACCAGCAGTTATTATTGATCATAACAACAAAACAAAAAAAACAACGCATGCACTTAGCTAGAGACAGTTTCCCCAGATACAGATTTAAATTAGTCCTGGAACAAAAAACTATTTCAAAGGAGATTATCCTTTGAGCAGGTTTTTTAGTCCAGGACTATACTTAATCTGGATATCGGGAAACTGTCCCTAAATGCATAGATTATTAGTTTGTGTCTAAATTCATACTGGATGATCAGATGTGGCTGTCTTGTCCTCACCTGTTTCTGCGTTCCACACGTAGGCCATTCCATCCTCGCTGCCTGAGAAGATGAAGCTCCCACAGGGTGTGAACGTGCTGTGGATCCTCTCCCTGTAGTTAGTGGCACCTGTGTATTTCTTCACAGCCAAACTGCAACAACACACACACACAAATACATTTTAGAAGTCTGTACATTAGATCAATAAAAGGACATGGAAACTTACTTGAGTTGTGGCAATACAGAACTACACTCACCGGATAGTTTATTAGATACACCCCGTTCACAAAAATGGATCGCTCCTACAGACAGTGAGTCACGTGGCCGTGGCTTGCTATATAAAGCAGGCAGACAGGCATCGAGGCATTCAGTTACTGTTCGATTGAATGTTAGAATGGGAAAAATGAGTGACATAAGCGACTTTGAGCGTGGTATGATCGTCAGTGGCAGGCGCGCCGGATCCAGTATATCAGAAACAGCCGCCCTCCTGGGATTTTCATGCATGGCAGTATAGGAACATTTTGAAGATAAATACACAACACAGAGGATGAGAGGACGAGAGTACTAGAGTACTAATGGTCAATAGCGATTTGTAAATAGGAGTTGGGTTTCAGTTCAACAGCCGTTAAGGATCTGTGGAATGTCACTCCTGAACTCAGAGCGACGTGTGCTACGTTGTCATGGGTCTATACATTGAGTCGGGGGCAGGATACTTGTTATTTGGCCATTGGCCAAGTTGTCCTGTAAGGACTTCTGATTGGTCAACCCCAGGCCCTAGCCTGTAGGGGGGTTGGGGGTTATAAATGACATCCTGTTCCTTTGTTCAGTGGAGAAAAGCTGAGGAGAGGGGAGACTGAACATCTGAACATCTATCTCTCAGCATAACATCTTGATTTGTCCTTCTCAAATAAACCTATTTTTCTCCCCCTGATTTGCTTTGGAGTTCGTGTTATTGAAAAATAACATCAATTGCCAACAGCAGTGTCTAGGGTTCACCGAGAATGGTGCGACAAACAAAAAACATCCAGTCAGTGGCAGTACTGTGGGCGAAAACAGCTCGTTGATGAGAGGTCGAAGGAGAATGGAAAGAATCGCTGTGCAAGCTAACAGGAGGGCCACAAACTGACAAATAACGGTGCAGTACAACAGTGGTGTGCAGAACGGCATCTCTGAACACACAACTCATTGATCCTTGTCACGGATGGGCTATTGCAGCAGAAGACCACACCGGGTTTCATTCCTACGAGCTAAAAACAAGAAGAAGCGTCTCCAGTGGACACGCGATCACCAACACTGGACAATTGAGGAGTGGAAAAACATTGCCTGGTCCGATGAATCCCAGTTCCTGTTGTGTCATGTTGTTGGCAGAGTCAGGATTTGGCATGTAGCATGAGTCCATGGACCCCATCCTGCCTGGTACAGGCTGGTGGTGGTAGTTTAGTGGTGTGGGGAATGTTTTCCTGGCACATGTTAGGTCCCTTGAGCAACGAATGTTTTTCTGACACATTGTAGAATCCATTCCCTGAAGAATTCAGGCTGTTCTGGAGGCAAAGGGGGGTCCGACCCGGTAATAAATGGGTGTACCTAATAAACTGGTACACCCATTTAGTATCGGGTCGGACCCCCCTTTGTGTATATCGATCATAATAACATGTTGGGAACAAGTACAAAGATAGTGAACATTTTTGTACTCAGGGCACCATTGCGAATGAGGCTCTGGTCTCAATTGGGCTTTAAAAATATATATATTTACACTCTGAGATCCATCACCCTGACAACGCTGTCTTTGGCATGGATCAGTAGACGGCGACCATTAGGATGGACCTCTAACGTGTTGATGGGAAGCCCACTCAGGTCACTCTCTCCTATCTCCTGCAGAACAAAATAAAGTATTAATCCAGCTCTCCAATGTGAATGACTGAATAGACTTCCTTGACCCCCAGAGGGGACATTGTCACCAGCATAAGACACATTTTGGGTGAACATTTCATGCAATAAAATGATTGTTCTCAAACCTTCTCAATCTTCCAGTGACGACACGGTCTCTGATGCAGACTGTCATCAACCGACGTCCTCCACACAATGATGAACCCAACGTTGTCTGCAGAGAACATTCGGTTTCCTGAATAAATGTACAATAAACACATTACACATCCACCAAATGCCATGAATAGATACTCTAGCCAGGAACCAAAAAAACTGTTATTCTCTAACAGAAAGAGACTGCTGGAGTAAAAAGTGCTTCATAAAAAATGTGATTGATTGATTTACTGATTCCGTACCTTCGGAGTCGAAACACAGAGCGTTGATGAAGCTCTTGTGACCCTCGAACTCCTGGAGCAGCAGTCCGTTGACATCTTTGACGTTCACCCTCCAGACCCTCACCAGACAGTCGTACCCAGCCGTCACCACCATGCCCTGGGCCGTAGGATGGTACTGAGCACAGTAGACAAACGACGGGTGGGGGAGCACCTTCTGGGCGATGGCCTGGAGCCTCTGCACGTTCCACACTCTACAAGATACAATTGAGAGGGTTGAGAGGGATCATAGTGTTGAATAATTAAATCAGGATATCAGACATGTCAAAGAAGAGAATGTAAGTGCTGATGACGTACGGACTGCTAAGCTTGCTGAGTAAACTCACCCTTACTTATACCCACCGTGTCCTCATGTTACTGAGCGTACTACACCACACATCATTGATACTGAACAAAAATATAAACTCAGCATGCAACAATTTTTACTGAGTTACAGTTCATATACACAAAAGTAGTAGGGCTAATTACCAAAGACGAGACAGCCTACAGGGAGGAGGTGAGGTCCTCACCTCCCTGGGTGTGTGGTGCCAGGAAAATAACCTCTCACCCAACGTCAACAAAATAAAGGAGATGATCGTGGACTTCAGGAAACAGCACAAGGAGCACCCCCCTATCCACATTGACAGGACCGTAGTGGAGAAGGTGGAAAGCATCAAGATCCTCGGCATACACATCACTGACAAACTGAAATGCTCCATCCACACAGACAGTGTGGTGAAGAAGGTGCAACCTTTTTTTAATGTTAACTTTCACTGCTATGCAGATGACACACAGCTGTACATTTCAGTGAAACATGGTGAAGCCCCAAACTTGCCCTCGCTAGAAGCCTGTGTTTCAGACATAAGGAAGTGGACAGCTGCAAACTTTCTACTTTTAAACTCGGACAAATCAGAGATGCTTGTTCTAGGTCCCAAGAAACAAAGATATCTTCTGTTGAATCTGACAATTAATCTTAGTGGTTGTACAGTCGTCTCAAATAAAACTGTGAAGGACCTCGGCGTTACTCTGGACCCCGATCTCTCTTTTGACGAACATATCAAGACTGTTTCAAGGACAGCTTTGTTCCATCTACGTAACATTGCAAAAATCAGAAACTGTCCAAAAATGATGCAGAAAAATTCATCCATGCTTTTGTTACTTCTAGGATAGACTACTGTAATGCTCTACTTTCCGGCTACCCGGATAAAGCACTAAATAAACTTCAGTTAGTGCTAAATACAGCTGCTAGAATCCTGACTATAACCAAAAAATGTGATCATATTACTCCAGTGCTAGCCTCCCTACACTGGCTTCCTGTCAAGACAAGGGCTGATTTCAAGGCTTCCTGTCAAGACCAGGGCTGATTTCCACCCACCCTCCCACCCACCAACCGGGGAGCCAGGCTGACCCAATCAGTTTTTCCCCACAAAAGCGCTTTATTACAGACAGAAATACTCCTCATTTTCATCAGCTGTCCGTATGGCTGGTCTCAGATGATCCCGCAGGTGAAGAAGCTGGAAGTGGAGGTCCTGGGCTAGCGTGGTTACACATGATATTCGGTTGTGAGGCCGGTTGGAAGTACTGCCAAATCCTCTAAAATGACGCTGAGGGCGGCTTATGATTGAGAAATTAACATTACATTCTTTGGCAAAAGCTCTGGTGGACATTCCTGCAGTCAGCATGCCAATTGCATGCTCCCTCAACTTGTGGCATTATGTTGTGTGACAAAACTGCATATTTCAGAGTGGCCTTTTATTGTCCCCAGCACAAGGTGCACATGCGTAAGGATAATGCTGTTTAATCAGCTTCTTGATATGCCACATCTGTCAGGTGGATGGATTATCTTGGCAAAGGAGAAATGCACACTAACAGGGATGTAAACAAATTTGTGCACAAAATTGTAGAAAAATAAGGTTTTTGTGCATTTGGAACGTTTCTGGGATATTTTATTTCAGCTCATGAAACATGGCCCAACTCTTTACATGTTGAGTTTATATTTTTGTTCAGTACAGTATATTGTGCATGCGCCATTAAAGGCATTGTGCCTAGTGCACACATGCCCCCTAGAGGAGCTATGTGGGTATGACTTCAATCAATTATATTAGTGACAACACATACACAAATATATCCTAAGCATCAGCGTAATCTAATCGAGGCTCCATGTTTATCCTTCCCAGGCAGGGTATATTTGAGGTACAGGTAGACCATTTACCTGACGGTGCCATCAGAGGAGGAAGACAGGAGGCTCCAGTCGTCTCTGGACCAGCAGAGATCATACACGATACTGAGGTGGCCGTTGAAGGCAGCCAACACCTTGCCTGAAGGAATCTCATACACTGAGAAAAAAAAACGATGAGATAACTTCAATAATAAAATACAAAAATTCACACCTGTTTGGGGTAAGCACACAGAATTCATTCCTCAAGTTAATCTATCTCCTTAGCTCAGTGTAAGTGATGTTTTAGGGTGTTTTCACACTTGCAACAAGGCACCAAAGATATACTGCAAAACATTTGGCAAAGCAATTAAACTTTTTGTCCTGAATACAAAGTGTTATGTTTGGGCCAAATCCATTACTGAGTACCACTCTCCATATTTTCAAGCATATGTTATAGATATGCTTGTAATCATTAAGTACTGTGGAGTTTTTCAGGATAAAAAACAAATCAACGGAATGGAGCTAAGTACAGGCAAAATCCTAGAGGAAAACCTGGTTCAGTCTGCTTTCCACCAGACACTGGGAGATTAATTCACCTTCCAGCAGGACAATAACCTAAAACACAAGGCCAAATCTACACTGGAGTTGCTTACCAAGAAGACAGTGACTGTTCCTGAGCGGCCGAGTTACAGTATGACTTTAATCTATGGCAAGACTTGAAAATTGTTGTCTAGCAATGATCAACAACCAATTTGACAGAGCTTGATGAATTTTAGAAATAATAATGGGCAAATGTTGCACTATCAGGATGTGGAAAGCTCTTAGAGACTTCCCCAGAAAGACTACAAAATATTGACTCAGGGGTGTGAATACTTAAGTAAATGAGACATTTCTGTATTGCATTTCTGAAAACATGTTTTCCCTTTGTCATTATAGGGTATTGTGTGTAAATGGGCGAGAAAAATAATCTATATAATCCATTTTGAATTAAGGCTGTAACACAACAAAATGTGGAATAAGTCAAGGGGTATAAATACTTTCTGAAGGCACTGAGCACTAAGGTGGCTCCGAGTAGGGGTTTACAATTCTTACCTATGACGGGGAAGGCATCTCTGTCAGCACACGCAGCAGCCAGCTTCCTCCCGTCGTGGGAGAATCGTATCGTGAAACAACCCATCTGACCACCACGGAACGACAGCATGGGCTTATTAGGGATCCGGCACACCTGCAACACAAATACAACTTCATCAAATAACACATCTGGGGATAATTGATGGCATTTCTGGATTTCCCAGCAAACGCACGACCACCACAGGACGTTGTGTAAATGTTGTGTTTCTCAACATGCCATCATGACTTTATAACAACAATTGGACAGCCCTTGAATTGGGTAGCAGTTAGATACTGTTCGACAACAGAACAGAGAGTCAAGATTCTTAGAATAGAAGTTCTTTAGTAAACAGACCTGCCCAGGCATTCTGCTCCAACGGAGCTCAGGTTTGTTGCCTAGAGGTTGTGTTATGGTTCTCCTGGTGATCTCACTCTGCAGCTCGCTAAAGGAAGTGGAGCCTCTCTCCTGCTGCAGGGCCATCATGGAGCGGATGCTAGGGTCCACCTACACAACAGACCAGCACAGCATATGGTCAAACCTCAACAGCCTAAAACAGCATTGGACCAAACCACAACTCTCCCTTTGGGAAATAAAACAGCCCAAAACAGCAACTCCTTATGGATGAAGATTTTATTTCTACAACTAAACTGCTACTACTACTAACGTACTAATAGATTATTATTATACTACTGCTATTAGTATTATTAGCATTATCATCATAGTGGTGGTAGTGGTAGTTTTGCTAAAGCAGACATATCAGTAACATGTTTGTGTAGTATGATTTCAAAGCAGTATCGACTTACATGATCAGGTAGTTTGAGGCCTTTCACAGTGATGTAGAGGGTGGATGTGTATCTGCTACGGGGATATCTCCTCCACCAGTCCACTACCTCAATGGTATTTTCTTGTCTCTTGCCCCGGGGAGGGGGACAGAAGAGCTGCAAACGCAGTTTACTGTCGATGTTCAGCACTCCGTTAGTGCCCACAAGCTGCAGGGAGCCGAGATGTAGAAGTAAATTGTTACAAATCTCTTTTTTTCTTCAATAATGGATATTCATAACTGAAAATATTTCTAAATGCATTACCTTTAGAAACGCCCAGGCGATTTTTCGAAAACCTCGTTCATGTCTGTCGACGTCAACATTGGCTCTGGCTTCCTCCATGGTCATAAAATCCAGGACCTGAAATATATTTAAAAGACAATCTTTTCAAAATGGCCTTTAGGAAAAAGTTTTGAGTTTACATCTGGTTAATGCTTGACGTGTGTCAAGATATTGGTGTCACAAACCCATCCTCTTTTCATTATTTTTACCTCAAAAAAGAGCATAACTCTAGGGCCTTCATGGTTATCCTGGAGGAAATATCCAAAGCGCTCGTTGAAGATGATCTGCTCATCCCACTCTGGAACTGTTGATTTGTTCTTCTTGAAGTCAAAAGGCTGGGTGATGATGGGAAGGATATGCTCCACACTCTCCTGCTCGTAGAATGACGAGACCGGGCGGTGACTGCAAAATATGGAGAGGGACACAAAAACGATTTGATCACAATTCTCGTCACCGCCAGTTTTTACGTTTGTTGTGACGGCAACATTTAACAATTAGCCTGGTTCCAGATTGGTTTGTGCTGCCAACTGCTATGGTCATAGTCAGATCGATTTAAGCTGCAAACTGCTATGTTTATTTCCAAACAACAACCAGAGGAGTTGAATAACAGCACAAACAGATCTGGACCACCAAGCTAATAACATCAAAATCCCACAATTAACAAAATCACAAACTAACCAAACCATTTCTCACCTGTCCTCTTTTTTCACGTATTGCCCAGTCATCTCGTCAATAACGTGGATCTTGACCATGGGGTGTGAGACCAGCAGGTCAGTCTTCAGGCGGTCTGTCCTGTGGATGTAGACTCCCAGGACCAGGTTGTCATCAAAGACTGGTCTCCGAGGAGTTTCAACAATCTCTGTATCACTCTCCTCCTTCACCACTACCACCAAGGAAAGAAGTGTTACTCAATGTTATTTTCATGTTATTCACCTTTCAAGTAGAGTATTTTGTGCTTCCATATCTTCGTACCATAGTATCACACTAACTAATGTTACTGAAGATAGCAAAAACAAAACATCACACCAACTTTTCAAGAACAGCTTAGCCACATAATTCCTAACTGTTCATAATGCAAGTTGTATGACCAGCTGAATGTTTTCTTAGCTTTTTATACCCACATTGTTTTATTTTTTTCTTCTTTTTGCCTTTTGATTTTAAAGATTCTAGTCTGTCCTCCTCGTCGTCCTCTTGGTGGCTTTCTTGGCTCTTCTCTTTGGACCTCTTCCTTTCAGTGACGTCGTCAGACTGGCTGCTCTGCAGATCTTCTATCATACTGTAAAACCAAAATGGAAAATAAATATGATAATCTATTCTATGGTATTAGTGGGTAATGTAGGTTTATAGCCTGATCCCAGATCTGTTTTTGCTTTTTAGCCATCTTCTATGGACATTGTTATGCCAAGAATATGTCCATAAAGGTTGACAAGATAGAACAAACAGATCTGGCTCGGTCATTTACAGCTTTCTTCCAGGTTCATGTAAACCTCACTAGTTATCCTGTAAGACTCCTACACACCTCGTCTCCCTCTCCGAATCCAATGACGACCTCAGCTTCTTCTTCTTCTTCTTTGCACCTTCATTGTTTAATGTTACTACTTCCTGAGTGGCAGCGTTGGTCTTGTCTGTTGTTGACTTCTTGTGTACAGTCTTCTTCACAGTAGCCATCTCCTCTTCCTGTGCCATCTGCTTCTGGTACTCATGAAGTAACTCATCCTCAGCTTCCACCGCAACCTCACCCTGGACCCCGGACACCTCCTCTCTTCCTTTGCTGTTCCCTTTCTTACTCTTTCTCCTCTGTATATTCGCAGGGTCTTCCGACTCTAAGGAGGCCTTGGATTTGGGTGTTTTGGCATTTCCAGCAGTACTATCAGTCTGGTCGATTTGAATGATATAACTGTCCTCCTGCTGCACTGGGGCTGGAGGCAGCTCCCTTTTACTTTTCCTCTTCCCTTTGGTTGGTTGCTCCTCCTCATCCTGGTTCCCATTGTTGTTGTTGTTTACCTTCTCTGTTACCTCCCTCTCCCTACGCTTGTTCTTGGTGAAACGAGGGCTGCCCTGGTCAGCGTGGTAGGTGTTCTGATGAACAGTCTCATCGTCCTCTAGGTCTTTCACAATGTCAAGGTTTTGTTTCAAAGTTTGGAGCTGAACGAGAAGAGGTAAGAATAGGTAAGCATATACATCTATGTGCATGGAAGTTAATTTTACAGAGACCATGCACAACAAATATTGTTAAAGTGATTTCAGCGCCAAACCTTCTTGATCTGACCTATTCCAACTTACCACAATACTCTCCTGCTCTGGCTGATCTGGGCTCTTCTTCTTCTTCACTTTTTTCTTCTCCAATGTAGCCGGCTCTGTGTATCTCTTGAAGACCTCGTCAAATCTGGCCCTGGTTTTAGCTCGGGCTTCACTCTCACCTAGAGAAGAAATATAGTGTGCTACTCTGTTTACTTTATTCATAAGGCCAGGTATCAATTTATTAACCATACTATGTAGCTATAATTACAGTCAATGTTTGGAAAATACTGCAATTGTGTATACCTGCTGGCATTCTCGAATGCTGAAGTGACACTCATTCTGCATGCAAAGGGCCAAGGGAGACTTTCTTCCTAAAAAAATGCAAGGCAGCAGACTAATCAGATTGCTAATTTAGCTATCTAGTTAGCTAACGTTAGTTCACAATACAATGGTATGGGTCTGACTGCAAACAATGGAACTTTTCTAAATGTTATTTGAACAATATGCAAGCCTGCCTAGTTAGTCAATTTTGACCAGATGGGTTAGGCCTATTCAACTGATGATAACAAACATAGCTAGCTGACTAGCTAGCTTGCCGTTATAGCTAAGTTGCTAACGTTACTGACATTAGCTCATGCTAGCTAATCTGGCTAGATAGGGTGACCACAATGATGCCAAACTTAGCGGTGTTTTGCAATATTGTTTATTTACGTGAATGTACATGCAGACTAACATCGACAACCTGAAAAACATACAATTTACCACAATATTTGAGTAAACGATTGGGACCACGCCACTGGCTCCGTTGCGATGGTTTCCAAAACAACAACAGCAGTGATAGGGTAAAAATATTGTGGATGACGTTCCAGCCATGGTCTTCGATTTCACCAATGATCATCGCGGAGCGAAAGTATCCTCCGCCCATCTAACGTCCGGCTGAATCCCATTTAATTTTTTAGCAATATGTGTGCAATGTAACTTTTATCAATCAGTAATATTTCCTTGGAGAATATATAGATGAAAATGTATCCAAGACATTGCACATCAGCCATTTTTTCACCATATCTGAATCTACTCTGCAGAACTCTACTTTTGGATAGCAATTAATTCACAGGAAAACGTATATGCATTTATCTTTTACGTATTTAGCATTTTAATGAATGTTAAGTCATATTTCTCTGTATGTAATGAACAAGCTCAGAATATGTGGAATGGCAAAGAAACATGCAGCCCCCACATACAGTTGCGAGTTCAGCAGGACGCAACGCTCAGATAGAAATAGCCTACGTAGAACAAACATACCTCTCTGACATGTAGAATCACATCAGCTCTAGCCATGGCATTTCTATATGCAACGTTCGAAAACGTTTAGCAACTGAACTTGGCCCTGGTATAATATTTTAGTAGCCTTTGGCAGATGCATGTTTTTGGTGCATGAATTAAGCAAGAAGGCCGCCCAGTGGTTAGAGCGTTGGACCAGTAACCGAAAGGTTGCTGGATCGAATCCCCGAGCGGACAAAATATGTTAACCCACTGTTCCCCGGTAGGCCATCATGGTAAATAAGATTGTTTTTCTTAATTAACTGACTTGAGTTAAATAAATGTATTTTTGTTTTAAAGGCTTGAGAAGAACACTGACACCTGAGTGCTGCTACTGGAATATTACGAATAAGTAACCCATAGCCTACTTGAAATGTATTTGAACAATATCAATGTTTTACTATAGTGAATGTTTTCACTTTACTTTGGAAATGGCCACTAAAATATGTGAAGTGTGCACAACTGCTGAAGAACTTCGACGCACATGTAAAGAGATTGTCAGCTGAACTTCTTAAAATGAAGGAGTGTATAAAGGCGCTGTCAAGATGTAACGTTAGCTGTCTGAGGAAGAAGAGAATCTTTTGCGTCCTATACTTCTGAGCTGCACCAGATACATGCAGTTCGTGCACTGCTGGACACATGCAATGTAAATGGATGCGTAGTGCACTAGTCTAATAACAGGTTTAACCCCACTGCCCAACCCAGTATTGTCTACAAGCATTCAAATGTATACAAGCATCAGGAAATCATGGGGCAGTGTTAATTTATTTCACACCTCAGTCTGAGTAAGTGTCGTTTTGAGTTGCTGATTTCAGCATTTAGCCCACTGGAAGTGTCATGTTTATTCGAGACAGCTGGTTATAAGTTTAATAGTCGATCTGCTTTGTCATTGCTGTGCAGTGAGGTATCCCATCACTTTAGCTCTCAAACTCGAGGCAGCTTTCTGCCTTCTCCCTGCAGTTTTCAGCCTTTACCACAACTGGTTCATGTGAACTACAACCCTGACACTGTGTTTAAACATTTAGAAGCGTAAATCATCGTAAATCATCCTTCAAATAAAAAATACACTTACTGTGACATTTGTGCAAAATCCATACAGCTATGGGTGCCTCCATTCAACGAAACTACACTTCCAGAGTTAGCTTACACACAGGTGTCGGAGCATGCTAGATAGCTAATTAGCACAGGTCTTGTTTTCCGTAAACAATCGTTGGAACATGGAGACATGACCATGTGAGAACGCTAACCTTAACCATGTCGAGGTGTGTATCAATTTGACCTTTTGTTTTTTGAAAATGAAGGTCCTTGTGTTTCCAAAACCATACCGCAAAAAAACGCGTGTGAATTGATCGTCGGGCTCTTAACAAAACTCCATATAGGAATATGATTGGTGACATTGATTGTTTTCATTCTGTCTTGACTCTTGTTGCAGTGGAGTCTGCTTTACCTGTTGCTCTCCTGGAGCCATACACAGCCCTGGAGGTACAGAGGACCACCTCTCTGTCTCTGGTTCATTTAGAAGTTAAGAAACAAAGGTATTTACACACTCACACTGTCTTTGCCACTTGTCAAGATTTAACATTGTACTATTGTTTTCCCGTGAGTAAGGAGAAGGGAATTGGGATGCTGGTGCCCCTGCTAGAAATGCTCCAGTCTGGTGACCCCACTGTCCAGTGTAACTCCTGTCAATGTGCTGCCTTACTGGCCTCCTCAGGTTGGTGGACTACTGTTGTCACTTTTGATTTTGACTTTATTGATTCCCAGAGGAAAATAATGTCCCAGGCTTACACAGAACAAGATCACTACACAAGGCAATACAAACATTACAAAATCACGTGCTGGTGCTATTGTCAGTGCATTTCATGTTTACAGTCAATCAGCCTGGTCTCATAGACTAGACATAACATAGTAAATGTAAATCTGGGATACTTAAAATTAGTATGATATGTTTCGTAGGGTTACATAAGACAGATGGTTACTTAAGACAAACGAAAGTAGGGTGGATGGTCAGGCTTTTAAGTCAAATCTCATCACAGATAACTTTAGCATTTTAGCTAATTAGCAACTTTTCAACTACTTGCTACTTTGCAACTACTTAACATGTTAGCTAATCCTTCCTGTACCTCTAACATTAACCCTTTCAGCTATCCCTTTAACATAACTCCTAAACTCAACACTAGCCTAGCCTTTCTAGCACAGGCGTTCCGCTAGTGGAACCCCTCGACAACATTCCGCTGAAAAGGCAGCGCGTAAAATTCAAAAATATTTTCACACATTAACAAGTCTAATACAGCAAATGAAAGATAAACATCTTGTTGATCTACCCTTCGTGTCCGATTTTAAAAATTGCTTTACAGCAAAACCACAACATATGATTATGTTAGGTCATAGCCAAGTCAAAAAAAACACAGCCATTTTTCCAGCCAAAGATAGGAGTCACAAAAAGCAGAAATATAGATAAAATTAGTCACTAACCTTTGATGATCTTCATCAGATGACACTCATAGGACATCATCTTACACAATACATGTATGTTTTGTTCGATAATGTGCATATTTATATCCAAAAAATCTCAGTTTACATTGGCGCGTTATGTGCAGTAATGTTTTGTTCCAAAACATCCGGTGATTTTGCAGAAATACTCATAATAAACATTGATAAAGATACAACTGTTATTCACAGAATTAAAGAAAGACTTCTCCTTAATGCAACCGCTGTGTCAGATTTCAAAAAAACTTTACGGAAAAAACATAATCTGAGAATGGCGCTCAGAGCCCAATCCAGCCAGAGAAATATCCTCCATTTTGGAGTCAACAGAAGTTAGAAATAACACTATAAATATTCACTTACCTTTGATGATCTTCATCAGAAGGCACTCCCAGGAATCCCAGTTCGACAATAAATGACTGATTTGTTCCATAAAGTTCCATAAAGTCCATCATTTATGTCCAAATAGCCACTTGTTGTTAGCGTGTTCAGCCCAGTAATACATCTTCATGAGGCACGAGCACTTCATCCAGAGAAAAATTTGAAAAGTTCTGTTACAGGTCGTAGAAACAAGTCAAACGATGTATGGAATCAATCTTTAGGACGTTTTTAACATAAAACATCAATAAGCTTCCAACCGGAGAATTCCTATGTCTGAAGAAAAGCACTGGAACAAGAGCTAACTCTGTCGGGAGCGCGCATCACACGCCTGAGACACTCTGCCAGACAACTTACTCAAACAGGTCTCATGAGCCCCTCCTTTATAGTAGAATCCTCAAACCAGTTTCTAAAGACGGTTGACATCTAGTGGAAGCCGTAGGAAGTGCAACATGACTCCATAGACACTGTGTATTTGGTAGGCCAAGCTTTGAAAAACTACAAACCTCAGATATCCCACTTCCGGGTTGGATTTTTCTCAGGTTTTTGCCTGCCATATGAGTTATGTTATACTCACAGACATCATTCAAACAGTTTTAGAAACTTCAGAGTGTTTTCTATCCAATACTAATAATAATAATATACATGTATTAGCATCTGGGACAGAGTAGGAGGCAGTTCACTCTGGGCACGCTATTCATCCAAAAGTGAAAATGCTGCCTCCTATCCCAAAAAGGCTAGCTAACATTAGCCAGCTAGCTAACGTTAGCCACCTAGTTAGAATTCGTAACATATCATACGAAATGAGTGATGGACAACCACAAATGAATACATAACATACGAAATGTAACATATAATACAAAATATCGTAGCTTGAATTTACATACAGCATCATATGAAATGTTCTGAGACCAGGTTGAATCAATAGGATCAGGTTTCTTTATTTTTCTGCAAACTGATCTACTCTGAGCTACTCATGTGGTTAGCATAGTTATCTATAACACAGTATGTTATACAGGAAACAGCAAAAATATTGGAAACACTTGAGTGAGGGATACAAAGTACATTGAAAGCAGTTTTGTTTTTTACCTTAATTTAACTAGGCAAGTCAGTTAAGAACAAATTCTTATTTTCAATGATTGCCTACGAACAGTGGGTTCAGGGGCAGAATGACAGATTTTTACCTTGACAACTCGGGGATTTGATCTTGTAACTTTTCAGTTACTAGTCCAACGCTCTAACCACTAGGCTACCCTGCCGCTCCTAGGCTACGTGCTTCCACATGTGTGGTTCCTGAGGTAATTAAGCAATTAACGTCCTATCATGCTTAGGGTTATGTATGAAAATGCTGGGTAGGCCAGAATCTTTGCCATTATTTTGGCTACAATGGCTATGCCTCCATCCGATGACAAAGCCCCCATCTATAGGGCACGGGTGGTCACTGACTGGTTTGATCAGCATGAAAACAATGTCATATGCCAACTGAACAGTTATGGGAGATTCTTGAGGGGCGCCTGTGACTGCATTCACTTTAGGCCTGATACAGCGTTTTCACTTCTGGTGGAAGAATAGTGTCTCTCTCTAAGACATCAGTCAGGAAGTAAAAGCTTGGTTGCAAATGGGTCTTCCAAATGGACAATGACCCCAAGCATACTTCCAAAGTTGTGGCAAAATGGCTTAAGTCAAGGTATGGGAGTGGCCATCACAAAGCCCTGACCTCAATCCTACAGAACATTTGTGGGCAGAACTGAGCAAGGATGCCTACAAACTTGACTCAGTTACAAGAGCTCTGTCAGGAGGAGTGGGCCTAATTCACTCAACTTTTTGTGGGAAGCTTGTGGAAGGCTACCCAAAACGTTTGACCCAAGTTCAACAATTTAAAGGCAATGCTACCAAATACTAATTGAGTGTATGTAAACTTCTGACTTCAACTGTATATGCCTTCCTTCTTGCTGGTTAGTGAAAGGTGAAAGTCATGGCACATATGTGGGATGTTGTGTTTTGTCAACATTTTATTCTAACCCAACATGACTCTGTTTTCCAAACAAGATGTAATCTCAATTTGCTTCAATTTTGTTGTAGACTCAAACAGAGAAGACATCGTGTCACCTGATTGGGTGATTCCACTACTGGGTTTAGCCAAGCGTTATGATCCTCAAATCCTAAATAATGCAGTTTGGGCCCTATTAAACCTCACACTGTCTGGTAGGTCTGCACAGGAATATGTCCACCAGTAGATAATATACATATCTCCGGTTGCTGCCACATCCTGGGTTGTTGCTGTGTTAATATGTTCAAAATGGGTGGAGTTTAAATGACACATTAGTTGACTGTGTTCAGCTTGTTTGTTGACATCGAGATCAAATCAAGAATAGATTGTGGTCCCAACATGAATTGTGAACCCCCCTAACTCACTCCTAGACATACTCACCGGCCAGTTTATTGGGTAAACCCATCTAGTACCGGGTCGGACCCCCCCCCTGTCTCCAGCCTGAATTATTCGGGGCATTCTATAAGATGTCGGAAATGTTCTACAGGGATGTTGGTGCATGCTGATGCGATGGCATCACGCAGTTGCTGCAGATTGGACGGCTGTACGTTCATGCTGCGAAGCAGCCTGTTCCATCTCATCCCAGAAATGCTTTATTGGGGTGAGGTCAGGGGACTGCACAGGCTACTCAAGTAAACTGAACTCACTGTCATATTCCAGGCAATATTCTTCCACTCTTCAAATGTCCAGTGTTGGTGATTGTGTGCCCACTGGAGACGCTTGTTGTTGCGATAGCCCATCCGTGACAAGGATCGACGAGTTGTGCGTACCGAGATGCCGTTCTGCACACCACTGTTGTACTGCGCCATTATTTGTCTGTTTGTGGCCTACCAGTTAGCTTGCACGATTCTTTCCATTCTCCTTCGACCTCTCATCAACAAGCTTTTTTCGCCCACAGTACTGCCACTGACGGGATGTTTTTTGTTTGTCACACCCTTATTGGTAAACCCTAGACACTGTTGTGCGTGACAAGCCCAGGAGGGCGTCCGTTTCTTAGGTACTGGATCTGGCACGACGATCATACCACACTCAAAGTGGCATAGGTCACTTGTTTTGCCCATTCTAACGTTCAATCGAACAGTAACTGAATGCCTGTCTGCCTGCTTTATATAGCAAACCACGGCCACGTGACTTACTGTCTGTAGAAGCGATCCATTTTCGTGAACAGGGTGTACTTAATAGACTGGGCAGTGAGTGTATGTCTCCATATCTGGCCAATAATAAGTGTGCCTTCTTTTACCTGTCCATTAACCTTGCATTGCATCAGCCTGCATTAGCCTTGTTCTTTGTTTCTAGAGAGTACTATGTCAAGAGGGAGCCATTCCTGTCCTGACACTTCTGTTTCAGTCCTCCAACTATGAGGTCCAGGTTTAAAAACAAATCAGCTGTCACGGTCTCCTGTACATTAACCAAATGTCGCTGCATAAAATAAAACACATTAAGTATCAGTGTGCTGCAGGTACTTTTGTATTCATGAAACAGTTGGAACAAAATTATGTAGCACAATGGTCAATGTTTGTGCTTCCTTTGTCACATGGTGAGCTTGTTAATAAATGATCGACACACATTCTTCCTGAATGTCACTTCTGCAGCTGCTCTGCCCTAAGCAACGTAGCCACTGTCCCTGAGCATCATCTCAAAATGTTGGGCATTGGAGACCGTTTTCTGTTGAAGTCTCTCCTGACGCTCATGTCCTCATCAGTGCAAAAGGTAATGTTTGGTCTTAACTGAGCTCATGTCGAACAAATGTCACACTCTGAACCCAGGTCTGCATGACAGAATAGCTTTCAGTGTGAAGTACTATTTCTGGTATTTCAATTACTTTTCAATACATTTCAAAACAAGTATTTAGATTGAAAAAACAAGTAGTTGAATAATGGAATGTTTTTGGAAATACATTTGTAAGCTATTTGAAAGTACTCCAATACACTCTCATGCAGTTAACCCAGGCATTTGAAAATAGCATTTCAAATAAGTATTGGAAAATACTTTCAAATACTATTTGGTTTTTACAAATAACCATTCAAATACTCAAATAAAATTACTTGTTTTGGGCTGTGTATTTGAAAGCACTCAAATACACAGAAAAAAGTACTTTAAATAATAAAAACAGAAATACTCATGTATTTGAACCCATATCTGCTGCCATGTAATATTTTTTTTACACTTGGGGCTCCTGAGTGGCACAGCGGTCTAAGACACTGCATCTCAGTGTTTGATGCGTCACTATGGACACCCAGATTCAAATTCAGGCTGTATTACAACCGGCCGTGATTGGAATTCCCATAGCGCACAATTGGCCCAGCGTCGTCCGGTGTATGCTGTCATTGTAAATAAGAATTTGTTCTTATTAACTGACATGCCTAGTTAAATAAAGGTTAAAAAAATTAACTCAGCCAAAATGTTTTTATTTTATTTCTAGAATGCATCCCAAGCTTGCAGATCTTTTCAGTGAATGGTAATTATAACGTGTAACCAGGGAACACACCAATTTAACGTTATGAGGCACATATTCAACACAGATTGTGCAGAGCCTTGTGGATTGGCTGCAGTGAGTGTGATTGTTATGCTTTATCTTGTGGTTGTGACCCAGGAGCAGGAGCAGATGCTGCACCGGTGGGTTGCCTCTGAAAGCTCTGCCGAGCTCCCCTGCTCTCCTTCTGGCTGCCTCTGCTATAACACCACTGTCTGAGCTATCTACACAGCAACCCAATAGAGCGAGAATTTTCATAATAGATAATGATGTTGATGGGGGCAGCCTCAAAGTTAGAGGTAGCCAGTAACTGGAGGGTTGCTGGTTTGAATCCCAAGGCCGACAAAAAATCAAAATATAATATGATGGTGATTAAAATTGATGTTCTTTGTTCACGTGTTAACAGTCAGTATTCATTGGGTTTCTTTCCAGGAGAGTGAGGGGCAGCAGGTAATAACTGCATGGCCATTACATTGCTTAATTTGAGCTGGTCTGCTAAAGGGAGTCCATCTAAATGTTCATGTTTTAAAAGGCTCACTTATCAGTTTAGCATCCCTATGGTCCTTCGAAAAGGATATAGAGATACCGACCTGGTCATGTGATGTTATTATTGTAAAAAATATTGGCAATCATACAAATGTAGCTGATATTGGGTGCCATGCACTGTCATTAAAACCTTTGTTGTGTTTTCTAGGCCTTGATGGACAGTGAGTGTGTAACAGGACTTCTCAAGACCCTTGTGACTGTTCTGTGACTTACTTCCTGTTTGTATCATCTGACCAGCTGGGGTGAGAGGATTGGGGTCAGTTCCATTTCATTTTATTTAACTAGTCAAGTCAGTTAAGAACAAATTCTTATTTACAATGACAGCCTACACCAGCCAAAACAACGCTGGGCCAATTGGGAGTCCCAATCATGGCCGGTTGTGATACAGCCTGGAATCAAACCAGGGTGTTTGTAGTGACGCCTCTAGCGCTGAGATGCAGTGCCTTAGACCACTGCGCCACACGGGAAGCCAGTTAATTCTGCAATAAACTGAAATTCTTTTCACTCACTTCGATCGCATTTGGCCACAAAAATGACCCCTGAAGATGTTTCAAATTTGAAAATGCAGCACTGTCCTATAGGTCTGCTTCCATTATCATCAAACTAGTGATGAACGGTAATATGCATGTGTTTTGTTTGTTTTCTAGTTCCTTGATTTGATCTGTGATTGGTACAATGATTGGTAGTGCATTTCTAGCATATATGTATATACATATACATATACATATATTTTCAAATGCTATACTGTGTCTGTAAGCCAGGTTGTTCCATTTGTGCTCTTCCATGTATTTTTCTTGTTGCTCGTATATCATGTCATCCAACTACTGACACCACGCTTCCCTGCCATCTCAGAATATATATTGATGTACCTCAAGATGTACCTGCCGGGGACTAGTAACCGAAAGGTTGCAAGTTCAAATCCCCGAGCTGACAAGGTGCAAATCTGTTGTTCTGCCCCTGAACAGGCAGTTAACCCACTGTTCCTAGGCCGTCATTGAAAATAAGAATTTGTTCTTAACTGACTTGCCTAGTAAAATAAAGGTTAAAATATATATTTTTTTTTAAGAATCAGGAAGTGAGATTCCAGCAGCTGGGCATTATGCAACCTCAAGAAAAGTTTGTCATGGTTTTGTAACAAGTTTGCCAATCACGATGTCTATGCCTAAAAATAGCACATTTTTGTAGTTAATATCTCAGTCAATAACATTACATTCTAGTAACTTCTCCTGAGCAAGTTAGTACTATTGGATTAACATAAGGGCAGGTACATGAAGTTACAGTCAAAAGGTGCGTTATGTCATGTTATTCTTCAGACTTGGGAGGTGTCCGTGGTGATGAGTGGAAGTGTGCTGGACGAGCAGCTGAAGAGGGTGCATGCACAAACGGCGCAGACAAGAGTTAGATCATTCAGAAGCCTCCGTCCTCCTGACCTGTCCACTGGAGCCCTCTCTGCCTCAGGAGACAGACTGAGATGTGGGACATGCGTATCACTGTTTGTCCTGACTTGCCATTACCTTTGAACATGACAATGATTGCTGCGGCAAGTCATGATTATGATGGGGTGTGTTATTTTTGAATGTTTACACTGGTGTGTTCTGAGGGTTTACGTCCATATTGCACTGGTGAATATATATATATATATATATATATATATTATACAGAATTCAAAAGCTTTGTATCAGCGCATTTCTTTATTTGTTTTTACACTTTTGTACATTTTAATAAACAGGCTTACATTTTACACTTCAGACTCTTTTTATAATTTGTTTTCTAAAATGATTGCACAATTTCCAAGAAGGGGACAGCCAAAAAACTTTGCAAGTGGTCAACCACGAGTGAGTATAGTACTATAAACCACACATGTACTGTAACTATTCTGAAAATAAGTTCCATAGCAGATTTATATATTCCACAAAAATAGGGAAAGTCAGACAAAGTGATCTTTATTTGAACTCAAAACTAAAGCTTTTATTCTGAGACTAGTACACAAGTTCCAACACACAAACTATCCTACTATCTGCAAGGCAAAGTGCTTTAGTCAACGCTTCGGGAATAAGCTAAAGCACATGACTAAAAACATCAGTCATGAATTGTGAAACAGAGAGAGAATACATCTTTTCACAATCGATTGCTGACTCCCACCGAAGCGAACTCATTTTTTTTATCACAGTTTAAATCTACAGCTATGCGGCCTGAGCCCTCATTTAGACTAGATAAGACAGTCATTGCAGAAACACTGAACAAACAAGCTCCCATGTCCAGTGTGGTAGAATGTAGATAGTGATACCACATGCAGCTCGTGCCACTTTGGATTAAAGAGAAACGTGACCAAATGGTGGTGATCGACTCCGAGATAGGAAAGTGTTCCAGGGAAAAGGAGTGTGCGTTGGTTTCACATCACATGCGCTCTCTCAAAGTGCAGGACAGGAAAAAGAGTGCAGTTATTTTTTTCTTTGTTGATGAAAGGAAAAAACACCACAGCTGTGGAAAGATTCTTGGATGGGTTGTCTCCCCTCTTTGATCTGTACGATACTCAGATAACTTCTAAGGAGTATGTAATAGAAAAGGGTTAATATGATCAAATCAGTTGATTCACTTCATACTTAGCTTAGACTCAGAAGCACATGCCACAAACATGATTGAAAGGCCTTAACTATGCAATCAGCTTCATGGTTCGAATCACACACAGTCTCTCAAGATTCAATCATCTATTGGGGTGTGGGGTGGTGATTTGCTATGGGGGTGCCCACTGCCCAGCCCACCCTTTCACTCCTGAAATTTGAACCATAAGCTCTTTTGTTCAGGACTCGAGTGTAATATCTACATAGCATAGAGCGTATAGATGAGCTGACGGAGGATCTGGTAATGAACTCTCACCTGCTCGCTGATGGGACTGGATCTCCTCCATGCCTGTCAGAGTTCTCAGGGACCTGAATGAATGAACCAAAACGTGCTTGTCAACAAATACAGTACATCACTTCTGATGACAAGCATCACAAGACATGATCAGACAGACAAACATAAATATACTGTGGATATACCTGCGTTCTTTGAAGGCCACAACAGGAACCATGTCTTCTGTGTCACAAAGACCTAGCTTGGACGGCTTGGTCCCTGTCCCGACCTCTTCTAAAGTGCCTTTGATATTCTTAACAGGTTCAGTGTTCTCTTTTGGTTGGGCTTCCTCTGGAGAGGAAGAGTTACCGTTTGAGTTCCCATTCAGGATAGGCTTCTGCATGAAAACAAAATAATGTACATTTGGTCAAGGCAAAGGCGAGTTCTGTTTATTTTTTTAAAGTAAAGTATGATTAATAACGTTGGTATTTGAGGCAGTGTTTTGCTAAAACCACTGTACCTTTGGGATGGAGTTCTGCATGAAAGTAATCACATCAGTGTGGTCAAGGGCAAGTTTGGTTTGTTTTTTAAATGGTTAACAACTATGATACTTGTAGCAGGAAAATACAAGTGTTTTTTTGTTTCATTTTAAGCCAAAGATGGGTAAACATTGGGAGGTGTGGCAGAACCCGAGTGCTTCAGGGCAATGTTCTTACTTCTTTCCTAGTTCTCCTCATGATCAACTCCAGTCGCTGAAAACAAAAAGAGGTCTGTTAAAAGTCTTGAATGCTTTTATGATAAACTATCACCCGCTAACCTCCCTCCATCCCATGTATTGAAGTTCCCCATGAGCTCCACTGTACAGGGATCATGGTTGCTGCTTGTAGTCAATTGTACACAATATGGATCCACAGATTATCTTAGAAGCATTTCAGGATGATCAGAACATTTCTCTCTGTCTCTCACCTTTTTTCTCTCCTGTCGTTGTTCCTCCTCCTCCTGGAAGTGTTTTTCTCTCTCCAGCCTCTGCTGCTCTGCCTTCTCCCTGGCCTGGGTCTCCTCCTCCTCTCTCTGGGACACAGAGAACGGAAAGGTCAGAACGGGACAATGCATTACTTAGTGTTTCAGTTATATATCCATCTATATCCTTTGAAGGTACATAAATATCTGATGGCAATCTGACCAAAGCACTTTCTAGCACTGTACAGTATTCATAGACCACATCCCTCACCTGTTTCTGGAGGAGAGCAGCTTCCTGCATGGCTCTGAGGGCTTTCTCTTCTTCTGCACTGGCTCTCTCCTCCTCTGCATGTTTCTGCTCCTCTTCCTCCCTCCTCTTCCTCTCCTCTACCAGCCACTTGGCCTCAGCCTCTAGCCGTGCTCGCTGCTCTACCCTCCTGCGTTCCAGCTCCTCTCTGCCTCGCCTGTGATCCCACATAACATAACATTTGCATAACACCACACCATACATCACATTACTATACAAATGAATCTGAACCTCTGAACACATGCTAAATGCCCTCTTGGACTCCCTAAGCTGACAAATAGGTCCACAAGACACAACTGCATACTTGTATTTTACACAAAAAGATTACTCAACAGATTGTGTTCATACTGGGAAGATTAATGTTGGGTCATTCGAAAGAGAGATGGGAAGATGTAAGGTGTCCCTCCCTCCGTACCTCTCAAACTCCTCCCTGCGCAGGCTTTCCTCCTCCTCTCTCTCTCTCTTCAGGCGGGCCTCTCTCCTCTTCTCGGCCAGGAGACGTGAGGCCTCCTCTGGGTCCATGGTGCCAGCAGAGGGCCTTGGGCTGGGAGTGGCTCCAGGAGGGAGGGCTGAGGAGGTGGACATGTCATAGGAGTCACTCTGAACCAAAACACACTGATCCAAATTTCCTGATTGTTTTTCAAAGAGTAGAACTGGATATTCTTCATTGGAATTGACCCCAACCCCACACTCAAGAATACAATATCTGAAATGTACCTAGAAAATATATAGTAGTTGATGGTGCTGTACCTTTCACTTTCAGATGCTCACCCTCATCTGCACTGCCTTCAGTACTAAGTGTGGTTTCTCTCTGAGTCTGAGGTTCTGGGGAGTGTAGGAATGGTTGGACCTGGTCCCACACCGCAGCTGGGGTCCTGATGGGCCGTGAGTTCCCAGGGGACAGGGTAGGGTTGGGGACTGGAGCCCCAGGAGAGATGGTCTGGCTGGCCTGTGAGTTCCCAGGGGACAGGGTAGGGTTGGGGACTGGAGCCCCAGGAGAGATGGTCTGGCTGGCCTGTGAGTTCCCAGGGGACAGGGTAGGGTTGGGGACTGGAGCCCCAGGAGAGATGGTCTGGCTGGCCTGTGAGTTCCCAGGGGACAGGGTAGGGTTGGGGACTGGAGCCCCAGGAGAGATGGTCTGGCTGCCCTGTGAGTTCCCAGGGGACAGGGTAGGGTTGGGGACTGGAGCCCCAGGAGAGATGGTCTGGCTGGCCTGTGAGTTACCAGGGGAGAGGGTAGGGTCGGGGACTGGAACCGTGTCCTCCTCTGGTACAGGGTCCAGTTCCAGCTCTAACTGCTGTGATAGGGGCTGTCTGATCACAGATGTGTGTCTGATCACAGGTTTGCTGGGGGGAAAAAGAAGCGGAGAAGACTTTTGTTTAGATAAATAAGTAAACAACATCAAAAGGTGAGGGTTGGTTGCACAATATGCACAATATACTCAACAGAGTGATATCATTGTATGAAAGAAAGAGTCCGTACAGTAGTTTGTGTGAAAACAACATCCAGACACAATAACAGATGGACGGACAGTCATACCGTTCTGGGGAGGGCACTGTTGCGCTGCACTGTGGGTTTGTGGGTAACACTTTCACGCCAGTGTTGGGTAGTGGGTTTGTGGGTAATGCTTTCAAGGGAGCATTGGGTATGTGAGGCTGCTGAGTATTCCTCCTGGCCGTCCTCTCATTTTCCTCCTGCTGTGCTGCTTTTAACTTCGTAATAAATCAACAGGCATGTTACAAGATTATCTTTCTGCAGTCTTTTTGGGACTGCAGAAAGACATGAAAGTGATTGAGGCTTATTGCCAATAAAGGGTGTGACAATTAATATAATTTACCCAACAATATAGCATAAATATGATAGTAAAATGAGTCAGAAGATATAGAATGGAATAGAGTCCGTTTATTGTCTTCCTCCAAGGACATTATTTCCCACAAGTTCGTACATTACACGGAGACAAACCAACAACACCATCCCACCAACCCAGTCGACCCAGACATTTACAATCATCTCTATGTTTACAATGACATTTCCAGCGGGCATTACCTGTGCTGCATTGATGGATCTATGGCTTGTACGGCTGGGACTGGGGGAGGTGGCTACCTGGTAGTTTGCCTGGATGATAGACCGGTAGTCAGCCCGGTAGTCTGTCCGGAGGTCTGCCTGCACCAGGTGGTGGTCAGTTGTGCCAGAGCGGCGTGGTGATTTGTGAGAGTTGGTGGCAGTGGCAGGCATGGAGTGGCATGAAACTGAACGGGGACAAA
This sequence comes from Oncorhynchus mykiss, assembly GCF_057628025.1. Taxonomy (NCBI): domain Eukaryota; kingdom Metazoa; phylum Chordata; class Actinopteri; order Salmoniformes; family Salmonidae; genus Oncorhynchus; species Oncorhynchus mykiss. The sequence goes on from NC_143040.1 coordinate 36,526,417, forward strand.
TATGGACAACTGAACCAGTGTGTTTGTTTGTTTCATTGTTGTGGAGCAATGGAGTGAGGGTTAGCAAGTGATACAGTGAAAGAATGTAAGTGAGTCCAAAAATGGTTGAAAAAAGAAAAATAAGTAGAGTTAGTAAATTATTTACTTGAGAAGCCTTACCATTTTTTTGTCGGAATGGAAATACTATGTCCAAATATCCATACATTTGAACAAAAAAATACACTATTCACGTGTTCTTTTTTTCTTAGATTGAGATCTGGTCTACATCATTTTCTATGAATAACTGCTATTCTACATTCTGTAGAGTACCTTCTTCTTCTCTTGACTGACAATTATGACTCCTGCTCCTGCTCCTGGCTAGGTAGGAGCAGGTCGGGGTGAGGAGGCGACTGACCAGAGCCCTCTCCCAGGCAGTCAGGGGGGAGCGGCGAGGAGCTACGGCAGCAAAGCCAAGCGTAGTGGGGGGAAAGCCAACACACAGGGACAGAGATAATGGTAGAAAATACAGGACAGAGAAAGAAAGGGTAGGAAATAGGAGGAAAGGGTTGAGGGTTAAAAGGGTTAAAAGATGTTACAAGGGTGAAAAATAAGTTTGGTAGCATAAGGGTTAAGAGGATGAAAGTCAAAGAGACACTAAAAAGTAGTACACTAAATAGGAGTAGTACACTATATAGGAGTAGTACACTATATACAGTTGAAGTTGGAAGTTTACATACACTTAGGTTGGAGTCATTAAAACTCGTTTTTCAACCACCACAAATTTCTTGTTAACAAACTATAGTTTTGGCAAGTTGGTTAGGACATCTACATTGTGCATGACACAAATAACTTTTCCAACAATTGTGTACAGACAGATTATTTAAATTCTAATTCACTGTTCCATCACAATTCCAGTGGGTCAGAAGTGTACATACACTAAGTTGACTGTGCCTTTAAACAGCTTGGAAAATTCCAGAAAATGATGAATGGCTTTAGAAGCTTCTGATAGGCTAATTGACATCATTTGAGTCAATTAGAGGTGTACCTGTGGATGTATTTCAAGGCCTACCTTCAAACTCAGTGCCTCTTTGCTTGACATCATGGGAAAATCAAAATAAATAATTGTAGACCTCCACAAGTCTGGTTCATCCTTGGGAGCAATTTCCAAACGTCTGAAGGTACTACGTTCGTCTGTACAAACAATAGTACGCAATTATAAACACCATGGGACCACGCAGCTGTCATACCGCTCAGGAAGGAGACGCGTTCTGTCTCTTAGAGATTAATGTACTTTGGTGTGAAAAGTGCAAATCAATCCCAGAACAACAGCAAAGGACCTTGTGAAGATGCTGGAGGAAAAAGGTACAAAAGTATCTATATCCACAGTAAAACGAGTCCTATATCGACATAACCTGAAAGGCCGCTCAGCAAGGAAGAAGCCATTGCTCCAAAAGCGCCATAAAAAAGCCAGTTTGCAACTGCACATCGGGACAAAGATCGTACTTTTTGGAGAAATGTCCTCTGGTCTGATGAAACAAAAATAGAACTGTTTGGCCATAATGACCATTGTTATGTTTGGAGGAAAAAGGGGGAGGATTGCAAGCTGAAGAACACCATCCCAACAGTGAAGTATGGGGGTGGAAGCATCATGTTGTGGGGGTGCTTTGCTGCAGGAGGGACTGGTGCACTTCACAAAATAGATTGCATCATGAGGATGGAAAATTATGTGGATATATTGAAGCAACATCTCAAGACATCAGTCAGGAAGTTAAAGCTTGGGCGCAAATGGGTCTTCCAAATGGACAATGACCCCAAGCATACTTCCAAAGTTGTGGCAAAATGGCTTAAGGACAACAAAGTCAAGGTATTGGAGTGGCCATCACAAAGCCCTGACCTCAATCCTTTAGAAAATGTGTGGGCAGAACTGAAACAGCGTGTGTGAGCAAGGATGCCTACAAACCTGACTCAGTTACACCAGCTCTGTCAGGAGGAATGGGCCAAAATTCACCAAACTTATTGTGGGAAGCTTGTGGAAGGGTACCCAATACATTTGACCCAAGTTAAACAATTTAAAGGCAATGCTACCAAATACTAATTGAGAGTATGTAAACTTCTGACCCACTGGGAATGTGATGAAAGAAATAAAAGCTGAAATAAATAATTCTCTCCACTATTATTCTGACATTTCACATTCTTAAAATAAAGTGGTGATCCTAACTGACCTAAAAGGGAATTTTTATTGGATTAAATGTCAGGAATTGTGAAAAACTGAGTTTAAATGTATTTGGCTAAGGTGTATGTAAACTTCCAACTTCAACTGTGGGAGTAATACACTATATAGGAGTAGTACACTATATAGGAGTAGTACACTATATAGGAGTAGTACACTATATAGGAGCAGTACACTATATAGGAGTAGTACACTATATAGGAGTAGTACACTATATAGGAGTAGTACACTATATAGGAGCAGTACACTATATAGGAGTAGTACACTATATAGGAGTAGTGTGACATTTGAGATGCAGCCTTTATTAATTTACCGCTCTTGTTGTCGGTCTTCCTTCCTCGAGAGCCCTGGCTGAGTCTCTGCTTAATCCTCTGGCTCTTCTCCAAGGTCTTCTTCACCACAGACTCATAGCGCTCCTTCAGACCACAACACAAAACTCAGTGTCAGTGATATAGTAGTCTCTTCCCACATCCACTGTAGGTACTGAGTTTGACTAGTGATACAGTAACTTGGTTCCAAAATCCATAACATCACATTGAGCCTTAAAATCGTTTAGTTTCAGATATGTACGCAAAATGTGGAACACAGTATCTGTAGATTTTCTTCTCCGTGGAAAAACTGTTCTTATTTGAAAAAGCTGTAAAGAAACACTGATGCCCACAATAGACACCTAAACCGAAGTAACTGTTGATCCATGCTGACCCAGCATGCCGACCTGGAACCAACAGGACCCTGAACAACTAGGAATAAAGTGACAGATAATAAACAGTAGCAGCAGCGTGTGTTGAGTCAAAAAAAGTTAGTGCAGAAAGGGTCAATGCAGATAGTCCAGATAGCTATTTGGTTAACTATTCAACCAAATATTTAGCAGACTAAGTCATAAATCTGCTAAATATTTAGTTGAATAGTTAACCATAGCTACCTGGACTATCTGCATGGACCCTTTTTGCACTAACCTTTTTTGACTCGTCACATACGCTGCTGCTACTGTTTATTATCTGTCACTTTATTCCTAGTTACAGTGCCTTGCGAAAGTATTCGGCCCCCTTGAACTTTGCGACCTTTTGCCACATTTCAGGCTTCAAACATAAAGATATAAAACTGTATTTTTTTGTGAAGTATCAACAACAAGTGGGACACAAGCATGAAGTGGAACGACATTTATTGGATATTTCAAACTTTTTCAACAAATCAAAAACTGAAAAATTGGGCGTGCAAAATTATTCAGCCCCTTTACTTTCAGTGCAGCAAACTCTCTCCAGAAGTTCAGTGAGGATCTCTGAATGATCCAATGTTGACCTAAATGACTAATGATGATAAATACAATCCACCTGTGTGTAATCAAGTCTCCGTATAAATGCACCTGCACTGTGATAGTCTCAGAGGTCCGTTAAAAGCGCAGAGAGCATCATGAAGAACAAGGAACACACCAGGCAGGTCCGAGATACTGTTGTGAAGAAGTTTAAAGCCGGATTTGGATACAAAAAGATTTCCCAAGCTTTAAACATCCCAAGGAGCATTGTGCAAGCGATAATATTGAAATGGAAGGAGTATCAGACCACTGCAAATCTACCAAGACCTGGCCGTCCCTCTAAACTTTCAGCTCATACAAGGAGAAGACTGATCAGAGATGCAGCCAAGAGGCCCATGATCACTCTGGATGAACTGCAGAGATCTACAGCTGAGGTGGGAGACTCTGTCCATAGGACAACAATCAGTCGTATATTGCACAAATCTGGCCTTTATGGAAGAGTGGCAAGAAGAAAGCCATTTCTTAAAGATATCCATAAAAAGTGTTGTTTAAAGTTTGCCACAAGCCACCTGGGAGACACACCAAACATGTGGAAGAAGGTGCTCTGGTCAGATGAAACCAAAATTGAACTTTTTGGCAACAATGCAAAACGTTATGTTTGGCGTAAAAGCAACACAGCTCATCACCCTGAACACACCATCCCCACTGTCAAACATGGTGGTGGCAGCATCATGGTTTGGGCCTGCTTTTCTTCAGCAGGGACAGGGAAGATGGTTCAAATTGATGGGAAGATGGATGGAGCCAAATACAGGACCATTCTGGAAGAAAACCTAATGGAGTCTGCAAAAGACCTGAGACTGGGACGGAGATTTGTCTTCCAACAAGACAATGATCCAAAACATAAAGCAAAATCTACAATGGAATGGTTCAAAAATAAAAATTTCCAGGTGTTAGAATGGCCAAGTCAAAGTCCAGACCTGAATCCAATCGAGAATCTGTGGAAAGAACTGAAAACTGCTGTTCACAAATGCTCTCCATCCAACCTCACTGAGCTCGAGCTGTTTTGCAAGGAGGAATGGGAAAACATTTCAGTCTCTCGATGTGCAAAACTGATAGAGACATACCCCAAGCGACTTACAGCTGTAATCGCAGCAAAAGGTGGCGCTACAAAGTATTAACTTAAGGGGGCTGAATAATTTTGCACGCCCAATGTTTCAGTTTTTGATTTGTTAAAAAAGTTTGAAATATTCAATAAATGTTGTTCCACTTCATGATTGTGTCCCACTTGTTGTTGATTCTTCACAAAAAAATACAGTTTTATATCTTTATGTTTGAAGCATGAAATGTGGCAAAAGGTCGCAAAGTTCAAGGGGGCCGAATACTTTCGCAAGGCACTGTATATGTACAGTACCTGTTAAAAGTTTGGACACTCATTCAAGGGTTTTTCTGTATTTGTACTATTTTCTACATTTTAGAATAACAGTGAAGACATCAAAACATGAAATAACACATATGGAATTATGTAGTAACCAAAAAAGTGTTAAACAAATCAAAATATATTTTAGATTCTTCAAAGTAGCCACCCTTTGCCTTCATGACAGCTTCGCACACTCTTGGCATTCTCTCAAGCAGCTTCACGAGGAATGCTTTTCCAACAGTCTTGAAGGAGTTCCCACATATGCTGAGCACTTGTTGGCTGCTTTTCCTTCACTCTGCGGTCCAACTCATCCCAAACCATCTCAATTGGGTTGAGGTCGGGGTGATTGCAGAGGCCAGGTCATCTGATGTTGCACTCCATCACTCTCCTTCTTGGTCAAATAGCCCTTACACAGCCTGGAGGTGTGTTTTGAGTCATTGTCCTGTGGAAAAACAAATGATAGTCCCACTATGCACAAACCAGATGGGATGGCGTATCGCTGCAGAATGCTGTGGTAGCCATGCTGGTTAAGTGTGCCTTGAATTCTAAATAAATCACTGACAGTGTCACCAGCAAAGCACCCCCACACCATCACACCTCTTCCTCCATGCTTCACGGTGGGAACCACACATGAGTAGATCATCCGTTCACCTACTCTGCGTCTCACAAAGACACAGCATTTTGGAAACTAAAATCAAAAATTTTGACTCATCAGACCAAAGGACAAATTTCCACCTGACTAATGTCCATTGCTCGTGTTTGTTGGCCCAAGCAAGTATCTTCCTCTTATTGGTGTCCTTTAGTAGTGGTTTCTTTGCAGCAATTTGACCATGATGGCCTGATTCACACAGTCTCCTCTGAACAGTTGAAGTTGAGATGTGTCTGTTACTTGAAATCTGTGAAGCATTTATTTGGGCTGCAATTTCTGTGATCTTGGGCTGCAACTTATGAACTTATCCTCTGCAGCAGAGGTAACTCTGGGGCTTGCTTTCCTGTGGCGGTTCTCAGGAGAGTCAGTTTAATCACAGCGCTTGATGGTTTTTGCGACTGCACTTCAAGAAATTTTAAAAGTTCTTGAAATGTTCCGTATTGACTGACCTTCATGTCTTAAAGTAATGACTGTCGTTTGTCTTTGCTTATTTGAGCTATTCTTGCCATAATATGGACTTGGTCTTTTACCAAATTCTCTGTATACTACCCCTACTTTGTTACAACACAAATTATTACCTCAAACGCATTAAGAAGAAAATAAATTCCACAAATAATATTTTAACAAGGCACACCTGTTAATTGAATTGTATTCCAGGTGAATACCTCATGAAGCTGGTTGAGAGAATGCCAAGAGCGTGCAAAGCTGTCATCAAGGCAAAGGGTGGCTACTTGGAAGAATCTCAAATATAAAATATAATTTGATTTGTTTAACGCTTTTTTGGTTACTACTATGTGTTATTTCATAGTTTTGATGTATTCACTATTATTCTACAATTTAGAAAATAATAAAAATAAAGAAAAACCCTGTAATGAGTAGGTGTGTCCAACCTTTTGACTGGTACTGTATACTACATAACTACCTCAATTACCTCGTACCCCTGCACTTCGACTCAGTACTGGTACCCCGTGTATATAGCCAAGTTATCATTACTCATTTTGTATTTATTATTACAAGAACTCACTGATTCCTCCTTCATTCTCTGCCTCCTCTTCTCCTCCACGGCGGTGCGCCTCCTCGCCTCCTTCTCTCTCTGCTCCTGAAGCCTTCTCTTCCTCTCCTCCATCTGCTGCTCATAGTGACGCATGGCCCGCTCCTCTCGAGCCAACCGGCCCAGCTCTCTGGAAACTACAAGCACATTTAGTTTTGTTTGATTTATTCAGTGGTTCTCAACCCTCCTTTGGTTATGGAGCCCTCAATCACATTTTGCTCTCCTCCGAAGTTCCACTTCATGTAGGGTTGACCGGGGTCGGGTGTCACACTTTTTAGTCTTGTGTGTATTCCTCAGCACCAGTATATCTTACAAGACTCTTTTCCATATTATGCATTTTATGCCTTTAGAATAACATGACATTTTGAGTACATTTGTGTGTGTATCTGTATGTTTGCACATACATGTGTGCGTGCCTGTCTGGATGCGTGACAGAAAATATATGCGTGTGAGAGAGAGGCAACGAAGGGGGCTCTTTATAGCAACAGCACAAAAGAGCTTGGGATGTATTGTATACTGGCAGGGACAATGTTGACAATGACAACCAACCCCACATTCCATGTGACAACCATCCCCCCCAAAGCTAATTAAGGTGCTAGTTACCACAATGGATGGCCTAGGAACTTGTTTGAAATATGGCTCCCCTTTTCAACAGACATAATTGTTCCCGAATGCTTCCATAATTCAAACATTTAAATAGAAAATACCAATAATTTATTTATTTAACATCACCTATGAAAAACACAAAATACCCTCAGCTCAATGTTTTGAAATGCTGACATGAATTGACCAGGTGGATGAGTTCTTTCAAAGAATTCACACATTTTAGATTGGGACTAATTAGCACTGTGACAACCAACCTGTGAGACAAACAACCCCGGTCTCCCCTACAACTGATCATTAGGCCTATGTTCTTATGAGTCTTCCCAAGTACCGTCTGGGTATAAGGCAAGGTACACCCAGTGGAACTAGTACCTCATATTGAGAACCAGGTTGAGAACCCCATCATCATGGGTGTTGGCTACATACCAAGCTGTTTCTGATGCTCCTCCCTCCGCTCCAGAGCAGTCCTCCTCTTCTCCTCCTTCTCTCTCTGCTCCTGTAGCCTCCTCTTCCTCTCCTCCAGCTGTTGTTCATAGAGACGCCTGGCCCTCTCCTCTCGAGCCAACCAGCCCAGCTCTCTGGACACTGCAAATACATTATGGGACTTATTAGCCACAAAAATTACCAGTACCCTGGTCCCAGATCATTGTGCTATATAGCTAACTTCTAATGAAATCATTTGGCATGACAGTTTCCATGGAAGCTGGCAAAAAGACAGCACAAATAGACATGGACCAGGTTCCTAAAATACTTTCAAGAAATTACAAAAATAAGTGACAAACAATTGAGTGGTCTCATAGGTGTATTAGCTGTACCGTCATCATGTGTGGGTACACATACCAAGTTGTTTCTCATGCTCCTCCCTCCGCTCTTTCGCTAGTCTCAGTCTCTCATCAACCTTCAGTGCCTGTGGGCCTGGAATATTAGAAAATATGTCCCATTCACTCTACATCAAGTACATACATTAAACAGTATGAGTTTGCTGACATTACTTATCATGACAGGGAGCTCAAGATGGTTCTACTGTAGCTGAAGCTTGGTTCAAATGAACTGTCACTATTTCTTTCAGTCAGAAAATATGTTTACAGTTGGGGGACTTTTTTTTAGACTTAAAGTTAAGACATTGGGGGGAAAAAAGGACAATGTCAGGTTGCACTCAAACTTTTGTAAGGACAAAGCATGAAATTGATAATGTCTTGATAACGGTGATGCACGTCAGAGGAAGCCCACTCATGACAGATGACCCACAAAGAACAAGCAGTACCCCAGGCACTGAGAGAGAGAGCGAGAGAGCAAGAGAGAGAGAGAGAGAGAGAGAGAGAGAGAGAGAGAGAGAGAGAGAGAGAGAGAGAGAGAGAGAGAGAGAGAGAGAGAGAGAACTGATGTATGACCTGCTGGGTTTCCATGGCTACTTGTGTTGTTACTGATCACAGCTGATTTGATGGAGGCAGGGACACATATGACTGCTCTCCTCTTCTCTGAATTACGGGGCTTCATGTCGTCATTGCCTTTTTCTAAAACGAAATAAAGAATAAAAGAGAACATACTGTTCAGGTCCCTCTGACTTTTTCAGCTGACTCAAATGGACTGTTATTTAGTCAGAATCGTTAATGAGATGAGAATAAGAAATGATAAGTACATGTTTATGACAAGTATAACTGCATCATTATGGTTTATACCTGCTGGAAAAGTATGAGACATGACTACCTCAGAAAAAGAGAATCTTAGTATAAATTGCTTAATTCTAGAGGTAGGTAGGTCATATCATTCCAGTTGTCAGAAAATCGACTGGTCGTACTAAGCCTCTAGGCTGAATGCTAGCTGTTAATAAAAGAGCTATTATAATGTGCCTGTTCCTGTTGTGCCTTGCAGGGGTAAACAAATGCCAGCACCTGACACAAGTCTTCATGGAGATGGCTCAAACAAACAAGCAAATAGAGACCGAAGACGATAAGAACAAAGACATGCTTCACAGGAGGTCGCTAAATAGTGATGTGAATCTTGGTGCAAGAGACGTACACCAGAAATGATCTTTGTCCTGCAAGAGATGGACACGCAAAAAGGATCTTCCTTGACACTCGACGCCATAACAATGGGCATGAATGTATCTTACTAAATCGGGCCTATAATGAGTGTTGATGTTTACCACAGTAGAGATAGAGGGGGGATTCAATAAGCTACATCAATACCTCATTGTTTACAAAACAAAATGGCAGTAGAGAATAGGATGAACGTCTATGTAGAAGATCATCTGATCCATGGACATTTCCAAATTCCCCTGCCGTACACGCTACAAAATAAATCTAAGTTAAAAAATAATGACTTCATTATCTGGCCTAGATACATGATGGACCATCTCCCCACTGAGGATGAACAAGAAGGGAGAGGTTGATTCTGGCTGGGATAGCCTGTCCTGTATACAAACACAGTGGACAGTAAAGCTACAATACCGACCTCCATGTCATTCCATAAACAGAGTGAACACTCCACAGCAAATCTACCGTACTCACCATATCAAATAAACAGCTACCCACCACCCTGCATCCCTGCTTTTCTATAAACACAGTCAAAAATATATATAATATCAAAGCCACAGTACTCACCTCCCTGTCTCCCGGATCTGCTGTCCTTCTGGTTGTCTTGATTATCTCTGGTAGAAAGCCCCTTTCTGTCTTCTTGGGATACTGGCTTCTTGCTGGGGGTCTCCCTCTGTTTCTCCTGTATCACGGCCATGCTACTGCTAGGCACAGAGCAGGGCATACCACAGCTCTGCCACACAACACTCTCCTCCTCCTCTCCTCCTTTTATATTTCTATTTTAAGATGCCTGTACTTTACCGACGGTCCTCCTGGTCCCCTGTGCTCACTATGCAGCTGACCGACTGCCTCTTGCTTCAGCTGCTTGCTCATCTGGGCATTTCAAACAAATAGAAGAGAAAAAGGGAGGAAAAAAGACCCTTTGGGGTAAACTGATAGGACCAGCTGACTTGCTGGATTCTGGCTGGCTAGATCCTGCATCCAGGTCCAGTGAAGTGGAAAGCACAGATATGCATAATCCAAATAACACTGAGAAAAATCTGTGAGAATATAAAAGGTTTTTCCTCTCTCCCAGTTTCTATGAGGGTCCTTCACAAGCTATATTAGAGACATGGATGCTATATAGCTTTAGTGAAAAGCTCTATCCTCCTTTCTCTGGGGCTGGCTACTGTACGGTTACTTCCCTTTTGGATATCTCTCACAGCTCACAGACTCTGGAGTGCTACTCTGATCTCTTTAGCTACTGTCATGTACTGCCGTCCTGTCACTTTAATTCAACCCATCCCACCACCCACTGCTGAATACAAGCAGCAATAGACCCGCATCCCAAATGGTACCCAATTCCCCATGTGCTGCACTACATTTGACCAGGTCTCACGGTCAAAAGTAGTGCACTACATAGGGAGCCATTTTGGACTGAACCAGAGCCAGCTAAATGGATAAGAAATATTCAGTGCAGAAGAAATAGGGGAAGGAGGGAGGGAGGCAAAGTCAGTCACTGGCAGGCAAATTAATCCATCTGGCCTTGTTCTGTGAATGGTTGCCGCGACAACAGTGGTACAGTGCTGTACTGTGGGCTTGTATCCCAAATGGCATCCTGTTCCCTTTAATAGTGCACTGTAGGGCTTTGGTAAAAAAGTAGTGCTCTACACAGGGAATAGGGCGCCAATTGAGACATGGACATTAACTCGCCCTGTTGCACTCCACTGTTCTCGTTATGAATCTGAGGCAAGGGATGGAAGGATATTTATACCTTGCAATCCCACAATGCTTCACTCAAGCCTGAGTGAGTCAGCATCATCATCAACCACTAGATGGAAGTCTTTCCCTGTTGGCTGGAGGTGGGCAAGCCTCGACCCTTAATCAAACCATTCTAGAGAAGAATATAGTGAGTGTAATGACTGGCAGCGAGGGACTAGAGATGGCCTGAGTTTACATTTGAGCCTCTAGGAGAGTAGCTTAGCTTTAAGCCTCCTTCCATCTAGGGGGATTTCTCAATACTCTGCATTGTTTTCCTTTCTTAGTCTCTGATGAAGGGACTGGATAAGATCTCTTATGTCCTGCATGATCAGTCATGGAGGAAAGGACATAGGGAAAGGAATCAAACTATTGAATTATCAATTTATCTTAGTCCATCTGGACACTTCACCTAATGACAATCTGCAACTGATTATTCATACAAAGTGAGATGCTCATTACATTAAAAACAAACTTTATTGTACTTCAGTCTGGAACGAACATCTACAAATTCAGGATGTCATATTTTTGTAAACATTTGTTTTTCACAATAAGCGGGAAATCATAATCAAGTTAAAAACGAAAGTATTCAGCACATGACAACTTGTTACACTTAAAACAAGTACAAGTCTGACTTCGCCTTGTTATCATAACACATCATACGTGCACAAACAGACGATGTACTAAAAAAAAGAAAACCTGGATGAATGTCTATCACATTCAACAAGTACTGGTGAACCTTTTCTCTAGATGGGGCATACATAACATTTCATCAGTAACCTACACCAGTATTCTGAGGCATGATTTCTATCCATTGAGAGTTTAATCCACGAATAGCCTTACTCTGTGTCCGGGAAACCAGCCATTAATATCTGAGACCCTACCCTGTAACATTCAACCCATTCTGGGTAGAGCATGAGCCCACAGTCCTGCCGCCTTTGCTAGAACTAGTCCGTGCCGCTATCCTGTCCTCCTGAGGGTCCTGGTTTGAGTTTGTCTCTATAAAGTGTTGTGTGACAGAGGTATCACTACCTGTGGGGGAGTCTACAGTCTCATAGCCCTCGCTAAGCTGGTTCGTTATGGTCCTAAAGTGGCTACAGAGCTTGGAGTCTGTGCCTGTGGTGGAGGGAGACGGTAGGGACTCCTGATCCTGCTCCGTATTGATGCCTGTCTCTGCCTCTGTGAAAGTGGAGGGGCCGGGAGCTGTTTCTGTCCTATCAAAGGGGCTGGTGTTGCCTGGTCCGTTGGCCTTGACCAATCCTGCCTCGCAGTCTTTGCTAAAGCCAGCCTCTGACTCTGGGTGGTGGTCCAGGGGGGCCGACCTAGGAACAGAGCTCTCTCTCAGGGTTAGCTGCTGGCGGGTCTCCCGGAGCTGCTGCTGGAGGACCAGGATGGTGCTCTGCATGCCCTCCACCTCTTCATCCAGCTGGATGATGAAGTCGTTCAACTCTGTGTGGAGACCAGAGAGACAGACATCAATATTACAGCAGTGCACACATACCCAATTACCCATATCAAAAATGTATGCATTCACTGACAGCAGACTCTTTTATCCAAAGTGATGTACAAAGTGGCTAACTTATATTGGCATGAAAGAATGACAGTAAATTATATTAGCATGGAAAAATGACAGTAAATTATATTAGCATGGAAGACTGACAGCGCCACAACATATCAAGGCAGCTGTATAATGTACTGAATAACATATTAATCAAATATGTACCACCAGGGCTCTAAAGTGCAACCTGGACTTATATTTTGGGAAAACCAGTGCGACTAAATGTAAATCCTATTATTTTTTTTTAATGCGGAACAATAATTTGCCGCAACACTCTTCTCTACACTGTTCAAACAAGACAGACTGCCTCCCACGGCTGCTTGCTCCCAGTTCCCAGGCCACACACACACACCAAGCCCCACCCTCTGCCTCGAAAGCAGGCAGCACACAGTTCCTCAGTGCGGTTTGTTTTCTCAGCATGTTGTCAATTCATGCACTCAACATATTCTTCCAAAACAAGAATAATGCTGCTTTTCACATTGCTTCTAAATAAGAATCATCAGGTTCTTTATTGTATGATTATTTTGTGAGTTAGTTAATTATTTTTTATTTGCGAGTTAGTATAAAGATGCTGGCATGTGCCGAAAACGATGGTAATCTAAATGTTGACTGCAAAGTCGGCCTACATGGCAGAACGAAATCATGATGATGTGGATCAATCACAGGGCATTTGTTTTGCAAACTCTGCCATCACATATGGCCTTGTATAGTACAAAAACACTGCTAGCCAAACAATGGTCTCTTGCTAGGCACACAATTGAATTAACGGACAACTACACCCTGCAAATGTTTTTATTTTCACTTCATTGTCACCAGACCTCAAAAGTGGTCTCCTGATATGGTTTAAGCATCGTTGTGGAGTTAGAAAAACTACCAAAAAAATAGGTTCTATTAACAAGGGCTTTTGTGAGTGAAAACTCAAACCTGGAAAAATACATCCAGGAGAATGGAATTTACCAAAATATCAAACTGATTTCTGTATAGTGACGGTGTAAAATCGTTAACAAAAACACCATTTGAGATTGTGCAAATCATTTTTTTCCCCTTCCAAACAATTAATGTAAATATGATAGTCAAGTTCAAATGTAATTATTTGTGGATTGAGGGTAGGTCATTATAGGCTGTAGGCTACTTGCTCAGCCAACAAATTAAAGATAAAATGTAAATGATACATGCATTATCTGCTTTCCCAGACCAGTACTCTTTTCATTGCAGGTGTGCCACTTGCAAATGAACCTGAATGCCAAACCCTGCATTTTGTTGCTTGTTGTTTGTTCAACGGCATGTTCTGAATCAGATAGGCTACTCTAAATGCAACATCTACTCAAATGTGATCCCCTGGGAAACACTGACAAACAATTTGGTTCCTACACCGTCTTAACCTGTTTGGGCTAAGGGGCAGCATTTTCACTTTTGGATGAAAAGTGTGCCCAGAGTAAACTGCCTCCTACTCAGTCCCAGATGCTAATATATGCATATTATTAGTAGTATTGGATAGAAAACACTCTGAAGTTTATAAAACTGTTTGAATGATGTCTCTGAGTATAACAGAACTAATATGACAGGCAAAAACCTGAGAAAAAAATCCAACCAGGAAGTGGGAAATCTGAGGTTGGCCATTTTTCAACTCAGCCCCTATTGAAGATAGTGGGATATTGGTTATGTTGCACTTCCTAAGGCTTCCACTAGATGTCAGCCGTCTTTAGAACGTTGTTTGATGCTTCTACTATGAAGGGGGGCTGAATGAGAGGGGAATGAGTCAGAGGTCTGCCAGCAGCCACGAGCTCGTGACGCACGGTCATGAGAAAGTTACCTCTCGTTCCATTGCTTTTCTACAGACAATGGAATTATCAGGTTGGGACATTATTGAAGATTTATGATAGAAACATCCTAAAGATTGATTCTATACATTGTTTGATTCTATTTTGATATGTTTGATATGTTTCTACGACCAGTAATATAACTTTTTGGAATTTTCGTCCAACCTTTCCGCTGGACTTGCACACGCGTTCTGATTTGTTAACCAAACGCCCTAACAAAAGGAGGTAATTGGACATAAATGATGAACTTTGTCGAACAAATCAAACATTTATTGTGGAACTGGGATTCCTGGGAGTGCATTCTGATGAAGATCAAAGGTAAGTGAATATTTATAATGCTATTTCTGACTAATGTTGACTCCAACATGGTGGATATCTGTTTGGCTTGATTTGTCGTCTGAGCTCCGTACTAAGATAATGCTTTTTCCGTAAAGTTTTTTTGAAATCTGACACAGCAGTTGCATTAAGGAGAAGTTTATCTAAAGTTCCATGTATAATAGTTGTATCTATTATCAATGTTTATTATGAGTATTTCTGTGAATTGATGTGGCTCTCTGCAAAATCACTGCATGTTTTGGAACTACTGAACATAACACGCCAATGTAAAATGAGATTTTTGGATATAAATATTCACTTTATCGAACAAAACATACATGTATTGTGTAACATCAAAGTCCTATGAGTGTCATCTGATGAAGATCAACTTGGTGGTGACCTAACATAATCGTTTGTGGTGCTTTCGCTGTAAAGCCTTTTTGAAATCAGACACTGTGGCTGGATCAACGAGAATTGTATCTTTCAAATGGTGCCTAATACTTGTATGTTTGAGAAATTAGATTTCTGAGATTTCTGTTGATTGAATTTGGCGCCCTGCAATGTCATTGGCTGTTGGCGAGGGGTTCCGCTAGCGGAACGGGGTTCCGTTCCCAGACAGGTTTTAACTCCTATCTGGCTTTTTATGTTTTTTATTTGTTGTAATGCCAAACACCAACCACAGAATTAGAATAGATCATTCTATTTCTATGATTCCAACAGTTCACCCAGGTGTTTTGCTCTATATCGCAAGCCAAAACACAACTTTTGGTTGAAAATCACAACATTTTTTGCGCAGCCCTACTAACAACCTGGTAACTTTACCAGTATTCGCAAACAGTTGGTGGAACAGAAAGAAAGGAAAAGTGCTTTAAAAGTAAGGATTCATAAAGGCTATATCTCAATCGACTAAAACTGATTTTTCTCGTGCTCCTAAAATTTGCTGTGATGGTGCTCCTAACTTTTCGAAGATAGGAGCACCAGTGCTACCAATGATTTATTTTAATTTAGAGCCCTGTGTACCACAGAAATAGTGAAATAGCTAAGGATATAGAGAGACTACAGTACTCACCATCCTGGCTGCTCTTGAGCTCCTCGCTGTACTTCTTCTGCAGGGCCAGCTCTGCCTCCAGCTGGGCAATACGACCCTGAGAGATCTGTCTGCCCAGCTCCTGGTTCTCCTGGATCAACATCCTGCACTTAGCCATCAACTTCTTTCCGGTCTGGCTGCAGAGGAAACAGGGGTTAACGTCAACATGATGGACTATACATACAACTAACTATACATGACAACAGCAGCCCTAATGCTAAGTCCCTCAAATATATAATTGTGGGTTATTTAAGATACCAACTCATACAGCAAACAAGTACTATCTGCATTAGCGTGATGGCAACCAAGATTCAAGGCAATTTGATCCTATATCATATAATACAATATACATATTGCCCATTTGACTTACCAAATGCTTACACTGCTACATGAACTAGTTAATTGCCCCAAAAAAGTTCAACATTTCAGTGAAATCATTTAAACACATACATCTGAACTAGACCTTGGTAACACAGGCCTGCTTTTAACAGTGCTGTCAAAACATTGCACAATTCAACTGAACAGAAAAGGTTTGGATTATTGAGCGATTAATAAAATGAAACAGTCATACCTGGGTATCGTTCATATTACTGAAAAAGGTGTTCAAGATGACTCCTTGAAGCAAGCCCAGGATCACTATAACAAATGTCTTTTGTGTTTAACAGTCTCTGGACTGGGCCTTGTGCAAGTTCCTCCATTTTCAACTCTTTAATTTAAATCAATATCTATACTCTATGTGGAATGGGGTAACGTTAGTTTAAGTTAACATTTATTGGAGAAAGCATGTACTAAGTAAGGAGACAAGTTGTGTGATCTAGGCCTAAGCCATTCACACTGAAATGTTCAGATCAAACCAAACAAAGTATAGCAATGTTCCTAGCGGGAGAGGGTTTGGAGGTTGAGTGTCAGTGACCATCTCTTCTGAGCAGTCCCGATTCCTTCAAGCCCCTTAACAGGGTCACTCAGAGCTGAAACCAGTTCACCTGACAAAGAGTTTATGACATATGCAGGAGGAGTAGTGGGGCTGATCTGATCTGTCTCTCTTTCCTTTTTAAAAAGTCACAGTCATGTTTGAGCGTATTGCATTTTCCTGCCTTCCTTTCCCTCCATTTTGCATTCTTGCAGAAGAGAGTCAGTTGTCTGGCTGGCACAGTCTTTGGCTGGAGGATCGAGGGTTATTTTGGTTTGGTTTACCTATCAGGTGTAAATTTCCAGGCACTTAGTTCATTTTGGGCTTGCTCCAATTTGTCTTTGTTCTCTTCCAGTTCGCTCTTCATCTTAAGGAAAAACAAGTAGACCGCAGGGTCCACCATGGTAGATCTCAGCTGGGCCACATTGGGTTGCTGGGCTTGCTTCAGGTACTGGATCTGGGTCTGAAAAGAGGTGAAAATAATACATTTGTCAACCATGTGTAACCAGAGCACTCAGGTCCCAAAAAAGAGCAACAGTAGGTACAGTAAATCAAGTTTCCCCATTACAATATGTCCCTGACATACGTTACTTACCAACTGTTGTGTCTTGATTTGTGACAATTTTCACACAGGGTTTGGAAAAATCAAACCAATGGACTTCAGACACAGAACACCACATGACCATACTCACTGTGCATTCTTGCATCTCCTGCTCCTTTGTGGCCAACCTCATAACAAGGATGTTCTCTCTCCTGGCAGCCTCTTGTTGCTGCTGCTTCAGTTTCTCCTCAGACTCCCTCAGGCCCATCACATCATTTGCTGTGGAGTCAAAACAGGATACATTTCAGTTGCTTTTGCAGACCTTTGAAGAGACTATTTGTTCAACGGGCATTAATGCATGTTAACATTTAAGAGTCCAGCGTTACTTACAATTCAATTCAGAGTATTTTGTCTCAAGTATCTGCACATAAGCATCCTCCTGCTTCCACCTGAAAGAATATTAAACTATTCATAAAAGGTGCATATGAAGAAAAGTAACCTTGCAGACTTGCACACTAGCAAAGTTAGCTAATTTATAGCAATACCTTTCACAGAGCTCCTCTCTGGTCAAAGTCTTCAGATCACCTTCACTGAGGCGAACCTTCATAGGAAAATGGGATAATAGATCAGTATTAATACTGAGACTTTTGACTCTGGTCTTGACCAGGTAGTCACTTGAGGCAAAAGCCAGCTTGAGAAAGATTAATGTAGCCTGGGCAACGTTACTTCTTGAACTCACCTTTTTAGGTAAAGGTTCCTCAGTCATTCTGGCCTTGGGGATACCTTGAAATTATATATAAATCAGAGCTTGATCATTATATAGTTTAGTTAGCTAGCGTTATTTATAATTAAGTGTTGTAGCACTAGCAGCTTCTAGCTAGCGACCTAGTTAGCTCTCTAAAATGTTGCTAGCTGGCCTAACGTTAGCTAGCTGGCTGGTTAGGTAAACGTAACGTCCGCTAGCCCACATAATAGCTAGTAGTTAGCAGATATTTATTAAATATAGGGAAATATTGTATAATATAGCTAGTTAACTACATACTAGTGTTGGTAAACGAGCTCATTTCACTTCAATATTGCTAGGTCGGTAGCTTCTAGCTGTGGTCTATGCGCATGCGTCTGATCTGCACTACGACGCATACACATGGACCAGAGCTAATTTTGCTGTAAACAAAGTAGTTAATGTTTCGGATAAATTGCAGCTTTACTTTGGCGAGTAACGAGAGTATATTGAAGACAGTCATTTATCAAAAACGGATTATATGCAGCGTGTTGAAGAAAGCTCAAGCCGCACGTAACGCCCTGGAACAGAGCTAGGTAGCTTCTTGCTAACTAGCTGGTTGAGCAAGCTCAGCTACTGTACCTAATATCTGGTAATACACTCACCTGTAAGCTTGAAAGGTGAACTTGGTCAGTTAGGCAAATTATGCATTAACAGTTTAGTTGTCTATCTTGGTATATTTTTTAGAGACTTAGGTTTCTGGCTCCATGTTGTCGCCGCAAAGTGATGAAAGACAGGAAAGGAAACGCACGTGCACGAGGAGTGAAAGCGTCACAACAACTTGTGGGATTGTGCGCGTGTCCGAGGCTAGGGACGTCTTCTTTTTCATTTTCATTTTCGAGGAGGTTTAACGGTAGTTGACATCTAATAAATGTTGCATTACCGCCACCTATTAGACTGGAGTAGAACTCCCGTATACTTTGCTCTTAGGGCTAGGCCCCCTTTTTCTCCATTTCTGCCTGAATGACGTGCCCAAAGTAAACTGCCTGTTGCTCATGCCCTGAAGCCAGAATATGCATATAATTGGTGCCATTGGAAAGAAAACACTTAGCATTTTGTAGAAATGTTCAAATCATTTGGGAGAATATAACACAATAGATATGGTAGGAGAAAATCCAAAGAAAAACCAACCAGATGTTATTTTTTGAGAGAGACCACCCTCTTAGAAAGGCAAGTAAAAGGTCATATTGATAATTAGCTCCCTGGATTCCTATGGCTTCCACCGGGTGTCAGCAGTCTATGTTCAAGGTTTCAGACTTGTAACTTCAAAAACAAATGAGAAATATCAGTTTTATGACACGGACAGTCTTGGAAATTTGTGTTTGCGCCCCACGAAGACAGGACGCACCTGCTAAAATCGGTTTCCTAATGAACATACTTCTTTCCGTAAGAAATGTTATAATTTGATTACATTTTAGGGTATCTGAGGAGTAGATATAAACTTATTTTGACTTGTTGAAACAAAGTTTAGGGGTAGATTTTCGGATTCCTTTCTCTGCATGTTGAACGAGTGGATTACTCAAATCGATGGCGCCAATTAAACATACTTTTTTGGATATAAAGAAGGATTTTATCTAACAAAATGACACTACATGTTATATGACCCTTTGGATGACAAACCAGAGGAGGATTTTCAAAAAGTAAGTGAATATTTAATTGTTATTTGTGAATGTATGAAACCTGTGCCGGTGGAAAAATATTTTGATAAGGGGCACTGTCCTCAAACAATCGCATGACATGTTTTCACTGTAATAGCTACTGTAAATCGGTTAGTTAGATTATCAAGAATTTAAGCTTTCTGCCAATATAAGACTCTTATTTGTACCTAAATGTTTAATATCCAACATTTTTATGATTATTTATTTGAATTGCGTGCCCTCCAGTTTCACCGGAAGTTGTCCCCCTAGCAGGACGACTAGCCCAAGCAGGATTTAATAAATAAAAACAAGGAAATAAATGAACAAATACCCTACTATCTACACTCATTAAAAACCCACCACACTACTCCACTATTTAAATCTATCTACCTCAGGCCAACAACCTGAAAGGACGAGACACCACCACTCAACACACCCTGTAACTCTTCTGACGTCAAGTCTCGAACACCCAAATACTTCTCTACAGCTGCCAGCACAACCTACATTTTTTGCAACTTACGTTAAATCCCTGCAGTACAGTTGATAACCATTGCTATAAACACTAAAAATCCAATCTTACTGAAGCATATATCACTTGTTGCCCTATCCCTCTGTACTGGCACAGCTCTACTAGTCACACCACTCCTCTCAGGATCCCTCCACCTTGACCCATCTTCCTCTACTTTCTTCACTGCCTCAGCATACGATAACTTCTGCACTACTCTAACCCTGTAAATCTCAACCTGCCTCTCTCCCACTGGAGAGACATTTCTGATCCCCAGCACCATGGGCACACCTACAATTAACACATTTCCCCAATGCTACACATTCCTTTGTATCATGCCATTCTGCACACGTCTCACATCTAGGAACCTCCCTCCTACACACTGCTGCCACATGCCCATAAGCTTGACACCTGTAACAACGTAATGTATTTGGCACAAAAGCTCATACGGGATAACTTAGGATCACTTTGTCGGGAAATGACTTAACATCAAAACTCAAAAGAACAGACAAAGACTCTTCTGTTTCACCACTCACGCCACCCTGTCTGCATCTCACCAAATGACGACTATCACAAACACCGGGAATCTTCCCCTTCAGTTGGTCAACTTTCACATTTACCGCTACCCCAGTAGTCACTCCTTTCAATGGCAACCTTTTCTTGAAAGCAAAAGAATTCACACCTCTTGTCCCTATTCTTTTGAAGCGGAGCGCCTGCTCCCTCTGACCAGCGGAAACACAAACAATTATCACATCACCACTTCTGGTTACCTTCACCGATTCCACAGCACCTAATTCTGTTTCCACCCACCCTGAATCCACACTTTTTCCAAAATTGTCACTTCTACTGTCACAGACTCATCTTTATCCTGACCCTCTGTGCAAGCCTCAGGCTCAGAGAACTTCATCACACCAACCACCTCCGATAATTCGCCCTCACTCACTTCCATTTCTCCTCCTGTCTTCGATTCGCTGTACAGCTCACTCTGCTTACAATTTCTACCATTCTTCTTTAACAAACCATCTCCCGTTTTCCCGCCATTCTTAACTCATTCAAGCTCACCCTCTTCCTCCCTCTCTCTATTCGACCTCCTCTGACTGTCTTTTTCCCTTAATTCCTCCTCTGTATTCAAAGTATACGTCTCCTTATTGTACTTTCCCTAACATACATCTCATTCAAGCCACGCCATTCCCCTTGCTACATGGTGAAACCCCCCCCTACCATCTATGGCAAAACTAGCCAACTCACTTCTAGCGCTATGTTCTGCCCTTCCTTCGTTGTTATTGGTCAGACCGTTCAGACTCGGCCAGGGACATCTGCTGTTGTGGTACAGTAAATTCTGTGGTGACTGTGCTAGCGATAATGTAACAGTATAATGTGCATTTAATGTAGGCTGTAGTTCAACAGTCGAGTACAGATGACATCACTTTACTCATTATCATATTCACAGTGTGATGACTGGTGAGACTCTTCGGAAGCTAGTGTGTGGTCCATATCAGGCCTAGTAATACCACAGATAAAAGTTACCAGTACCTTTGCTAATACCAATACACCGGTAATTGTTTCGCAGCTCGAGAGGCAAAATGTAGAATCGATTTGTATTAATTTCCCTCAAAGTTGTTGAAGGAACATCATGTTCCCTCATGTTACCAGTGTATTGGTATTAGCAAAGGTACTGGTAACTTTTATCTGTGGTATTACTAGGCCTGATATGGACCACACGCTAGCTTCCGAAGAGTCTCACCAGTCATCACACTGTGAATATGATAATGAGTAAAGTCATGTCACCCTTACTAACACCAGGTATTAACATGAAAACATGAAGTCCTATGACAATAGACCTTGTCTCTCTCTATCCCTCTCCAAGCCAGGTAGAAAACATGCACTCCTATTGACAATGCTTCTGCCTCTCTCTCTCTGCCTTTAATACGCCAGGTTAAAATCCCCAGGAGACTGTCAGGACGACAGGATGACACATTACACCCCAGTCATCAGATGGCATACCTACAAAGCCACTGGAGCACAAACATATTGCCAGCCATCACCCGTCTGTCTCACAGTCATGAAAGGGCTTTGGACAGCGTGGGCTAACATGGATAAGATTGCATGGTTGGTATCAAGCCATTCTGTAGTCACCCTAGACGGCATTGCGAAAGGTGTCGTTTGTGAGGGCTCAGTTGCAACCTCATGCATATTCATTGATGTAACGTAACCGTAAATACTACTCGTCCCTGCTCTAACACAGTAATACACATAGTGAAGACGTTCAATATGAAAATTACAATGTCATTTTGAGCCAATTACGGTATTTGAAATGAAAGCTTTGACATGCCGTATATCTATATCTATATTTCTATTTCATTAAATTAACCACTGACCAAAGTACAGACAAATGTATTTAAACCATTAAATCATCCCTGTCTATGTCTGTGTTCATATAGACTCTGTGGTGGATAACGTTTATTCACACAGTGATGGAAATCATTTCATTCACATTCTTCAGAGAAGTGCAAGAAAGACGAGCATGAAGAGGACAAAACCCCAAGACAGAGGAGCTGGCTGGCATCATGAGCCTTCAGTGTCAACTCCTGCAGACCAGAATGTCTCCTGGTGTCCTCCTTAACCACACATTAGAGAATAAGTTACAGGTAGGTCAGTAATCTGCTTGGGTGGTGACCCTGTTACTGGCCATGCAGGAGAGAGAGGGCCCATCCCAAATGGCATCCCATAGTGCACTATATAGAGAATAAGGTGCCAATTGGGACGCAATAAGAGACTCCATTTCAAATCTCCTCGGCCCTCAGTCCGAGGCCTGGTACTAAATCATGTAATTAAAGGCCCAGTCTCTCAACGAGGACTTGCATGTTGATGTTAACGTGGGTATCACACAGTCACACACCACCTGTTTGTTATTGTTCTCCATTAGAATCCTCTGAAGAGCTTGGCAGAATTAGTTTCCCTTTCAAAGAGCTAGACGGAATGTGCGCACAGTCTGGTCTGCACACACTAAGCTTAGGTAAAGCAACTGGATAGAAAAGGCTATGGTAAAAGTATTTTAATGATACCCACCTAATAATAACGTAGTGTGAGCAACATAAGACAGTGTTGTACTACTGTTTATACAGTAACACTCAATATTATACAACAAATCTTTGGTACTGTAGCTTTCAGTTGAAAGGGAGACCAGTACCAAATCGTTATGACTCGCATTACACATGTATTGTAGATGCATTCTTTGTATGCAAACCTGAATCCATGTATTTTCTCTTGATGTAGGCGATACCTTCACATAATGAGGATGACACATGCAACACTGGCTGGAACCAAAGCCTAAATAATTGACAGACTTGTTTCATTGGATACAGGCAACGTTAGACGTTAGACGCATGGCTTACAGAGTGCATGTGTTATTGATGAGCTGGTGAGATGTACTTTAGTTTTCAGTGGAACTTGTATTGAACACTAGCTGCTAAAGTGTGTTTTAACTGAGTAATACAACCGTAATCAATGCTTTTTGCTCAATGCCTATTTGATTTATTGTGGAAGAAGAGCTCGGTCATTTACATAACAAGTCCTTGTTAGATCATGTGGTACGATGTAGGTAGTTTTCCCACCACATTCCTCCTTAGAAATGTGTGATAGATCACTTGAAACATGTAGTCAGAAACCTTGAAAGTTAAAATCAATGGTTAAACCCAGATAAACGCAATAACAGAAGATGTCTACCAAGAAATGTACACTGAGCTGGGCTCCCCACCGGAGCAGCACCCCATGAATGATTTAAGGTAGATCCTTCTTCTTCCTGCAACATTGAGAAGCTCTGACTTTTTGTTTGTTAGAACGAAAATCTATTGAAATGTATTGATTAGCTTCCTGTTGTCCCGTACATACGCACACACATGGCCTCACACATATTAGCGCATGTCTTTGTTTGCCTACAAAGAAATAGCCTAATTCTGTTCATACCTTTTCGGCCAACCCACATTTACTCACAATTCCCAAAGCTACTTTTAGTTCCTTTTCCAATGTCAATTGAATTGAGAAGTCTGAGTCAGACACATGGCATTACCATAATTTCTTACATTACTAGACACATTGGATTCCTCGAATGTGCTGTATGTGTTTGCATATCTGAACTTTAATGTCTTCTAAAAAAGTTGCAGTAACTTGGTAGAACAAGTCTGGTTGGCTTGTCTGGCTTGGCACACTCCGTTTGCGATGACATCTCTCTCTCTCACCAACCTATTTAGTTGTAGTTACCTGTCTGTCTCGGGTTCAACATTCATACACTATTCATTGACATATCACATCACTCCAGCCCAACTCCTGCCCTGGACAAACCATGTTCTTTTTAGCTCAACTTCAATTTTGTGACATTTCTGTTTCTGCAGTGTAAATGTTTATAATGGCTATATGGGATAACTATTTTGTTGCCCTCAGAGTTTGGTTTGTTTCTTTCACCAGGAACCGTTGGGAGTTGGTTTGAAGAACAGGAGAGTGTGCCCTTTTCTTGTATGGTATGTATGAACATCATTATATACATTTTCCGATAGAATTCATGGATAGCAAAGCTGTTGTGTATAACATAGTCACAGCTTAATTTAAAGCATCAGCTTACCCCCCCCCCCCACCCCACTTATTTTTGCAGTCCCCCTCTTGACAGAGGAGAGGAACAATTTTTTTGTGTTAATTTCCTGCAATTCTACACATTTTGACATGAGGCGTAGAGAACATAGTTTAGCAGCTTTTAAACAAGTATGCTGCAATTCTACACATTTTGACATGGGGCGTAGAGAACATAGTTTAGCAGCTTTTAAACAAGTATGCTGCAATTCTACACATTTTGACATGGGGCGTAGAGAACATAGTTTAGCAGCTTTTAAACAAGTATGCTGCAATTCTACACATTTTGACATGGGGCGTAGAGAACATAGTTTAGCAGCTTTTAAACAAGTATGCTGCAATTCTACACATTTTGACATGAGGCGTAGAGAATATAGTTTAGCCGTTTTTAAACAAGTATGCTTTAATTCTACACATTTTGACATGGGACGTAGAGAACATAGTTTAGCCGTTTTTAAACAAGTATGCTTTAATTCTACACATTTTGATATGGGGTGTAGAGAACATAGTTTAGCAACTTTAGAACAAATTTCATGTCATTCTACAAATTTTGCTTAATTAAATCAAAGTTTATTGGTGGCGTACACAGATTTGCAGATGTT